>NW_027094087.1:46712483-49112483 GCF_029207755.1 Chamaea fasciata | reverse complement strand
CTTCCTCACTAGGCAGTGTTGAATCCCACCTTGTTCAAGTCTCTGGTTTGCTTTGCTCTTTTGCCAGGACAAAGTACAGTGGGCAGAAAAAAGCTGTTGATATGAAAGGTTTTACACTCTCAAAGGCCACCATCTCATTGAAACTGGTTGGCCTTGCTCATTCCCTTTGCACTGTGATTGTGGTCCCATCTTCTCCTTTGGTGGAATATGCTCCTGTTCAGCACAATATGTTTTGAAGTTCAGCTCTATTCTAAAGAGTAACTATCCAAAAATGTCACTTACTAACTCATCAGATTTGTCACTTTAATGTGTTCAGAAGCAGATCTGTTCACTTTAATGGCAAAAGTAAGCTTTTACTACATTTTGCTGTGATAACTCTATGAAGCCAATACAGCTGAAGCATTGGAGTAAATTTAATTCCTTCACAGCTGTGCAAAAACAATTTATCAAGATTCAGTCATGGACCCAATTGCCAACTCTAATTTGGAATTTGTAATTACAATCTCAGATCCACAAAGTCACCAAAGGAAGTAGATGAACAAATTTCAGGGTAAGATTTATTTACAGACGATGCTCTCAAAGAAGTCATAATTTGAACTATGTAAGTTATTATGAAGGGGTAAAATGGAGCCTAGCTGTCAGGAATTAAATTGGATTTACAAGGCTGATGTCTCTCATCATTTTTTATCATTAGAACATGGGGGAGACACTCAGGTATAGGATGGAGTACTATCAGAACACTTCATACTTCTGGTGATTTTCTTTTCCAGAAAATTGGAACAGCATTGTACAGTGCCACAGTGTTGAGAAATTTCTGTCCTTTCCATAAATAAATTAAAAAAAAAAAAAAAAAAAAAAAAAAAAAAAAAAAAAAAAAAAAAAAGCCCCACACACACTTCTTGGAGAAGGCCAGAATTTGTGAGTAGCAAAAAAATGGTCTAATTGACAACTCTGAGCCCACTAATGTTCTCCTAGTGCTAGCAAGGTTGTATTTTGCTGTAAAAGAGAAGTCTGGGTAAAACTGTATTTAAACTGAGGAGCAGTCCTTCTTTCATGCACTATGGATTTCCTTTCTCCATTCAACATTTTTTCCAGTGTTAAGATGTGATTTTTTTTTAATCATATCTGCAGATAAAGATATGAACATTGCAAAGTACCTCAATGTTATCAAAATAAATCCTAGGTTCCAAAAGTCCCCTTTATTTTCATCTTACATTTTACTATCCAACATTATTTAAATGTTACTTTAATAAAAGTGTCAACCAAGTGATGCTGTAATCAAGTGATTCCCAAGTCCTTTTTTTTTGCTGCTTTCTTTCTGTTTGTCATTTTAACAGTAAGGAAATTATTATGTATGAGAAAGCTGCATATGGAAAAGCCTTAATTTTTTAAAGGGAGTTCTTTTCCCCTGCTTAGAAATGGGACTCTGTTCTGAGATTTTGGAGCTTTAAGCAACACCAAATGTTTAACCTCAATGTCACAATTAAAACAATCTTCCGTACTTGTAGAATACAAAAGTGAGTGATACATTATCTGTTTCACTTCGATGAAAGCATTGGGAAGTACTGTTCAGTGTGGATAAGAAATCAAGGAACTGAAGAAAGAGGTAGAGAGTGTGAGAGACCAGTTGGGGTTAGGTATCTCCTAAGTCTCCCAGCAGGTTGAAGCAGAGCCCAGTAGACCATGGATATCTATCCATCTAAATCTGATGGCGATGGACTATATTCTTATCCAGTGCAACATGCAATTTATTAGCGGTGACAGAATTTTTACAACCTGACGTTTGTACATCCATTACTTGAACTACATGAGCAAGGAAAATAATGCTGCTCTGTTTACAGATATTACAAAATAAAAATGTGCAAACCTTAAAAAACCATCTCATATCTCCCTTGTTGTTCACATAAAGCAAGTTTCTTCTAGATTTCTAGACAGCAGTCTTGATGTATTATAGTTGGCTGGAAAGACTTTCCCAAATTAAACCCTTTATTGGTTTTTTGCTAATTATGTGACTTTGGTGTTTATGAATTCCCTAAGCTAAAATGTAGTAATAAATTTTAAAACAATCTTGCAACTTGTGACTGAAAATGGCTCAGCCCTGCCAGTGAAATGGGCAAGTGCCTCACTCTATGCTGTCCTGGAAATTGTGGGTTTCTGTGAGGTGCCTAACTTTAACAATTCATGTGGGCTATGAACTGTATGAGTTGTTTCTGGATACTTTTCCAGAATTCTCCCAAGTCAATGACTTTGCAATACACAAGTTCAGAACAGTCAAAAAGGACAATAAGCAACATCAGCAAAAAAGAAATGTTCCTACTCCTTCACTCTTTCCAAGCCCTGTCCCCTTGGCAGTACAATAATTTCATGCAGAATTTTTGACACTGATATAAGGAATGTGATATTGCTTATAGAGACACAAGGGAGCCAGTCTTCAAAACTATTCAACAAAAGTCCAATTAAATTTCTTGACAGCTGTTAACCCATCTCAAAACAATCCTGAATATACTTTTCATTCTTCTGGGAACAAACCAATATAATGATGGAGGAAATGTAGCAATGCATTTTATTTCAAGCCATGTTTTGAACTGCAAATGACAAAACCAGGCAACAGTGTTCCATGAATTGTTGAGGGTTAGGTGTTTATGGCAGGTGACAAAGCAGAAAGAGTACAAGCTTCATTTTCCACAGACTTGGCTGGTCCTGCAAGTCTAAATATTAACTTTTTTTCATTCATCAACATCCAGAAGCAGTCAGAAATTTAATTCCACAATAGATTTCTTTGAAGTACATATGTTTTAGGCACCCTCAAGTGCGACACTAACAAAGTAATCACGAGAAGAAATTCTGCCAGGAAAAGAAAAAAAAAATAAATAAAAAAAAGTTAAGCAAGTTACTCACTTAGACTGGAGATGTTTGTATTTATTGGCTTAATTGGATACACCCTTATTAGAGTAAATAATGCAAAATCATTAAGTTCTAGCAATTCTAATGGAACCTTTGCACTTTCAAAAACTTATATGATGGTCTATGTCACTCTATGCTACTCCTTTGCCAACTATCTCTTTATCAGCACCAGATGATATAAATAATTTTTAAGATCACAACCAAAGGTGGTAGGATGAGAGCTGGATGGTGTAGGTGAGTGCATCATTTTCAAGGAGGTGAAAAGACCAAAGGAAATGTATCTATTTTAGCATGGACCATATTTTGAAATGTTTGGCTGCATCTTTAATTCTCATGCCCCAACAATGACTCTAGTTCTTTATTTAGAAGCAAAAGAAGAAATCTAGCCTTCTAGAATTCTAGACTTAGAATTCTCTTTGCCATGAGGTTTTCTTGTCCTGCTCATAAGCACCTCCTCCAGCTGCTCCACCTGAGACTGAGGGCAGCTGGGTCTTCATCAGGGCTGTGCAAAGATGCATTCCCTTTCTATTGCTAATCCAAGAGGCAGGTATATCCGTGCAGTTTCAGATACAGAAAGGCTACCAAAGCCTGAAATTAATCCAATAACCAGGGCCTTAATCAATTACCTTCTTCTGAAACACACCTCTTATGCAAAGCAGTAGCCAACTGATGGGGGAAGCTGTGAGCATTTGTAGGGCTCTGGAAGTGCTGTTTTCTGTGATTGCCAGGAGGTGAATTAAGGGTTGGGGATGCAGTTCACTGCTCTGTTTTTTCTTTGGAAAAGCTCTTGTGCAGGAAAATAGTTTAAGGATATATTAAATAATGCAAACATTGTGATGAAGTAAACATCAGAAAGGCAGTTTGATTGCAAGGTAAATTTTATGTGGTTTTATTTCAATGTGAATTTTTGGAAACAGTAAAATTTAAAGCACTGGAAACTGTATTTTTCTTGGTTGCCTTTAAGTAAAGTATATATATATATATATACACATATATATACGTGTGTGTGTGTGTGTGTGTGTGTGTGTGTGTGTGTGTGTGTGTAAAAATATGAGCCATGAGTACTTTCCAGTGATGTTTCCATCTTATTCTAGTACTTCATTTCTGTCCCTGAAAAAGCTGAAAGGACTCATACACATTTGAATATTGGCCTCTCTACAGTGATTCTCAATAAAGATACAAATCAGTGTCAATGGTGATGATGTTTTTTCATAGTACAGACACCTGCCTACTAAAAACTGGACTGAAGCCAGCAGATAGAACTCATGATATCCAGCCACTCCTGTGCTGGGCAGTATTCAAGTCAGTGACACAAAACAAAAAGCTCACCCACCCATTAAAAATCACCCAAAACATGCAGTCTCCCTGAACATATGTAATTTTTTAACATTGATTAAAATAGCTTCATTTAAAAAAAAATGCATTCAAGGGCCCTGGAGTTTTAGCCTCTGATGCTTTTTATGGAGGCCAAAGAGTACTTGTTCTACAGGATTGAAGGAGAATTAATCAGCAAATTGGCTGCAACTTCCTTCACAAACAGTATGTTGATTTTTAACTACTGTATTTTAATAGTATCTCTGAGTCTGAGACTTGATTTTGTGGCATTCAGCATGTGACTCATATTCTCTTATAACTTTGAATTATGCATTTGATCTTGTCTTCCAATTTTAGTTTTTACCCCCAAAGATCTCAGTCAGTCCTAAACAAAACCAATCAGCATGTTTCTAAGGGTTTTGGGGGTTTTTCTATGTTTTAATTTCTTATTATTCATGAGGATTCAGAGACCCGAGTCCAGCCCCAGGCTGAGTACTTGCGTCTACCTGAGCACCTCTCATAGTCTCACCATCTGTCTTAAATTGTGTCTTTTTCTCCCCAGGTTTGCTTCCCTTTTGAGACTTCAGAAGCCTTGCTTTGCACACTGAGTGTAATGGATGTCTTTTTTGAATGCTTATCCACCAGGAAATCTATCTCTACTCTACTACACTGCCTCTTTGTGCTGCCACACCACTGCATAAACAACGCTTGTGACCTAGGTTGGGAAAGACCTTTCTTGCATGCGAATCTCTGGCAGATAAATTGCTCCAGAATTTTTATTTGCCTGATTTATTTGTAGGACTACAGGACAGCTCAGTTTTCAAGGGTCTTCTTATTTCTAATGCAACCTCCCGCCCCCTGCAGGGTCAGCTTTCAGCTTAGCATCCTCCCACCACAGACCGCTTTGAAGTGTCTGGCTCCACCCTCACTATAGGCACCCGGGGACTGCTGTAGGGTGCCACCGAAGTTTATCAATGCTTGTCTTGAACTGGGGAGGAAAAAATGGATCCAGTAGCCTAAATGTACTGTAACAAATGCTGAGCTGAGGGAGTAATCACTTCCTTTGCTCTGTGGACTGTTTCTATTCATAACATCTAGGATATTGCTGCTGCCAGATCCACTGCTGGCTCATACCCCCCTCTACCAAAGCCAAAGAGCACCTTCAGCAGAGCTGACCCACAGCAGAGCAAATCCATCTCCATAGTTCTCCCTACCTCAGGGCAGAACTACATTTTTCCTTATCAAATTTCAAGAGGTTGCTCTTGGCTGTTCCTGCAGACTGCCCAGGTCCCTCTGAACACAACCCTGACCTCGAGCCTGTTGACTGCACCCACACTTGTGGGTGTCAGCTGCAAAACTCCCACAGTTTCTTCCCTCTTCTCATGGCCTCCTTCTTGCTAGATCCTATTTGTTTTTATCTTATCTGCTTACTAAGCACAAGGTAAATTGCAGCCTGTTCTGCTGTTTGGGCTGACAAGCAGGAGTCTCTCTGGTTTAATCCAGATCACACTCCTTACACAATTTTTTCTCATTCATAATATCCAACCACATGGACCTGGAGAATGTAAATTTCCTTGCTGCTGCAACAAGGCATTTTTCTAACAGCAGCTTTTCTAACAGACCTTAATCAAAGCCTACAGTGTACTTTTGTAATGCATCAGTAAGACCAAATGCCAGCTCTTTCCGTGCTAGCTGATTAGTCTAATCTCAGGAAAACCAGCTAGTGAACTGTGTTAGAAGAGTATTTCCAAACTGGATTCAATTCTCTAATGTGCAAATAGTTCCTAAAAACTTTCAAAATCTTGTTTTTATTTTAATGAGTAGATTTTTTTCTTGTATATGCAGGCTTCTGTAATCTTAATAAACATGCATTTTAAACACTGATAGTTCTCATATCAGTAGGCTTCACAGATTCTGAAAATTTTAAAGGAAGAGTTGGTAATTTTATAATATTTGCTTGAGTTTTCTGGTTTATCATGCTGATTAAAGGATCATTAATTTCAAACATGTTAATATATGCAAAGCTCCCTGCAAATACAAAACTCAAAGCTCAATTACTGTTCCACATTTTGCTCTTCCCCTGTGTAAAAAATAGGGTAAGGGTCACTTTGTTCTAAAAATACGCAGAGAATATATTTTGCAGCTCAAATATATGTCAGCAAGTATTTATAGAGCAAAATAGGGTAAAACCAAATAGATGATACTAAAAATGTCAGCAAAAACATTAGAATAGAAATACACCGCCTATTTGTTTGTCAGCCAAGTAACAAACCTGGACTAATGCTTTTCCTTTGCCAACCTTTTCTGGTTTTTTTTTCAAGCCTGTGTAGCATTAAAGAGGAAATCATGCATTCTGTGTGCCTATAAATATTCACATACCCTATTTCCCTCAGCTGCTCTTTTGTCCCCTGACTGAGATATATGGCTGCTCACCTGAAAAGCAAGTGCCTGGCTGTCATTATTCATGTCTGAATGCCAGCTCCAGAGCAAGGAGAAGCCAAGGCTCTTGAAATAAGCAGCCACTAGGGGAAGCTTCAAAAAGCATCCAGGAACTGTACCTCTGACAGTGGCCTCTTGATGACAAGGCTGCTACACTCCAGAAGGCCCCAGGTGAAGAAGTAGATCAGTGTCAGGCTAAGGATTTGTCTTTGTCCTTTCTCCAGACATCACTTGTTAGTTTTATTGGAGCTGTCCAAAATAAAACTACAAAGAAAATACCAACCAAAGGATACTAAGGACAGCAGTGAAAGCACTATCTAGAAATACAATCCCTATTTATTTGTCAGTCCCACCCAGGATGAGGTGTACCTCCTTCTTTTTCCAGGCATGACTCAACATTTTATATGCTTTGAGATCCCTGGGAGAATCAAATTGTTGGATGCCATCTCCCAATATTCCCCAGAGAATAAGGAACTGCAGGCTGATTCTTTTAGCTGAATACATCATATTTGAGAATATTTACCTTCTCAAGCCTCCATTTGCTACCTCAGATTGGAATAAGTTAGCAGTCTTTCCCCTAGTAGCCTATAGGACTCCCAGACAAATACGCCAGCTAGAGACCGATCGGGAAATGAGTTGTCAGTGCCCATCATCTTTCTGAACTTTGCCTTGCCATAGTCATGCAGTGCTGCATGTTGGCTGGGCCACTTGCCTAGCATGTGTTTGATGACAGTAATCCTCTGTGCCATGTTTTTTTTCAGAACAAACACTGAAATCCATCAAACAGCTTTATTTCACTATGCAAGGGCCTGTTTCATTTGTGCATTGCTCAAGCACATATCTAGAGTGGTAAACACAGAGTTTGCACCAAAAGTGAACACAGCTAAAATAAGGTGAAGGTCTTCAGATGCTGTCTGGATTGATACTACAGCAGGACATGTACAAATGAATACTTGTAAATATTTGAGTTAGCTTTTGTATAGAAACAACCCCATGGAAAGAAGGAAAAGACCTCAAGCTCCTAGCAGCTCAGAACAGAGACATTTCATATGTCCACTGGATTTTCTTGCTGTGAGTAGTTAGCTCTAGTTTTGCTAAAGAGCAAAAAGTGTCATTAGCATGAGAAAACTTATTTTGGATGGCATAAGAAACTCCAATAAGATCTGAAGCAGTCCCATCAAGCACAGATATAAACCACCCACAAACTCTGTTTTTCACCGTGCTATGTTTTTCAAATAGAAAATGCACCCCCATTTATCAGATCCCTTTCCATTTGCAGCATGAATTGTTGCCCTCAGTTTATTCTGTAGGTCTTCAATTTTTCAAAAGCAATTCACTGCAAACTCTTTTTTCTGCAAGGGAAAGAGAAGACGGAGAGAAAAAGACAGGCTGAGGATGCCACACTGCTCTTTGCACTGACACATTCTCTCACCACACTGCTTGCAACAAGCAATATAACCAGTAATGACTTTAGTAATCACAATGCCCCGTGTTACACTGTAGCCTGGCCTTTCTCTAACAAAGTCATTTAATGCCCTGGAAAATCAGCCCAAAGATAAAGATTTTTCAGTACCTCACAGAAAAACTATTAGGTGTAATTTCTGTTACTCTCTTTGCAAGACATTTGCAAGAATGTGCTTGAGAAATTATTGCCCCTGAATGATCAAAATCATGTTTTCAGTATAAGGTCATATGAGATGTGAAAACAATTTCTATTTTATAATTCATAATGACAATTTTTAGGATCTTCTAGTATCTTCTGTCTCCAGTACTGAGGAGCCCGATCACAAAAAATATTGAACTGCAAAATGATCCTGGGAGCTGAAGGTGGTTTTCTTCAGTTTTATAAATGTGAGTTTGTCTTGCAGACAGACATAATTCTTACTGTGACATGCTGAGGAGAAGAGGACAGATGAGGGAACAGAAATTTAGGGTGGAAGTCACCTCAGCACTTCAAATATTAAATATCCAGTATAAAATAAGCTCTGAGAGAGAAAGAGAGAGGTTTCCCAAGCAGAGTACATCACACACTAAGATAGATGGCTGGAGCACACTGCCAGGCAAAGATGTCTCTCCCCACTGGTCCTGTCAGGAGCTGAGCCAGCCTGAACAAACAGCATTTTGACAGCTGAAGCCTGAAGTCTTCCCTTTAGTACTGCCTCTTCCAAGGTGACCCTGGGAGTACCTACCCAATAGGCTGCCTTCTTGTGCAACCTAGGTCAGTTCTCCAGGCAGTTAATTCCAAAATATGAAGCAGTAACTATGTCACAACTGGCCATTTTGTTCCATCCTTAAATCAAAACTATTTTGCTAATCAAGATACAACTTACAGTTTCACAGAAGAAACTAATGATCTTGAACATAACCAATATAATTTTATTATCTAGAATTTTAGACTAATTTGCTCTGCAGTCTCCTCTCGGCAAACCTACAATCTGTTCATTTTTAGGGCATAGACTGTGCTAGCCAGAAGAGAAGACCAGTACTGAAACTACAAACAACATAAGTCACAGATCTCTGTTCCCACACAAAGAGATTTCTTCAGTAGAGTCAAAATAATGTTGATTTATTTGCAACAACCTTTCTCTACCTCATGCCACGAGTCCCGAAGGAAGACAAGGAGTCATGCTGTTCTGCTTACTCATGCAGAGGAAACTAAAATCTCTTATGAAATAATAAATGCACTATGAAAGACCTAATGCCAGCCTAATCACTCCACAAATCTTTATCTTAAGTGGCAAAAATGCCTGTGCTGCTCAGTGACAAAATCCAACACTGAAGCCACATGGGGATGAGGAATAGAAATCCTTTAATACACCTCGTTTTCCCTTCTGCTCCAAAGTCATGGTTGCAAAGCCTGGTTTCTGCATTAGTAAGAGGTGATGTGTAATAGCAGTGAATCCACAGAGCGGGACATCTGGTGTTAAGCGTCTGCAGGACACATTATCCCTGTTTCATATATACGTGTATTCATATACATGTATCCCTACTGAGGGAACAGTACCTCAGATAGGTCTAGTTTTGTCCCATGGACTGAATGGGATAACTGTCTGGAGCACACTAACGGCTGTCCTGAAACACATAATTTTTTTCACTTCAAACAAGAGCAATCCACCTTTCACAGAGACTGGTCCATGACCCAGAGGAAGGTAACAGGGACAATTGGTCTGCACTAAAGTACTGAACGAGATTCACCAGCCACTGTTTTCACAAACATGCTGGAAAACAAAAACTACATGACTGAAGAGCTGACTCTCTGTGGCTTAATCTATACTGCTGAGATTAGATTGTCAAAGCTACCTAACAAACAGGGAGCTCACACCCAAAAAAGGAACTATTTTCTAGGCAGCACTGCACCATATTTCTAAACACCACCCTCTGCATTGACATCTTTTACCAGAATGAACTGGATATAAGTTTGCATTTCCACACTCTGAGCTAGTATAGCTTCTTTAGCAAGAACTTTACATTTTGATATTTCATAAAATCTGTGAAATCTCTACAATTCTGAACCAAGAAAAAAATCCAGGAAGGAATCAAGATTCCTAAACTTTTCCCTGGTGAACAAGAACACTGTTCATAAGCACATTTCATTCCAGCAAAACATAATTGACCTCATACACTGAATGCCTTCTCCTTGCCAGTCTTATCTTCACTAATCGGATATTTGTGTAAGCTGGAATCTGCTTCGTGTAATACTTAAATAAACATGAAAGGAATGTGGCCCAACTGTGAAAAACCTTTTATCCTCTCTTCCCCTTCCCAAAATGCAGGTGCCCAAAACAACACAGTGCAAAACTTTTTACATATCTTTCCTTTGACCTCTTGTGCTCCTTAGTTCCTGTTGGTACATAACCAATTCCCCGTGTCACAATATACATGAGTTACCTCTGTGTTCTTCATAGCTCTAGGTTACATGAGAAAGAGACAACAAGCCTTTTTTGATATCTGAGGTCTGGATCCAATAAAAGATATGTGTATTTGAAAATAACATTCTGCAAAGTCTCTGCCAGGACTTCTGGGTCTTGGGGTGCAACCCAGAGCTGAGATTTGGCCTCAAAAGGGCAATCATAGACAGACATGATACCTTTAGTAGAAGTCATCTAAGGCTTGTCCTTAAGCGACTTTAAGCACAATGAAATTTCTCAAACCCAGCCCCTCAAGAGAGTTTAACTGAGGCAAGACTGGAGGAATATACACCTCCACATTCACATCCATACATGCCTACACACGTACACACACAAATATATCTATGTATGCATGCAGTCTGGATCCACAGCATGGTGCCCTGCTCACTCGAGAGAAGCCTACAGTCAGTTTTTCAAAGATACAAGCAGTCCCTTTGCACAAGCAGGGTTGGAAGTGCCAACATGGTGATGAAGAAAGCAGGAAACTGAGGCAACTTCCTTCCTCAGCTTGTGTGGTTACAGAGGAACACCTTCTGGTACTTTCTTCCATGTCTGTAAGGAAGAAAAATAATCTGGATGTGGTCAGTGTCCATGCCTTTCTTTGACGTGATCACACTATGTAGGAAAACTCCTATCACTCTGGGAAAAATCAGAGAGCATGTGCACTTCAGAAAAAGTGGTACTCACATGCAAAACAGAAAACTCAAGCTCTGATATTAATATCCAGAATCCCTTCTGGGGTTTTAACCAGGTGAATAAACAGCTGGATAACTGGTAACAAGTATGCCATGTCTTTCAGAAGGTACCACCATTATGGAGGAAGACTGATCCCTGTTCCCTTGCCTGGCTCATGGAACCTGTATTTTTGCCCCTACAGATCCTGGCACAATGCCCTTGTCCATGACTTGCAGATCCACAAAGTGTTCTGCTGGAGTTCAGGTAGACCCAAACTTGCTGAATGGGACCACTGGTGGCCCAGGTCTCCTCAGAGGCTGTGTCAGCTGTCACTGTGCAGAGGAGAACCTCCTTCATCAGCTGTATGTTTGAAAGTAACTGTTAAGGTTTCTGGGAAAAATAAACAGCTGGATGCTCAGTTCCGACTAAGTGGTAACATTGAGACTTTCACTGGAGTGTAACTTCGGGAACTTGAGAACATTTTATCACTAAAACTCAGGCCTTTCAGCTGTTTCAGCAAGCTAGGCACCATGGGGAGGCAAAGGAGAAGTACTCTCTTGGACCAAATTATGTGTAGCCTGCATTCAAAGTTCTTAAATACTCTTTTGTACCCAAAGTCTTTGAAAATGAATCTGGGCAGGGAGTAAGCATCATGAGACTTGTTCAAACACCATTCAGGAACTTCTCATCTTCTCAACTGTGCCTTGATCTTATTTTACACAATGATGTCCTGTTCATGACCCAGCCTAAATTCTGATGAGTCAAATCCCCAGCAGTAAGGCCAGAAAAAATTGATCTCAGGCTTTGATCATCCATCATGGTCTTCTGGAAAATACGGGTGTAGCACAAACAAGGTCCTGGTGTTTCCAGTCTAATGACACATAAGCACACCTGGATATGGGGACAACAGCTGCTGAATGAAATCTGGCTGACAGGTTACTTGGACAGAATAAAAATGTGATATTGGGAATGCAATAAAATGCTTTAAATCAGTTATGTGTAGTGTTATATGGGTGATTCTTTGCTTTCTGCCCTACCTTCACTGCACTTCTGTTTTCTCCAAATGGTTCTGGTTTTGGGTCTGAGTCAAGACAGTCTTCTGTCTATCACTGCCACCATTGAACTACTCTCAGGAGGTCAGGGTAGACTGCCAGACTTTCTGGTAGTAATGCTCCTTGGAGAGCTTTATCTCGTCCTTTCTCTAGTAGAGAGAATGGGACGCTCTTCAAAACGCTGTGGTACTGAAATTTCAGAGAGGGGAATCCCTGCATGGCTTATGAATAGTTACAATTAATAACACACCACAGAGCAGCCCAGTGACAAGTTTAATAAATTGCTCAGGGTAAAGGAGTTCAGTGGTACCAAGCACATATAAAAATATGGGTGAAATCTTGGATCTTTGGGAAATGCAGATAACGAACACATGAACCATTACCCAAATTTTTCACCCTATTGATCTCAGAGCTGTACTTGAATCTGGCTGAAGTATCACCTTGAATGGCATTGTTTAAGGTTTCTGTAGCACTGTGTTACTGATTTACCAACTTGGAAAACTTCATAGTTGGAAGGGTCAAGGCCTGAACTGGTATCACACTTTTGACTTCAGTTCTAGGCACTGCTGGTAGCTAACCAAATTCCTAACTATTTTATGAGAAAAAATACACCTTGCATTTTGTTCCAGTCTTTTTAAAAGGGAAGAGTAAAAAAGAGGGGGCTTCAGACCATGTCATTAGCCTCTCTCTTCACTTAAAACCACAGGCAGTTTGAACCATAGTGGGAATTACCACATGCTTTGCAGGAGCATAAGCATAATTTCTGGGCCATCAGTGATAAATAGGCATCAGAGGCTACTTACACATCATGATTTCCATAGTCCTCCATAAGTAAGGAACAGGACTATTGCAGCTGTCTTCTGCAAAAAAAGACAAGTTGTAAAAAGTTGTAAAAAACTGTGGAAAAGAGACAAGTATGTCCCTACTGCAGATGTCCACAACTAGTCGCTCATGCCCACAGTAGGAAAATTGAGGCATGAACCCCTGGGGAAAGCTGAAAAAACAAATAAATTAATTTTTCCATTCTAATGAGCCTAGAAATGGATAAACAACAGAGCTACAAGGCCGCTTCTTCTGCCATACCCTGCTTTATACTTCCAGGCCTGTACCTTGTAAACATTAACACAGGTGACTGACTGTCATACTTTTGTGTAATCCACTGATTCCAAGGATAATTATGTGTATGTACACATTTTTCCATGATTAAGGCCTACATTGAAATGATATCAATATTTCCATGACAGTTTAGTTACAGAAAATGACCACTGAATCTGCAGTTTCTGTAGAAAGGCTAAAATTAGGGTTGGGTAAAAAAGTACATTTTACATACTCTAAAGAGCTTTTCTGCAGTCTCTATTTATCTTTTCCCATGTAATTTCTCTCATCTCCCTCAGTAAAGCTAATCTAAATAACCATAAAACCAGATTAAACCACTTATATGGATACTCTTATTCAGAAAGAAACAAGGCTAAATTCAATTTAATTTAAATCACTTCTGAAGTCCAAAGGAAAGCAAATTATAGTGACTGAAAGTAAGTTTCATTTTGCATAATAGTCTCCACTGGTTTGGGGGATTAACAAAACTTCAATAATCAATTTCAAAATCACTCTGTTTAATATGGATCATTTTCCCTCAGCATCAAAATGTAGGGAGGCTCTAAATGGCAGCTATTTGTTAAAGTTCATAAGCCCTTTAGAAAGGATTGAGAATATCCTTAAAGAAATAAAAAACAGACAACTGCAGTTACTAGGGAACCACAAGATGAAGTCCAGCAGCTCTCCATTAGCCATTAATGATGTCCAGTATCATCAGGCACCCTGGGCTTCACCAGCAACCTGCTGACACCACGCACTGTCAAGTGATAACAGACTGATGGAAAACATCATTTTTAAAGCAGCATGACCACAATGAATTTGGATGACCCGATTCTCTAGAGCTTGAAAAGGCCAGTAATTCTGAGTTCCACTCCAAACACATCCTGTCTCATAGGTCACAGATTAGACTTTGAGACAAGCTTAGGTTTTAGAACAGCTTTCATGTTCCAAAAATGTTGTCACAGACGTGAGACTGAGCTGTTAATTTGGCAGGATATCGTTCTTTTCACTAGCACTGTGACATATGGGGGTGGAGGAGGAGAAGAGATGGGAGTGAAAGGTGGTTGTTTTGCATCCCTACTCAGCTCGCTCTCTCTTTTTTAACATAGTCATCCATTGCAATCCCTGACTGAATAAGCTTGGCAAGCTCAGGGGCCAGATGTCGTAGCCTGGCTTTGACTGTAACTCTCCAACACTGGCATTTGGCTGTGCCATTGCCTTATGCATGGGCAGTCCATTACTTATTTTTAAAAGAGTAAAGCTATTGAGTTTGCATCGTTAGCTCTCTGCATTCAATTCAATTATTTACAAAATAGTCATTTTTTAGCCACAGAAAATTCCAAGTGGCCAAGTAACTCCATTCCTTTTTTTAATACCAGGAGACAGATCAAGCATTATCTAGGTAATTGGCTTCTTCCTTAATAATCTAAAATCACTAATCTTGTTATTGAATCCAAATAACTCAATCTGTGAGGAATTTGGAGAGCTCACCCTGGGCTGCTTTTGTGTTTGTACTGTGGATGCCTGTAAACAGTAATGAGGTGTCACAGTAACTTGTGCATGAATAGGGTCAGGCTCAGAGATGGCTATATATCAAAGCTAATTAGAAAACAAAATCCTGGAGGGTATGAAAGCATTTCTCTGAAGTGCTGCTGTTTGACAGCTGCAGACGTGTACCAGCTAATGCCACTTCCTGTGGGGAGTCTCAGTTTTCTTTACAAACTCTTCACCTTGAAGAGGGGCAGAGGAGCTGGGCCCATAATAAAGAGATTTGAAGTTGGATTCTTTTGGCGGTAAGAACTATCTAGGCATTTGAGATGTATCTATGGAGCAATGTATTGCTGCCCACTGATGGAGAAGGGATATGTGGAGATGTGTCATCATTTCAGCTCTTATAAGGGAAAAATGAAAGGTATTAGTCAGAGAAAACAATTCCATTATTGTCAATAAGAATGAATATTGCAAGGGAAAAAAATGAAAGCAAAAGAAAATGCATTCTAGTATAGTTTTTAAATATTCATTTCTACAAACTAAAATTACTGTTCTTTTTTATTGACTAAGGTGTTTCACATTAATATTGGAAACCTCTATATGGAATTTACTAAATTTTAATTATTTCTTGCCCTGCCTGGGATATTAATGTTGAGATTACCTTTGACAGAGTATTACTATTGGTGATATATGCAAAGTTCAGCAAGTTCTATGACTCAACCAGTTTGAATTGAAACAAGCAATGGAGGAAGTATACTGCTATCATGGCAACTCTAGATTACTACCTTCAGTAGTTGGTGTGATCGGTGTACTTGAAGCTTTACCTTTGGTCAGTGTCCTGGAACTCTTCCTTTCCTTCAGCAGCAAATCACTAAGGGAGGAAAAGCTGGGAGACTTGGCTCCATGGACTTAGATTAAGGATTTTAAAAATATCATGAATCAATGTGTTTCACCTCTTGCATCTGTTTAGATTCTGCATTCAGGCCAGTACTTTTATTGTTTAACTGTTACTGGTTGAGCTGGGTGGAAAGTGCATTTAATAGATAAAATTTTCCAATTGTGTTAAGATGGATACGGTTCATCTCCTAGCATTTTGTCCTATTGGGTTTAATCTTAAAGTATTTTTACCCGCTGAAAACTGTGTATTGGGTTTGTGTGGCAAGGTTTTGTTACAGGGCAGTTTCTGAGGGAAGATGCCAGAAGCTTCCCCTGTGTCCAAAACAGGTAATGCCAGCTGGCTCCAAGACAGACACATTGCTGCTCAAGTTCAAGTCCAATAGTAGTGCCTCTGGGGTAACAGATTTTAGAAGGGGGGGGGGAAAAAAACCACCTGCAAAACATCAGATGCAGCCAGAAAAAGGAGTGAGAATATTTGAGAGGAACAGCCCCACAGGCACCAAGGTCAGCAAAGGAGGAGGGGGAAGAGGTGCTCCAGGCACAGGCGCTGAGCTTCCCCTGCAACCCTTGGAGGCCTACAGGGGAGCTGAGATCCACCCACAGCCCTTGGAAGTGCCCACTCAGAAGCAGGTGGTTGCCTGAATAAGGCTGTGACCCCATGGGAAGTCTACACTGGAACAGGCTCCTGGTAGGACCTGTGACTCTGGGGAGAGTGAAGTCCAAGCTGGAGTAGGTTTACTGGCAGAACTTGGCTTTTTTTTTCATAAACCAACTTGGATTTGATTGGAAATAAGTAATTTCCCCAAGTCATGACTGTTTTGCTCATGTCGGTTATTGCTGAGTGACCTCCCCCTGCCCTTTTCTTTACCCACAAGCCTTTTGTTTCATGTTGTCTCCCCTGCCCAGCTAGGAAGGGAGTGACAGAGTGTTTTTGGTGGGCACCTGATATCCACGCAGGGTCAACCCACCACACTGAGTTACTACAGCTGTTCAATAGACTCATTTATCTCAATAACTTAAGATATTTGGAGGTCAGAGTGTCTCACAGTAAATCCCAAGGATCTTGTTTCTCTAGTAACTAATCTGGCTATGGTTCTTTCAAAATTCTAGAGTTGGCAGCAATTTTCTAAACCTGTTCCAGAGCCTATCAGACCTTTCTTTCCCTGTCAACAAGAGGCCATTCTGCTTTCCAAGACAAGAAGGGGCAAAACCATGATGCCTGATCATACTGGCAGCTTCGCTTTAGTCTATCCAAAATATCAGCTACTTCACTGTATTAAGCTGGAACCACTGAACGTTTTTGCTAACTTGTCAGGGAGCCTATGGTTACCACTTGATTTTTGCCACTTGATGCCCCAAACTGGAATATTTTTGTGAGAGAGGAAGAGGCTGTAGGGGCAGCAACTGGAGGAAAAAACAAAAAAAGTGAAGCTTACACATGGCAGACCAGCTGACAGCATTAAGCAGATGTTTTTATTTAAAAAAAAAAAAAAAAAAAAAAAAAAAAAAAAAAAAAAAAACCCTCAAACATTTCTCTCTTCCCTTTCTTGCTGTGGTCAGTCTCAGCGGAAACCACTTGAAAGTTGCAGAATAAAGACAACATCAGAGCAGGGATACCAAGGGAGCTAGCGAGGAATTTTGTCTTGTTCTGTTATTTTCTTGCTGTCCCAATGTGAATAAACAAGAGACATACTGAAGTATCCTATGGCAAATCTCACTCTAGGTTTCCTCCATGGGAAATGTGGTAAGAAAAGGATAATGAGGTTGCATTTGTTGTCAGTGATGACATACCCCATGGGAAATGTGCTTTTTCTTCAGTCCTGTTTTTGCTCCACACTATAGCTACTCAGACACCCAAATGTGAAAATTTGGATCACAAATATGAGTTAAAAATCCAGGTTCCTGTATGATATCTAGGAAAGATAATCAGTTTAAAAAAGAAGTCACCAAAGTCAGACATTTTAAGAAGTACACCTAGTTCAATTGGAAGAAAATACAGAAACAGAGCCCCAAAAATCTTGTCTTTCTTTTGTCTTTGAGGTATGTACTTACAGTTTTAACTTACTCACTTAGTTGAGAATTGTTTTTACAGCCTAAAATCATTGTGAAAACTGTGTTTTCTTTTAAAATATAGTTGCTGAGTCATATGAGCCATAAGACTGCCTTGGCATATAAGACAAGGCAGCATTGTTCACTTCTTGTACAGAAGGAGATACAGAGTCTGCTCACCAAGAGAATGGCCTAAGTCCTCTGCATCCTGGGAATGCTTAAACACACCATTCCAGGAAAGAACCTGAACCCTGGAAGAGCATCACTTTCTACATTTACTTTTGAAACAAGGAAAATAACAGGGAAAGAGATATTTGTTCATCCAGCCTTCTGCAGCCTCAGGCAGGGTGAAGACCCTCCAGTGTGAGATGGGATGTAACAGTTTCTCAAGGCAAAGAATGACTGGGGTCCAGGTCTCTGGCTCCATGGGCGGCTATCAGCATCTAAAGTGATGTATAAGAGGCAATCTGTTGCACATCTGTTATCCAGTTGAATGTGTTTTCAGAATACTTAAAGTATCACATGTTCAGGAGTATGTTTTGCAGACAGAAAGAATAAAGGCACTCCCCTGTAGCATTTGCTTCAGTTTCTGGCATCTGGAGATGCACAAGTGTCTTGAGTCCTCCCTTTCTTGCAGGCTAGCTCCAGACACTGCCCTGCCCAGGGTGAGGTTTTGAGTCCCAGACATCATTGGGGGTATGCACAGGGTGTATTACACAGGCCTTTCAACTTCTGCTCTGGTACCAAGACATCCACTCTGCCTTTTCTCTCCTACACCTTCTCTTTTCACTAGAAGTCCAATGATGTCTTATAATATGACTTTACAAAAGCACTTCTTCATTTTCTGTATTAAGAAGCTAATGTGATGAGTTAACCTAAAAAAAGCTATCTGAAGACATAGTAGAAAAAGTATAGGACATGAGGAAAATATGTAAAGAGATCATAGAAAGCTGCTAGTTTAACCACTGTTATCATTATTCAATGTGGTGTTGGTGAAACACTGAAGAAGCCACCACAATTATCTGGAGTAAAAATTATAGCCCTTCATGAAACCCTCCACCTTGTATGTACACCAGGAGCATATCTGCTGATGGCTACTAAAGGGAAGTTTCAGTTGTCTTTGAAATCAGCAAGATATGCTTCATTCAAATGAGTATGTGAAGTCATCTAGAATATTCTGCTCCTCTGCTTGGCCATCATTACAAGGTTTTGTGATACAGTTTCTTTGACAAAGCTGTGAGTTATCTTCATCTGCATACAGCACTTAGCACTTGTCATTAGGCAGATTATTCCTATCCAAATACCACCCATGGCACTGTGACCAAACCTAGAAGATGTGCTTACATCACCTGTGAGTGTGTAGGTTGGCACGGTCTCCTTACCACTGGAAAGAAACACCAACAATTTTTTTTCCAGTCACACCGTAGATGATAGTACCTACCTCCTGCTGGCTGAGGTCACACAATATTGGCCATAAAAAAGGATGACTAATGGCTCTATCACCAATTATTTAATGAAGGAACATATGTGCTTGTGTCATCAATATAAGTACCCTCAGTGCTGTTATTGAGGGCATCCCAAGTGCTGTCAGAATAGCTGCACTGTCCACAGCTTCTGAACACTGTTTCTGGCACAGCAAGAGAGGAAAGGCAAGTGGCCAGTCCTTTCATCCATGCTTATGCCACTGGTTCTGCCTTAGCCCCACACAACTCATGGCTGGACTAGTGACATCTACCAACCTGGATCAGCAGGGTGACTGTGCCAGGCTGCTGCTGTGGGCCATAAATACAGCTGACCTGTTCTGGCCTCGGTGAAAAAAAGTTAAAAGTGTGAGTAAGAGCAAGTACTGAAGATGAACAGCTTCCACAGTTTGTTAGAATGCATTTTATTTCAACAATTTTTTTTTTTGTTTATAATGAAAAGGCCTTAAAAAAAAAAAAAAAAAAAAAAAAAAAAAAAAAAAAAAAAGAAAGAAAAAGCAATAGAAACAAAAATGTGAAGTTTGTGGTTTCAATCCAGTTATCTCCAAGACAGCCACCCAGAGCCCCTACTAATTCCTCTCTTCACACAACTCCTAAATTGTCTTATGCTAGATCTGAACCAGTAGCTGAGTGGCTTCCTGGACCAAGGCCAGAACTTGGGGTTAAGGCTACTAAAGCCACCATATACATCACATGTTGTCTAGAGCTCTCTGAACTTTCTCCTGGCCACTTACTTCTTTAAGGTCCAGAAGCAAGGGAAGTGTGCAGGCAGAGGCTGTTGATAGCTTTCCATCAGACATACCCTTTAGCACAGTGTACAGCTAAGGGCCCAACATGTATGTGAAGCCAGGAGAGGATGAGAGTGTAAGGGGTGGAGAGATCACAAGGGTACCTTTGGAGACCTCTGTGTGGGCAGGGAATACTGGGTTGGAACCATGGACACAGTTCAGATCAGCTCATATTAATGATAGCATGTATTCCAGATGACTACTTCCAAACACACATCATCTTGCAAGCATATGAGGACTGGGTATGAAATCCAGCTGTGCTCCAATAGGACAACATCTATGTACCTTCAGAGATTTATACTTTAAATCTGAAGTTTTAAAAAGCAGAAATAACTTAAAGTAGCTTCCTATTTAAAAGCCAGATGGGCAGAATTAAAATTCCAGCCCAACAAAGACAGGTGAGAAAAATCTTCTTGGGCCATATGAACTTACAAACTCATCAAAGAAGGTAAAATATGAATGACTACTCATCAATACGCAAACTATTTAATTCAGTTGTCAAAACTGAAATATGTCTTTGAAGTCTAATCATGTATAAAGCATATTGTGCCTTTGTGTGTGTATGTATATATATAGATGTACAAATAAAATATTTAGAAATTTTATATATGTTCATATATATTATATGAATGAAGAATATTTTTTCTTCCTATTCAATTTTCCTTTAAGTTCAAGGTTATCAGATTGTTGCTTAAAAACCCATAAGACCACCTCTAAAATACAGAACACAACTTTTTTTTTCTTGTTCTGAATGAAGTGTCATTCAAAAACCCTAAACCAACTTTTGATTTAATCTACTTTATTACTTGGGGTAAAACATTCTTCCAACATTTTTGTGTTACAAATATGTGGTGGGCAATCTGGTTCCTCTGCACTATGAACACTAAAAATATTAATTGGGATATCAGTAAAAATACAGTTGTTCCTTTGGACATAGTGGAGGAAAGTTCAGTTTATTCCAACATGTGCTTCGTATAAGAATCCCAAGTAAAGAAAACTGAAATTCCATTTCAAACTGTTTTCTCTTTTAAACTTGTGTAGTGCAGAGAAGAGTATTGATCTTATTTTAAAGGTCTACTTTCAGCACTGTACAATAAACTTCTTAAAACATTTTGCACTTCATCTTTTTCTTACAAAAAACCCCCAAAGGCCATAGACGGAATGAGTACAATGGAATTCATTAACATTCCTAAGAGATTCTTGAAGATTCACAAGACATCCAATGCTTTCAATCTGTGAGCAGTACCTCTTTACATGATAGCTTACTACAATTATGTCAACACATCAGTGAGAAACATGAGACTATCACACAAAGTGTGATTGAAGAACAATCCAAGAAGACAGAAATTATTCCAGGAAAAAAAAGGCCCCCTGAGGAGCTTGCTCAAACCCTGAATAAGCATGTTTTTCACTGAGGGTATGTTTTCCAAATGCAGTGGAGGAGGAAGCCTTTAGGTCTAATCAGCATCATTATGAGACACTGAGACTCGAGCAGTACCAGAGCCTCTTTTTACAGTCTGTCAGCAAAGGCATGGCACCCATCCCTAAGGAATGCAGTGCATTTACACATTACCTCAGGATTACAGTTATACAAATACTGCTGTCCTTTTGCCTGGGTCTGTGATTTTCTCAGAAACATTTGTGTTCCCAGTAGGCTTCTGAGGCAACAGGGCCTTATTGTACCACACTGATGCTTTAACTATTTCCCTTCAGTCAGGTCTGATCTTAGTTCAGAACAATTTGGGAATCAGAAAGGGTTTTAACCCTAAAATGTTGTGTGTTCCAAGAGCTACCTAATATGAAAACATGCAAATATGAAATAATCAGTAAGGAATCAGGATTATTATCACAGTCCACAGCTATTAAAAAGCCAGAATAAACAAGACCGAGGCTGAAAGATGCTAATTACATATATCTATGGGCCTTGAGGATGAAGAAGAAAATAGACAGAATAAAATAAATGGAACTTCTCACCTGACTCAGCAGTGTCTTCTTTCATGTTTTTCTGCATGTCCCTCTGGTCTTTTTCCCAGTCAGAAATCCCTTTTCGGGGATGTGAGTATCTAAGTGTCCCTATTCACATCTCCCAGGGACCCTTCATATTTCAGAGAGTCTTAGCACTCCAGTCAATTCGCTGAGAAAAATCTTTGCTGGCAGGTGCTTGTATAAGCAAGAAGTCAAAGAGAATATACTTTGATCCATCATTGTCTAGAGAATGCTTTCCAAGGGTCAGCCCATGTTAGAATCCTTGTTCAACTACAATCTTCAAAAATTAAGTGGTCTACTTGCCTATCAGACTTCCTTGACCAGACCCCTTAAGAAGAAGTACAGTAACATTCCACAATTACAATTGTCTAAAACTACAGAAGTTTAGGAGTTCTTCAGCTTTATGTGAGGAATGACTGTTAGCTATTCCTAATCACAGTTATTTCTCCCCCTCATTTCCCCACATTTTTGCTAGCTCAATATTTTCTACAGGAGACACTTTCCATAGGTTCTGTATTTAGCAATACTTCCTCCAGCAACCATTACCAGGTCACCTAAGCTGGTTGGAAGCCTATATTCTTTTCAGATATACAAGTAACCAACATCATGGGGATAACACCTGAAAGGCAAATCCACTCAATGATGGAACAAGTTGGATCTTGGAGAGATTCTAGTAATACCTTTGCAACACCTGAAATTTAAAATGCCCCAAGCCCTCTTGCCAGGGCACTTCATTTTTCAAAATTATCTGCACTTCAACAGCTTGAATCTGTAACTCAAAAACCATTAACACACTTCCTCTGCCTTTCTGCAGGAAATTAATAGAAAGGTCTCTTCCAGTGTCTTACATATGTATGATTTTCCATTGGCTTAAAAAAGATTTACTCTACAGCACCTACTAAAATAAGGTTTCACTCCTCAGTTGAGACTCCTCTTGCCAGATGATAGCTCACACTGACACTTTTTTAATGGTTCAATATGTAGGCATATCTGAAAACTATGGATTTAGTGCCAACAATAGATTGACTTTTAATGAGAATAGCATTTACCAACGTCCCAGTAATTCACTTATCACATACTGTCATTAATGTACCAATAATTGTAAATTGCTTCTGCCTCCAGAAGCTCTGCTCACCAGGTCCTGTGAAGTCAGCATCTTAGCCTTTATGTAGACTGTAACATCTTGCTTGGCTAGTGAATGTACTGTGTCATTTATTTTTACTGCCTCATTTGTACATAGTTCCCATTTCTTTCAGAAGCTATGTTCTGCTTTCTATGACTGAGCCATCCATCTTTATAAAGGGATAAGAATCCTTTTAAAGGATGAGTGCCTAATTCTGCACTTTATTAAGGCTGAAATACAGGCTGCCACACTGTATTCTAAAAAGCAAACAAAAGAACAAATTGAAGAGCCAAAAGATTTCAGAAGAGCTGTTTGACAGATAAAACAACTCTTTGTATCATAACCACTGGGATTATTAAAGGTTCATTCCCTCATGCACAGTTAGAAACTCCTTTTCTGAACTGTATACAGAGCAGAACACTCAAGAACTCCTCATATTCTTGGGACAGTGCTCAGGTGTGACAATAATTAATCAAAAAACAGAAAGAAGGAAAATTATCACTGCACAGTTTATGAGAAACACTGTGCAAATATAATTTCACTGTTTAAATTGTGTCAGGTAAAAGAAGAATGTAAAACCTTCTGAAGAGTCACAGATAAATGTACTTGCCATGTCTGTATTGTATCAATCAGGAATGAAGCCAGAATTTTTCTAGAACTGAGGCTCAAAGACAAAGCCTTGGCAAGAGGAGGCAAATACATTATTCTGCAGATTCAACTGAACCTTCTATGCATGTTACTGATTTTTTTTTAGAGCTTCTTTACAAAATTAACTTTATGAACTAATTAGCAACAATAGTAATGCAGAGATGACTAATCACAAGATAAAAATTCTATACATGTGCAAGTGATAGTTGCATAAAACTCTCAGCAAACAACCAATTATCTCTATGCTTTCTCATCAAAGGGGAATAATACAAAATTTAAATAATCAAAGTGTATTTTCCATATCATATTTTTTCATAGAAGTGTTGCATCCATAGCCTGGAAGCAATCAGAAAGTAGAGTTAAATTGCCATTTATTTTAGATAGCCTTGCCTGGCCTCAATCTAGGTTTGTAGGGAAAAACTGGAGGGAAAAACACAACCATTAGAGAGGAATTATAGTAATTTGCAAATGGAAAAGTGGGTCAAATCTGCTGCATAAATTATTCATAATGAATTGTTCATTCAGATTTATATTGGATAGATTTGAAAACACTGAAATTGAGATCAAAATTCCTGTAAAGGTGAAATTACTTCAGCGTGTTATTGAGAATAGTTATAGTACTTTACTTTATGAAGTATCGAATTGACATTTATCTGTTCATTAGGGTTACCTGCATTACAGAACAATCTATCCATCGAGAAAACTCTAAGGAAAAAATGACACAAACAGAATGTGCAATGCATTAATGGCTAGCATTTAAGAGGGGATGACAGAGAGAACCTGACTAAAAATATCCACTAGTACTAGAAAATCTCACTCCAGGCTTGAGCGTCCCCAGTAATGGGGTGCAGGGCAGTTTGGCAGGCACAGAAGCTGAATGCAAGATGCATCTCTCTTTAAGACTGACTCATCCTTTCTGCTGGCACAATCTGTTTTCCCCAGCATGCAAACATTTAAACCAGCCCCCAGGGGATGTTTATGCTGATAAATAAATGGGCTCTGTTTGGACCTCACTAACAAGCTGTCTCTCTTTCACAACCACTCTAAGTGGCACTAGACATCAGCATGGTTAGCAGAAGCCTGTTGGGTCTATCAGCCCAGATGTGTGCTCATGCTTCACTTAGAAGTACAGCTGGGGAAGAGACAAGGAGGTCTCCACCAGCTTCCCCTCTGCACCCAACTGTGCCCACCCCACAATGGAGACGTTTCAGGGAGGAGACCCAGGCCATGCCTTTGGGGTGCCTGCTCAGAGCAGCCTCTGCAGCAGAACCACCTAGGCAAGGACTGGGCGCAAGGGCCCTGCAGCAGCACCCTGCCACAGGAACTACTCCTCCAACAGCATCTTTCTGGATCCTTTCAGGGAAACATGAACTTGGATAAGATGCTTTATTTTTCTAATTGATTTTTGGCACCTGCCTTGGTTTAATAGGTATGTCATGGGGAATTTTCCTACTCTTGAGACAAATTTGTCCTTGACAGAGCTGCACTGACTGGAACAGTTCCATCAGGGATGGATCTGGCCAATTATCTTTTCTATCTGGGTAAACATGACTTAACTGCTTCAGCATCATTTGCTCAGATAGTCAATATGCGCAGCAGACATATAGAAATTAAGGCATACCCATTGCATAGCTCCACTGGACACAGCTGAGGATATATGCTATGATGTAGGCAAGACTACACAAGACCTACAACTTGAAAATGCATAGTGTGTCTCTCTCAGCAAAGGATTGTTCCTGGCTTTGATCACACGTATGCCCAACAGAACCCTTTTTAAATCCTCATGACTCCCACTTTTGGTTTTTTCGGTACTATTGGTTCAAAAGAGAAGTACCTTTAGTACTTAATAGTGTGCAGGATTACAAGGCATTAGAAAGATGACCTTTTTATTCTTCTCCGCAAGTTACATGAAGTGCTTGTAAAACATGCTGAGCATTGCTCTCTGGGCTGCCGAGTGGCAGAGAAATTTTAGCAGCTGAAAAGGTGCAGGTTAGGTAACTATTTTAAGATATTTTTTTCAGCCTTTTCTAGTAGCTGCTGACAATTTATTTATTGTACATTTCAAAAAAGTGGTCCATTGAAAATTCCTCAGTTCATGCATCAATTGAGGGGAGATATTCTGCTTGAGAAATATGCTTTATTTTGTAAATGGGAAACTTTGCACAATATTGTTGCCTAGCCTCACTAACTACTACACCTACCACCCACACTGAGCTCTGCTTTAGAAATGTCACCTGCTCTTGTATGCCCTGGGCATACGAGGCTTGGGTCAGTGGTTACCCTGCCTGGGTTTGGGTGATGTCTGGGTCTTTCCAAAAGGATAGCACCTCTCCAAAAGAATGACCCTCTGGCCACCCTGGAATCAGTGCTGAATACTTTTCTCTCTCTTTTGCTGAAGCAACCACACTGACTTTTTTTTTTTTTTAAGCCCACTCTGCTAGAACTGACACCTGCAGAAACATATAAGGGTAAAGGCAAACTATCCATTGATGCAGCTACAAGGTTCAAACCCATGTAAACCATGGCTAGATTGCCAGAGACAGACAAACCTGTGGCTAAAAGAACTGAAATCAGTTCAGTGAACTCCTGTTTCTCTTGCCCTCTCGCATCTTCCAGAACTTCCTCATCTAGGCCATACTAGTTCTCAAGATCTCCATCTAGACACGAGTGGCCTTTTTTTTCTCTCATATCTCATCAATTAGAGTTCAACCCATAAAAAAGAAGTTTCTTGGCTGATTTGGTGACTTCATTTCCCAAGTTATCACAAAGAACAAGTTACTGGACACTAACAGCTACTCTTTGATGAGATTTGAAGTTTTATTCCAGAATGGAAGTTAAAAAAATAAACAGAGAAATGATGGGACAGACTTACAAACAGCTAAATGGTCTTTAACTCATGGGAGCAGTTGGGGAATAGTTTTTTGATGTGGATGTAGGCAGACATGCACTGAATAGTCACAACTAGATTATCCTCTCAGCAGAAAGGAAACAGCACTATCAGCATCTTACCTTCCTCAGGTCCTCACTCTGCAAGACACTCCTGGTTTATCATTTCTGCCTGCTAAAACTGCTCCATCCACGTGAGCCTCCCAGCAAGTCCATTATGTTACCAAAGAGGATGCAAAGGTTGCATTGAACCTGGTTCTCCTCCCACCTCACAGAGTGCTCTCATCCTTGTGGATGAGAAATAGGGAAGAGGAAAGGTAACAATACTCTCTCCTGGGCATTTTTACTGCTTGTCATCTTCTCTCTTGCTTAAAATCTCACATAAGTTATCACAAGATATCTGCACTTCTCAATGAATACATACCTTGAAAAAATACCTAAAAATTACTCTTAGAGTCATTTCGGACTGAAATAATAAGACACCTTCTTGTCAGAAAATTAAGAACCTCACACTCTGGCCTTGTAGCAACCTCTAAGAATTCACTCTTCTCCCTGACTTCTCAATGCCTTTCCACTATTTGTTCTCCTTTATAAATAGAGAATAGCTCCAGCACCCCAGAGAAGATACTATACTAACAATTTTGACAGAAAAGGTGAAAGGGAAGGAGGGTCAGTGACAGGGCCTTGTGAAGACTCAGGGTTGACAGAACACTGTAGCAAGGTGGTCCATGCTATAATCTGAGCTCTGCATCAGCTTGTGGAGGCCATCCCACGGGCACACGTAAGTGGGGCAGTAGGTCATGGGACCAGTGATGGATAAAACTTTCCACAATACCTCCTGTTCCAGGACTAGCACTATAATCCTACATAAGGATAAATTCCTACAAACTAAGTCTCATACACTTTCTTACATTTGGAAAGTTTGTTCCGATATTCAGCCCCACACATGCAGTGTCCCAGTTAGCATGGCTTTCAAAGGGTGCACTTTGGGCACCAACACTCTCAGGTTAGCGCATGCTTCACAGCCCCCTCTGTCACCACAAGAAAATTTTAGAAACCGCAAATGGACACATAGTCTTTGTTCAGCTGTTGCAAGTTTTCTGCAGTACACTTGCATCAGAAAAGAACTGAAATAGATGCCAAAAGAGCAGAGCAGGAGATTGCTGTCTGCACCAGCCCTATCTAGCCCAGGACTTTATGAGGGAATGCCTGTTTATTCTATCTCTAAATAGGATGAGTAAAATTGGAAAAAAATCCATGTTGGCCTTTCAGAGGCATCACAAAATTGACTAAGGATGCTATTTTATTCTTGTCAAATTTAGTTGGCACCATAATTTTTTTGCATTGGATTCACAGGTACAATAAAGCGGAAGATATAACACTAGGCAGAAGCAAGTGCTATGTGACAGGAGTATTAATCTCACAAAACTATCACCTGCATCAAGTGACTGGGGCAAGAAATAAAAGTCTCTTAGTAGCACTTTGGTTTCACACACTTATTACAAACTATATCACATAATTCCATAAAGAGCTGTTGAAATACTTATTTGAACTATAAAATTATTCAATATTTTCAAGATAAATACATTCTAAGTTGATGCCAAAGTTTGTTTCCTAATATTTCTCATTCTGTGTTGGATCCAGTATTCCCAACAAATCTCTCTCAGTCAGATATAGTATTTCATGTGTCATTAAATTTAATTATTACCAGTGAATGGTCATTAATTATCCATGAGCTGTATTTGAAACTTAGATGTTGTTCTTACTCAAATTGCAATCTGTTGGTCACACAAATGTGTGCAAATGCAATTTGATTTGATTTGCTAACCAAGGAAGAACCCACAATTTCATTAAGAAACAGCTGAGGAAGGGAAGATTTCTTCATTAATAAAAACAGTTAGTGAGTTGCCCAGCTGTGTTACAAAGCAGCCAGCAAATTTTAGGCTGGCACCCTGGCAGACTAATACTCCAGTGCTAATTGGGATACACTAGGCAGGTTGTTCAGCTACTGGTTCTTATTTATACTGATCTCAATTCAAAAGGAAATTTATTTCAAACTACTTCTTTAAAATAAAATAAAAGCTTTATTTACTCTGAAACATCAACTGGTGAAACCCTTGCTATAGGAATATCTGAGAGGACTCTGAGTAAGGTTTGTCAAGGAAGAATGCAGCCTTTTGCTGCCAGTGGGGTTGCCACAAAAACAGGGGAAGGAGACTGTAATTCCTTCTTCACCTGATTCTCAGAACAAACTTGGTGAGAAAATACAAGCATTTCTCAGAGCAAGGAACAGTAGGTCAGGCTCAGGGGTCTGACCCTGCAGTAGCCGAGGATCTTCAGGGAAGCATTATGGCTTGCTACAGTCCTCAGCCTCTTTTCTCCAACCTTGAAGGTGGTGCACTATCTATAAACAAAAAACTATTGATGATGAATGTCCATCACCAACAGGGTAAAACGCCTCTCTCAGTATCTGCTTTTTATATTCTCTGAGTGAGTTTCTCACCTTAAAAAACCAAACAAAAATGTAAATAAAACCAACAAACCCCTCAAAAACAAAATACCAAAACAAACAAAAAAGCAAGAGTAAATCAAGAGAAAAACAGAAAAGAAGTGAACCACAGAAAAACACACAAAATCCCAAGTCCGTCCCAAGTCCCGTGTTAAACACTTAGTCCTACTGATTAAAAATTACCATAGTTCCCCCAGCCATGTGTGTAGCACAGTTGCTTCTTTTCATCCCCAGGAAACTCCTCCGTGCAGATCATTTGGACTCGAGTCAGCTGTTAGTGAGAGGCAATCAGATCCTCTGGTGACCTATCTGCAAACACAGTGCCCAGATTGGTTTGGTACCCTCTGCCTCAGCTATTTGCTCCAGTCTGCATCCTCAGAGCAGAGAATGTCCAACAGACACCAGAAAAACCTGGGACATCCCAAAATTCCACAATCATAGAATGGTTTGGATTGGAAGGGATCTTAAAGATTGATTAGTTCCAACCCATTGCCATGGGCAGGGATCTCTTTCATTAGAGCAAGTTTTTCAAAGTTGCATCCAAGCTGGCCTTAAACACTTCCACAACATTTCTGGGCAACCTGCCACTGCTTCATAACCCCCACAATAGAGATTTTTTTTTCCTTATATGCAATCTAAATCTATCCTTCCTCAGTTTAAAGCCACTACTTGACTTGAAACTATTGCATTATCTGACTTGCAGCTGTCTGATTTATTTGCTTGACTTTAGATTTCAACCCTAGTTGAGTAATTACGCCTTTCATTCATCTTTGGGAAATTTAGGTATGAAGCTTTAGATTCCTAGAAGTTCTTAGGTGATGGATGGAGCAGACAATTTCCAGAGGGGTGTTCAGAAATATGTCCTTTCCTGACCTACCTCCTACATATAGAGGCATCTGTATTCTCCTGTGCTGCTCCATCCCAATGAACAAGATCACACAGCATGTCAGGAAAAGAGGTGCCTAGAGGTCAGGGTGTTTCCTTGCAACACTGCAGACACAGTACAACTAACACTAAGACAATTAACTCAAACTGAATAAAAAGAAGCCAGTGGAAATGAATAAAAAGATGCCATCATGTCAATTGTCATATAGTTTTCTTCCTCTTACTGGTAAATTATTGGGCATGCTCCATGGGACAACACCTGTCCTTTATTGTGAGGCATAATTTTGATTGGCAAACAAACCAACCTGAAGCAAACAAACAAAATTACTCCTTGTTTAGTGAAATCACCTTTGCCAAGCCACAAAACAGAGTAAACAACCTGTAGGAAAACCATTTGTCATAGGCAAATGTATCAGAATGTAAATATTATATGAAGAATGTAAATATCCCTTGAAGGTGCCCCATAAATAGAATGATAGCAAAATTAGTTTATTTGCTCAGGTTCTACATGTATAATATGGTAGTCATCAATCTGTACAGGCAAAATGCAAGCAAAAATCAATGCAATCAATCAAATATGAAGCTTTCCTGCAAATGAAAGGAAAATAGCTTTTTAGATGATATGCAGTAAAAAACAACTGCATGACCATTGACTTTTTATCAGCTTGGACACAAGTAAAGCCCACCAATCATAAAGAAATTTCCTGTTACTAGTGGGAATATTTTAAAGATTTATTATTTTGCATATGTCTGACCATAGTGTTTAAGTGCATGGTTTCTTTTTGACATTTTCCTTTTTTTATTATTATTTTTTTTTCCTTAATGACTATATTTAAGCATACAGATGTGCAAATACCTTCAACAATTGTGAATTTCTACCAAGGTCAGACTTCACTAGTAAAAAATATTTCATTCATTGTCTTCCTTATTTTACAGAATAAAGTGTGTTATACCACAGCTGGTGAAATACATAGTTTGAAATGAAAACTCCAAAGGGCTATCTCTGACCTTCACATATTTAGGTCAAATCCAGCTATGAAAGTTAGCAACTCACACATCTCCAAGAGAAAAATTAGATCTATCAAAAATTAAAGTAAAGGCTTCTATTTCACAACCCTCGTATGGCAAATTGTATTACAACTGTAGGAACACACCCTCAAAAGGCAAACATGGTGGGGAAAACTGGTGTGATCTTGTACAGTGAAGAAGGTTTTAAGGGTTAACTCCATTATAATGCAGTTACCTGGACATAATTATGCAGGCACAACCCTAACACATAATGAAAGATGGTACTTCTTCTATTTGTCCTTGTCATAAATGCCACAAATCATTCCTGACCCACCCAAACAGCCCTGTTGGGCACATGACCTATTGGTTTGTACTGGAAGACATAGTGAGTTGCTTTTGGGGCTACAGCTAAGAAAGCCTAATTCCTTTGCCCACTCAGAGGACAGGTATGAAGGAGGCAAGTGGGACAACTCCCTTCTCTGCTCTTTGACCTCAGCTCCATGTCCGGGGACATGTCTATTGCTCCTCAAAAATGCCTGGCTGCTGTCATTGCTCATTGCATGTGCCAAATAGTACCATTTAATGGTGCATTTCATTTTCACTGCAAAGTGCCAGGACCACAGGCAATGCCTCTGGCTGTGCTGGGCAAAGGCTTCTCAGAAGTGCTCTTAAAACATGGAGACGTGAAACTGTCCTTGCTGCAGAACAGAGGAAGTTTTATCCCATGCTGACAGCAGCAACTGATCTTACTCAAAGGCACTGGGTCAGATTCATGCCACCTCCTGGTGTGCAGGGCTGTGCTAAAAGATACCCAGTCTCATTTGGGTGTATTTTTTATTAAAACTGCAGACAAACCTTGGGTTGTGTATGAATCGTACCTGCTTGAAATACAGCAGGTGAAGCAGTAGAGCTCAGGCTGCAGCCTCTACCCTGTACCTCTACCCATATCCTTCTTCTCTGTGACAGCTCAGTGGGCTCAGCACACTGGCAAGAGGGATGCAGTCTCCCTATGCTTTCACAGTGACAGGATGCTGGGAGCTGGTTGGTGGAGATGACCATCAGTCTGGAAGGTGCCTGCCAGTGACTCCTCCCAGGGCTAGCTGATAGTGGAGGTAGAGCATGCCCCTATAGGGCTGTCTTTTCTGCCCACTCTGCCCAAACATTAAGTAAAAATTAATGTTTTCTACATCATGGCTATACTTTGCCTAGATTGATGGAGTCTTGATCTCAGCTAAGGGCTCCAGGCTGAGCCACAGTTCAAATATAATAAATTACTCAACAACAGGTTTTGTGTACTTTTGACACCTTCTTCTTTAGAAAAGAAGCCTGGGAAATGCCTGCACAACTCAGGGAGTGACTAGAGGTTGTATTTCTCTTAGTAAGTACAAGAAAAGGAAACCCTGTTGGACTATTCCATTGTTTCTGGAATGTGTCAAGAGCAAGCATAAAGGATAGCATAATAACATGCCAGCAAAATTAAAGCACAGCTGGAAAAAGCAGTTGTTTGTTCATATTCTGGAGGTACTTTCTATAGTACCAGAATAATGAGAGTTTTATGGTCTTTATGTAATAGGTTTACCAATATATTACCTTGTATTTTACCTTGTATTTCAGTAAGTTCAATAGTAAAAGAAGAGAATCATGTATCTACTGATTTTGTAGTTGAAGGACATCAATAATTTATAGTTTTGAAAGGCTTTTTTTCATTCAAATGAATTAGAGCTCAAACCACTGCAATAAGAAGTTGGCATCTTTTCACTGTTATAATTCTGTTATATTGCAATGTTGTTACAAAATGAAATGTTAAAATTACACAGACCAGTAGATAAAGAATTTACTGAAAATCTATCTGGCAAAGAGGGCACGATTTGTTTAAAACACTGCCTGAACAGATGTAACAAACACAAAATGTATCCTCTGCCCACCTTCAAAGCTCTGCTTCAGTTTAATTAATTTTCTTCACCTCCTCATGTAAAGCTTAGTGTGTGTGAAAATACCATCAGCCTTAGAGAATTAAATTGTCTATCCGCAGTGGGACTGAAGAGATCTGATCTTTGTCTTCTCTCTGCTGCCCTGTGACTGCGATTCAGGAAATCACAGAGTCTCATTCACAGTACCTTGGGGTGGGAGGAATGTCTCAAGCACAGGCATCATGTCATAGCACAGCACAGACAGCACAGCGTAGCACAGAATGGGCAGCATAGCATAAATACATAGCACAGAATGGGACAGGTCAGGAAGAAGCAGGCAGGCATGACAATCATTTTTCCTGCCATGCTGTGTAAACTGGGGCAACCACAAGCTTGTCCTATCTATAAATACCAGCTTTGCTTTTACTAGTGCAGCTGATACCAGCCGAGGCTTGCAGGCATCCACAACTCAGTACTGAGTTATACTGTCAAAATTGAAGACACTGATTCTTGGCTTAAGGTTCCCGTCAGTCTCAACCCTGGGGCAGCTTCACCCTCATATATGACTTAGGAGGGGGAAAAAAAAAAAATTAAAAAAATTTAAAAAAATTTAAAAATAAAAAAATAAATAAAAAGGATTTTTCTCTGCTTCATTCCCTCCTTGAACAATTTGAAAAACCTGGAACTTGACAGGAATAAACAGCAATGCTTGGTGAAGAAGGACCTGTATGCCAGCTGTTGATTTCTTTTATTTCTTTGTCCTGACACAGCAGCGCAGGTCCAACATTCACAGGCCTTTCTGCAGAGGATTTGAGTCAAAATGAGATTTATGCTGCTTGAAGCTGCCTCAGGACTTCTCTGAAGAGCTTGTATCCTCACAAGAGACAGATCAAGCCAGGTTTCCCACCACTTGTAACAATAATATCTTTAAGTAATACTCTAATTGCTTTTACAATAGGCAGTACATGATCTACTCTCCCTTCCCCAAACTCTCAAGTTTCACAAGTAAGTCTTGCCCTTGTGCAGCAGATGGGGAAACACAGCAGCTCTCTGAGGAGGAGGCCCGAATCACAGCGTGAGCGACTTCGTATTTGTATGAAGATCTTCACCGGAAAAGTGTACAGCATTTATCTCACTTATCTTAGAGGTCTGCCAAGCACTTCACTGCCACACACTGCTGAATTTATCAGGGCCACGGCAGGATGCAATTGAGATGCACTGCCCCCACACATGCTAACAGCCTGGCTTGTACAGGGAGAAGAAGAAATAGATAAGGCAGGATGCTTCATCTTCTCATGAGCTCAAATCTAGACCTGAAAAGAAAGGAGACTGAGAACACATACTAGATAACAAGCAGAAGGTCTGACAGGTGCACAGTTTCTCAGACGGCAAACATAGGCAGTACAATCCTTATGGAGAAAAGTATCAATTAATTTAGGAAATTGCATACAGAAGGTGCATGAAAAACCCACTTCTAAAACTCCCTCCAGCCAAACACCTCAGACTGCCTGCAGAGTTGTGGTTTGCTCAATACAGGCACACTTTTCTTTCTTTTCCTCCCTCACACTGTAACACTTTTCTTCTTTGCTCTACAGCTTGCAGTGTAAAGGAATATCCACCCCTGGTTTAAGCAAACCCCAGTGTGACACATCTCTGAAGAAGCACCCTGCACACGTGCCCTGCTTTTACACTCCCCTCTGGACAGACAATATTATCTACTTCTGGACACGAGATACTGAGCTACACAAACCTTTCACTAGCTGCCCTGACCTTGGGATGAGTTTCAGCTCATTGTTATGCAGGGTAGTCATAAGATTTCTATGATGCCACTTGATCTCCAGATTGGCAGCCCTTCTCTAAAATTCTCTTTGTAGATGTTCAGCATCTGCTCCTAAAGTGACATCCACTTGCAAATGACTGACATTGACACCTGTGCCAGTCCATGGACCTGGAAGGCACTTTCGGCTCAGGCTCAGCCATGGGATCCAGCTGGATCTGCAATCCCTGCCACTTTGCAGCATTGTCTGTGCCAGCCAAGAGGCCCCAGAGCAGCACCTTCCCTATTAAAGCATGATCAAAAGCACTTACTCCATTATTATTTATTGCCCTCTTCCTCCTTCTTTCTATTACAATACAAGTGATGGCAACATGAGAATAAACTGCCTCCTGTCACTTTAGTATACCTCAAGGAATTTAGTACCTTCCAGGAATTTCACTGCTATGACAGTGAAACATGGAAAACAGTCAGATAAAAAGGCCCAGGTACCCCTCTCTCACACAGGCTGGGGGAAGTTTCCCGGAGAACATGAGAAAATGGGAAAAAATAATGCTCAGGAAAAGCCTTATTGCTCTCTATAGCTACCTGAAAGGAGGTGGTCTTGAGGTGGGGTTTCGTCTCTTCTCCAAGGTAACAAGTGAAGGATGAGAGGAAAAGGCCTTAAGTTGCACCAGTCAAGGTTTAGATCGCATATTAGCAAAAATTTCTTCACCAAAAGGATGGTCATGCATTGGAAGAGTCTGCCCAGGAAAGTGGTAGAATTGTCATGCCTGAAGATATTTAAAAGACATGCAGATGTGTCACTGAGGGACATGCTTTCATTGGAGGACTGGGCAGTGCTGAGTTAACAGCTGGACTCAATGGTCTTGGAGGGCTTTTCTCAAATGATGGTTCTGTGATTTAGCAAATGTATAAAGCTACACCATATAAGAACTTGCCATTCTTCCTGTTTCTTTCTTCTGTTTCTTTCTTAAAAACACAAATTAAACCTAATTTCAAATGCTTGGAAATTACAGGAACATAAATACCCTGTACACATTGGTCTCATGGATAAGGTCTCATACACACTGTATGAGGTTCTGTTTCAAGATGTAACACAGGAGTATTAAGCTGCACATAAAACACTTTTTTTTTTTTTTAATCATACCATTTAAACAACATTAAGGATTCAGCTTGCATCTTCTGTAACTGTAATTAAGAATGAGCCACAAATATGTGTTTCAGATATAAATTTTTTCTGAGATAAGAATGATGAAATCTAACTTACACAAGGTAAGTTCTTTTTTAACAAAAATATGTTCAGCCCAGATTAGTTGTGTTAAAACCTGAGGCTCTGGTTCTAAATCCAGTTTTATTGTTCTTCATTATCCTCCAGTTTTACTCTGTTAATTGTTAGGCTTGTACTTGGTAACACAACTGTACAATGGCATGCAAATTTTGTCCATGCACTTTTGCTTTTTTATGGTGTAAATATATCATTTGCAGGAGTTAACACAGGGAAAGAGATCTGGATTCCTACAGCTTACCTAGGCTGTAGATCAAACCACAGATTTTTGTAGTATTGCTTCTCTTCAGAGGTTTATGAGCCACTGAATTAAATATGACTGATACTGTTTGCGCTTGCAGGGTAAGCAGATTTAGCTATAGAGATTTTTATCGTAAATAGCAGAAATTGGGAGATACATGTGTCCAACCTGCAGTTAGACAGGGCTTCTTGAAGGGTACAACTTAATCTACAGTACAATCTTCATTATTTCCAATTCATTTGGTGAGTTGAAGGGAGATCTGTATCACTAGTGAAAACCAGCCAGGCCCATTTCTAAACAGTGGCACATGCTTCAAACACATCTTGACACTCCTTTGAGGATAGAGTGGAAATCACCAGTTTGAAAATGAGAGGGAATTTTCCATTAAGAGTAAACTGCCAAGGATGTGAGATGGCATGTTTTTTTCCTCAGGTTCCTAGGCAGCCTTCTCCCACAGAGATCTCCTGGAAGGACTTGCTGGAAGGTTTAAAATCCAAATCCCATCTCCTCTGGACTAGATGGAGTAGCATAAATTGCTGTGAGAGCAAAACAAAATCAAAACAAAACAAAACCAAAAAAAAAAGGAAAACAAGAGAGAAGATTAAAGGAAAAAAGTGTATCTGGTAGTTTGATGGTTTTAAATTTATATAGGAATACACCTCTGAGTCACATAGGTTTAAAAATCAGGAGAATCCTGGGAAACTTCCTTTTCCTTCCGGCCTCAGAGGAGACAAGAAGACAGCCTGGCTCCCTCCTTGCTGGGGGCACTGGGACAGCCCAGCCCGCCTTTCATGGGAGTCCCGCCTGGCCAGGGGACTCCCAGGCCGGGTGAGGGATGAGAATATGGCCCGGGCCCAGATCGGGTTTCCAGCAGCTGTAAAATACCCTGCTGCTAAGCCATGGAGGCCAAGCCCCCCACTGCCCCTCTGGTGACTTCTGGGCAGACAAAGAAAAGGAGGAGGGAGGAAAGCTGGATAGAGATCCCTCAGCATGGGAGGCTGCTGCCTGGCAGAGATCATGCGACCACCGCAGGCCCTGGGCAAGATACTAACTTTTTTCCTTACACAAATAAAACTTCCAAAGTCCTAACCCTTCTCTGAGTGAGAGGAAAGGGACAGAGTGAACGTAGAGAAGACATGGCATGAGATGGAAGTGAAGAGAGAGAGCTAAGTCCTAAGTGGGACAAAGGAGTGACGAGTTGCCTCGTTTGGCTGGACTTCTCTTGTGAAACCATGGAGAATGGACTAACTTTCCCTGGAACATATGAATGCTGTTTAAGGGTTGCATAGCTCTAGTCAAAGTTGTGGTCTGATATAACTGAGATTTAATGGAGAACTTTGAACGGAGAGATAGAGAGAAAGTGATGTGGAGCCCTTTGCTCCCAGGGAAAAGGGAGGTTTCTGTTCCTTGAGATGAAAATGATTTTTGGAAATAGAAGAGGAGAACCTTTGCTTTATACTAGAAAAGGCATCCTAAAATGGTATCCTAAAATAAGCAGACATGACCCATATGCAGGGTTGGGAAAACTGCTAATGGGAGGGTCTTCACAGTCTGCAGAGAGTTTTTTCCAGACAGGTGCAGATTTGTGACATGGGAGCCACCAGAGGACTGTTTCTTGCAGTGATGTTACCATGGGAGTTCTAAAAGAGACTCCTCTCCCCAAGAACTGATGAAAGATTATTTTTTAAATAGTGAAACTGATTGAGAATCCCAAGTGATGTGGAGAACTGGAGAGAATGGGCCAAATCTTGAAGGAATTTTCTGATCCCCCTGCTTGGGAATTTTCACGTGTACTAATTCAGAACCCAGAGGCGGTGGGGAAATACCTAGGGGTGGAGTTGTTTCACTGTTTTAAGTAGATAAGAGTTATATATGTTGTATGTAATTTTAATAATGATTTTTAAAAGTTTCCCAGAGGTGTAGGGGTGGAATGTGTTTGTTTAGCATGGGTGGTAAAAACCATTATAGGTAGGCAGGAAGAAACCCAATGCCAAATATTCACAATGGACATGTTACAAAAAGAATAACTGTGTATCAGCATGCAGAGAATATTATTTCCCTTAAACAGTGTGAGAAAACCCTTAAAGACCTAAGAGCAGCAAACTGGAAACTCAAGAATTGCCTGTAAAACAAGAGCCAAACTTCTAACAGTTAAAGAGTCTTATATCAGTGCAGTAGCATTCAAAACAGAAGGGTTTCCCTTGACCTTTGTGGGGTTTGCTTCAAGTCCTGTTATTTTGCATCATTTCATCACTGGAAATAATAAGACCTCTCTTGTTCAGAAGCATCTGAAGAAACTGCCGTTGGTATGCTCCACTAAGGCAGTCATGAGGAGAAAAACATGCCATCATTTCCTTCCCTCTGGCAATCCCTGGCTTTTTCCAACAACCAGCCTCAACATATTTACAATTTACTTGCCTTCTATATAAATTAATTAGACCTTTGTCTCAGTATCTTGTATTTTTAGTCTACCTAATCTCATTACTGTATCTATTTATGTTCTGAAGAATCTGTAATTAATCAAATTATCCATCTAGCCTGATTACTACTGGTAACTGCCCCTAGAGGTTGATTAATACATTCTCAAATTATTCAGGAAGGCTCTTAAAAGAGCCAACAAAATCTACCCTTCTTGTAACCACAAAGTGCCTTATGAGGCCCACAGTTGCCTGAGGGTTTAATATAATCAATAATCCATAAAGATAATTGTTCCCACATGATTGGTGAACAACCTCAAGCTGAGTGCATAAGGGCTAACACTGCAATTGATGTTTTTGTTGGGTTTCTGCACTTAATGCAATTTTCCTTCCACAAGCCAACTCGTGCCTTCTGTTGGACAGTAAATATAGACTTCACCTTTTCTCCAAGGTATTTCACATTACGGAAAATCATATGTCCTTTTGTTAGTTAAAAGCCTGAGTTTAGAAAAACTTGCATTTTAATTGCTAAGAAATCATACCTAATAACACTAACACTTCACTAGTGTACACTAACTTCCATCTCATTTGTTTTTTCAAAATGCTGATGGGGATGGGGATGGGGATGGGGATGGGGATGGGGATGGGGATGGGGATGGGGATGGGGATGGGGATGGGGATGGGGATGGGGAAGGGAAGGGAAGGGAAGGGAAGGGAAGGGAAGGGAAGGGAAGGGAAGGGAAGGGAAGGGAAGGGAAGGGAAGGGAAGGGAAGGGAAGGGAAGGGAAGGGAAGGGAAGGGAAGGGAAGGGAAGGGAAGGGAAGGGAAGGGAAGGGAAGGGAAGGGAAGGGAAGGGAAGGGAAGGGAAGGGAAGGGAAGGGAAGGGAAGGGAAGGGAAGGGAAGGGAAGGGAAGGGAAGGGAAGGGAAGGGAAGGGAAGGGAAGGGAAGGGAAGGGAAGGGAAGGGAAGGGAAGGGAAGGATGAAAGTAATTTATCAAGAAGTGTGGTTGTGTCTTTTGGAAGAATAAAAACTCTGATGCTTCCTTTCATTCCTCTAACATCTTTCTCACCTACACACTTGTCTCTTCGTTGGTCTTCTTGAGATCTGCAGACATCATTGCTTTGCTTTTGAGAATACTTCATCATATTTAGGAGAAAAAGTTTTCCTTGACTTTACAAAACTTAGGTGATATCACAATCCCAGAGCTTTTCAAGGATTTCCTTTTTTTATTCCTCCCTCTTTACTCTTCCCCACAGATCTGTAAGACTTTCTTCTTAATCCTACTTTGTTGCAGCACCTACTATATTTTGCAATGCTAATGGTCAGATCTGTAAAAACAGCAGCATCCAGTTGGTTTCCTTCTTGCTCATGGTCTTTGGTGATCTCCACACAGCCTAATCAGAAGGAAGATGAAATATGTATGAACCTACTAGCCAGTTCAAAAACATTTCATAACCTGTGATGAAGGTGCCTGCCAGAGAAAAAGTATTGTCCCTCAGGCTCTGAAATACTCAAGTGTCCTTAAAAGCCATAGGTGGAGGAATACATCAGCTTCCAGCAGCAACAGCAGAGCTGTGCCCATCTCTGGACTGCAAATCACTGATCTAACATGAGGAAAAGAACAGTTTGTCTCCTTGTACAGTTACAAATCAAGCATCAAGACTAGCCTGAAGCTCCTTCTTGATAAGGTGGCACCTCTTTGGAATCATACAGAATTTCCTATCATCCCTAACTCCAAAATCACATACTCTTTTGATACCATTTAAACTTTGCCCCTTGTTATTATCAGCCATTAAGTGTCTTGGAGAAGCCTGTGGCTTCTCATTTTTTTCCATAATATGCAGAGCAAACATTTGATGATGTAAATGAGTGAACAACAGCAGATGTTTTGTTAATCTGTAGTTAATTTGTTAATCAGTGTCTTCTTTGGCAAGAAAAAAAAAAAAGAAATATTTATTGAGACATTTTACCAGGGATGACAATTTTCCCGGGCTTGGAATTCTTGCTACCACCAGTCCTTATGTTGCTATCTAGATATGGAAGAGATTTTAGCCTTTGTAAATAGTGGGGGAAATCACAGAACCAGAGGTAAGGATTGAATAAATTTAGGCCAAAAATACGACTTGCAGTATTCCCCAGTGCTGTCACCTTTTTGTTTTTCAGCACAAAAGCCTCAGGGATTTTGTTTATATGGGCTGACTGCCTATTGGATGAAATACACCCCTTTTTGTAACCTCTTCTCCAGTCTCTGTTAAATTCCTCTGTACTTGTATTGGAAGAGATAGTGAATATATCAACTACTACCAGCTTCACATCACTTATGATGTTTCATGCCTCTGTTTTATCCCCTCCTGTAGGGGCTTGCTTCCCAGTACTGAAGAGTCCTGGTTTATTTAGTTGGTGCTCACTTGGAAGTGATTCAATACTGTGATAATTTTTGTTGCCCTTCACAGAATGGTTTTCAGCTTTAACATTTCCTTTTGAAAATGAAGGTACCTGTGTTTTATACAACGCTTAGGATGCAGGCAAACCATAAATTTATAAAATGGCTTTATAGCATTTTCTGTTATTGTCCTCTATTTTCTTCTAATGATCCTTAACATTTACATCTGCTTTTGACTGCTACTGAGCACTGAGACTGACATTTTCATGGAAATATGTATTGTAGCCTCAAGATCTTAGTCTTGAGAGGTAACGGTCAGATAAAAGGCCGTCATTTTGTATGCAAAGTTAAGGTTTTCTGTCTGTGCATTTCTTTCTTATTTCACCTGTCATTTTATTTTCCAGTCACTCAGTCTCATAAATTCTTTCTGTCAGTCTTCATATTCAACCCTTGCCTTTGTTGTTAGTCCTGCTATGAATAGTTTTACATCACCAGCACCCTTTGTCTTGGCATTGTTACTACCTTCCTCCAGGTGGATCATGAATATGTTGAACAGCCCATGTGCCCAATCAGACCTAAACAGGAACCCACTGGTGATTTTCCTCCACCACCCTCATGCCTCCGACTATTTACTCAAACTTTCCATTTCAAAAAATTAACCAGCAATAAAAGGACTGTCTTCTTATTCCATTACGAAGTTTTCATAAATGTTTGAGTTCGGGGTTGAGTTGTTTTTCTTTGTTTGCTTGTTTTTAATGTTGTTGGGGTTTTTTTGAGAGAATCTGTTTAATACCTTTCAGGATTCAAATGGAGTCTGTTGACCAGATCATCAAGTCCACGATCCCACTGTGTTCCCTTAAGGAACATCAGCAGATTTATAAGGCAAAACCTCTCCTTACCAAGGTCATGTCAATGATTGTGAAGTAGATGTGAATTATCCAAAGTGATATCCAATGGCTCATTAGGTATAACTTAGTGATCCTCCATTCTAGTGTTTTATGAATCCAGTCAACTGTGATCAGATGCCAGCTTTTGACAAAAAGAAATCCCCCAAACCTCCTGCTCTTTTCTTCTCTACTGTAAGAAGCTCATTTGTATACTGGAAATTAAAAATCCTTAGATCATTACTTTTGGGCTATGACTTGGAAGTATACATATGCCCTAAATATTCCTACTGCCAAATACAAGAAGAAGTTTGGGTTCTTTTTCTTGTAGAAACCTGTACATGGATACATCACTGCTGGTCAAGCTCAAAGCCCTCATCTAATAAGGAAAAAATAATTGTGAAATTTGGATATTTAAAAAAAAAAATCTCATTCTGCATATAACTGCTCTATCACATGCTCAATACCTAACTAGCAGATGTGACAAAAATACTCCTTGAGCAGGTTTCACAACTTGTTAAAAACAATACCTAAGGAAGACACATTAGTACTAAGCAGCTGTGTTCTGGAATTGGTCTTAATTTAAGTAATCAACAAAACATTTACTGTTATAGCATGCACCTGTGTTTGCATAGTTCTGTTCAACCATATATACTTTATCGTTAGAGATCAAGCCTTCTATTCAGGGGGAAACAGGCATGCAGGGGCATGGACTGCAGCTCTCTAGCAGCACCAGCCAGGACCACCCTCTGAGAAGGAGGGCAGATAATGTAATGCATTAGGGCTTATGGACAACAAGGACTTGTTATTCACCACTAACAAATGGTCAAACTAATCTGCTTAAACTCTTCCTCAAAAGTAAAGGAACATTACAATCTCACAGAAAACTCAGGCTTCTCAAAAAAAAAATTCAGTTTGGGAGCTCCAAAAAGCTCTGAGACACTCAGAGTGGTGTATTTCAATTGTGGTGTTTGGATTTATTTTGTTTCATATCAATATTTGAATAGTAATGAAATAAGCATATATATATATATATATATATATATATATATATATATATATATATATACATACATATATAATGTATTATTGACACAAAAATAAATGCCAAAAAAGACTTTGAAGCAAAATATCTGACTTTTTCCCATTAAATATATGCAAAAAACCCCAATGCTTTCCTATTAAATATTCTTATATTAACAGAATATAAGAATATAATCTTTCCTTTTCCTAGGAAGATTATTCTATTTAAAAAAAAAACCCACTGAATTTATTATCTGATTACCTAAGTTGTCTATACTCAGTATCTGAACACCTAAAAAGCATTTGTTTTTCCTGTGTCCTGTTTCCTACTCATGACAGGCACTTTTCTTCCTGGACTTTAATTATTAGCATTTTCCATGGGGAAGGATATCTGTATTGGGAATGCTCGACCTCTTAAGTAGGTAGAAAATACATTTCCTGGAGGAGTCAAGCTGTAGAAAACTTATGCTGAAAAGACAAAGAAGCAGGATTAATCTAATCCCAGTAAGTCATTTAGAGTAATTCTTCGCTGAAAGACAGACATTTGGGAGCCAGTTCATATCCCAAGCACCAAGACACTTTGCAGCCTACCCATCTCCCCTGCTTCGTGGAGTAGCCTACACATTTATTCCAGGTGCTCTGATATTAATTACTGAAGTTCTGTAACTAGAGAGGATCTATTCCAGATGTGCTGGCAAGTACCTATGATGCCATTAGTGTATGGAAGATCTGCAAATTAGAGTACAACTGAATATAGAGCCCAGCACTGTCCCTCCACTCCAGTAAAATGTCCCTGGTGAAGAAGGGTTCAATTTTTATATTGCTGCTGAGCTAGAAGGCAGATAATCCATGGAAAGCACTGAATCAAACCTACACTCACAAATTAACATTTAGGAAAGGAATAACTTCTGTTGCACGGAAGAGAAGCTCTTTGTGAAATGGGGGAAACTTAACTATGAAACTAAAATCTCCAACCAACATTGTGACCTTTGGGTTCTAATAGTTTGAGGAGATTTAAATATGACATGTGGCATTATTTGACCTTTGAGGTTTTATACTAATCAAACTTTTGCAGTATGCTTAATAAGCAAGATTTTACAGGTTAAAAACTTTGCTTGAAAATAAAATATTCTACATTTATTGTTTTTTGAGCTTTAAAATAAGGAATATAGAATTTCTTTATAATGATTCAGCCACATAAATTGGTACATCTGGTGTATGTGACTTATTTTTTAAGGCTGTAGTTTATGATCACCATACAGTTTCTCAGACGGTTATAGTCAAAGCCCCATCAGTGGTTTTCCTGTATATTTTTCAAGGTTGTATTACTTTATTTGGTGGTACTTCTACATCTCAATATGCACCCAGGAACCTCAGTGACTCAAGACTATGCAGAGTGTAAACTTTAAAAGGGTGGACAAGAAATCCCTCTGGGCTTCCCCTGCCACAGGCATGTCTCAGGAGCCATCCCAGGAGATGGTTGTTTCTGCTGACCACCTATCTAGCCCCAAATATCACTTTTATGAGACAGTCCTCAGAAAGTTTTTGTGCACTATATAATTCCTTGGAGATAAGAGGGAAGTTTTAAGAGTTTCTATGATTCTATGATTCTCTTTATAATAAATTTAGACCCAAATCAGAGGAAGTAACTCTCCCTCCGGAGTGTTCTTCAACCATGAAGGTACAGAGACAGCTTCAGGCTTTCCAGAACTTGCTACCCTGAAGGGTGTCAGAGCTCTGGCTTTTCAAAAATGTCACAGCCCCTTAAAGAAGCTATTATTTTTTTCAACACCACATTTGAAACATATTCTATCTCCCTGCCAGTAACATATTCACTGGAAACAACGTGGGAAGGGCTGTTCCTGGAAAGACTTAATACATTTCCTTACAGCTGTCACCTCATAGTTTTCTGAATGGAAAGGATTTTTCTCTGTACAGTCGTGTGAGGTATTCCTGAGAGAGCACGGAACTGGTCTTGAGGAGACTCGAAATGACATTGTTAAAAAATCCAGCTGTAAGACAGGCACTGCCTGGCTTGGTAACTGGGTAAGGACAGCTCCCCCAGGAGCACCGAGTTGCTGGGCTCACTGGGCTGGGAAGGTCCCTCAAGCAAGTTACCTGAGAAAAACAGGAGCCAATGCCTTGCTCTGCTTGCTGCCTGTCCTCTCTCAATTCCCTGCCCTCCCCAGGGAGGGAAAAGCACATAATTGGGAAGTGCAGAGCCTTGCTCAGCTCATTGCTGTCTCCCTGTTCCAGGGCAGGCCAGAGAGCACCCGGCAGAGATGCTAAGTGAGGCTGACTCCACAGATGCTGCTGGGGAAGGCAGCCTGAAGCACAGACATAGAGCAGCCTCTAAAAAACCTTATGAGAGAGGGACGGTGAGACCTCAGTCATTACACAAATAAAATACTGTTTGAAACCACTGTTCTTACATGCAATCAGCTGTGTTTAATTAGGAAAATAATCAAATAGGTGTTATTCCTAAGATTAGCTCTGGGATATTCTTAGACAGGCTGAAATTTAGAAGTAAAATGTTTGCATGCAATTAGAACAATTTGTTCTGCCCTGGCTGTCTAAACCGTCATTCACAATGTATCTGAGCTGCCAAGGAGCAGCAGGATAGAAACACCAATTGATCAACAGATATATTTAATAATCATTGAGAGTGAGATTCTCCTAGAAAAAATGTACTTGGGGCTTAACACATCAGCTGAACATCAGGTCTCACCTCAAATCCTCTAGCTGAAGGATGGATTTTCAAATTGTTATGTCCCCCTGCAGATTGCCGGTGTTGAGAGAAATGGTGACAGCAGAAGTGTTGAGCCTGACTCACAGGGCCCAGCTGCTGCACAAGCATCAAGAGACATCAAGAGATGGACAACCTCAAGGAGAAGGGCGGGCTGGCAGCTTTCACAGCCCTCTGGCAAACACGGACATGGTACTATAAATGTTGCTATCATGAAAACACACAAAGCTGAGGGTGAGCATGCTCTTCAGTCTTGTCTAGAGAATTGGTGGCATGTAAATACTACTGTAACAGCATTATAGACGCAACTAGTCAATATGGACTTTAATTTCAACAGCCATTGGGTGACCTCATGCTCAGCTTTTCAGGCAGTATAAAAGTCTGCCTCCCTGAAAATTGAAGACAAATTTCCCATTTTTTTCAGCCTCTTGTCTGAAAACTTCCCTTCCCTTCTCTTCCCTTCCCTTCCCTAGAATTATAAAGGCTCAAATATTAAGACACAGCATTCAGTTCCTGATTTTTTTTTTCTTTGGAATGTACCCAAGTGACCTATATCATGCATTTCTCAAGGGCTACCTAGAGTTTCTGTTTCCTGAACATGCACTGATGGAAAGCATCTGTAGCTGTCTCCCCAGCATCCTGTTTTTTGCAGTTATTCTGCCCTTTGCCTGCTTTAACCACATATCAGCCCCAAGAGCACTTTGCAATAAAGGGGTAATAATATGGGAGAATTAAATTCCTTATGGCTGAATGCCAATACATTTCATGTACTAAAAAAATGCACATCTAGCCTGTTTATTAAGTCTGATCATTTATATATTATGTTTACATTTAACAAACCTGATTACTCTAGAAGATACATTCTTTATTTGTGTTCAGACTCTCTTCTCACTTTTATTTGCACGTATGTTTCCTCTTGATTGAGGAAATTCTCAAATTATATTGAAGGAAAAAAATAAGCACATTCAGTTGATTTGCAGAGCACATCATTCAGTAATAGTACACAGCCTGCACTATAGCATCTGAAACTAAATAGTTCAGTGGCTTTGCATTTGCATAGAAAACTTTTATTCACTGTGTAATGCTGCTACATGGGTGGTAGACAGGAATCTGAAAATCAAGGATTGAAGGTTAAGGAAGAATAAAGAGAATATTAAACATGATATTGGGCTCCACTGGAAAGGAAAATGTCAAAGGATATAAAAAGGAGAAAAATCATTAAGAACAGCGTCTGCTCCTGTGACTATTTGTTGCATATTCTTGAGGATTAGGTAGATCATATGGAAGGAAGATTCACAGCCATGTGAAAAGGAGAACATTTGGAATGGATGAAGAGCTTCATAAGGAGTAAGTATCCTCTTCCACTTGAAAAGAAGAAAATTTATTATTTTTTATTCAGTTAATGAGGACATATGGCATAGAAATAAAGTTTCAGTAATGATCAGCATCTGCATTCATCCCTCCTTGTTGCACTCAGAGTGCCATGCTGCAGTTGTCATGTGTAATTCCAGGAGGCTCCCAAGACAGCCAGGGTGCCCTGCTCTGTCCAAGCCATCCACTGTTAATGAAAGCTTTTGCACATTGAACAGAGGAGACAAAGTCTCTGTGGAGACATCCATGTGTTAGGAAGTATATGGGATCTAAAAGAAGTGAGGAATTTAAAATTCAAACAGAACAGAAAGGAGCCTTTGGGCAGTTTGCTGAGGGCACTCAGCTGGGAGGCAAGGCAAGCTTGTCAGAGGGGAGAGTCATCTTCAGAGGCAGCTGGGAGAGGGGGCTGGCAGGAACTGGATGAACAAGTCAAAGTGCTGCACCTGGGACAAAGTAACCAAAGAGCACAGGGCAGGGTCTGTGTGCCTGAGGAGCACCTGGCTGCAAGGGACCTGGGGGTCCTGGCAGACAACCAGCTGAGCATGAGTCAGCAGAGAGCCACTGTAGCACTAAAGGCAAATCAGTTCCTGGGTTGCATTTGAAGGGGCATTACTAGAAGTATAGAGATATGATCATTCTACAATACTCAGTGCTGATCAGGCTGCATCCAGAGTAGTGTGCCCAAGTCTGGTCCCCACAACTCAAGAAAGATGCAGACAGATGGGATAAGGTCCACAGGAATGCCATGAAGATAATTAAGAAGGGCTGAAGAACCTGCTGTATAAGGAAAGACTGAAGGAGTTACATCATTTATTTGTCGAGAAGGCTCAGCAGGGCCCTCATCACTGTATGTCAGTACTTAAAGGACAGCTCCAAAGGTGAATGATGCTGTCTCGTTACTAGGAGCCAGATGGGAAAAACAGGAGATGATGGGTATAAGTTGTACTAGGAGAGATTTCATCTTGACATAATAAAGAATTTTTTTACAGTCAGAACAATCAGCCGCTGGAACAACCTCACCAGGTATGTGGTAGAGTACCCACCACTGAAATATGAGATCGGACAGGGTGCTAGGTAATGTCAGCTAAGATTCCTTTTCCATGAAAGGTAGAAAGAGATGATCCTTGGAGGTCACTTCCAGCCTGGGCTGATCTGACTTTGTGTTCTGCAGTGCTAGAAATAGCAAAGCCGCAATCTCAGGCCCAAACGTTGCTAGAGTACCTGGGAGAGAAGAAGAAGTTCCAGTCTTTTCCAAATTCAGTAGACAACAATAAACAAGCAAAGAGAATAAGGACTGAATCCTCTAGCAGGAGAAAGGAAAAGAAGAGAGGCAGGGGGAAATGAGGGACTGTGATGTTCTTTCTCAAGCAATACCTAGAGACACCCTCCCATGTAAATTTACTGTTTGGGGCTGTCCAATTTCGTAAATGTGATAGAACATTTCTGCCAGTAAAAGGCACACAGCTAGGCATGAATACTCTGCAAGTGGCATTGTTAAATATAAAACACCTGGAATAAATTATAGCCTTAGGAATCCATTAAGTATTTCTAATTCAGTTATCTCAACATTACACTGAACCTGTAAGTTGTTACAAATACTAGAAATCTTCCCCAAAACAATGGCTGTTCATTTCATAAGTGTTTATGTTTGGTACCCCACAGAAACAAAACATTTTAAAAGCCACATTGAAAAGCTGTTGAAAATCTTAAAGAATCAGTAATGAAAGAATAAAAAGCAGAAAAGTAATGTTATTTTATTACAGACATAAGTTGCTACTGAAATTAGATGCTATTACACTAGTTACTATCCCAGTGATTAGAAAGCACTACTTCCCTCATGAAAAATTTGCCATATAAAAAAATAAAATAAACAAAAGATGCAATTGATCTCATGTGACTTTAACTGTGTAAAAAGGAGGCTGTTCCAAAGCAGAGTAGAAAGAGAGAAACTCTTCCACACACAAGTATTTCTTTTACCTGCCTCAGATATGTTTCTTCAGATGTAGCATACTATCCCGTGCCAGCTTCCTTCCTTCCCATCTCCACTCCTCTGGCTACAGCGAGATCTCTCTCAGATCATATCCCCAGCTCCTGGGTGGCCAAGTTTGGTGAGATCCAGAATGTCTTGCGCAATGGTTACGAAGTGGTCAGGCAGCAGAAGGGCCATGAGAATTCCCATGAAACTGATCACGTGGAGGTAGGGAAGCCTGGGCACACAGCACAGAGACAGAGGAAAAATACAGAAAGAACCCTGAAAATTTTCCTAGAGTTTTGCAAGGAAATCCAGACCAGATCTGCCTGAGGTCCCAGAGAAAAAAGTTAGAGGCTTTTTTTTTTTAACACTGAAAAATCTTGGTAAGGAATCTTCTACTGAGGAATGGAAGGTTCTGAAAATCAGGAAGGTATTTTCTGAGCACCATTTAGCATAAGTCTAAATATTTTTAAGTAATCACAAATTCTTGACAAACTTCTGTTAAAAATAAGTTTAATAAACTTAAATACTAAATCCAAGGAAGGAGATAGCTATGGGGGGGGGGTTTTTTCCTCTCTCTATGCTAATTTGCCTGCAAGAAACTTCTACCTGGCCCTGTCTCCCACAATCTACTGCTATTGTTTTATCCTTGGATGAGATATATGCTAAATGTCTAAAATCAAAGCAGCAGAAAATAATCTAAAAAATAGATAGAGAAATAGCAGAACTAAAAATCACAAGCTTGATGGCTGCTACCCTGTAGTTTCACTGTACACCATTTGATACATTTCCCTGTACCACCTTATTGCTTTCCTTTTAAGGCCTCTCCTTGCAATTTACAATCCACAAGGCTGCTGAGCTATGTGGAAACATTAATTCGCCACCTCTTCAAGGGACAGACTTTATCTTTACTCCTCGAGGCACACAGGATGCTATGAGCACTATACAGATATTATCTGAGATAATGTAATGGCAACTCCTCTACCAAAGGTACATTAGGGTGGATTTAGAGTTCTCCAAATGTCTTCCATCACAGTGGACAAACAAGTAACATGTTAAGCAACCAGTTCTCAGCCTACAAAGGACCAGCCTTAAGGGATTACCCAGTACCATCACATTTCTCACTGACACCCAACACTAACAACATCTCCAGCATGCACACACGTTTGATTCAACAATGTTATCATCACCCTCAAAGCACACATCAAACAGCTGAAAAGGACCAGCTAGTCATTGATACATGAATGAGCCATGCAACATCAGCTGGGGTAATTGAACGCCTAATTCTGGTGCTACTTCCAAGGTGATAAAAAAACTAAATAGTGGAAGAGATGTTTAGAGTAAAATAAAGCTCACAGTCAAGAAGCATCAAGATTCTTTATTGAATTAATTGAATTAAATTAATCATATTGAACTACAAAAAGCAAGGAGCTCACCGAGCTCCATCCATGCCTGAGGCCAGTTAGAGGAAACTCAGACTAAGACCAAATGAATTTATTTTCAGTTTTTATTTTCAATTTTTGAACAACAGCTGCACCACAGTTCTGGGCAAACAATTACTATCATTAAAATGAACACTATTAACCCAACGACTTAGGGCAGCACAAAATTGAAGGAAAATATCCTTCACATAAATTATGTCTCTTCCAAAAGACTCGAGTGTTTGTAACTTTTAAGGACCTTTTTATGGTACTTTGATGGTGTAAAATAGGTCAAGGAAAACCTCTAAATTAGGAAAACACCAGGCAAAGAGCTATGAGGGTCCTCTTCTTCCTCCCTCCACCCCCCTCAGCCTATGGCTCCCAGAGGAGGTCTCTGCTTAGAAATGTACTGGGAGCTCTTGTCTCAGGATTCCACTGCAGCCTCAAGTGTCTGTCACCTCCCAGAGAGCAGACACATGAGGGTGCAGCAGCATCCACCCCTTCCTCATGCACACATCCACAGCAAGCTGCACAAAGCCATTCTTTCATCCTATTTGTGCTTTTCCCTTTGTGGTCTTCCACAGCCATGTAAGCCTGGAATAACTCCATTACTGCAGCAAAAGGGCAGCAGCATAAAACTGCATGTGAATGAGGTCACATGAGTACAGCTCTCAGCTAATGTGTAAGATGCACACTCGGTTTCATAGCATTGATTTGATCCACCATCCTGCAGTTACAAATCAAACTGTTTTTTAGGAGCCTGACATTCAGAACCAGTATTTTCAATCAGGGAAAAAAGACCATCCAATCACATTAAGGAAATGGAGAACATGAACTGAAATTTAATATCTAATTATACTATCCATATACCCAGTACGCATTCAGATTATAAAAATCTTGAATGACTAAAATATGGTTTGCAAGAAAGGAATCCTAGACTCTGCTTACTCACAGGCTAGGGAATGAGTCTTCACGCAGAAAGAAAGAAGTCACACAGTATTTGCAATCACATAATGAACCTGGCTTCTGAACAAAACAAGAAACAAAAAACAAAACAAAACAAAACAAAAAGTCAGGATGGGCACTAGATCTTCCAATGTTTCAGATAGGGGAAAAAAAGTATGGAGTTTAAAGAGAAAAGGTAAAACATTGGGCAAGATTCAACCCATCCTCTTCTGGTTCTCAAACTGTGGATTGCAGTAAACAAATTTGGAATCTGACTCTCAGCATGGACATCCAGATTTGATCCATCCCACTGTAGGCAGTAAAGAGGATAAAACTGAACCAGAGAGAATCTCTCTGTGTGAGTCCTGTCCTAGAGACACTCAATAGGAAAATCCCTATAAAAAGTCTCCCACCCTTTTGTGGAGCTTAAGGAGGCCAAACAGACCAATACCAAATACCTTTTCTCAGAGTGCAGATGTTCCAGGTAGGGAGAGACATCCACATGCACAGGGCTCACTTAAGTTAAAAGAGCAAAGGGAGATGAGCACTTCACACAATGACCCTGGCAGGCAGAGCATGCACCTATCCAGGGGTCTGAGATCCTGACCTACACTGTGTTGCCTGCTGGATTTGATAGAATGTATGTGAAAGGGCTGCACTAAAGCACCTGACTTTTAGGTTATTTGGATGGCGGGGAGAGGGGGGAGATTCTTGTGGTGGTAACCACTCTTCTGGGCAGCCAAAGAGGAAACTTCACAAGGCAGAAATATCTGGAGCAAAGGACTGTGGCCCCAAAGCCTCAAAGTCAGGGCACACATGTGGGAGAAGGGAGTTCTGGTTCCTTCCTCTGGCTTTTATCTGATAAAGATCTAATGTAACATGCGTAAGTAGCTCAAGGCTTTGGTTGGTCATTGTCTTAATTGGCTGAATTGCAAGGAAACTGTTCTATGTATTGATTTTCTAATCAAATTTTTGTCTGGTATTTACCCTCCATATGTTTATTACTCTGTTGTGCAAAGCTCTCTAATGTCCCATGGGGTTTATGTCCAAGTGAAAAGTCTATAGTCCTGTGCCTTCTCTGAATATGCACAGAATGCCTCAGACTCGCGTAACCATTAACAACCAACTGAAGGGGAGAATTTATTTTTTTAATCAAGAAAGCTGCTGATAAAGAATTAGCCTTGCATTTAGGGAAATCAGTTTCATTATGAATTGCATTGCTTCAGATTTTCTCCCTCACCGCATAGCCTGACTTACTCTGCCTTGGTTTCGCACTAAAAATCCTGGGTGTGATGAAGATGTCAGAAGTTTTAGGCTGGAGGCAGCAGTGATGAGCTCATTGAAGACTCTCGACCACTCACAGCAGTCTGCAGGATGCCTGTCCTGAGAAGCTGGGTTCTCCCCTTCCTGACTCCAATGGCTTCTTCACCAGGTACTCCATTTATTTGGCTTGGGAAATGAGTCCTGAGCCAGGGGAAGAAAATATTATACACAATTCAGAAGAATCTCATAATGCAATGGGGAAATCTTGTTACAGTGCACTCCAAGCAGCCTATTCAAGGTTCAAGGTAATCACATTTATATTTTTTAAATGAGGCAGCATTCACAAAAAGTCGGCATTGCAGCCAAGATGTAAACAAGCCAGTACATAGTCCAGAAGCAACAAAATGTTTTATGACACTTCCTGTTCTCAGCATCCTCCTTTTTACTTCCTAATAAACTTCAATAAGAGGATGTACCAATATTTATGTACAGCAATCTCCAGGCTGGCCACTTCATATAAATGCCCTTCTCAATAAAGGAAACACCATACAAGGTGGAAAATTAAAGATGAATGCCAAACTTCTTTCTCTATAATTTAGTTAATTATACCCCAAAAGAGCATCTGCAGTAGGTTTTTAAATGTTTATTTTTTTGATGAACATATTTCTTGTAACATAGATGTAAATTTGCTTTCTTTGTTTATCCATTAATTTATTTAGTTAGCCCATAGTAAAGGCAGATATCAAAGAAAGTGGATCTGAGTCAGTTAGAGATTTTGGAGGAACAGCTGCAGAAGTAGTGGTGAGGTTTCAGAATAGGAAACAACCTAAACTAAGGGAGCAATGCAAGGGTATTTCATTCATGGATTGAGGCAAAATACACCTGAAGAAAAGAGTTTTACTTATTTTCATTTGAAAAACATCAAAATATGGTGCTAGCAACACCCTTTTTATGTCAGAATTACAGCTTCTAGTATTGACTAAACACAAGCGTAAGTTAACACATGCTTTTAACCATGAAAATAAACATATCTCAGCAAAGCAATTAAGTCACTCTTATATGGCTTCTTGGATAAGGACGAAATTCTGAACTTCATTCTGCAAAATGCTTTGGGGCAAAATTTTGAAAATTAATCTGAAAGTGCCAATACACTAGCTTTGCATTTTAATGAATTTGTACAGAGATAAGAGAAGAACAATGAATTCAGGATTTTCTTGCACATCATTGCTGAGAACAAAAACTACTGTATTTTAAGACAAACAATGTGTTTCAAAAAAGCTGTCCTGGCAAAAAAGAGATTATATCAGAACCTGGAACTTACCTTGTGCCACAGCATGAGTTTAACAAAGCCTGTTACAATCAAAACTGAAACAAGAAAGTCAGAATTGCCTCTCTATAGCAGCAATGATTAGTTCTCAAAAAAGCTGAAAGTTATTGTGGAAGTGGCATGATGTCACTGTAATTAGATTTATAAGCTGCAAACCTACGCAACCCCGCTACCCACTAAAAAACAAAACAAACAAAAAAAGCCCCACCCAAAAAAAACCCTAAAGAAACAAAAAAAAACACACAAAAGAAGTAAAAACAACAACAAACAAGCCAAACAAACCAACACCCACATAAGACTTAAAATGAAAGAGACATTTCTAGAGTGACAGATTTGTTGGTCGAGATGCCTACCTATTTTCGATAGTATTTTACATATCAAAACATTTTTCTTTGTAAGCTTCAAGCTCTGATTTGTCTTTCATTTTGATATGGCTCTCAAAAAAGACAAGGCATTGTAGTCAGACCACTGTATGATGTCTGTAATATGCTCTGATGGGCAAAGTATTTCTGCTGTCTTGGTCTCACAGTCATTTATTAATGGATGGGCTGATAATGCTTATTATGTGCCTGAGATAACCTCAAAAGACCAAGCAAATACAGCTAGAGTTAAATGCTGTCTGTTCTTGTGAAGTTTTCTTAGCAAGACAATGCAAAATATATCACATTTTTGAAGAAAGAAACAACCTGACCTCTGAGAGCATACTAGAGGTAGAAGGTGTTTGGGAAATAAGCAAAAACACACCTCATATCTTCAAAATTATTGAATTCATCAAAGGGCAAAGAAATCAGCATCTCATTGTTACACAGCATTCTGTATCTTTTATTTCTGATCCACATGAGGGTAGGGAATAGTAATTTTCTAGTATTACATTATCTGGTAAGAGGTATTGGCAAAAAATACAGTCATATCATCCAGACTATAAAGATGAGGTGATCCTCTTTTATTTCCCTCGTTAGTATTTAATCATGTACTTCAAAAGAATTTCTGAAAACACAGGTTTTCCTAGTACCATTGCACCTAAAGATGCACAGCTATGTTTCATATTGAAGCATTTATTTGTATCCAAATGTATGCTTTTGAATTAAATTAGTCTTGGAGGCTTAGTCCTCTGCCAACTGCTATTTGTCCTGGAGGAAAACAACTCCCTGAAGAAATGCAAATAATTCATGGTTCTTGAGGGCTTTGGGACAATTACTACGCCATCTGAGCTCTCAGAATTGCAGTAAGTAGGTTATATAGCCTTGGTATCATCATTCCATATGGCTGCATCTGAAATAAGATGCTTAGGTGGGTTGTAAAGTGACATAGTTTGAACACACATAATTGTATCTTAAGCTCAGCTACAAGCCCTGGGCCACCACTGGTTCAATAAGGGATCAGACATGGGTCAATCAAATTCTATGAACATTTTATTATCTGGGAGCTGAAAGTCTTTAGCTGAGATTAGACAACTAGGGATCGTCACAGATTATGAACCCTGCTCTGATGCACTGCCGCTGCTTTACGCAAAGAATATCATCTCACATCACAGATAAAACCAAAGGGAAAATAATCTGAAAAGGTAATTTCAGGAAACACTAAAACGCAGCATTGATTCTGTGCTTTACACATTGGAGCCATTAAATAGGGCTACTTTTGTAAAAGCTACATGAGCAATCATGTGAGAACATGGATGAAAACAGCGGCTTTTCTACCATAAAATATTTCTGTGTTGACAGACAGCATTTTTCACTGGAAAAGGTATTCCCACAAAACTCCTGTCCAGCTCCTGTAAGCTTTTCCTGCTTTATTTGAGATCACCAAAATGACAGAAGGAATGTAAGACAAAGGAGATGGTTTTTTGCTATGTGTTACTGCATTCTTGTCTTAAACTGGACTGACTTGCCCAGCTCTTTCTGAAACCCCACCACGCTGTTTGGGAGAATGTACCATAAGGGCCAGCAGTTGCACAAAATTTTTATGCTATTCTTCCCATGGTTACCTTTCGGTTTTTGAAAGCTTTGTGTTATCCCCATGGGACAAATTACTTTGTAGACGGGGAAGTCCCAGGCCACAGAATATTTGGGACTTTTCTGCTTTCACACGTTCCTCTCCTTTCCCTTCATATTCATGGTATAATTCTTAAAGTAATTATTAATTTACTTTTAATTTAAGATACTCTTAATTTGATTATTCTCATTATTCTTGCAATACCTATTACTTTCATCCCCCTTTAAAGTATTTTTAGAAAGGATTTTCAATTCAAGACGACTTTGCAAATGCAAATTTTAACAAAAAATTAATGCAAATCGAGATTTATTATTCAAAAATAGATTAGGAGTTTATTCATTTTTTAGAAACAAGTATCCCATCTACTTCACAAGAACAGTTCTTGGATCTTGGACTGTGTTCTGAGGCACTTATAATTCAATCTTGACTAAAGATACAAGAACCATAAATCAGTAGAAGAGGCAAGGGGGAAACATATTTCTTTTCCCCCAAGCAACCATCACCTGACTATGTAGCACCATTGGTGTCATCGATTATGCTGAACACATGAATAGATTGCCTTTATTAACAAATATGATTCAGAACTTCAGATTAACTCTATGTTCTGGAGCACACAATATCTGGTATTTTTCATGGTGATATCACTCATGGAGCCTTAACAGGTATTTCTTCCCAGTTTCCTAAAGCAAAATACTTTGTTTAATGTAAGCTCTAAGTGCAACCACACCAAATGATGGGACGATATGTAAGGGACTTACAATTTTTTTTTAAAAAAAGGGCAGAAATTTTAGAAGACAAACTCACTTAAGTACTTAAGAGGCTCTAAGGAAAAATGTCCCTAAAAATATGCCTTAGTCCAACACTGCATTTTATTGTAACAGCAATCATCCCATTTTCTGTGGATATTGCACAAGATTTACTGAAAAGGCACTGGAAAGGGTGCATACAGCAATGATAGTGGAGATTACTGTTTCACAAAAAATATAAGGCTGGAGATGGTTCAAAAGCCAAACCACTTTGGGTCTGTATTTTCCAATTTGGAATTCTCAAGGTAGGCATTCCAGACTGCACGGGAGCATACAAACAAAAGTGGCCCAGTTTCCAGTGTCACCAAACATCCAAATTAACAAAGGAGTGCAAGTGTTCATGTCTATGAGAACTGGAATTCATGCTTTGCCCTGAGGCTAGGCAGCTATTTGGAGGTTGCCATAATCTGGGAGGTTTTTTCTTCGTTTGAGGTGGTTCACAACATTATTCCAAAACATTGAATGACCATAAAGGTTTTTGCAGGCTCATATCTGGTTATCTAATTTCTTAAAATACTTGCAGGTAATGGAAGCAATCAGGAAGCTGGAAAGACTTTTACATGGTGTATTGGGTTTATGTCACCAGGTTTTGGTAGCAAAGGAGAGTACAGGGACCTGCAGACCTGTGGAGGAAGGAACCCACACTGGAGCAGTTTTCCTGGTAGGGCCTGTGACCCCATAGGGGACCTGTGCTGAAGCAGGCTGTGCCTGAAGGACTGCATGCATGGAAGAGTGACCCATCTTGCAGCAGTTCACAGAGAACTGTTGCCTGTAGGATGGACTCACATTGGAGAAGTTCATGGAGAACTATCTCCTCTGGGAGGAACCCCATGCAGAAGCAGGAACAATGTGTAATGAACTGACCTTAACCCCCATTACCTATCTCCTTGCACCATGAGGGGGAGAAGGTAAAGCTGGAAAGGATGGGGTAGGGAAAGTTGCTCTTAAGATTTATTTTGTTTTTCATTATCCCAATCTGGTTTTGTTAGTAATAAATTCACTTCATATCTCTTAAGTTGAACCTGTTTTGCCTGTGATGGTATTTGGTGAGCGACCTCTCCCAGTCCCTAGCTCATGAGCCCTTTACAATATTTTCTCTCCCCTGTCTAGTTGTGAAGAGGAGTGATAGAGTGGCTTTGGTGGATACCTGGCATCCAGCCAGGGTCAGCCCACTACATATGGGAAGGTACTAAATGAAAATAAACCACCATTCATGATTTCTAATGGAGTAATGCCTAGAAGCCAGACACTTGTCTTAGCTGGACAAATCTGTGCAAAAAACAGGGAGAGATACTTTCTTCCCTGAACGCTTTGCAGCCCAAAATCCTAACAGCTTTTTTGCATTAAAAGGGGAAACAGCAAAGGTCTATAGACCAACAAGCGGTAGAAGGACTATAGATGCCTGTATAGCTTTATCTCCACCCATTACACAATAGGCAAAGAATATTCAATGAAATCAGCTGGTATCCAGCTGCTACAAAGATACATGGGTTTTCGTGTAAAGTAATTGACTTTGGAATTCACTGCTGCAAGGTGCCTCTGAGAATCTCCACTGCTGAGCAAAAAGAGGTGCAAGGAGTTTGCTCACACACCGGACATTCAGGCATTGCCTCTGCTTAAACATTGCATTACATTACATTTCTCAGCAGCTCCAGTTCGGTTTTTTGCAAAGGCATATTTAGTACAAGTTCCCTTTGGGCAGCTATTCTTGCATGGACAATGCACCAGTTTGTCTCTTTCTGCCTTCCAATGATATCCTCAAAGGGTCCGATATTCCTAGATGCACATGAGAGATGAGTCCTCCGTTTCATGTTGTGAAAATGTCACTCTCAAAGATCTGACATTTTGCTGACATTATCTCAGATATTTTGAGTAAGAAGAAAAAAAAAAAAAAAAGAAGAAGAAGAAGAAAGAAGGAAAAAAAAAAAAAAAAACACAGAAAGAATCATTCTTATGTCTTTGAACCACCATTTGGGCCAAGACACAGTATGGTAGACACACTTTGCTGCAGAGTGGCCGTGTGAGTAAAACCCAGCTGGTACCATCAGTCCTGGAGCTCATTTCCTGGCCATCCAGCATCATGAGTTGTGCCACATCTTTCACCCTCAGGCAGACAATGAGTATGCATCTGTTTTATTTACCAGTGTAGATGTAATCAATGAGACCAAAATAAATTACAAGGACCAAAAAAGTATCTCATGTTTGCAAGAGAGCATGAGGACCTACACTGCTAAATCAAACATTAAATAAACATTACCTTATCTGTGAATTCTCATGTTTCAGGGCAGCAGGTAGCAAAATTCCTGCAAATAGACAGAAACTACCATGTACACAAGTTTATAAAATAGGTAATTGCCCACAATGTTTTCTCATCTTCCTTAGTATAAATCTTCACATCCCACTATCTGGATTAAGTCTGAAAACTTCTGTGATCCTAATATTGAAATCCAGTCATGTTTCTGTTCAGCTAACATACCTCTTAACATAGGATGGTCAAATAATTCTTCTGCTACTACTGGTCTCTTTGAAGTCTATGAATGTAAAGCATTAACCTATTTTCAGCGTGAGATACCATATGATCAAATTAGAATATGTAAATTTCTCACAGAGCTTCCTATGCTGCATGAATTTGCTGTTAACAAGTGCTTTCTGAATGAAATAAATGTTCTTAACCCCTCTTAGTTAGAGTAGGAGACATTCAGCATTTCAGGATTAAACCTGATCCCCTCAATCCTTGCCTGTCTCCTGGCAAAATATGTCATCTGGCCTAAATACCAAAAGTTCATCTTGCCAACAACCACATAATCCTCCTACAATTGAAAACATCAGCAGAGAATTGTTGGATCAGAGGTAAGCATCTGAGAATATGATCCAACGTGACGTAGTTGTCTACATTCTCTTAATCAGTCATGAAGAGAGTACAAAGCTCCTTAGACCAATTAATTGTAAACTAATGGCTTGAAGTGGTTTTCCATCAATTCTACAGGACTTCCACAAAGACTTATCTCAGACATTAACAACTACAATAGATGTTTACCATTAAGTGAGGTGAACCCCACAGCAGCTTACCTGATTATGCAACTTCATCAGTTGGACTAGACTGTGTTGTGGGTAATTCTGCGTGGTCCTCACTGTAAAAGGAACTTCACATTTTGCTGCTGTTGTTGCAGGGATGCTTCTGCACACAAGAGCACATCATATTTTTCCAACCTTACTATCTGACTTGGTAAAAAAATATTATTTCTGCAAAAAAACCCACTTTGGAATTTTTTTTTTCACCACCACCAGACACCAAAACTACCTTCATTACATCAGCATTTCTTCATGTGGGAATTAGTCAGCAGCACAAAGGCAAATCAATGGCAAAAATGAGCTGAGAGTGTTGGATTACAGCTGAGACACTTAACCTGGGGCATGGGCTTTCCTCTGCCTGCATCCCAGGTCTTGAAGATTGCCACAACTGTGGGACTCAGTGCCCAGTGCTCCGTACTTGCTGTAACCTTGGCCTGATGCTGTATTAGAGTAAGCTCTAGATGCACCCTCACACCCTCACACACACCTGGAGCCACTTCTTTCCTTTGCTTCACTCTTCTTCTCCAAGTTAATTCCCTTAAAAAAATGGGCAGAGATGGAGAAGGGAGGATCACATCCTGCTGGAGTATCTCCTCACTGCACACAGGAATGAGGGCAGAAAGGGAGTATGACTAGGAACTTGGTGAAGTTTCCCTTCAGGAAGGGAAAAGAAAAGGAATAGGAAGGAGAAAAGATGGGACCCCAGTTCCCATATTCAGGTCCTCAGGAACAATTCACAAACACTTTTGGGAGCATATCTTTTTCCCCTCATTCTTTTCCTCTGTTGACTTGTGTGCTCCTGTACACAGGAGATAATTGTGTTAAACTATTGATGCTGAGGAAGGAGTCAGACCCCCTGCTTCATATGCACCTCCTGGTATTTACTTCCTGCGCTCAAGCACTGAGCCTCTAGCTATGTATTAAAGGGAAGTAACCACAACTGCATTTAATGCGGAATCAAATCTTTGCACATATACTGCATGTTTTTGGAGAATGCTGATTGAATGTGGGACCCTACAGTTTGCAGGCAAAAGGATTCTTATTTTCTGGGCCATCATCAGGCTAAGGCATCAACTAAACAGAAAACATCAGATAGTATTTTGGCCCTCATACTTTACTGGTCTCATTGGTTACATCTATGCTGGTTACATCTACACCACACATCTAAATAAAACAGACACTCACTGTCTGCCTGGGAATAAAAGATGTGGCACAACTCATGGTGCTGGATGGCCAGGAAATGAGCTCCAGCACTGATGGTACCAGCTGGGCTGTACTCACACGGCCACTCTGCAGCAAAGTGTGTCTACCATACTGTGTCTTGGCCCAAATGGTGGTTCAAAGACATAAGAATGGTTTTTTCTGTGGTTTCATTTCTTTCTTTCTTTCTTTCTTTCTTTCTTTCTTTCTTTCTTTCTTTCTTTCTTTCTTTCTTTCTTTCTTTCTTTCTTTCTTTCTTTCTTTCTTTCTTTCTTTCTTTCTTTCTTTCTTTCTTTCTTTCTTTCTTTCTTTCTTTCCTTCCTTCCTTCCTTCTTTCCTTCTTTCTTTCCTTCTTTCCTTCTTTCCTTCTTTCTTTCCTTCTTTCTTTCTTTCTTTCTTTCTTTCTTTCTTTCTTTCTTTCTTTCTTTCTTTCTTTCTTCTCTCTCTCTCTCTCTCTCTCTCCTTCTTTCCTTCTTTCCTTCTTTCTTTCCTTCTTTCTTTCTTTCTTTCTTTCTTTCTTTCTTTCTCTCTCTCTCTCTCTCTCTCTCTCTCTCTCTCCTTCTTTCCTTCTTTCCATAAACTCCTCAGACTGGAGGAAATTTTGTGATAAACGGAAACTTTAAAAGGATGGCTCAGGTATGTCAGAGTTCAGTGACATTTAGATAGGTGGGTTTAGATTAAACTTTGGGCTTTGGGGAATTTCAGCATATAATTTTTCCCCTAGGGTCAAATCTCTTTGTGCAATTTTCATATTACTCAAAACAGAAACTATCTTGCAGATGAAGAAAGATAATATTTAAAATTAACGTGGGGGAAAATGTACTAACAGGACAGAGAATCTGAGTAAAGGCAGAGTGAGTGAAGAAACTGAGCAAAAAGGTTTAACAAGAGAAAGGCAGAATTAGGATGGAGTGGAAGAAAATGAGAAGAATTATAATTAAAAATAAACTCAAGCCACTTCCCATGTTGAAAGCTCACAGACAGTAAGTTAATTGGCACCTTACAATTCTGCCAGGGTATTACAGAAACAGGATTTGAAGTTATCATAATGTGTTTTATGTGTTTCATAATCACTTTTGTTAATAGGAAGATGCAAGATTTCATCTGTACTAAGCTTTAGTACTTTACCACTAAAGTCTAATTAGTAAATCTTGGAAGGAAAGGAAAACAAGCTGATGCTTTTCTCAACAAGATTCTATGTACAGTCAGGATTAAATGTCAGATAAAGCCTCTGCTTTATTAATTTTTACTTTACTCTGAAACAAAATATATGAACCATGCAATTATTTCAAAATCCTACCAGCATTAAACTCTCCCCATCTCTTACTTCTTCCTCACCATATTTTCACTCCCAGCAGTAGAGAACAGTCTCTCCTGCTAACCTGCAATAAACTCTGCTTATAGCTGCCTTCAAAGGAGGTCCACCGAAACTTAAAAATAAATGAGACAAGACTAAGATTAATAAAATAGGCAAGGATAATTGTTCAGTTTTTTATGACCCAAATTCAATCCATTAAGGGAAGAGTATAAGACTCCCTTCTAGTTAAATTGACTGAAACATTCTGCAACAAGGGAGAACAATAAAGCACAATTAAAAGTGAAAGTGACCTGGAGCTTTAAATACCCAAGAACCATGGTAATGGAACAAGAAGGCCATTTAAAGGTCAGCAGCTTATAAACAATGTACTCAGAGCAATTTTTCAAGAAGAAAATAATTTAACATGGGCCTACTGAGTGATTTATAAAAAAGAAGGTTTCTCCCATCCTGAAGGAGGCCAAGCAAAATTAAATGCCTACTACAAGGCTCTGACAGCCATTGTTTCGTGTCTCGTGTTCAAGAGGAGCAATTCCAGCTGGCGTTGAGTGGGATCATCTGGCAGGGTAAGTCTCACAATACCATGCTTACGGAGTCATGCATTTCCCAAAACATTTCTTCCTTTGGAGATGACATGTGGGCTGCAGTCCATGAACTCTGCCTGCACAGCTGGCCGGGGTTACCTGAGCACCTGCACTGCTGCAGAGCAAGAGGAAAAGAAAATGCTGATGCTCACAGTTCTTTGAGGGCAATGTGGGAAGCTGTGTCCCTTTGGTTCTCTGGCACATTTTCTGTGGTCTCTCATGCACACACACCTCCCACCACATCCTGGGGACTGGCACCTGCTGCCAAACTGCACAAGGTGTGAGTGCCCTGGCACTGCTATGGAAGTTTCTAGTTCTTCCTCGCCAAGATCAGTTGTCCTGCATGCACTGGTCTATGACTTTGGAAATTTTCCCCCATGAGGAAAAATACAGAAATCATTCTAGAAATCTAATTTAATTTCTCATATTTATAGAGATCCCACAGGCCTAAATAGAAAAAACAAAATTCTTCTCCACTTGGAGCCTTTTTTCTCCCTTCGTTTTTCAGACTTGAAAGTAGAACCCATTCTAGCAGGGTCTGTATACCACATCTAAAAACAGAGGTTACATTCAAAAAATATTAATTGAATGTGTAGGAAACAAGGCTATCCATATGAGCATCCATTACAAGTCTGTCAAAAACATAAAGATAGAAAATTATTTTTCATCCAGGCAGGCATATTGGATACAGCAGTCCAGCAACAGCTGTGTTGCATCAGCACCTATATAAAAACTACTAGGAAGGACTCGCAGGATCCAGCAAGTTATTCTGCATCACTTAAATCCATATTCAGGAGAAAAATTAGTGATCTTACACATTTACTTAGCCTGTGTTATATCTCAGTCATCAGGGAACACACCTCATAACTCAGTGTCCAGAGGAAAAGTCAGCAAGATATTAGGCACAAGGTATTATCACATGTAAGGTATATTTTGTGTTTCATGCAGCTTCATCAAAACTGACATAAACCTGTCATTTCAAAAACCATCCAATGGCAGAGAAGAATTATACTTAAGCTTTAGGTGAATTATTTGCAGATGTATCTTAATTCAGGAGTTAGCATAATAGTAATGCTGCCCTACACAGCACAGGTTTCACTGGCCACTTATGGCATTTAACATTTCATTAGTTCTTTTTCTGAATGCCTTTCCTCTGCTGTGTTCATTCTGTACTTTTTTCTCCATCTGCCCTCATGCCTCCTTTTGCACACCACGTGTTCACTGAATATTTTACTCCCTGTTCCTTTCATGTTCTCTTTTATCCAAGCAACACATCAGCTGAATGACTTGAATCTTGTTCCCTCTGTGTTCAAGTTAGTCAAAAAATTAGCTGGAAGACATCACCCACTTTGCTGTAACTGTGTGTTGTCTGTAAAGTAACAAGAAACAGCACACTGCATAGTGCTATTTCAAGAAAAATAGTCTCTCTCTTCTGCATTTTCTGCTGGTGCAGTTCATTTACAGCAGGCTGGCCATGTGCCCACTATCCACAGACAGTGCGTGCAGAGTCACAGGAACAGCTGATCAAACATAACCAAGATAAATTCAACCCAGTACATTTTCTATTGTCTATAAAAGAAATTTGGGGTTTATAGATTTTGTCTACATCTCTCTTCTGAGTCATAGGTATAAAAATAAGGCAGGAAACTGGACAGATTTTTTTCCCTCAAGACTGTAAAATCACTCAATAAACCACTTCCTATAATAAAAGCCTTAAAATGATGGTTGAAACCCTGGCTCCACTGGAGTCAATAGTAAAGCTCCCATTCACATCAGGAGCAAGTGAATCCTGCACTAATGAAAGCCCTTCAATGGTACTGGGTATGCTACAAAATGACTCCATATAATAACTTCCTATAAAAAACTTGTTTTTCTCCAGGTATGGTCTCACATTCTTTTAGTAATAATGAATTTTTAAAATACTGATTTCTACCATCAGTGAAAGACAGTCAACATATAAATGCCTATTAACACTGAACAGCCGTTTAAAAAAGGTCTTCTAAAGACAGCATGGAAATGAAGCTGCAGGTGGAATGTTATATAGGCCAAATGGAATGGTCAAGGCTTTTTTAAGTCTCTGCTGGAAGCTGGTATACCTAGTACCAAAGTAAATGCTAAAAGCATTATTGGCCAAGATGGACTCACACTGACATCTGGCAAATTTGTACAAAACGAGGAGGAATTTGTAGTCTTCATTTGTGTCTAACATTTCGATTTAGAAAAATGAAAGCATACATGGTAAGCACCCAGACAGAAAAACAAATTCCAGTATGTTGCCTGCAAAATGCCAGCACAAAAGGATTTTAGAGAGAGGAATTCCCATTGTCAGCTGTCAGTTCACAGTGCAGATAAATCCTGGCATGTAATTGCATCATTAGTCATGCTGGCTAACAAAGGCACCACAGAGCAGGTGGGGGACCAACAGTGGAGAGCAGAGAGGTCATCAGCTGTCTGAGGCACCAGCTTTCCTCACCAGACTCCAGCACGTGCTCAGCCAGCAGGATGAGGAGCCCAGGCTAGAGCTCTGCATTTGCTGACGCCTTTTCTGTACCCTACCACTGGCTTGTCCAGGGCTGGCTGCCAGCCCTGCTCCCCTCACAGGCAACTGTGCATGGACTCAGGTCCTCCTGCACCACTTCTCCAGCACAGAAGGGACAAATGTGAGCCTTCACTTTGAAGCTGTAACTGTGTCAGTGCTCCCTTGGGCTTGGAACAAGATGGAAGAGGAACAAAGAAAAAGAGTTCTCCCAAAACAGCCACGTATCTGAGATGGGCTGATTCTGAATTCAGACTTTGGGTTAACAAATGTGTGCCACTAGAAAGGTGGGATGAAACTCACTTCTCCACATTCAGAAAACTCTTTTGAAGAAACAGCACTACAGTTTTGTTTGTTTTATTTTCAGTAAGTCAGTAACAAAGTGAGGGCTTGAATCTGGAAATGCAGTCCTCGTAATGATTCCATCAGATTGTAGAGTGTAGCAGGGGAAGAATATTTCTGATAGTGAACATCTCTTACACTGTCATTGTTTGCACCTATGATGATCGGAATTGCAAATGTGGAACTATGGAAATAACCCATGAAGTGATGTGCTGGATTTGCCATCACCTGAAGTCATTAAATAAAGTGTGGAAATCTTTGAAAAACATATTGTAGCTCAATCAGAGGGCAAGTCTGTTCCATGGGCCTGCATTTTACAGCTGAAGGATATGATGACAACAGCTCTTGTAGGTATTAAAAGTAATGAGTATTTAAATATGCTTTGCCAGAGTGGTTTGGATTTCTTTCCATTCCAAGATTTTTGGGCTTTTCAGCATTCATATTTGTCAGCTTGCAGAGTAACATCAAAAACAAAGGTACAAAGCCCAGCCTTTCAGGATATAAATAGATTAATAGTTGCCAGAGGGTAAGGTACCTGAAAGACCCAGGCTGATTCTGGGCCATTCCAGAAGGATGCCATTAGACAAAGCCTTCCCCAAATCCCACTGTTAAGGGCATTTGAGGTGGAAAGAGGCATTAGCCACAAGACAGACACTCAAAACACATGACCTAGGGGGGTAAAAAGTTCAGAAGTGTTTTGTAAGGAGATAAAGGCACCTGAGGAAAGCAGCTGTTTTAAAATATAGAATAAAGGCAAGAAGATTGAGGAAGCTGTCTCTTTCAAATCTTGGAGAGAGATGATATTGATTAACAAAGTGCTTCAATGGGCCTAAGTGGAGTACCCAGCATTGCATGTAACATAACAAAACTTCAACATTGCTCAGGTGTCCTCTTGTCACTGAGCACTCCCTGTACACAGGAGGAGCCATGCCAATTTTTCCATCTCAAATTGCAAATTCCAGCTGGAAGCAATGATTTTTTAATTATTATTTAATTTCTGTCTAGTCACCAAGACCATATTGTTAGAAAGAGGGAGAGATTCTCCAGAGCTACAAATAAACACCAGCGGATCCTGCACAGAGGTAGATATCACAGATCTCTCTGCTGGCACATCATGCAGGAATAGGATGATAGGCCAGCACAATCCCAATCTTGCAATGAAGTGTTCCAGGGATTCTCACCAAATCCACACAAATCCTGCAAAACCATGATGTGACTCCTAAACAGGGTCTTTCCTTTAATACCTAGCACAGCAGTGCTCCTGAGACACTTGCAGAGGCACTGCTACAGCAGAATTCAGAAACACACATGAAGCAATATGAGTTAATTGACATGATTAATCAATAAAATGTCCCAAATTGTTAAGCTTTTGGTCAGATTTTTCATTCTACCAACATGCTTATGAACAGCCAGTCTCCCCAATCATCCCCAAGCCACACTGGCAAAATACTGGAGCTTCCCTGTCTGTGGACAGTGAGGAGGAGTTTGGGAAGGTCATTACTGAAAAGTGTGACACGTACAAAGAGCAGCCTGAAATTTTGGACTTGATTACTTGTGTCAGACCCCTTTGGAGTCCCATAAAGAACACATAAAACTTGACATTTCTGGGATGATGTATAGGGAGAAAGAAAAGTAGTAAAGTGAGGAGAGAAAAAAGGAGGGGCAGAAAAGCCATTTTCCATGGTAATGTGATTAAAGAAGAGCAAGAAGACAAAGGTTGTGCTCCGAAGGGTTTTAAAAAAAAAGGTTCAAATACCATGAATGAGGAGACATCATGGGCTGTCCCATGCTTTGCAGTCAAGAAGCAAAGAAGGAGGTAAGAAGAGGTTTCAGACCAAAGAGGAAAGTAACATCTGGGAAAGAAAGACTAGGGAAAGCTGGTGAAGTGGAGGGGACCAGCAAGAAGGAAATAGTATCTTTTTTCCTTGGCAATCAGTGAATCCTTCTTACAGTTTACAGAAACACTGCCTTCCCTTGGAAAAGCTGGTACATTCTCTGGAGGCTGATAGCTTTACAGCAGTCAGGTGCCCTGTGTACCAGAGGAGTTTGGTGCACAAACAAGCAATGGATTTGTTTACATATTTCTCTAGTCCATTGACAAAAAAAAAGTATAGTTGCAGCAAGACTTCTCTCCTAACACCTTGCCTGAAAGAGGAGTCTCACAGTAACTCACCAGTGGTCTGTGGGGTGCTCTGGGGCACAGACCAGTACACTGGAAGGGGAACCACACCTCCGCTCCCCATGGATTCCTGAGAGATCCAGGCAAGGGCCTGGAGTACAGATTTCTGTGCATGTAGGTACAACATCTGCCTTGAACACACCTGGCATTTAAATGCACAGGACTGAAGTTGCTTGTAGTCTCTCTGGAGACAGTTGTGCATTTGTCCACCCCTTTGCCATAACCTCATCACAGACCCTGTAATTCCCCAGCATCTTGACAAAAAACATCTTGTTTCCTCCTCTGAAGAATGCAGCAATACAATTAATAGTGAGAGCTACCCCACAACTGTACACATACTCTCATGTTCTCAGCCAAGCAAATCTTTCATTTTGTCGGGTAATTTCTTTTTAATGTGGTGGTTGCTATTAATTCTTGATAGTGATAAAAGACCTGAAGCAAAATTCTTTTCAGAGAATTCAGGAGGAAAAAAAATCTTTGTTGGTGAAAGGAGCATATTTAATGCATGCAGAAGGTGTTAATTAAAAATCCTTATAGCTGACACTATAGGCCTAAAAAATCATGAATATTTTGAGTCTTAAATGTCTCAGTCATCGTCACAGAACATGTCTGCCATGGCACCCATTTCTTTGGCCTGAGGCATTACTATAAAATTAAAAATGGGCATTTGGAGCTGGTAAGCTTTGATCTAATTGAGTATGTGGTAGAATCAAATCATAATGTGCCCATGATTTGCTGATCTCATTCCTCCCTTCTGGTGAGGGTTTGTCAATGGATGCTGATGTACTCTTATAACCTACTGGTGTTTTACAAAGTAAGCTGACTTTTGTAACTTATTTTTTTGTGTTAGCTTAACAACCCACACCTAACCCCCCTTCCCCAAATAAAAAAACAACACCCCACATGAAATTTCCATATGAACTCAAGGGCAGAGGAAGCTTTCCGCCTGTTATAATTCAGTAGTGTCTTAGTTTAGATAGACAGGTATCTGCTAGGGAAGATTGGAGTCTCCCTTGGACTGTAAGCCCCACTCCCCCTTTTCCAAATTATTATAAATTTGCAATTAAAAGGCTGTCAGGCAAAGATTTTGGGAATAAGTATAGCAGTTCTTTACTAGGGATATTAAAAAATACAAATGTAGTACAGAAGAATAAGCAAACAAACAAACAAGAAATCCTAGAAAACCCTGACAGAGTCAGAAATACAACCTGACACCCTGTTGGTCAGGATGTTGGAAGCAGTCCAGAGTAAGCCCTCCTGGAGTGGCAGATGTGGTTCTGTTGGAGTAGAGATGGTCCCGTGGAAGAAAAGGGTTCAGTGATGGTGAGATGGGTCCAGTCTTCCTCCAGGGATCCGGTGGAAAACTGGATACCTAGTGGCACTTGTGGTTCCTTTTTATCTAGGTTAAGATGGTTTACCTTCTCCTCCTTGGGTGGAGCATCTCACAATAGGATTATGTAATGTCTCGTCATTGGTGAGCTTTAATGGTCCATTTGCAGAAGATATCCCCATGGGGGTAGTGGAACAATGAAGAGAGATAAGCAACACTCCACCATCTGATAAGTAACACTAACCCATTTGGGCAAAGATAAGCAACACTGCTCCACCGGTTTCAACAGATGGAATAGATTAAAATGGGTTTTTTCGGTTACAAAACCCAAGACATAACCAAAATCCAAGACAAGTAGGTATGACATTTACCTCTCCGTGTTTTTCTGCAGCTGTCTTAGTGCACACCACACTGTGCAAAGTTGAAAATCAATTAATTTCAGAAAAAAATTCTTTTCATACACTCTCTTCCATGGATCCAATTTCTCATCTGTTCAGGGAATTCTTTCAGCATGAACAGAGGTAAAACTGATGAATATTAAATCTCTGCAATCTTAGAGTACTGTTTACCCAAGATTCAGTGAAATACAGATGTGTATATACATCAACTTAGATATATACATTTTATATACATATGAAGACATGATTGATGCATAGGGGTTTTGTTAATTTATAGACAGAGGCTCTTAATAAAAAAAATATTTTTTTAATCCTCTGAGATGTCAGAAAAAAAATTACTTCTTCAAATGAGAAGTGGCATCAGTCATCAGAGGAAGGAGTGTATAGAATTTGAAACAGCAAAGCAATTGAACATGAAAAGTTTGGCATAGAAAAGAAGGGTGAGTAATTTAAACCCACTCAGGAACAGGTGTGACTTGTTCATAAACCAGTTAGGAAAAAAAATTGCTCAATTACTCCTCGCTGGTAAATAACAAATTACCATAGTAACTCCATTCTCAGACAACATATGCATATATTTTGTTACAGACAAGCTTGAGTCAAAACTGCATTTTACTATCATACCATGACTTCTTTCTTGACTTCAAAATCAAAATTCTATGAACTTTCGGCTCCTTATTTGCATACACTGCTTCACCCATGACCTGAAAAGTACACCTAAAATTGCCTGTATTGGTCAATTCATGCTTAAAATATATTCTGCCTCTTTGTTGAGACTGTTACATTGAATCAATTCAGCCAATAGCTTTTATGATAGGGAGAGTAGCTGTCATTTTGGGGGTGGATTCCAAGTGATTTTTTAAAATCAGATGAGTCTTTTTCAGCAATTACAAATTACCTGAGGCATATGCTTATATGCAAGCATGTATTTAACTTTATAATTATTTATCTGGGTGGTGGTAGTGGCTAGAAATTTTTAAGTATTTTCATTTTCAAGGTGGCAGATTTTCAATTAATTTAACTGAGTGACCATGGAGAATACAAACTTTGCATGGAGCCCAGACGGAGCAGGAGGAGTCCCAAATCCCACTGCTCCCTGGCCTTTGCAGTGCAGCGGTGCAAATCCTCCAAATCCTGGTCCAGACTTTGCAAAAGAAACATTCACCAGGAACAATCCATCTGCAGCATGCAAACGTCTCCTGGTTTATGATTAGATTTCTTTAGAAGCAACTTAAAGGCAGCCATTGTCGGTGCCTCCAGAGCTGGACTAGAAAACAATTTCATAAGGGTTATGCAACCTCAATTAGGTAACATAATTTTAACATCCTGAATCTTTAAAATATGTATGATTTGGATCTTGCACCCTGAAGAGTTGCTGGTTTTGTGCAAACTCATACTGAGGGGCATCTCACCTGTTCAGATTAACCTGTTCAGGCTAAAAGTAGTCTCCACTTGGTCTTGAAACTTGGAGAGATGATCAGAATCTGCTGTTGTTGACTGTTTTCCATGCTGTAATCAGCAACAAATCAGACTTTACTCAATGTTCCCATGGCCATCCGTTGCTCCATGATGGCAATTTCAGTCTGGATTCTTCTATCCTATTTATGTTTATACAATTCAGATGGTCAAAAATATCAGAATGGGCAACAGCATAACAAACACCAACACTTTCAATTTGAAAATTATCTTAGATTAATTTCTGATTTTATAAAAATATGCCAGAAGGTTGGCCCAATAAAGATAAGACATGTATGCAGTTGTACGCTCTGGTACCCCATTCTGGTTTTTTCTAAACAATAAAGGAAGAAGATGAAGTAGAAAATACAGGCACTTAGACCTTAGCCAGTCTCATCTCGTAGTTCATTGGAAATCATTTTTGCATGAAGAGATGCCCTGAACCAAACCACTCAATCATCAATAGATGCAGTGAAACAAATCTCTTCTCATTCCATTGGAAATATGCAAACAGTAATACATCTCTTTCCTGAAGAATAATTCCCTGTTCATAGCATGGTAATTTGTCTCACTGAATTATCTTGCTTTACTTATTCATTCTAGAAGATTTTAAAGGAAAAAGGAAAAAAGGGAAGGAAGGGGGAACAGAAGGAATAAAAAAATAGCAAACTGTTCATCAACAGCGCAAACACATTTAAAAGTTCACCTGTTTCCAGTGACTCAAAACAACAGAACTGCAAAACTTTTTTCAGATCACTCTGTGTGAGCTACATCTATTGCAGAATTATAGTCTGTAGCAGGTATGCAGTTTTGAAAGTCTCTCAGTTGTCCCCACCTGCAGGACCTCGGGTGACATCATGGAGATGAGTGGAGTCACTGTGTGGTAGCTGTGTCCCTCCCAGTGGAGTTAAACTGTCAGATGCCTTTCAGGGCAGCAACCCAAGGCACACCAGCCACTCTGAAGTGCTCAGTCCAAGCAGGAAGGTTAGGTCTAGACCAGGGAAGGCCTCCTAAAATGCAGAAAAACACCCAGTCCCACAGCTTCAGCTCCTTGTCTTTTCAGATCCATTCCTCTTGGGTTGCACCATTTACTTCTACAGATACAGGTTCTGCCACAGATCTTTGCTTCAAAAGACTTTCTTGCATGGAGTGATTTTGTCAGGTGGATTTTATTGATATCTTTGGTATCATTACCTCCTCCCACCTTTTCATCTTTGTATTCAGCTAAGAAATGTAATTCTGCACAGGAATAAAGTTATCATATCCTCACCATAAACTGAGTGACATGATAACTTGTCTTGTCAGATAGTTTTACAGTGCTATGCATCAGCTGAAAGGCTGAGAATGAAGCAAATAGTCCAAGGTTTTTTATATCTCCCCTAAAGCCATGAGGAGATGTAACTACTAGTGATGTGAAATGACACTATATTTTGTTTGGGAAAATTTTGCAAAGTTGCTTTAGCCCATGATGGCATCTATTATGTAAGTAGCAATAACATCTTCTCTTTTAAATTCTTCATTTTCTCCTTTTTCATGAGGAACAAAAGTACTTTGAACTCTGTTAGTTCTCCCTTTAGATACTGAGAACAGAGCAAAGTGCTTGAATCAGCACATGAAACTTCCTGAGAAAAAGATATAGGAGCTTGTCTTAAAACAGCCCCTCCCAACATCAGATATATGTCTGAAGCATGCAGAGATGGAGCAAAAACACAGTACTAGCAGCTGGAAATGGGACAAAGCTGAAGGCAAGGAATCCTTCCTTGCAGCATTTCTTTTTTAGCTTTGAATTTTCAACTTTGAAATTTGTGACCTTTGTTGAAATGACTGTCACACAGCCACAAAGCATCCCTTCTGTCCAGGGCAGTCATCCCTTGGGCCCCAACTCTCTGTATCTCCCATGGGCAGAACAGCAGCAGTGCGAAGCTGCTTCTTTCCCTCACCTCAGAGCAACATCTAACCTGCATGGGCATCCCAATATAGCTGCTCTGTGCAGTACTCAAGATTATCACTAGCCATGTTACTGTGAGAGACATGCAGATGGAAGTGAAAAGAGTAATGGAGCTGGTTGCTCTTTCTTGCCTCATTTTTCTGGCCATTCTTGAATTCTCCTTGGTTGAGAAGTTCCTCAGTTTTATTATAGCCCGTTCTTCACTGCAATCCGTGAAGAACTTTTCTCATGATTCCTTATAGTAGGTAGCAGCTGAGTTATTTTGCTCAGGAAAGAGGAAAGTCAAAAGACACTTCAAGCTTCATAAATTTTTCTTGAAAACTGAGTGATGAGACAGACCAAGGAGAAGTGCTGCTTCAAATACAATTTTCAACTTTTTTAAGCTGAGAATCCCCACGTCTTTGCAGAATATCTTGCCTTTTCATTAACAGCCAAATAGAATTCAACCTTAACTTCAAAGAGTCATTTATTAATTCTATTTTTCACATCTGTGTTGATTCTACTTTTTCCACATTTTCACTTATTACCATATGTAGAAATGTGTGCATTTTGAGAAAGTATTTTAATGGATTTGATATTTGGACCAAGTTTTGATGTCTCCTGGACCTCACAATCCTGAGGGCAGCAGGTTGTTAAACCCTCCTCATTGCCACTACAATCCTCTGTTGGAGACTGATTTTTATTCTGCTCAGAGACTATAAACAGTCAGGCTGCTGTAGGTTTTATGTTCATAACTACTTTCTTTAACCTTAGCTGAGAAATCTCCTGTACCTCAAAAAAACCCCTACACTCTCATTTCTTTCCTTTGTTCCAAATATTAGCTGCATTTTTAAACCCTTTCATTACAGTGACAGTAGCCTCCTTGATAAAGCTCCTTGTGGGAGGGGTCCCACAAGGCCAGCTCTGTCAGTTTGGGTTTCCAAATTTGGTTTTCCTTCCTTCATCTATGTCAAAGACCAGCTTTCACAGTCACAACTTATTTTGTTCTGTAGCTTCTTACAGAATGTGAAATTTCACCTAAAGGATCTCATGGCTGAGTCCCAACACCATCAAAAAAGTAACAGGAATTTCAAAACTACACACCGATTTTTCCAGTTATACAGGCACATTATTAATCAAAATTCAAATGGAAATTTTTTATCTTGCCCCAGCATCTGTAGAACAGCACAAGCTTTCTCATCCTCAGCATTTCAAGAGCATTTGTGGAATTCCGTGTCTGTCAGCCACCCTTAGAAATTACCAGCCAATCTAAATAACAGCTATGCAGATATCTTAAATTCTGACTTTGCTTCATTGATTCTATTTTGCTAGTACAATAAAATGGCACTGTGTAATTTTAGTCTTTTCTTCATTCATAATTGCTCTTTTGATTTTGAAAATAATGCTTCTCACTGACTGCAATGTGAGCTGCATTCAGTTTGCTATGTTATCTAAATCTGAGCAAATATTATAAAGCTCATGCAGTTCCTCTGAGGGACAGAATGTTCTTATTTCTTCAGTTACTCACATTTGAGTACAATGTTTACAAAGACTTTTGCACTTGTCCTTCTTTCTTATAATTGTAAGCCTTAAGATTAGTACTGCTGTTTAAAATAAGATACATTTGAGTCAACAAGTCTTTCTAAACTTAATTTTCTTCACTGAAGGTTACTCTTTTTGTTTATTCTAGCTTTCATTCAGACATTTTAAAATGTTCTTGCTGATTGAGGTCCAATTTGTCACAGAGGTCCTGGCTTAATCATGACTGTTAAAACACTACAACTATTGAAAACATCTTTCAAAGGCACATGTATTTCACTAACTTCAGCAGAAATCTCCCCATTACATGCAGGGTGACCAAGTTGGGTCTCCAGCCCACCACCACTCAAGCATAACTATTCTCTTTGGGGCTTCTGCTAGCAGCTCCACACTCACGTCTGCACCGAGGCTGGCTGTGGCAGTGTTGGCCATGAGGAAGGACCTGACAGGGTTCCAGTGCCAGCCTGGGATGGATTTCAAGATTTTGCCAGCCAGGAAGCTGTATAATATTTATATACATATAAACATAGCAAGGTAAAGGTTTTGGTCAGTATTTAGAACTTCCTTTTAAGCCCTTGAGGTTGTATATTTCTACCCTTGGTTTAGAATGGACATGGTGATGCTTTCCTGCTTTCCTGCTTTCCTGCTTTCCAGCAGGGCATTGCTGACCAAGGCCGCTGCTGCCTGGAGAAATAGGACAGCAGACAGCACTGTCCCCCAGGCTCACAGCCATATTCCCCAGCACACAAGGGACACAGGCACACCTTCTCTCTTCGTGGGTACTGCCCCACAATCTGTTTTACACTGCTCTGGAGGAGCAAAAGCACCTCTCTTTGAGCCCTGTTTATTGTTTTTCTATGCACACAGACATATGTGTGTTTTTTTATAATAGAGATTAATTAGAGAAATGTGGCAAGTCTTGACGGCACAAGGTAACCATAAAAGAAAAAGCACAAATTGTAGAAGACTTTCAAAAGCACACAATGGGAAGTAGGACACTGACAATTCATCGGCTGGAAATAAAGAAACACAGACATTTTATTTAACCGGTATGATATTTAATGTCACAAACTGAAGGGAAATCCAACTGCAGAATAAATAAGATATAGCAAGAGGATTAAGAACATGGGTTTATAGCACACTTCTAAGTAGGAAAGATGTATCTATGTACATTTGAATCTGGATGGATGCATAAAAAGAATGTTTATTTTTTTTCACCCAAGGGTATAGTTCTGAAATGTTCTTAATGAATCATTTCTAGCAAACTGGTCATAAGAAACTTCGTACTTGAGGTCCAGCCTCAAGTGAAGAGTGTTTTTCTTGAGACTTGAAATGCTGTGTGGCAGCCATGCCCGGCCTGAACGGAGGCATCCTTTTCTTTCTGTTTAATGAATTGGGCTGCCCTGCTCTTTATGCAGAGCAAGTACAGCCAGTCTGAGGCACATTTAAGTAAAACCATTCCAGCAGTTATTTGCCTCAGATGAAAGAAAGTCAGGCCAGCCCTCAATGTCTTAGTGGGGTTTGTGGCTGCATATCCTTTTTCAGTTCCCCAAAAGTTATGTTCTCATTAAAATGTCACCTTACAATAATTCTCTAATATACTGGCTTCTGCCTTCATTAGCTGTTGAACTAAAGCTAGTAATGGAAAAACAGATTACCCTGAATTTACGATGGGCTAATTCCATTCCTTCTAGCCACGAAGATAAATCACCCTTTGTTTACAACTGAAAGACCAGTAATTTTTAGCAGAATGAAGAATAGATGGGAAAATATAGTTTTAACTCTTGGCACAGATTGTTTTGAGGCCCCGAAGCAACAGTGTGATCAACAAGCAAAACATACAATCAAGCTCTGGTAAAGACCAATGAGCAGTGCTTTCAAATTGCACTTTTTTTAGTCAGTTGATTATCCCACCATTTACCTTTAAAAATAGGATTTGACCCATGAGGGGTTCTCTGCCGTAAAGATATTGTTAAAGGAAAAATGAAATCCAAATCAAACAAACAAAAAACTTAGGAGAGATACTAGAAGGAATTATTATAAAGACAGGAGTAAACTAAAAGTTAACAGATCACAAAGTCATGATGAAAATATCCACAGATCATCTTTGGGGCAAATAGTAATTCCATTATTGCAATTTTTTCATCCTGCCTTACAGCACATATAGAAAAAGGCAATGAATAAGATTGTTATGCAATGTCCCTTCCTGAGTTGGTATAGCACAGTTAGTATAGTATACACTCACAGTATATACACAGATCTATGTATATATATCATCAGATATATATACACAGATCACTCCTTCACAGGTATAGGAAGGAAGCAGGGATTCATTATCATGTGTTAGGCAGGTAATGGTGAACATAGATTTGTAAAAGTAGGCAGGAAGATTGTAGGTGAAGAAAATAATTCTGAAAATACATCTAGAAGCTTTTCCTAAAAGCTTTTTTTGTACTTTTAATTCTGTAGAATGTAGAGGAAAAATATGTTAAAATGATCAGGTTTTAAAGTAACAGTTTTATTTCTTCTGCAGATTAGTTTCTATATGTATACAAATCTAATTACCTATACCTCTCTTTTTGCTTTTATTTTCCATCAACACTGATTTATCAGTTCTATTTTTTACCAACTGGTGAAAGAATATATAAGAAGGAAAAAAAAAAAAAAAAAAAAAAAGGAATCTGTTGGGACGAAAGTTCCCTGAGGGACAAAATGAAATGAAAAATTTTAACTCATCAGGTAAATACCATGTTAGCCTCATATAAGGGATAGTATTTTCATTTGACTGGTTCAAGGAAAGCAACCCTCAAAAACTGTCAGTGGTCCTTTTGCTTTCCAGGGAAAAGAATGCTGTAGCTGAAATATAGATTACACTATTAAGGTGGAAAACTTTTTATTCTTTTTGTCTGCTTAAAAAAAGCAAACCAGAAGTGAATGCTTTTAATCTTTTATCTTCTTTTTTTTTTTTTTTCCATCTCACGTTCTCTTTGGGTTATGACCTGGACTGAGATTCTTACACAGGACTTATTGCCTTGTTTACGAAGATATCAGAAGAAGAAGTGAATACACTGATAAAAGCTTTGCTAATATAAGACACAATCTTATTTAGAATACTGACAGAAATTAGTTAATTTTTAAAACATCGTGCAACCATCTTCCTCTTAGCTTCAACAACCTAAGAATCCCATTCTTACTCTGGAGGAAATGCCAAATATTTCCCTGCTCACTGCATTCAGAAACAGATTTAATTTTTCCCAGAAAGCAAAGTTTATCAGAGAGATATTTGGTTTATGTCTCAGCTCATATGTGCTGCAAACTCTCTTCCTCCATACTGCAAAACAACTGATATCTGCATTTTATTTGATAAAGTCTCCCTGGAGGAGTCTGTCAGTAATCTACAGCTGAGACACTGGGAAAATATCTTTCTTTCCTCAACCATTTGGTTCTTTCATTTATTTAAAGCCTAACTCCTTCTGGGTATTTTGCTCTTCAAATGTACACTGAGATCTTTCTTTGTACATGGTTTAAGGAGATAATCACTGTTGTCAGCTGTGCCATTTTTATTTGGCTCACAGATAATTTGTTTTTCCTGAAGTTCCTAAACTCTTTGGCTGAAGCAATTAAATAAGAGTTTGAGGGGACCAGGTTCTTAGGTCTTGTGCTTAGGGGAAGAAAGTTTTAAAAACTTGAACATTCAAACAAATACAGAGAATACTTCTAAAAAAAATAACAAATACCGAATACTTCTAAAATAGTAAGATTTTAAATCCTCTCATGACTTCTTAGTGCTCACTATTATCAAAAATGCTGCAATACTAAACATAAATGATAATAAAAATGTTTGCTAAAAATGATCCGTCATTAGAAAACAATAGAGCTACTGATTCAACAATGAAATTCTATCAAAAACTAATAACCCATGTGCCCACACAAATGTCTTATTTCTCTGGCTTCAGTTTTCCTTCCATGAGAAAATCCTGGCTCTCGTTGCCTTCCATGTCTTTATGCTGACAGCTGTGTGGGTCTGTCTCTATAAATGATTATAACAGCCTTCATCCATCAGTCACTGTGCAATTTTCATTTATCAAAGTTGATTTATCCTAGCATGCATTAAATATACTCTAAAGGTGTTTTCCAATCTCCTCTCCCACAAATTTGGAAGAAAAGTGTTTTCTTACTCACAAGCCTATTTCAAGATCTGCCTCTTATGTTTCTTTGTTTCCTTCAGTGTGTTTCCAGCCTTTGAAATTTCTATGCAGATCACCCATTAGAAAATTCCTTGAGATAGGCCAGTTCTGATGCCGAAGTCGCCCGCCCTGCTAAGCAACCAGTCATAGCCTGTTACCCTTAATGGCAGCTGTAGCTTGGTCTCTCCAAGTGTTAAGTGCCCGAATGCCACTCAGAATGCACCCAAAACTCCCTCCTTCAGCCCTCTCACACAGGCTTTCTCAGTAATTTTGAAGCTTTAATTTCCTCTAGCCCATAATGAAGGGGTCTTTAAGAGCACTTTAAACTGTTGGGCAGGCTGCAGAGAGCACACATCTGATTTCTGAAAGTTTTCTTTCACTGGCAGACACTCTCCTTCTTCCCTTCTGAGAAATTCTCAGCTGCCTAATCAGGGCAACTTGAACTTGAACTTGTCTGTCATCTGTCAGGATGTAGCCTTGTAGTCCAAACACCTTTTCCAGTGACAATGCAAAGGGGTTTTTCTGAAGATTTCAGCTAATGCTGCACCAGGATGTTGCAAATCTGTATGTAAAACCTGCTTCTAACTTAAATCTTTCACTACAGGAGAAGTCTTCTTCCTGAAGAAAAAAGATGAATCATTATAAACAGTTTCAAATTACTGAGTGATACAACACACACAATAGAAGCAGCAGAAAGCAAGGACAGGAACATTATTAAGATCGTGACAAAAGGGAAAATTAGAATGAAGATTTTTAAAATGTTAATTAACTTTTTTTAAAAAAAGTAAATTTTGCAACATACTTGGTGGCTTTGAACTTGTTTTTTAAGGAACTTATTATTGATGCTCTCCACAGTTCATTTGTTCCCGAATCCTGGTGCTGTGGTACAAGGGATAATGCCAAAAAAGGTGGTAAAAAAAAAAAAAATAAAAAAAAAAAATTAAAAAAAACCCACTTAAAGCACAGAACAAACATGGCAGACAGAGAGAAACAGGTAGGCACATTTAACCAACTGTAATGCTAAGCACAGATGTGCTCCCCACCCCTAACAAAGGACCCCAGTGCTTTGGCTGGCCCGGGGCAGGCAGGAGCAGGGAGGGGCAGGGCTGCCCTCCACAGTTCCACAAAGCATGTCTTCCTTGTCACAGGGTTATCCATGTCCACCTGCTCCTGATGGCCCTGACCATTCTTACCTGGTGAACTGATCATTCACAACCACCACCTCCAACTAGCACAATCAGTGTCCTAAAATTTTTCCTTTACTTTTTCATACCTTTCCACGCTGATGTTTTTCCTCTTGAATACACCAGCTACTTCTGATCTTACCTCAACAATCCTACTTCTGCCAGTAATTTTGTCTTTCTTATCTCCATACGGACTTTCTCAAATCTCTTTTAGACTTGTCTGTATGGAGGTTATGCAGCTATGTTGCATCAGAGCTGAGTCTTGGGTCGAAATACATGGTCAGAGAGACCCTGGGTGGCAGGGGAGAGCTTACAAGTGGGTCTGCAGAGAGGGGATTGGATAAAAACAACCATAATACATTCCTAAACACATCAATATAAGTTTCTATCATCATAATGTGTCCACACACACCCCAAAAATAAAGTTCCCTCTGAGTTATAAATGTCTTACTCCTGTAAACTAGCTAGCTAAAGTGGATGTTACAAGGCAAGCAACCTATGGCTAGGACAAGCCACCTGATTTTTCACACTAAAGCAGTATATCAAACACTCATCCAACATCCCTAGGCACTCATAATTCCTAACCTACTCAGAGCTTTAGGGGCACAACATCTGGAAGACCAGACTTAAAATGACAGAAAAGCTTTGAAGGTCATGCAGGATAATTTACCTAAGCTTTGAGTATTTGATAGATGAGAGGGCTGTTACTCACTGGAAATGTTAGGAGGCATTACGAGAACAAGTGAGAAACAGAAATTTATAGGTTCATAAATTTTAATGCAAGGAGAATCATCTAATCTGACCTGAATACCATAGGCAATGAAATCCCACCAAGTAATTGCCATGTGAAGCTCATCAATTTGGGGCTAAAGTAGCACTTATCTCCTCATAGTAACAATTATCATAGAGCACGAGGTAACTACTTTTTAAGAGCAAGAGAGAGAAGAGAAGGAAATTTTCTAGTGCAGTTCTATCCACCCCCTTTTTCTCTACATGCCATGCCTGGTGGAAATTTTCAGAAAGCTGTACTGCAGTAAGATAACAGAGAATAAATGAGAAGTACCTTTGCAGTTTGCACATGACATTGCACCTCTTGAGTATCTAGAAACTGTAGAGAAGAGGGTAATAAATTATTTTTATGCAGCAAACAAGAAACAGGGAGTTAAAATAAACACAAAGAAAACTAAAGGCGACACAAAGCATTTACACACAAGAAAAAATACTCTTGGTAAATGGAATATAATAACAAAGCAGCAGCATACATTTACTTTCACTAGCTTTGCACATTAGAAAATGATGATCATGAAAAAGAATTGTAACAATAACCTTGGATACATGGACTTTCCTTCTGAAAGGAAGTTATGGAAAACAACAAAACATGTCCTTTGAAGAAAAGATTACAGGCTGGGTAGGTAGTGTGACCTACATCAGAGCAGGAACAGTGGACAATTAACAGCAGAATCTGAGCACAAATGGAAGGAAGTTGGTACATAAACAGGGAGCAAAAGCACTCTTACTTCATGTGGATTTGTCTTGCCAGTGGCCAAGTGACACCTCACCTGCTCACCTCAAGAACAAGACCTTCTCCATATACTACAACCCACCATTTTACACACAGCCTCTCCAGTGCCCCATAGTGCTCCCAGGACTGCTTTGATCCCCACATTCCCACATCACAGTACCCCATCTGCCCATGTATCCCTTCCTCATCTGCCTTTTGGGGTTCACTGCCTGGGCAAGAGACAGGACCACAGTCACACCGACTGCCCATGCTGGCCCACTGCAGGGATGCTGATAACCAGAACTGAGGCATCACCAGTTCCTCTGCTCTTTTCACTTAGAAGAAGGATCAAGGACATCAAAGTGTTCTCTGATCAGCCCCTGGTTATTAATTTTTTTAAGACTTCAGTGTCTTTGAGGCCTCTGCCTCAAATTGATTAAAAAGGGACAAAGAGGGTGAAGAGGTGGAGGAGACCAGTGAGATAAAACAATTTTATTGACTTTATTTCTCATTAAATCAGACTAAAAAAATTAAAATGTGTAATGTATTCATTAGTGGAAAACAGAGGAAAAAACCATGCCATCATCACAGGACTAAATCCTGACATGCAGGATTAATACTTTTGCAAATAAAGTATAAAAGTTCCTTTTAATGGGATGTCAACCATCTATCAATCGGAATGACTTGAGGACCTCAATGGTATTCTTTTGTTTGTTTGTTTTAATCCTATGTGGGAAGCTGAAAATCAAATCCATACATTTTGGTCAGAAAGGTCTTTGTGGCTGTCTCATGAAGGAGGGTCATATTTCTAGGTGTTTCATGAGAAGAACAATATACAATTATCAGTACAAAGGATGATACAAAATGTACCCATCTAGCAAGTGAATATCTAAATCAAGGCTTGAGATTAATAAATGTATAAATAGAATAATTAAATAAATGCAATGGCAAAAGCAACTTCTATCAGAAGTAAATTATTATCAGACAAATAAGCATGTAATTTTTATTTCAAGTTCCTTATTTCCTTTAACTATAAATACCACAGAATCTCTTAGCATACACACTTACATGAGTAAGTGTTTAGGTAAATAACACTTCTATAAATATAACAAATGTTTCTATAAATGCAACTGCATCCTGATGAAGAATAATTATTTTTCTATTTTCTTGAATCTCTCAGCAACAAATACTTGAATAAGTGTGAGACAGCATCATTCTAATAAATTACTGTAGGACATGGAGCCAGAGAGATGCAAAGGAGACTGATCATGAATTATTTATCATTGTCACTGCTACAGCTTGTTTGCAAAAAAATAATGTTTGAGTGCCACCTGGGACATGGGACAGAGCATGTGCCCCTGCCTTGGGGGAATTTGACTACTAGTAGCAGGCCGAGGACCTGTTTCAGTAATAAACCATTGACAAGCCTTCCAGTGATCTCCGATCCAGGTGTAAAAGGACATCCAACCTGCCTATAGAGCTATTTCCAGAGCAGTATTTTATACCCTAAACTTCTCTTCTAGAATCAGTTTTTGGGTAACTGCTTTGCAGGGAAATTGTCAATAGGGAACTTCTTCCCTGTCCAGTTCTCTCTGCTTTTCAGTGTCCCAACAGGAGTGAAAACTCTCATCCCCCTAATGCTGAACTTCATCAGCTTTAGTTTTATATGTTGCACTGAAGTTGCTCACTCTCACTTTCTGCTGCATTCAGTAGAGAGAAGAACTTTAGCAGTTTCTTGACCTATTTTAGGCATCAACTTCAAGGTTGAAACAATAAGTGTGAAAAAATGTCTCTCAGGGTTGATTCTAGTTGGTTGTTTCTTGTTTGTTTGTTTTTCCTTGGAGGGGGGTACAGGTTGTACTTATGGCACTTGGTTACTCTAATTTTAGGCATTGAATTTAAGGTTGAAATCACTTTTGCCCAAGCAGTACCAGTGCGCTCTGAACTGAGGTACATAAACTTTTGATTGCACTCAGAGATGTCTACAAGGAAAAGGCACATTTTATAGACGTATTTATTGCAGCAAACGACACTAGTGCAGAAGCTCTCCTGGTCCAGGCAGAAGGAAGAGGTGATCTGAGGACACACAACATACCAGCGGCTGCAGGTATGATATGCATGATTCCACTTACACCTGACACTGAAGCTGATGCCTTGATGGAATAACTACTGAAGGTTGCAGGAAGTTGCCAGTATTCATACATATGCATCAGGAACCCTACTGAAATATGGGAGAGCAGCAGCTGACTTCAGTCCAAGTCATTGGGTGACAGTGACAATTTTTTCCTGTCTTCCAGGTGTAGAAAAAATGATTAATCTTGCCACTAATCATTGTCTTAAAAACGAATAGCTATTGTTTTCTTGTTTCGTATACCTTACTTCTAAAATGCCTTTGCTTTACATAGGTGTAGACAAAAAAAGCCTACTACTGAATTTTCTGTTGAGATTCCCAACCAAACTAAAATGGATTAGCGTTATCTATGAGAGAGAGAAAGCAGGTTGTGATGGGGACAGAAGCAGCTTTGAAGAACCAAAAGACTTTTCCACTGGCTTGTGAAGAGATATGCATCACCTTCAGAAGCAGCTCCTCTGTGAGCTGGAGGGAACACAGCTAGAAACCAAAAAGGTGTGCAGGCAGCTGTAAAGTCTGCTATTATTTGCCCTCCGTGTACTTGTCCTAAATAGAGTACTTGGTTTCTTAGCCCTGCATTTCAGACTGGTAAGCTTGTTTTCCTGCAAGGTAGAAGTTTGCCTGGTAGACTGGCAGTTTCAAAGGAGTTCCTTCAAAGGTGCTGCTGAAGATAAGGTGCTGGTGGAGTCCTGATTGTCTCCCATGAGGAAGCACCCAGCCCCAGCTAGGAGCACCAACAGAGCCCCTGCTCTGCTCCCCTGAGCTGCCAAGTCAGAGGGCAATCAGGTCCAGAGGGAAGAGAATGCCACAAGCAGGGTGGCAGGGCTGCCCCTTGGCAGGCAGCAAGGACTGAGGAGTGAGGACAGCTGACTAAACTCACTGAGTAAACTCACAGTAAACTCACCACACACAGCAAGCAGGTTATGTACACAGCCTTGTATTTTCCTGTACTGAGAAAATCCAAGTTCTCTTTTGCTAGCTACTGCACACATATGAGTGCAAAGATGGCCATTGGCGGGAGACCTTAAACCGTATCTGTACAATGAAAGCAGAGATGTAAATTCTGAAGTCAAGATGTATGTTTCCCTGACTGATCCTTTCTATTCATGGCTCTGGCTTTGTGCTTACTTTTCATAACAGGAGCAAGAGGAGGGTGCAGCAGATTATGTGTGTGCTTGCTTTTGGGGGAAGCAAGTGGCTGACAGGTAACAATCCTCTGATTTCTTAATTCTATTCACCAGCTTCCTCCCTCCCACAGCGCTCCTGCAGAAACGTCCTTTATTTCTTTTTTTACCACTAGATGGTAGTAACAGGTAGAGACTTGCTTGTTAAATTTTTTCCCTTCTCTTTCTCACTCCCCTTTGTTTACTGTCTGTAGATTAGTTTTAGGACTCCGGTTCTAGTAAAAGGTTTATTGTTTGAATGATCAAATGATTATGCAGATATTAAAGATTTGAAATGTTTTCAAAATAACCATTTTCTCCCCTTTTAACACCCCTGCTTCCCACACATCCCTGCTGAATTCAGTGTGGGGTGCAGATCAAAGTCAACAACCATTATGGTCAGAAACAAGCCTCACTTGCCTACAAAATCCCTCTGAAGACTTTCCTATGTACGATTAATTACACTCAGCGTTTTCAGTGATTGCTTCTTTATGGGTAGTAAGGGGCACCAGCAGCTGTTCTGCAGCCTCCAAAGCTGCCCTGTGCTCTCCTTTAGTCTGACTTGCCTTTCTTTCCCTACTTCTAGGGCTTGGGTGGGAAGAAGCATCCTCAGCCCTGGCAGTTCTGCAGAGGGATTGCCTGCCATCTGGCTGGGACAAGGACAGAGCCAAGAAAAGGGGCAGCTACATTTCCTGACATTGTCAGCCTTGGAAAATTCTTAGGAGGGGAATTACTTGACTCGAAATCAGCTGGTTTGATTTTTATATAGGACACATTTTAGCTCTTCAGCTGCAGCCAACAATTATTGAAACGTTGTCTTAAATTAGTGCATGCTGTGTCAAACCCTCTCTAAGAGTTCATCAGTGTCCTCTGTATCAAAGCTGTTTTGCACAACCGTATTAGAAAAGAGAGAAAATACAATCAGTGCAGCTATCATTTGATCATATCAAATATTATCCTTGGCTACTGATAAAGCAACACAAAAGCATCATTTAGCAAGAGCTTGATGACTAAAGTATGGGTTTTAAGACTGCATTCCCTCTATGGGGTTTTATTATAAATGGATCTGTACAAATTAAGTACTTTACATACCCTCCCTGTTCCCCGGGTACATGCTCTTACACAGATTACTGCATTTATGTGACACCAAGGAGGACCCTTATGTTAAAGGGCAGGTCAATTTACTGAGAGCTACATTTACTTTTTAAATGGAAGGCACCAAACCACAAGAATGATAACTGAAGGAAGAGCCATCCTTTCATTTTTGTGAGAAGTAAGCCTTTTGTAGTTTTCTCAATAAGCCTATCTCACAAATATCTATTTCTACACAGATAAAAGTGCTTGTTTAGCAGACAGCTTAAGACTAAGTTCTGAAGGGTATTTTCATCCTTTTTACATACAACACAAACCAAAATAACACCCAAGCAAAACAAAACATGAAATACATATTCCTACATCTATTAGTATTAGTCTGGATTAAAGCTTCCATTTTCCCTATGGCTACTTTTGCTTTTGTAAGGTAATACATGCATCTTTCCTCTTTCACAGCAACTTCTTTCTGCCTCTTCTCCCTTTCTGCCACAGCAGAGGAACACTTGAAAAAATAATTAAAACTAAGAAGCAGATCCTCAGGTGCTGAAAATCAAAATTGCTCCAATGAACTTGAGTTAGATAAATTTTTATTAGCTGCAAAATTGGCCCCACTGGATTTTAATTGCACTTCAACATCTGATGTACCTTTTGATAGCAAAAGTAGGTAGTCCTAAGCAACTCTTTAATTTTCACTGGAGAAAAGTTTAACGTTCAGTAAAGCATTTTTCAGCTAGAATTTCTCCTTTCAATTCAGAAGTACATGCATAATCTGCTCTGTAACTTCAATACTTCATATTCATTTCCAGGTACCTGGTCCAATTATAAAATGTTCGTAGAAATGACTGCATTAATAAAGAAAACCTCTATCAGAAGAGAACTATGTTCCTATAGTTAAATCATTTGTGCTGTCATCAGGCATTTTGGACCACCCTCCTGCTCTCTCACAGGTCTTTGGTGTGTTCCTGCAACAAGCCACCTAGCAACTGTTCTTACAGCCTGACCATGGGCACTTAGCAAAGCCCCCAAATTTAGAATGTTGTAGCTGTCCAGTGTGCTCTGTGCTCATGCAAGATATCTCCTTCTGCTCATGAAAGGCAGTGTGGAGCCCCATCAATGACAGCTCAAAAAACTTAGTTGGTTAAATACCTAAGGTTAGGTGTGGCTATTTCTATTCACAAATATTTTAAGCCAATACTGCAGTCCCACTCTTTCCCTGCCCCCTGGCACTCATCAGCACCAGCACCTCCTCATGTCCCTGCACAAGCAGTCAGGGTCTGCCTGATGAAGAGAACTGTGGATGGATTTGGACTAAAATTGATGTTGCAAAAACCAAGGATTCCCACCACTCAGACCTTCTGTCCATCCTACCTAGCACATGGGCGCATATTTGTCTTACCATGCAAGCATGTGGAATAGATCACAGACAGGACACAGAGGACGAGAGGTGGTGAGGTCTGCCTGTTTATGGACCCCCACGGTTTTTTTCTCATCCAAAACAGGGAGATCTCATCCCCTGGGATGAGCCTCCTGAGCCATGGCCAGGCACAGTGTTAGATGATGCTAGGAAAAGCTAGGTGGTGTAGCCTAGCCTGAGCCTGTTCAGTTTATTAGAGTAGACAGAGCACTGTGAGAGAGAGAGAAATATCTCCTAATGGTGCATCAGTGGTAGGTTCTTGAAATGGAGACAGAAATACCTAATTCATCTAAAAATATGCTGTTTGTACACTTAGCTTCGTGCAGCCTCTAATACCATCAGGGCACCACAGGACAAAAAAATAAAAGAGCCACAAAAAAGTAAGATATTCTCCCACATCTGCCAAACGGCTCTTTGAGCCAAGACATTGTGTTTTAACTCGGCTCAGTAGAAATTTTGGTTTTGTAACAACCCTGTATTTTACAGTTGGGGTTGTAGTCTTAGCCTCATCTGTCCTTGTGGTGTATCCTGGGTTGGACTGCCTCTACACGGATCCAGCACTGGCTCTCCTCTCACTGCCAGCCCCGCTGCTGCAATGAGCCTGCTCTCTTACCTGCCCAGAAGAGGAGACACCACAGACAACTCAACCTCCAGCTATGCTCAGCTATGAAAAGATTAAATGTTAAATTGTTTCTGAATCCATGTTTTTCAGGACATTTTTTTCCCATGGTGCATGTTGATATTTTTACTTCTTGTCCCAAAGTGGATGGAAATTCCAAATTTTGCTCAGTCCTTGCTGCAGCTTCTGGCTCCTGCTATAATAAAAGCAAGCCAATTACAATAAAGTAAAAATAGCTTTTAACAAACTGTTCCATAGATGCCTTGTACAACAGTCTTAGTATTTAAAAATGAAGCTTTATTTTTTCCAGAACACAGGAGATTTCCTCACATAAAATGGCTAGTTCCAACTAGTTATGTTACATTTTTTTGTGTGTTATGTATTCTTTCCTTTGCCTTACTCATGACAGGACTTCCAATGTGTAGCATATGGTACATTTTGCTCTCAGCTACTCTGGTGCAACCACATTGATTTCAGGGGCTGTGCTGAGCTCTGAATTCTGTTCCCACAGCTGCATGTTTGCACACTCTGCAGTCAGACTTGCTCTCTGTTACACTCCTTTGGGACACAATTTCAAGAATGAGTCAAGAGGCTTGGAAAGCGCAGTCCTGGTTGTTGTTCAACAATAGCTTCCTCCTGACAATAGCAATAACTAATCTGGGCTTTTTAGTCTCACTGACATTGTGATCACTTCTAAGTTTGCCTTTGTTGTGTTGGGTTTTTTTTTTTTCTTTATGAGAGAGAACTGTGGAAAGCAAAGAACATTTTAAGAAATAAAATTTCAGGAAAAGTTATTACACCATGCTGTGTTATTGCACATGGTGCTTCAAAATTGGCAGCTACTCTATGTCTTGGGATCAGGTTGCCGGGCCGTTTACTAATGATTTTGCAATATAGAAAGCACTGCTTAAAGGATAATGGAGATAGTGAATGAGTGTGTTCTTGAGAGCAAAACTCATTTCACATGGCATATGAGAAGGTGTACTTCCTAAGAGGCTCGACTGGCTATAGCTTTGTGATTCACAGAATTGACCCAGTTATAAGTTAGAGACTAGGGCCATCCCATTTTGGATATAAACAGTGGAAGTAGGTACCTCAATTGAAGAATCAGACTATCCTGAAACTACAACTGAAACCTTGTCCCAGTTCCAAACAAATAGTGTTTGCTCTGGTGCACAAGTTGATGTCCGTGCACTGCTGGAACAGGATAAACCACAGGAGCGCAGGTAAGGGTATAATCAGTTTGGTACTGGCCAGTGAACAGCTGGAAGTTTGCAATAAGATCTTATCATGGGGGATCATGATGGATGGGACAAGGTATATAACCTAAAGTCTGTGAAATTAAACTTTTTGGTTGTCATGGATATGGCTAGGATTTTCCCTGAGGAAGGAGAAGACAAAAATGTCAGAGGCAAAAGATATTTCACCTTCTGTCTGCCAGGTATGTGGTCTTCATCGATACCTAAGTGAGAAGCAGAGGCAAAACATATAATGCCAGGGTATTGAGGAAGCCTGGCATTTATAGGGTGGGACAAATAGGAACTAATTTTCATCTTGATGTTATTGTTATTAATGAGGTATTAGTGTCAACAGCTGTTCTGGAGGACTGACTTTGGCTTTATATGTCTCATAACAAGAAATTTAGGAAAAATACAAAGCAGTTCCCATAATACAGTGGCATGCACATTTAGTGGGTTAAATGGAGCATGCATTTACATAGCAGACATTAACTAAAAGAGCATTTGGATACCACTGTGACAAGTATCATCCAGACTGTAGAACTCTGCAATAGAACTGCAGGGGTAAATTTAAGCACTTTTATAAGAAAGTATCTAGGGAGAATCACAAGGTTTCTCAACTCGTCACACACCCAGAAAACTGTGGCGTCAATACTGAGACAGGTTCAGAGCTAGCACAGAGGAGATCACATCTTCCTTCAAAAGCAATATTCCAACAGCTTGATGATGAGGAGAGAAATTCAGAAAAGCATACAATATATTATTGGTTAATTGGAATGAGAGTCCTAATATATTCATTTTAAAAAAAACAAAAACCAAAAACCAAATTAAAAAAAAAAAAAAAAAAAAAAACAAAAAAAAACCACGGTATTCTATAGTTCTATTCTATAATGCATTGGTGAGTTGTTTTGTATTTTGTAAATAAACCTGTACTGCATGATTGCTATGAAAGCATTCATGGGTAGGGAGGGCTGCTATTAGTATTTGAGGAATAAAGTATATTTTCTGAATTTCAGGTCTCAGCCTTGCTTTTTGTCTTGATCTTTCAATGTAGAGGGGACAGTCATAATCAATTTCATTCAGCATCTATGTGTGAGAGTTGTATGAGGCATCCCATGTGAAGTCTTGACAATTTTTATGTTTTGAAACTTAGTTTTTACATTCTAATACTCTTTATCATATTCATTTATTTAAAGATAGCTTCAAAATCATTGCTGTGGAGACAAAAACACATAATTGAGGGTGGATGAGCCCTATAAGTAAGGAAACATAAGGATCTAAAAATATTCATATGCCAGTAATGGATGATATACTCTCTTTCCTATCTCTTACTGCCTGTGGAAAATTTATTGTGGGGAAAGGAAAGGACTTCTTGTTTTACGATATTCAGATGAATCTGTTTGCACTGAGCTCACGAGTGTCCAGAGCTGATGACTGAAGCATTATTTCAGGAATTATTTTCTGTGATCAGACAAAAGACGACTAATCCTACATGAATAAGGTGGGAACTGATAGTGGCAGGATGTCCCTTACACACTCCACCTTTCTCCAGATTTCTCAGTTTTTCTGCTGGCACAGGTTTTCCTTAGTGGATGCATAATGACTTATGCCTCATTTTTTCTTTCAGATCTTGACTGTCCCCAGAATATCTAAATCAGAACATTTTAAGCCTAATATTAGCCAAACAAGAAATACCAGGCCTCTGGAACCTCCTCCCAGGGAGCAGTCAAAATGAGGAAGACTGGCTATAGTTACTGCCTGTACAATTTGGCACATCACCATTCCACATTATTTTAGCTGACATGCTCCTAAAACCTGGTCAGTGCTTTCACAGCAAAGGCATAAACCTCAGCAGTGACTGATGTACGCACTCTCTGAAATCAATTATAAAAAAAATCCTACTCAGGCTATGAAAATAACTCTGTAATCATGGTAAAGATTGCAAAAGTCTGCTTAGGGAACAGGCAGGATTGAATGTAGAGGGTTTTTTTCTCTCTCTGCCCATCATTTTGAAAATATGAGATCAGAAAGGTGTAGCTGGAAGTAGCAAGACAGAAAATTAATTTTGAAAAATCACCTCATATTCTCTGCTCTTAACTGGAACTAAGCACACTCCAGAAGTATTCTGTCTCTTGCAGCAGTAAATGCATTGGACAAAGCCCAGAAAATTATTTTTATTTACATTTTATGGGCTTAAAGGTAGTAATAAATGGGATAGATGGTCTTAATGAATTGTGGATGTATTTCAAGTCCACACATTCCCCTGCCTGGGCCCTAGTGTCATTCCCAGACCTATCCCTATGTAAGACTTCCATTTATTTAAAGTCATCTATTATATCAGCTTTTTCATTATGTCTGAGTCTCACTGATTGCAGCTGATCCATGATAGCTCTACTCAGAACCTGGGATTCCTCCTTGAGATCATCTCCTTGTCTGTGTTAAATTACACTTTTGAAAAGTGGTGGTGGGGGGAGAAAAAACCTATGTGCTGTGAGTGTTGAGTAGGGCACGTTGCAAAAACCCAAACTGTGAATTCTATGCCCATACTAGAGCATTTGTATTCCACAGGCTTGAACTACACAGAGTGCTCAACTGCAATTCTTGGTGTACTTTCCTGGATAAATTCTTCACATGCCAGTAAGTTATCTTTAAACTGTCGGAGCAGGGATAAACTGTGTCTAGTTTGTGGCTCAAATGGTGAATGGAGTTTTTTCTCTGAAACCCTCCTGAAATCGAAGAATCAGAAAACACTGGTGGGTAGAGCAAAAAAGGACAGAATGTAAATTCAGGAAGTCTCAAAAATAGCAGTGGTGACCTGTTTGCGCCATGGCCATGTACTTGCTGGCCATAAAGAATAAAAACTTGCTGATGAGGTTTAGTAGTAACACCTGGATAAAGTAGCTGATTGTGGATGCACCTAATTGCAACCATGTCCAGAAAGAGGAGGAGAGGAAGGGCATCTTCATAAACCTGAGCACAGAGATAGCCCATTTTGCTGTCATCTAAAACCATTCATCCAGAGACAATGCCCAAGCACCGCTACCGATGGGCCCTGTCTTGCTCACAGAGGTATCCTCACCAGCTCCAATTATCATCAAATCTCACCTGCTGGATTATCAGTGAACTTTTTTATTTCTTGCATGAAGCTTGTAATACAAATTTTAGTGATCATCAAGACTATTTGCAATGCAAAACATGTTGGAATTCTGGAAACTTAGATTTTGGGATTTTAGTATGTAGTAATACATGTGAGTCAAGATGGAGAACTTTGGGTGTTGTCTGGTAAAGAAGTTCTTCACCTTCTTCTTCCTTCTTTTTCATGTGTTTGTGCGGTTTTCTGTAATTGGTTGATGGAGTCCACATTGCAGACTTCAAGTAGTTAGTTACTGGGTTTAAAATAAAAAATAATTTAGGTGGCATTTCATAATTGGATGGATTTTCCTTGAAAAGATCTGGTAGAGATAGAGAAGTACTCCATTTTACCTCATTTCTCTAACTTGCTCGTTAGCGCTCACAGCTTGTGAGTCTGTAAAGAGTTAAGAGATAATAAACAGCCAAGTTTATAATAATACACGAACTTCAAGTCCAGTGTGTTAATCCCAATCCTGGCAGGGAAAAAGAAGCCTGAACCATCTCACAAACTATCAGGTAAATGGAGTACACTTCAGATTACCAGGAAAACAGAATAAAATAGCAAATGATGTGGTAAAGCTCTTAAAAGTTCCTGATTTGCTTAACTAATAAATTATTTGCAAAAAGAAAAAAAAAATAGCAAGAGAAGCTATAGATAAAACCTAAAGTTAAAAAGTTTAAAAATGAAGAAAAGGGTGTTTCCAATGTAAGATAGACACGGTTGCCAAGGAAAATAGAATGTGGTGATGTAGGAAATGTCCACAGCACAAGAAGAGATCACAGAAGACCATGTAAGAAAAGTTTCATGCAGGAAAGGGTAGAGAGGCCACAGCACAGGGAGGTCAGGCCCGCATACATGAAAGCTGATAAATGGTAATTCAGTTTAAGGGTTGCACACCATGTGTTTGATTAACTGAGACATGCAGAGAAGCAAGGAGAAAAAGTAAGGTCAAAGGTGAATGAGATCTTGGGTCATGTCTGGGACTATCTTTCATTGTCTTTTGATATGAGAGAACGATGGATTATGATCGCCTTTAGGAATGCAGGAGGTTGAGAACCGAGAATAGAAAGTCTTACTGAATTAAGACTTCCATGAAGGAAGCAGAAGGAACAGGCCAAGGAAAACAGGCAATGTTTTAAATTCTTTACAAGCAACTCCAGAAGGAGGTGGTCATAAGACACAAAAGGGTTTTAGTTTGATAATATCACACTGGAAGCCTGTAGGAATAAAACTTAAATCTCTTATGAGGTATGAGGATATCATAAGCACAAAATCATTCATCTCCTGTTATATTCCACAGCTTCATCACCACAAACTACCATGAATAATTTAGGAAGCACTTTGACACTGGTCTCATTAATAGGACATATAATCAAGGAGATGTTTAAATAATGATGTAGAAAAGGCAGAAGAACTCAATAGCTATCTAATTTCATAAGAAGTCAAAGAAACACTTCCCAGCCCATCCCTAGTAAAGAGGGATGTTTAACTGAGTGCCTCTGAGGTGTGGAAAATAGAGAACAAATGGGTTAGGTTAATTTTTTAATAAATATCAAATTACTAAGGAAATTTGGGAAGACCAAACAGTGCTAATGTTAAGTCAATGCTCAAAAAAGGATAGTGCACTGGCTGATAAGACTTTCAGCATGGATTCAGCCTGGGCCCAATAACAGAAAAAATAGTGAAAGGTTGAATTTATAGCAAGAGATAGGAAAATAATTTTAAACAGTCTGGTCAAACTAATCTCATTTTTTTTGTACTACAAATTTGTTTGATAAATGATGTGTGGCAGAAATTTGTAAGGTATTTGCCTTAGAATCACATGACAATCTGATTAAACAAGTAGTTCTGAAAGCTAACAAACCTGGTTTTCTAGGGAATTGTGTCTCTCTTGGTTAATTGACTGTTCAACAGTATTACACTTAGATGTTCTGTTTACTCTGCATATATCAACACAGGACTATTATTTCTTGCTGCAGGGTATTTCAAAATGACAAACATTCTGTCATCTGTAACTACAGAAACTACCCAATGGATTCAGAAATTATTGAGTGATATTTGAACTCTAGTAATATTTTCCTACACGTATCTACTTTTATGAAACATATTTATCTTTAGGATATTTATCTTTCAGCAAATGTGCTTCAAAATGACAAACAACCTCAAAAAATATTGGGAGAGGGTGAAAGCAGAAATAGGCACCTTGCTTCCATGGGAGTAAGAGTACCATGAGCACTGCAAAATCCTAATCAACAACAGTTGGAAACTATCTGACAGATTTCAGAAAGCAGTGATCAGTAAAAAAAGCACAAACTAATAACAGTATTTCAAAAGAAACCTTTTAGATGTGAGTATTAGAAAATAGTCAACGATTCAACATGCTGTAAAACAGTAACAAGCATAGGGAAGCCATGGAAGACATTTATAAGGTGGACCATAAAAAGTACATTTTAAGAAAACCTAGTTCAAGTTCCAAAAGCTTGGAACAAGAACGCAATCAGTAGCATGGAACTGAGAGGTGTACCTTGGAAAGCAAATAACTTCTGTTTAGAGATAACTGAAGAAGGGAAGGGGACTCATCCAGTTATGGGTAATACCGGAAGAAAAGTGTTTTGTGTTTACACAAGGAAGGACCAACAAGCTTTTAAACCAGACACAGCTAACAGGCTACAGCATAGGCCTGTGCTTATACTGGGCTCCCAAAGTGCTTGTCTTAGGAAAGAAGAGGCTTCAGAAGTCAGCAAAGGCCCCTGAAATCCAAAATTTTTAACTTTCTCCCAGCAATGTTGTGCCAGGGTCTGTTCTTTGACATGAATTGCCATGCTCTAGCCATGGCCATACAATTTGGCTGTTTTAACTGCGAGGCAGCATAGCCATATCCAACCTCCCTCTTTGGCAAGGTCTCCGAATCAAGAGTTAGCTAAACCCTGGACACACAAACCACCTCAGGAATTGCTCCAGCCTTTTAACTGAGGGCATATAGGGCCATATCTTTGCATTTTGGCTTTTTCTCGGTGACTCAGAATCCACCATGGGGAGCTCTGTGCAGAGCTCTGTGTACAGAAAGTTCTGTGCAGTAATTTACCCCCCTAGAAATGCTGTACCCGTACTGCAAACAGCTGTCACAGCTTTTTCCTTGAAAAGCCAGTCACCATGGAAAACAGGGTTCTCTAAAGCCTTTGATGATGTCTCTTCTGGTGTGCTCTGCAGTTCCTGGCTCTCATGCTGACTGTATCAATCCCTGAATGACCTGCAGCGTGCCCACCACTCCCACTTTTCTCCATGTCCACACACGGGGCTTTCTGCAATGAAAGCCAGAGTGTCCTGAGACTCTTCACCCCAAAGTCTTTTTGGATGCAAAGTGTGGAAGGTTTAGCCCAGAGAGGCAAAGTTTGCCTCTAATTGTCCTAATTTCCAAGTTCTTTATTGAGAAATGTGGGATTTTTTTCCATTTAAGTCTAAGAAAAAAATCTCACATGTTGCAATTTCTTAGATAATGACTTATTGCACAACATTACATGCTATACATTCCTCATCATGGCAGAAATCTCTGTGTATTTCTGTATCATGCATTTTCTGGAATCTAGAGTTCATTAATATAATATTTCACAGATCTTATTTCCAATCCTGAAATAAGTACTAAATTCTATCCAGCTTTTTGTGCTTGCATCTTCATAGCTAATGGAATCCTGAAACATCATCTAATCAATATTCACTTATTTAATATATTCACAGGAGTGCCATAAAAATGGAAGATTTTTGCTTTTTATCCATTTTATATAATTTACTATCTTTGTATAATGTATGTTTTTAAAGCACCATAATCTTAAATCTGATTCTTCAGCAGACCAATGAAGGGAATATCTACATTCCAGAACTATGTCTCTGACAATTTCAATTTTTCAGCAGTTTTCATTGCAATGTGAGTGTTGTTCAGATGAAGGTTGAATAAAATGGCTTTTTCACCTTCTCATCTTCTTTCCATCTAGAAAATATATTAACAAGGTTTTCTTTAAAAATACTGTCTCATATTTGAGAATAAGCATATCATACTTCAGCTGAAAAAGTAAAACTTAGAAAAACAACATCTGATAAACAACTGAATATCACCCTTTACATGGTTAAATAAATAATTCTAGCATAGTATTCTAGCAAATGTTAGCATATCTGTCACCTTTCATCTATCCTATGATCATCAGTCACATTATCAGCAAATTTTATGGCCCACTAATCCTTTAGCATAAAATCTAATTATAATATCCATTATTAGGCATCTGATAATATGAGTGGGTTTAGGAGGATAGCTGTCAAAATATCTCTTAGAATTTATAGTAGTGGGTAAAATTTTCTGCCTTTCTGATGTTCCACAACTTCTTTGAAATCAGATGAAATACTCTATGTATTTTAGGACCCAGAATTTGCTTGTATTCTGTTTAGGCATTATACTTTTATTGTGATTCTCCCAAACTTTAACAATTGCTAAAATCACCAGAATACTAAGTCACTAATGTTTTCCAAATTAATGAGGTTTATTGAAAAAAAAATTGTTACATAAAAAACATCAGATTTCCTCCTGTTATGGAAAGTATGACATGAGGAAATCTTATCACTCTATTTATTCTATAGACAAGATTTCAAATTCATCTCACCTGTTTAATTATCAGGAGTTGGAAAATTCACTAGTAACTTTAGTTTCTTAGCTCATTACAGAGGCTTTTAGATAAAACTGAACGCAAGCACAATTTGCCAGAATACAATGGCACATCCATTGTTATTTGTTAAATATTGCCTTAAATTACCTAAATGCTAGCATGCCAAAATAGAATGCTAGACTGTGCATAACTCCAGTTTGTAGCACATGTCAAGATATGTTTTCTGAGCCATTTGATTCCTGAGTTCAGCATCTCTATTAAATTCCTTTTAGCTTCTAGCATCAACAGTGCTAAGAAGCATTATTGCTTACGCTCTGTAAGTGTACTACACATTCATAGTAATGTTTTATATGACATTCTCAGTAATATATCTGAAGGTAATGGGAGTTTCCTGACTGACAGAAATGGGCTTTGAGTTCAGCCCTTAACCAATAAAATAATTCTTTCAACCATCATTCTGAAATTTCTGATGTCTTCCCTTGCTTTTTTTCAGTAGAAACAAGTCCCAGATCAATAAAAAATGTCAGGAATGTTCTAGTCAGGCCTTTATAATTTTTCAGTCACTCCTGTAACATAAAAATACACCACTGAAAACAGTTTTACCAGCCAATAAAGTTGTATACTTAAACTGCATTTCAGTTGTGTTTTAGATTACAAATATATTATAAATTTATTGAATTAATATCCACTTTAAGCAAGCTGTGTGCCTTGTAGAATAAGGGCAGAAGTGCACAACCAGAGGAAGCAAAGGGTCAGCATAATCACAGACCAGGAAGTGTTTATAATGAAAAACAAAAGACTACATGGTAGAGAAAAAACACTATCCTTTACTTAATTTTATATTCTAATGTTGCAGGACTTTCCCTTCCTGACACCTTTGAATTCAAACAATGTATATGAAAGTGTTAGCAAGATGTGTGATGATGCATCCTTAAAGACTTTTATTTTTCTAGCAAATAATTTTCTTACCAGATTGTTTTATTTGTGAATTCCTGTCTTTGACAGCTGTGTACAGCAGAATTCTGGGTGACTAGGAGCCGTGGTTCCACTGAATTTAGTGAGCTCTGCTCATGTACCCAGAGGGTTTGCCCTCATGTTTTCAGTGGGGCTGGGATATAAATGAGCAGTCCCTTTAAAGACTTTTGGAGGCTGAACAAAGAGTTCTGCTTTTGAAAATCTGTAAGCAACCAAGCAACCATGGTACTGACAGAGAAGTTTATTCACTGGTGAGGAGGTGAAAAAAGAGCACTGTGAAGGACAGCAGTGTAAGAGGAAAACAAACAAACAAACAAACAAACAAACAAAAAAACCCCCACACCACTCCTGTTCTTGGCTAACTTAGCTGCACTGGGACAACTTTGGAGGCTCTCCAAGGTGCAGTTGACTCAAAATAGAACTGGGATGCTTAGGACTGAATTTCCTCTCTTAAATATCAGTCACCATAGTCTGGTGACAAACACTGGCTCTCACTGACCTCACGCACAGCAAGGTCAATAGAATTTTTTTTTATTGCTTACAAACATCATCAGATCAAGAGTAGAAGCAGGGTTCTACTGAACTGTGGAAGCCTCTTCCTTTTATGTAGGTAAGCCTGTCCAAACAAAACTACTGCCAAGAGTACATGCTCATGGTACCTGAAAAAACTGTAATCAGAGAAAAGTTCAGGCAAAAACAACAAACAAAATGAGAGGGAAGGGAAGGGAAGGGAAGGGAAGGGAAGGGAAGGGAAGGGAAGGGAAGGGAAGGGAAGGGAAGGGAAGGGAAGGGAAGGGAAGGGAAGGGAAGGGAAGGGAAGGGAAGGGAAGGGAAGGGAAGGGAAGGGAAGGGAAGGGAAGGGAAGGGAAGGGAAGGGAAGGGAAGGGAAGGGAAGGGAAGGGAAGGGAAGGGAAGGGAAGGGAAGGGAAGGGAAGGGAAGGGAAGGGAAGGGAAGGGAAGGGAAGGGAAGGGAAGGGGAGGGGAGGGGAGGGGAGGGGAGGGGAGGGGAGGGGAGGGGAGGGGAGGGGAGGGGAGGGGAGGGGAGGGGAGGGGAGGGGAGGGGAGGGGAGGGGAGGGGAGGGGAGGGGAGGGGAGGGGAGGGGAGGGGAGGGGAGGGGAGGGGAGGGGAGGGGAGGGAGGAAGGGAGGAAGGGAGGAAGGGAGGAAGGGAGGAAGGGAGGAAGGGAGGAAGGAAGGGAGGAAGGAAGGAAGGAAGGAAGGAAGGAAGGAAGGAAGGAAGGAAGGAAGGAAGGAAGGAAGGAAGGAAGGAAGGAAGGAAGGAAGGAAGGAAGGAAGGAAGGAAGGAAGGAAGGAAGGAAGGAAGGAAGGAAGGAAGGAAGGAAGGAAGGAAGGAAGGAAGGAAGGAAGGAAGGAAGGAAGGAAGGAAGGAAGGAAGGAAAACATGGACTAAACCCCCATTTTAGATGAGTGAGTATTACTCATCTAAGCAAGTATTTGCAGAATCAGCATGATCAGAAATTGAAGTTTTATTTCTAACTTCTTCAAGTACAAATGGAACACCTGAATTTACTAAATCAGAAAACCTACACATGCATACATTCATAGTATTGGGATCTTAACTGGGTATCTTTTAGGGGTTTGGGGGTGGGGTTTTTTGCATGATATCAAATAATTAATTGAACAAATGGTGAAAAAATAAAATATGTCTTATGTATGTTTGCTTAGTTTTCTAAGGAAGGCCAGGATTTTAAAATTTTACATAGATGTTATATTTGCTAGGACTAGTTTGTTGGGTTGGGTTTTTTATTCATATACTGTGTTTTCTCTGCCTTTTTTTTTCAGTTAGTTTTGAAGGGGTTTGATGCAAATGGGCTGCCTCAGGAGACAGCCTTCCAGAATTTATTCTTTTTTTACTTTTATTTCTAAAAGATATTTTTTCTTATGCATCCATGCAAGGGAATAATTAACTCTGTGTGCTGTTGCTGACCTGCAAGTGCCTGCGAGCCCTAGTTAAAACAAAAAAGGGACCCATATTGCATGAGATACTGTACAAATACAAAGTAAAATCATGACATTTCCCTGGCAGATTTCATGTATTAATTAAGAAGATTCATATATATTCATTCATTCTACTTTTCCTCCATGGAAAATGAAGCACCTCACAGGAAGGCCAAACACGTTATCTCTATTTGTAATGGAACAAAATTTATGTGGATAGTCAATGAATCTGAGTAATTTTATGCAGCAGGTCAGTGGTGAAACTGTGACTGGAGCTGCAGCTGCGTATGATCCTCCATTTCTTTTAGCTCATGAGATGTATCAGGTCTGAGGGCTTTATGTTTTATGACAGTATTCCTCAAGCTCCAGGATTTTGTCTTCCACGTCCACTTCAGTGACCTGAATCCTCTCTTACACAGTGCTGAATGTTCCAGAGCTGGGCTGGGCAGTGGCTCATGTGCAGCAGGGAGGCTCAGACACCACTGGCGTCTCCCCTGAAGCATTGCGGTGACTCCCAAGGGCCCATGGCAAATCTTTGGGATCTCAGCACAAGCCAGGCCCACAAAAGGGAGCGCTGAGTGGATTTCCTTGGTGTAGAACCAGCTGCAGGGGAAGGATGGGTGCCAGGGGCCATCAGCCAGGGAAGGTTTGCTCCCTCCTGAGCCCCTTGTGAGAGACTCCTCAGGCCGGTGGCCAGCCAGCCCCTCACTGCCCTGCCCATGGCTCTGCTTCCTGAGGCTTCCCAAGGACATAGGCAATAACTGAGGATTGTTACACCATTCCAACACCAAGCTGCCTTTGCTGCCTGGGATCTTAATTCCGCATGCTTGGCTTTGGCTGTCAGGGTGGCGTGAAGGGCCTTTAGGCAACTGTGAGAGCAGCCCTCCCAGTATTTTGCCTGTTTAAATAAAATCCTCCTCTGGCCCATTATTTCCAGCTGGTGAAGCTGCTTACTGCACAGTTTTGATGGATGAACCACTGTGTGAAAGGAGGAACAAACCCCTGATCCCACAAAGTGCAAAGCCCTGACCTAACACACGATAATGAGCAGTCGGTTGGAGAGGTCTGTCAGGGTTTGGTGTCTGCCCCTCAAGTACCTACACAGTGGCTTCTTCCTTTTTTCCTGAGGAGTCTGGCTGGGAAGCCTGCATGCTTGCAGATTCATTGACCCACCTCTGCTCCCAGGTTCACTTTTCTCCTTTCCCAGAGTTTCCCAAACCCTCTGCAGTGCGATTTGGGGACACACACCTTCCGCCCTGTGTACTGCAGTACGGTCAGGAGTTCCTGCAGCACGATCAACACTGGGGAGTTTTGTAGTTGTCCTTGCATTGTTTTCCTTCCTGTGAATATACTTACTTTACTTTCTTGCATCCCTCCATTTGTATTCCCCACTAATTCTTCTTCCAGAAGGAAATCTGTTTATAATATGAGCTGTCAAATGTCATTAGGTATTATCAGGAAACTATGTTGCTGTGTTTTAAGGCATGCATATTTCAGGGCACACAGATCCATAATGTTTGCATATTTGATACATATTTGCATTTATGAATCTCCATGCCTTTTGGAGCTTTGCCAGTTGAGGAACTGCCTGACTGTGGAGAAAAAGTAGGCAGCCAAAAAGAAAATGGTTCTGTGCATCATTTGGTATAATAAACCTCATTGTTAGCTGTTGTTTCTTAAACTATGACAATGATACAAGTACAACCAGAACTTATCTGCTATTGTGTTTAAAATAGTTAATGTCCACTGCATATCAAGTGGTATTCAGTTGAATTTAACAATAAAATAATATTAATAAGCACTATGACTTGTTGGAATAATATTGACACCTATTGTTCCTTGGTAAAGCAGAATTACTTGAATTACACATTAAAAAATAATCTCAAAACACATTTGGGAGTCAGCAGTGTAAAATATGGAATGAGTCTTTATTACTCAGTCCAAGGTGTAAAAACCAGTTTTACAATTTTGCTACTAAAATCAGTTGTTGTTTTCTTTTTGACCACGGAAATCGATTTTTGACAGTGTTAGACCCATTTCTTTATGTAATATAAATCTCTGTGTGTATGTATGCACTCACACATGAATAAAAGGTGCATCTGCAAAGAAAAGGAGTCTTGTACAAAGGCAGGAGGTCTCTCATGCTTTCTGTATTTCCTCCTTGACCTTAGGGATAAAAGTTGATGTGGTTCAGTTTCTTTCCTTACCTGTAAAATAGTGATTTAAATATGTGCCTATTTTCCAGAAACATTGTTTATGGTAAGTTGTTTCCTCCGGCAGTAAACTGCCTGACATATACTGATGGATAGTTATTTTGTGCATTCCCCCTTAGATAAGGCTTTCCATTTGAAACTTAGTCAGTTAAGAGTGTTCTTTCAAAGTAGGGATTCACTGAACTCCATTGCACTGGGTGTGATGCCCTTGAAAGAAGTAATTTCACTCCTGTACTGGGGCTTACGTGGCTGGTTGCGTGATCAAGTCTGGCAAGTGACCTGACTTTAACCTGGCCAAACTCAAAAACAGAAAAACGCTTTTGTCTAGGTCACTTTCCCAGTCCTGCGTTAATACTGGCAGAAGGAAGTACACAGAAACTTGCAGACTGGGACGGACAGGAAGGCAAGAGTGCTCATGGTTTTGCACTAGTATGTGGATTTCGTCTGTCTTAAGCTGAGCATGAAACTTCTCCTTGAGGCAAATATGTTATGGCAGTTTATGTACTGCAAATATCTTGTCAGTTGAAGGCTTCCTGACCACTTTTCACGTGGTCACTATTACACTGCTGTTTACTCCTGTCTCCTTTGCCTCTCTGTGCCACTGTATAAAACACACGTGCAGGCACTACCAGTGCAGATGACTGCACAGAGCAGCCTTCCACAGCAGATTCATCGTATTCAGAAGTACAAAATGTATTTCAGGTTGGCTGTGAGAGCATGGAAAAAAAAAGACCATTTTGCTTTTCATGTCCAGTTTAAACAGATGGTGATCATTTAAATAAAAAAGTAAACCATTATTTACATCTGGATTAAGAAAGTGCATGATAGATTTTTAAAGAAATTAGATACTGTGTTAGCATGCCTGGGCTTTAACAAGCATGTTTATTTAGTGTTTATATTGTGGTTTTACAGAAAATCTTGCCAGGCTGGGGCCCTGTGGGATAGATCATAAATAACCCCAAAGGGTTTACAAGCTCAAGAATGTGCAGCAAAACAAACAAGCAAGCATTCAAGGGCTGGTGAAAATGTGTGCAAGGTAACACAGACAGTTAGGCAGGCACAACCATCATCCAGTCAGAAACAGTAAAAAATGGACATACACACACCAGCAGTGCCTTCTTTACAAATGAACTGTACAGGGATTCACCTGTGGTCACATCAGGAGATCTTCACCAGACCTGTGAGCACCAGGTGGCCAGTGTGGAGGTTTTGATGGAGTTTAATGTGTCATCATGCCTGGGAGCACCATTGCTGGGCTGGATCCAGCCAACCTCAATTTACATAAATCCCCCATGTTGTGAAATTGCTCTTACGGTGAAGGTGGAAGAGAGTGGAAAGCTGCCAACACATCTGTATTCTGGGATTGGGGTTTTTATTAAGATCTTGAAGATTATGTATGTCATCTGGTTTCTGTTTTATTTTATTTAAACATTATGTAATATTGCAATAAGAATGCATAGTAAGCTTCAACCAGGTGCTGCGTTTTGTGCAGCATAATCCATGGTTCCAACTTGCATGAAATGTTCCTTCAGAGCCATGGAAATTGCTGTTTCCAGGACAGGGTCAAAATGAAGGTGAAAAAAATGGTGTTCTAGTGCATAGCCCATGCTCTGGGAGGGTTCTCCTACAAGTCTTTGTAGTATTGCTGTTTTCAAAGGCTGAACCGCAACAATTTTAACAAATTGTTCCACTCTGTGGAGAGGGTTGCTATGGAAATGAACAGGGCTAACATCTCTAAGAACCTTACTAAGAGCACTACACGAGGTGGGGAATTTAAGAAAGTAGAGCATGTAGGGGATTAACATCTTGCTTTAAATCTGTTCACTGTTCCTGTGGGCTTCAGAATTTAGCCCACTGGATAGAGATTTTTTTCAGTCCATTCTGCAGAAATTTAGTGCAAATTGAATTAAACAAGATGAGAGCAAATGATTTTGAAAGTGATCTCTGGGAGTAGGCTTGTATAGACATAAACATCTTTATTGAATTATTTTTTCTTAATAATGTCTAGCAGAAAGATGTGATTATAATGGAACTGAAAAGGTTATTGAAGCATAATAGTGGACATGTTTTTTTGGGATAGTTACAGTTTGCTCAAAACCTGAAGCAACTGTGGTGTTCAGAGCATTTGGATAGAAAAATATTGCTATGGCAACAAATTACTTTTATATTCACATAAAGCAAAAATAGATCTCTCTCTCTCCCTTTGTGGGAAGCACATATTTTAAAGTGCATGAAAGATTAAAGGTGATAGGCAGAAACAGCAGCATGAATATATTTTCATTTTTCTTCTTTTGGTTTACACAATTTCTGTATAAATCTGAAATGCAGAAATAATTTGCAGCTCGAAGCATTTTGCAGTGAAAACATAGAAACTGTTTTAAAAAGGGAACAAAAGTATAATAAAGTCAGAACTTCTAAATGAAGTGTAGCAGCATCAGACTTTAATTGATTAAAAAAAATATTCACCGTGTCATTTAAAAAGGAGGGAGAGGATCCTCTCCCTTCTGCACTCAGGAAACAGAAATCACTTTGTGTCCATAACTTAAGATAAGAGACAATGTTTTTTATTTTTCTTTAGTCAGGCACCTTGTCAAGCTCAAGAAATAGACCTGGTGGCAAGATTACTGATTGCTTCATTTTAGCTGTGTGGCTGTGTTTGTTGTGGGGGTTTTTTTGGGGTTTTTTTTGGTTTTTTTTTTTGTTTTGTTTTGGTTTTTTTTGTGGGTTTTTTTTGGTTTTGGTTTTGGGTTTTTTTATATTTTTTTTTTATTTAGAAGGCATGAAGCTTTTACTTTTATGTTGTGAAGAGCTTCTGGTACATCTATATGCCATGGTGTGCACCATCTGCAGAGGAACTATAATATGTCTACATTGATATGTCAGGTCTATCCTGAGGTTCTCTCTCAATTATTCTGAACCACGTGAGCTGTCTTACACCATCTGTATCTCTTTTCATAATGCACAGCAGAGCAGCCCACAATTTGTGCTTCTTAGCTGCAAAATAGAGGGCTCCTCACAAGTGGTGTGTGAATTTTTTGGCTCTTTATCCAGCTGGTCTCTTCATATGGAGAGCAGAGAAAGGTACTGAAGGTCAGAAACGAGGAATATGATGGAGGCTGTGGTTCAGTCACTTATTGGCCTCTCATTCTCAAATCCTCAGCCTAAGCAGAACAAACTGAAGGATGAGACAGTCAGAGGATGAATCAGGGTGAGTTGGAAGCACGGTAGTTTCAAACTGGATATTTTAGGGCAAGTATAGATGTTTACGGTATAGATAGACTTGCAGGCCTAAATTTGAGGATCACTTTAAATTTGACCCAAAGTACCGAACTGTTAATGTCCAGTGCAAAAGAGTTTCTTAACGGATTTCAAGGAACCACTGCACTGAAGTTCATATTGTCCCTGCTATGAAAGTTTCAGAGACAACATTTCAGGGTGAGGAAGGGAAGGCTCAAGATGTAATGGACATAGAAAAGGGAATGGAAGAATCAGTTGGTTATTCTGAATTTCTGCAACACCTCAAAAGCTGTTTCTGTAGTGCTTAATAGGAGGGTTCTACTGAGAAATTTCAGGCAAACTGGCTCACACCCAGATTACTTGCTCTTTATCTAGTACATTGACTTCTCAAGTGATGCTTTTTAGGCCCAAAGACATAATTGCTATTTTGTGAGTCTTTTCCTTTTCAGCTTGGATTGTCTGAAATAATGTGATAGCTGTGTTGCAGCTTTCTGCAGTCCTGTGTGCACAGTGTGACACACAGTGCATGACAGACCCCGAGATATGTCAGGATGTTTTGAGGAGCTGAAACTGGGATTGTTGTAAGCCACTTCAGGTACAGATACACCTCTGCTGACAACAGTCCCTGGAGTGATCTCTCCTCTAAGCTCTCCTTTTATGTCTTTGAGTAGTCCTGAGTCACCCAAAACAAGCTCTAAGAGTCAAGTAACAGAAGTGAGCAGAGATCAAGCTTTAGCTTGGTCTCTGGCTCACTTCAGAGCTGTGCTGGCACAATTATGAGCATGCTTGCAATCATACACAAATCCTGGCTGTTGATCATGAGCAGGCATGGACCAGGAGCTGTCTCAGTGGAAGTATGGGTCCAGCTATCCGCTACAGAGGGGTAAGAGGGTTTGCATGGCTGCTCTGTCTCTGTTGCCTATCATGTATTGGCTATCTGTTGGCTTCAGTGCCAGCATGGGCTCAAGCACATTCAATTTACTGATGTTGGCTGCAGAAGTAATGCTGCTAGAAGTGGTGCCACAGTACCATGGTTAGAATAGCCCAAATAGAGAGTTGTATACTATTTTTAAAAAAAAAAAAAAAAATCTCTGTGGCTAGTTTATCCTGGGTTTGGAGAGAAAATGAGATTGAATGGGTTCCAAAATGAGACCCAGTTAGGACAGAATTTCAGTAGTTATGTTTTCTGGCAACACTGTCAGAAAATATGTGTTGGACTCTATCCACAGTTACAGTGCTTTGAGTACATGAAGCACACATTTTGAAAGTTGGGTATACCCATAAAATCCAAAATTAGGCCTGTGAATACTCTGTTGACATACCCTCAATTTCACTGCTGCAAGCTTCTCTGCATCAAAGGAGCAGAAGTGGGCTAGTCATATTTTTATACATGCAACCCAGAAGGAGATGGAACAGACATCATGTTATCCTTCTTTAATATAGTTCTCAGAACTGTAAGGCTCTTGCATATCACATCGATTTTATTTTTGTGTGTGTATGTGTGTGCAGCTGAATTTCTGCTCTCTGTACCCTGGGTGTTGTTGCGCTCATAGATGCCAAATGCAAATTTGGTCATCACTTTTGAATAAATGGCCAAGGTCTTGCACATCTCACTATGCCCCGTAGCCTTTTTCTGATGCGGAATTGCATGCACCTCTTTTCAATTTTTGTGTCTCTTTTCTGCCTGTGGAGATGGCAGAAAGCATGCAGTGGGACAGAGAGTGCACACATAAAACTTAAAACATGTCTGAAGTAATTAATCCTCTTTTTCAAGGAGAAGTGGGTCAGAATGAGGTACAAATCTATCCTAATCTAATCTTAGTTGTTTATTCACTTGTTCCTGTCCTCTTATTCTCGCAGCATGCTTACTGCATAGTTTTCTGGAGTCATTCATCTTCTGCTTGGCATTGAACTTTACTTAGGAATGAACAGAGTTGGATGTGGCTGTTTTACCTGTTCTGTGCATATGCCCTCCAAATGAAGATAGGACTGGAGTATTTTAGTAAACTGGAGCATGGTTTCCCAGGGACTTTCTCACTGCTGGGAGCTCTGCCAGCTCAGTCAAACAAGTCAAACACAGGAATTATTCAAAGGTACTGATTTTTCCTATTATGTCAACAGAAGTCCAGTGACTGGTTATTGCAGACTGTGCCATATATTACCTCTAACATAACATTAATAATATACCTCTGTATGATAAGTCTTCCACTTCAGTAGGCATAAATCAGTATGGTGGAAAACAAGGAAATTCTGGAAAAAGACTGGGTCTTCCAGAGTCATTTTTTCCTCTGTTGATGGTGCAATCTAACAGAACTGCTGCACCAGTGGTTTTTGTTCAGTTTTGCTTAAGCAAGTTCTTGCAGAACAATGAACAAAGGGGTCTGGGGATTTATACCTTCCTTTATAAATGCAGTGGCATTTCCATGACCCTGTTTAGAAAAGTAAAGCTTCTATTTGTCTCCTGCTGATTCTGTCAACATTCACACAGTAAGTTCAGTAGAAATCCCTCAGGTATTCAAGTGTCAGACCACAAAGTCATTTCTGCCTTTTAAAAAAACCACTGTGTTTCAAGAAACTGGGACTTTTGGGAATATGCCTCTGAAGTGGAGACTTGATGCAGGAATGCAGATGTAAAGAACTGAAGGGCTGGGCACAGAAGTGAAAAACAAGCAAAATAGTGGGCCAAAATATATATATTTATGTATCTTCTGGGTTTAGTTACTTTGGTGAAAATGTACAGCAGCTCCAAAATATCTACAGAATTTCCTGGAACAGCTCAGATTAAAATATATACGTGCCTGAAGATCAAATGAACTGCAGTCAACAAAGAGAGAAGAGCTGAGGAGAGAAAAATAAATGGGGTCATGAATTTTTCCTTCCAAGTTTTCACAAATATTAATCCGTTGGATCAATTCAGACCCCCTTACACAAAGTCAATTATTACAGAATCCAATTACTTATTTCATTTCCTGATTTACAAAGGATACATGGATCATGAAACTGTGTTGCACATTCTCCTTTCCCCAGTAATTTCTTAAAGTGCTATCTGATTTTATCCGAAGGGGCAGACAGGTACCAGGTTCCCAGGTACCATGTTCTAACATGCATGTTGAACTCAGTGAGGTTAGAGGAAAAAAATCCAGACCCACCACAAGACTGGCAGTTATAACTGAGCCTTTTATCATTTGGCAGCTTCACGTGTTTTCTGCCCACCATGGCCTGGATATAGGTGTGTGTGATGCAGTGGGACAAATAGATCACTGAAATTATGAGGTTCATATGAAACAGAAGATGGAAAGCTGCTTTTTAACCACACAGATAATAGCTGAAACATAAAACGGGAGCATAAGGTAAATGTGGCACAGTACTGGTGCCTGTGGTACAGCTCAGGTGCTGCTTAAAGCCTTCTGAAGTGACCTTGGGGCGTTATAGGCATAATGGCACAGAGTCATGGCAGGAAAAGTCTGAAGGATGGAAATCATTCCTACGTATACCACAGGGCTGAATTTTATTCTGTTGTCTAGAACTGGTGCTCAATTTCAGGAACAGCAGAGAAGGCCAGGATGGAGTAAGCTGCATTTCCTTTCTGCTAGGCTCTAGAAGTTTTGCAGTATTTCACAGCCTGAAAACCACTGAAACCTGCCCTGTGACTCTAAGAGGAATTTTTTGCAGCCTGGGATTGACAAAACACAGCACATTCCATCCACAATCCTTCCCTACTTTGGTAGATAACAGTTCCCCCTATAAGGGCTTTGGGTATTGTTAAAGTACTGACCAAGATTGTCTGTGACAAGCAGGATTGTTTCTTAAATTAGAACTTGGATTTGGTTGTGTGGGATAAATTCTCATCATTGTATAGTCAGACCAGTACTCATATAGATTCTATGTGATTTTTTTCATATTACCTGTACGATTTGAAGTAGCAACTCTAACACTCTTGGGGTTTTATTCATGTAATTGAGAAGACAGGAAGTTTTCCTTTCTCTTTCAAAATACTTTAAAATAGATTTTTTTTCTATCCCCATCCTATTGAAACGGTGCATATTAACTGAATTTCTTTCTCCAATTGGCTTAACTTTTGGAAGCCAATATTAATTGCAATTTCACACCCTTCAGTGATTCTTTTTTGTGTCGTTGCAAAGGCAGGCACATGATTTTAAAGCTTCCTGTGAAAAAGTCTATGATAGGATATCACCTGGAGATGAAAGCATTCAAAGTCCAGATTTCAAATCCCATTGCGGCAGATTATTTGTCAGACCTTACTTGTTGCCAGTGTTGAAATGCATGTAATTTCCTGTATGGGATAGTTTTGGAATGTGAGGTCACAGCAGTAATGAAGGAAATTTGTATGGTGGTTGAGCTGATAGTGGGAGTGAGAGAACTCTGCATTGTAAAGTCAACACAATGCCAGCATTAGTATTCAGATGAAATTTAGTCTTCAGTGAAGAGGCTGTCATACATTTTGTCAAGATAAAACCTCACTGTGTTCGTGCACACTGTGAGTGGTTCTGCAGCATTTCAGAGGTGAAGTACCTGTACTTTTTGGAGCATCAGTGGTGTTCATCCTTGATATGGGGTGACCTCTTCTCTAGCAGGATTGTTTTAGACTGTTGGTCCCTGTCTACACAGACTCCTGCCTGTGTAGTCCAAAGATAAGAGGGCACCGTTTAACTGATTTTAGGTGAATGATATGAATTCTTTTTTATTTTAAATCCTTTAAAAAAAAAAGACGTAGCAGAACACTGTATAAAATCAGAGGCTAAAATCAATTTTACTTGGCTTTCTAGCATTATTAGTTATTGTTGTATAGTTACAGCAGCACTTTTGGGGTGCTTAGGATGCTGGGCCATAGAGTGGCTCCCTGTTGTGAAGAGCAGTGGTCAGCTACCAACAAAAGAGCTTACAATTCACCTCTGTAGTCTTTTGCACGCAAACATGAATGGCCATGCTCCAGGAACTGGGTTTTCCTTGGCACAGTGCTGTGGCCAAAGAAGGAAAACTGTACTAGCTCAGCTAATTCAGTTATTCAATTTCCAGCACAATTGGATTACCCTTGCATAACTGCATCAGAACGAATATTTTATAACTCACATCAGCTGAGAACAGTGTGCTCATGCCTGCCATGAGGGTGTCCTGGGCGGTGATACAAGAAACAGCACAGGATTTCTAGCAGGCAGGGTAGCAACAGAAATGGGGAGAAAAATTTGGGTCAGCAGCAGTCTCAGACGGTGGCCTAAACACTGCCTAGTATTTTGTGGTTTCAGGATAGATTTTTTACTTATTTCTTTCATTGGACATACTGCATGTCAGGAACACAGGGTTAAGGCTGGGAAGTCACTTCAAACTCTCTGCAGTCCCCTGCTGCCTCCTTTTGATTCAGTGTCTTTGTACATCAGCCTGCTCAAGTTTCGAAGGGAGCAGGGTTTAAAAAAAGACGGGCTTACGTCTGGACAGAAAGAATTCCTTCATAGCAATGGCTATATTCTACAGTAGGAAGATGGGAAATTTCTCCCAAACAAAAATGAAAAATAAAAGAAGATGCATGGTTGCAATGATTTGAACCAAAAATCTGAGCTGAAGCTCAGGAGTTTTCATTTTCCTTTTGCTGTGTGAAGGGATTCTACTAAGCTTAGGAAGGCAGAGAAAAATAACCTCCTCTGTTCAACAGGTATGATCATTGTGATGTGTGCTCTCAGGTCCTCCTGCACCACCATCCACCTGGAATCCACAGCAACTGCTTTGCTTCTGGTAGTGGCACAGCTCACAGAAACTTTGCCAAGTAGACGGGGGGGTAAAATGAAAACTAGAATACATCCAGCTGTGAAAGACTGTGTTTCTCTAGTGTCTTAGTGTTCTTTGAAACAACTTTCAATTTAGTGTGTAAAGAAGAACAAAGGGACATAGTTCCACCCTTCTGGAAAGGTTTGATAAAAGTTTTTTAGAGGAGTTTGAGCAAACTTAAAAACCACAGAGTGATGAAGTCTCGTCATATACCAAAAACAAACTAGCTCATAGAAAAAAGTGTACAGTAATAAACTGACCACCCTAGGCTGCAGATGAGCTCATAGTGTGTTGTCCTGTGAGCTGAAACAACGGCAAATGTATTCATAGGTTAAATAGCTAATAGGCAAATATGCTAGTGACATTTATAGACTTAAATGTAACCGGTCAGATAAGTAATTGGATGACAAGGCAAACTAAGCATTTCCATTAAATTTTTAACTTATATTTTCAATAGTTGAGCAGTTTGGAGAATTGCCTCTTTAGTTCATATTTGTACATCAGCCAAATCCTCAGGACACAAGAGTCAAGGGGCTGGTGGGTTTTTTGGCTGCTAAGACTGACTCAGCATGTACCTGGTCTTTCTAAACCTTGTCAAAACAGCACGATTTGTCTGGTTGGTTTATTTTGCAAGGGTTTGGACCTGACCACATGCAGACAACTTGCTTTAGCCCTCCCCAGAATCATACAAGTGATGGGAAGCAGCAAACTGCAGGAGGACAGGGAAGGAAGGAGATGGGAGTGGGGAAGGAGCAAGTCATCTGGAAAATGGTTACATTTCTTTCTTTATAAATATTCTAAATTTAACAGCTGGGCAACAGCTTTCTCCTCATTGATGTGACAAGCCTATTGCCTGGCCAACATTGATTGATTTGGAGGACAATTATTTTCTCATAGGCATCAATGAGATGTGACTAGGGCCCCAAATACTTCTGTGTAGGATTGGTATCACAGCAGATTTAATAAAGCTGGCATTTATATTTCCAGGAAGAATAGAACAGCAAGATACAGAGGATGCTCCACAGTAAAAATTCATATAGAACAGGTAGAAACAAGAACACAAAGTATGTCAAAAAATAGAAGTAGTCCATTTTTGTAGAAAGGCAGTGAATATTTTTTTAAACAGGAAAAATACCAAGTAGGGTGAAAAAAAAAGGCTAATATAAAATTGGTAACATTGATTTTAAACAAATAAAACTTTCTCTTTTTTTGAAAGCATACCTAAAAACATGCATATTAACATGTATATCAGTAAGCATATTCTGTGACATTTAACATATGGCTGCCTTTTGTAGTTTTTCATGGTTTCTTTCAAACTGGGGGGAAGGACATGGAGCAATCCCAAACTGATTCTAAGCAGGGTGATTATAAAGATTGTCACTTCCAGAAATTCAGGAGACCAGAGACATTCTTCCCCTCCCTCCTGTGGGGCTGGAATGGTGTCACCCACAGGTTTCAGGTACGTGCTACCATCAGAACCTGTGGGCAGGAGGCATCTTTGCCTTCTGCCAGTGCAGCACTTGTTCTGTTTCTGGGATAGAACTGGGCACTGCAGAAATGTTTATGAGCCATTACTGACATAATATGATCTAAATTAATCTTATTTTATCTGTTCGACTTAATGGTGCTTTAAAATTTGGTAGTCAGTAGAGAATCACTACACTTCTAAGAATTCTCAGTTTTCCAAATGCATAACTTACAGTTTGTAATTAAAATAAAGGCATCTTTACTTTCTATGAAATAAATTTTGGGCCTCCCAAGGTATGAATTATACTGAAACACAGACTATCTTATAATTAGCACCAATTTACATGCATAGTAGTGCTTTGTGCTAGTGGAATCAAATCCATTCATCCATGCATTTCAGCATCTTTACTGCTAAGAGATATCTGAGGTTTTCTTAAAATGTAGCTAAAAGGGAGGGGTGACAAAGGTGTCTTTGTTCCACTTTTTTTCACTTACAGTACCACAAATTTGTCTGCCTTGTCATGAGCTGGTTCTGCAGCTGCTTCATTCAGTGTTGTGTCTGCCCCCTCACGAAGCCTTGACCCTGCCAGGGTCACTCTTGCCACAGAAATTCGCTTGTGTAGGAAGAGAAAAAGGCAGAGGCATGTTACATTTGCCCAAGCCATGAGGTGGGACCAAGCACCTTCATGGAAATCCTTCTGCAACAAGGCCAAGCTCCCTTCTCCCCAGAGTCCTTCAAAGAGAAATGAGAACCCTTAAAATGATCTGAATTGCATTTCTGAAACATCTATAGTCAATTATTACAAAAATATCTTTTCAGTGTCTTACTGTAGTCCACGAGGACTTGAGCTTGATTTATCAAGCTCTTATAGGTCATGATATCAAATATACCCATTTTTTAATATTTTCAACTGTCCTGGTTTCATCTAAAAGCTAATGTAGGAAACAACTCTTCTGAAGAGTATGAATGACTGTTCTAATATGGGACATTATTTCAGATTCTAGGCAGGTTTAATATCTGTCTAAGCAGCAAAGGTTTTTCCCTTCCCTTGGAAGCTTGGATTGATGACATCCTGCATGGAGCAGATGCTTTGTCATTGAACTTCTCTAGTGATTTTACCATTCAAGAAGCAATAGGCCACTTTATTCACCAGCTGGTCATTACTCTTTTTGTCTTTTCTTGTTCCAATTAAGACAAAAACGTGGAGAAAATGTTATGAGATCTTTTCTTCTGCTATTTTTCCTTTAATTTCAGAATATAATGCTGCTGAATATTTGGCACCCTGAATCCTATATCATTCCTTAGGCCAAGGACACTGAGTTAGGACAGATTGCACAAGCAGGAGAATTACTATTCATTGTCATCAGTTATAGATCTGTTGGGGACATTGAAACTTACCTTTGGCTTCAGAACAACCTTCTTTATTTTGACTTTTAAAACCATATTTATTTCAGAATGAATTTCCTACAGCAGACTGTGTTTTTCTCATCTCTTTATATTGTTTTATGTAAAGGGACTGGGGAATTGGCAGCAAGTTCACTCATGAGAAAGAAATTGCTAATAACTCCTATTATGTTTTTTTCTCTTTCCTGTTGTGAAGCTTGTTTGTTTAGTGATTTGTATATCAAAACTGGCTTAGAAAATTCATTTGACTTTAAAACAATGTTCAGGATTCTATAGTGCAAGGTGACTTGCAACTTCTTACCTTCATATATCAACAAATATATTTTTTACAGATCACACCACTTTTATCTGTTTATGAGGGCTTTTTTGTGACTTTATTTGTTTATTTTTCAGGCTAAGTCGTGCCAACATCATTGATTTGGGCAGAAAGGAACAGTGACCACTCTCTCGGTTTTATACCAATGTAAAATTACTTCATATTCTTCAAAAGTTGCTGAGAGATTTTGGCTGTTCTCTGCAACAGGAGTATATTGTCCTGTACTATTTCTAAACCATGACAAACTATCCACTGCCAGTGGTGGGGATCAGCCACCCAACCCTGTTTCTTCTTGCTTTTGCCTGAAGCTGCTTGGGGCAGCAGAGATAAAAAGTTTTCCAAAACTTTTAAAACCATATTTATTTCAGAATGAATTTCCTACAGCAGACTGTGTTTTTCTCATCTCTTTATATTGCTTTATATAAAGGGACATCTTCAAGTGTCAATTGAAACAGTGTTGAAAAAAATTTATGAAGCAAAAAGAAAAGTAAAATGTGAAACCAAACTGTGGTACTAGCTACCATAGAAAGTGTGGAGGTGATTAGGTGATGTTGGAACCACAAGAACAATGCAACTGCTCCCAAAGGGAGTCCTTATGGAATGAGTGATCACAGCTGATTGAACTCAGCCAAGAGGTAACAGATGACAGTGTGGAACATACCTGTTGGAGTGTTTTTTGGGGAAAATAATGAGATAAAGACATGGAGCACTCTTCAGACAGTAGCTGGAGAGTCTGACTTTCTGGGCTGTCCAGAGATTTTGGAAAGCTGATATACTACTGATAGGCCAAGTCCTTTAAGAAATACACATAGTGGATTTATTTCTTCCTATTGTAATGAAGAAAACAGAGGTCTGACTTCCCACAGTTCCCTCTCCTCCATTTTTATCCTGTGCTTCATTTGCCTTGATATCTCATTTCACTTCCACCACCCACTCACCATTTCTCCACAACAGCAGCCAAGGCCAGGGCTTCTTTATTTTACATGAGCTCCAAATCTCTCACCCATTGAGGCTTTCATGGACTGGAATTCAGTCAATTTCTTGGCTGAGTATTACAGGGCCCTCACCAGAAGAGAAGGTACACCCTGAGTCAAGCCCAGGCTTCGGCTGAAAAGAATCCCATGAGCTCACTGAGCAAAACATGGTCTTTATGTTAGGCTTAGCCTCAATTGCATGCCAGAGGATAGGATTTGCTGGGATATTCACAGTCCCAGGTCTGAGTCTTTGCTGACCTCACATTTAATTTTCAGCGCTCTCACTATGTTTTGTTAGTACAGGGGCAGATGCACAGGTCGCGTCAGACACTAATTGGTAGAGCTCCATCAGTTTAAGATTTGGCCAAGACCATTTTGGCTCGTATCTTTTGCCATACCCATATCCTGGATATAGCTACTGCTCACTGAACCATTTTAGATCATCTATAAACCTGGGGAGTATGGCAAGTGCACTGGTGGTTTAACTACAAATGCATTCAGTGCCAGGTTGTGAATCAAGCCATGCTGGTGTAAAGCCAGAGAAATTCTGCTGATGTCACTGGAGGAGTTACTTTGGCACTACATTATCACACAGATCAAACCTCAGCTCACAAGTGGCTCCAAACTGTTTTGAAGGTTTTATGGATTCCCTTTTATCTTGCCTGTTCTCTCTATATCATGTTTGTTTGGCTTGGCTTAAGATAGTAATTCAGGATTTATTCACAGCCTTTCCTTTTTTTTGGTGTTAAGTCAGTTGTATAGGGGTTTGTTTTGTTCTGAAATTAAAAGGAAATAGCAAAAAACTGCTATTCTTTCTGTTATATTAGGTAGCAGACAAGAGCTCCTGTGCTTTCAATTTCTGAAAGGTTTTTAAAATTTTATCTTCTTTAGGATGAAAGGTGAGCATGGTTTTGTCTGTTTTCATCCCAGAAAGAAGAACCTGGGGGCTGTGCAAACTACTCTTTGCAGACAGGTAAAATTCTGGAGATCTGTGAGACTGGGGCCTTGCAACTGCTGTACTGTCAGAAACAATTCTGGCCAGAGACATCGCAGCTTTGTATTCAGCATAATTAAATCAACCATTTGGAATTGTTTGTAAGTAAGGAAAAAAACAATAGGCATGGAAGCTTTATTATTGAAAGCAGCTGCAGGAGAGGAAGTTCTGTAGACAGGGGCTGTTCAGTAGATCCTGCTTGGGATATTTTAGTTTAAATTCTCATGATTCTTTCTGTGAGGCAGGAAGCTATTTTGCACTGTCTCCTACTTTTTCGGTTCTAATTCTTCACTCAAGTATTAAATCCAGGGGAAAAAAACAGTCTTATTGGAGGCCTCACTTCAATCCCACAGCTATCTCTGAGAGCAGAACAGGTTGTATATATTGCCCCTGTAAATTTGATGAAGTGAGCGTTGTAAAGCCAGCAAGGGGAGGCTGCAGCTGGAATTCATTGTGGAAACCCTCACCAGCTTCAGTGGGGTTGGAGATACATATTTCAGTGGGCTGCAGTTGTTTACTATGAAATCCCTCCTGCTTAGGTGGGGCACTGGTACGCCAAACAGGCTTCCACGTTACTTCTCTGAGGTGGAAAGACCAAGGAAGAAGGGGGAGTGGGTCAGAAAACTCAATAGAACTACATAGTTCAGTGTTAGTGGAGCAAACTGAATTCTCCTTTTAAATTCAGTGCCTTTGTCTTTTCACTGACTGTACTGAGTCTGTGGATTCCTTCCATGTTAATACTGCATTGCTTGACACAATTCTGTAATGGACACCTTCAATCTGTTTAAATCCAGTATTTGGCTGTCTGAGTGGAAAGAAAGTGTAGCTAGAAGGAAATCTGATCTCCATCTCCCTGGGATCCACACTGTAGACTCTCCTTCTGAGCAGACCTCAGAATAATATGAAATGTCAGTTCCCATCTTCAGCAGAGCAATTACAGCACTGGTCAGAGCACTTCATCAAAGAGATGATGGCTTCAAGCAGCCTCTCTGCTCTACAGTGTCTAATATTTAGTTAGTAGGGTATCCTGTGTGAGAACACCTGGACTTTTGAAAATTCCATTGCATCCATACTGCTAATTACAAGGTGAGGTACTGACCCCTAGCCACTAGGCCAGCACTGCTCTTCACCACCTTCATTATGGGCCTCCTCTTTATAGCAGTTAGACTATGACAAAACCAGTCAGAGCACAAGGGTGAGCTAAAAGCTGCTCAGTGTGGGTGTACCTGAGGTTTATGTCTGTCGTGTCAAGGGGAAGAAGTCATGGGAGTGCCAAAGGGAAGAAGTCATGGGAGTGGTTCCTGCCCCACAGGTCAAGTGACAGTCTGGCTTGTGCCCATGCTGCTTTGGGCTAAGCTTCTCTTGGAGAAGGTTGGCCACATGCACACTGCACAGCCCACTTTTCTGATTCCTGGGTCAGGCTTCTGTGGCCACACGCTGTGATGGTGCTTCCATGTGTTCTTTCAGATCCGAGGGGGATTTTATCTGTGTATACAAATACAAGATGGGAGTGTCAGACACTTCTCAAAAAATCTACTTCACCACAAGAAACATCTTTTTACTGTAAGAATGATGAATGCCAGAAAACTTTGCCCAGATAAATTGTGGAGTCTCCATCTTTAGAGACATTCAAAACCTGCCTGACCACAGTTGTGGGCTGATGCACAGCTCTCCCCATACTGCATCCACTCACATAAATGTATCTTCTTCAGGATTTCTGTAGAATCCAAATTTAAGTACCACTTATTTTCACAGGGGCCCTAATATGTTGGACAACTGCTTTTTTTATCCCTGCCCTTACATGGATTAGATTACCCATCTCTTCCCAAACTTGGTCTGTGGATGCTGTTGCTGTATTTCTAAATGTAATTTTATTATCTCTCACTGTCTCACCTGTTGCCTTGTAGCCATCCTGTCATTTTGGGATTTTGGCTGCCTTTTCAGAGGTGCGGTTTTGGGATGCACTGTACAAGCACATGCAGTTGTGCAGAAGAAGAAGGGGTAGGGAGAGATGCTTCAGGAAATTCAGAATGGCTCCTCTAAGTTGGGAAGCTGTACCATTTCTAAATGGATGTGATGTTTTAATGATGGTCCAAACTAATGCAAAATCAGGTTATTGGCTTCTGTTTCAGGACCTGATGATGCCTCCATACCTGCTTTGATGTTTCTTTTTCCCTTTCTTTTTTTTTTTTTTTTCAGGCTCTGCAAATAAAAGTAGGAATAGAGGTGGGGAAAGGAGAAGTTTGTTAAATGATTGTAAATCAAAAGTTAAGAATTTAACTATTGCAGTGACAAAATTTGCATCTGTCAGTGACAAAATTAAGTACACCATTCCATTTGGCTAAAATTGTGCCACTTCATCCAGCTTACTCTAAGATGCCTTGTTCACAAGACTAAATTTTTAATGAAGATAAACTTATTTCTATTTCATCTCCTCTGCTCTTTTGTTCTCAGAAGGGAATATGATACAAGGAGCTCCCATTTTCCCTCGCGGCAAATATCACACAGGCTAAGGAGGGGAGTTACAAGGCAAGAGCTTCCCCCAGCTCAATTGGCAAGACTCAACATAATCATTTAAGCACAAACTAGATTGGTTTTCTCTCCACTTACGTAAATCCATAATGCTTAAATCCACAGTCCTTCACAGTTGAATTACTGCCAGTGGTTTCCAATACAAGCTCTTTATTAAATAAACAGGGATCAGATGACATGTGTTTGAGTGCAGATGACCAGTGCTACAATAGATTGCTTCTATCTGAAAAACACAGATTTGTAACAGGATGCTGGATGCATGCAAGAAAGGATTACCAGGCACAGATGGCAGTGATCATTTATACTGGAGAGCAAGGATGTAGTAGTATTAAGAAGTGAAGGCTGTGATTCTGTACATGAATGAAGTGAAACTTGTCACAGGGAGATGTGGAAAATTCACCAACACAGGCAACTGGCAGTATTTTCCTGCCTAGTTCATTGTAAACTATATTAGTGAAAATGCTTGTGCTATTCTCATGGGATTTAGCCTTTTTATCCAACTTTTGCACTGTCTCAAGGCCAAGATAGGGAGGAGAAGGAGGAATTAAAGAGTATAATGCTGTGTAACTAGAGAATCTCACAGATATACCTGCACTGCCCATGCTCCACCATGACCTTGTGCACCAGGGTCTGCATGAAGGACAATGTATCTTACAGGGATTTCTAAGAGCTGGACAGGCTGCCAGTCTCACTCTTCCACAGCATCATCTCCCTACTCCAAAGCAAGAAGTGAAAGTATGGAGATGTGATACTTCAGTAATGTCTTGGCAAAACTCCCTTGGAATATGCATCCATGTTGGTTTCAGTATTAGACAGACTCAGAATCATTTGGGTTGGAAAAGACTTCTAAGATCATCAAGTCCAACCATTAACCTAAAGCTGCCAAGGAATATAAATCCCATTAAAACTCAAGCAAGTCTATTGATACCCTCATCAGATCTTCTATAAAATCCATATTTATTTGAGATCCTTACTGTAACTGTAGGATCTGTCAGGATGGAAAAAAGCAGGATAAGAACTTTCCATTTCTGTTAACCCAAACTGGAAACTGTTGGAATTTGGGTAGTACAAAAACATTTATTTTCAAGCACATAATTAGCCACTTTGAAAAGACTTCGAGGTTTTCAGATTTGCAGCATGTAAGCAGTTTATTCTGACATGTTTATATCAAGACTAAGTGACTGATGCTCTGCAACAGAAAAACACCTGGTGTCTGGTTAATTCCAGTGTGTTTCAGCTACATGTTCAGGTTGTTTCATCTCTTTTCTTTGCATGCTACTGTGTTCACACACAGGAAGCCTGGTACTGGTTTGCACTCAGGGAATTATCTGTTTTTGCAAAAAGCAGTGTTGAAACCACATTTTTCTCTGAAAATGCCATAGATAATCAAATTTTCTCTAGGAATTCTCATTGCAATAACCAGCTCGCTGAGCTGTGGTCAATGTGTGATCTTGACTATCTGGTTTTTGCCTTTGGTTTTTTCTTTGTTTGTTTCTTTGTTTCTTTGTTATTATACAGCAAGTTAGATTTTGAAAATCACTTCACATGATGTCTTTGTTTCCAGCAGTCCCTGAACTGTGAAATGGTGCCATGTACTGTTTTGTTCCGCTGACTACTTGCATCTACATCTATAAAATGATTCAGATCTTCAGTGACCAGAGGCTTCTCTTATTATTTTCTTCCCCTTAAATAAATCTTTAAATAAAACATTGAAAATTAAAATGCAGTTCATTGGTTATGGACTTCTTTTATAAACTGTTATTTTTCTGAACATAATTCACTTCTTCAAGATTGGAATTCTGAGAGTAAATATTAGCTTTATTAATGGAAATTGAATGCATAAAACCTTAAGCAGAGAGCTAGAAATCTTTCCTCCTCTTTGTTCCTACGTACCGTCCCTTCTTAGCATCTCAGGCTTGGTGGGAAAGGTTCAGCCATAATGAAACTTACATAAATATATATTCTTTTTTAAGGTCTCTGGAGCAGGAAGATTCAAGCACTAAATTTACAAGAACTTCAGGTTAATACTTCCAATTTTATACTTTCCATTTGTTTAATCATGTCACTTTTGTAATGGCATAAAGTAGCACTAGGACATTCAATCCGGTTTAATCTAATTACTGTTTTGCTCTCTCAGGCATGCCTTATTCTAAGACAGGAGAAAACCATCTTACCTATGGAGCCAAGTGTATATGTGAATCCATAAAATCATCAAGTGTGATGATTTTATGGATTCACAGATACCCTTGGCACCGTAAGTAAGCTATATCATTAGATTTGCCTTTGTTTTCACATGTATCAGCTTTTAGACACTGCAGAGTTTGCAGAGTCAATCTCCTCTGGGGGAATTTTCTTCTGCCCCCCTTCAGGGTGATGCCATCTGGGCAGCCATCAGCATTCTGATGGGGATGCACAGATGCATCACCAAGGGAAGTTTTGTTGCTAAAGCTCCCCTTGCAGTGACAGCTCCATGTCAGGAAGAGGGATCTGTGATGCTGATGCAAACTTGGTTTATTACCAGTAGCTGTTGCCAACATGTGTTTATAAAAATTCTCCTCAGATATCCAATGAATTGGGCAAGATGTGAATTTTGTGCCACAAATGCACCTGAGGAGAGTAAGCTGTAATTGGCACAGCAGTCAAAGCTCCCAGAGGTGACACCTCCTCTCCACCAGTAGGTTTTCAAATACTGTGGAGTCAATTTTCTTTCCAGGACTAAAAATACGTGCCAGCTTTCGTTATTTTTCAGGGTCTGGATTTGCTTCTTTCCTCCTTTACTCTGAGGTGGATGCTGTTCCTTTCACGCATTGTGTTTACTTAGAGACTTGCAAGGGGTTCCTAAGAAAAGATGTGTTGTAGTGCTACACCTCCAAAGGGCTGGGATCAGCAAACTGTACCGCTGTGGTCTGGACCAGTGAGCAGGAAGACATCTGTCTGTACATGAAGGCATCAAGAACATAAAGGAGAATCTTATACTGGTGATGTCTGAGGTCAGGGTAGTGCAGACAGCATGGAAACAAAGAAGAAGTCCAAGAACCTAGCCCTGACAGTTACAGAATCACAGAATCTTCTAGATTGGAAAAGACCTCTAAGATCATTGAGTTCAACCACTAACCCAGCACTGCCAAATCCACCACCAAACCATGTCCCCAAGTGCCACATCTGCACATCTTTTAAATACCTCCAGGGATGGTGACTCCCCCAGATTGCATCAGTTTCAACACCATGAATTAATATTTAGTTTAATACTCAGGTATCCAGTGTCCCAAATTCCCTAAACAGGTTTTGCCTTCATTGCAGAAGTATTGGTAAAATCAGTTTTTATGTCGTGACTGAAGTTCACATTTTGAAAGTCACAAAGGGCATCAGTGTGTAGCTCAGCAAAATTCAAAATTCAGCACTTTCTCAGGTCTGAAGGGCCAAAAAGTTTTTCCATAGCTTCCAACCCTGCTTCCTGGTTGCATTTCAGAATCCAGGACTATGGATCAGGCATCACAATCCAGCCTTCTATGACAACACACATACAGCACCAGCATCTTCCTTCTGGAATTACCTTGGCCCTCATTTTCCTTTCAAAATATGTTGGGCCTTTTCAGGTCGGTTTCTCTCCTTTCCCACTCCTGCAGTATTGGAAGCTGTATTGGATATTGGCAATGAGTGAGGCTGCCCTTCAGGCTTAATTAAGTGAACATGTTCCCCTGTAAGGCCTTCCAAAAGTTGTGGCTTTTTCTGAGTGAGCACAGGTTCAGTCTCACAGATCCCATCCTTCATTTCTAGTTATCCTTTTCTGCTTCTCTTCTGCATGTAGCCACCTCCCTGACTGCACTTGCTGTGTGTGGGGGATTTGGAAAGGCACACACCAAATGGTGGCTTTAGGAATATGGAAAAGATGCAGATCTGCTGTCTCTCAGCTGTTTAAAAGGCTGAGGATAAGGCCAATATGATGTGCTGCTGAAACTGGGAGGATGTAGGGAGGTTTCACCACGTTGTACTAATATTAATAGGGCATTATGAGGAATCCACAAATAGCTGATTAACTGTCAAATTGTGGTGGTGTGCCTGTGGATGATGGTATCTGGGAAAAATGTACTGAAGCCAATTAATTGAAATACTAACCTGAGCTTTCTCTACCTATCATTTGGCTTTTAATCCCCTTTTCTTTTTCTCAGTTTTGGTCTTCTCTTTTCCATTTACATCCTTGTCCTTCATTTTCCATCTTTATTATTTATAAAATTCCCTTTTATCACTTTCTTTCCATCTAGTACTTTCATTTCTCTTTTTCTTGTAGCAATTCTGTGCCCCATATTGCATTTCCCTTCCTGTTAATAAATCCTTCCCCGGATTCTGACACCTCATGGGAACTGTCCTTCAAGGATTTTAAGGCTGATTTTTCCTCTCTTGTTCTCCTCTTATCTGATTGGCAGGGGTAGAGGCTGATAGTCTGACTGGCAGAGTGTTCCTGTGGTGGCTGCAGCTGCTGATGGAAGAAAAAACTTGGTGAAGGTCTCTGAAGGGACCCTAACAAGGTCCAGATGAATTTTTTCTGTGTTTCACACAAAGATTTGGTGCTTCACAGGCAGGCTATTTCAGTGCAGTCGTAATGTGATGTCTGTGTATAAGATGGGGATGCTGATGGTGCAGGGGGCACAGAGAAGGAGAAGGATTAAGCAGGTTTTCCAAATGTATCATCAGAAAAATGCTCATTTAACTGAGGGGAGTAAAGCATCATCATCTCTTTCATAGGTATTGGAAATAGTGTGGTCCTGGAGTCGCTGTTTTGGATTTTTCTGCTATGATAAGGCAGCTGTTATGTCATTTGCTGGCACTAATTGCTGTAAGACTTAAGCTAATCACGTCTCTGAAGAAGTCCAGCTCAGCTTGGCAGCTTCAGTTTTCTCTCTCTGGCTGGCATTAGGAAGGGCTCAGTGGTGCTGGGACACAACTCTGAATCAGCCCCATTTCCCCTGTGCCCCTGCCAGTTTTACCATGGCATGTCCCATGTGTATGGGGTTCTGGAGGGGCCAGAGGGGCCTTGGCAGAGCTGGCAAGAGTTTGGCAAGAGCCACTGTGCTGCTCCAGGCAGTCTGGTCCTGTGGCTGCCCCCACAGCTGCAAGTGCTCAGGGGCAGAGAGGAAGAATAGGCTTTTCTTTTAAATCAGGAATTACTCATTCCATCTGGGAGCTTTCTGATGACACATCCTTCTAGAAGACTGTCCCTGTCAAAAGCAAGCTTATTACCAATTCAGTTTATTCTCTCCTATTAGGTTGAACCACAAAGCTGCTGAGTTAAATTGACATCATTGGGTGTTACCCAAAGAATGACATTATTGAGAATTAGAAAGCCTATTCTTCTCCCTGTTGTGGTTAAAACCCAGGCAGCAACTAAATACCACACAGCCAGTCCCTCACTTCTCTCCACAAGCAGGATGAGGGGAAGAGAACTGGAAGGGTAAAAGCGAGAAAACTCATAGGTTAATAAAGGAACAGTTTAATGATTGAAATTTTTGTATTAATAATAGTAGTAGTAGTAGTAGTAGTAGTAGTAGTAGTAGTAGTAGTAGTAGTAGTAGAGGCAGGAATAAAACCCAAGAAACACAAGAAATGCATCACTTGATGTCGGATACCAGCCCGTCCCCAAGCAGCAATCAGCTCCTCACAGTTTACACACTGGACATGACATTCCACAGCATGGAATATCCCTTTGGACAGTTCAGGTCAGCTGCCCTGGCCAAGCCCCCTCACAGCTTCTTGTGTACCTGCTGTTTAGCAGAGCATGGAAACTGAAAAGTCCTTAAGGTACAATGAGCACGACTCAGGAACAAGTAAAACATCACTGTATTATCAACGTTCCTGTTCTACTAAATCCAAAGCCCAGCAAGGTGCCGGCTATTAGGAAGAAAATTAGCTCTACCAGCCAAAAAGCAAACAGTCACAAATAATGTATTTTAAAATTCAAAGATAAATTTAAGGCATTAAGAACACAGCAGAAGCTACCATGCGACAGCCAGAGGATGAGCTCCCATTCTGGATGTGGGAGCCAGAGTTCCCTCCACCACCAGCCTGTAGTTCCCCCTGAGGAGCAATGCTGTGAGGTGTAAGAGCTCTCTGAAGCATCAGGCACAGCCTGCACAAGGCTCACATCCCACATGAACAGTCAAAGTCGTCACAGTGCTCAGGAGGTTAATAATAATTTATGAACTCAGAAGTTTTCAATGGCTTTTAAACTCTAATTTAATTTCACTTTCAATCAAATTTTGTCAAATGTAGCTGAAGATTAGGTGACAGGCAGTAAGACTGAACTGCTGCTCTGTACCTCTTTGCTTTCCAGTCAGCTCTGGATGAACAGATTTGCTTTTTTTTAATTCTCATAAAGGCAGAGGTGAGTGTGCTCAAAAAAAAATCTGCATTCCCCAAAGCCATTTTTTTGTGCAAGTAGGCAAACAACAACAATGAAAAATGCCATTGTGTGACATTTTCAGCAGCAAAAATCTGATTTTATGTTGGGCAGAAAAAGCCCTTTATCCTGCAGCATAGCTTGATTTCTATATTATTTTATGGTGACTAGAGAAAGAACATTGTGGATGATCAAGAAACTGTTAAGTCTTTGAGGTTCAGACTGGCATGTGTAAATCATGTGTTTCAACCTGAGCCAATCCTCTCAGAATTACTTTCCCCCAGGCAATATTGGTGGACATCCCTGTTTGCTTTTCGATCCTAGTTTTGGGTTTAGTCCTTGCTTCTGTGATGAGGATCATAACCAGCTTCCTCAGACTGTCAGAACATATTTTGCTCACTAATCTCAGTCTCTGTGCCCTCAAACATCTCTCTCCTCTCTTCCTCTAGTGCACTATATTTTATACAGGTTTCAGCCTGGTGTACTAAAAGCATGGAATGGAGAGCTGTTGAGCATTTTGTGGTTTATAGTTTGGTAAGTGTGGGAGATGGACATCCACTGAAGCTCTCCGGGCAGATGTTTCCATAGCAGGACTGCTGGTGGCTGCTAGGACTCAACCTGATGGCTCTTCCCCTCCAGCCTCTCCCAGGAGGGTTATTTTCTTAAAAGAATCTTATGGAAAATTTATTTTAATAGTGCCTTTCAGAACTGGACTGTTAGATTTCAGAGAGTCCAGAGCATTTGTCCCACTCTTGAAGCTACTCTTTTAAAACAAAAGATACAGTATTTTTCATAATTCTTGGTGGGAATCATAGCTGCTGCAACTTGTTTCTCTCCCTTTGCAAAGGAGACACTGCATTACACACAGCTCATGATGGGTTTCTTGCTTTTAAACATTTTTGTGCCTTAATTTGATAGGGTGTCTCGCAACGTGGTCTCTTTTGCTAGGTGCTTTGATATACACCTTCTTTCTTTTCCTGGTCATTAAGTATCAAGCTAATAGCAAATCCCAGGCTGTTCCTCAGCCCAAGTGAGCTATCCTGAGTGTGTGCTAGAGTTAAACAGCTCTGTGCTCTTCACTCCTGTGATCTTACATCAATTCACTGGTTATTATTTCCCCTTGTCAAATGAAGCAATAGCAAAGCTTTGAAATGATGGTGCGGCTTTTCCAAAGAGCAATTTCCTTTTCCTTCTCTAGCCTCCTTCTGCCTTTCCCCGTATATTTGATAGTACATCAGCTTCCTCTTGAAATGATCCCCAGTAGAGCACTTCAGCTATTTCAGCCAGGGTCTTTCTGAAAGCATTTTTTAAAAACTGGCTTCTACAGCAGAGCTGGGTTATAATGAAGAACAAGAAAAAAAAAAAATTCCTTCTGCCTCAGAGAGCCAGTTTTGTACTGGCTGATGCATGTCGTGAACTCTGTGCCTGGAATATCCCCAATGGAGTCAGTCGGTGGTATTGTTTGCACACACAGAGTTAAGCACCTGTGTAAGTGTTTGCAAGGTGATGGCTTTAAACCTCGCTAGAAGCTAAAAATACATGCATCCCTCTGTGGGAGAGACAAAACCAGGGCAACTCATCTATACTGTCTTTTTATAAAATTATTATCAGTGTTTCTAGAATGGCTGTTATTTAGGAACACATATAATGAAGAGAACAGTGATGAACTTCCAAAGAATACTTGTCATCACTTTGATCTAGGAAATTTCCAAGTGATGCTGACTGAATATCTCATATCACAGAAGACACCAAGGGCTACAAGATGTAATCCTAGCACAGCTTTTCTTGCTGTTGCTGCAAGATTGAATTTGGGTTTAGTTTGCTCCAGTGTTTCCCTGTGATGTAATTGCCTAGGAAAATGCAGAACAGTAGTCTTTTGAGTTGATGGTATTTAAAATGTGCATGGGTTTGAAAACAAGGACCAGATAAGGACTGTACCAGGAGTCAGATTAATGGCCAGCCTACAATGCAGAGATCTTGGGTGAGGCTCTGCCATCAATACTTTTGCCTCAGAGAATTTATTCTGCATAGAGTTGTTAGAATCATGCTAGTGGAGTGGGAGCAGTCTGTCTTGGTGGCCCAAATCTTTGATAATTAAATGAAATCCTGTCATGGACAGTTTATGTTCAATGAAGATCAAAATTTTTACAGTTTATTTGTGCAAAACTTTATACTGAACTGAAAATGGCTCAGGATGGAATCAGCTATGCTCAATATCACAGGGTTTTCCTGGGGGTATTGTCAATATGTGTGTACCATGCCAACCCAGAACAGCTGAAAAGGATGGATGCTTGGAAAGCTGGAAAGATTTTTGTCCCCAGTAACACACAGTGTCAATGAATTGTGCAGTAGGAAGTCTGTAGATATGGATACTCCTGGGTGCTGAATGAAGCAGAGGACAAATGATGTGTCTTGGAGCTTTTGTTTCAGACTCTGAGATTCTTTTGGTATTTATCATTTTCAGCTGCCATTTTAAAAGATGTGTCTATAAACAATGGACTTCTTAGAAAATATCTTTTTCAAGGGTGGACTTAAAAACTTTGGATGATTTTATAAAGTAAAAGCTAACAGCTTCTAAGTACAACATAAGCAAGTTAATAAACATTGTGTTAAAGGTCATAAAATTCCTTTCAGATTTATATGAGAAAACAACACATTGTAGAAAAATGTAGAACAGATGGTCTTTCTTCCTTTAAAAGCCTCAGCAATTTCTCTTTAATGGCAACATTATATTTGGAAATACTATCTCCTAAATAAACAACGTCATACTGCTTAAATTAAGGAAATGTACTTTGGTAACAAGACTTACAGTGCATGTTTATCTCCTTTCCCTTTCTCTAGGACACTTTTTGGGTGTCGCTCAAACTTTACCATACACTTTTCTCAGTTTATCACAGTCTCAATGTTGGGAAGCATATTTGTACCAGATCTTGGCAGATTTCACAATGTTTACAATATGTACAAATAAAACACACACAGAGAACCATCACATTGAATTTTTACCAATGTTTCAACTTCTTGATTGCTGTAATTTAAGCTCAGGCTGTTGCCAAACTGTTGTGGTGTCCATGGACAGAGACGATTTTCAGATGAAACACAATTGCCAAGAGAGTAGTGCCATGGTACTGGACAGGGATCCACCTGCGGGGCTCTCCTCTGCCCTCCAGTGCTGGGAAGCAGCCTCTGGTGTCGGATTAGAGGGAATCCTTTTAGTAGCTCTTGCTCAGTTCATACGAGAGCCTATCCCTTCAAAAGTCAAACACAGAGAAAGTCCTGAAGTTCTTTTTTCCAGATAGAGCTCCCAGGTAGTCTTCTTTCTATCCTTTCTCCTTGGAAAACTGACTCTAATATTCGCCTGTTAGTGCTGTTTCACAGCACCTCTTCTCAGACGGTGCTGAAGTAAGACATGGGAAGGACTGAAAGACCTCCAGCTTTTCTCTGGATATCCTTCCTTCATTCTTAAGAGATGGCATCAGCAGTTAATATTAGACAAGCAGTTCAGAGCAGACTTCTATTTGCAGCTCTGCAGTGATTCATCTCCCATTCAAATGGAAAAAGAGATTGATGGGGCTGGGAGGGAAACACACAGGATTTCAGAGCAGATGCTATGGGGTGGCTTTGACCTAAACATAGGATTTACATATTTGAAAGGCTCCTAAATAAATATTTTTATTTTTAAAAAAGATTTTAGAGATAAAATCTGGGCTCTGACCAAGGTTAATATTGATGCAAGCGTAGCCATAAACAGGATGTGAACTAAAATCTGCACAAGATACAGAGTATTATATTAGCCTGATGAATTTACCTTCCTGATTTTAAGATGAACCATGAGTTTTATCATGCAAGTGAGAAGGCAAGCTTTCTAAATTAATAATCTATTCTAAAATGCACTTTGCGTTAAGATCCAGATAATTCTACAAAGAAATTATAAAAATTTAGATGAGATTTGCTTTACTGCTGGCATTAAAGTTGTTCTTATCTAAAGATGTCTACCTTTATTTCAACACAAGTATTTCAACTTGGGAAGATGTCAATTTCCCTGTGGCAGGCTCCATTATGAAAAGGAAAATACATGGAGATACTAGATAAAGAAACTCCCCTGTTGCCATGGTGACAGCAATTAGCAGCAGTTAGAACAGCAGACAATGGATTTAATGGTTTGGTCTAATAGTGGCTTAATTACTTGGTAGCCTAGTTTGTCTATCAGCATTTCAATACACAGGAATAATTCAGTGCTGTGCTCCCGCTACATGATGCCTTCACTTAGCATTTTGAGTCTATTACAAGCAGAATTGCAGTAGCATCATTACCATAAATATTTTTGATTTCATTCATGCTGGGCAGGCCAAGGTAAATGGCCTTCTGTAGCGATCTCACTTGAGCACCTCCCGTCACACAGCAGAGAGCCTGCTAGGCAGGAGAGAGCAGCCTGTGCTCATTGTACTGTGAGGGTAAAAAATAACCTGGATTCCACTGCAATTGTATCTCCTTTAAAATGGGTGCAGAATTTCAAGCTAGGCCAGTCAAGGGTATACATCAAGGCATATGTCAGGAATACATTTTCTTTTCTACAGACACCGAATGCCCTTCCTTTCTCCTCCTCATTATTCCTTCAGGCTGGAGGAATGGCAAATAACTTCACATCAGCTCTCATGTTGATAAACTGGGTTGTGACTGCTGTTTCCCATCAGTGGAATCAGCTCAAATTGGAGGCCATGAAGCAGTGGTCTGCCACAGCTCACGTCTGTCTTGTGGAAGTGAGAGCTTCAACACTGTCACTGCTGGCAAGTTCTTTGTGCTGCCAGTGGCTACAGGACAGACTTACAAAGAGTCTAAACCACTTAGGCTGGCATTGCTGTCTCTCCTAGGTTTGGGGATTTTTTCAGTGACCAACAGAATACTCTGGGCTGTGCAGACCAGACAAATATGTATTAGCACACGAAATGTGTATTATTGTAAACACAGTGGAACACTAAAAAATGCCTAAGTCACACAGATGTGAGTTTTTTTCTTGCACAAGCCCAACTAAACTACAATGTGAAAAACAGAAGAGGAAAGACTTGTTTGTGCCTTATAACATGGCAGAAATTTGAAATGTTGTCTCTGTCATAGATATAACAAAGAATCTTGCTTAGGAACACTGAGCATATTCAGAACTCAGTATCATATCCTTCTGAACCTCCCCAAACATTGGATTTATTCTCATGTTCCATGGTTTGTCAGCCAACACAATCATTTTTGTGTTTATGAAGGAGGGCGACCATTACACTGATACAGCTGGAAAGTAACCCAGCAAAAAAAGAAAGGTTGTCTATGGCCAAATCAGTTGCCTGTTCCTTCTCTGCAGAGACCTGTTTCAGCAAAACAGGGTATAATGAAGAGAAGGAACAAGGAGCTGATGAAAAATCAAGCAGAAGTGCTCACTTCAGCACTGCCACATCAAAATGTTCGTTGAGTAACCTCAGATTTCACTTCTTGTCAGATTTTTCCCTTTTGATTAGTTGCCCTTTTCATCCTAACTTAACACTGGAGCAGCTACCTGCCTTTGGCCACATTTAAAGCAAACACTGAATGGTAGTGATAACCTCTGCTTTTTCTCTTTTACATTTTGAGAGTTCTTTTGTTTTGGGAGTCTTGGAATTACCCAACCACCTTTTAAAAGTTTGATATTAAGCCTATATTGATTAAAAGTTAGACAGTACTGTAAATTAAAAAAAAAAATAAATAAATTACACTGCTCAGCAAATTTAATTGTCCTTTTCTCAATCTAAGGAATGTGAAGGTCTCCAAGCTTTGTTAAATCAAAGCAAAAGGTTAATGTCTCACATCTCTTGAAGTTAGTGAATATCTTGGCACATTCTATTCTCCATGTCTCAGGTAATCTTCCTTTAGCCCTGAAGGACTTTACTTTTCAAGTCCAAATCCATTTGGAAATCTGACTTTGTGTCATTGTCACTGTAATGTCATTGTCCAGGGCTGGGAACCAGGCTCAGTTACACCACCTGACAATCCTTCAGTCACGATTTAAGAAACAGGACCAATAGCTAATAGTCCTTATTACTGGTTTTTCACATCCTTTGCCCAGAGACATCATCCTGTGCCCAAAGGTGATCTGGTATTTTCTGGAAATCCAGGGTAAGTAAGTGAAGGACAAGCCAGATTTGTTGATAAGGGTATGCAATAATATTCAGAAGGGATAAAGTCTGTGCCCCAGAAGTACTTGTGAACAGTCTAAAGGAAAGCAGAGGTTATGGCCTAACTTGATGATTTTAACTTGTACTTTTCATCTATTGCATATACCTATATAATGAAGTATTTTTTGCCAGCTCCATGGAGTAACCTCACAAGAAACAAATAAAAGACATGATATATCAGAAAAAGTTTAAAATGTGCTACTTTCAAATACTTAACTTCTTTTCAAGAGAAAGTTTCCACTGTGAATATATGCAATTCATTCCACATTTTCACTGCTTTAGGAGAGAAATCATTCTAACTTTCCCAGTGTAATAATTTTATCTGACATTTAATATCACCAAAAAACAGAAATCATCCCCCTTACTACATACTGATAGATTTTTCAAACTGTTTGCGTAATGAAGCCATTGCTGAATTATTGAAATTAGTAGGATTTTTGCCACTTGCAGTAGTGGAAAGATAACTGGCACTCTTGCTTTCCCTTTGGCCAAGGAATTGTTCCAAATCATAACACAGGACTGACATCTTTTATCATGGTTTTACCTCTGTTAATGTGGGTTTTTTTTCCTTTATATGGAAAAATCATGTTCTGAGTTAATAAAGTCTTGTATATACTGAGCTCTTGCACTCTGAGATGGGCAAGGGATAAGAAGAAGCTTTTTCTGTTAATATAGTTATCAAATTTTTTTTTCTGCAAATGCAAAGGTAAAGACATCATATTTGCCTCTCCAATTAAGTGTCAGATACTCAAGTCAGTAAAGTTATTTTATATTACTGAAATATCTGATCAGACTCTTAGCCCAGTGGGAAAAAGGGTTCCTGGAGTGAAGAGCATCAAATGGCTTTCCTCAGTGTTAATACCAATATATGAAAACTAACTTTGCTTTAATCTGTGATATTTTAGTTTTGTGGTAATTTAACAGAAAAAGTGAGGGGAACCTAAGGGTCATAAACATGAATATCTCTAATTTACACTGTCTGAGAAAATAATCTGTGTAATTACAAATAATATAATTCTTTAAAATACACGAAGTGGAAGAGTCTCTTGGGAGAAAAAAACCACAAAGTCCAAATACAAGCTCTGGGAGAGTTTCCTTACTCTATAAGGTTCTGTCTTTATGGTAAAATTCAGAGATATTGAGCAAGAAGAAACCAAGAGTTAATATCAGATCTCAGGGTAGTTATTTTGCAGTGCTGTGCCAATTATTACAGGCATAATATTGCCCTGCTGTAATGACGAAGTTTCCTTATGCCATAAAGAAATTTCATGTTCCATGCAACTGGGTTTCTGCATAATGTAGAGTTTTGACAGATATGTATGGCACCATTACCTGCCAGTCCTCCCATACTCCATTTTTCCGAAGGATCAATCAGGATTATTTTCTAAATTTTTTTTAACTCTTTCCAACAAGAAGGCGCTGAGGTCAAAAATGCCTTAAACAGGAAATGTAAAGGCACAAAAAGAAATCTGTCCCAGTGAAAAGCAGAGAGGTCTGGTATGACAGGAACTCTTTAATGCCATAGAAGTTGAAAAGAAATAGGCAAAAACCATGACTGCTAATAATTACATGGCATGGTGTGATGAACCAAAATAAGGATGAGTACAAAATAACATGAATTAGAACTAGACTAAGGTTTTACAAATGTACACATAGCATACAAGAGGACAACAAAAAAGAAAGAAGAGCAAATAAGAGATGAGAGGGAAACTTGCATTTTTCCTTGGTCTTTACAAAAAATTAGTATGTCACCATCAAGCTAGGAGAGTTTTAATGAGGCAACAAGAATTTGGACTATATAAAGTGAAAGAACGTCTTAAAGAATATTTATATAAAATTGGTTACACAAATTGCTAGGAAATCATTAAATTAAACTACTTTGAACTAGCAGATCATATTTAAGATCTCCAGCAAGCATAGAAAAGCAAATATAATATTTGTTTCCAAAAGAGAGAGAAAGGACATTAAGGGGAAGTCAGGCTAACTCAGATTTAGGCAAGGATAGTAGAATAAATAATTTAAATCATCTAATTTAAATAGAATAAATTATTAAACCTACATTGTTTAAACCTACAAAATACTAGTGTAAGGAGAAACAGCCAATATGGATTTGTCAGGAGCAAGTCAATCTGTTTTCTGTTTATGACAGGGTAGCAGGAGAAGACATGATATATCTTGACTCTTGTGTCAATGTTGCAAGTAAAATAAGTAAATGGAGTTAAGAATATGGAAAAAAAATCATTCTCAAAATGAAGCAGTGGTTCACTCTCCACACAGTATGCATTTGAAAAAGGGCATGCTCTTCAGAGCCATCCTACATCTATTTCTACCAACATTTTAATTAATAACTTTGATGGCTGCTAGAGAGCATATTGCACAATTTGTGAATGGTTCCTATATAGGAGGAGCTGGAATTCTTTTGGAAGATGGGATTTGACAAAGACAAATAATGGAAGGTTCTCAGAAACCATCAAAAGAGACAGACTATGCTCAGCAAGGAAATATTCAAGGAACAAAATGAGAAATAATGACCAGGAAAGATGGACCACAGGCCAAAATTGTGCAAGTGGTGTCATGCTGCTACAAAAACACACAAACACCTGCTTGGGATGGTGACAGAACAGTTTCACAGAAGTCAGAAAACTGAGTCACTCTCCTGTGCTTAGTGTGTTTGAGATCTTAGGTGGAATATCTTCTATCTGCTTTTGGGGACCATGCCTTAGAAAGTTTGCAATCTGTGTTGAGACATTTTAAAGAACTGAAAATCTAAATTATTAGAAGAAGCTGAAAGAATTGGATTTGGTTATTCAAGATAGAGAAAAATAAAAGACCAAAGGAAACATAATAGTCTTCAAATACATAAATGACTTTCAGAGAAAGCTTTTCTTTGTTTGACATTGGAAGAAAAAAATATAATCATCTTACCCTGGAGCAAAGACTATTTACCTCAGATATTAGGAGGATTTTAAAAGCAGGTTGGAGGAAATTTGGTCACATTTGGGCCAAGTGTTTAAGTCTTCCATGGAGACAGAAAGTGAATAACCTCTATTTTTCTGCATCGATTGTAATGTAAAGCCCATCTGAGCTTTTTGAGAAAAATCCATTGACTCTCCTATAATCAGTCACTGCCTAATGTTAATAAAGCTCCCTTCACAGCAGTGAACCCTGCTCCCTGGTGGAAGTCAGATGTGCAAAATATTAACAAAATCTGAATATCACAAGAGGTCTTAGAGACACAGGAGAAGTACCACCCATTGTGGGATTTTCTGGTTTTGATTAGGTGACCCACAGAGTACGTCTGCTGTTTCTGAGACATCTGCCAGCCCATATTTCAGCTTTGGCCTCACCAATGTTACTGTTTTATTTAAAGTGAATAATGCAGTATTTTTAAGCTAGTAATAAAAAATTCTCAGAGATGCAAAGAAGCTCCATAGGTGCTGCATGCTTTTCTGTCATTTCCACAGTTTTTTTTTTCTGGATTCATTCAGCTGACAGTGTTATCTGTTTAGGCAATTATCACCCACAGCAAGGATTTCTACCTCAACCAAATCAGGAGCTCTGTTTCTTGCATTGAAATTTTCATGCTGGTTATAACTGATTTATCAAAAATATCTGAAGTTTATTTCCAGTGTATGAATGATAGCTATTTTAGGATGTGTTCAGGTCAGAAAACAAAACTGTTGGTTTAGTTTTTTGTTTGATTGGTTGGGTTTTTTACTTAGAAAAACAAACATTGCAGCAGAAGGAGCTCTTTTCCTTACAGTTCACTCTGCTGCTCCAAGTTACTGGAGTGCAGAACTGCTGCAAACTCCAAATACACCCTTGTATTTAGTTTAATTTTCACAGTAACAGCCAGCAGCCTGTTTATCACTTTTTAATGGAATAATTTATTTTAGACCACAATCCGTGGCCTTATCACTGTCACCATGTTGACAGTACATATGTCTTAAATCTCACCTACATGTTCTCAACAGCGTTACCTGGCTGCAAGGTCTTGGCCAGCTGCTGGGTGTCAATAAAAGAGGTGACAGCTTCTCAGCAGCTGCACAAGCTGCCCCTGTACAGCTGTTTTCCTCTCTCTCTCTCAGGGTGCAGAGCAACACAGCTGTGGTTGTGGAAGGAGGGATGGCTGAGCAGCTTCCACATCAAAGTCTTGTCAGGATTCTGCTGTCACCTGAGAGCAGGGTTGCCTAGCAGGGGGGTTTCACACTGTATTGCCAAAAGCTTGTCCTACTGAGTAAGACACTGTGATCCAGAATGGATTCAGAACAGTGTCCAGGCACCTGACCTGAGTGCACATTTACACCTTCTTCACTAAATGAAGAACCCTAGCACCAAGGTCTCTTTGGGGTTGATGTATAACAGACTATTACAGAGACTTAGCTTTTTTCTCTGTCTAGTATAGCCAAGTACTCAGGAAGCAGAAGACCCAGAAAGCAGAAGAGCTCAATTCACCTCCTTCCACAGCTGGAGGGGTTTCAAACACACATTTCCACTCCTCAAGGATGGGCACCAGTCCTTCGACACTTGTCTGCACAGGGGGTGAAACCACCACCATCCACCCTTGAAACCTGCAGCCAAATAGCCCAAAGGAAGCGGAAAAGAAGCCTAATCCTGTAGGCCAGCACATAGAAGCACACCTGCAAAGGGAAGGAGAGGCAGCAGCTGCCTGCCTTATTTTCTCTCTATGCAATGACAACTAATATAAAGTATACAAGCAAGATTAAATGGTGCTTGAAGGCAGAGAGAGCCATCTCTGAGAGTCCAGCCAGGCGAACCCCAGGTACTGCAGCCGGTGAGACTGGGCCAGCAGCTCCAGGAAAGGCCACACTGCTCTGTGAGGAGAAGAGGGAAGAACTAATCCAGGATAGGCACCTCGAGGATGACACAAAGCAGGGGAGGGGGATGACTTGATGAAGACTGCTTTACTTGACCTTATTTTATTACCTTCTTTTGCTGGTTTTAGTTATAGATGTCCCCACTTTTCTACTGCTGTGACAAACATTTCAGAATCATCTTTAAGAAACACATAAGCAATCCAGCTAAAACCATGTAGCTACTCAAATGCTTAAAATAAAGCATATGATTCCTGAATCAAGACTTTGTTAAGTTCATTAAATTTCACTATTATGAAGGTTTTTTATAAAGGCAGAAGCCTTATTTCCTCATGTTAACCATAAATATGCAAAAAAATAAAAGAACGAACAAATTTTCCATCCTAAGTAATTGAGTTCGGTTTTCAACAGGGAAAGTTTTTCATGGAAACACTGTTTGAAGTTTATTCAATGATGCTTTTAAATAATTCTTTCCTATATTAGTATTTTTCCTCTCCTTTTTATTTTTGATATTACCATAATGGAGAGACTAAAATAACATTTAGCTTAGAACCATGTCTTTATATATGTTCCAATTGTTCCCATTATTATAGCTGACAGAGATAAAGTGGCATCTGAAGTGTATATATAGTATATACAAAAGAGTATCTGAGATAAAAATTCTGTGATCCTTAAATACTTTCCAAATGTCTCCAAAGGGATTTAACTTCAACAAAGAAATTTAACAGAGAAAAGCAATTTCTGATTACACAATTCCCTTTTTTTTTTGCCAGTTAACAAGGTCTAAATTGAATCACTGACCTAAAATTTCATTTTGAAAGTGACTTGTAAAAAACTTCAGAAAAGTTGTTTATGCTTTCTGTTTCATTCTCTGAAGAGTCGAATGACACAAAATTTATCTAGCATTGTCTGCTTGTTCTAAATAATCACTTTTAGTAGGATTAGTCACAGTGTTCAATTAAGAGAAGGAGCAATTAATTATATTCTTGTGAAATGAAGAAGAGAAGAATCTTTGAAACTTTCTTTCCTCCTCACATTTTCAATTTAAAATATAAAATTTCATTATGTATTTTTTTACCTATGGAAAAACTTTCAGCCTTTGATTTAAACAAAAGCAGTGGAAATGAGCAGTACATGACACAAAATTAATTTGGATTGATTTTTTGGTAGGGCAGAGGAATGTATTGCCAAAATGAAAAGGATGCTTGATTTAAAACAACCAATAATCCATGAAGGAAGGCTTTGCTGCTGTGGAGCTGTCAGCAGTTTTGGTCATGCTCAACCCAAGCAAAAATTTTTTTTCAATGGTTTGTTTGGATGTTTGAAAAATTGAAAGTGGTCCTACTTTTCCTCATCACCATGGCATGATTTTGCTTAGTGTGATAATGATATAATGTTCATTAAAGCCCTTAAGGGTTTGATGAACCTTAAGTCTCTTTTCAACCTTTTGTTACAAGGCTTGCTAAAAAGATTTAAATATTCCTCTGTGGAAAAAGTAGCATGAAGATAAATTTCTGGAAGAAATAACAGTAGGTAGAAAGCTACAAAGGAGAGCAGTGTAATAATAAGGATGTATCACCAACTCTTTGATAAACTTAGAGAAAATGACCACAGATTATTAAAAGAGACTACAGGGGCAGTGGGGGCAGAAAACACAATATTGAGAAACCACGATTTTCCATATGTAGGTTGTGTAAATGGTACAATAGAGGCACGAAGGCTCTTGAAAAGATTAATCAGAGAACTCCCAAAAGAGAAAAAACTCTTAGTCTGAAACAGTGAGTCAGGCCCGTATCAATAAGTAATTGTGCAAGAACCACATCCTCTCACTAAATTTAATGGAACTGTGATCAAACCACCTGCTAGAAAATGCTTTAAAAAATTCACTGCCTAAAAGTTTACAACCAGAAAGGAAGAAACTCTTAAGGGAAATTGGAAGGGAAACCCAGAAGGGTAAAATGCTGGTAGAGGAGTGTGAAAGTGCTGAAGGACTCAATGCAGAATGCTCAACATACATGTACGGCACCTATATAAAGGTTGCTCTTCAAAAGATACCAGTTTATAATTACAAAGAAAATTACTAGACCAGTGATAAAGTTTGCTGGTGAAACAATTATTCAGGATTAATGGCTGCAAGGAGTTGTAAGAAAAATTCTCACATGGAACTAATGACTGGGTGCAAAATCTCAGAGAAGTATTTCTGGATAACTGCCAGGTTACATGCATAGAAAAAAATAAGGGTACAGGCACAGAGGTACCCTCTGTTCTTGTTCAGGAAAGCTATTGAAATCAGCATAAGACACATTTTCATTGCCTTGAAAAGTATTATATGAGTGTTCAAACCTGGTAAAAAAAGCATCCAAATATTAAGAACAAAAATTAAAATGCAGAAGAATGGTAGAAGATAAATACTTGATGCACCCGTATCTTGAAAACTTCATGAAATTCAGGTTTTTTCCATCTCTGGAAGAATATAGGTGAACCAGTAAAGGTCAAAGATGTAAAATGGGTATGTATGAGGACAGATTAATGGGCTATGGCTCTTTACCTAATCTCTTTACCTAATTATATAGAGTGTCATCACAGAAGCATCTTAAAGGAAGTGTATAATTCATACTGCTCCTGAGGGAGATAGCATCCTGGAACCCACAAACTATATTAAATTAGTGAATAAGGAGTAATTTTCTGTGCTTTATTGCAACAGGAGAACCACAAGGGAAGATTTAAAATAGAAAAAAAAATATATATATGTTAAACTGCAAGTTAGTTTGACTTTTGAATTTGTGTAATCAGAAGCACTAGTGAGTTTGAGAAAGTATCCATGGAGGGCAGATCCATCCCTGGCTATCAGACACAACTTTTAGGCTGCCAGTCACAGGAAGCAAGGGGACAGAGCATCACTCTTCTTCCCTTCTGTATTTTTCCTGTACCTCTGGTACTGGCTGCTGCCACAGTACCATGCTGGAGGGATATTTTCTCTGACCCAGAATAAGTTTCCTCTGTCCTGATATTGTTTTCACCACCTGCAAGTTTCTGTATTTATTGCAATCTAGGACAAAGCTACTTTGATTTAAAGTACCATTCACTACAACAAATGCACTTTCAAACATTGGGACCCTAGTGCTTTGATGGTGCAAAATCACCTTAAAATACGCTGAACTGATGGGGAAAGATTGCTAGGGGTAGCACTGAAGGACCAGAAAGACCTTATCGTAGTCTTTCAATGATTAAAGGTGGCCTGTTAGAAAGATGGAGAGGCACTTTCTAAACATTATTTATACTAGAAAATAGGAAAAGATTTTTATGATGAGGGTAGTGAGGCATTGGAACAGGCTGTCCAGAGAAACTCTGGATGTCCTCTCCCTGGATGTGTTCAAGGCCAGGTCATCTGGAGCTCAGAGCAACCTGGTCTAGTGGAAGGTGCCCCTGTCCATAGTGGGGGGATTGGAAGTAGGTGATCTTCAGGTTCTTTCCAACCCAAACCATCCTATGATTCTATGAAATATTCTCTACAGTGCCATTGACTCATCAGTATGAGAGGAGTTGCAAGAGAAGCAGATCTGAACTGTTGACACTGGAGAGGAGGGAAGCAGGCTCATGTCACTGTTGGGCTGCAGTCAGGCTTTGGTGTTTGGGCCTCACTGCCAACTCAGCTCCATCCCTGAAGCAGCACCTATACTGCACAGTGCAACTTGTTCAGTTTAAAAAATTTCAACAGCCAACAACTTTGATGTCAAGGAAAAGAAAAAAAAAAATGTGAGCTGCTTGCTTTAAGTGAATGTGACTTCATGGTGGTCTTAGAGTCTCACAGCCTCGGCTTTGATTAAAAACAGTCATGTGCAGTAATGATAATCCGTGATTTCTGGATAGTGTAATGTTGCCCCATGCAAATGCTCTGTTTCCTAGATTTATGCATTTTTAAAATGGACTATATCACCCACAGCTTTTAAAGTTATCTGACAAATTTATCGTGACCACACTAAAGTTTGTTCAGTGTGAGATTGCATTAATAAACTGTAATTTCCTTAATGATACTTGATGCATTTTTAATTACAAAGGCCATAATATTTCAGTAACAACATCTCAACTACTGCTAGAAGATCTAAGCTTTTGGAATTGATTTCTGTTGATCTCAGAAAAGGGAAACCTACAGGCAGAGAAGCCGAATAACTGAATGTTATAACATCCTATTTCTTCAAAGCTTGCCTTTTGATCCTCACATTGACACTGAGACTCTGAATGCATCATTCATTGCAGTGTTTTCCTATGACAGCTAGACTGCATGCTGTTATTCTTTTAATTGTAAAGTGTCTCTTTTTCTGAGGCAAAATGGATTTGTTGGTGAATGGCTGCCCTGATAGGCACTTAGAGGCTACACATACAGAGCTTCTGGTAGCATTTTCTATCCTTATGTTTCTAGAAAGAATCAAGCCTGCACTTTATTTATTTTTCCTTGAAAGACACATTATTTCTTTGCGGAAGCCATCATTTCAAAAGCTTAACCAAAAGGTGGCTTGTCATTGTAACCTGAAATGGCATGTGTAGAAATGTCTGCTCCATCTAGCACAGGGTGTTTTCACTGAGGGAAATATAAGGCTGGATAATTATCATTAATTCTATTGCTTTTTGTTTTCAGCGTCTTCAATATGTGCCCTTTCCAGCACTATTACAGGATTTAACATTCCCTTGATGTAGCAGAACCTTTGCGGGAGTCCCTGCTGTGCACCAAGACCTAATCAACCTCTATGTTTGTTGTGAATTGCTCCAAAGCTGCTCAGCGTGACAGGAGGTAACCTGCAGCACTGTCACTCTGCAAATTCCTGCCAAAGTCTGAGACCAATTGCCCTTTCTGATGCAAAAAATTTTATTGAAATGAGAATGAAATTTAAACTGGGTTCTGGCTCACGAGAAATTGTATTGCTTGAGTTTCACCATCCTGCTTATGAGATGTTCTCCACATCTTGCATGTTTGTCTGCCAGAAGGTGGGTAACACACAGGAGTGAGATTATCTAACTATCTGTTTTAATTATATATATTTGTTACTGGGAAGAAACAGACATGCTAGGTGACCAAGTGTCTTTCACCAATATGTTGATTCAACATTCCAGGTTGCTTTGCTGCTGACCAGGTGGTATCCATTCATTGAGAAAAGATCATTTTGTTGTTTATTGACAGCCTGAAAGATGCCAGTTCTTTCAAAATTTCTAAATTCTCCTGTGTTGTTAAAATATGTCGGTGTGGTAGGGACTCTTTAAAGTTAGCATACTGTCAGAGATGATAAAGGTAGTAAAAGCACATGTAGCACCACAGAAGATAAATGATGCATCCCTATGGTGCAAACCATTGGCTTCCAGTGTGTCAGAGCCAGTCCCTGTCCCTACACTCTGTATTCATTAGTGCCTCGAGGGGTACTTATTCACCTTATCTGTTCTGTTCTAGTGATAGACCATTTTTCAGCTGAAAGAGAGGCGCATGCAAGTGATAAAAGAGATGGCTCCCATCTTGAGAGAAGGAGGTCAGATAATGATATATGTGTGGGCAATGGAGCAAAAATGGGGAAGATTTGAAAAGCAAGACAACTTTGTTCCTTAGAAACCTTCACCTTCTTCCTGCTCATCAGGTGAGCTTTGCTCACATGGAGTACAAAAATCAATTCTTCACAGGGACAAAGAACTGGCTTTGAAGCATCCCTGTCATAAGTTGGATGGGACTTCAGAGCTATGCAGGACAGCAAGGAGCTCATCCTGCAGAGGGGAGAAAAAAGCACTGTGCACAGTGCCAGAGAAATCTCTGAGATGGTCTCTGTTCTCAAGATCACTTGACTCAGTATTAGATTTGAGTGATCAATGGTGCCAAGAAGGGTTCATTAGTTATGGCAATTAGTGTTGAGATTAATGAATTAAAAAGGGGAGAAAAAGTTGAAAAAAAACATCAAACCCAGAGAGCATGGCTTTCTGAAATGTGCTTCTCACTTTTTCTACATTGCAAACTGAGTTTTTAAAATACAACAACTTTTGAAGTGGCTGTTAAGCCTGTGCTGCCCATGTCACCTCACTGCTCAAAGGCTTTCAGAAGTTGCTGTTCAGAATTAGGGCAAGCAACTGTACAGGTCCCTCACGGCTGCAAGTAGTCATCGTGGTTGCAGCAGAGTGTATTTACCTGACCTGATTTCATGTCAGAAAGAATTAGCTGTCAGAAAACAACTTAAAACAGACCCAAACCAAGGAGCTTCCTTGCTAACCTCAGAGCAAAAGCAGAGTAGGCACTTCTATGCGGAAAACAGACAGTGAGAGTGCCCTGACCATGAATAGCCCACAGCAGACAGGTCCTGGTGGGGCCTGACTGAGGTATTGCCACATTTTTAAAGATGGGAAACTGGCCAAGCTGATATAGCACTATATTCCTGAGCTATGAATTACTCATTTGTACTTTGACCACACCAACTGGTGCATGATCACAGAAAACACTAAAGTGTGGAAGTTCTAGGGAAAATTCCCTTATTGAAGTACACAGGGAATACTTAGAGGGGTTTTTTTCTTTTGAAAGCTCAGTGCCTTTGAAAACTGTTCCTGAAATTTTTATAGCCTTGGGTTTGTTTTGGCGAGAAGGGCATGTATGAGGAAAAAACTGCTTTGAAACTCTCAGGTTCTGAGACTCTTTTTTCTTTGATTTTGTTCTTAAAATACATCTTTATTGAAATTTTTTCCTAGAGTTATTATTTCAGGCTGAGCACACTTTAGCACACTGATCCCTTTTCATAAACAGCTGCCAGCTGTGTTTTGTTGCTTGAAAATAGATAAAATAAAATTGGAAGGTGATTGCTGGATTATTTTTTATGTGTGCATCTATTAGTATATAATCATTTATGTCAACTTTTTATTTTAAAATTTACTGTACTCTGCCACTTGACGTAACATAACATGGGAAGTAATTGAAAGATACACCATTTTACTACAGTTCCACTTTGTCAGCCCATATGATATTTCCAGTCGTATGAGACAGACTGGCTTTTATGAGAATTACTGAGTGTACAGAGCCCTCGTGGCAGAGGCAGTAACTCATGACACTGTCACATTCCAGAGATATTTTCACAGTCTTGTAGCAGCCACAGCCAAGGAAGCAAAGAGATTTTGCCTCCCTATAAGCCACTACATGATCCCTCAAAAACAGTTTTAAAAGGGGGCTTCATGTTTTAAGGATTGCTCTTTTCCCCTGCCAATATAATTAGAAGTCAGAAGGATTTAGTAACTCATTTAAATCTCTACAGTGAATGAGTACAGCACAGAAAAGTGTTTCAGCAACTGCTAGTCAACTGAGAAAATATTTATTAACATAATGCTTTTATCTGCAGAGTCACCTTTTGCAAAGAAGATCAGATTCATTACCTGATTTTTATAGATAAAGAAACTGTAACAATTTACTGTTAAAGGTTGCAATGTAAAGTAAATATTTGGAAGAAAAACAAACAATAATCCCAAACAACAAGCTGCTTTGCTGATGTTTATTTATTAATGTCAGACCATAATTTTACTTCCTGCTTTTGTTTCCATGGATTTGTGAAGCAGCAAGTCAGAGATCAAACTTGTTTTCTAAGAAATAAGCCCCTACATGTTCTTTACGTGCCTCTCAGTAGCAGATGTATATCATGTTTTCAGACCTAGCATGAAAAAGTGCAGTAATCTCTGGTTTTTAATGCAGCTTTAATTCAATTTGGATGTAATATCTGTAATAACATTTCCTTTACTTCCTTCCATGGTACCAGCATAGTATATCTTGTATTCTCAGGTGGAAGAGCTAGATAGGTTAATCAGTATCCTCCATCTGTAATGATTGCCTCTGCAATGCTCCTTTTTCCCCCTAAATGTTAGCATCATGGTGCAAGTGGAGAAAATCATTTTCAGCCACAAAATGTTGCTGCTGCCATTCAGCTCTGATGACACCATTCCCTCCATTTCATGCAAGGATAACCCAGTCCAACACTTAAGTGAGCGACCCATAAGGGGATTGAACAACCTCAGCATTATTAACACCAATCTCTAACAGCATCTCTATATTTTTCAGTTCATCTTCAGGTTGCCCAAAGCAGCTCTGAGTCCCTCCATCATACCTGCTCCCCCAGTTCGAAAGGCTGTTTACCCACACAGTACACAAGAAAAATGCCTCCGATGGTAGCTGCCAGACCTTGTTCTCAAGCACACCTGACACTTAGTTTCCTGCTGGGACTACACAGGTATTTTAACTGAATCCGACTACTCCTGTTGGAAGGTTTTAGCCTGTTCCAGCATTCCCTTAGTTAAAGGTGCTCATCATATCCACTTCCTCCCTCAGGTGCAATGAGGTGCAATTAGATTTCTGCTAATGCTGATACTCCTGTCTACTTGATCCACATCAGCTGTTTCCAAACAAGATCCATGTCACAGGGACAATAGTAGCCTAGCTGGAAGGACTTTCAATCTCTGGACAACTTAGTGGCTCTAAAAGCAACTCTCATCTCAAACAAGGAGTTAATGTCTTTGTTTTGAAAGAAATGAACTTCAAAGGTCCACTTCTTCCGCAGGGAAGCTCTGCCTAAGGGATGGGTTAGACCTGCTTCCACGTGGGATGCCTTGCACTCACAGTGGCTGCCTCTGGGCTTCTTGGGATCAGATTTAATTCATACTCTTGCAAAAGAAACTGCTCCTAGACATGGCCTTCAAGGTGGGGAAAAAAATAAAAATAAGTATTTGTTTGAAAAGATCATGTATGAATAAATCCTCATATTTATGCATGTCAGAAATGTTATAAAGCCATAAGCTCTATTCTACATTCTTGTTTTGATTAGGATGCCAGTAGCAAAACCCGGACTGAGTGCATTCCTTACTTTCTTGAACACGGTCTGCGTTTCCAGTCTGCAGGGTAGGCGCTACCTTGTGCCAAGGAATATATAGGAAGGAAATGCTCTCAACTCCTGAGAAGCACTTGATCTCAATTTCTTTTTTCCTCTTATGCTCTTTGCTGTTCTGCACTGGATTCTAGAATAGACAAGTACAATTTTTCCGGCTTAATTTGGTCATCAAGTCAGTAGATCTGTATGTAAGTCTAGTTTTGTACTCCTTTATTGCCTGTGGAGTTAATGGCAAGGAATAGTTCTTTTAGACGATGAACAGAACACACCTTTTCTGGACTAGCAAGCTCAGGTTCAGCACCTGCTCATCTCTTTCAATTGCTTGTGGAAGGAGCACAGAGAGGAGTTCAACCTTAAACACTCAGACATTCATCATCCCCTCCACCTTTTCACCAGGCAGTGCGGATGACACATCCCTGCTTTGTAGAAAGGTTGCTGCTTTTTGTCTTATCTCTGCTTTATTTTACAGCATCAACCACTCTGAATTTATGATAATTTGAGGTCTCACCTCTCCACGGGTGAGAAAACCACTTTCAGAAAAGCTTCCAATGTCTGACACTCTGATCTATCAATGACGTTCTCCTTTACAGATACTAATATAAATAAAATTAATGTAAATAAAACTAACGTCTTCTCACTTTTTCTGATTTGCAGGTCCCAAAAAAATTCCCCGTTGTGGGGGATTTCTGTTTTCTCCACAGACGGTTGCTGTGCTGTTCCTCATTTCTTTTCATGGAGCTCAGGGAAACTATGCCCAGCTGCCCTAGGATCACAAGCACAGCGCGAGGTCCTCTGTTCTCTGCTTGCCACTGTCACACTGAGTCCCACCCAGCCCACGCAAAGGTGGCACAGAAGCAGCAGCCAGTGCTGCTTACATCACTGAGACACTGTGAGCACAGCAATGTTTATCCTCCTTCAGCATAAACAGGTTTGATGAGTGTGAGTCTACCATAAAAGATGTTTGCCCGCTGGGTAAATGTCTTCCTTCTAATTGTGTGCTAATTGGCAAACAGCTAACCCCACTTATTATCAAAATTCTTTCTCTGGAGAAAATGCAGCCAAGAGTTTCATAAATCCTTTTCCCTCATCCTTTTTAATTTTAAAAATTGTTCTAAGTATCATGTGCTAGCTATCACCTAAGGAGTCATTCCATTCGAGTTAATCAGCTCCTGCAAGGTTATCTGTGATCTATCCGAAAGTGCCTTAGCCAGCATCTTGCTTTCTGTCTTAATTAGCAATTACTGGCCTAAAATTGTCACTTACCATAGGCATTTGTACTGACCTCTCAAATTAAGATCATCCACAAAATTAAAACTGGAAGAAGCCTATTTGGTCACTTACTCTTGCACTTCAAAAGTGCATTTATTATTCATGGTGTGTGGCAGGGAATATAAGTGTAGGGTCTGATTGAGAACACCGCAGGTGACTTGTCTTTGAAATGTAAATACAATTAATGAGTGTACCTGTCTTCCCTCAGGATCTGTCCTTGCCTGTTTTGTCATTCTGATTCTTTCTTCCTTCTCTTTGATGGGGCTCCTGATTTTCTTCCCTTTCTTCTCACTCAAGACTGAAATAACATTTTGCAGAAGGATTCTGAGTGGTATAAAGCACAGGAAATATTCCACGGATTTCTCAAAACACGTGCTTTACTAGCATGCTTTTCATATCTCATTGTGACCAGGAATGAGCTAAGTGTTGCCTTTATACTTTGGCACAAAAATCATTTGACATGAACATACTATCACAAGTTTAAAAAAAGAACACCAGCTTGCTTGCAGCAAAAGCCCACATTGGCAACATTTAGCTATAGTGAAACTGTGCCATTCACCAGCTGTCACAGACTGCCAACTAAAAGCATCACACTTCATACACCAAAGTAGATTGTCCCAGGGAAAACCAAGAAAAATTATTTGGGGACACATGAGGTCAGCCAAGAGAGAGAGCAGCACAGTAGGTCTCCAGCTCTCAGTCTTCAACTTCCCCCATGCCCAAATTTTATTCTTTATAACTGTATACAGTGGATTTCAAGGAGGTTAAAACATACAAGACCAACACCTACTCCATGTCTTGGAACAGAACTGGAGATAGGTCCAAGAAAGTGCCAGGGCAGAGTTGGTGGCTGCTAGAAGAAACAGATGGACCAGTGGTGTTCCATGGCGAAACTACACCCCTGTAAATAGCTGGTGCCTCAGTCCTATTTAGGAGGTGCCAAACCCACCCCTATTGAAATACCACAAAAGGCTCAAATGATTGGGACACAATTTGCTAACTTCAGGATTGCTGAAACAGAGCATACAATTTCTTCCAGAAGTTCAGCACACACACTGTATGCAACTGTAGAAGACAGACAACTTGTTCTAGGAATGTTTAACTGTTACTGGGGTCAATTTGAAAACAAGGAAAGTATCCAAAGCTTTAAAATGGAAAAACAAAACAAAACAAAACAAACAAACAAACAAAAAACCAACAAAAAAACCCCCACCCTGGAGTAGGAACCAGGGGTCCTGGTTAATTTGGACAGAAAATAATTTTGATGACAGAGGAAATTTTGAGTTAATTTCTCAATGTGTTGAAGTTAATGGCAAATTATTTAAATTATTTTAATCTTAGCCATTTTGTGAAAAGTAATTAATTCCTGACATGCACCTTGCATGATGTACTGTTGATTAGCCTTCAGGGTACATTCAAAAATAGAGACCAAATTCTTTTAATAACATTCCTCACAGGAGTTAACTTGGACTTCAGAGATGGGGAATAAAGTATGAATGTACCATTCACCCCTTGCACAGCTGATCTCTGCAGAGCAGAGAAAGTTTCAACAGAAGTAGCTGCAGCTTTTGCTCCTTGATCCTTTTTTTTAAACCAGTTTCACCTCTGGCTTTATGTGCTAGCATGAAGCTGCCTCCTCTGCAACCCCTCAGACACCTTCAGTGCTTAAGTCCCGCACGGGAGGGAGCAGCTTGGAGTTTCCATTTCCACCTAGCAGGAGGTGTCGCTGGATGAAAGCGAGGGTAATCCTCTCAGCATGCAATTCAGCAGCAATTCTAAGCAGGTCTCAAAAGATGAAATCAGCTAAAGAAACAGATCATCTAGAGGCTGGGCCTGTGCTAGTCAGTGTTCAGGAGTCTATCTGCACTGCCTCTTCCACGAGATTCACAAGGCAGGAGTGCTATGCCCAGTGTAGGTCCAGCACAGCACTGTTGCTAGGCTGTGTGTGTATGGGCTCAGTTGGACTCGATCTTAGAGGTCTTTTCCAACCTAAATGACTCTGTGATTCTATTCCAGTCTGGAGAGGCAGCTGTGCCCACCCCAGGAGATGCTTGCTTGCCAGGCTAACATTCTGTATTTGCAGTAAAAGGATTTGCACGGGAGCCCCATGAACGGAAAAAAATGGCAGAAAACTGTTTTATTTCTGCCAGCCACCTGCATGAGCTCAAGGGTCCCTGCTCCCTGCAGCAGAGCCCAGCACCTCAGCTCTGAATCACACTGCCTCTAAGCAAGAGCTGCAACCACCCCTAAGGGAGGCGAAGCAGCATCAAAGGCAGTGAGCCTCTTAAAGCATTCCCAGAAAGCACTTAGTGATCATCATCACAGAATCTCTCAAGGTGGAAGTCACTCCTAAGGATCATCAAGTCCAATTCTGTGCTCCTCACAGGACAAACTAAAACTAAACCATGTGACAGAGTAACATCCAGAAACTCCTTGAACTCTGACAGGCTTGGTGGCATGACCACTTCTCCTGAAGCATGTTATGGATACTAAGTCAAAACTTCCCGAAAAATTACTAGCAAGGAAAGACATGTCAGAGACTTATAAGATACTGTGCCCATGTGTTTAAATTTGTTCTCTAGACTGTGGAAGACAAGAGGCAGGTATAGGACCAGCAGGGGAAAATGTTGGTTCTCAGGAAGAGTGATAGCCATTTTCTCTCACAAAAATCCTGGCATTATACCATTTTCCCATCCTTGACTACTCTTGATTCATACCAGGCAGGAAAGGATAAAAAGGAAACTTCAACAAGAAGCAGCAAGAACACCTACAGAGATTCATACTGGGGTCTCTGGCTCCTAGACAAAGCTGCTGAGGCCCTTTGAAAGAGCAAGTTGCTCCTCTGCCCAGACAAACCTTCACTACAGCTCCTGCCTCTCCACCCTCCACAGCAACACTGCCCCTGTGCATTTTGCAACACCCTAGATACATTCCTCCTTTCCCATATCAGCTTTTGAAGTTGGTTATTTTAGGAGGCGGAAGTGTTTCATCATCCTTTGAACTCACACTTTTACTTTATCATACACTATACTTTAGTAGCAGGGAAATCATAAAAACTGTTCAGCTTTTAAAAATCAGTAGATAAGACTCTGGACAGAGCAGGGCAGTTTTTATGTGCAGTAATTATGGCCCCTCTATCACAACAGAAGTTATAATCAATTTAAGCATTGCTTTCCACTATCACTGACTAATTTAATGTTTCTCCAGGATCTTTTGACAGTGAAGACATTCCCAATATGACAACTTATCAGTGCTGTGGATTTAGGTGACAAGCATATGGAAGGAAAAAAAAATCTCTCATTTTCTACTTCTTCAGGAGCCCAGTTAAGCAGGAAACAGGGTAGCACCATCTTACTGAGAATGAATCTGAGTGCAAGCTGTGCATTAACACCCCACATGGAACCCTTAAGTCCTTGAGAACAGCAGCAGTATTTAATTAAGCTTTAAATACTATATAGTAATAGCCTAAATTAGCACGGTGAAAAAATAAAGAGCATGAATTCAGTATTTTAGAGTACCACGGTACATCGACATAACATGTGAAAGACTTGCAGCACAGGTACTGTTGGTTTTCTATTTTTATTATCATTACTATTATTTTGGGAGGTTGTTTTTTCACTTTTTCTTGTTTCTTGTATTTATTAAGATTTTTTTAAATTTCAGTGGCTCCCTTCAGTCTTACAGTGTGTGTAGGATATCCAACCTCATCTACATCAAAAGCAGATGAATGCACCTAGGCAGTCACAGTGTAAAACACCAATTCAGCATTTTTTCGTATTTTCCAGAATTTATTTTGCCATGTTAAAAATCTCACATATCAGTTTAAGAAGTGAAAGATATTTATTAAAAGCTGAAACTTTGCCTTTCATTAAAAAAAAAAACAACAAAAAAAAACAAACAGTCAAAGGAGTAACTTTTACCTGAACAGAATTACATAGGTTGAGGTAAACCCAAGAGTGTCAGACATCAAGTGGACTTGCTTTATGAAGGTATAATCCTTCTAAAAAAAAGGTGTTCCATGTGGCTTACAAGCAACACCAAAGTACTGTTCCTCCACAATTTCAATGCAACTGCTTACAAAGAAAAAAAGAAAGAAAACATTTGATGTGAGCACACCAAAGAAAACACTGAGGCTAAAAAAAAAAGAAGCCAGACAAACACTAAGATGATAGATCAGCAGGCAGAACATACATGCTCAAGGTGGAACTTAGCAGAACACAGAAAAAACATCTTTTTCCTTCAGCTTTGCCCATCTGTGATTAACAAACAAAAACCAAGCATGCAGCACCTGTGTTCTCGCTTCTTAATGTCAGCTTACAAATACTGCAAGGCAGCTCTGATCTTACACGTCTTCCAAGGCAATGTGTTGTCTTTCAAAAAGGCCAATGCATTTTGTATGGATCTAAAGATGGATTTGTAGCTGTCAAACAATCCATCTGGTTTTTAAAGCTGAACAAACATTGTTTCATTAAACAGAAAAAAAAAAAAAAATAATTGACCTTGAACTAGACCCACATGTAATCAAGCGCTGATAAGGAGACGTGCAACACCATTGGTATCTTAATGCAACATTCTGTGTGTGACTTTGGGAATCAGTTAGAACATCATGTCATCCAGCCCATCCTCCATGAACTTCTTGTAAATTGCCATAAACTTTGCAACAAATGCTTCCAGATGATAAATGGCTTTGCTGCCCAGTTGCAAGCGGTGCTCATAGAAGGCTGCCATCTGTGCAACTTCTCCTTTCAGTTGTCCATCACAATTATTTAGAAGTTCTGTCAAGAGACCCTAAAATGGGGAAAAACAGGGCAGTATTTAAAAAATTAGATATTTTTTGTTAAGAAGATAACTTTGGTTCTCTGAAAATACCCAAGCATTAACCAGTAGTTCACTCATTAATCCAACAGAAAATATATTTATTTACTGGAATAATTTATGCCTTAATAAAAGAAAATTAATTAACCTCATCTCCAAATACTGTAAGTATTTGCAGTGCATTGATGATACATTTACAGTAGAGGTACTGCATGTAGGCACATGGCCTGAGGGGAATTCTTATCAAGACAGCAAGTGTATTAAAACCATTTACTTCTATCTTGACAGCATCAAGCATGAAGAGAAACAACATGAATAAAAAACAAGGGAAGGGTTATTTAGAATTTAAGTGTCTCTGTCTCTATTTATGAACATATTTATGTGCAGACACACAAGACAACTTGACTGCAATACTTTAGTCATTACAAAACCCCAGACTGCATTCTTTTAGAGATAGCAATAACATCATCGCAAATCCATCTCAATTAAAACAGCTGGGAAGAAGTGAAAAGTATCTCTAGACCATTTCAAGTTTATGAAGAGGAAGTGGGTAGAGAACATGCACCTCTTTCCTCTCAAACACAGCAATGCAGGATCTAGTAACCTCCTGTAAGAAAGGAAGGTTAAAGAAACACCTAAGTACCAAAACCATCAGAAAGCAGAAATTGGTTAATATGAAAAGAAATTATGTCTGACAGCAAAGCAAACATTACTAGGCTAAGTTGCAAAAATTATTTTTCATCTTTGTTCTACTCTACCCATCTTCAGGATTCTTTCATCCTGCTTAAAATAAAAACATGCACATCCCACTTGCTTTTTCCCTCCCAAGGTGATGTTTGTCTTTGAATAGTCCTGCTGGTCTAGCATCCTTCAGCACACCTCTCCACAAACACATGGCAAATGTTCAACTCATAACAATCAAACTTTTATAAAAGAAAACCAATCATATCAAGATTAGCCCACAGAATCATATAATCATTAAGGCTGTGAAAGACCACCATGACCATCAACTATGCTTTAATATAGTAACTGGCCTGAGAAGTCCAGGGGACTAAGTGTCCTCCTTTATTTTTACTTAGCTATGATGCGGTTTTTCTTTGACCACTGAACAAGTTTTAGTCTGTTTGGAAAAGACACAGCTTTTCATCAATAGTTGGATAATTTATGATGTTTTGGTGTATTTTTTTAAAAAAGCTTTAGTTGAGACTGTCCCAGTATTAAAATTTATAACACATTAAGAGCTAGATAGTTGAATTACCTTCATTATAATCTCAGGAGGGATGCAGTGTGTCAGGAGCTCGTAAAGCCGTCCACGGACTTCTAAAAGCCTGTTGGAAAGACACCACAAAATATGAGAAGTATGATCCCAAAGCACACTAATGTCTTCTCACAACTAGTGAAATACACTTAAGGAAAAAAGGCAATCCAAGCAAAGTTTCTTTTCTGCCTTTGGGTTTGGGTGTTATTTTGAAACCAAAAGCATTGCATGAGCCAATTTCAATTCAAAGGCTGCACATCACCTTTTACTCAAAAGATAAATGACATATACTCTAGTTACAATGGACTCATTTAATCTAGAAGCTACAAGGCTATTATAATTTGTCTCAGGATTGTTTCCCTTTAACTCTTCTTCATATATAAGTTATTTATGCTTAAGACTAGTGAGGAGACACAAAAAATTTATTAGAGCCAGAGAGTTCCTTTATGCTGTTTTTCTGTCCTCATTGTTTAGAAAATGGGGTAAGACAATTAGGTGGCAAAACTGACACAATTAGTCAATGGTCAGCTTTTGATAACAGGAGGGCAGATGCTACAAGCATTTAAATTAAGTGACATCTCATGCAAATAATACATGGAACAGACTATAAGGATCAGGCTTTGGATGTAACAGTGAGAGGGATACAGGGGTCATCTCCTGAAGTGCTCAAGAAAAGCAATCATTTGTTACTTCCAGTTCTTTAACAAAGGTGCTTTATGCTAAAGATGGTCAAAGAGAAACTTCAAGTAAAACAAACCAACCAGAACAACCACACACACGCACCACCCCCCCACCCCCCAAAAAAAAAAAACCCAAAAAACAAAAAAAAAGCCCACCAGGAAACACAACATGCAAATAAGCCTATGGTCACTATAGATTATTAAGCTTTGACAGGGAAAAGCAACAGTTCTTCAGTTCCTGATACTCATTCAGCCTTCTCTGGCAATTTTAAAACTCAACTCCTCTGGCTGGGATGTACCAACTCCAGTAGAAATACAGAAAATTACACATAACTGGAAATACCACATTTTTTAATACAACTTTTTTTTTTTTAGGTTCCACAGTACATGGAAAACATAATTTATAGCTCTTAACAAGTGCATTCACCTACCTTTGTGGTGTCTGTTGAGCAACAATAGCATTTGCAGTTTCTCTCAAATAAACTTCCCAGTCCATCTCAGGAACGTCTTGATCAGCAGCAAAAGGATACCTACAAAATAATATTTTTTAGAAATTACAATCAAAGCAAATTGCAGCCTGTTTTAACAAGGCCTTAGAGGCAAGGTCATTTATGTGTCTGACAGTATAATTTACATTGATTTTTGCAGTGACTTACTGTTGTACTCTGCAGGACTCACACATAAGTAGTGCTTTCCGAAGATTCCTGCCAGATTTCTCTGCAATCCTTTGAGCCAGTTCCTGAGGAAGAGTCAGGCCTTCTTTCTTACACACACTGGACAAGACATGGCAGATCTAGACAGAAAACAGATAGCAGGAAGTACAATACTTAGCAAACCGTTCAGCACCTACAGATTCTCCAGTTAGAAAGATTCCTGGACCAGAGATGGACCAGTCTTTCATAGGCCATGCTTGGCAAATCATCCAACACAAAGGAAAACTAGGCCCTTATGTGAAAATAAAATGTAAGTCCCCAGCAAGAACCTATCTAGTAAGAATTTTAAAGTAACTTAATTTTGCTTCTGTTTCAACGTACATCTTCAATGCTGGGAGCAGGCACTCGAACAGCCAGGCATCTGCTCTGAATGGGTCCTATAATTTTTGACATTGAGTTGCAGCACAGGATCAACCTGCAGGTCGCCATGTACTTCTCCATTGTTCTTCGCAAAGCATGCTGAGCATCTTTAGTCAGTTTGTCAACTTCTGTTAACAGCACCACTGAGAAAAGGATTAAACAGAGTGGGGTTCTGTATTATTATCAAATCTTTCTAAGAAAAAAATGCTTTTGACATACAAGCAATAATATCAAAACAAGTGATAATACACAGAAAAAGGCAGCATGGTTCCACAGGCAGGAAAATAAAGATTAAGATTACCTGTGTGCCTTTTTGACTGCACAATGTTCACACAATATACAGGTACAAACAAAACACTGAACTGAAATCTCCTCATGATTAAAAAGTATTTTGACTGGTTTTAACTGTTTTACTCACCTTTAAAATCTCGTTGAGTACTTGTCTCAAGCTGTTGGGACTGTGCCACTGTCTTCAAGAGCTCCTGAATTACCACACGGTCGTTGTTTCCCGCATCACTGTACCAGGAGTTTGAATAAATCTTGTTTTAAAACAACTTTAAATTGCATATAAAATACATCCTCCTAAAGTCAATTAAATGAGCAAGAATGCTAAAAGAATTCAGAAGCTGCTGAGTTAGAATTAAACTAACACCCATATCCTTTTCTGAAAGTTACCTCCTCTATGATAAAAACAACCTAAATCTTATGCAGCTGCAACTGGATTATAGAACTGTATTCAAATGTAGTAAAACCATTGTTAGATGGTTTTTTCACTCATTAAAATAGAACATATTTTCTTCAGATGAGAAATCTAAACTTTTGTTATCTACAGTTTGAACCAGGACACACAATGTGAACTTTTTTACTCATTATGGGAAGAACAATTAAACCTAACCACATAATAGGATGAGAATACTCAAAGGACTGATGTAAATGTGGGGTTTTATTCTGCACAGTCCTTCCCAGAAATTCACTTCCTCTCTCTGTTAGTCATTCACCCCATTCCACATTACTCAAGATGCACACGACTTCACCATTGTTATAATTCAGGCAAACTTCACAGGCCACTGCACAGCACAGAGGTTTTACTGTCGGGTCAGACATAAACATGGCAATTGCTCAGTCACCGAAAGCCTACGAATCAGGATACTAATTCTTAATCAAAACTCAGTACTTTCATATTTAAATGGAAATATAAATTACTTTATGCCTCAAGCTCCAAGTACTCTATACAGTGTAACAGGAAAAGTATTAGTATTATCAGATTATCAGAGCTGGATTGAATGGTCACACATTTGATTTTTTTTTTTGCTCAGTGTGTGTTTTTTTGTTCAGTGTGTCACCAAAATGACATATTCAAAACAGTGATTACCAATAAGCCTCAGCTTTTATTGATAATTAACTGATAATTATTTGTGTCTGTATTAAAATACCAGCAGATACTCACTAATCAATAAACAGATTAGGTGAAGAATGAGTTTTTAAAGGAGACCTGGCACAGTAGAATAACTTCTAAAACGCAAGGCAGCATGAGCTATGGTTTAGCAGTGACCAACACAACCCAGCACACAATGACACTCATTCACTGTGATTTAAAGCAACATTATGGGCTTTCAGGTAAATACAAATATTTGCGTTGGGTCTTGGAACTATCACCAGCAATTTCGTAACTGCCAAAAAGATGTAAGATAGCTCCCATTAGAGCTTTTGTTGTTTAAATCAATTCTGACCTCACTCAAGACAGGGTCCACAGTATTTTCTGGTGGTCTTTCCCGTGCACTAAACACTTCATTTGGAGAGTTATAGGGTAAATCTTTCTTTCAAATTCCTTTATTATTGTATTTGTGAGAGATCTAACGATCTAGAGGTGTTAGTTCCAGTAGAAATTCTCAATTTCAACTGAAATGGTGAGATCTGTCAATCCAAAATTGTTTCCATTACCCAGTCCTCAACATCAGTGTGCTTATGTAGCCAGTTAAACAGAACATTTCTGCCTTTAGTATACAGCTCTCCAAATTTTTGTTCAATTAGAGTAGTTCAATTAAAAATCCTCTCCCTGCTCTCATTTGCAGACCAAACCCATAGACCATTACCTAACTTGCTCAGGCAACAAATCAGGCAATCAGTCCCTCACACACCCAGGCTGCAGGCACTCACAACACAGCCCGTGGCTCACCTTTAGAGTGAGGCATTTTTACTGCACACTTACCTTGGGTTAACTTCAAGGTGATAATTACTTGCAATGGTGCTAATTTCAATCTTCTTCTTAGAGGGTGCCTATGTAGAAAATAAGCACGTTAAGCTTCAGTAAGTGTTCTAAAAATCTCTTACAGCTTACACCTGGCTAAGTCACAGGCAAACCAAGAGTCTCAGAGATCAAAGAATTCCCAAGACACAGGCTTGCTTATCTCCTATGGTCCCAGCCCCACCTCCAAAGAAAAAGGGAACACTGACACAACATCCAGCCTGTAAAACACCAACAGCAGAGAAACTATTGTCCAAACTGAACTGTAAACAATAAATTTAAAAAAACACTCTGAACAAAAACAAAAACCTACACTACAAGAACAGCCAACCAGGCATTGAAAACAAGAGAGAACCCCACATCTTGAAGGCCTAAACAACATCTGGAAAATAATTCATTCGTATAACCAAACTGGTATGACTAATTACATAAAAAGGTCTAAGGTACTAGGTGCAAAATAAAAAATTAATTTTTAAAACTCAAATAAATACAAAGACCCCACAACAGAGACATGTCAGTATTTCCACATTATTTCATTGCAGATGGGAGATTTATTTTTTTTACCGTTATACTCTGATGCTCAATCCTCAGTTTCTCCACTCCTGCACCATATAATTCCCTTAACAAACACATTATTCTTGTCTTTTTTCCAGCTCCTGATGGTCCATACACCAACAGATGAGGAAAGTCACCACACTGAACCTGAACAAAAAGAAACGAAGATTAGTTAGCTACCACAGTATTTTCCTTATAAAATCATTTATCTTTCCATTTTCACCCAAGTTTACATTAAATGACTTTTCCAGCTCCATCACAACATAGCACCTGGAATTAAAACTGCTGAAATCCTTTCCTGCAGCAACATTTCTTACAGAACATCATATTTTTCTGAAGGCCATGTGCAACTCGTTCAACTTTAAACACCTCACTGCTTGAAAAATATCCCAAGCAAACCAACAAAAAAACAAACCCCAAGAACCCCCCTCCAACATTCATATGCTTCCCATGGTTACTAGAGTGACAGCTGTGAGAAACACACGGAGAAAAGGTTTGAAACAAGGTTTAAAGCAGATGCTTATATATAGTTACGTTTAGAAGTTTATTTCCTGAAGAGCATGACTTGGAACACATTTGACCATACCCCACAGAAAGCACTTGGATATCACCCATCCCCGGGGATGTGCCACTCGGCACATCTGGCAAGGAAAGCAGTCCGGACTTCCATACCCAGCTGCTCGCCTCAAAAAATTTCTGCTAACACGAGGCAAACAAGCCAAGCCCTGTTCTCAGAGACACTGAAACCAGCAGGAAGGACATGCGCACACCACTCCTGAAAGAGTCCAGCCACTGATTCCCTCGGCATTACGGCCACCCTCCCAAGCAGGGCGCGATGCCGGGACACCTTCCCGCGGCACGGGCTCCTCGGGAAGCCAGGGCCTGCACGGAGGGAAAGATCCCGAGCCTGGCCGACAGGAGCAGCGCTACGGTCCCAAATCCAGCATGGGTCAGGCTGGAGCGGATCACAGCGGTCCAACCTCTCAAAGCACAGGGTACAGGATCGCATCCAGATGATTCCCGACTATCTCCAGTGACGGAGACTCACAGCCACCCTGAGCAATCTGTCCCAGGGCTCGGTTACCCGCACAGTAAAGCTTCCCCCCTTATTCAGGCGCAACGCCGATCCGGGGGGAATCTCACTGCGGGGAGGAAAGGACCGAGAGGACCTGAAGGCCGCCGGGGCCCCGGGCAGAGTCCGGCGGGGATGCCGCCGGAGCGCGGCGGCGCCGGGCAGAGCCGAGTGTCTCACTGACCAGGTTGCGGAGCCGCGCCGCCTGCTCGCGGTGGAAGTCGAGGCGGGCGAGGGAGCCGGGCCGGTGTTTGTCTGCCCACAGGCTCATGGCGCTCCAAAAGCCCGCGGGCCGGCAGCGGGAGGCGCGCTCCGTACGGCGGCCGCCGAGGGACAAACTCCGGCGGCGGCCCCGCCCCCGCGGCTCCCTCAGAGGGGCGCGGCGGCCGCGCCCCGGCCGCGGCAGATGCGGGGTTTTCCCTTTCGAAGGGACAGAGACGGTCCCTGAGCCTTGGCAGCGGCAGCCCCTGTGCTCCCTGACGGGCTGTAACAAAAGAGCCCCTTACCAAGCGCTGCGCAGCAGATTAACTCTGCCCGCCAGCCCAAGCCAGCGCGTCCGGGGAGCGAACCCCCCGAGCTGCATCTGAAATCACTCCTCTTGCGGCTCATTCCAAGGAATCACAGAATCAGTTAGGTCGGAAAAACCCTGTGAGATACAGCCTGTGACCCAACACCATCAACTCAACCAGACCACGGCCCTGAGTGCCTTATCCAGTCTTTCCTCAAACACCTCCAGGGACAGTGATTCCACCACCTCCCTGGGCAGCCCATTCCAATGTCTAATCACACTTTCTGTGAAGAAATTCCCCCTCCTGTCCAACTTAAACTTCGAATGGAGCAACTTGAGACTATAAACAATCGGTCGAAGGAGGTTACAATCAGACTGTAATTTGGAATGTGAATTCTTCAAAAGCCCATAACACCTAAAAAGGCTTGTTTTTATTTCTTGTTATTTGGTGGGAGTTATTGATGATGTCCACTGTGATCTGCTGATGTTCATCTAGCCATTTGATTCTTAAAACTGTATCTCCTGTGCCAGTTCCTTTACTTTTATGGCAAAACCCCCCCCCAAAAAAAAAAACCAAAAAAAACCCCCAAAAAAACCAAAAAAAACCCCCAGCTTTCAGAAGGATTTGGATTATTTTCTTCCCTTTCTCAAAAACTTTTTCTTCACCTTCACTATAAATTAATGAGTTGCCCACAATATATGTATCACACAGTGAATTTTCAAGTTCCATCTCTGTGTGTGGCTTTGTGTATATACAGAATATCTATACAGAGAATTACACAAAAAATATGTATGTAATAGACAGACTTATTTGGCTCTTTGTCTTGTAACCCTAATAAACAAAGAATATGCACAAGTGATATTATTTAAAAGTAGAATTCCTTGAAGTAATGGAATATGGATATCTATACACATGAATAGTCGAAAATGTGTCAGCCTTTTTTTTTTCCTGATACGATTTCTGTGAGGAAAAAAAAAAAGTAGATTAAATGTTCATGTGGCTGTTCATATTTTATCAGGTCTGTGTGCACATTTATTCACACAGTCAGAAAGCATAATGCAGGTAATGGCTACTCTAACCTAGACATTCGAGTTACTCATGAAGATCACAAAAAACTGCTGGGAGCACAAGGGAGTAGAGCACTTTTCATCGATACCATGTTACCTGCCTGTCTGAAATAGTTACATTACTGCTCTCACCTACATTCATTAATCAGTTTTATTTGCAGATTTAGCAAATTAGCAAATTCTACAACTCCCTGACAGAAGAGTGTAGCCAAGTGGGAGTCAGCTTCTCCCAGGCATCCAGCAGCAGGACAAGAGGACACAATTTTAAGCTGCACCAGGACAGATTTAGGTTGGACATTATAAAGAAATTCTTCACAGAAAGGGTAATTAGACACTGAAATGGACTACCCAGAGACTGGTGGAATCACTGATCTTGGAGGTGTGTAGGGAAGGACTGGATGTGGCACTTAGTACCGTGGTCTGGTGGACAAGGGGGTGTTGGGTCATAGGTTGGACTCAATGATCTCAGAGGTCTTTTCCAGTCCAGTTGATGCTGTGATTCTCTTGGTACTTCTTTGTCAGCACTGCCCTGTGCCATGACGGAGCCTGTGAAAGTTGTAGAAATATCCTACCCAGTGCTTCTACCAAGCAGGGCAGGACCTCCTGTTCCTTTGCCATTTGCTACATTTACATTTTGGGGTCCACAGTGTTTCTCAATGCATGGCTGTTCTCTCTGCTTCGTACCTACTGCTCCTCAAAGTAATCTCTGAATTTGAACATTAATTTATTTGGTATTCTCTTTGGTTAGCTGTATTTATTACTTGCCTTTTTATGCTTTTCCAGATCCCTAGCTCATTTGCCTGACTTTTTAATAATTTCTGAATGATGTGCTGCTCTTCTTGTGTCTATCAATGTCACTTAATTGCAACTTCTTGATGACTCCTTATAACCTACACAGTTTTTCCAGCCCCCAGAGAGCTTTTGCTAACTCATACCAGCTTCCAGCAAGTGCTCTGACAGGTATTCCAGGTTTTTAAAGTACCAGTGGAAACAAATCCTTTTTGCATGAGGTCAGACATAAGGGAGAGTGGTCTCTTAGATACTTTCAGCTTCTGAAGAGATCAAGCCGTGAAGACATAGCATGTCTGAAAAGCCCAAGGCCCTTTTTATTATTAGCTCTATTTATTATTAAAATTCCATAAGATTTCTTCTTATACTGCATAGAAAATCTTGGAAATTGTGCCCTACCTCTGCAATGCATTTAAGTATGGGCTTATACCTAAACTTTCAGTTATTTTGTGCTATATAAAGTAATTAGGCAAATGAGCAAAATTAATTTGTTAAGTAAAAATCTTGTCATTTTAAGACCTGTGACTGCATGAAGCATTGCAGTTGTGGAACTTTACATCTGATTAAGATGGTCTACAATGTTTTGATTTTCTGCTTCATTAATTTTTTAACTTCACTATAAATCTAAACAAAATGAAATAACTATCTAAAATGGAATGCTTTGGCCAAGTGTATTACAAATAAATTAATGTGAATAATACAGGAGACTCTGGCAATTTCAGTTGCAGTCACAATTCACTCAAACACAAAGGCTTTTAGAATATGTCTTCACTCATTCTGTTCAGTCCAGCAGAAAGGTCAAAAGGTAAGATGACTTCTCTGCATGAATAAACTAGACAATGTATCTGAAAATAGAGATTTTAACCACAAATGGCATTTTAAGCCCCTTACTACCAGCAGCCACGTTATCAGAAAGTGACACAATGTCAGGTACTGTAAGAGAAGCTCCATCTTATACCCAAATTGAAGCAAAACTGTAATATCTGTGTCCTGTGTCTAAATATATATATGTGTGTGTGTGTGTGTGTGTGTGTATATATATATATATATATATATATTTAAACTGGCTTTAGACTAATTATTGAAGCATTAGAACAAATTAGATAGTTGTTACACTGACCTCCAAAATATATTTACAGCATGATTGGTGCTAGCAAACCAAGTAAGCCATTAAAATGTCCAAGTACCATTTTGCTGTACAATGACCTGTATTTTTCAAACAGAAAACTTTCTGGCATCTTTTGATCCTTCAGGCTGCTTATCTGACTGAGATAGGTTTTTCTTTTCAGTTTCAAGTATTTCAGCAGATCACTGCCACTCTGTTGGCTGTCACTCTAGGTTATGTCCCCTGTCCTCATCAGAGCACCTATATTGCTCCAAGTAAATTGTAGTACAGCAAGGAAGACTAGATTACTAATTTGAAAAAAACACCATAATAAAGTGACATCTGTTCTACTGGTGACATGCTGATGTCACGCATATTGAATTTGACAGTGGAAAAAACAACTAATGGTGATAGCCAAATAAAAATCTAAAATAAGCCTATCTCATATAGATTGGCAGCAGCAAAGAAGCTGCTTCATTATAAGAGAAGTAAAACCAAGAAATCCTTTTTCTTCAGGAGTCTGATGGTTTATCTGACAATCCTTTATTTAATCTGGAATATTAAAGTAATAGAAACCTTATAGAAGTTTTCCATGCAAGGATGAGACAAAAAAGGTGTAAAATACTTCTTTACAACCATTAAAAGTGTATTCTGGAAAAGGCTATGGAGTTAATATTTAATTAGAGGATACATCCTGTGCATCAGTCATTACCATAAAGTTTTTTTTACATTTGTCCATCTGGAAAAGATTTTAAAAAGCCCTTTCATAAAGATGAAAATAATTAGGCGTGTAAAAAAAAAAAAAAAACACAACAAAACCACCCAGGGCACTTGTTCTGATGTAATCAGTACTCCTTCATGTTCCAAACCCTGCTGCTAAGAACCAGACACTTCTCAGCTTCCCCAGTCTCTAATTTACTTGGAGAAACCAAGAAAAAAAGGTGAGATATGTCTTGCTGTTCTTAAGCCCTCTGTGGCCTCAATTGTGCATAGCTGTGCAAACCTAAGACCCCTTTTTTCTCCCAACAGTAAGAATTGTCCAGCTACATGTGTAAAGCAAGATTTACAGCAGCATAGTTAATCATAATAGAGAAACATAAGGAGGCTGTTAACATTGTTCAAATAGCCTGAACATAAATTCAAACATGTGTCTGGGGACATGTAGAATCACAGATCCATTCTTCAGATGAACCTCAGCTATGTTGAATACATGCCCATTTTTCTACTGAAGGTGTTGTTAAAAACCGTTGGCTATTTTCATGTGTATTTTGGGTCTTTCCCCCAGAGATTTATAAGGTCACTGACTAAAACACACATTTATGTTCTTCAGTTTCCACCAGCCTGCATTTTTGCGATAACAGAACTGGAACAGAAAGGAAGCTCTTGTCCATTAAGGATTGCAGATTTGAACTTAAGTCTCCTGAAAGTGTTCTAAACGTGACTCAGTGAGTTAAGAAATATTCAGCATTCTTTTCTGGGGTGTTCTACATAAGACACATAAGTACCTTATGGAAACTAGTCCATAGGATCTGTAAAGAATGACATGCTGTCAGATATTTAAATATATAAAGAAATGTGGTGCTTGTCCTGTAATTAGAAATCAGTTTTGTGAAGATGTTGACATATGATGTTTTTTGTCTTTTTCTAGATAAGGGTAAATGTCATGGACAGTGGCCTAAGGATTATTTCTAAATGTAGGTATTTTGCTTCCATTCTCATCAGGACTTGAACTAGATTTTTTTTATTGACCTGAGTTACTTTTACAATGAAAAAACCAATGACAATTAATGCACTTTTGCAAAAAATTAGATGAGTGTAGAGGAAAAAGGTTGCACCATAGATATCTTTGCCTGTTACATCTTAACTAATGTGGCAAGGATAATAAGTGGTTTCTAGATTTCTAAATTTTGATACCTTTTTTTAATTTAAGTTTTAATAAATAGTTAAATTAAAATTTAATAAATAAATTAAGTGTAGGCACCTCTGAACACATCTTGGTGTATATCCAAAGATGGCAATAAATGTGGTATGTAAAAATCAGATTTCTCTTGAATTCCTATAAAGTAAGTTGCTAGAAAACAATGTTACCCAAACCTGTGTCTGTCCTGTGCTGCTGGCAAACCACATTGTTTCTCCTAATCATGGTTTTCATACATTTACTGAAACTCAAAGGTTCTATAGCACATACTACATTTCATGAACACAGTAATATTTCGCATCTTGGGTATCATAATTTCATCTCCTATAAAATCAACAACTTACACTTGTAGAATCTCTTTTATTCTGGCCACAGCAGTCTTGCTCATGTCTCCTAATTTGTCTTTTCCCTTGAAGAGTAATTACATTTTTGTAGAATCAATGGGCATACCAAAGCTTTTGAATTTCCTAGTTTTCTCCAGAGACTCTCCATTTTCAAAAGAGCTTTCATCTTATGTTCAACTTCAGTTTCCATAAATTTTGCTAATCTTTCAAGTTTTGTTTTGATGTCACTCAGTCATCAGAGGTTTACTCAGATTTATTAGCTAATTCTGAGGCCAGCCCTGTTCATTCCCTGTTAGGTGGAATCTTAACAGCAGTGTATTCACATATCCTCACTGTAAATGTGTGTCTGTTATAAACACATCCATAACAACATAACAAGCTACATCATGCTACACTTCTTGGTTTTATACATTAAAATATCCAATACACAATGACAAAGGAAATCTGGAGTAGAAATTTAGTTTGAAAAATGTTTACCACAAATATATCCACCTTTGGTAACAGCAGACTTGTCCACATAACACTATTGCCTAGTTGAGGTCTTGGAAAATTACCACAGAGCAATACACACTATAAAAAGCTATTAGTATTGATAGGTCTTTCTACAGCTGTATTGCTATTGATGTGAATGGGAATGAACCACAGTCCCAGAGCTCCTGGTGCTGGAGGGTTTTACCAGCAGAGATTAAGTGATTGACTTTCTGTTCTTCAGCATTACAACACTATAGTGACAAAACTGCTGCTTTTCTTTTTGTTAAACAAAAACCAGTATCATGAGGTTTTCTGATCATTCCTCTGGTTCTTATATTTCTTACACAAGGACACTTTAAAATTTAGTGTGTTTTTTTAAAGTTGGCAATGCAGAACCCAGCCCTAAATGCTAAGCACACCTTGAGGAACAGTCTATTATGCTTTTGAATTTAAGGAAAAGAAGACGTAGATTAAATATTTTGCTTTTGTTCTCTTCATCTATTTTGTCCTTCCACTTCTTCAGGTATCAGTCTGAATTTACACTTCCTTACAGTGAAAATTCATTTTCAACTCTGTGAAGAGCCTCTTTTCAAGCTTTAGTGCAAGTAGAATTAAGTTCATATGAATGATTTGCTGTACTCATGACAAAGCTGTGCTCTTATTTTGTTTTGCCTCAGATGTTTCTCATCTGGAAGAACCACCTTAAACCAACAACGTATGCAGGCCTTGAAGAACCATTAAGTCCATCCTTTGGAGATGCAGCAGTTAAAATTTATGGATTATTTTCTAGCTGCACATATGTGACTGCACTGTTTGCAATAGAAAAATGCATAGGCTAACAACTGATATATTTTTAAAATTATCTAATGAAGGACCTTCCAATTTATATAAGTCAGTTGTTTATAGGGATACTGTGGCTCTGAGTAGCATTCAAAGCACACTGTCACTTTTTCTGCCTCCTACAGATTTTTCCTTTCTGGAAGCTGTTTTTTGTTTTGGTATGTCCTCTGCACTTAGGTGTCATTCCCTTTTTCAGTCCCAAATATCTTTGTGTGATGGCTAATTAGACATCTGTATCAGAGGTCAGAATTGTGATAAATTCTTTGTACTTTTAGGATAAGTTAATAGGCTGCTTGATAGGAAAGAGGTCAAGAACAAGACCAGTGTATCTTGCCTCTTTGGCTGCCACTACTATTCTTTGGACCTGGCCAATGAGTTCCGCTGGAGTGCTCTAGACATACTACCTGCAGATCATGTCTGGAAGGGTACATAAACTTGTAGAGTTCTATTTGTGCAAGTGACCTTTTCTTGCTAATCACGACAAAAACCTGTAGTAGTAAATAAAAGCAGAGAATGGCCACTCTCAGTAAATTAGATGAGCTGTCACCAAAGGTTAGGGAGGAAGACACCAAAATGTTTGTTCCCATCCATGGGACATGCTGAATTTTGGGTTGAGTTGCCTCTCACCAGAGTAAGGTTTTCATAGTATGAGGTGAACATATGTCTATCCTGGGGCATGACATAAGTGCATATGGCTTGTTTTGGAGTATGAAGGGCCTGCTAGGGCAGTGCTGGGGGGGGGGGAGGGCATAGCATGAAGGAAGTTGGATGTGTTGCAGTCGTTTTGTGCTGCCTGTTAGAAACAGCACATGCTGTCCTCAAGAGTGTGCCTTGGCATTGGCTTAGGAAGTATTAGAATGGGCCAAAATGATGCCAAGGAACATGCTTAGTCTTGCTGAGTATGAATGAGCAGGGTTATAGTGCTTACACACTTGCTTTGGCCTCTGTCACTTTCCAATGTAAAGGAACATGAGCCTCATATGGCTTGCTGGTCTTAGCAGCCAGGTATGCAATGGCCAGCCTGCTCTGCTGATGGGCTCCTGAAAAACCTTCAGCACAGCAAGCAAACTGCTTATGTTGCTTCTGGGAACTAAGGGGCACAAACTCAAAGTAGCGCTTTCAAAGGTTCAAAACAAGAAGACTGTGGTTCTTCACACAGGTCATAGTTTTAGAAGTCCTTGACACAGGATACTGGGGAGGCTAAAAGTTTACAGAAGTTTAGGGTCACATAAACTCACAGAAGAAAAAGCTGCAGTGTTTACTGGCTTTGTGGAAGTTACATCTGGCACAGAGAGCTCCTAAAACAGCATTGTTGAAGTTTGGGAGAATGTTGAGGGAAATTACCGCTCTATATTTGCCCCACTTACATACTCTGTCCTCTGTACCTTCTGTGACTGCTGTCAGAGACAGGATACTGAGCTGGAGTTGTCTGGTCCAGCTGAGTGCTCTCCCATATTTATCTTCTGTCTCACCTCCGTCACTGTGCATGCATCCAGTGAACTCAAGACATATAGAGTCTGCTGCTCGGACTGCTCATTTTTTTTTCCATTGCTTTCTGTGGGGATTTAGTCCAGACAGGATCAAGTAATGTATTTTTTCAGCACCTGCAGACCTCGGGTGTTTTCTCATCATAAGCTTCCTGCTTAGCTTAGTATTCTCCTCTTTAACTTTTCTGCCATTCTTCCACTCAGCCAGAGCAGACTATTTCTTCTAGGAAGCAGAAATTTCACTTTTTAGGCCATTAGTGCCTTTGCTTGTAAATTATCTTCCCCCCAGAAAAAGCTGCTGTAATTCTTTAACACTGCCAGGCAATAAACCCTCCTTTCTCTTGTAACTTTTCCTGTCAGCACTTTGTTTATCTGTTCCAGAAAGTCTGCCTTTCTAAAGCTTTTTTGGTAGCCAGTGGAAGAAGTCTTGGGCCTATTTGCATTCTGCATCAGTGTGCAGTGTCTGAGCAGCAGCATGAAGTGTCTGCACTTAGCGTGTCAGATATGTCACAGCTTTTCAATTTCAGCTCTGCCACCACTTTTTACCTTCAAATCCTTCAACAAGCCCATATCTAGAAAATAGAGCTGTAATTTACTATGACATGACTTCCCCTATTAAAAATGAGTACATCTGTTCACTCAGCTATGGGTTCCTCAACACCCTCCAGTACCAGCATAATTAGAGTTCTGATTGCAACCTGCTAATGATTCCTCCCCCAAATATCTCCCAATCTAATTTTAAATGCGACATAACAAATGGTGCTAATAAACAACAGGGAGAGAACATGATATGGGTAAATGAGTTATAGCAGTATCACAGAGGAAAATTCATTTGCACATAGATACAAGTGTGAACTCACAAGCTTATATAGGCACTAGATGTTTAAGACTGTAAAAAGACAAAGACATAGACATGAAATACATTCAGGACCATATCACTGCGTTTATCTTGCATGCTGTGCCTTATCTAAATCTTGTTAATGCTATATATACAAACAAAATTTGCTTCTGTTTCTAATAGAAATTTTCATGTATTTTTAATACACATCTAAAGTCTTCATCTTGTTCTAGGAGGTATATTATTATTTCAGGAAACTTGGTTTTATCAAATTGGTGATTGTCAAAACAGTTCTGAGACCTTCCACTGACTTCAGAAGGCTGCTGATGAGCTTCACTGATCATGTGAAAACCATCCTGTATCTGTAATCAGAGAACCCCTGAGAAAAGTCAGATAAGCAAATTTAAAAGATGATCCAATTAAAGTTTATGGTACTATCAAAAGTTTTAATTATTAAATCAATATAGAAATGGGAGGGATTTTTATCAAAGTGAAGGAAATAGTTATTTTGCTCTTGATTTCCATAGGTTCAGGATTTTATCTATAATGTACAAAGGAACTTTGATTTACTAGATTTAAAATCTTACTGATGTTGCAATATGTTTAGTAATATAATGGAGTATTCATTCTTGGGCAATCCAGCTGTTCTGCTAAACATTATAGAAGCACCCTCAGGTAAAGCGTCATTGCTTTCCTCTCCCTTTTGGTTTTGCAACTTGTGTTTATCATTGAATGCCATATGGTGCAGGTTCTTGACATCATTCATCAATATAGCAACATGCATTCTGTTCCCTTGTTGTACACACTAGTGTCAGTCATCTTGGCTTCAGAATAAGGGATTGTCCAAAAGTTTTTTGTTTCCAACAATCAAACACTGTTGATTAATTATTCATGTAAACTTAATTATTATCCATTTAATTGATTTAAAAGGTAAAAAAAAAAAGCTACTTATATCCTATATATCAAAGAGTAAGCATATTGCCCAAAAAGATCAGAAAGAATCATTCTTCCCATGCAGTAACTGATAAATAGGTGGGTGGTTAAGAAAAGGGTTTTTTTATCTTGCAATGTCAGATGTTGATCAGAGATTGAAACAAGATTTTATCTGTTGATCTGCTGTCTTTCTAATTTAGACTCTTATGTTTTTTAAGCCTTGGAATTATTTTGTAGGTAACTAAGAAATACACAGGCATGCTAGAATAAGTTATTCTGCAATTCAGTCATCTTTGTTAGGATTGCCAAGGAGGAGGGCAGATGTAATTAGCAAAATTTGCACTTCGTCAGCATTGTCAAAGTTACAAGTTTCTATAGAAATATTTGGAAGGTATTCAGCAGGATATAAGAGTTAAGGAAGTGATAACAGATTTTTTTTTATTATTATTATTTTAAATTAATGTATATCTGCTGTTAGGACTGATTATTTGTTTTGTTCCAAATTGTGTTCTATTTAAATGTTGCTTTATTCTTGATCTGGCTGAATGTAATCTTTGATTTTTATATGTTTATATGTCATATGAGGAAATCCTGGATTTTAAAATCACTTCTATTACACAGTGGTTCATTTGGACAGAGTTTCATTTGGAGCAGGAGTTTCTGCAGTGTCATGGTTATCACATTTGCCTATCATAAAAGGTGGTTTGAAACTGGGTGGAAACACTATGTTTTGGGGGAGCAAAGTGCTTCTGACTGTAAGAGAAGATCATGTTCATGATCACCTGAGGATTGTTCATAAGTCTATAGGACCTGCTGAGTTGCATTCCAGAATCCTGAGGGGATTGGCTGATGTAATTTCCAAGCCATTCCCCATCATATTTGAGAAATCATGGCAGTCAGATGAAGTTCCCGGTGACTGGAAAATAGGAAACGTTTTACCCATCTTTAAAAGGTTAGAAAGGAGGACCCTGTGAACCAGTAACCTCTGAGCTTCCCCTCTGTGCCTGGGAAGGTCATGGAACAGATCCTTCTGCAAGCTGTGCTAAGGTACATGGAGGACAGGGAAGGGATTTGAGACAGCCAGCATGGCTTCACCAAGGGCAAGTTCTGCTTAGCCAACCTAGTGGCCTTCTCCAATGGAGGGACTACATCAGTGGACAAGGAGAGAGCTACTATCTATCTGAACTTCTGTTAAGCTTTTGACACCATCACCCACAGCACCCTTCTCTCTAATTGAAGAGAGATGGATTTGGTAGGTAGACTATTGAGTGGATAACGAATTGCTTGCAAGGTTGCATCCAGAGGGTAGTGGCCAATGGCTCAAAGTCCTGATGGATGTCAGTGTTGTCCCCCAGAGTTCTGTACTGGGACCAGGGTTATTTAATGTTTTCATTAATGACACAGAATTATAGAATCATAGAATCATCAAGAGACCTACAAAATCATCCATTCTACCCAGCAGTATCACTGTAACCCCTAAGTCACTAAACCAGATCACCCAGTGCAGATCCAAATCTCTCTCTAATCCATCCAGGAATGGTAACTCCACCACATTCTCCAGAAAACTATTCCAATGCCTGTCACCCCTAAGAGTAAATATTTTTTTCTAATATCTTATCTGAATCTCCCCTGTCTCAGTTTGAGGCCATTGCCTCTGGTCTACTCACTGCAGGTGTGGCACAAAAGACCAGCCCCCACGTCACTACAAGCTCCTTTCAGGGAGTTGTAGAGAGCAATGAGGTCCCTCCTGAGCCTCCTCTTCTCAAGACTAAACAAATCCAGCTCCCTCAGCTGGGGATTCTTTATTATATTAAAAGCAAATGCAAAGATGAAATCTAATTCAAATCTATGTAAATTAAATTGTTCCCACTGATTACAATGGAGGATATTTCAAGAGGTCTACATGTCACTGCAAGTAGAGTAAAAATCCCACACATTTTGCAGAGAACAGGAGATGGCTTTGAAAAATCTGGCTTAGACAAGATAGCAAAGGCAATGTACAGAAATACAGGTGGGAGTTTTTTTATTCCCTTTATTCAACTAGTTTTCACCCCTGTTCTCTTCCCCTCTGTGCCAGGATATAATATTGTCTTGTATCTAACTCTGACACTTTGTGCTGGTAGTGGTAGTGTGATGTGCAGAGGAAGGTTTTTAGGCCCTTGCTGCTTCCCCAGACTAGCAAGGTTTCATAATTACTCTTGAATCCTAAATCCCAAGTTCCTTTTCCTGTGAGCTTGGGAATCACGCTGATTTTGGTGTCTGGGAAACCTTGGTACAACAGGAAACTAAGCAGAATTTTAGGCCAAATGAAATATCAGTTTATAATGCAATTTTGAAAATCTGCTGATATATGCAGTCTCAGGGCAAATTAAAACCTCAGCAGGAGTAATGCCATGCTGTGCAAAAATATTGCAATTGATGCTTCTATTTTTTACTGTAATTGTCTGAGACCCTCAGGAGAATACATACCAGACTCCAAAGGAAAGTGCATTTGTAAGCTCTATAAACTGGTGCTTTGAACAGCACAGGGATGTGAAAAAGAAAAATGACACTTCATGAGGTTCTGGATGAGAAAAACAAATTAGATCCTTCTGCTATAGCTGCTGCTACTCATATACTCACAGGTTTGTTTTTGTTTAAAAATAATCTAAAGTGCTTTTTTATTGTAAAAATAAATTATTGCTCATAAAAAAAATTCAGGAGGTGGATGTTTTATTATCATGGCTGACACACGAATAATGTGCTGCACGAGAAGCTTCCTACTGTGGCAGAATTTAAATGTTAACAAAAATTTAAGTACTTCTCCACAGAACAGGAGATTTTATTGCACTGCCCTAAATGTTCAGGTCATTTCCTCATAGGTAAAGTGATACAAATCTGGCTTCAGCTGTGTGTGTTCTTCTGGTCCTGACTTAACCTCTTGCAAGCATTGCCTCACATCCCCAAGCCAAACAGAATCAACCCTCTCTACAATCAGAGAAGGCAGTGTGTTGTGGGCCCCTTGAGGCCTTTTTCTGTATTTCTCTGCTGTCCTCTCTCTGGACTAAGGTATCAGACTCAAATGATTCAGGGACGGATTTCTGATGTAGATTCTTGTCAACAACCAAGGGAAGGTAGTCCATGAAATTATTTTTAAAACCACCATAGAGATGTTGAATTTCAGTAATGTTGATCCAGGTAGCTCTTGGTCCTAACCAGCCTGAAAAGATGCAAATAATCTGCCTTGCTGTGTGCTTCTGCTTCCAAGATTAAAATAATCCTATAACAATATGGATGTTATGATGATGAATACTGGCCATGTTTTAAAGGGTCCAGTGACAGCCAGTCCCTCTGAAGTGGGAAAGGAGGAGTCACACAACTGGTGACCGAATGCAGAGTCCATTTCCTGCTGTTTCCATGTAAATGGGGAGCCAGTCCCTTGTTTAAATCTCTGTGACTACAAATACAATGTGTAGTGCTTATTAAAAATATAACTGTCCTATATATAATAAATGCTCTCCTACTGGTGCTAGGAAAGAAAAAGGCTTTCTTCAGGATTTTTTTTTCACTTGAAATCAAATTGTAAGGTTTTGTCAGCTCCTACAGGAGATCTTTAACTTTCTGCTCCATCACTTAGGAGACTTGTTCTTGCTGTCACTGGTTAATGGTAAACAATTATCTGTATTCCTTAACCAAGCTACCTACCTACATCACTTTTTCACCCTCAAAACTATCTCATCAATCATACCATTAAATTAAAATAATAAAAATAAAAATAAATGTAACAAAGTGTCATGTAAACTCTCTACAGTTAACAGGAAAATCTGCATTACCTTGGGAATTCATATTACTATTTTCTTTAAAAAAGCATTGCTCATTAAAAAATATTTAGTAGAAACATAGAGTTTCCTACTTTTGTATCATCACAGAAGTGTGGCTAGTTTCCAGCCCCCCATCAAGGAAGTATGATTCATCAATAAATGAAAGAGAATCACATCTTCCTTATGTACTGCTACCCTTTAACTAAATGTTAAATTGAATGTGCCTTCAACACTAAAGCAGCTATAATAGTCACCTAGAATCTCTTATGCTTCAGTATATTAAATTTATCATTTAAAATATATAATAGATAAATGTCATTCCAAGTATACTGCTTAAGATCTGTTGAAATACACTTTTTCCCCCTTACTTTTTTTTTTACTCTATTACAGTGACATCCAGTAATTCAGGCAAAATTGTCTATGTGCTTGGTCACTCAAGAAACAAAATTGAGTAATACATTTTGTGCATATCTCCTTTAGCTCCATGTTTTCATTAGCCATTGTTCAAGTGTTCAAAATTCAGAGGTTTGTCTTATAAGAAGTTGTTACAATTCCAAACAGCACCTGACATTTGAAATTTTCAACATACTTTGGAAATGACCCCTAAATGGTCACAGCTGTATGGATATATCTGAGAATTTTCTTCCAGCTCATTCTTTTTTAAAGTTTTGTCACAGAGAAATGAGAAAGGAACCACTCCCTCTGAGAGCTGAGCATGTTTGTGTAGGCAATAATAGTGAAGCCCTGTAATAAAAAGATTAGTCCCTGTAAATGTGGCATTTTCACGGACATTCTCCTCTTCCTTATTTCTCATGGCTTTTCAGTTTAAATGGTTAATCTAAATATTAAAAAGCTGTTTGTTCCTCTAGTGATAGGTTACCTACAAAGTGTTGGTGGGTCGATATGTCTAAAATAGCATATATGTGAGTGTGACTGCTATATTTATGTCGCCAGATGAGATTGTTGTTTGAGGTAACACTGAAACCCCTGTGCAACAAGGGGTCTCCCCAAACTTCTCCAGTCCTTCCCGTTTGGTGCTGCCAGCCGGGAAGGTTACAATCAGGATCCCAAGTCATAGACCAAAGCTGTCTGTGCTCCTTGAGTACAGCTGTTGATTAAGGAACATGCTAAAACTGGGGGCCATGGAAAGTATTTGCTTATTTTGTCTTGATTTTATTGCTTCCTGAAAATCCAAGAAAAGTCAGAGCAGTAAAACATTTCTGAAAAGGAACATCCACTGAATAATGATCTCATCTGGAAATCACCAAGCTTGTATTTTCAACTGCTTAGTGATTATTCTTTTAAGTCAAAGAAGTGTTGTGGGTGGATCCAAACTATTTTTCCAGCTCTTCATTTCACAAGAGAGAATCAGTTTTCTTTGTCTGTTTGTAACTTGATTCAGGTTTCTGCTTAGGTCAGCAAACTGAAAAAACACAGTGATTTGCATGGTTCTGTGACCTTCTGTTAGAAAAAAATAACAAACATCTACAAAAGAGGTATATCTGCGTCACGAAGCTGGGCTAGGACTGCCCCTTTCTCTGCCTGCCAGGGTGCAACCTGTGATGCTTTGGGGTCTATATGGATTCACGTAGCTTTGGGTCAGGGTGCCAGGGCCCGTGCCTGGAGCACAGCAGCAGGGAGCTGGGACTTGCATAGATCCAGTAATACTGACACTGAGTATCTGCACTATATCTAATGCTGCTTTAAAAGCTGCAATCCGGGATTTATGGTTGGAAAAATCAGTTAGACCAATATACCTTGCTATCCTGTTGACATGATTTCCTTTTCAGTGAGAGACTGATCTTAATAATTATGATTCAAAACCGTGACGTTATTGAAATTCTTCCTATAATTTATTTTAGATAGTGGGTCGTTTGGGTTTTTTAACAGGCCCAGGTCTCCCTGTACAACTGTGTTCTCCTGTCCCCAACTCTGGGCTCTACCCTGTAAGAGGGCTGCAGCCCACGAGGTGGCAGAGCTTGCCTTGGAGAGCAGCCTTTGGTGAAAAAAACTTTTCTTTTTTTTTTCTGCTAGCAAAGCTCCCTCCCCCGCTTTCTTCCATTTGCTCATTAATTGCAAATGTAGCTTCCTTTTTGCACATAAATCCCAATTTCCTTAGACAAATAACGGAAAATATTCAGCCAAATGTAGACATGGAGATCAGTTTTTATATTGATTTTGATTCAAAGGTTCTTCTGTCAACAAATATAGGAACCTTTGTCTTAACTTCATTTATGTCAGGAGCTTCAAACTAGTTGAACAAGCTGTAATTTGTTTAACTTCACTGAAATTTAACTCAGTTTCAGTGTTTGTCTCAAAATTTGGAAATGGCAAAAACCAAGTGAAAAATGCTCAACCCTTCAGTTTTTAAAATAGCAAATAATTTTTAAAAAAAAAAGGTTTGAAAATCATTCCCCGACAAGAAATGTCTGTCACTGTTTAGAAATTATTAAATCTTCATCTGATTATCACAGATATTTGACATGAGCCTACTCAATATAATTGACCAGTAAAGAAGTTGCAGCATGTGACTCCATTTGATTTTGTTCCTTTTTCCAATTTCCAGACCTGATAGGGAGAGCAGATATGATTAACGTAATTCTAAATCAGAGCCAGCGATGTTATTGTAGGAGTTAGTAGCAGTGCAATGTTCATACTAAGTGTGCCAATCCCTACAACAAAGCTGAACAGGAGAGTTATTTAAAGAGATTAAATGATGCAGAATAAAGCTTCCAAAAGCTGTAATTGAAAGTGACAGAAGCATTAGCTTTGAAACAAGTAACATTCAATCACAGAGATTATACAGAAACATAATTTTTGTATGTTGTTTTCTTCAATAGAATTTAATTTTAATCTGTTGAGACAGCTCATCATTTTCAGCTGCCTACTGCCAGAAGCCTGTCAGAGTATGTAAATGTACAGCTACTGTGAGGAGTGGGACCTGTTCTCTCCAACACTGGCCTCAGTTTATGCATGCCTAAAATTTCAGGTGCTCCTACTGCACCTGTGGGTTGCACCGCTTCTTGCCTTTGTATGTACCATTTGAAAGGCTGAACTTCTGGACAAGCAGTGTAGTCCCAGTGAAAGCATCATATTTGGGCAGTCACAAGTAGAACATTATTAAAGGGCAAAGGCATGAAGGATAAAAGCATGAAAAAACCTTTACACAAACACACAGAGTCCAGGAGAAGGGTTCAAACCTTCTAGTAAATAACATTTGATTTTATTCTCCTGCAAGTGTTCAGGAAGTCCAAATGGGATCACAGTAGCTGAAAGCAGAAAACAATTTGTGCATAGTTTGATTAGTCAGGACACAGAGAGAGTGAATCTCAGTGTGGTGCTGGAGTAATAACAGCTCCTCTGATGATTTACCAGTGCCCCTGCCCTGAGTGATAGGAAACCAAGCTCTGTATTTGCAGAACGTGTGAGCAGGAGCAAATGTGACCTTCAGGAAGGCTGATATGAAGTGCCTTTGCCTCCTGGGGACTCAGAAGGGCAACATACAGGAGGAACTCATGTTGACACTAACCTGCTGTTTATAGCAACCAAAAGTACATGTGAAAGCATGTAAAAAACTCCAAGCACTTTGGATGGGTTATTTTTTAAACATCAAATTTTTTGAGTTTATTTGCTCTTATTATAAAACATGTTTGAAAGTGAAGCCAGCTGTCTAAAAAAAGCATTTGAATGACAAGGTTGTAGGGAGGTTTATTTTATTTTTCTCTAAAAGCACCTTTCTTTGCTGATATTGAAGTTTAAAAAAATAGGTTTCACCTGTGTTTCCCTCTTAGCTCCTTACAAAGTCTGAATTATTTAGAACGCCTTTTTTTTTTAGAGAAGGTCATATCAACAGTTCAGCGTGGCCGGATTTTAGGAAAACAAGTATTTTGTACATAGAGCAGTTCCTTTTGGCTGATGGTGAGAATATTAAAACAGAAGCAGTTTCAGTGTGAATTGCAATCAGGGATCAGATCCTGACCAGAGCTGGGACTGCTCTGATCTCCCTGCCTGCCCCACAGGTCAGGCTGGGATTTGTTCTGCTCCCATAACACAGGTCTGGCACTGATGACTGAGCACCAGGGTGGATAAAGTTTTGATAATGGAGCCAAAACTTCAGAATAAATGATTAATTTATCTATATCCAAAGTAAATGATGCTATCTTCAGGGTAGGGACTGTCTTACCACATTTGTTTGCAAATGTTTGAGCTTTTCACCCTTTGTCAGTAATAAATGATAACATTGCAAGGAAGGAAAATGGACTTCAGAAAAGACTGCCGGCTTAAAAAAGAGCAGCTAGAAAGATTAGGCCTACAGGCGTAGCTTTAATGGTGATACTGTCACTGAGAGAGACACAAGCTCTTGCCAAAGGGCCATTATAACACTCTGTTTACTACAGTGCTCAGTACAGGACATGTAGTCACCCTAGCACCGAGTAACACTTGCTATATTGTGCTCAGAATTAGTAATGAATATCATGTGAGTACGGAATGTATCAGATCTTTCCAAAACTGCATCTGGGCAGGCAAGAGGGTTGGCTGCCTCACTCAGCAGGACACTCAAGCTACTTTGTGTTGCTTTGATGTCACAATGCTGCTAGGAGGTTTTCATGACTGGCTGCTTAGGAATGCTGCTTGTGTGAGGACAAAAGCCACTGATGGACAGGAAATCCAGTATGATTTGGTCCCAGTGTCCCAATGACACACACAGTCTTGATTGTCTCCAAGTCAAGAATCTGCAGAGGTTTTGACAAGCTACTGTTGCCCCTTGTGCATCACATTTTTAGCTGAGAGTTGTTGGCTGCAACTATGATCAAAATGTCATAGTTTCTGATTTCTCATAGCTATTGATGACACCAATAGAGGGATTTCGCCAGATTACATAACATTCATTATAATGTAGAAACAAAATCATTCATGCTTCCCTTGTTGATGTGGTCCTGGTGGTGGCTGTGGATCTCTGTGGACATGACTGGGTCATCAGACACCAGAAAGCATGGTGTAAAGAATGGAGAATGGGAGTTTAATATCTCATGGACTCATGGGTCTCAGCTTTGTGCCTTCCTCCTGTCCACTCGTGGCACCATTATGGGAAAATCAACAAACCTGGAGCACTTCTGAATGCCAGTTGACTGCCACTTCATTCATGAATTGGAATGCTGAAGATCTGTTGGCACCTAGAGCAATAAATCTAAATAGCTTTTGTACCAGTGGGATAAATCTAAATTTGTTTCATACTGGTGCCTCTTACAAGGCCTCTCATAACTAAAGTCTGTGATTTTGGTGTTGCAAAGACCTGGGCAGCTCTTGCAAGGTGAGCTGGTGACACTGACCAGTTACACTCATCTCCCAAAGTTACTTTTAGGGTGTGATGTAAAGACAGGAAGTATCTGCAGATTTTGAGGAACAGACATGAATCTGGAGGATAAAGGAAATTTGTGACTTTTTATTTATCTATGAGGAGAGAACAACCATTACGTTCAACTTTAGATAAACATCTACTAAAGCTTCTGAACAACAAACTAGACAAGGGGGAGTTGTCATAAAAAATAGCAGGTATTTCTATAAAGAGTCTTATTTATCTGAGGTGATAAAAGAAAAGCTGATTAGAAAAGATTGTTACTTTACTATATTAGTTTTATAGCAGAGTAGCTGCCATCAATTCAATGGAATTTCACCAGCATTAAAAAAAAACAATGAAAAAGAAGACTTTCTGAATTTAAAGAGAAAACAAGATCAAGGATTAGTTTGCTTATTTTGATAATAAAATTAAATGCTGCAAGAACATGGAATATATGATTAGGTTAGAAAAATTAGAGATGCTATTTATACAGAAATGTCATTGATGATAAATTCAGTGCTCTGTAAACTTTTCAAAGGCTAAGAGAGTGATAATTTCAACTGCTGGTTCTTCATGTTAACAAACACTGTGCTATAGAATCTGCTATAGATGTCATCCATACAATAAAGGAAGAACAAATACTTGGCTATGAAAGGACATATGCTTTTCTGAAGCAGCATACTTCTACTGAGTTATATCTGCCTTTTAGTTTAAAATCTTTTTTTGTTTCCTGTTTTAAAATATTGACAAACTTTCCATTCTACATAAACATCTAAACTTCCTTAGTAGAAAAAAATACCCTATACAAAAATCAATCCTTTCCTTCTTTTTTTTTTTCCTGTAAAATCACTTTATAAACACTTTTAAAAGCTGGCAATCTAGCATTTTCCCCAGATGTCTTGTTATGTTGTAGTAATTAAATTGTAGTCTCTGAGCTGTCTTTTTCATAGCTAAGTTTACAGGAAATGCATCTTCATCCTTGTCTAGCACAGTATAAAAATGTTCTGCTGGGAATACAGTTGTATTTATTGATTTTTCAGAATTTATAATTCCTTTCAAAAGAAATTTAGTTGGCTCTTTTGAGCTTTCATGAACTGATGAAGGCAGAAAACAATGATGATTTGAAATAATACTTCTAGGGAATTTTAAGACCTTGTAAGATTTGGCACAGCATCTGCATTAGAAATATGTTCTCCTTGGTACCCATACACTCTTCATAATATCTAGTTACAAATAATGACATTGCTACATTCTTTGTTCAATAAAACGTGTCTGACTAAAAGATCTCACAAACAATATGCTGTCTGTAAAGCAATGTAGATATCACAAGTGCTAATGTGAAGTATCTTTGCAATCCCACATCAAAAAGCCAGAGCAGTAGAGAAGATAATCACCAGAAGTTGATCTCTCGGGAAGTAAGAGAACTAATCGAGCACTCTTCTGGGAGATGAGCTTCTACCTTCCTCATGTCCCTATTTAAGGACTGATAGTGGAATCTTCCTGTCTGATGTTGATGTCAGAGCAGCAGGCACAGCAAGGCACCTATGGCTTTTCTGTTCTTGGTGATTACTTCCAAGAGCCTTGAGCTGCACGTGGCTTTTTGTTCCCCAGCAGATGCCCCTTGCCCAAACACAGTCTCCATGCAGGCAGGGATATATTCTATCAAAGCCACACCACTAGGAGTGTACAGCAAGCCTGGCACTGTACTCCTGTGTCCTTGCAACCATACCTTCCTGGGGACTCAGTGCCAAGGCTTTGTCTGCAGCAGAGATGCCAAGGCACCCTCAGCACCTGGCAGAGCAGTGAAAGGGGCAGAGTAGCCCCCACAAGCTGCCACTGCTCTTCTCTGCCACTGTGGCAGCCAGGGTTGGCCTTAAGGACCCACAGCCCTGCCTTTGTATGGCAATCCAAAAAAAACAGCCTCATGGGATGGGAACAGCTCATATCACCTCAGCTGGGCTGAATTAACCCAAAGGTTTCAAAGACTTGTTTTCCAGGATCTTGACATACAGCTCATGTTGGATGTAGGGACCAAGTTAAAGTTTCCCATACCCTGGACTAATATCTCAGCTAACTGCATGTGGCAAGAGGGAAGGAGAAAGTAGTCTTCCTCTCCTGATGACATGATTTCACATGGAAATCTCATTACTGAGAACCCAAGGCAGCAGATTTCCAAGAGGACATCCAACCCACTGGATTAGAGATGCATCCTGACAATCACACTCATGTTTCCATGTCTGTTTGGATGTATCATAAAAAATCAACCAGGTACCACAAGAAGGACAAGAGCAGTTCCCACTTAAGGATAATCTAGAGGCTTGTAATTAAGTTAGGCAACCAACAAATTTAAAACTTTGATATATTTCTCTTGGAAAGCTTATTTATTCAAATGAATTTGTGCTGGGATTTCCCAATAGAATTTTCTCCACTCTGGAGTACATCATGGTTTCTATGGGTATGAACCAATTCTTCCTTTTGGACATGCTCGAAGTGTCTTTATAGTCAAATTAAATGAAAATCAAGAGTCTCAGTGCTTTTTTACCAAATATATAATGGCTTCCCACCCAAATAAAAACTTGTTTCTGCAGCAGTGACCTCCTGAGTCATTTAGCTGAATATTCTTCATTTATGCAGCTGCATCCTTCCCCAAACGCCTCTTAATCACACAAAAAAATTCAGTGTCTGCTTTGCATTAAAACACTACATCCATAGCAGGTCTTAAACTGCTGTACATTCAGTGCATTGTTCTTCTCTGATGCAGTGATTGCAGCACTTTTTCCAGTTTTGCCAGTGAAATCAGGAGGTCAAACTTTGTATCAATATTCACTGGGACTTGTTTTCATCCAACTATTTGCTTTTCAATATGCATGTTTCTCAGATATAAAGATACGTGTATCACTGAGAATCTAACATGGATTGCAACACAATTTGCAACAAAATCTCCATTTACTGCTTTTTGTTGTTGCTGCAGACCATCTTAAATTATTGTGAGATTATTCAGAATGTTGTGGCTTTTCAAAGTGGATTTTCTCATAAAGCATTGCAGCAATTTTGTTCCACACTTTCTGTTTTCCATTTGTTAATTCAAGGACTTGGACTGAATGAATTAAATATGAGCCATGTACATTATGAACTATTCCATGTATTAGGAACACAGATGTTTACTGCCATTAATTATTGACATCATTTTGGGATGAACTTTGTTATAACCTTGAATAAACAAGCTGATGGAGAATATGAACCAACGTAAAGTTTTTCCATAGCTCTGGAATATCTTTATCTAGGTAAAGCTAAAGAAGTATTTTTAAAACAACTTTAAGTTCAAAATTATCTGAAGAATAAACCAGAAAATGTCTTCCATCTATGATAAGAGCTAAACTGGGCTCATCTGTATTTCAAAGACCAGAATTCCAATTTTTTTCTTGTTCTAGTGTGTTTATCAGAATAGAGAGACGGTCTGAATAGCCTATTGTTAGTAACAGGGTTTGCTTCATCAAGTCAATAAATGGTTGAGTTGTTATATCATGTAGTTTCAGTTCATGAATTGTGCATCTGTTCAAGCCTCAACAGACTGAGAGTGCCCGTTTACAGGCTGCAAACTTTTCCTAGTTTGCAATTTCACTTTTTAAGAAAGAAATTAGATGTACCAGCAATTGCTAAAGAAGAGAAATCAACATGAGAGTTAGGCTTATTAGGGACACTTAGTCAAGTTTGTCTCAAACGTGTGAATGACAACAAGCCCTGCAAGCAAAACTTTCTAAACTCACCGTTTTCTTTAATATAATAATTACTGAAGCTAACTCTTACCAGTGTATTAATTTGAATGGCACAGCCAAGCAGATTTCAGGAGATTATCAGCACCTTTGATCTCTTGATCCACATATGCAAACCTCTTTGATGTTGGGTGGAAACCCAGCATGAATAAAAGACAGCCTATTTTCTGAGCAACAGAGGCTGATCTGGAAAAGGTCAGGCAGAGAAAATGGATACACACATAAGCCAGAATCATACAAAACAAAAAAAAATCCCATCTTTAACTGGCTAAATGAACTTTTCTGAGGCAATTTTCTTTGCTTTGTTACGCTTTAGTGAAAGTGAAATACAATACATGGAGAATTGTGGGTGCAACATTTCACTTCCTGGCTTTGACATTTCTGGTGGGTTATTACTGCTAAATATTTGTGAGCATTCATGACCTTCAGAGCTCAAAGAGCTGCCACTGGGAGGTGGATACACACAGAGCCACAATTAGTACAGCATTTCAGGTACCTGTGGAAGCTCTGTTTGCTGTAACTTTAATTTCAGCCTCTGTCCCTGGGCCTGTGGCAGTCCCTTCTCAGGAGGACAGGGTGCTGCCTGATTGTCCCGAGCAGCAAATGTTCAGGACTGTGGGTTTTGTGAGAAGGTGGAACAGGCTGCTGGACATCTGCCACTGGGCTGGTTTTGATAGTACTATGGTGGCCCATAGTAGGGAAATACCCCAAAATAAAAAGAGGAAAAAATGTGAAGAGGGAACAGGATGATTATAGTAGATACCTAAAGAAATAATGATCTTCATTTTACTGTGTCTCTCTTCTTGCCCTAAACAAAGGAACATTTTCCATAGCCAATGTTGTGGGGCACAATAATTTTCAAGTGTTTTCATATAAAGAAAAAATTCTGCCAACAGATGTGAAGATATTTATTCACAACATTAAGAGCTGTTTGTTATGGATATGCTATTTTTAATTACATTTCTGAATACATTTGTTATGGATGTGCTATTTTAATCACATTTCTGGTCATTTCTTCTAGAAGTTGTTATCTTAATTCTGAAAGTGAAAAAAACATTAGTCCTAAGGTGATAAGATGACAGGTGCAAACTGACTATTCTTTCCCTCCTTCAGCTGCTTATAACATTCACTGTGGGTCTGCAGAGTGACAAGTTCCCTTGGTCCTTCCCAGCCACAGTGCTGAGATACTGACGTAAGAGGTTTGGTCCTCACCATTACAGTTCCTCTATTGCTGCTCTATAATTAGAACATTTCTCATTTACAGAGAGTATTGCCATGCTGCCTAGTGTCTAAAAACATCCCAGTAATGATTTCAGACTTGTGAGGCATTTTGCTGTACAGCAGAAGGAATACTTGGTAAGATTGCTGTGATCTAGGGTGCTTCATTTAGGGTCTTTTAGTCTTAAAAGGGGTATCCTTCAAAAGCAGTTATTTTTATTTTTTTAAATAGTAATAACTCAAAGTTTCAGATTATTCCTTTGGTCATGAGATGTCATGCATACTGATGCTCTATAAGGCCTCCAGAACTATCTCAGGCAATGAATGAATGGCAGTACAAGAGTAGTCTTGTTTTTATTTAGCATTTCTGGAAAAGTGGATGCCAGAATTTGGATTTGTAATCACATATGTTAGGATGAAATGTCACCAAAGCCCAGATACACCGGGACCCCAGCATGATGACATCCAACCTGACTTTCCAGTGCCACCTCAGAGGCAGAAATTTGCAATTCTGAATTATTCACCTTACTTATACAGCTGAGGAAGAGTTAGGCACCAGACTGTGAGATGTACAATGGTCAGGATGCCAAGCAAAGGGATGCAGAGAAAATGCTAAAACAAGAGATGAGTCTGAAGCTCCCTCTCCTTGTCTCAGGTCTTCTGACAGCTGAGTGAGAGGGGTTTATAGCTCTGAAAACCTACAGCCACTTCAATTGCTGCTTGTGTATGAATAACTTTGTTAAAAGAAGATGCCTCCAGTAATGGTACTGTTCCTCACCTTACACTCAGAGCAGATGATGGGCACCATTTCTCAGGGGTGTTCTTTCAGATGACTTTGGAATAGCAGCAGGCGCATTAGCTCCCTGCTTTGTGCTGAGCTCAGTGGTGTTGGCACGGGCTGGGTGTTGTGTAACATCCCTAATAAACAAAGGATTCTAGGCAGCCCACTAAATAGTTAGAGAATGCCTAAACACACCGTGAAACAAAATATCTGCTGAGACACTCATCTCATCCAAGATAAGAAGGCCTCTGGGAATGCACATTAGAAGTACACTTTAGGTGCCTAAATAACTTTACTGATGACAGCTTAGGTGCCTTTCAGGTATGCATGCCACGGGCAGAATTGTTGTGACTCACTCCCTTGAATGCAGGCATCTCAATTCTGCTTGATCCATGCCATAGGCACCTAAAGGCCTTTGGAATATTTTCCTAACCATCTGAATTTATAAAAATATCTTGTTCCAATTATATGGCAAGGATTCAAATGGTTTCCAATTTTTCTATGTAAATGAGTAGGAAGTGATGTTTTGGATTTTGTAGATTCCTTCATTTTCCTAACATAATTACCAGAATAAGACTTAAATTAATCCAGCACTTGCAAAGTGCTTTTCATTGTGCTTTTCCATTCACAGCTATATGTTAAAAAAATTAAAATTTCTGGACAGTATTTCAGGACTTCTTAAGTTGCTTTGCCAACTATTCTTTTGCAAACACGATTCTGAGGCCAGATTTTTGTTGCCCCAGAATATTGTTTCAGATAACATCTAGGCACTGTTTCTATTTTATATATGAACTTCACACCTTATTTGCCAGACAAGCACCCTCAGCTTGTACAATTTTTTTTTAAATTCCTCACAGCAATGGAAATTTAGTTATAACATGAAAGGCATCTCTGAGTGAATGTACTGATTTCTAAAAATTGGAAAATAGCTTTCTTTTTTGTCTGAAGTGGAGTCTTTTCATTAAGAGCTGGTAACTTGGGGCTGGCCATTTTAATGGTCCTACTGAATGAAGACAGAGCAAAAGGCCGACCACCTACACAGAGGAAGACTGTGCTGTCTAACCAGTCCTAGCACTACAAAACCCAGAAAAAAAAATCTGTTTCCATAGCCTAGGATTTTGCCTGGTTTACAGCAGGTCAGTTTAATAAATCTCACATCCTGTTGTGCCCTATGGGCATTTGGTTGGTGACTGTAGCTGCAGCCAGGTGATTTATTTCTGTTACTGGCACATCCTTTTGGGTGGATTGCTTGCACTGGAAGTTGTTCTTCTCCCAGACACACACACCAGGAAATATTAGCAGGACTACATCTTCTCCCAGATCAAATATCAGTGGTAAGTTGTCCCATGTTTGTCTCCGTGGTCTTTCACATTGCTAAGGCAGTAAGCAATGGAGCGGGAGCGCATCCAGGTTTGTGCGGTGATGGCTGTCCCAGGGACAGAGGAGTCCTGGGGGGTGGCAGGAGCCGACTGCTGCCATCCCCCTCCTCCAGCTAGCATTCAGGGATCACAAGGTGGTGCTCTTGTACTTATGGCAAATTATTCAAAGGCCAACACCCGTGCCTGAGGCTGTCTCTCAACCTTCTGCTATAAAGGACAAGCTGAGCTAAGCAGCACTGCTGGTGGTTGCACGTCTGCTTATACCAGAAGAGATTCCTGGATTCCTGGTGAGAACAGCATCTCCAAGGATGTGCTTCCCTGTGTGAGAAAAGGTTAAATGCTGCTCGTGGGATCGGAATGTGTTGTGATACAGTGACATCTCTTATTGGTGCCTCATCAAAAGACATCCTCTTGAGCAGATGTCGTAAAATCATGTTTGTAATTCTCCAGTGGGAAAAGAAGAAGACACAGAAGATGTTTTCTATCGACTAAGGATTTAGCTTTCTCTTTCCATTCTCTTTTAAAGCTGACCTCACCACTCCTCGCCTAAATGAAATACTTTGGCCTTGCCACATACTGGTGGAATGCATCCCATTTAAAATGGAATATTCATCTTTTTTACCCAAGCTGGACTCTGTATTTTACTTCATGTGGTTCTCACTTATCCACTGTATTTTCTCCAAGGACTTCTTGGCTATAACAATGGCACATTAAAGAATTTGTGGTATCTCAAAGGTCCTTTGTTACTGCATATACAGACCTAGTACCAGGACTCCAGAAATCATATCTCAGGGAGCAAGAGAGGGATTAAACATGGACCGTGGCACTGAGACTGTGTTTAAAGATGATGGAACATCTCCTTTTTCTACAAATCTAGCAGATGGGTCATATTATAATGAGTTGGTAGGAGGCTATTTCAGGAGACTGGAGGATGCAGCAATCTTGTAGTTATCAAGAGCAATTGGATTACAGAGCAGGCTGCTGTGATTGCTGCTCAATGTGTACCTGAGTGAGAACTGAACATCTCCCACTCCACATTTCTCTGAGCACCCCCTCTTTGTACACCCTCCTTACTACAATAGGCTGTGTCTGACAGGTGTTATTCTGTACAAGAGAAAACACATTGCTGAGAGCTCTGAACTGTACTGTAATAAGGCCACTGATATTCAGTTTCAAGCTACATACTGGAATATAGAAACCCCATGCTTGTTACTTCTGGTTTCCTTTGAAAATTTTGTCTCCTTTTCATGTTGAGTGATACTCTTAGTGCTCTGTGTTTTGTAAAAAATTCTGTGTGCCCCACTTTTAGATATTTCTTGAGTATTTCGGTATCACCTCGCTGAAGTGAGGCACATGATGAAATCCTGTTGTCACCACTGCATCCACCAGTAATTCATATGCATGGAAAATAAAAATAGTACTGACTTGTGCAAGTTTGGTACAAGGTCTTCTACAGTTAAAATTTTCTGCAGAAGGCATTACTGACAAATTTGCTGCAAAGAAATACAGAGAGAATTTGAGCTTTCTGCAGCATCCTGTAAAATAGAAAGGGATATGTTAAGAACAAAGCAGCTTTTCTCTCTCTCACCCAACAGAATTTCTTATTCTTATGGCCACCACAGTCTGATTTTAACACCAATGTGACAGCATTTCCCATCTTCTCCTGAAATGTTCTCTCTAGCTAAAGGAAAAATTGCTTGTATTTTCTGTGATCTTATTATGTGAGGACACTGGAAAGAGCTGTGAACAATATATTCCCTACTTGCTAGGACAGACAACGTTAATGACAAGGTCAATTCTATTTTACAATCTATTGGATTCCATAAATGCTACTATACTAACTAAAGCAGCCTGCAGTAATATTGAAAATAGGATTGAAACAAAATTTGAGTGTATATTAGCAATGAAGTGGTTCAATGTGATTGTAAAGTTCAAATAATGTATTAGGAATTTTAATGCACCCTGCCACACTTCTGGATAGCATTATAATTCATTAAAAAAAAAAAAAAAAAAAAAAAAAAAAAAAAAAAAAGCTACAGGATTCAAGCATATAAACATGCACAAGAACACTCAAATGACCTGAGTATACCTTCAGCAAATTTGCAGACGGTACCAAGCTGAGCAGTTGACACACCTGAGGGATGGACTGTCATCCAGAGGGACCTGGATAAGCTGGAGAAGTGGCCCATGGGAACCTCATGAGGCTCAACAAGACCAAGTGCAAGGTGCTGCACCTGGGTTGGGGCAACCCCTGGTACCAGCACAGTCTGGGGGATGAACAGATTCAGAGCAGCCCTGCCATGGGCTTGGGGATGCTGGGGAATGAGGGCCTGGACATGAGCCAGCAAAGTGTGTGGCTGCATCACAGAATGCCAATTGTGTCCTGGGCTGCACCAAAAGAAGCGTGGCCAGCAGTGTGAAGGAGGGAATTCTGCCCCTCTACTCTACTTTGCAGTGCTGCATCCAGCTCTGGGGTCCCCAACACAGGAAGGATTGATCTGCTGGAGCAAGTCCAGAGGAGGCCATCAAGATAACTAGGGAAGTGGAGCACCTCTCCTATGAGGAAAGGCTGAGAGAATTGTGATTGTTCAGCCTGGAAAAGAGAAGGCTTTGGAGTGACTTAATTGTGACCTTCCAGCATCTGAAGGGAGCTTACAAGAAAGATGGAGAGAAATTTCTTACAGGATGATGCAGAATGGCTTCAAACTGAAAGCAGGTTTAGATTAGATGATAGGAAGAAATTCTTCACTGTGAGGGTGGTGAGGCACTGGAACAGGTTGCCCAGAGAAGCTGTAGATGCAGTCATGTTGGATGGGGGTTTGAGCAACCTGGTGTAATGACTCTGCCTATGGCAGGGAGGGTGGACTAGATGATCTTTAAGGCCCTTTCCAACCCAAGCCATTCTATGACTCTGTGATTCTATGATTCTATGACCTTGAGTGTCCCGGAATGTGTAATATCAACAAAACCCACCCCAGGACCCTCATTCACTTCTCTATGTACTTCCTTCCATTTCTCTTCTTGAATGCAAATCCTTCAGATTCCTGGAAACATTCAAGGCTAGACTGGATTGAGCTCTGAGCAACCTGATCTAGTTGAAGATGTCCCTGCTCATTGCAGGGTGGTTGGACTGGAAGGGGCATTTAAAGGTCCCTTCCAACCTGAACTATTCTACATTTCTAAGATAAAGCTCAGTTTTGCCACTTTTACAGAGGCATGAAGCCTCCATAATTCTGGTTGAGGTCTGTGGTTAGCACTACAGGTTAAATACTGAAAATTGTCTCTGAGATGACTAAGGAAAACTTCACAATACACTAGTTGGAGGTGAAGTAAAAAAGCTGGTACTCAACTGCTGTGCCTCAGTTCAACATGATCTTGAGAACATTGAGAGCCTTGAGAGGTTATTCCACTTTCAGCAAGGAAAAGGGCAAAGCCCCATGTGTGGACAGAATAACCCCTGCACCAGAACGGAGTGGAAAGAGCTGGCTGAGTCAGGCTGGCCCCACTGAAAAGAACCTAAGGACCCAGGTGCCAAGTTAAATATGATCCAGCCTAAGCTTCCATCACAGAGGAAGAAGACTGCTTCCTCATCTTCATTGCTGGGACCAAAGCCATCATAGCAAGAACTGTTACTATCCCCTCTGTTTGGCACTGACCCCTCTGAACAGTGTCCAGCTTTGGGCCTAAAGCCCGTTACCTGAAGGAGATGCTGAAGTGTCTAGGGTGAAAAGGACACCAGGAGGTGATGAAATAGCAGCCCACAGCTATGCCAATGGGTATTACAAAGACACAAGGATTTCTTGGAAGTGGAAGATGCCCAGTTGCAGAAGAGGGAATGGCCACAGATTGTGTTCTGAGAGCTTCAGGAGAGAGTTTGGGAAACAGTTTGAGAGCCTAATGAGAGTGGTGCTGGAATCTTCATCCTTGGAATGAGTCCTGAAAACTCAATTAGAAAAAGCATGGGTGACCTGACCAAGTGCTGGCAATAGAGCTGCAGGGTGACCCCCAGAGGTCCCTCCCAACCAATGTTTCTGTGACCTTATGATATGTTCCTGAGAATGCTCCTCTGGCAAAAAAGATAGGATTATTATTCCTGCAGGAGTCATGTGAGGTGTTGGGACAGTACCTTTTCCATGCATATTGCAAGCACACACAAGCCTAAAATGTGCCATTGCCAAGATGTGTCCACTTGCCAAAAAGAGAAAAGCATGCCACAGTTTTGTGCTGAAAGCATAAAGCCATACAATCTTGGCAAGCATAATGCATAAACCTATGGCTGGCATGCTCCTAAAGGCATCCACTTTCCCTTCTTTTGCTTTGATCAAGGGCAGAAGTAGTTCATCTCTGCCCAGAGCATGGCAAGGACACGTGTTTCTCACAATATGCACACTGGTGGTGAGACTGAGCCTGATCTGGCAAATTCAGTGTTTTTAATACACTCATGGAACAAGGAGATCTTATGTTACAGACAGATTTGAGAATTCTGTTTGATTCTGACAGCATTAGAAGTTCAGCTCTAAGAACAAAGATATGTGGCTGGGGGCTTTGCTGCTCAGGGAGCACAGACTGCAGCCCAGGACTCAGTGATGAAACTCCAGACCACAGGTCTACTCTTGCTCTGTGAGTTCAAGAAACTTGAACACTAAGCCAAAAGTCTATCCCTGGGAAGGTTTAGGTGGGAGTTTGAAGAGTCAGAGCTGTTCTGTTGTGCCGGAACTGGTGTGTGGAGGCATGACAGGGAACTGTCTCACTTGTTGTGACTCATTTACTTTAAGACAGAGATGATCAAGGAGGAGATGAATGGAAACACAACTTCATAAACTAAATTGGTTCAAGTGACTTTTTAAAATACAATTCATTTCCAGAAAGTTTATGCTAGATAAAGAAGTTGGTGCTCTAAGAAGCAGGAATGCTCCATTAAATGGAATAATGAATAACAATATATCATAGCATATAAAGTATGAGCTCTCCAGAGGTGCTGAAGTATGCACCCCACACACACTGGAGCCCTGTTTTGGTAGATCTCATGCCAGTCACTTTATCTCACCTCTGCTTTCAATAGAACTATTGTGATTAGACTGGGAAGAAACAGGGTATCTTTCTCTTCTGAATCTTCTCCCACTTCCACTTCTGAGAGTTTTACGCTGTGCAAAAATTATCTGAGAATGAAAAGGCTGTCCTTCTTGTTCATAGTTCTATATGATGATCTCTTAGATATTCTATGAATTCTTACTGCTATAGCCATCAGTGTCAAATAAGCTAGAATGTATATAGTTGCTTTGGTGAAACAGAAAAGAACAACCATTAACAACAGTGCAGAAAATAAACACACAAGAGTGTCGTTGCCTGCAGTTTAATAATTAAGGAAAGATGTTATCACCAGCAATGGAGCATTTGTCACAACTGGAGGGAAGTTCCCAATGAGTTCTCAAGACTCATTGAGAGTTTTCAGTACTTCCATATTCCTTTTTAAAATTTTTGCCAGTGCCTTGCTGTGGCCAGCTGACAGGGTGGGGGTGGAGAAACAGGGACATTTAGAAGGTAGAGTTTTCTGCTTGTATTTAGAAGGCAACACTGGGTCTTTGAGGGGCACAGTTACCCCAGAGTGGGACAGATGTAAGCTTCACGTAAGTTTCCCTCCCCTGGGAGTTTGTATCCCTTGTTCTGAAATTGTGCCCACAGAAACTTCTGAATAGTTTTCTTCTAACATTGACTTGAGAAAAGGAGATATGCATCATTTGGTAGGATTTTATTTTTATACTCTAAATATTGATTTGTTCCTGCTTACCTCTTGCATATCTACCCCTTTGGAGCCATACTCTATAATACATCTTCACCTCCAGCTCCCCGTGGGATATTCAAGTCACGTTCAGTCCCTCCATCACCCCCACAGTTCCTTCCCTCCCACTATAACCTCTGGAGTGCAGCCAGTTTAAGTTCACACTCTATAATTGACTGGAGGCAGCTTCAGTGAAAGGGGTTAGATAATAATTGGTTTATTTCTGAGAAATGGAAACTGAAAAATGTACGGGTAGCAGGGGAGAAGTGTGTTCTGGCAAGTACATTTCATTAGACTAATTAACACATCTTATGAGCATTCAAACCCTTTCCAACCAAAATGCCCTTAACTTCTATGTCAGGGCAATAAACCTCAGCAGTCTGAGTTATCTGAGTTATATAGAAACTGAATTCCAACTGTGCAGTGTTCGCCAATGCAGTGATAATGTCCAAAGCCCCCTCTTGTTAAGTCTCCCATGCTTTGTCATTGAGTGAGCTGCATCAGGGGACTTCCAGGCCTTCTTGTGTGACCTAATCAGTGTCCAGCCTGAGTGATGGGATGATGGCAAGAGGCAGCATTCCTGCAAGATGAGGTGATGTTGTCACCAAGTGGAAATCTCAAACTGAATTGCTATGAAGCAAAGGATTTTATGTCACTCCAGCAAATTCAGAAGAAAATGTTTTTTTTCATTTTTTGGGCATGTCAGAACACTTCATTTTAATCTAACTTAGTAAGAAACCTAATGTAGATATCTTCCCTAAGAATATTTTTTTAAAAAATTGGTGTCTTTTGATATGAAAAATGAAAATTTCAAGTCCTGTAATTCTGACTTGCAATGAGAACAAACAGGGTAATGTCAAAATATCCCACTGAATAATTTTTTTTTCATTCTCAGGTGTACTTTTGGGGAACTGGGTGGAATGACATGTTTCTATACTAACTTTTTGTAATATCTGTTAACCCTGAGTCTATTGGTGCAAATTTAAAACAGACCTTTCTATCCCAAAGTAAAACTGGCATGTAGCCTTTTGATTCAGTTACCAGATGGTGTATGGTATTTATGAGAACAGTTGTTAAATGCTTTATAGTGTGACTCACCACACTGATAGCTGCTTATTAATGAAAACTGGACAGTGCTATCACAGTTACAAGTGCTCTGTTGTTGAGCAGAGCTGGTTGAGCTGATTCATATAAGCAGTTTCCATCAGAAGTTCAGTCAGAATATTTGGATTCATTCTCAAAGTGCTGGTTTTATGCAGCTGAAAACTGCTAACTTTACTGGAAAAAGTCTTTTAAACCAGAACTTTGACCTTACTTTCTGGGAGTGAAATGCAGTCCAGCATTTAATTATATTTATTTTTAAAATTAATTTATGACCTGGGTGATTCTTCTAGCTCCTAACTAAAATTATGTAGGGAAAAATGAAAAATATTTGTTTTGCTGATATCATTATATGACATATTAATCAGACCAGCTGGAAGGCATTCTTGCCTTTTCTTGGTGTAAGTTATGAAGAATTTTAGATAGAAATTTGTTTTTCCCCATTTTCACACTCTTAAGAAATCATTCTAGGGCAACATGATAGGATTGAATTCAATTCAGGTATTATTAAAAAATCCTTGCTATGAGATCTTTGTAAAACACTGCTTATCAGTTATTTCAAGAGCTGAAAAAGTACTGACAGCATGCCACACATTTCATGAAATTAAAAGGATCATAAAACAGGCCTAAACCAAAAGACCATGAAAACTATTGCAAAGACAAGTAGGTATAATTGTGAAACACTTATTTAGTTGCCTTTATCTTGTCAGTTTTTAGGTTGCTTTCGTTTGCTTTTGAGTAGTAAACCAGCCCTAATGTAAACATGGCAGCTGAAGTGGCATCTGTAGCCCTGCTACCGCTTGCTGTAGCTCATGTGAATAAAAATAAGCCCAAATATACCTGAACTAAAATTACAGACCTTGTTCTCTCTGGCTGCTGCATTGCAGATGGAGCCCACAGGGAATAGCCCCTGGCGGAGAGAGTTATACAAAAGGTGCACGATTTAACTTTTTTTCCAGGATCTGTAGGGAGTCAAAATTCCTTAAAGTACCCAAAATACACCAGATGGAGGGCAGCCCTGAATTGTCCTCTGATTCTTCATCATCTATGTAGAATTTCACTTATCTAAAGTTACAGTTTGGATTTAAAGGCATCCAAGAAAAGAGAGTGGTTGGAAAACAGCAGTCTGGTGCAATGCCAGAGGCTCACAACAAATCCAGGAGAATTTTACCACTCCCCTGCTGCTCCCATGAGTAATCAAACCTTATTTAAATTCTCTGGAGATTATTTTTTTCTCCTCCAGCTCCCTCTAAGTCTTAGTAAGCATAGTGAGATTCCAGTGGGATCCTTAGCAGAGTAAAGTACAATTTGTGCCGAAGGCAACCACGCAGCGTCTGGTGGCAAAGGTTGGAGAGACTTGTTGTATTCACACGATGTTGCAACAGATTTCTCTTTACTCAGACGCCTGTTTGCACTTTGGCCTTGGGGTAATGCATGGGAGATACAGAGACAGGTACCAGTGTGACCTTCTCAGTGACCACTGACCCAGCAGCCACCTGTGACTGGTATTTCAGGCAGGGCTGAAGCTCCTCCTGGGCTCTGCATTTCTGCTGCAGAAGATCCCACCTTTCTGGCAATGGTGTAAGTTGGATTCCTAGGTACCGCTGAAGGTCTCATCCTGAGACTGCAATCACAAAACTGTTTGCCCACACACGTACCTGGCTGCCCAGGGATCTTCATGCAAGTCAATGAATTTACCCAGGACAGTGAATTATGTATAAGTGTCTTTGACAAAAGGGGACACAAAGGTTTTGCAGCACAAAACACTAGTGATCCAAACAAATGTGACAAGTAAGAGGGAACAAGTATGAAGTTTAGAACTGGCCATCTCAAATGCAAGTTTGCCTGAAATTCTCAGTAATACGTGTTTAATTTCATCCAGCTATTGCCCTTCTTTAAAGAAAAGAGAATTGAACTTCCCTCTGGCCTTTTAAAACCAAACAAAGTCTGCAAACTCCACAGGAAAGAGCAGCAAAAAATAGGGGGTCTGGAGGAACTGATTCATGAGGGAAAATATAAATAGACCTTGGTGAAGTGGTGGCTCAGAGGCAATGTGATAAACTGATAAATATTTGCGGGCTCTAAATACCGAGGAGAGAAATTTGGTAGGGCACAGGCATAATCATGACTAAAAGGAGAGGAAAAAAAAAACACATTCTGGGAGTAAAGGACAGTTCAGTGAGATGCAATACAGCTGGGAATTAACAGATGGCACACCTATTCTGCAGGGAAGAAAGTTCTGATAAGTAAATAGGCTGAGAGAGATGTCAGGACTGTCCATCTCTCACTGCTGTGGTAAGGCGACTTTTTAAATCTCAGCCATTTATGTGTGTGCATGCTTAGCTTTCAAAAGCTGGCTTGGCTGCACATTAAACACCATCTATCAGCATGATTTTCCCAGGGCCAATGCAAATTTGGGTGACCTGTACCACCCCCTCTGCAGCCACAGCAGGCACCCACAGGCAGAGGGCTCAGGCAGCTCTCCCATGTGCCAGTGCAGATTCACGGTCCCACTTGTCACTGACATGTGGGCATGGGTATGGATGGGGCAAAACTGTCTCTCTGGAAGGTCTGACCTCGTGTAGGACCAACAAATGAAAATTGAAGAAAGACCCTGTGAAAGCTTGTGGTAAGCCAGTGAGCCTCTGAACAGGTCTCTTCCCTAGCTGTACAGGGAGATTTCTGCTTAGGCTCCCCTACATCACCCCAGCAAGGTCTCAGACACAGTGGAAATACCCGTTTTACAAGGCTCAACTTTTTTTTTCTTCCGCCTTTCCCCCCGAAGCGCTGCCAGACAGTGCATCTTCTCCAGCAGCAAAAGAGGTCCAAGCTTCGTCCCAGCCCCAGGTAGAGCCAGGCAGGCTGACCTAACTCCACCCCTCTGCCCAGCCCTGGGTGCGGAACCACGATCAGGATCAGGCAGGAAAACCTCCCGCCAGCCTTCCCCCAGCTGCTCCCACCTCGGAAACCTCTGAACAAATTGTTCCCGACTGGGAACGAGTTTGCTCCTTGTTGCAGATTTGCAAAAGACTTTCCACACGGCGAAGACGGTCCCTTCTGGCTCCTCCCCGCCCCACCGGCGGCCGATGAAAGAAAGCGCTTCCACCAAGGTTCTTGGCTCTTGCGAACGGAGAGTTATTTCCTGCTTGGGGTGTGCTGGCCTTAGCCTCTGGAAATGGGAAATTCCACCCTGAATCCGGCGGGAGTTTATTCCACTGCCCAAATTCCGTCCTGTCTCAGTGACATTCTGTGGGAATTTTTCCCCTGAGAAACCAGTGGCTTCTGAGGGTGGAAAATGGAGCTTTGTCTAGATTTTTAACCGGCGTGGTTAATCCACCATCGGAAAACATTGTAAAATGACCTTTTAGTGAATTACCAATCTACTAAACTAGAAATTAGAAGCAAAATTAATTTGATTAAACCAGTAAGTTATTCACAGACTAGAGACAGGAGTATTTATTACAGCCAGCCCATTCTAACCTGCACCCTGAATGCCAAAGTCAGGCTATCTGATCAGGTAAAGCTGCTACTCTGAGTTAATAAAGCTAGCACTGAGGTTATGAGAGGTGCGAGAGGGGAAGGCCTTTAGGTCTCTTACTTCAGCTGGAAAAGGCACGGATTTTGCACTGTGTGTTTACTGGTTTCCCTTCCCAGCGTGTTGTGACTTGCCCTTCCAGGAGTGAAAACAGATCTAGAGATGTCAGTTCAGCACACTCACCTATGTACTCTCGGAGTTTTTTGGCTTTGAGCGCTGCGTTCCTGCTGCACTCCCAACCCGCATTAGCAGACGGGCACTCCTCTCAGCCCGGTTCTGTGCCAGGGCTGAGCACGCTCGGAGCAGGGAAGCCGGCGGTCTGTGTTCCTAAGTACGATTTCTAAGCGGTTTGCATTTAAGTGTCGCCAAGTTAAACAGATGCGAGAAGAAAATGACCTCTCTGGCGGACAGGCATAGCGCAAAGCTGCGTGTGGGGAGCTTGCACAGAACCACCGGGCAGCTGTGGCAGAGGCAGGAGGAGCAGAGAGCCTGTGGGCAGAGAGCCCTGCGGCATCAGTACAGGGGGAAAATCCCAGGTGAGGCTGACCCAAAGGGTTGTTAGGAGCACTGCCCGCCCCCCTGATACGAGGGGCTTTCAATGCCCAGGACTTTCCCACAGGCACGGTTTTCCAGGGATAAGGTTTGGAATATAAACCTCTAAACGGGGTTAGAATAACAACTGAGAGAAAAAGTGAAGAAGCATGAAATATAATGGTAAATATAATATAATTAAAGCGTTAAAGAATAACGCCAGAAGGGGCAAGTCACAACGCCTGGCCCCAGGCTCTGGTGTCCCTGTGGCTGGTGCAGCAGGAGCAGTGGCCTGTGAAAGCCTCCCGGGCTGGGCTGGCCTGGGGTCGCCCGGGCACCTCCAGCGCGGTGCTTCAGTGACACGCGGGTTCATCTGGCAGCCGTGTCCCGCACAGCAGATGCTGCCCGTGGCCGTGACCGGCGTGCAGGCGAGCAGCATTCCACATGTGCTCCCGGGGTCTCCCGATTGGTGTGCTCCGCTGAAGGGGCTGGTCCTTGAAGTCAGCTCCTGTGCCTGTGACAGATGATATTTTTATGCAAGAAAACAAAACCAGGATATCTGATGGACTGTGTTATCTTTACAGACAGCTTGGAGCTACAGATGCAAGGCAAGAAGTTTTATGCTTGAACTTCAAAACTGTGAGTGGAAATTAAAAGCAGTTTTAAATGCCTCCCTTTTTTATTTTTATTTCGTGTGTGCATGTATGTGTGTTTATGCAACTTTGCATGAAGTATATATATCTGCATAACTTCATTATCAAGCAAGCTGTTGTGAATTCTCCTAAGATGAAATAATTATTGCTTTGGAAAACTTCACGAAGTGTTAGCTGCATTTACAGCTGCACTAATATATGTGTACACTGAGGAAGAGAAGGATGTTCTTTTCAAGTGAGTGCAATTATTTTAGTTGGAAATGATTTCAAATCATCTTTTCCACTGGAAGATCTGTTTGAGCAGGACTAGTTGTACTGAGGGAGAATCTCCAGGGAGTTATCGGCAAATGTCAGGTTGGTCTGTGTGTTTTTGTTACAGGCACATTTGATGTTTACTTGTGTATGGAGAGGGATTAGGTAAAAACCTGCTGTTACCATTGTGTGGCACTGCACTTGCTGGATGAAAAATCTGTTGGTACCAGGTGTTAGAAAGCTGGCCAATTAATGATGATTGCCGGAAATTAGTTTAAGAGAATATTGTCCATTATGATGCAGATTTACAGAACTAATTCTAACAGATACATTGCACTAGCACAGGAGGATCATTTCTGTTGCTGAAACATTAATAACCTGCTCTTTCTTGCATAGGAATAATGAAATGAATTTCTATGGGAGAGCTCTAGGTGTCAATACCCAGGCCAGGAGTCCAAAACTGAGCAGGAAGTTTGCCACTCCAGGCTTGTGATATTTTCACTTCCCTATGGGAACTGTCCAGGATGGTCTAAAATGACCCCTGTCATCCTAGAGTGTTATATTATATACAAGCTTGTGTGAAAAGAGCTATATGCTACAACTTTCCTTGATTCACTTTGATATTAGTGCAAGCTGAGATATGTGCTCTAAAAAGAAAAGAAAAAAAAAAAAAAAAAAAGTTGTCTTAAATCCTCTCTGGATTGTTCCACAGCTCTTTCTAGCTACCCAAAACAATCCAACACCTTTCTCCATTTAACATACATTTTCCTTAGTAAGTAAGCATGTTTCTCTTCTCTTTTTCATGTTTCTCTTTTTTGTCAAAGGTGTTGCATCAGTTTATAAATTTATATTCTGGTGAGTCCAGGTGAAATCCATAGGTTAAGTGAAAATTGTGGGTAAGTGGCATGTTACTGCTAACTAGGTGTAGCAGAAACCCCATCCCTGATGGATACATCACCACTTATTCTCGGTCTGGATGCCTCCAGATCATGCAGCAACACAAACAGCATCCAGATGAGGTGTTGGCATATAAGTGCATTTCTGCTGCATTAGTCAGAGCACATAAAATGGGATGATACCAACAGTACAAGAGGTAGTGAGGCAGTTCCATCCATTGCCCACTAAAAAGTAAATGTCAGTATTTCTTTAACAAATGAGCTGCTAGAATAAACCTATAACTTTTTGCTACTCTGCTGTCATTGGTTGCAGAGTTTTTGTTGCACCACTGACTTCTCTAAAGTAAGATATACTGTATCATCAAGCCCTGCTGAGAATTAATCTGAACTTATTGGAAATAATACAGTGATGACAAATTTCCCTTACCTTGATTCCTTTTCTCTGTCTTCTGTGGGTCACTACAGCAGGGACAACCTGGGTTTACCCAGCAGAGCGTTTTTCCCAAGCCTGAATTTTGCACCAACAGAAGAGTGTTCCCACAGAGAAAATCATGAAACTCAACATATTTTGGCCAGAGAGGCCTTCTTAATTGATGTGGAGGAAATCCTAAACAGAAGAGTCCTGCTCATAGATGTATAATAAATTAGTGTTCTGTGTTGAACAAATTGAAGCATTTATATTTCAATAATGTTAAAATCAATACATTTTCTTTTCACTTTCTAAAATAGCAAATGAGGCTTAAAATCTAGGCACATATAGAAATGCATTTCAGCAGACTGTCTTTTAAATGCTGATAAAGTCCTTAAACTAAAGGGCCTCTATAATCCTTATAATGTAAAATGTTTCCTCTTCATGTCACATAGTTTGGTTCTTCTTGTTCCTTTAATTTGGCTGTATTTTCTCTATTAGGTATTGCTGCCTAGATAGAATGGGCCAGATTCTCAGCTAGCGAGCATGAATAGAGAATAACTTCATTGAAGTCAGTGACATGACCCTGGATTCATTCCAGTGTGACCAGAGTTGGAATGTGGTTCAATACAGGCAGCTGCCATCTCTGCCAGGCTGGCCTAGGAGATAAACAAAGAGTTACAGCAGTTGTGTGTGTTGCAGGCAGAAGGATGGTCCTGCCAGCTCTCAGCTGTGCTTTCTCCTCCAGCTTCTTCCAAAAGCAAAGATTAAACAGAGCAATCTCACTTTTGTTCCACCAACTTCAGCTTTGTGTCTCCAGTCTGTGCAAGGTTGAAGCTAAATCCAGCTACGTGCCTTCATACCTTGTCTGACCCTTTGACATCTATCTTAAGAAAGCAAATGTGTGTGTTATTCTTTATTTGCTTTCCTCCTGCTCAGAAAGATTTTAGCTTTTCCTTGGTAATTTTTATGTTTGTGGTGTTCTGTAGTGGTGATGTTGTTTTAGGAAGCTTGGTTTCTTTGCTGTGAAAGTGCTGTTCCCTGTGATACTCCTGGAAGCTGCTTCCCCATTCCTGGAGAAAGTTCTGGTTTCCGTCTCTGTTGTGTGATGATAACCACACTGTTCCCATGGCCACCTACCCAGCATAATAATTCCCAGGTCTTTGTCGTGGAGAGACTAATGAGATTATTTTGTATTATAGGTGGGGCTTCCTTGCAACCGTTTTGTTTTCCCTGTTCTGCACACTAGGACAGTCCAGAGCTCCTGCACTACAGAGAGGAGAGGTTTTGTGTGGCTCTCTGCAGGCTCTGTCCTATCTCCTGAGATTCATCCCAAAGGCATTAGCTGGCCTTGTTTCAAATGGGAGAGCCAGCTCTGACTGATATTTCTGGTCAGAAATACCCAGTTTATACCTTTCTTGCTGCAGCTAAAGAACTGAATTCTGTGATATTTTTACCAATAGCAATTCATCTCAGCTAGCTGGAACTGCCAAAGCTACAAAGGGTCTTAAGGGGACAGCTCCGGATAGGCTCTGGGGCGAGGCTGGTTTCCTAGCTACTCCGAAGGGCAAACAAGAACGTGATATGTTCAGATTTTAAGGAGTTCATTACAAATGCTACCTGCTGTGAGGACTTCCAGGAACACACACATCTCTAAACATTCAGTATCACCAAGAAATAAACATACCAGCAAGGCCAACAGGCCTGTTCTTCTTTGGTGTTTCCCAAGTTCCTACAATGAAGTGTGTTCGTATCTGCCACTGAAGTGGGGATTAGATGAAGTTAAGACTCAGCTGAACTGTAGCTAAAATAGTTTCTTTTGAAGTACTTCTTATCATTTCATATCAGATATATTTTTGCTACATGGGCACGTTCTCAACAACAGCACTCTATTTATCAAAAATAACTTAATAAATTCTGTCTGTATGGGCACAAGGTTTATCTTAAAAAATACTTATATGATGTATGCAACCTAAATACAAAATTTTTATTAGTTTTTTAATTATAAAAACATTAAAGTTTTATAAAATCTTACATTTTATAACTATTTAGTATTCTGTAGCATTTTGTTGCTGATAATAGCAACAGGCTCTTATTACAACATAGCTTATAACAGCAATAGTGGAACAAGTAGTTCCACTCGGAAACTAGAAAAATGTGCCTGGTATTTTTATTTTTTAAATGAATATTCTGCTTCCACAGGTGCATTTGTGAGATGAGGTTATTTGCTGTGCAGTTCTGCTTCCACAGGTGCATTTCTGAGATGAGGTTATTTGCTGTGCAGTTAGTCAACAGGGGTTATGAAAATGATCATAAAGAGAAGTGAAGAGAAGCTGAGCACAAATTAAAGAGTCCACAAAGTCAAGGAGCTCTGTGGACTTAGAAGATAACACCTTGGTCACAACACTGCTAATATCTCTGTTTTTTCAGGACTGAGAAGTATCACACTATACTCTCATAAAAGCTTTGCAAAACTGGGGCCTTTGAGTCACCTGAGAGAAGCTGTCCAGAAGCAATGTGTGAAAGGAAGGGAGTTGAGGGCAAAGGAAAGCACTGTAAAAACAGACTAGTGCTAATACAACATAAATGTTCCTTGAAGCTGAAAATGAGAAAGCACAAAAGCTGTCAAGGGGAAAGATGAGGGTATGAGTAAGAGTCATGTACCTCTGATGTTTTTTGCCCTTTGTGCTTTGTGTCTCATGCCTTAGGGTAAATTAATAATACTCTGTTTTGAAGACAAATTAAGTTACTTTAATTAATGCATAACACATTGTTTTGAAGACAAATTAAATTACCTTAATTGAATTGCTGGTTGTGGGTTCTCAGGGAAAAAAAACCCAGCTGTATTCATATGTCAAAGGTAGGGATCACACATGTAAGAGGAATGTGCAGGACTGGAGGGAGGTGCACCACTGAGCAACCCAGACCACAGGCTCTCTGGCTTCATCCAGAAAAATTAGAGGGATCCCAAACACTGTTGATCCCACAACCTTTACAGCCACAACTGTCTTTTTCAACATTCAAACCCCAGATGCTTTAGTGCCCACTCCATTATGTCCTGAAATTACAGCAGTCTGAGTGGCATATCTAGACATCATAAAAAAACCCCAACCTTTCTCAAGAGTTTTTGTATTATATGGAACCAGAAACTGATGTGGTTTCTCTCTGTCCCTCTGTGAAAGAAAGAGCTAAGAGCTCTTTCCCTGGTATGTTATTATAGTGACACAAATAGGTGAACTAAATATATTTTAAACAGGGAGCATTTAAAGACTGGTTGTGAAAAAACAAGTGGGACTGACTCTAATATTTTGGAGTTTAGCCAAAGGAAAAAAGAAATAATTTTGGATATTGTCTGTCCTTATCTTAAGCTGAAACTTTGAAAATTCTAATCTGTATCTTTATACCCTGATATGTATCTTTATACTGTGTAGTAGTTTAAAGGCAAAACAAATGAGAGGCTCCAAGTCAGAGATACAATTTAATAGGAAAAAAAAGGAAAGAAAGTAAAATAAAATCGATGCAATAATACAAAAGACCACTGACAGAGTCAGAATACAACCTGAGCGTAGTGATGGAAGCAGTCCAGATGAGGTGGTCTTCCTGAAGCAGTGATCCTGTAGAAAGGTCTGGTAGCTCGGGTCCTCTGGGAATCCAGTGAGTAAGCGCCCCTCTGCTGTTCAGAGTCTCAGCTTATATCCAGGCTGGAATGCTTGGTTTCTCCCTCTGGGCGGAGCTTCCCACAATGGGATGGTGAGTCATGTGATAAGGCCTGATGGGCCCATTAACAGGAGGTAGTCCAGGAGGGGGTTATCTGTGAGCTGTGTAGCAAAGGTGCTGATGGCCCATTAACAGAAGATAAGCCAGAGTGGAGGAGGCAGGGAGCACTGCCTCACCTGGTTTCAACAGTTCATGAAGATGGTGATAGAATATACTTCAACCCAGGACATACTGTTATATTCTTACACTTCTGTTCATGTCTTCATACCTATTTTTATTAACCTGCAGAATTTAGTCCCACCTAATTCTAATTCTTGGAAACAAATATGAATTTATCTTTTGTGCAAGGTAGGATTGTAGCTTTGATGTAAATCAAGAGCATGTGTCTCAAAAGAAAATCCAGGCAACTGAAATGGAAAATAATTAAAGGCAACATAAACACTTGCAATTTTTAGACACTTTCTAATGTTTTTATGGGTGGCTGGAGGAGAGTCTAGTTTTGAGCTGAGCAGTGCTGCAAATCCATTAATCTAATGGGAACAGAAATAACACATGATTAAGGTGCCCTGAAACATTCTGTAAACTCTGCTGAGAACTCCCTCCTGTGTAATTTCTGCCTTTGAAATGTTCTGCACCAAAGCACAGCAACAGCACCTGCAGGCAGCTGAGGCTGGGGAGGAAAGATAAGGATGCTCTGCCCCTTGTTGTATCAAGAGAGCAGTATCAGGAAGGAGGACTGTGACTGTGTTTGTTGGAATTTGGTAGGGGTTAGGATTTAGAACATTGCAAAACTCCGTGAAAGCCGTGATGCCAATATAGGATCGGGATATCAGTATCAGCATAGTCTGACATGCCTAAACACAAACATCATTGTTGAGGATGCCTGTGCTGTTGTTATTTCATCATTTTAATTGCAATAATACCTAGAGGTGAAGCTGTGCTGTGCCAGCCGCACGCAGTGCATGACAATACAGCTACAAGTGTCTGCACTCCACTTGTTCTGCTCCACTTACAAAAAAATACCTGTGACCTCAAACCTTGAGGTGATTTAAGCAACCCTGCCTGGCTGCAGGGCAGAGGTAGGGTATAAAACCCCACCCACTCTTCATGCTAAATCTGAGGCCTCTCTTGAATGCCCCATTTTCCAAAGGCCTTTCTGCTATTTTCATGGAGGGAAGAGAAGATTTGTTGTCTCTGTTGGGTCCTGCTTGCTCTCTCTATGTGGGTGCAAATCCCTGCAGGCTGGGGAGTGACAGTACCATGTCACGCCAGGCCCAGAGCCAGCACCCTCACCCCTGAGAGCATCTCACAGGCTGCACAAGGCACAGCTGCACCTCCTGCCTACAATACCCCTGATCTTAGCAAGAGGGATCCCAGGTGATACTCCAGCACTCCTTCATAGGATCCTAGAATTAGTGGAAAAGTTTGGACAAGGTCTCTAAGGCCATTGAGTCCAGCCATTAACCCAGCAACGTCAAACCTAGCACAAAACCATGTCCCTAAGTGCCACACCTACGTGTAGAGACAAATGAAGGAAAAAGAAGGGGGAACCTTCCTGTAACAGTTTCTCAAGTGTGGTGGAAGAGCATTGTGTTGTCTCTCAGGCAATGTTGCACACAGTTACTCCATCACCCCTCCAAGGAATTCCGGCATTAAAACTTCAACACCTTAAATTATGCTGTTAGGGTCAGGAGCTGTGATGCCTCAGGCAGGTATCCAAGCCAGCCATGCTAAAGCTCACACAGAATTTCCAAGCAAGTAAGTAAAAATAACATTCCTCCTCACATTTTTGGCTCTTGCTATCTCCATTCTGACATGGATTAAGCAAACACAGAAATAGCACCAGCAGGAGATGCCAAAGAGAAGGATAGTGTAGTGAGGGACAGTGACTTCAAATGCTGCCAGTGATTTCAGTGGCTGCTCAATACTGAAACAGAGAGGAGGAGCATTCCTCTTGCAGGTCCTCAGTACAGTTTTCAGTACAGGTTTTACAGTACAGGTTTCTGCAGCACTGAGGTTGGCAGTTTGTCAGTGATAGGTCTGCTCTTGATTGCTGCTCTTCACTGGCATATGACACCTTGGGATGCATGCACTGTCCCTTTTGTTTACATTTTGAAGGTGACTTTCATTTACTTTTTCCCCCAAACTTTAATTGCCAAATGCTTTTGAGAAACATCTCCATGGAACTGGGATGCTGCTCCATATCCTTTGCAAGTGTAAATTAACTAATCTTGCAGAAGTAATTGACAGAAAAGTAATTTCCCTTTGTCATGACAAAGTGTATTGTAGTGTGAGAGTAATGACTACAATTTAAGCAGCTATGAATTGTGCATTGGAGATTCCAGAACTGAATATTGCTCACAATGAAATTTAAATTGCATTTCTTCTGCATCTAGCTGTTTATAAATAACACTGCAGTTACAGCCACAATATACATTTTTGTCATCAATTTCTTATTGCCACTGACAATAGGAATAAAAGATCTAGCTAGCTGATGGCCACTGCAATAAATGGAGGTTAAAGTACTCTTTATTAGGCTCAAATTTTGCTAGAAATGGGAACAAAACCCTAGATACATGCACAGCATGAAGTGAAAGTGCCTTGAAAATTTAAGCATTTAGCAGCTAGCATCTCTTTCCATAACTATTAATAAAATTTTTTTAAAAAATTGAAAAAAGTCTCATTGAACTTTGTCATATATATTGGGATTTTGATACAAATTTCTGGCTTGGACCTAACTGTCAATTTACCTGGCAACCATATTTAGATGCAGAAGAATAGGTTGTTTAATATGCACTGTGGTAGCCTGCAAAACCTGTTGGATCCTGCAAACACAAGTGTTTGCACCAGTCTGCAGCAAACTCTACATCTTTCAGTGATTTGTAATGCACTCTGTGTCTGCATCCTTGGTGCAACAACCCCCTCTGACCGTGCGTGCTGCTGGCATCCTTTATTTACAGTTAGCTTGTGAGACTGATCTTCCTGTGCATAAGGTTTAGATAAAGACAGTCCTGCTTATGGTTTTGATATTTTTGCAGCTCATCAGCACGACAGAGCCCACCAGCAGTCCTCTTTGATCGTAACAGGTCTTCCTAGAGGGTTAGAACTCAGGTCTGGCATCTTTATGTGTTTTACTATGTGTGGACATGAAATCTGTGTGGACATTTCTCAGCAACATCCAAGCAGGTTAAGCTGCCCATGCTGCTGTAGTCTCTGTCATGTCCTTGCTGCACTTTGTAGGTGAGCAGGGGCTGTTCTTTTCCCCAGGGATGGTGATGCTGGAGCCACAGGTGGGAGAGGCCAGCCACATTTGTACGGGGAGCCTACTGGCCTCCAGTGCTCTTCCTCCAGCTCAGGTGCCACACACATGTGCCCAGAAACTCTCTGCTTCTCGGAAATGCTTTCTCTGAGGAATGCAGCACTACCCAAATGGTAGGAAAAGAATGCAACAACATCTTTTCTTTGTATATATTTAAAATGTTTTTGATTGTTCCACACTTGAACCATTGCCATCTCATTTCTCACAGTTTTTACAACAGCAATGAGACCTCAAGACAGGGTTTCAAAGAGGAAAATGGGGTGTGTTGAGGCAGGGCCTGGGGTTACTAAATCCTGCAAAGGAGGTGACACTAAGAGCTGCAAAGCAAAGCAGACATGGGCAGTGCTTTATGATGTGGGTTGGCTCAACTAAATGGAAATGAGTATCCATTACATTTTTATAAACCAGGCAAAAATAATCAGAGGTAGAGATAAACTAGCTTGAGTGTGAGTACAAGCTCTGCTGCATACTCCTCCGTGATAATGGGATAAGTTACAGATATAAAGACTTTTTCTGCAGCCTGTGAATTAGCTGGCATGGCTGAGTATGCAGGATTTTAAAACATACCCTGGTTTTCTAGTGGCCCTCACAGAGAATGAGTTAAGGATTTGAAAGATCAATGGGAAAAAAAAAGGCTGAAATAGCAACACAGAAGCAAATGAATAATTTTGCGCATGAGAGACTCTCCTGTGGTTTTTTTTGCAAGCATCCCTAACACTGTTTTCTGCTCCTCTGACCCTTTCTTGCCACTTTGTAATTTTATAGAGGTACAAATATCACAACTGGCTAATGTCTGAGAAGAAGCAAAGGAAATAAGCATCCCTGTGCTGCCAAAAAGCATAAGAACATGAGTAATGGGAAAACTAGTTTTATGTGACAACTGGTGAGGATTTACCTTGAAAAAAGGAATACTCAATCTGAAAACTTAGACCTTTAAATTGGTTGTAATTGAAAGCCACTATGGTAGAGCAAATTGGAAATCTTTTAAATAGTGGCTAAAATATTTTTTCGTTGAGTGAGACCTGCATATTAGCTTCAGTCTGAGAATAAATATTTTGAGTAAAGAATTTTTTGATATAAATCTATAATTACCTTTTTAATATTGCTGCATTCATCTACTTAGCAAAGACTCTGACTTTATTAGCTATTAAATCATCTGAAATACTCTATTATCAAATGCTTAGGGAGAGCAATGTCTCTGTCAGAATCTGCAGCTGTTCGGTTGTGTGTTTAATAACCTGTTATATTTCAGACTCTGTAGAAATTAGTCACTGAAACTTCTCTTCCTTTCATCGACCCCCAGGTTAAAGATATGGTCACACTAAATCCTTTTTGAAGCTAGCTTCACAGAATGTTTGTCCTCGCCTAAGATTTAGATTGCCTCAAATTCTCTGTCAACAGCCTGCATCCCTCAAAAGTGTTTGAAAATTTGTTATTTTAAGGTCATGTCCTTGTGTGTGTGATAGCTTAGGGGGACTCTGCCCCAGCCTCAGCAGAAGCAGCAACAAGGAACTCCTCGTGCTGTGCTTCCAGAGCTGCAGCACCCACCCAAGGTCTGGCCAGCAATCCTATCCAATGATAAACCTCCAAACTGCCAAGAAAATGATGGAAATAAGGCCAAACCTGCCAGTGAGGATGCAGCCCTGCTGAAAGTGGGATTGATTAATTTCCAGTCCCTCTCCTCTTTTTTTCCATGAGGTTCTCTGCTGGAGGCAGCCTCAAGAAATCTTTCTGTGACCTGGGGAGGTATTATTCTCTGTGCTCTGGCCAGCTCCATTTCTTTTCTCCAAGAGACACTGCGGGGACAGAACGACTATGGGAAAGTCTCTGGAAATTTGTCAGGGCTTAGAACACATGCAAAAATGTTAGTGACCATGTACCTGGTTCTCCTGGTAGACCTCCATTAGTAAATCCCAGATCTTTTCTGCATGTGAGGTGTCTGTGGCTGAGTTAGTTAAGGAGGCCAGCCTTTGTCAGCTACGTTATTTATCCAACAGTTCCAGGGCTGTCACCGTCAGCTTGTAAAGCCAAGATAGCCAAGAAAAGCCTTCTGAGGAGCCCATGCCTTGTAGGCCATTTCAGTAAAGGAAGAAAAACACTGGGATCCACAGAAGGGAGGGCAACTCATGGCAGTTGTCATTTAAAATACCAATTTATACAGCTGAGGAATGAAATTACCTAGTATCTAGTTCCTCTGCCACTGACATTCTCTCCTTTGCATTCCTTTGCCGTGAGCTCAGTCTGCATCATCTCCCCCACACTGTATCATCTCCCTCCATTGCCGATCCCAGATGAGGCCAGCTGAAAGGCAGGGAGCACAAGGGAAACAAACTGCAATCTAAGACTGCTTAGTGGGTTTCTCAAGCATTAGGACTCCAGGGAGGAGACATGGCTTACAGTTGGTCAGGGAAGGTTCTGCAGCTGCCTGGAGGTGGGAAAACAAAACAGGGTCATTATTTTTACTTTGTTAATGAGACATCAGGGTGGGTCTCTACAGCTGGAAAGACAAAGGGTAAATGGAAGTCAGGCCTATTACACAGATTCAACAGATGTCTCCTAGCCTTCCCGGAGGTGATGGTAATGACAGCAAATAGTTCCTAGCCCAGCCTACAGTGGAGGCTTTCTATGGTAGGAGGACTTTGCAGCACAGTCACTGAACAGACAACAGATGGCTTCACAGCCCCACTTTGCTCCAAACTCACTTGAGGGCTGGGGAGATAAGGTGACAACAGGTAGATGTAGAAATAAAATTAAAAAAAAAATACAAAACAGGTAGATGTAGAAATAAAAAGTAGGAAGAAGAAAGAGAAATGAAAGTCCACATTCACTTAACCATGGTCAGATGAGCATGAGTTGCAGGGTACTACAGAAATAGGTTTTGAAGATGTTATTTTGAAGATTGTTACTATGTCAGCTATGTTAAAAGTTAAAATTTAACTATATTTGAAGATTTTTACTATATAAATATATAAAAGGTTTTTTAAAGTTCGCTATCTTAACTTTAAATATGAGGAAAAGGAAATCAGGGAGGCAGGTGTTAGTCTGGAAGTTGACTCTGCTGCTGTTAACTGGGAAAAATAAGGAATAGTCAATCTCATAGTTGTAAGTTTTCATAGAAAAGATGAGGTCAGAGCAGGGAAGACCAGAAGCTTGTGTCCATGAGGAGGATAAGAGAGGATGGCAATTTGATCTCCTGAAACCAGGATGTGAAGAGCTGTGTTTTGTATGGATTAAGATGAGGTGGTTCAGAGGGTGCCTGAATATTACAATGAGTGCTGGCCTAACATTGCCAGGATCTGACCTTCACAGAGCAAGATAAAAGCATTGGCAGCCCAGAGAGAGCATCCTTGTGGTGGTGCTTCATAGGCTGTTGCATTGTTACAGCAATAAAATTAAGGACAAGGATGTCCAACCAATGTTTTAATGGCACTGCATCAAATGCTAAACAAGTCAGTAGCCCATTTACATCATACTGAAGTGCAGTCCAAATTATTGTAATTACTTTTTTTATGAAGATTAATGTGCTTTTTGCCTTCAGGTAGTGTCCAGATTTCCCAAGTCTGGTCCCTGTACATTTTCAAAGCTTCTGCTCTCTGTCTGGACTTCCAATTTCTTGAACACCTTTTCTCCTTTTCTTGTTCTGGATCACTTTCTGTGCTGGTCACTCTCAGTGCCTAATGCACGTGTTATCATACTGACTATGGCATGTTCTCTGAATTCAAATTCTTCTTTAAAGCTCTTTACTTCTGGGTAGGTCTCCAGGAAAAACTGGCTCATATGACTTTCATTTATCCCAAAGCATATCCTTGCTCAGGTTCAAGCACATCTGTTTCACATCTCTTTATTTGATGTCACTTCTCAGCCCTTCCTGCTTTTCTCCTTCCTGCTTCATTGTTTTAATTCTCTGTGTTCATTTGATGTACTGTGTCATCTGTGCCAAAGCTATTTGGCCCAGTTCTCATCCTAATTATGGACATTTACTCCACAAAGATGGAGTGAGAGCAGTTTTTCTGGTGTTGCCGACACACCAGGACCTGAATCTGGGTTTGATTTCTTTCTTGCAATAGCATGTGTGATTTTGGCAATATCATTGAACAATGAACCTGCTTTCATTTAGAGTACTCAATACCAAATGTAAAATTTAACAACAATAAATTCTGGGGGAAAAAAACATATTGTAATTGTCTGTCTGCAAACGATGTCATCTGGCAGACAGGAGTCACTAGAGAACCTCCTTACAATGCAGTCATAACTAGGAACAAGATGGACTTCTGGTTGTGTAAGCCATTGAACCAGTGTGATAGACAGCATAACCTTCAGCAGCCTACAGCAGGGAAGGCTTTAAAGACTACATTTATTTTGAAACCCTTAAAAATATTTTTAAAGTTCTCATCTCAGGAACAAGGAGGAAGACTGGGAATTGGCACCTGGAAGTTGTGAAGCTACAGGAAGGAATAGCATAAATCCTTCAGTTCATTAAGGGCATAAATACAGCTTGACTTTCCTCTCATGCTTCTTTTTCACCTGTTATTCAGCTCACTGAAGCTACAGTTTCTGCAAGCATCACACTTTGGCTGAAAAGACAGCATGGCTTCTTGCCAGATAAAATGGCTTAAAGATATTTCTATGCTTATTTGATTTGCTGTGAATGGACAGAACTGCCTGTTTTTTCACCATCATGTCCTCACATTCCTGCAGCAAATCTTTCTTGTTATGCTCTGGGTCTCCCAAACTCCTTGCCTCTACAGGTTAGGGGACACTGAAAAAATGTGTAACCCTTGAGAGTGATGACAGCTTTTGCAAAGCATGTTGTTGACTTGTACAGATTCAAGCAATGGATGGGGTCTGTCAGGGAATTTAGCCACAGGCGCAGAGGCTGCCTGGGAATGCTGGCTGGGAAAGCAGTTTCCAATGATCTTTGTGTATGTCTGAGCTGACTCACAGGTGAAATGGAGAGTCTCCAGAACTATTGAAATCCCCTGCATGGGATACACACACGGCTTTCCTCTATGGGACAGAGGGAGAAAAGAGAAGAGACACCAAGTAAGTGTCTGTAGGCATCAGTAAAAGGACAAAGAAATGCTTTTGCTGAAGCCTGGTTGCCAGCTTGGTGTCCTCAGAGCAGCCTGTGGATGGGAAGCAGCCACCAACTGTATGTACATGTTTCCATGCAGCTGCACTTTGGTGACTGCCTGTGATGTGTGGCTCCATCCTTTTCCCAGCCACTGGCAGGAGGTGACATCAACAAAGGAAATCAGCTGTGAACTGACACAGATGTAACACACATATTAGAATTATTTCAGAGCCATTCAGCACGTCCTCTTTTCTGTGAGCAGTCACTTCTTGTGGCCCTTCATGGTCTCCCTGACCTTGTCATATGTCTGTGAGCTGCTGACACTTCATCCCTGAGTTATGACAGGAGTTCTGGATTTGTCCTGTCCTGTTTTATGATGATGATTTATCATTTGTATTACAGTCATGACTAGAGGCCGCAAGCAAGATCAGGGCTTCACAGTGCAAGTCACTGTAAAAATATGTATTCGGAGATGGTCCTGCTCTGAAAAGATCACAAACAAAAGGTGGAAGGATGAAGAAAAACATGGAGATGTGAAATGCAATATCCACGGTAACCTGAGGACAAGAACCAGGGCAGGGAGCAGCAGCCTTCCTGTCCGCTGGCTCCTGCCTGCCCACGTCCACACTCTGCTGTCTGCTACTCCTCCCCATGTCCTCCTCTCCAGAGGCTGTGGAGGGGCTGGCACCTTCCTGCCTCTCCACAACTCTGTCCAGGAGACAGAGACAGAGACACATCTCTGCCTCCCCCACTGGGTGTGCTCCATTGCTCCCATGCAGCTGCTCCATCACCGCTGCTGCTGTGGCACTCCCAAAATTATTAAACTTCTATTATTTCCACGAAATCATAGAATTAAGCTTGGAAAAGACCTCTAAGATCATCAAGTCCAACTGTTAATCCAGCATCATTGTGGTCACCACTAAATTGCATCCCCAAGTGCCACATCTACTTTTTTTTTTTTTGGAGCCTTACAGGGGTGGTAATTCCACCACTTCCCTGGGCAGCCTGTTCCAGTGCCTGACCACCCTTTCAGTGTAGTTTTTTTCCTCATATCCAATCTAAGTCTCCCCTGGTGCAACTTGAGGCCATTTCCTCACGTCCTGTCACTTGTTACCCTGTGAGAAGAGAGTGGTTTTTTCACCAAGGAGCTGATAGCTGTCACTACGAGCAGTTGGTTGTTACCTTCAGAGTGACACCAGATGGCTTCCTCTCTCCTCAGAGCAAAATAAAACAGGTAATTTAAAATAATTATAATCTCATATATACAGCTCTAAGATATCTTTGGTGCAAGGCTGACAGTGTACTAAACTGAAAGCTCAGAGCCATACTGTGGGACAGCTGCATCCTATCCCCACTTATGAGGCTTACATCTCACTTTTGGCTCTACCCAAACACTGCCCTTGCTTTGCCTCTGCAGTACTTAGAGGATAATTGGAGGGTAACATTTTTCCTCCTTTTGTAATTGTTACTGCACTTGGCATTATGTCCAAAACTGTTCTTTACATATAAAAATGCAGTTCACAGAGCTTAACCTCAAAGATGAGTGTGTGGACTAGCATCAGCCCTGGGTTTATGTGAATAATACATGGAACAATGCTTTGAAAATGTTGTAGACCTTACACTCCTGTAAGTGCAAAGCTATATAGAGAAGAAAAATGGGATGCAGGCTTGATCTAAAGATTTTCAAAGAGGAAAAAGCCAGACTGTGCTTATGAAAAAATTTGGTTATGCCCTTTAGGAAAACAAGGAAATAAAACCACTGAGAGCTGCTCAGTCTCACACTGCTCATAGGAGCACCAGTGCAGCAGTCAAGGGTAGGCAGACATGCTGAGATGGCATTAGTGTGACAAGTAGGTAGTAAATTGAGGGGTTCTACTGAGCTTACAGTGAGAGCTTACAGGAGACTCTGGTGCTGGCTAGACTCCAAAGCCTGCTAGAAACAGCGGAAGATGCTGCTCTCAAAGAACCTGGAAACTCTGTCTTGCATCTAAAGGCAATGGAAACGTTATCACACCAGCAACTGCCAAAGTTATGTGGAGGGCAACCTGTCCTTCATCAGGCTTTTGTAATGAGGAGCTTGACAGAGAATGGCACAACTTGTAGCTCCAGGCAGATAGTCTGTCTTGCAACATCTGAGCCAACTTTTGGAGTTTTCATGACAGAAAGTTCTCACTCCAGCCAAAATATCCTCCATCCGCCTAATAATAACCCTGCAGCTGTGGCAGGTGGCACCAGGCAGACATTTTCTACCTACTCAATTAATCTTCAGGGAGCTCAAGCACACAGCAATGACCTGCATCACAAATACATCAAGGAGTGTTTGTAAGACGTAGGAATTCCTCTTTTCCTCTCAGAACCAGTGAGGGTCCAGCCTTCCTAGCCCACCAGCATCTTTCCCAGGTGTGCTTCACAATTTTGCTCTGTGTCTGTCCAATTTCTTTTTTCATAGCACACTTCAGCCTATGTTGATTATACCTGCATCACACAGTCACCATATAATGCCACAAGGAGTGGAAACTTGCCCCACAAATATGTTTATAAAGAGATTTTTTTACCACTTAAACCTTTTGCATGGATGCAAATAATGTCACTGCAGTAAGCAATCTGTGATCTCATCCCCAGTAGGACCTTTGCTGCTGTTTAATTAATATCCATCCTTTTTTAAATTTTTATTTTCCTTTTTCTTTTTAATTCTTATAAAGTTGTATTCCTTCTATAAAACAGATGTAGAAGTGGTGCTGACCTTCCTCACAGTCAGTCCAACCATCCCCCTTGTGCCTCAGCACAGATGTCACACATGTCACATGCTGCTCTGTGCGTTGGCCAAGAAGCAGCCTCAGCCCAAAATGAATCTTCAAACAAATGCACTTTGACCACAGAGCCATTTTTATGCCTTGTCTGTGTGAGACAGCTATTGACAATCCAGCAGCTCAGGCTGGTTTTCCTTTCCCTTTGTTGTCAGAGATACGAGGCTGATCTAAGCTTCTTTAAGGGTGAGATGCAGAGCAAGTAGGACACACAGGTTTATGGCACCAGGCTTTGCTACTTCCACTTCTCAGTGAAAAATCTAGTTCTGATGTGGCATGTGGTCTGTAAAGCAGCTTGTCATCATGTTCCTTCAGGAAATGTGGTGGAGCTGAGCTTCAGTCTCTGAAGCTCAGACACCCAGTCTGCTGTAAGAACACTCTCCTGAAAATGCACACTAAATGCAACACCAACATGAAGAGCTTTGGGGGTCAAACAATGGCAATTTATTTTTGTGGAGACACCCATAAAAAGCCTGGTTGCTGCATTTCTCTTAGGCTGTTGGTATTTTTCAAACAACCTCAGGCTGCAGGATCAGCCAGCAGTGCCTTGCAGGCTGGATCACAGCTCGTTCACTGACTGCAGTGGCACCGTAGGAATAAACATTATACCTGTGAGGTGGAGATGTGTTATTAAAGCCATAAAGATAACAGCATTGCTCCTAAGTGGAGAAATTTAGTTCAGTATATATTACTTTTAAATGGTAAAATTACAGTTGTAACAATATGGGGATGTAAATTAAACTGTGTATAATATCATGTAATGATTAAAATCCATATACATTTTGCTCACTCAAATTAAACACAAGTGACTACTGCTTGACACCTGAAACATTAGCATAATATTCATGCCATATGGCTGGCATTTTCTTTTTCTTATATGTCACTCTTCATTCTTGTCAGCTGCTCACGAAAACTTGCCAGATAATATCTACACCATTGCCAAAAACGTCTAACAGCTGGTGTGGTACTGGTTAAACACTCTGTAATGTTTCAAACTTTAGTGCTCCCATCCATGCACTAGAGAGCTGGTTCTTGGAGCAGATGTTTAAGCTTCGTTTTAAAATTAACTTCAGTCTGCTTTTGTGTCAGTGGTGTGTTTTTATGCTCCATCGTGCTGCCGCCTTCCGTAAGATGAATGAGCTCAGCAGCATCCAACCTTAAAATACATCAACTGTCATGATAAACTCTGTGTTAAAAATTCAGCTCAGACCACCTATTAGCAGACTTGGTGATGTCTTCCATTTCCCTCTGTCCACGTGATCCTCCTTGCAGCACAGAGATGTGCATCTGCTCGATGCCCTAGATGCCACTGGCTGCTGGAGCCCTTCTCTGATTCAGCAATTGGCACAAAGGTTCCTAATGCCCAAATGAGAATCCCGAGGGATCCAAACCACAACATGCACCTAAGGCCCCAGCACTGCATGGCCATGGTTTAGAGCTATGCCTGCCCAGCTGGGGATTGGGCAGTAGGGTCTGTACTGGCACCCAGGCTTGCACCTGAAGTGGTCCCAAACCCCACTCTCAGCATATAGGATTTGAGGCCACTGAGTAGATGACTGAGAACAGGAGACACATATTTGCCCCGTAAATAACCCTTAAAGCGGTCCTAATGACTAAATCAGGAATTCTCTAATGTCTTCTGCATGGAAATCAGTATGAAATCTGCTCATGCTGAAACCATTTAGTTGGATGATTTACATATTAAGATTTATGATGAGCCAGGGATATGAATGCTGTTGAATTAAACAAACATCCAATTTCATAACCAGCCTGGTTTTATGGATAGGACATGCAGTTCCATTGGGGCTGTGAGCTTAAAATGCTGATTTACACCTTTGGAAAAGAGGACTCCTCACTTTTTTTGCTTTGCTCTTCTTTTCCTGGAGACAAGGAGTTACTTTTCACTCTGTCAGATTCTCTTCCAATTGAAGACACTTCCCAGTTAAAACACTGGGTTGAATTTTGAGGCACTGTGATAGAGGGCAATTATTGAGAAGGTGCTAGGACATTCTTAACTGCCCAGATGGCTTTGTATGGGCAAAAGTGGAGAAAAAAGAATGCTAGAGAGAGGTGATCTCTTCCCCACCAGAACTGGACAGTTTTATCCTGCTGGGCTGCTTCACCTCATATAGACAATGACCTAATGCATGTCTTTTTTACATGGAGGCATTTTAATTTGGACTATCTTTTGGAACAGGCCATCATTCTTTCTGAGTCAGAACTTCCCTGTTCTGGCTGACGTACAGGCACACAACAAAATGTGACAGCTGAGTGAATAAGCTTCCCATTTAACACAAGGCAAGAAACAGAGGTATGGACAGGAAGAGACTGGGTAAATATGTAAGTTCATGCTAGAGGCAGTGATCTTAGTATGCCATCACCAGCATCAGTGATTTTTGCCATACACTCATTTTTGTCATACACTCATTTTTGCCATGTGGGATGCATAAACACTGGATACTCAGACTGTGGCTTATGCCTCTCATTTTCCTCTTCCTGCATGTGCAGACCTGCTCAAATGGAAGGAGGTCTGGCAGAAGACTTGTGCAGTACATGTATCAAAAAGTAGATTTGCAGAGGTTTTATTCTTTGCAGACATTCCTGCCGCTATAATGTATCCCTGGAAATTATCCATCTTGGATAAAGGATGGAATTAGATTAGAAACAAGACAAGATGTAATTATTCACTGAGGATGACTTGGGTAAACTGGTAAAATGGGGTCTGCAGCTGGGCCTCTCAGCATCTGGTTTGTGTGCACACAGAGGAATCACAGGGGATTTTATCCTTGGCATTAGCTGTAATACGATAAACATATTTTCTCTTTATTGTAATACAGTCTTTTACCCACATTAGAAATCATTACTGAGACATTCTCGATCACATAACTGCTGGTATCACTTCCTCCAATAATGTGTTATCCATGTGAAGTCCCTAAATTGAAAAAAAACATGATAAAAATGAAAATAAGCTTCATCTTTTATGAGGAATAAAGACATTGTCTTAGGCCAGAGAACTGCACAGGATGCTCGTAGGGCCTTTTCAGTGCTCTGGGATCCAGGGCAGGAGCAAATGTCATCCTAGTCATTTCTTATGCAGGCTCAACTTTTTTCCTAAGGAAAAGCTTTTCCTCACACCAAAGTTTGCAAGCTCATTCCTGAAGTACACAACCAGATGGGACACACATCTAGGTGCTTGGTGCATCCCTTAAAATTATTTTCTACTTCTTTAAGCATTTGGTCGCTGTTGAAAGTCAGGCCATCAAGACCATGCAAAACGTATGATAGAGCTGAGAACAGGGATGCTGTTGGGAGGATGCTGCCCTGCTTTTCCTCTCACACCTTGTGAATGTGCTCATGGACATTTCAAGGGTTTGAATTCAGAGGTAGGGAGCAAAAGTGAAAGACTTCTGCTAATGGATATTCATGCTGGATTTTTATTTTTTTGTCCATAGAATCCATAAATATTTCATTTTACACACAGTAATTGACACTAAAGATTTGGCACAATTCTGAACTCCTGAATCTAAAGATGTTGGTTATCAAACTATGATGTTCTGCAAAAAGATGACTTAAAAGAATGACATAAGTAGATGTTCCTGGAGGCAAAACATGTAGTACAGTGCAGTTCATTACTTAGTAATGTAGCACACAAATGTGATTGTAATCCATCATTTTTACCACCACCTTGAACATGATTATAGCCAACTTGTAGGGTCATCCAAGTACCTCTGTGACCAAGGCAGTAAGTTCTTTTTAGCTCAAGCCATTGCAAATCCATCATTTAAGGTGTTCCATTTATATTCTTTAGTTTATGAATGTTAATTATTTGATAGAAATCATTTCAGTGCAAAGGTAACCAGGTGATCCTTGTGACTAAGTGTCAGCCAGCAGGTTGGGAAATCGGTTTTCCATTTTTTGCTGTTGATAAATTTAGCTCTGTGACTGTTTTCTAATGACTCTTTTATGTCTCTGTATTGATATGATATACATTAACACAAAGCTTCCAAACTCAACCCTTGCCCTGTATATCCTTCCTACATGTACTTAAAGCATTTCAGTTGTCCCATTCCCTTCAGCAGCCTAATCAGATTCATAATCAGGAATGCAGAGCATGGTGGTCGCAACACAAAGCTGTTAAATGTTTCTTTTATGTGCTGCTCGGAGCACCAAAGCCCTGTGGATGGACCTCCTGCCAGCACCTCACACATCCCCTCAGAGGCTGCCCCACAAGTCTGAGGTTAGATGGCACTGGATGCCCAGTGTGCAAAAACAACCACGTGTATTTAAATTCAACTTAGCCTGTAAAGTGAAGTACAGAGAAAAAAAATAAGAAGAAAAATCTGCTTTTCTTTTTGATTTTATTCCTTCCCCCCTGTTATTTTACTACAGCATGTCAATGCCTTCTGCTGACATGGGAATCAGTAGAAGTAACCAAGTTTTTTGTGCACTGCAGACAGGACACTGTGCTCTGGTTTAAGGAATCAACCTTCCTTTCACTGGGAATATTTCTAAGACCTAATTTAGAGAGGCTGAAAGGCTGAAACAGTTGTCTGTATCAACCCTAATTTTTATCATGGACTTTATCAAAATTTTTGTAGAGACTTTTTAATACTTCATTTCTCAGAACTCCTTATGGAACTGGCATACTTCCTCCAGCTTCACAATGTCAGAAGCAATGACTTAAAAGAAAATCAATCAAAGCAACACAAATAACTCACTGTTAAGAAAATTCAGGGTTTTTTTTCCCCCCTACTTCTTTAAGAACTATTTTGCTGTATTTTAACGCAGGAAAACTGCTGTTGTCTATTTAAATTTCTTAACTAACATTTAAGGTTTTCACTTGGCTGTCACTTCTTGGCCTTGCATTAATCTTGGGATTGTTTCACAAGAGACCTAGGGAACACCCACTGATAACAATGTCAAACATTCAATGTATTTACTGAACGTTTCCACTTGCTTGATCATTAAGGCATGCCTTGGGTATGAGGTCACCGATGTTGTGTAAGTGTAGAATTTATGGAGTGATTTGAACTATAGGGGAGTCCTGACATGTTTTTGGCAAATATTGTCAGATACCATGGACTGATGCCATTCAGAATCGTAGCTCTGGGATATGATCAGGTTCTAGCATGAACAATTTGCATTAGAATTCAAATCTTATGATTGCAGAGAAGTTGGGAAAAAGGTTATTTGAACAGACCATACATACACGGGAGGAACGTTTTGCTAGAACACATTTTCTTGTCTGTTAAAACAGATTAATTAAACATTAAGTCTTTTGACAAACAAAAACTAAAATGTAGTTTTAGAAAATCAGAGGAGAAAGATTTACATCAATGCAGTGTGAAATTGTGCACTCCTTTTTAATACTTCATTTAAGCTGGAGAGAGCAGCAAAGGACTAGGAAGGTGGCAGTGAGGCGGATTCAGCAGCAGCTTGGGCTGTAACCAAGTCTGGTCTTCCTAAACTGTACTACTGGGTATGCCCAAGGTAGGAGCCTTGCAGTGCCTGTTTCTGGCCTGTTTAAAACTCATTTAAATAATGAAAAAATCTTCAGTTGGATATTAGCACCTTTTAGATATAGTGATGATGACTTTGGTTGCCTTAATTTGCCACTTCTCTGTTTGGAATAGTTGATTGAAACCAAATGGGAACAAGACCTGAACCTGCTGCCTTTATCATATACCTGCCACCTGACTTTTCTGACTCTGTTTTTCTTCCAACCCCTTGTTTTCCATGCTTAAATTGCAAGTTCCTTCAGACAAGGTCTATTTCTCACCACAGATTTATGGAGTCTGTCATCTGTGGTTGTGCTGCAAGAAAAACAACCACAAAGGCCGCAAAGGCAAAAGCTGTCACTCATGTGGGAGATTTCAGCAGTTCTATTCCACTTTGTCTAAAACATTGAAATAAGGCCACTTCTGGTGTTGTGCACATTTTAATCCTTTGCAAAGACATCAACCCTTTGACATTAGTCCCTCTAATTGGACTTTGTTTCATTATCTGAACTTTTTCCCTTAACATTTTAAAAATCAAGAAGTGTTGTTGGCTGGTGGCCAAGCATGAGAGACCACAAGTAAATGAACAGCATTTCAGCAGGGGTTCTAGAAAGAAATACTCTCCTGGTATTGAATTAGACTGTATTTCTTCATCCCACCTATAATGTAAAGGAAGGAGTTGCAATAAAAACCACAGAAAGTAGAATAAAAGGTAGAAGGAAGGAGAGATTCTAGAAGTTCAAGTACAAATTTGAAAGATAAACACTAAACAAGACTAGCTGCTCTGTGGACAGGGATTTTCATAGAAGGGGGCAAGGCTGAGACATAAAATATTAGATTTGACACATATTTTACATGGATCCTTAGCAGAAATATTTTTTATAGATTCTTAATGTAATATGCACAGGATGACATTAAGGAACAGTCCTGCTTTTAATTTGTAACATCCATGGAGCTCCCCAGTTTCTGGAAATGTGCTGTCTAGCCCTAGGAGTCCACTTCTTACAGGAAGGGCCTTTGAATAATGTTTCAGAAATTCTTGACCTTCCCCCTAGCAGATTTCCAATATTGCTTTTTAAAAATAAGGGTTTTTTATTAAACCTATTTACATGGAATAAATGGGCAAATACTGTGATCTATTTTCCTACCCTTTTTTTTTAATTTTTATTTAATCTCTTTTATTATCTGTTGGGATAAGGACTATCCTATGACATAGAAAGGACAATCCCATTTTCCATGGAGAACAAAGTACAAAGTATTCTGATAAATAGCACAAGAATTGCTTTGCTTTTCAGGCAGGCAGCATTCTCCAGCTAAGAGACTGAGATATTAGAGCAATGAGTGTATTAGTGCAGTGAAGCTGACATTATCAGGTGTTGTATATGAGAAATGTCATTTATGAGTTGTCACACAGCTATTATTGAGAGTCTATTCAGAGGAACACAGTTCATCATTGTGACTGTCACTGCGCTCACTGCAATCATCAAACAACTGGGCATCGTTAAACAGAGCATTTCTTTCACTTTCAGGGCAAATTACACTTATGGTTTATGTATGTGATGGATTCGTTGCATTCAGGCATCCTCTATAACTGCTTTATGATAGCTGTGGTGGCACAGACCTGCGCCTCCAGGCCAGTCAAGTGGGATGGATGGATGGATGGATGGATGGATGGATGGATGGATGGATGGATGGATGGCAGCTGACCTGACTGGTTTTCGCAATGAGGAACAAAGTGACACAGACCCCCTTATGCATCCAGAGGAGATCGCTTTATTGTAGAAATCGCACCCTTTTTATACTTTATTCTCTACCCAACATCACTGAAACCAAACCAAGCCCTAGCAGAACTCAACGGAAAGAAGGGCACCCATTGGCTGGCCTGGCTGCAGTGCTGCTGTGCACACGTCCTACCATCCAATCAACTTTCTGCTCATACGCTGTTTACAAGTCCCTCCAGCCAATCGCGATCTCACTTCCAGCTGTCACTCGGCAGTCTCTCCTCACTCCTGACTGCCTCTCACCCCTCAAATGACTTCCAACCACCCGGCCAGCAGCTGTGCCTTTTCCATGGAGCCTTCTGCTGAGCATAAGCCTGAAACACTTTAACCATTATAACCCCATGTCCTACAACTGGGGAGCAGATCCCCTGCACTTCCACAGTGTGGGGGGTGGGGAGGAGGAGGTTTTGGGTAAGGAGGTGGGGGTGCTGACCCTTCAGGTCCAATCCCTCTCTCTCATTTGCCAGCAGTTTTGGAGGACAGGGTCAGGTGACTTTAGGCCGCATCCTGATTCCAGACGGGATGGGAATACAGGAGCTTCCATAGCTGGTCCTACCTTGCTGCCTCACCCCAGACTCTGGGGCTGAGACTCCTGTCCTCTGTCCCTGCAGCATCTTATACACACTCAGGTGCCTCTCTCCAGCTGCACTCCACTTGGAGCAAACTGTAATTCTTCCTGGGGCTTCCCCATAACCACAGCTACTGACGCACGTATTTAAGTGCACACCAAAGAATAAAAGTCAGGCTTGGATTAAGGATTTGAACAGACACTGTTGTCTGAATCCCTACTAACATTTTTAGGTCACATACTGCATTCAGCCTACCAAGCCTTGATCCTCCAATCTCTCCACACATTGAACTTCCATTGACTTTAACCTGCCCAGCCGTATCCTTTAAAGCCAGTCTCCCCCAATTATTGCACCACGTGATGCCCCACTGGACCTCTAAATCTTTCAGGAGGTTTGTAATTTGGTGCATTCCCTAAGGAGAACTTGGAAGGGGTCCAGGGAACAAGGCTTATTTAGGAGACAGGAGAATATATCTTCTGAAGAAATGGCTCCAAGACCTTTACATGTTGGGCCGTGAAAAAGGAGCAGGTGAGATAGGATTTAATTACAGTGTACAAGTACCTAAGGGTAGAACACAGAAACTAGGTCTGCTAGGTCTGAATCTCTAGCAATAAGGTAAAATATGAGGTCATGGGCTGAAATTGAAGTGTATATCTCTCAGCAGAAGGCTTCTCTGTATATGTAAAAATCTGGCAGACAAGGTAGTAGAACTTGGTAGTAGATGCAGGAACCAATTTATTACCACTGCAGTGTGACCAGGTGGCCCTGCTGATGGTTCTTGTCAGTTAAAAGTGGCTCTTTTTTCTGTATTTTCCTGGTGTTTCAATCTACTGTGCTATTTTGGAAGGCTTCTTCAAAACTGAGCTTCTGGAGATTAAAAATGGAGGCAATATTTAAGGGCTAACAGTAAGAAATACATAGTTATTTTTTTCATTATATGCTTTGAAGTTTATGTGCATAGTAAGGTAGGTCAATGGTAGGCAAAATGGCATCACTCCCTCTATGGTCTGGTGCTGCACAAGAACACAGTTAATTCTGTGCAATTCCGACGAGCTTCTGGCAAGTGAAAAGTAAGGTTTCTGTGACATCACAAATAGTAATGTGGTACTGACATAAATGGGAATTCCACCCTAATTAATATTTTTGCAGTAGGGGAAAAATAAGAGGTCCAATCTGGGAGCTGAACACAGCATGGGAAGTACGAACTTAAGCTTCCTTTAAAAAAACCAAACAAGGTGCCTCTCCACTAACTTGCAATGGTTTGTGTTTAGGTTTTTGAATCAGTTTGTTCAGGAAACAGCCCAGTTTCAGCTGGTGCCTCCAACTTTGAAAAATACCAGGACTTGTGGATGCAACAAGGACATTGGTCTGCCCTTTTGCAAGCTGAGTGGTTTCATTTTCAGCCATTTCCAGTCACTTAATCATCTACTAATGAAAAAGCTACTCCAAGAAAAGGTTAACGTGAAATTTAAGTTGGATTTATAGGTCATCAATAAGGACGTTATTTTAGGCAGTCTACACCAGTGTTGCAAGTTTCCTAAACAATGCTCAGAGTTGATTTATTCACTCCACCAGAAGAGTGAGAAAATAATGAGTAAGGCAGCACTTCTTTCTGCCAGTATTGCTGTGTACGCTCTGCCCATTTATTTTTTTTTTAATGGCAAATGTCCCATTAACAAGTTTGATAGACTAATCCCAAGATTTACAGCATCTGTAGATTAATTGGGGATGGGGCATCCCTAGGACCTCTACACCCTTCAAAGGTCCCTGCTGAAGTACTGAGACTTTGATTGCTTGCCACAGCTTCTCAGAGGACTGCGCTGGACCCCTCTAGAAATGGAGATGTGACAAAGTAAATCCAGAGCTCCCGGGAGATCAGTTTTGGTGTCTCATGGTGGAACATGTGGTTCTGGGCTGGACAGTCCTGGTGAGATTCAATTGGGCAGCAAAGATAATCTATCAATAATTGTCATCCTAAGCTCCTTCCGCTATCCCTGGGGAGAGACAGACTCTTCTAACAGGCAGCTTATTTTCAGAAAAACAGTGAAAACTGGTCACACAGACTGTGCCTAACAGGCCCTGTTTCCAAGCTTGGATTAAGGAGTAACAGTTTTTGTCTTCTCTGAGGCTTTCCTTGACACTTCTGTTCCAAGACAACTTAAGTAAAACTGAAATTGCCATCTACCAGCCCCCGGTTTTTTCATCCAGTATCTGCGATTGACATAATAATATTTAAAATTTTGTTATTAATGCTTCACTATAAATTTTGTTAATTTTCTAGAGCAGAGACTATTTTCTCTAGGGTTTGGACCCATGAATAGCAGAAATCATAGATTAGACCTTGCAAGACAATTGTAACATTTCAAAGTACATTTTGCTGCAGATCAGGATAGGAACTTTGTTAATTTCTTCAAAACAGGAATTGCTAAAAGAATTCATAATAAAAAATACTTTTTTCTAAAATTAGTTTCTTTTATTTCAGAAAAGGTAATTTATTAATGCTGGCAAAATGGCTCCCCAGATTATTTTTTTTAAAAAAAGAGGAACTAGAGTATTTGACCTATTATAATGGTTTTGTTTGGTTTGGTTTTTCACAGTTTTCTCACAGTTACATGAAAAGAATTTTTTAATGAATAGACTTGGAATAGCTTTAATTTTCATTTCATCCATCTCCTCACATCTTTCCTCAGCCAAATCTTTTAGCTATGCTAAAACCCCTACTACATCTAATTTTATTTTGCAGCTCAAATTGATTAATTGTCTGGGTGAACTAGTCAATAAAATGAATAATGCAGCAATGACACTTTTTACCAAAAGCTTGAAGTATTGCTATGGATTGTTTTATTAGATATCTAGTGATATTAATCAACTTTAACAAAATGCAACTAGACAGCAGAGGCATAAACATGCCAAACCAAGACTCTGTGAGCCTCAGCAGAAGACACACCTCAGCAATCTGTTTTGCTCTGATTCAGCCAGTCATTTGGAGGAAACCACCATGTTTAATCCTTTGTTGTTGTTGTTCTTGTTGTTTCTCTTTGGTGTGGTATCATCTGAAGAACTGTCTTTAATAACTACAGTAAATAAGAGCTGAGTAGCTAATGGAGAAAAAGAATTTCTCTGACCAAGAGATTTCTCATGGAAGAAATTCCAGACTCAGTTATTATAGCAAACAGTTCCCTTTGACCATACAGTTTATTTCGCTAAGGAAATTGTTTTATGTTAAGGTAGTAAAAGAAGCTTGGTGAGGACACCTTTTGCCAAAAAAAGATGCATGTCTCCGGAAAGCAGTTTTCCAGAATCATTTTTTTTAAGGGTAAACATAGTGACAGACTGAGAACTACTTCACAAGATGCTCTGAGGGTAAAATTCAATCCTATTTCTAGTAACACATTAAGTAAGATGAAGTGGAAAATGTACAGGGTTTTGTCTTTAAATTTGATGTAGTTTTTCATTCCAGAAGTTTTAAGGTGCAAGAAGTTCTAGAAATTATGTACACAGCCTTTTCTTCTTCCATTTCCTCTGTGGTCTTTCCTCCAGAATTGTGATACTTAGTTTGTTGAGTACTGTATGGAATCTTGGAAAAGAGGCACTAACATAGAAAATGTCTTTGAGTAGATGGAATTATCTTCATTTGAATGAATGGGGTTTCATGAATTTCTGGATGAGAATAGGCTATTTTTTACTCTTCAAAATAGATTGAAAATCCACTTAGCAGAAAGAATTATATCGAATACATAACAGCAAACTGGGGGGTTGCATTGACCTATCAAAACTTTGCAAATAGTTATTTTAGGTGGCTGAAGTAGTTCGAATGAGTTAAACGATCCAAATCTCACGTAAGTCAAAATGCATAAAGAAATGTAAGGCAATAACTTGCTGAATGGTATTCTCACAACATCACTGAAAATATTTTCATCTATATTTTGAATCATACTTTGAATTACTCCTGATTCTACCTGAATTTAGAAAGGCCAAACGCCCTGGAACATCCTCATGTTTTTTGTACCAAGGCACAATTCAGTAATGCTTTTATGGGTTTTTAAAATGCTTTTAAGTGCTTTTTAAAAATTATCCTGGATGTGACTGTAAAATTAGCATTTTGTGATGTATCATTTTTCTAAAGCCTTCAACCAGCCTCATGAGCCTCTAGGGGTTTGCTGACCAATATTTGTGTTTATTTATGCCCATCACAATCTGCCTTCTGTATGGTTGTTTGTGTTTTCCATAGTTCTTTGTGCAGAGCCATGTTCAGAGTTACAGGCTGTGGGTTCCTTGGGCAGGGACTCATTCCTGTGAATTTACTGCCCTTCACACAATAAAGAACAGGTTCTTTATGTGGCGTCCTGGCTCTACCACAATATAAACAGAATTTTTTTATATTGGCACAACTCCTTTGAGCCAAAGGAGGAGTCACAAAAAGAGGCAGTGAAGAAGCAAAGATTTCATCACTTTAAAATCATGTCGTGTGAAGCATGTCTTTCTGTAAGATGTTATCCAGAGAAAGCAAGAGCAATATTTTGAGAATTCTACTGATTTTTTTTAAATCCACATCAGCCTACTCTTAAACACATTCTGGATCTTTTAATGTACTGACATAGCAGCAAAAAAATATCTTGCCTTAGGCCACATTTTTTAAGCCACAGATCCAACTACAGATACAATGCTTTTAGTAAATTGATGGGGGAGATGTGAGAGTGGTTTAGATGATTCGTATTATTCCTCTGGGCAGAGTCTCAGCTCAGAGTTCTCTGACTCAGCTTTGGTGTTCCCTTACTGGGAGACAGGGCATTTTTAGAAAACACCATTTTGGGGCTAAAGCAACTGTCCTGTTATAAAAGCCCTCTGGCAATGACAAATGTTTAGCTGCCTTTAATAGGGAAGCTCCCTATGCATGCCAGCTAAACCCAGTGTGTTGCTTCTGAGTCATCTTTGCATTAGATCTTAATTTCTGAATTTTGGCATAAAGTGCTTTAAGCGCCAATTAACTCAGCTTCTACATGTCCTTGTTTTTGATCCCTGGGTTCATCAATGCTGCCTGTTCATTGACTTCCATTCTTGTTTACATGTGAAAGCAGACCTGCTGGCTTGCCTGGCATGGACACTGGGGCCTGGTGAGTGCCAAGACTTTGGTGGTGGCTCCCAGTGCTTTGGCCCATCTGCCCCATCCCACAGCAAGGCCCACCCAGTGACCTGTGCTGAGAGCAGCCCAGGCTGTGAATAAAGCAGGACCTTCTTTCCTGGGAGCAGGAAAAATGAATGCTTAATGGCATTCATGAACTCAGAAGAAATGATATTCTAATGGCAGCAGCAAGAGGTTTCTCATTGCCCAGGAGCTGGAACATTTGCCTTCTAGACCCACTGTCTACAACACTGCTCATACTTTCCAGGAAAGTCCATCAGCCACCAGGCTTCAACATCCTCTGGCATGGCACAATCCTCCTGCCCGCAACAGACAATGCTCTGAAAGGGAGATGAGATTTACAGGGCTAAACCTAGTGAGCAAGGTATCAGGGTCTTTGTCCTGTTGTGAGAAGAATCTCCCTGGAAAGGGAGAGTCCCCGGCTTTGCTCCTTGCTCCCACCTATCTATTTTTTGCAGTTTATTGGTGACACTGAGGCTCATAGTCTTTCTAAGATGGGCTGAATTATGGCTCCACATGTAACTGTAGACCATGAGCTCACTCATTCTCTGACCAGTGCCAGATCACTTAAAGAAACTCATAGCTCAAAAGTATCAACCTTTACCCTAAATCTAAGCCATTTCCAGCTTTCTGTGAAATCAAGCCTTTGTCTCCATGTAAGCCATGCCCAAACCCCTCTTTCCCTGTACTAGACAATTCTGTGCTTGGGTCCTTTCCTTCAGACTTTTGCTCACTTTACAAGTCAAGGCAGAGACACCTAATAACAGATGCTGTTCATGTTTAGCATGTTTACAAATCCATGATCCAGGAACCTCCAGAGTCAAGCAGCTTGGTCTGCTGAAAGCAGCTGTGCCTGAGCTGTCTCCTGCCTGGCTCTAGGCTGCCCTGAGAGCTGTTTCTAGAGCTGGTGGGGAGTCATGGGCCATGGGCAGATCCCTCCTGCCTGCCCTACCAATGCTGCACAGAGAGTCCTGTCCCTGCTTGCAGAGTATCATTCATTGCAGAACATCTACCAAGAGAAGGGAAACATCAGGAGCATCAGTTTGACATAAATAGGACAAATGATACCTGAAGGGGTTTCTCTGCATCATTAGTGGTCAGTTTACCTTTGCTGTCCCAGCCAATTCTGCAGGCCACAGACACTTCTAAGCTCCTCTGCACTTCTACGGCAGTGGATTTCTCACATATCTTTTGGGAGAGGGGGAAAAAGTTGAAGGCATTTAATTTAGCCACTGTTTCTGGTGAAATGTAGAAGCATCTAGTGTTTTGAAATTCCTAAGCCTCATACCAGCTGTTACACAGTGAGAGGCACTCAGCATTGCTGAATTCATAACAACAGGCACACAAACATGTGACTACTTATCTTCACTTGTGTGCTCCTGTTTGTCATAAGCTACTCAAATATGCATTAGTGAGGCACACCCCCATATGGAAAATGTTGCACAAAATAAAGCTATCAAGTTTTCTTGAAAGAAGTGGAAAAGGAGAATTCAAAAATCTTGAAATTAGTGTAATTTTATTTCTTTAATTACCAGTTCTTTAAGTACCTATCAGAGTAAACTGAAATCTTGCCACGCAAATGTTAATTTGAGATAAAATGGTGTTTGATAAAGAGTATTTACACTAATTGTCACAGCCATGTATGAACAGGGTACACATGCGTGAGGGAACCTTCCTTGTCGTCTTTTTAATACCCCTTAAAATAGAACATTCACAGTCTGGTAAGCATTTCTGCAGTAGCATTTAAACTGTCTCTGAAGAATTGCTTTCATGTACACTATTTGACTGACACCATTACATAAAAACTCTCCCAAAACAAATCCTGGAAGTTAGTAGTACCAGTATTTTATCTTGCTTGCATAGGTTGAGGCTCATAACTGAGTTATTTTGGACACACACAGTACTGCTAATGTCTTCAGCCTGAAGTTTGGAAATGAATTGTGGACACTTCTGCTTTCCCACATATCTACATTGTATGGGGAAATGGGGTGTCGTAAGGGGACTTTGTAGCAGTAAACACGTAGCAGGTAAGGTCTATTGCACTCTTCCTCTTGCTCTGAGAAGAGGAAAGTCAACAGTATTTCAGGCAGAAGCTCATAAAAGCCTTCTGCTTGCCTGTACCCTCACAGGTATGGTGTTTGTTTAGGGTACTTTCAACTATCTTTGGAATTGTTTATGCAAGTTAACATTTCTTTACTTAGCTGAAGGTCATCTATGACAAGAATTTACTAAAAGTTTGATGTTGCCAGGTAGTTACTGCATCCAAATTAAAGGGAAACTGAACCTTTTGCAAAATCACACAATTAGATGTAAATAACTCACAGAGAAGCAATGTTAATTGCTTCTCACAGCACACAGTCAAAGATTAACATGTCTTGTTTCACCACTGCCTTTCCTGTATTGCCACATCCTTCGTTGCCTGTCTCGTGCAGGCTGCAGCAGGGAATCCCAGGCTACAGAATGGTGGGAACAAGTCACTAAAATCCATGTGGTAATATACATTTTCAGCAGGAGCAAGGTGAAGGTCTGTCAAGCAGCTCTCAGTCTGATACTTGTCAATCTCTCACTGCAATGGAAACTCCTAGGAATATCAAATCACGACAGCCTTCCCAATGATTTAAAGGGATGACAGTAGTGCATTATAGCAAACACATGGGGAGTACATCCCAGGTTGTCTAATAAGCAGTTCTTGCCTGAGGATTTGCATATGTGTGAATATTCCTTTAGCATATGAGATGTTATATTTTAAGAATATAAATATGCTAAAGTGCAATGGGAAAAGGTTAGTAAGTATGTTAAGCTGTGAATATAAGCAATTTTAGAGTGGTGTTATAATTTTCTCTGTATTTATACACAGTCTGACTCTGATCAAGGTAGTTGATTTTCGTCTACTGGAGCAACTGAAATTTTAAATTATTACAAATCTTCATTTGTTCATTTATTTGTTATCATGCAGCCTATTTATTGAGCTCAGAGCATGGTTCTTCCAGGGCTTGTTGAAGCCTTGAGGATATATTATTTGGGAAGTGGCACAGATAATTTTCTCCTTATTGTGCATCCTTGCGTTGTTTCTAGACAGGGCTCTGTTTTTTCCCCAGGAAAGACTAAAAGAAACTCTGCTTTTCACTGCTTTTGGGCATCATCTTGCAAAGTGTGGCTTGACTAAAGCAATGCAGCCCCGTGGTTAATAATACATGGTACCTTTGTGGCTGCAGGCACTGCCGTGTGTTCACATAACTTCTGGTGATGAAAGATGAACAAGACCGATTCCATGTTCCCCCACCAGCAAAAAGCGTAAAAACTGTTCATTTACTGCAGTTTAAAGAGGGAGAGAGGTGGTAGAGAAAAACCTGTCAGCAGTAAGTGCCCTGGTGTGGGTGGCCATGGGCGGTGACATTGCTGGTTCCTTGTCATGGCCACTCTGCCTGCTGTGGGTGGTTTGCAATTTGTGCCTGGATGAGGTGTGCAGGGAAGTCTGTATTTCATTCAGCTGCTTTGCCCTGTCATCACTTTGACTTGGGGAACCAGAGTTGCATTATTTATAGTCTTTTACCGTTTTTGAGCTTCTTGTAAAACAATGGGGACGAAGACATGTATTAAAAAACAGCCAGAGAGAGCTTGAAGTTTTGAAATCAGAGTGTTTACTGCCGGACACATTTTCCCTTTGGAGAGACACACTTTAGAAGTGGGTCACATGTTACAAAAGGAAAGGCCTGTAGCTTTTTGAAGATCAAGCCTCCTTATATATTTAGTGATAAAAACATCAAAGACTTTAGACTGAAACTTTTTGGAGCATTAGGTAGGTACTTAAACTTAGAGCATTTGTTCTCCCATTTATTTGAGCAGAGAGGTAATAAAACTGTGAAATATTTACTTTTTTTTATACTTTTAAAACTGAATATTACCAACGTGCCGGTTATTTCTCAATGTTAAAAAAAGACTTTATATCTAGCATTACAAATATACACTAACACTTTAGACTGGTATGACTTACAGTGTCTGAGCTTCATGGAAAAACTGATCTTTAACTGGCACTAAGATGGCACAGGCATCCTCAGTCATAAGAGGGTCTCTGTAAAAGTGCATGCAATATGCACAGACAAACACATTAGCATTTTCAATGAAAGAATATTGAAACTGAATTTGTGGCGCTCCTAAAATAGTCAAAGCAACTAGTCTTTTTTTCTTGTCACTAATTTTGCTACTCTCTGATATCTGAATTAATGACTTACAACATTCTGAAGGAAAGAAAATCTCTCCTAAGTTAACACAAAACTTTGTACTCATAAAAATTAAGGTGAAACACACCATCTCTGTCAGACATTCATTTATTTGAATAAAGTTGCAGAGACCCTTGCCTGGCCAGGGGAGGATGTTGATCATGTGATTTAATACTTGTATGCTGTGTGGAACCTGGAAGTAACCATTCTGTTTGTTTAAGGGACTCAGTAACGGAATTTGCATTAATACCACGTTTCCATGGAAATCAGACAAAATGAATTTCATGTTTGTGTGAGCCTTATCCTGTCTAGCAACTGACATCCCCTTTGATTAAGATTTCTACTTATCTTTTGTTTTTATTTTTAAAGGTTGGAAAGAAATTACTTATGTAGGAAAGGAAAAATGAAAAAAGTTAAGAAATAATTTATCCTGCACTTTTGCTTTATATAGCTGTTAGACTTCATATGAAGTGTTTCAGAGGTTTGTTTTTTTTTTTCCTACTCCAAATCACTTTTTTTGAAAAAGAAAAAAAAATCCATCTCTTCTTTGTTTGTGGACTACACTTCAGGTGTAGCAGACCCTTTAAAATTTCTTGGACCATTTGCTAGTGGATTGCATAATTTTTCATGATGGGATGCTTATTTACCACTTTGTTCCACAAGGTCACGTGGAAATACCCCAGGCAGTTTCGGTCTGCATAGAAGAAAGATGTCACAGGTGGAGAAAATCTGAGGAAGTCTCACAAAATAGCATAAGAAGCCAATCTTATGAAGGCTCCAGGGAACAGCTTCAAAAATGACCTCTGAACTTGGCATACTGTTATTGCAGGTACCATGTAAAGACCTGAGTTACTCTTTGGCTATCCCCAAAAAAAAGATGTATCACAGCAGTGTGCCTCAGCTCCACTGCTTCATTGTTTGTGAGACCTAGGCTAGTAGGCTTAGAGCTAGTTTAGATATTTTTAGACTACATTTGTCAAACCACTTGAAATACTTGAGTTTATCCAAAAAGGAGAGTTGTTATTTGATAAAAAGTGACCCCTTCTATGGGGAAGGAACATCTAATATCATAAATCTCTTTAATTTAGCAAGCAAAACAAGAAATCAGACTAAGCAGAAACTTGGAATTAAAGAACTGAGACTGGAAAACAGATGACTGTAACTAATTATTGGAAGATCTCAAATAACAGGAGAAGAAAAAACCTAAAAGCAGAAAGGCAAACAGGGAATTTGTTCAAAATAGCTATTCAGACCTCAAATATGCACCTTGGCTTAAGACACACTTCCTTTTGTACCTAAATAAAACTTTGAGCATCTCTAAAGCAGCTGTCATTAAGTATTGCTGGATGTTTTGCCTTTGCCTGGTTTATCTGGGAAAAAATACAAAACAAAGCTTACCCCCAGACAGAAGAATTTGAAAGAACTATGAGATGCTGTCAAATTAAGTGAATACTTAACAATATAATTTTAAAAATCACATGGGAGAGAAAGAGATAGAAAGGCTGAAAACATTGAAGTACTCATCTTAGCACTTTATGCTCGAACCCTTCTTTGTTCTGAAAGCTTTGAAAATTAATCAAAAGGAGTAAATATCGCCCAGCATAAATGTTCTTTTTGGTTTGGTTTTTTGATTAAACAAAAATGCATGGATTATCCATCAAAATATTTTGGTTTTGAGGAAAGAATTCTTGTATCAAAAAAGTGTTGCTTGACCAAAATAGTTTGAGTGAGATTCATTTTGGCCTTTCTGCCCATACAGATAGGGATCACAGGAGGTTCCTCTAAAATAACTTTTGCTCTCTCTGAAATAACTGATCTTCATTGCAGCTGACACAGTCCTCCCTTGCTGCCCATTTATATGTCATGGACCCAGCAGGTGTTGAGAGGAGGGGCTGCCCTGCAGCACGGCCTTTGTAGTAATTGACATTTATTGCAGGGTCACCATTTCTTTAGCATTCATTACAGACACTGATTAGAGAGGGTGATAAAGACATTGCTGGAGATCAAAGCCCATCTTGGACTGGGGAAAAATAGAAAAAAAAAGCATGCAAAGTAGCATTTTAAATGGATGCATTTATTTAATCTATTCGCTGCTGATATTTTCATGCACATGGTTTAGTGGTATTAGATTCAGAAGGTGTAGCAGAGGCTTTAATTTGCTTCAGTTCTGGTCTAATAGGCATAAAGACACCAGAGGATTCTGAAATAGTGAACTCAGAGGTACTCTGACAAACCTTTGTACTCATAATAACAAGAGCTGGTGTGAGCTTATACAATTTAAAACTAATTGCCCAGCCAACGTGCTCATTACCATATTGATGCAGTTTATAAATCAAAGCCCTGCCTATTCAAGCTGTTCACCAGTCTTGCATTAAGCAAGATATTTCAACTGAGAAATGTAGCATGTTGCCAAAACACTGCAGAAACTTTGTAAGACTGATAGGAGTGCAAACCTGGGGAGCTGAAGTGCCACAAACCTGGCACTGAAGTGCTTGTTCTTGTTTGTTTTCTGAGTATGTTCTGATCTAGCCTTGAAAGTTTCCCTAATAATATACCGGAGCACAGAAACAGGTCCTTAAGCAGCAGGGAGCTGCTGGCAATTTTTATCAATATGGCTTCCTACAGCAGCTTCTTTGCTTAAGTAGGAGACTAACACACACTTTTTTTTTGGAAGCGATACAGTACTTATGCCAGCTGAATTGAGGTGCATACATTAAGAATGTAGGTTTTTTGTATAGGGAAAGGAGACATTAAGGCTCTTAACTAAGAAACCTAAGTTAGTTGTCAAAATTAGGCACCTGAAGTTAAATTCTTTGAATAGCCTACTAAGGAATCTGAAAGTACAATTCATCTGCCTAAACAAGTGCCTACCTGCGGGTGCCAGGCAGTGCCCCTGAGATGCCCTGCTGTCCTATGACAGCCACACAGTAGGTATGTCAGAGGAGTTGGAGATTCGCACCTCTCTGAGCTGCCAGCTGAAGGCCAAGTGGGTTAGTTTAGGATGCCTCAAAGGACATTAGAAGCCTATGTTTAGGCAGTTGAATTTACCTGTTTTTTTTCTTTCAGGTATTCAGCCAGCTGGCTTAGGTATCAGAAACAATCAGGTCTTGTAAGCAGGATTAATGTGTTTGGGCAGGTGTCATGGGTTTTGTAAAAAGCGTATTATTCTATTCCATCTGGGTGGAGCAGAATTGCTTATCTTTGCCCAAATGGGTCAGTGTCACTTATCAGATGGTGGAGTGCTACTTATCTCTCTTCATTGTTTCACTACTTCCATGGGAATGTCTTCTGCTAATGGACCATTAAGAGCTCATCAATGACTTTACACATTACACTGCACTATTGTAAGCTGCTCCACACAGGGAGGAGGAGCCAAACCATCTTAACCTAGATAAAAAGGAGCCACAGTCCCCCTAGGTATCCACTTTTTCCACCGGATCCCTGGAGGAAGACCGGACCCATCTCACCATTACTGGACCCTTTTTTCTTCAACGGGACCATCTCTACTCCAACAGAACCACATCTGCCACTCCAGGAGGGCTTACTCTGGACTGCTTCCAACACCCTGACCAACAGGGTGTCAGGTTGTATTTCTGACTCTGTCAGGGTTTTCTAGGATTTCTTGTTTGTTTGTTTGCTTATTCTTCTGTACTACAACATTTGTATTTTTTAATATCCCTAGTAAAGAACTGCTATACCTATTCCCAAAATCTTTGCCTGACAGCCTTTTAATTGCAAATTTATGATAATTTGGAAAAGGGGGGGAGGGGCTTACATTTTAAGGGAGACTCCAACCCTCCCTGGCAGATACCTGTCTATCTAAACCAAGACAGCAGGGTTCAGAAGATACGGGGGTCTGGCTGGTTTCAGACCAGCTGAGACAGTTCTTATCCCAAACACCAGTGTCCTGTGAGTTATTTTTCTCTCTGTACTTCTATCTGAGATGTATTTTATGTGATTTCTCCTGGAATGAGTGTAGTAGCTCCTGGTGGCTGCTGGGGTATCTCTTCCACTGCACCAGGCTTTCATCCTTGTGTTGGCCATGGCCACAGGTGGCAAGGACAGAGGGTGCTGAAGAGTCAAGGCATTGAAATTACTTTGAAGATCAGGACCAGAACTTGAAATTGAACTTGGTGTAAAGGAAGCTTGAAGCAGAAGCACTGCATTAAAGAGCTACTGAAGGGTGTTGGAGCTGTTGGGGGAATTTAATAGATTATGGGAAAATCAGAAGCTTGGAGGTTTGCAGGGGGTTACTTAAGATTATTTGCTTATCCCTGTTTAAGAGAACACAGTTGAGGGGAAAAATGAATGAAATGCAACTCTCTTCCATAAACAATATTAGCAAGAAGAGTTCATCCTATTAAAACAAGTGCTGTTCTTCAGTCATGATGCCTGATGAAGCCTCAGTCTCTTATGTTCTTTGTGTAAATTCAATCATGATGATTAGTAAATAAAACATTTTTGGCAGATGGAAGATGCAAAGGGATTAAGACAATGCTTTAGTGATGGAGAAATTTTGATTCTAGCTTACAACTCTTCTACTGCCTGTGTGGTCATACCAGATGCAAGCTTCCAATTCCTTATATGCAGATTGTGGATAATAATGGTTATAACTGAAATTAATATGAACTGATACTTTCTCATGAAGGCACCAAAGACAGTGATATGTTTTTGTTTTTCAGAGAGGGAAATAAATTTAAAGAACTAAATTTCTTTCATTTTAAGGAGTTATGAACCATACAAAACCAGACCATACCAGTTTCTGACCCTGTGAAATGCCAAAATAACTGCTTTTGGCTGCTAGTTGGTGTCACAGGTTCAGCAGAGATTTTTTAGAGGGATATATACAATTTTGGAAGACACCTGTAGGCTGTGAAAGACAATTTTTTGTTGAGAAACGATTTTGAATAGAGAAGACCTAAACAGAAAAAAAAAAAAAAAAAAAAAAAAAAAAAAAAAAAAAAAAACAAACGTAAAATCAAGCTGCTTGTTATTTTCCTAACTTGTAGAGTGAGAAGTGGCTGTCTTACCTCATTTCTCTTTCAGGAGCTTAAAAATAAAAAGATATGAATAGAACTGTGTTATGTAACTATATGTTATCATAGACATCCTCCAACATGAAAAAAAAATTGGTCCTTCCAGCTTCTTTCCACTTGTGCAAATGAAGATTAATTTCCAAAGAGTCCATTGAGCATCCCATGAACATACATAATGGAATTCACTTTACAAGCTGAAAGAATAGGAAGGAGAAGCAGCTCATAGCTGTATGTCTTTGCTTGCAGAAAGGATGTTTCCTGACTTTGGTGTGGACTGGCAGCTTAGATAAAAACCTGGGATCTTACCAATGTGAAGCTCATCAGCCTAAGGGACACAGACTTTTCCTTCCCTATGTGATTTTTCCAATGTTATTTTAAAAATATTTATCAGGTGTTGGTTAATTTTGGAGCTTGTGTTTATGAACAGTGTCCACATATGGCTGGCTACTCTTCCTGTTCCGCATTGATTGCACTGCCTAAATAAAAACAAAGCCAGAGTATTCTGGGGCAATATCTTTACATCAGGTTTAACTTCTAAAGCGATTCAGAGTGTAATCTAAAAGCATTCAAAACTGCCTTCTGAAAGCATGTAGTCAAACAACCTCTGGCCAATGTCTCATCAGGATGGTACATTTCATACGTGTAAAACAAGGCACGTGAGGCAGAACAGGGAATACAAAAGTAACACATTGAATGCAGTGGTACAAGGTGCCTATTGGCAGAAGGCAAGACAGATGTTATTCTTTGAAGATACTGTACTGCTGCTCACACATTCCTGCCATTTGGTTTTGCTCAGGATTATAACCATGGGCTACACAGAACAGAAAGATTTGCAAAATCAAGGCCCACTTTATGTAAACTAACTAGAACTAAACATTGCCCATGGATCTATGCTCTTAGAAAGGGCAACAGTTGTATTGCAGAGAGTATTTTCTCACCTTATTTGCAATTACCACGTGGCCTAAGGTGACAATGACAGTGCCTTTGGAAATGCTGGTTTAGGCAGAAATACAATTTAGTCAGCATACTGGCAGGATGTTAGTGCCTCTGCTGGATTAAACTCAGCCTCAGGCTCAGCAAATAGCACAAAATGTGTCAACAATTCCTCTCATAGCAGTCTTTCCTCCTGCAAGTAGGTCCAGCTGTAAATAAATTGCTGACATTGCTGTGTTTGTTAAGAGGGTGCTTGGAAAACAGCACATCTGCCACCAACAGTTGCACCTAAGACAAAAACGTAAGCACTATTAAATTAACAAAGTGTCTCTTTATCATTTTAGTCTATTGCATGAGAAGATATTTTACTTTCCTTGACAATAAGATTGAGCTTCTGACACAGTGGAGGTGGGGGCAGTGATGGCAAAGCTGGTAGTAGACAGACCTGGTAGTGCAGCTGTCCTGGGATACTGAACACTTCTAAGTTGAGACAACCTGTCACTAAACTTTCACATAACTAATGTAAATTAAAGTAATTCCTGGCAAATGGTTCCCTCAAGATGTGGCTTCATTTGCTGACTGACTCATTCATAACTATACCAAATTTTTTGCTGGATAAAATACTGCTTAACTTCAGTGAAGGCAATCAGGAGGTTGAGGTAAAAGAGAAACCAGCATCTCAATGCCACCTCCTTCACTTGCTGAAATGAGCCAAGATGGACGTAGATGTGGCAGCATCTGTGCCAAGTATCTGTGCCTCAAGGATATCTCAAGGTAAAAAACATAATCTACAGCTACAAGCCTGAGTACGTGAATACATTCATTAAACGAGTAGAAGGGTATTCTGAATTTCCATTTTTGCTGTTTGCTCTGTGCAAAAGCAATACAGAAAAAAACTTCCAAAATTTAACTATATCTCAAAGACTTCTCACCCTGTGTTTCCACTAACAACATACCCTTCTCCTTTCCAGGCTGGATTTGCAAATAACTGATTTATAATCACACTCAGAGGCCCATGTGTCCAGTAACTTTCACTACAGCTACATTTTGCAGCATATGCAGAAGTCTGTCTGCAAGCTATTATTCTATTAATATATATAAAAGGAAAGATTTGTAAAGCTTTGGCAGTAAATGTAGGTCTTGATGAAACATAGGCAAAAAATAATTAAAATTTGCAAGTGACGTGGAAGCTAATTTTGGTACTCGTTTACACTGGCTTTATACTACAACAAAAGGCATTTCATGCCTACCTTTTCAAAATCTGACAGCATCCAAACTCAAGCAGTGGGAACCTGACTCCAGGTGCTCCAGGTGATAAAGCAAAGAACGATGTTAAGGTCTGGCATAATGTGAAGAATGAGGTCATGCTGTATTTTTAGAAGTGCCTGGTGTTCCTATGAAGTATGCTCTTACTCTCTCTTTTAATTTTTTTCCTTCCCCTCTCCTTTTTTTTCCCTGTCTTTTTCTGTGAATAATTCAGCCAATGCTTGCAGAAGGCTGTTTTCGCCCCAGGGATTCTCACACATACTTCTGTTGACAGAGTTCTTGTGCAGCAAGGAAGCTGAAATGTCTTTTGTTAAGGATCTGCTCACTTCTTTTTCTTTTCTGCCCCAATGCTTGGAGGATCTTTTGGCAACTCACGCAGTTCCTGCTGTTATGCTTATGGAAATTAACAATTGAAAAATATGGGGTTACCTTGCGAAACAGGTAAAATTATCATCAGGAAAAAATCCTAATTTTCTTTTAGTCTATGTCTCTCACATTCTTTTGCCTTGTTTGCTTAAGTTTTCAGGGGAATATTGCATAAGTTAATAGAAAATACTAAGCAAAGTCATTGTGACAGGGCAAAAAAATGCACTAGGGCCTGAGAGGTAGAAACTTTTTATTTTAGATGAGTGGTGTACTGTTCCAGATCAGGACTTGATTTGGTGGTTTACTGTGTCACTTCAGATTTAATTTGAATTTAAATGAAAAAGTTAGATGTATTCCCATGCTCTGTAACACCAAAATACACAATGGGTATTGAAATGCACTAATTTAAACCACGTTTGAAAGCTGTTTTAGGTGATTTGCTGTTAGAGTAACACCATGAAATAAATCATAATCATTTTATTTCAGGCAAAGGGGAATCTAGCCAGTAGAGCGTGATACACAGAAGTTGATCCGTGATGCTTCACATACACACTTGCATGTGCCAGACCATACGAGAACTTCCCTTACATGGCATGTCACTAGCTATATCACAAATCTGTGTTAATTTACTGCTGATTTGTAAGGAGTTTTCATTAATAAATAACATTCCATTTGTAAGTTTAAAACTCACATGTGTGAACAGCTGAAGTTGCTACATTCAGATTTGCATTTCACATTTAGCAAAAAAAAAAAAAAATCCTGTATGTTACTTTTTAATGTTTTTGCTCTTACTAATGCTTCCTGGAGTCAGTTCTGGTGGGACAGATACCTCTGGTAGCCCTGCATTCCCTTTTTAGTTGAAAAACCAACATATACTTTCATTATTTCACATCCTTACCTACACTAGCTTCTACCAGTAAAGCTAATGCTACAGTATATATTTAGAATTATGTATGCATACAAAAGGAATCTCCCTGTTTATAAAGCCCTGAAGACCTTTTCCAGAAAGATTGCGAGTTTTCAGAACTTGTATGTGCATACATTCATCATTGTGGTGAGAATTACATTCTTTTGCAGGACTGTCTTAGAGGCCTTTTGTGACATGTACAGATTTAATTCTGAATGTTCAGAGAACTCTGAGTGACAACTTTTGCTATGGGCAGGATTTCTATATTCTCTGCTTTGCCAAGAATGCTCCATTTTTTAGGAGCTAGAAATGTCTATGTGTAACTCTTTATAAATATGGAATTTAATATTATACATAAAAGTGTGGGGGTTTTTTATAGTCATTGCTAGATTGAGCAAAAAGATATGTTGCTAGATTGAGTAAAAATGATGAACAAGGATAAACTGACATTCTTTCTTCTCACCACTTCCTCCTCAGAGATTTCTTGCCATACTTGCGCAAAACCAGTTTGCTTTTGCATCATTGATTTGTTCCAGTCTCATCCCAGGAAAAATAAAGGGTACAATAGAATAAGCAAATCCAGTAAACAGAAAAACTCTATCATGATTTTTGCAATTAAATTGTAAAAAATACAGCTTTACATCATATCCTGTAAAAACAAAAACTCATTTGAGAGAAATAACTTAGGAAAGTTTTAAAAGAAGTTGGGTATTGATTTTAAATGCTAGTAATATAGAGTTATATAGAAAGATAATGCAAAATACAGTATTTTGATGATAATTTATGTTTGGGAGTCTAAAGCATCATCCTAAAGTACTAGAAATAAAAAAGATATAATTCACTTATCCTGTCCATGTCTACTGCAGAATTTGATGTACAAGGCAGAAACTGATACACAGGAAGTACCACCTAAATATGACGAAGAACTTCTTTACTGTGTAATAACTTCTTTATTATTCTCTATTGTTCTAGTCTCTGTGACTAGAACAGATTGCCCAGGAAGGTTGTGGAATCTCTCCCTCACCAGAGATATTCAAGGAAGTGTCTGGACACAATCCTGTGCCATGTGCTCCAGGATGGCCCTGCTTGTGCAGGGAGGCTGGACCAGATGACCCCCTGTGGTCCCCTCTAACCCAACCCATCCTGTGATCCCGGGAATTTCTGTAACTGCTTCTGCAGCATTTTTTTTTTGCTAAATGTTTGGCTTATTACAGCAAAGATGTTACTATGAACACAGAGGTCATTCCGCAGATGTCATTGCAGCAGATCCTTCTTGGCAGCATTACCAATACTAAAGAGGGTCCAGGAAATGGGCCAAGGATGGGAAGAAAGAGTGACAATAGGAGGGGGTGAAGACGGGGAAAGAGAATCTCTGGAGTAAACCTGGAGACCTGAGCACTGCTACTTCTTCTGGAACTACCATCAGATGAAGAATGGGACAGCCACCAGCAGCAATGGCTGGTGAACACAACCCACCCGCTCACCTGACGTGGGCAGCCAGGCCAAAGCTCTTTGCTGCCCTTTGGGAATTCTGCTAGAGCAGGCAGAACTTTTTGGCTTACAGCTGGCTCTGTGTGGTGGGAGCACAGCTTCTTCCAGGGTGCTGGGTGTCAGGGACTCAGAAGCAAAGGTGATGGCTCATTGTGTTGGCTCACAGATAAATATCACCTGAAATGGCAAAATGCTTTTTCACTGTGCCCACAATGTACAAGATATTCTGAGAAAAGTTAGTTATTCCAATCACTCCATCTAAATGTGGGAATGTGTTTCCTTTTTCAAAGACATTGTTCTCAATTAGTTCTTCCACTTCTGGAAGTGAAGTCAGTTCTGTGTTGATGACTAGCCTGAAGCACCTGAGAAAATGAGGCCTTCATTCGGATGAGGCCTCAAAATGAGGCCTTCACCTTCAGAAGCAGGTTTCTCATTCATGCATAGATAATGTAATCTGTCTGTGTACTACAGAAACGGGCTGAAATTCTTCTTGGCATTATTCGTCCCTCTAAAGGCTGGATGACTTGGTGTAAGCTTTTTGTCTAGACATCCTCTATAGTTTTGTATTAGGCAGTCAAGCCAGGAGGGAGACTTCTCCCACATCAAAACAGGTAAACAAGATAAGTGAGAGCATTTTCCTTCTGGAAGCATTTTTCCCTCTCCACTTGCTCCAGCAGGAGGTTAGACAGTTTACAATAATGTCTGATGTTTAAATAGCTATCAATAGCTGAGAGGAGATATACATAAACACTGTGTACCTCCATGCTCACATCTATTACAGCTGCAGTTCAAATGACGAAGGTAATACAATAAATCCAAATTTTCTGGATGTGTAACAGTATTCTATTACCAAAGGTACGCGTGTAACAGTAAAATATACACTAACCAGCACTAAAATATGCCTAGCTGTTGTGCATTGCTCAGTTTAGGGCACATGCAGTGACAGGCACATCACATGCCAGTATCTTACTTTGCTTGCTTCCCACTTTGACAGTCACAGTGCTGCCTTCTGACACATCTTCCTTATCACTGACAGGTTTGCCACATACATCAAAGGCTTAATCTTCTCTTTTTATTTTGAAAAGCTTCTGTTCTGCTTTGCTCTCTCACAGATGGAGTACTGAAACAGTCATTAAAATAAATACTATCAATATTCTATCTGTCACAAGAAGTAAATGACATATATGGGTGAATGGAAGTTATTCAGTGATGCAAGATCAGTTCTTCAGCTGCTCCCTTCTCCCAGTGCATTGGAGGTGCACTGCCTGGATGTGAGCATGGACGTTAGGTCTTTTAAATCAGACAAGGCCAACTCCAATGTAGTACTACAATGTAGTGTTATTTTTAGCCTCCTCCTTTTCCTTTTCAAATCTATTGGAAATGGGCAGGTTCTGCACTGCACTGGCAGTTCACTGAATTCAACACAGAGAAAATCATACCTGTACTGACATCTTCTTTTCTGTCTATTTTGCCTATGACATTTCCCTATGTTTTGTTCCTTAGTTTTCCCTATGGCATTTTAGTAGCTTTATCAGAGCAGGGTAAAAGTTGTCAGTGATTTAACAGACAATGAAAATACAGTGAACAGACACATTTTTAGATAACAAGCATATGTCTAACATCACTTTAAATTATTTTGAACTGTTGTGTTAATAATCAACTTAGAGTCATTAATTAAGAAAACATTTCTGCATTTGCCAATTCCTTCCCAGTCTCTAAGCAAAACAAGTCAAAATTCTCATGTTTTAAGTTCATTTAATCTGCATGCATGAAATATTTTTGAAGAGGCACAGGTAAATCTGAGGTAAATTTGATAGAGACATTTCATGTTTCAGGGTTATTTTTGCCAATGCACTCCATTGCAAACGTTGTCTTTTTTTTTTTTTTTCAGGAGCTGAAAGGATTCAGATGTTTTGTATGAGAATCCTAGCATTAATAATGACTGTGTGATCATGGTTTTGGAAAACTAGAAATATATTTCTTGGCTACATATGTAGATTTATGTTTCTTAAGAAAAGCAAGAATGAAGCAATTTTGATCTCTGATGGATGAAACCCACTGGAATGGAAACTAACATCTATGAAGAAGAACAGGGCTCACATCTCACATCTGCCAAGTGCCTGGGAACTCCAAAGGAAGCCAAGTATGGAGAATACCAAAGAAAGACAGAAAATCAGATGAGTCCATATGAATTTCAGAATGCATTACTGGAACCTGAGCTGAGCTTGCTGTCTGTGTCATCCTTATTGGACCACAATGAAACATCCTTACAACTTGGCATGGCTGCAGGGCATGCCAGTGCCACCAGCCAGCCCGAGACAAAGCACCTTTGTGAAGAACTATCCTGTTCTACAAGGCACAGGTCAAAGGAAGAGCCTTTAGACCTTCCCATGCACACAGAATGGCCAGTCCTCACAGGAAAAAATTCAGACAAGAAACCAGAAGCAAGTTATGAGATCAGAGTCATAAAACACAAACCATGTGCTATCACATTTTCTGATTTCGAATTTTTATCACATGAAGCTGACCCTAAGCTCCATATTTGTGAGGCAGGAGAAGCAGATGATTTTTCTTCTGAAGAGGAAGAAGCAGATAACAGAGGTGCTGATGATACATTTACAGAACTGCCACTGTATGAGGGATTTTTCAAAGGTCTTCAGAGGAGTAACGTTTCTCAAAGAAAGCAAGCTAAACGTGAACTTACTAAATTTCAGCCCATTTGTCATTCAGAAGATGGCAATAATCATTCCAAAAAGGCCTTGAAGGACCATGACAAGGAAGAAAAACACGTGGAATTGGAGGTAATACAAGCTATTCTTTAGTTTCAAGTGTGTTTCAAAGAAGCGGTGTCATTTAGGGTTGGTTACAGGAGGAAAAGGAGTTGTGTAAATTGTTATAGGGTGATAATTATTGTGAATTACAAAATTAAGAACCTAAACCTTCAGTAAAAGTATGCTAGATTTTTTTCACTTGACAAATGATTGACCAAACTTCTATTTGCCTGAACTTCAAACTTTGGTTTTCTGGTTTCTTTTTTATATAAATGGGAACATTGGCTCAATTTCCTACATTCCTACAAGATCATATATCATGTCATGTACAGCACACAGTCCAAGGACTCTTCCAAAGGGATAGAACTCACGTTTAGTCTTAGAGCAGAGTATATTTCTTTATGCTGAAAAATGAGCTTTTAGTGTGGTGGCACTGTAGCACTGAGCCACCAAACCCACAGCACTGTTTCCACTTAATAACTGTTTTTTGTACTATTATTTCATTAAAACAATGTAGAGGACAAGTTAAGACTGGTATATAATAATTTTTTTGGTTGGTTGGTTGGTTTGGTTTTTGTGGGGTTTTTTCTATCTGTGCCATTACATATAATGATGTTCTATAGACCAGTGGCCAAAATGAAAACAGAATTTCAGGACAAAATAGCAAAACCCTGTGTAATAAAAATCATCCAAATATATTTACCCTTTCCATAAAAAAAAAAAAATTTGAGTAAATTAACTTTGTTTATTGGAACTGGTGGAACAGAAGCCTCCCAGCTGAATTGTCACTAGTCTGGGCAATAAGCACAGTTTCCCCCTGCTTGCAATTGGTGACAAACCAATGACTGGAGCTAAACACATTTATCATTGGAGAAGTTCAGTTCTAGTACAAAAATATGAAGTAACTCCAAACAATGGGCAAAAACAAACCCTTAGAATTCCAATGTTCCTGACCTTGCAGCATAAATTGATCTTAACCTGCAGGCCAGGCATACCTTTCCTTCCTCTCTCTTCTCCTTCCTCCAGCTTTTAAAAGTTATTTTCCATATAAATCTTCTCTAGGCCTTGAAAATCAGGCTGTAGTCTTTTACCCTGTGTGTTTTATTTTACTCTGTCTGCAGTTCTCCTTTTACTTCTGGTGTTTATAACACAGAGCTGTTTCATTGATTTCTGATTAAATGAAGGGAAGTAGAATTTGGACTACAGTGTCCATATTTACGTCAAAACTATGATATAGAATACTTAATTGCTTCTCTCCTTTAGTACTAATCTATCTCCAGTTTGGGGTGACTAATTATGCCCTTAACTGAGTGGGAGTTTTGTGCTGTATTTCATACATATCCCAACTTCACCACAGAAACCCATCAGTACATGAAGAAATAAGCCAGATTTTTAGAAATCTTTCTCAGCAGATAATATTAGAAGACCAAGGCCCAAAGATGGTTCCCAAACAGTGCAACTTCTGATGCAATACTGACCCTGATTCTCATGACACATAGTTTATTAAGTAATTGCATTGTTCTTCTAACCTAAGCCTCATTTACTTAGAAGCATTCACATTAATGAAAATAATATCTCTCAAAATGGATGCACAACATCCTTTGGATTTTCTTTACTGAAGGTCATTCCCACAGATAAAAGGGAGAGGCCAGGAGATGTTGTCATTTAGTTTACTTTATGTCTATGCCATAAAATAAACTCAAGGATGCAGCTTGTGGTGCAAAATAATGGATTATAAATTGCCAGACAAGCATGTGAAATTACCTACTAAATCTCAGTAAATGTGTCAAAACATTTCAAAAACTGGACGCAATGATGCAGTCCTGGTTTTGATTTTTTTTTCTATGTAAATAGGTATGCATTGTTCTAGAAAAGCCTCCAAGAATTTTTAAAAAAATTATCTTGTCTCTCAAAGTCTAGCAGCAGTCATGGATTACTATGCAGACTGAAATCTCCCCCCATGACTCTAGTTGAAGCAAATGTATCTCACTGTCAGGTTACTTATTTCTATTGTTTAGAAATGGTGTCAGGGAGAAATGTCTTTCTAGTGGAAAGAAACTAACTAAATAAAGACAGCATGGGGTAAAAATGCTGACAAGAACAACCATTACTGCCAAACCTTAAAAACCATATAATAAACAGATTACTTCAGCCATACAGATATAGACAGTCATACACAGCACCCTGCACAAGATCCTGGCTAGATCCTTGCTACTGGAGTTCACAGTGAAACTGGGTTTAGGATCTATCCTGCAGGGGCATTCTTAGCCAGACGTACCTGTTACTGACTGAAAACCTATTTGAGTTCTAGAAAGGAGGAAAAGCTTTCACCTTCTTCAAGACAGAAGCCCTGGCCCTTGCAGGCAGTCACCACAAGCAGAGTCAGTGTCCCAATCTCCTCTTAAATAGTGGTTACATGCATTTAGGTGACAACCCTTGAACTTCTTGTTTCATTCTAATTAATAAGCAGAGACAAATCTTCAAGTGCACTGAGCAATAAACAAGTAGAGGGAAGACGGAAAAAATTCAACTTGGTATGCTGCCTACTGTATGTCAAGTGCAAGAAACTGCTGAAAACAATTCATAAAATGATGCCCTTTAAAAAATGCTTTCTTTTTCTAAAGGCATACAGCTTCTGCCTCTTCTGAGTGGTACAAGATAAATGATACTTTTGTTCAATTTATGAATTCAGCATGGTCCCCGAGTTTCCACCCTCACAGCAGTTCCACATATATTTCCTGTGCTTTCTCATAAAATCTAAATTTGGTAATCTGTTTTTCTTTGTCAGGAGTCTATAATCAGCAGTACATTAAATGTCCAACATAATTCTGCCCAAATACTTAGGCTAATGGTTGGACTAAATGTTCTTAGAGGTTCTTTCCAACCTAAATAATTCTATGATTATTTGCTTAGTTCTGTCCAGAGATTCTTTTGCAGCTCTGAAGTGGCACCTTCAGCCATTTTTCCTTCCTTGTTTAACTTAAGTCTCCATATCATGCTTGATCTGGTGTTTGTGCATGCAGCCAGCTCTGTATGCAGAGGCAATAAATTATTCAGAATAGCTTCTGAAATGTAACATTTTTCTAGATTGTCACTTCTTCAAACTATACTGAGCAGAACACAGCTGAAAGACCATATTTAACCAAGAACTACTATTCAAATTTCCATCAGTAATCTTATCCTCTCCTTACATAGCCTGAAAACAGTATGTGTTACTTTCATAAGTAATATTTCAGGCAAGTAAATAATTGAAGTTATTTTAGGCAGATATTAGGCAATAAGAAAGTATTATGAAATCATACCCTTGACAGTGGGAATTTTCATGGATCTTCCCTCACCCTGGGGACTGTATCAAAATCCTACTAATATTGTTGGCTGCTGCAAAGAGACAAGCATAGTCCTACCAACACGGCAGCAAACTGAAAGTCCTTTCTGGGCCTATTTCAAATGGTTTCTTTGGGCAGCCCATACTGGCAATTGGAACAGCCAAAAAGGTTTCTGTTGGTGTTGACATTACTTAGGGCACATAAAAGAGTTGTCACAGCTTCCTCTATTGTTTCTCTCTCCCATGAGAGACAAGGGGCTAAGTCGGGAAGGCCACATGCTGGAAAGGAACTGCTTAGAGTAACCATTAGGACATGCGAGGTGCTCCAGCAGCCCCTCTGCAGCCTCCCTGTCTGCACTCATATTTACATGATGCGTTTTTCAACGCATTTAGGAAGATCTAAACCAAACCTGCTTGTTTGTTTAAAGCATCATAATGATGGACTAATATTTGCATTGAATGTTACTGTGTTCAGCTGGGTCAAAGAAAGAGTGAGATGCCACTCCCTGGGAGAGAAGATGACCGAAGCAGATAATTTAGGTAATTAAGGTAGTATTCACAATGAATATCTTTGTCAGGATTTGGCCTTCAGACTGTAAGTTCAAAGACTTTTGGAGGAGGCTGCACAGGCATGGGAGTGGTCAGTACATGTCAGAGACAGCCTCTGTGTGCAGCTCTGTATTGTGTTAGTGGGTGAGCTGTGCCATCACCTTTCACCATCAATAAATCTTCAAGGAAAACTGCAGTATTCTAAAGGAGGTTTGTGAAAGCTCCATTGTTTTTGACATTTAAAGCTAAGGCAACTGAACTCTGGAAATTATTTCAGGAAACAGTCATTTACTGGGAAAGAAACTGGATTATCAGTTTGTCTTTACCTGATTATTCACTTACTGTCCTTAATTTCCTTGTTCCATCCTTGTATTACAGTTAGGTACATTTTACCTTCATTACACAATCATTGCCAAATGAAAAGTTTGATAATCATTGTATCAGCTTAAATCCCATGATTTAGGCTGGAATAATTTGCCGAAATACAATATGGAAGCTTCCATAGCATCTGTCCCTCATTTTGTCTGCTTGATTCAGCCTAGGATGTAGTTGGCTTTCTGGGCTGTGAGCACACACTGCTGACTCATGTCCTGCTTTTCCTCCATCAGAACCCCCCAAGTTCTTCTCTGCAGGGCTGCTCTCAATGAGTTCCTTTCCCAGGCTGTGCTCATGTCTGGGATAGCCCCAACAGGTGTAGCCCCTTGCCGTTGGACTTGTTGCACCTCATGAGGTTCTTGTAGGGCCACTTCTCAGGTTTGTCCAGGTCCCTCTAGATGGCATCCTGTCCTTCTGTTGTGTCAACTGCACTGCTCAGCTTTGTGCCATCTGAAAACTCACTGAGTGTGCACTCCATCCCACTGTCAATGTCAATGATGAAGATATTGAAGAGCACAGATCCCAAGACAGGGCCCTGAGGGACACCATTTGTCAGTGGCCTCCACCTGGACACAGAGACATTGACCACAATTCTCTGGCTGTGTTCATCCGGCCAATTCCTTATCAACCAAATACCCCACCCTTCAAATCCGTCTGACTTCAGTTTGGAGATAAAGATGTCATGGGGGACTGTGTCAAAGGCTGTACAGAAGTCTAGGCTGATGACATCTGTCAGTCTGTCTTGTCAGTTTCTGCCGTCACAAATAGAGGAAATAAATCCCTGAAAATGTATTCAAAAGCCATAGTCCTTAAAGTCAATTATGATTCCTGAAAATAAATGTATTCTTCTGTGTGACCTGTAAACATTTTAATCAAATAATCATATCTTCTGAGAAAGTAATCAGACAGTTTTAAGTCTTTGATAATGAATTTGACCTGGCAGTGTGCTCAGGTGACCAAGAAGGCCAATGGAATCTTGGCCTTTATCAAGAATAGTGTTGCCAGCAGGACCAGGGTAGTGAATGTCTGCCTGTACTTGGCATTGGTGAGGCCTCACCTCAAATCCTGTGTTCAGTTCTGGGTCCCTCATTATAGGGACATTGAGGGGCTGGAGTGTGTCCAGAGAAGGGCAGCAAAGCTGGGGAAGGCTCTGGAGCACAAGTCTGATGAGAAGCAACTGGTGGTGCTGGGGTTGTTTAGCCTGGAGAAGGGGAGGCTTGGGGGAGACTTCATCACTCTCTACAACCACCTGAAAGGAGGGTGTGCTGCAGTGAGGGTCAGTCTCTTCTGACGTGTCTCAAATGAAAGGACAAGAGGAAATGACCCTAAACTGTGCTAGGAGAGGTTCAGATTAGATATTAGTAAAAAAACAAAATTCACCTAGAGAGTGGTTAAGCACTGGAATAAGATGTCCAGGGAGGTAGTGGAGTCACCATCTCTGGGAGTGTTCAAGAGACATCTGGATGTGGCACTTGATATGGTTTGGGGGTGATTACGGTGGTGCTGGGTTGCTGGTTGGACTAGATGATCTTGAAGGTATCTTCCAACCTTGATGACTCTGTGATCCTGTGAATTTTCGTTATTCAGATTATATTGAGTTCATTCAATTTAAATTATCAAACCAGAGCAGCAGTCAAGCCTATATCTGTGATCAGGTATGAGACCTGCCGAAGTAAGCTTCCTACCATTATACTTGGATGGCTTACACTCTGCTCAGTGCCTTGCTTAGCCACTCCAAAGCACTTTTCTGAGAGGTACTTTTCTGTTTTCATTAATGAGGCAGTAGAACTTAGGTGGAATTCAAGCTATCTGAAAACTGTGCTGCAATAGTTCCTCCTTCTCTAATTCAGTTGTACAGGAGCAAAAACTAGAGAAGAACATATTAGAGTGAAGTACAAATTCCTACTTTCATTCCTCCCATACTTCAGAAGTTTGTACTTCATTTTACCCTATGAAACTGAGTCTCCAAAGCTAGAGGAGAAGAATGTTTTCAAACTTGTGATGACTTCTTCATGAGGAATAATACAGTTGTTATTATCTCCTTTGAGTCACCTTCTGCAGACATGGAAGCCTACCCAGGTAGGACAGCTGAGCACTGAAATAACAATACCCAGGGAGAACAGGCTAAGAAGTCAAGGGGAGGAAAATGGGAAATTATTTGTCTAAGAAAGGAGTGATGCACTGATTTATACATTCTAATTTCCTTTCTGTGTCTCTTGTACTTGCACTTTCTGTATTTCAATGACACATTCTCGAGAGCTGATAGATAAAGACATGGTGATTCGAACTTTGCAAGGTTTTTAGTGTTTATGCTTGTTTTCTGCCTGCTTGGAAAAGGAGTTGGAGAACTGCTGATTACTTTAGCACTGATGCATTGTTATCAGTCAATAAATAATCACAATCTGCTCTTTATTATTAAGAGTCGGATAAATGCTGGCTTAGGGACTTTAATTATTAAGTTAACAAAAGGATTTTTTATTAGCTTCACAAATTTGAAGGACTAATGGTGAATATAGCATTTTGCATTGAGTACTTTTTTCTGTAACCTCAGTATTCCTAATAGTGTAACCATTTCCCATTACAACGTGACATTTTTTGTGTCCTGCTTGTTGTGGATGTTAGCTACATGTCTGTTTCTACTGAGAAATTATAAGAACTTAGGAAAATAACAGTAAATTTATAAGAAGAATCATAATTTAAGGATATGCTTAAAGATCATACTGAAAAGAACTGGTATATTGAAATCGTGTAGAAAAACATGTAGATACTATCAAAATTACTGCCCTTTATCTCTTCAGCATACTTGCATGATGCTTGAATGTTTTAATAAACATCCATCGCTCATTGTTGATTAATATAGAATTTTAGAAATAAAAGTGTATATGGCACTAGAAAAGATACACTGCTTGCCATTAGCAAATACACCTATTTTAAATGACAAGATCATCTTTGGCAGGCATCAGTGGCTATGGGGTTGAGGTTGGAGAAAGGATGCACTGTGTTTTTTGTGGAATACATCCCACAGACTATTCTGAGCAATCCCTTTCAGCTTAGGCTCTGCCAAAATCCTCCTGGGGGAAAGGTGTAATATGAGGGGACACAACCTGTTCTTTATCAAAAGCAAAGCTGATAAACAAATCTTCATGTGATGGGGTGACTAACACTCAAAAAATTCTGAGGGCTGCATTGCAGTTGATTCTTCTGCAGTTTGCAGAATGCCATCACTCTAAAAATGTGTAGTATATGGTATATATGACTGACATAGTGAGATTCAGAGAAAATTAAAATTTCAGGATAAACTAATGAAGAAAATTGGATAATTAGTCAAAAGGACAACTCATCTTGACTTTCAAATTTCCTTTAGAAAATTTACAAATTCCATTTCAACTTGGTGTTGCATTAGGTTATGTACATATTTTTATATATTACATATATTGTAGAAGGTGAGATTACTGAGATACTTGCACAGTGTGAAACCCTTGGGCTGTTCAGGTTAATGTGTAGAACTTTAAAGCTCTCCTACTGAGAAGAAACTGCACTGCCAGCAAATTTTGTTGAACAGCTTCATCATGGCCCCATGAACACACATCAGCACAAGACCTCCCAAACAGCATTTTGGGAACTCCTGCTTTAGCATGTTCAAGACCATTAGTGCACTGTTTATTGTTTATATTTATTGTTATTGTTTTTATTTATCTGTAAAGCTTCAGAAGACTAAATAGTTAACACAATAGATGTATTATACCAAAGGGGGAAATTAGTCATTACTTGAAACTTGAGTTATGTTTTTTGTCAAATATTGACTACTTCAATTGTTGTGTATTTGAATATTTTAGATTCATAAGGCCCCCTCAGGAGAGAGCAATATTATTTCTGGTCTTGTCAGAAAACATAAAAGAAGATTATGTGTTTATGGTTGTACTGAGACCATAAATAAAAGAGGTATACAAGATTCTTCTTTAAAAGTATCTGAAAATATTTGGAACCTGTGCAATGTCAGCCCATTCAAATGTTTCATGTATCTCTACAGAAGGGGAGAAAAAGTCAACAGGAAATATGCCCTGTCCAAGTGCAGGCTGTGATGTACAACATTCCTCTGTCAGAGCATGGGAACAGGCACCTGTGAGAATTACAGACTGAGTCTTAGGTGCAGGGAACCAGAAGAAACATGTAGAAATCTGTTAATCTGCTTATCATTGAAATTAAGATATTTCTTTGAGAAACAGATGGAGACACTGGATATACTGTGGGATGGGCAGTAAGCAGAACTTATGAGATTGGAAACTTGCACAAAGGTTGAGGGGACCAGGTTGGGTTGCATTTTAAAGTTTTTTTGGCTGACAAGCAAGGATTTGGTATGCTTTTCAAGTCAGCCAATAGAACAATATAGCAGAGAAAAAAAAAATCAAAAAACCAGAAAGAAACAGAATATTACTGAATCAACAACCTTTCAAAGTATATTTTGTAATATGTAAAATTCTTGGATGGAGTAAGAAAAATTAGTTACAAATTTCTTTGTACATTCAAGTCCCACTGAAAGATCGTGGCACTTCCTATAAGGCATTTAGGTGCTTTTCAAACTGCTTCCTAGGTAACACATGCCCAGTTAATGAAAATTAGACTCTAGTGATAGAGCTAGGACCCCTCTGTTCCTCTTTGTGTGAAATTTTAATGAAGCAATGTTAGCTTGGTATTTTAACAGACATATTTCTTTGGTAATGCCATGGGACCCCAACTGATGTAATCTGACATGCTAAGAGATCTATAACCATTTTGGTACTGCCACATCACAAGCTACCATACAACCAAAAATCTGTGTAAAAACTGAGATCCATGCCTGAGCTCAAATCAGAGAAATATAAAAAATTTTTAAGTGTCATGAACTTCATTGAGAGTTGATGGATCTGAGATTTCATTTTACAACATTCTTGTGTGGTTACTTTCTATAGGAAAGTGACATCAGCCTCGAGCCTTTCCTTAACAATCTCTCCAAGTATGGAGTATTTCAAATTGTAATAAAAATGGAAACAGATTGTTCTTTTTATCCAAGCTTTTGTTCAAACTGATGCTCTTGTAAAACTCTTGCCCAGTTTTGAATTATCTCAGAGCTAAGACTTCTGCAGTGCAGAGAAGTGAAATCTCCTCTGAATTAGCTTGGAGTTCTCCTGAAATAAATCAGACAGGACATTGAAGTCTATGTCTGCATTTGAAATATTTTTTTTCCAGAAATTAACTTCAGTAAAATCTCACCAATCTTTTCTGTTGTATTACTGGGCTCTCTTTATGTGTGCTTTCTATGGATTCTGAAATTCTTTGCCACTTCGACTATCAATCAAAGATTCAAAGATCAGGTCTAGAATAGGTAATGTTTTACCATCACAGATTTAACAGCTCATTTTTAATGTATGTGCACAGAAATTTTGTTTGGCTTTAATGTAATCTTTGTGATGAAGCAATTAGCGATATAGTAGATAAACTACTGTAAGGTTTGCAGTTACTATTTATTGTTTCTATTCAAGCAGTATAATGTTGACATTTCAGTATTTACATAATGAGAACTTCTCACTGTGGCAAAAGCCTTGGCAGTTAGTCTGGGGTCTGATCTACTCAAATTAAAATGTAAAAAAAGCTGCTAAACCTGCCAAGAAACAACAGAACAGAACACTTCAACTTGTATGTATTTTGTTCTTTACGATGTACATCACATATCAAGATCAAGAGAAACGTACACAAAGCCAGTAACTAGAAGAAAGAAATATACAGGCTGCCTTGTATTACCATGCCAAGATAGGTGCCTTAACTGAGAAAAAGTGGAGTACCGAGTATTTGTGCAACTAAGGATCTAGACTCCAAGACTTCACCTCAAACTGTACTTTTATCTGCTGTGCTGTAGATGTTCCCAAGGTATTACAAATAACAGGTGATATATGGAAAATTATCATGTTTGTGAGATAAAGGATGATTAAACTAAGAAAGATTACCCCTGGAGCACAGAAACATTCCAAAGACCCTGGGGTTTTTTTAAATAAAAGTTGCAATTCTATGATGCATTTCCAATGCAAGGAGGCTATCAAGATACTCCTCTGTTTTGTGTTTTGTGTACAGATCACAAGCTGTCTTGAATTGTCCAAGCCTTGTCTTGGGGAAAACATATTGCCACTGAGGTTAAAAAAAATTAAAAAAAAAAAATTGAAAGAGAGAAATGGGATTAAAAAGCCTTAGTGGGAAACCCCCCGTATTCCAAGCAAGCAGAGACGAACTCAGGTCTTTCTGAAATAAAGGCGAAAACAAATTATAGAAGTTTCAGAAAATGCTTTTGAAACGAAAATTTTCAGACATGATAAAGCCTGCATTTTTCATGTGAATGACAGACAGCAAACTGTAAAATTTCCACTTCTTCAAGTAAAAGAATTTACCATGAATACAAACAAAAAATAACAGCAAACTCTAAAATAGTAAGAATTGCTATAAATTGGAATGTATACATTCACAGTTATCTCCGATCATCTTCTCCTGTGTGCAATGTTTCCAGTTTTCTAAAACGTTCCTAAGAAGATGAGTTTAAGTTGCATTAAACAGGATAAAGATACCTAATGTAAAATTATAAAACAAAACAAAACAAAACAAAACAAAAAAAAAAAAAAAAAAAAAAAAAAAACACAAACAAAAAAAAAAAACCAGAAAAAAAACCTAGACCTTTTTGATGGGTGCTTTTTTTCTTATTTGGAAATTTTGTTCAAATGGCTGGAAATGCTAAGTAGTGCTCACACATGCACCTTGGAACACACAGCATTTAATTCTAATGCAAATTAAAATGAATCTGTAAGACTAGCAAGTATGAGGTTGAAAACTGTACAAATTTGAGAAGGAAAATTTGGTTTATGCATCCAATTTAAAATTGGCAGTATATATCAAAAAACTCCAACCCCCTAGGTATAGCATGACAAATAAAAGCATTCCATTTTGCAAAGGAACTAATTATTTTTAAATTTGGGGTTACTTCAGTTCAGAAAAAACTCCCTAAAGATTCAAAATTCTCCATAACAGCAAATAATTTTTTACCCTGGGTGTGATGTGTCAGGAGCCTCCAGCAGCTTGCTAGGTGGGCTACTAAGGAGCTTGGATAGCCTAACTGGCAGGTAAAGGTATTTTCCCCAGAGGAAAGTTGTCAAAATTAAGCTGTCTTTGAAAAGTAATTCAAGTCTGATGCATTGACAAATATCAATTAAATGAAAATCACTTATCATGTAAGATATGAAATTGCTATCATTTTGGCATTTTAAATTCAAATATATGTTGGGTGGGTTGCAACCAGGCTAGTTTCTACACTGTCAAAGCAGGGTTTTCCCATCAGGGCTAAACTGTGACTTGATCAGTTTATGCACATTTTCCCTCTCAGAGTTGTCTAGCCCAATTCCCTTTGTAACTGTTCTGGGGTTCTGGTTTTTTTACTGGTGGCAATGTCACATTGGGACTATACAGAGGTGAGCAGGATTGGAGAGCAATTGGGAGAACTTGCCACTTTTTAAAGTTTCTCAAGCGTTGCATTAAGACAAAGTGCTAAAATACAAACTATGATCCTTCCGGCTTTTATCCTGGCATGTTTGGAAATACCCCAGGTGCATATGAAGCTTCCTTCTCAAGAATATCTAGAGATTTTTCTAAACCTGCAAATCTTGCAACTCTCCATTATACTGCATTTTGCTAGCAAGATTTTGCTTATAATTGCTACTGTTAAGTATCCTGCATTTCAAAATGCACTTGTTTGAAGTATGTAACTGGAGAAACTAGCTGAAATCCTTGAATTAGGCTAAGAATTGTTTGGTTTCAGTTATTTGCAGAGTTATACCAATGGATCTCTTTATGTGGATTTTTGTGGTTGATGGGATTTTTTAAATATGCCATATCACAGGGAACTGAAATATTTGCAAATAGAATTATCACTGCTGGTAATCATCCCACAGCAGGGGTTTTTTTCACTCTTTCTTATAATTCTAGTAATTCCAAACAGTAATGTTTTCCTGTTATTTTTAATAACCATTACTTTTATAAATAAAGCTTACCAAATACCTTAACAAGGATAAACAGAATTTTAGAATTCTTAACTTTCAGTTAAGGTACTTCATGAAGAGCCAGGCAAATACAAATAAAACTAAAGTTCTCCCAAATACAAGCTATGTTAGCACTGAGAGTCAGTAATAGTCAGGCTAAATCTTGGGAAGCAAAACCCTGGGACAGACTCATGCTTTCAGCTTCACCTGCCTCAGAACTTCTTCATTTCTATCTTGAAGATTTTGCAAAACTCTTGTATATTTTAAAGTAGTTGCTACAGGTCATTGTTGTCCCTCAACCCTTCTCATTCCAGGAGACGATGTCTGAAGCAAGGGACAGGGAACATTCCTGAACCTAAAAAGTTCTGGTAATAGTAGTTTTTGCTATTTATTGACCATCATACTGTTACAGCAAGACAGATTTTTCTGAGCTCCAGGCCTCATTTTCCAACTTATGTGTTATACAAAAACACTTACATATTATAAGCAATATGTTTACAAGCTCTGAGAACACAGAAACTTTTCCTTCAGGGACAATGCCTAAGGCTGCTTTATCAAGGTAACTTTTCTTCAAAAATTGAGATCAAACTGATTTGTTTAACAGAAAGTTTTTTGGGTTTTTTAACTGAGCTATCTTCTTCCCAAGCTAAAAAGAATGTGCTAAAATATATAATCATTATTTTGTTTCTGTTTGTGACTAAAAAAGTCACAGAAGAGTCTTCACAAAAAAAGATGTTCAGGGCCAGCAAAATGTTATGCAGTCATTATTATATATATGCAGTCACTATATGCTGTCAGTATTATGTGGTAATAATGCATTTACTGCACAGTTCCTTTTTTTATTTTTTAATTCTAGCAAGACAGGGCTTCAGCTGTTTACAGATACCATTAATAATTACAAATACCATGAATAGTTAAAGTTCTGAAAGTTGTTTTGATCACTCACATGGTATTTATGTCTGTTTCAAATCTCTGAAAGAAATGTAGTTCAAATTTTGAACATTTAAGGTAGATAACTAGCATTAATAATTAAAAATATAAAACTACACACTACAAAAATTAATAAGGGATGAATACACAGACAGATGAGTGTTCTTGTGCATTATGTGATGATCTTAATTCAGCATTTAAATTCTGCCCAATTTCTTCATCTTCTTAGTTTCTTAATTTGTCATGGCTATTCTGGTCATTTAGAGAACAAAGAAAAAGTATAAACCACAGCAAATTATTATAGTAGCAGACCTGATGCTGTAGCTTTTAGCATAGGCAGGTAGCAGAAATAAATACTTCAGTTTACCAAAGATGGCAAAAAAACCCCAAACGGAGACACAGAAAGGTGACTTGCAAGACATGCCCCTGGTACATCCAGTGGCTTGTTCAGAATGTTATGATGTGTAAGACTCTTTGCTTCTCCAGGTTAAAAGCTTTTGCCAGTTTTACTAGGCAGGGAGGAGTGAAATCTGATCTCCATAGTTTAGGCTATTAGTTCTCTGACACTCATATTTAAATATCTGTGGTTGCTGATCATCCATGGGGGCTGCTGGAGTAGGCTGGCAGCTCTTCTAATTTTCTTCCAGAGAAATGGGAATGTAGGAGGAAGACCAGAAGGAGTGGAAGTGGGGATGGAGTGCAGCACATCTTGCCTTAACACAGAGTTAGGACATCAGTAGAATATTATCTGGATCTGGGTGTCAGGGAATGTATCCAGTTTCCACGCTATAGAGAAAGCAAGCTGTCAAATGAAGCACATGAATTTCTTCCACAGTTGAGGAAAAGACACTGATGTCTTTGAAGAGCTCCAGAGGGAGATCCCATCTGATTAAGTGCAGGCATTTAAGAAACCTAAGACAATGAAAAGAAAAATGTGCCTCTTTACTCATCTTTGTCACTTCTAAAACTTTATGCAAGGAGATTTATTTGTTGCTCTGATCAGTGTCCTTATGTCACTTTGGCAAGCTCCTTATAATTGAAATGCTACAGCCCACAGCCCGTTCAAAACAATGGGAGACAACACATTAAAACTGAGCAATGTACATGTACTATAAATTATACCTGGAGCTAGTTTTATCTAGTCACCAAGCATAATGGTATTTCTGATTTCAACTGCATACTCAAACTTACTCCCACCTCCCTTTAACTTTGGCCAACTCAAAACTTAAAAAATATATATAATTTATTGTTTGTGTTACACTCTAGTTTTAGTTACAGAGGTATTTTGTTTCCTTCCTCATTCCCAATGACGGGTTTTTTCCAGAAAAGATTTTAAAAAATGCACTCATCTGCTGCAATTTTGCCACAAAAAATAATTTTCTTTTATGTGATTGTTTTTATTCCACTATTCTTCTCCTGCCTAACATCCAGAAAGGGGTCTAACCAAACCTCTGTCTTGATCCTTGGCCATGAGAGACAAGCATCTAATGTAGTTCACTGCAGTCGCCGAGTGCTCTGCAAGGAGCAACCTGGCAGGGCTGACACCTAAACAGAAGCTGTTGAGGTGAAAAAAAGCCCTTTGCTGCTTCTGAAAAAATAAAAGAGCATGTGGGATGAGTGATACAAATCCTATAAAATCAGCAAATAAGCTCTGAACAACCCTTGTAATGTATTTTTATTCAGTTTCATGATCAGAGACTAATTGCCCTTCATGAGGGGAAAAAAAAAAGTCATTTATGAAATCAAGTGTCTCAGGATAGGAAGTGAAAATTTATTGTCCTACTGTTTCTGCAAAATTCACCTAATCACCCCATGATGATCATCTCAGAAAAATAATTAATTGTTCTGAAATGCTTTTCAGACTTAGGATTACCACCCTGGCATTCTGCAGAATTAATGCTTCCTGCCTCCCATCTTTCAGGACCTCCTGCTGCCCAAACTATTCCACATCTCTCTCTCACTGCTTTCCATCATACTCCAGTCCTCTCCTATTGTTGCATTATCTCCAGTTTCTACTTCTCGCTATTTTCTCAACGCTGCCAATGTCTTCTCTACTTCCCTTCCCCCAGAATGTCCCCAGCCTCCCCTCCATGACTCTGGCAAGGGACAATCAATGTGTGCTTTACCCAAGTGGTACCTTCCCACTGCCTGGTGAATTAACACACATAAATAAGTTCATCAGCAGCTACTCAAAAATTTTCTTGGCTGTTATCCTTATAGTGGGTTATCACTTTGTCTCTTACACAGTCAAAATTTTGATTAAACTTGGTTCTCTCTGATATTTCTTTCCATCTTTTAAACTGGCTTGAAGGGATCCAAACTTTTCAAAAGTTGACAGCAGCTGAGCAACACAAAGCCAGAACAGTATGACTTTGTTCTCTTAAAACACCAAGGGGAAAAAAAAAAAAAAAAGAGAGAGAAAATATGAAAAAATTACTTTAAGTATAATTAGTTTATCTATACGTACCATTCAAATATAATGAATAAAGTGGAAATTTTTTGTAGATTTAGCAGTTAATTAAAATTATAAATTCCTATAATGAACAGTTAGGAAAGGTCTATTACAAAAAGTAAATTAAACTAGAAAATTAAACTATCCAGAAGGCAAAAACAATTTAAACATACTTTGATTGATGTGGTCCAAAATGTTTCAGTTTTATTTATTAAGGAAGAGTAGAAATTGGGAGGCACATTTAGTCTCATTTGTATTGAACCAGCCAACAAACAACCACAATCAAAATTAGGTTTCCCCAGCACCAAGAGCTGTTTGCTGTAACATGATCCAAAATAATGTTTCAAAGACTTGATTCTCTGTTCTACCAGTTTCTCCTGAGTGTCATGATGCCAACATATGTAGGCTGATCCTCCACGTGTGGATCTGACGCTTTGCCAGGCTTCACTCTTGGTAATTAAAGGAACTGCAATTACAGCCTGACTTTAACTTGCAGTATCCAGGATTTCTAATCTTCCTCCTGACTCCGCATCCTTCCATTTCATGCCCCAAAATGTAATGGACTTTGAAGAGAAAAAAAAAAAAAAAAAAAAAAAAAAAAAAAAAAAAAAAAAAAAAAAAAAAAAAAAAAAACCAAACCCTTTTGCATAACCAAAAAAGATAAAATATGAGATTTTCCAAATCTGTTAACTCAGACTCATTTAAAGATGTCAAATGAAATAATCAAATCTTAAATGTTTTCAGAAATCCTGAATTTTAGACATTCTTCTCTTGAGCTGTGCTGAAGTCTGGAAGTTTGGAGAATTTTCTCTCTTGTCTAGAAGTCTCCTTTTGCATTCAAATATCAGAGCTGAGCTCAGGCTGTTTCACAGCTAACAAAAGTCATCAACCGATCCAAGGCAAACTGTGATACAATCAAATGGTCCCAACACAAATAATTAGTGAATTATGTGCTTCTGACAGCCAGTGGTGCCTAGCCTTGAGAATCTGGGCAAATTTTACATTGATAACTGTCTGAGATTATTCATGCAGTTCCTATTATTCATGAAACTATTGAAATCAAGGCAATCTATTCATACCTCAGATCTGACAAAATTATATTCCTGAAGTTGAACAGAATCAGTCTCAACTGAGCATAATTTACCCTGACATCTTTCAGCTATGACAGAGGGTCAGATTTCCCATGCAGAAAATTACAGATTTAATTTTCAGAAAGGTGTGTAGCTATTTAGATGTGCAGTTATTCAATTTAAAGTGCAATGCTCTTATGGTAGCAAATGTAGCCTTGAACATAAAAGCAGGAACTTCTCAGCAGTGTATGCAATTGCAGAAATATTTCTGAAAATATCTCTGCTGAGGGACACTCCACAACTCCTCTGGGCAATCTGTTCCACTGCTGGCTGACCTGCATAGAATAAAAGTCCTCCCTGATATTCAGGTGGAACTTCCTGTGCATCAGTTACTGCCCCTTGCCTCTAGTCCTATTGCTTGGCAGCATGGAGCACAGCCTGGTCCATCCTCTGACCCCTCCCTTCAGATACCCATAGACATTGATGAAGTCCCTCTCAGTTGTCTCTTCTCAAGGCTGAACAGGGCCAGTTCCCTCAGCCTTTCTTTGTAAGAGAGGTGTTCCAGTCCTTTGATAAGCTTTGCAACCCTCCGCTGAAGAGCGATGCTCCAGTCCCTTGCAGCCCTCCGCTGGAGCCGCACCAGGAGCTCTGTGTCTCTCTTGCACTGAGGAGCCCCTGCCTCTTGCTTGTGTTTAGATTACATTTTAGCCGTGTACCTCTGCTTAGCTGTGCAGCCAAGGCATCAGCAGCAGCCTCCGCACACCCAGCTTAGCCATGAGGCAGGTCTTTCCAGCTGAAGTGCTCTGACATACGCAGAACCTCAGGCAGGGCGCTACGGAAAAGTCACTTCCCGGAGGGGCGAACCCAGACCCGGCTGGGAGAGTTTCCACACCAAGGGGGAGGCTCTCGGGGCAAGCCTGAGGCAGAGCCAGCCCAGCAGACCCTCGTCCTCGCCCCTGCGGCCGCTGCACCCCCGAAGGCAACAGGGACGGGCCGAGCGCTCCCACGGGCAAGCGGGTGCTCGCTCCGGGGCTCAGCCTCGCCCCCTGCAGGAGCCGCTCCCCTCTGGCAGCGGCTTTTCTCCTCACAGAGCCCGTGCGGGCGACGCCTCAAGGTGCGGGGCCGACGAGAGAGGCACGGTCGGGTCTCGGAGCACTGCCCCGGCGGCTCCCACCGCCCTTGCCCGGCGGGGGCGCGCTCCCCTCCCTGCCCGCTAGGGCGCGCCCCCGGCCGGCGCAGCGCCGCCCGCCAGGTGGCGCTGCCGCCCCGCGAGCCGCCGGCCGCCGCCGCCCCCGCCCTGGTCCCGCCCCGGCCCCGCCCACCCAGTGACGTCACAACGCGCGAGCGGAAAGAGAAAGGAGGGGGCGATGCGCGCGCACCTCGGGGCGCTGGCCCGGGCGCGAGCCCCGCCCCTCCCATCCCCCGCGGCGGCTGCGAGAGCCCCTGGGGAGGGCGGGGCCGCGCCGGGGACCGCTGGGCGCGCGCGGGCGCCGCCATTGTTGGCGGGGAGGGCAGGAAGCCGCGGCCGCCACTCAGCGCCCCCGCCGCGCCGCCCCCCCGCCCGCCCGGGGCCTGCTGCCCCGCTGCCCCGCTCGGCCGCTGCGGTGCCGGGAGGGGCGGCTGTGCCCCGAACCCTCCCCGAGCCCTCCTGCCGCGCCCCTCTCGGCCCCGCTGACCCCCGCCCTGCTCCCGCAGCCGCTGTGCTGTGACCTTGAGCAGAGTGTGCGGAAACGATGTGTGGGGTTGTTTTGTGGGGGCTTTCTTGATGGTCTTCGGCTTTGGTGTGAGGGTTTTTTGTGAAATAATGCTTCCCCCAAGAGAAGGATCGGGAAAAGCGATGCTTTTGTTTGGGGGGGGGAGGGTGTTTGGTTGGTTGGTTTTGGGGTTTGGGTTTTTTTGGTAAAGTATGCTATGCAAATTATTTAGAGGGATCTGAGAAAATCTGGTGGGCTGCAGGTCATAATGCTCGCAAGTTCATTTGTGATTGGAGAAACCCTTTGTTCTTTCTCCTCTGTATGACTTTGGAGGAAGAAGCCTTTGTGCAGCCTTTCGTGGGATGGTGCTGCTGTCTCATGTCCCAGTCCCAGGGAGGTTTCCTGCTGCTGCAAGAGCTGCTGTTGGAAAATTTGGTTTCCTCGCAAATCTTACATGACATTTTGAGTGTGCATGCTATAAACCAATTAAAGCATGTGTCAGCTCTCATTTTGTGTCAAGATACCGAGGTGTGTATAAGACTTGCAGGTACATGTTATTTTGGGACAATCACAAGAGGTTTTGTGGAACTGCATGGGTATAATAAAATCATATGATGGTTTGGATTGTATGGACTTTAAAATCATTTCATTCCAATGCTTCTGCTGTGGGCAGGGACACCTTACACTAGACCAGATTGCTCAGAGCTTCATCTGATCTGGCCTTGTGCACTTCCAGGGATGGAGCATCCACAGCTTCTCTGGACAACTTGTTCCAGTGTCTCATCACACTCATAGTAATATGGGGAAACTTGGATGAATCTCTTGTACAGCGTACACATGAGCTATAACTTGTCATTTTTTGCATGTTTTTGAAATAATGTTGGCAATATGAGCTATGTAAATTTTGTTATTTTTGTTGCTCTAGAAATTTCAACAGTTTCAGGAATGGTAATGGATTTTTAAAATGCATTCAGAATATCATTAAATACTTACAACAAGTACATAGATGGCATCTAAATTGTTTTTGAATAATACCAAAGCCTAGTGGTTAAACCTGGATACTTGGGTGTCAAACTTCCAGCAGAGATCTGGGAATCATGCCTAATTACTTTTCTGGGCCTGGGATTAATGCCCTCTCTTCATTGTTAGCTTGATGAAAATTGGTTCAGGATATCATTTAGAAGGTTTGCATTATTTCAATTATCCATTCTCTTGTCCTCTCATAAATTCGTGTTCCATCCATTGTCCTATCACCACTTATCCTAAACCACTAAAAATAGCATCTCTTCTGCCAAGCTTTCTAATCTTTGTCCTTAAGTACCCTTGAGTTCCAGAAGATGCATTTTGCTTTTTATTTGTTCCATTATTTTCTTATTTCTGTGATGGCTTGCTAACATTAATATATTTTCTCATTAGGGCATTTTAAGAACTTGGGCAGGGAACAATGTCGTATTTGACAGAACTCCATGAGTGCTTGTGAATTTTAGAAAGAGCATCCTTTTAATCCTCCTTAGTGGGTTTGAGGGTTTTATTACAGCTTGTAATAAATATGATGATAATATTTCTGTGATTTTACTGGTTTTGTATTACCAATAGTGCTTTTATGAGTTATGTTTTTGTGTGTAATGTAGGTACCAAAGAAGCAGCTTACTTTGAAAACAGTCGAAGTTCCAAAGTATTTGGAGACAATCTCTAGTACCAGTTTTCTTGGAAATCCTTTCACTGTAGCTACAAGTTTTTAAAATTCCAGTAACTGAAAACAAGAATGTTGGTATTTTAAGATAAGAAAGTGTCAAGGTTACAGTTACCTAGGTCAGTTTTTTAAAGTATGCTGACACCTGGTGTTTTTTTCTTTACAATTAGGAACTTGCCAGGTATTATGAGATCTCTGTCTTGTCTTTACCATCCTAATCTTTAGAATCTGCTCCAGAGTTCTTCGAGGAAACACTGACACTGGTATGTTGAGAAGAAATGACTCAGCTTGTGCGTTGGATTGCCTGGGCAGCCACGGTGCCAGCACAGGGATTGATTCCCAGCTCTCGGTGCCTTGGAGTGCCCACACTCTGAGCACCAGCTTGTGTCCAAGTGAGCTCTGACAGTTGTGACTGATCACCATGGCTGCCAGTGAGCAAAGGCAGCAGACAAAGCCTTGCTGAATTCAGCTGCTGTATTAAACAGGATTATTGCTTTACCAATAAACACCGAACAAAACCCCAGTTAACAGTGAAATAAGTCACCTGTGTGTGTGCTGTTTCACAGCTGGAGCTGACAGGGCAGGGGAGGAAGGCACCCACGTTGGCTCCTGTTGCTCCAGGGGGAGTAGTGCTGCCCCTGCTCCCCATCGGGACACACCACACAGCTCTCCTTGTTCTGGGGCCAGCAGCAAAAGTAAGGCACCAGGGCTTCCTCTCTGGAGGCTCTCTAGAGTGCTTTATGCTGTAGATAAGCCCATTGCTGGCTTTCCCCCTAGCACTTTTGAAGGATCTTCCCAAAGTAAAAAACCTTCCCAAAATTGCCTTACGTTTCATAAGGTTTATGAATGGCATCTCCTGAATGTTTCATGGGTCACAAGACCGTTTTCAGTTAAAACACCCTACTGTTAGCCCTTTTATCTGATATTGCTGTTTTCTACTTCATGTTACTTTTAACTACTGATGTCCTTTTTTCCAAGTTAATGGCTGTGGCTTTGCTCCTCACCAGGCCTGTGTTCCTCGAGATCATGAACAGGAAAGTTTTAACTAAAGACTGGATGTAGCACTCAGTGCCATGGCCTGATGTTGACATGGTGGTATTTGGTCGTAGGTTGCACTCGATGCACTCAGGGTCTTTTCCAACCTCACTGATTTTGTCAACTCACAACCAGGGCATGGTCACAGCAGCCTGGACTGCCTCCAGTCTTAACCCCTTTAGTGACCTCATCCACTGTGGTGAGCACCAGGTCCAGTAGTGCTCTTCATCTGGTTGGTCTGTCCAATACCTGGACCAGGAATTTGTCCTTTATGCACCCCTGGATTTGCCTGGATTTCTTAGAGCTAGCTCTGTTGCTTTCCTAGCAGATGCCTGGGTGGTGGAAATCCTCTGCTAGGATGAGATTTTGGGTTGTGATGTTATCTGTATCTGAAGCAGGAGGGCTTGGCCTTGGTCTCCCCCTGATCAGACCCCCACCAGCAAGTGTTCTTTGTTGGTCCTGTCTGAATTTTTTACCCACAGGCTCTCAACCTTTTTGTGGCTGTTTTTCAGAGGCAGCTCTTCACAATCTATCCCTTCCCTCACAGAGAGCACAAAACCCCTGCCCCTCCTACTCTACATGTCTCTCTTAAAAAGCACATAGCCTTTGTCTGCAGTTCTGTCCCAGCATCTTTCCCTGATATATCATAGTTTTCTAATTGCACCATGGTTTCCAACTCCAATTGCTTGTTTCCCATGATATGTGCATAGGCATAGAGGCTTCAGCTGGGCTGTGGACTGCCCCACCTTTTGGGAGGAACCCTCCCTAATTCCTCTGGGATGGTTTATAGGTATTTCCCTCTTGTTTTCCAGAGTGTCAGTATCTTTTGGTTCTTCTCTGTCACTCAGAAGTTCATCCCCTTCCCCCTAAAGCATATTAAATGTATCAGGCCAAAGGTGAAGCTGAGCCCAGCTTTTACACATCCTGGACAGCTCTAACCGCAATGTTTTTTAAAGAGAGAACTCTGTTTTAGGAAAACTAGTTAAGTCCTACCCAATCACTAAAGGTGTGACTAGTCGCACTGGGGAGAAGGATCTGTAAGTTAATTTTTCTGGTCTATAACTTTTTATGGATTTAGTGGAATAAGATTCCTCAGTCTCATGGAACCCAGTCAGAAACTTAGAATTTGTTTGTCAGGAAGCACTGCAGGGAGATACCTGCTGTGAATAGACACAAGCTGGTTACGTTCTCCAAAGGAGTAATGGTAAGAGGGGATTTTGCAATTAGTAATTTTTTGTGGAGAAATTGTGTCTCAATACCTATGTGTGTGAAGTACTTTGACATTCATTGTCACTAATTGTGATGTGCAGATACAACCACTGTTGCAGATGGTGCCAAACCAAATTAATATGGACAGTGTCAGGAATTTGACTACTGCTTGGAGTGGGTGTTCAGGATACTAGAACTGCAGTTCACTTTCTCCACCTCAAAAGGTGGAGGAAATGGTAGAATAGATTAATGATGAGCTGGCATCTGTTGTGAAGCAGCTGAAGATGGGATAACCCAAGAGGATAATTCATGTGCTGAAATACGAGCAGATGTCAATTAAGACAGTCTGTCTGGCCATTTGGGTGCCAGTTCTGTAGCATGTGTCATCAGTACAGGCTTGACAAACAGCCTCTTTGTGAAATTTGGTGTTGCTTGACATCATAATTTGTTAGAAGGTGAAGATGCTGTAGGCTTTGAAAATCTGGAAAATTTGATCATTGGAACAAACCCAAATTCCAAACTGATGTTAAAACCAACTAGGTGCCATTTTAAATTGTCTTTTTTTTTGGTTTTGGTTTGTTTGGGTTGGGTTTTTTTTAATGAGAAGCTCAATACAAAACTAGTTGCTTTTGCTAGAAACAAAACAAAGCTGCAGAGAATTTTCATATTAGACTGTCTGGGTTACTGCACTTTAAAATTTCTGCAGCAGTGTAGAACTGTTTTCAAAAACATTTTGTCCCAAACCTTGTCTTCAACTGAATTCCTTTCTTCTCCTCTTCCAATTTCTCTCTTATTTTGGGTGAAACACCATGCTGATGTGTTTGTGGACATTATCACTGTGCAAGATCAATGTGTTGAATACAGATTAAAGGTCAAATATGCCAGTTTACTCTCTGAAAGATTAAAAGCAGTTATAAAGAAGAATTTAGTCCATTTCTGAGCTACTTTGTCTTTGAAAAATCAAGTAGCCAAATACATGTAATAACGTAAGGGGTTTGTTACATTATTTTCTCATGGCTTCTTTGGGTTCTTTTTTCTCCCATGTTGTGCACCTATTAATCATTAAAAATATCCAAGCATATATCCTTATTGTACCATATCTTGGAGTTAGCATTTCCACAGTACTTTTTGTATTTTGCTGTATTCATTGTTCAAAGACATAATGTTATGCTTAAATAAAATAAAGACACATAAAATCATAGAAATGCACAGTTGAGCTTAGTGAAAGAAAATAAAGGCAGGTGTGTGGGGCCACTGTAAGGGAAATGCAGAAAAGCTGGAAACAACCTTAAGTGTGTTTAAAATTCAGTTTTGTTTGCTCTGGAACATCAGAAAACACAGAAGGTTTCATCATTCATATAGGTATGGCTTGTGTCACTTCTAAAAACTTGTCTAAAGAAATCATTAGCTTGAGGCAGCAGCCTTCAGGCAGGAAAGCAGCAAAAAGAAAGTGACTGGACAGGAATGAAAATCAAAGCTCCATACACAGATGTATTTAAGAAGTGTAATAAGTTTAGGTGAAAATGAAAATGGAAATGATGTTTCCTTTAAAACAGATTAACATGTATCTTCATGTTAGTATTTCTGTAGCTTTTCTTCAGCAAAACTGCTAAGGTCCTTACAGCCCATCTTAGGTTAATGTTTTGGGATCAGAAGGATCCAGATTGCTCTGAATTTTATGTGATATCCCTGAAGAGCTTTCATTTTCCCAGAAACCTATGTGCATGGCCTTGCCTGCTGACTTGAGAGATCAAAGAGATTCCCTTGATAATTTCAGATATATAGCCATACAGTTCTTAGAAGTGAAAAGGTTGCTAGCTGCTGAGTTTATTCACCTGCTTTCCAGGATGAAGGTGCCACAAGTTAGTTGTCCATCCAACAGATCTGTAAATACTTAAGCAACACTGTAGTGGGATATTAAGGAACATTCCCTTTGAAATATCTTATTTTCAATATAGAAGGCACAGATAAATCTTTATTTGGAATGAAAGAGTCCTTTCTATTCTAAATACTTTTTTGTCTTTTAAGGATTTTGGATCGGGAATCAATCTGGCTTCCTCCCCCAGTCCCTGTAGGCAAAGCCATCAGCGGCTGAGAGACCTTCTTTTACACAGAGATTGTTTTAAGAACAGAGGATCCCCATTTGTGCAGCAAAAGCAGAATATGATATTTGGTCCCTGAAATTGCTCCACAAAATCAGTATTTACAAATCTAGGCTGTACATCAGAGAGAATTTTTATCTGAGCAGATTTAATAGGGAAGAGGGTTAAATAGCATTGGTATTTTTTACTAGGAGGTTACTGATTTACTATCCAAAGTTGTACAATAGATTAATTACCAGAACAATTGGACCTATTTAGGTTCTGAAGTGAAAGCCACAGATTATCAGATAAATTTAGAGTTGTGTAATTTTCTCATAACCCTTCACTTGGAAAGCCTTTCTGCTTCCAGTTTAGGATGAGGTCTGGCAGCAGGGTTAACCCTGACCCCTGAGTGTTCTATATGGACTTGTTCATTTCTGCCACATTCTTTCAGTTTAAATTTAGATTTGCTGGCAGCTATTATGCCTCTTGCAATAAGCCTCATGACCAAACACTGAAACAAATACGCCTTTTATCACAGATGTTTTTTGCCGAATAAGATTAGTGAAGAACACTTGAAAGCCTAAAAACAATGTGCAGGAGCCTTTGGTCCAAAAGGCACTAACCTTTGAATGTCTGGAACGTATTTTCTTCTCAGTGTTAGAGAAGAGCAAGTAAGTGTTTACATGATTTGGCACTATCTTGCACTTGATTTTACCTCTAATTTGTTATTGGTAGTAATGAAATTTCAGCTATGCAAATGAATACAGGGTCAGGATACATATGAATGTGTACATGTAACAAAGTCATTCAGCTGTTCTAAAATAGACTGTGGTTGCTGTAGGAAGTAGCAACATAGAACTGATATGTTTGGCTGATTGCTAAATATGTCTTAGTAAATCTAATTTGTCGGGATCATTCTTCTGTACAATCGCTATCTTAAGCGCAATGGTTGAATCTGTAACTGATTTTAGAAAGTTCATACCACTTAATTTTCTATTTTCTATGGAGGATGATGCTTGTTTTATGATTATGTTTTTGATTTCTTTTTTTTTTTTTTTTAATCTAGCATGAGTGTGTGGGACTTGAGAAATCTGTATGGCAAAGGAGTTCACTTTCAAGGCCACTAAGTTGTTCTTGGCCTAGGGTATGCCTCAGTCTTCATAGACAGTGTTCCTCCACCTGGAAACGCTTGACAGGTGTTTTACACTTGTAAGGTACCAAGTGTCTTCCTTGTAGAAAAACAAGTAAGATTCTGGTCTTGCTTTCTACAGCTGTTCATCTGTCTAGAATAGGGCATGAGGAAGTGGTCTCAATTTGCACCATGGGAGGTTTAGACTGGACATTAGGAGTTTGGGTTTTTTTTCATTGAAAGGGTTGTCAAACATTGGAACAGGCTGCCCAGGGAAGTGGCAGAGTCACTGTCCCTGGAGGTGTTGATATGTAGCTGCAGCACTGAGGGACGTGGTTTAGTGGTGGACTTTGCAGTGCTGGGTTAACAGTTGGATTTGATGATCCAAAAGGTGTTTTCCAAACTAAATGAATCTGAGGTTCTGTGTTCTAAGGTAGCATGTAAAAAGCGTTTCTGTAAAGCACTTCTGTCTACACTTTCAAGGTTCTTCAAAAGGTAACAATGTTCTTGTGCATTGCTGAATGGCTATGGCTCCAACAAAGAAAGACCTTGAGAATATATGGAAAGGAGTGTTCTCTCTGTAACCTTTTAGGGGAGAAAAAACAATGAATAAAGCAGGCCATGATTCTCTAGATAATTTAAAGTGAGTTTTTTTCCTTCTGAAGGGCAAGACACAAAAGCTTCCAAAGGCGCCCTGACCCTACTGCCTCTGCAGTTGCTATGGGCAGGAAACACTGGTACTCAGATCTTTGGAGCACTTTGATAATGTCCAACCTAGTTACTGGGGCTGAACACTGTGGAGCTGTGTTCCTCATGAATGGATTAGGCAAAATTTATTCACTGGTTAGAAGTCCTACTGTGCAGGCTGTATATTTTTGAATGTAAGTAGCATCATGTTTTTTCTGTTTAGCAGGAATTTCAGGCAACCTTTGAAATACATAGCCAATAGGCATTTGTTCCAAATGGTGCTTTTGTGCCAAATTTCCAATTAGTGAATGGCATTTGTTAACTAGGCCCATTTGGCTTTATCTTCAAGGATAATGAAACCCCATCTTTCCTCATCCCCTTAACAGACACAATATAGAGTCTCACTGAACTAAGAAAAAAGAACTGAATGGAGAATGCTAGGAGATTTATAGTTTGGTGAAACTCCTTAGGACTTGTAATTTTTAGAAATGACTGTGGTTTGAATTCTGTAACATTAAAACAAAGAAATTTATAAAAATAAAGGAGTTTGGCTCATACAATTGTTTGAAAGAACATTAATGAATATTGGAGGTATTGTTCCAGTAGGTAAATATTTGTCCAGATAAAGGAGAAATGTGCTTCCTTGTGCCTGGAGCTGTACTTTTTATTTTATTGCAGTATCATATGTGCTGTTGTGTACATTTGGAGTGTCTTAGAAATTTTTTGAAGTCTTCATGAATTTTTATCTTTGTATTCTCTATGGAAAATGCTAAATTAGAGACACCTCTCCAACACCCCTCTGTCGCCCTGATTCTTTAGCCTTCTGATGACTGTTTACATATTTCTAGTGGAGTCTCTCACTAATGTAACATAAACAAGTAGATTGTTTGCATTCCAGTGTGTGATGGACTGGCGAACTGACCAGTAGGGTCAGAAAGGTGTTCCTCTCATCTACCAATCCTTGACCAAACTCCAAATTCTATTTAAATCCTAGATGATAATAAACTTCCCACTTTCTCTGCTCACCTCTGAACCTGAGTGAGTGTGCTTCTTTCGAGTCCCTACCAGCAACACCCCTCAAAATACTCTTTTCTGTTGTGGAACAGAAAGTGGTCCGTTTGAACATGTGGAAGTTGCTCCTGTGCTTTATTAAACTCAGAAATCAAAACTTCTAATGTAACCTTCAGAGCTTGACACCTGACAAAAATAATTTTTGCATAGCTCACAGTAATCAAACATGCTTTACTCATTTCCCTGTATGGTTGTTGCTTCAAAATTGTTTACTCTTGTTAAGTAAGAAAACATATTCTTACAGCCTTTTTATTCATAAATTGCATTTTAACTGTGTTGAGAAATAAAACATTTGTATTAGATTTTCGCAGAATTTATACGTTATTGTTCATGGAATTTGGGTGGATTTCCGTGTTTTGTCCTTGTTGAGTCTTTTTTTGAGCATTCTTTAGCATTCGAAAGATCAGTATGTGAGGAAGCAAAACCACAGGAAAACACTTGCTTTGTTTACAAATGAGTGTTGTGGACATGTATCAATATGCACATTTCCTGTGTGAGGTCATCTCACTCAGAATGGATTCAATATGAGAAGTGTCTTTTGATACTCATTTTCTCTGGAACGTCCTGTAGTTTACTTGGAAATGGTTGGGAAGATGATGGGAAGCAATCAAAGTATCTCTTAAAATAGTTTTAATAGCTGTAGAGTTGAAGTACAGCTTAGCACTTACAACAGCATTTCAGGCAAAGTACTCAGAGGTTGTAAAAATTGTGAAATTCCAAATAAATATTTTGAAATGTAAAAATTAGGGTATTCTAAGCACATTTTTCTGTGCTTTGAAACAACCCCTACGAAGATCATACTAGCACCTCTGAAGGGAACATGTGTCTGTTGCTAATATGGGACTCAGTGGCTGATGATTTGGGACCTTAATTACTGTGGAGAAGATGAGTAATTCCATTAGTAATAATATATGCCAGTGTAATAGTGGAGTGAATCTCCTGGATTCTATTTGTAAGGGTTTTTTTCTACATTAGTGAGCAAATTACAGTTATCTTTCTGTCCCACTTGTGAAACCCTTCTAAGGAAACAAAGCACCATAAAGGTTTATCAGGTAAGTGTAATAACAGTACTCATCTATCTCCCCTAGGTTTTGAGGAGTGTTGGTATGATGCTCTTAGGATTATGGCAGGATTAAAATGCATTGTTAATGTTTGTCTGCTCATGCTCACTATGGAATTTATCTTCTGTGCAAAGATATGTATTGTTTGTGAAAGGAAGATGAAAGAACGGATGTAGCTTCAGGACAGAGAATTCTGGGGAGCAGTAGCTGCCTGTGTGGACAGGGAGGTCACTGTGACTGTTTTTTATAGTGGATCATTGGAAGTGATGTGAATAAGGAAAACAAGGCATAATGCAGTGGTATGCATAGGGACCACCGTGGAAAGGTGCTTAAGGAGAGCACTGGAAAGGATTTTGAGGAAACTAAGGAATAAGAAAAGAGTCTTCATCAATTACATTACAATGGATTAAAATTTTTGTTATACAGTAAAGGTCTTCAGAAAAAAAGGAAAGTTGCGTCCTAGTGATAGAGTGACCAGTAAAGTATTCCCACCATATGGGCAGAGGATTTTGCAAGTCTAGAATTACAGTAAGGAATATAGTACAGTGCACATGATGACCTTCAATGTTCTGGTTCCTGTTGGCAACAAGCAATCAGTGGTGAGATGGTGAAATAGAAGTGGCTTAAGAAGAGGCATTAAAGTGACTTCAGTTTTAGTCTTGATTCTGCTTAGCTTGAAATAGCAGTGGGTCACCCAAGATGAAGTGTTTGAAAGCCATTCAGATATAAAAAAGTCATTTGAGTATGTAGAACAACTACGAAAATGTGTTGTCAGAATTGGAGCGATAATTGAAGCTTTCTAAATGGAAAAATGTCACTCAAGGACAGGGAAAGGACTGGTCAGCTTTTTCCTTGGGGGCTGGAAGAGAAAATAAGCATCTTCAAGTTACAAACAGCTTGAATATTTTAAGACTTCATGTATGTTTGATTTCTTTTAGACCCAACCAGAAAAAGAATCTGAATGGCCAGACTCTATGTCATGGCTTATGAAGAAACTGGAACAGTTGAACTTAGATATTGAAGAAGCTCTGAGTGCTAGCTCTTCTCCCTCCAGTACTCCTTCTTCTAAAAGGCACAAGCAACTGGTAAGAATGTGTGTGTGTCATATGATTCTCTAATATTTAGCTACAAAACTCTTCAAGCCATAGTTTTCAGATCCAGTTGTGTTTCTGAATAGGCCAAGGAGCTCAGGTGTTAGGATGAAGTTAAAAGTTTTCACTCAGTGAAATGGCATCTCTAATTTCATTAGATAACTAATGGTCAAATCAGCAGAACTGTGATAGGGTGAAACTTTTCTGTCAGTTTTCTGTCAGTAAGGTTTAAAATAATTAAACACCTTTCTTAGTTTCTTGGGTATATTTTCTTGCATGTTTTTCAGATTGTTGATTTAAGTGCTAGCCTATTAATACTTGTTGTATTTATTTAAAGATATCACAGCAAGAGAGACACTATCTTCATTAAGAGTTGAACTAGTGTCCTGGTCAGCCCAGGACAACTAGAATGATTTCCTTTCTTCCTTTCTTCCTTTCTTCCTTTCTTCCTTTCTTCCTTTCTTCCTTTCTTCCTTTCTTCCTTTCTTCCTTTCTTCCTTTCTTCCTTTCTTCCTTTCTTCCTTTCTTCCTTTCTTCCTTTCTTCCTTTCTTCCTTTCTTCCTTTCTTGTTGCTTTAGAGCTGCAATCCTCTAGTTAAGAATATTTTGTGATGACAGGCGTCATCAGCTGATGACAAATAGTTTCACAAGCTTTTATTTTGAGAGCAAATAGGATTAAAGGAGCAATTTTATTAATTTTTGAATAAGAAAGATTTTTTTATATAAGCAATTAATGGAGAATGACCAGCATGAGAAACAGAAGTGCTTGTTTTCTGCTTCAGGCTATGATTAAACTCAGTTCTTAAGATAGAATTGTGTGGCTTTTCAGCTCTGAATGTTGGCTTGAAATTCATGGAAGGTGATCTTTTGTGAATGTTTTTGCTGTCACTACTGCTTCGTTTTGTAAAAGTAAATTCTTAAAGTAAGCATCTTTGTGGATCATCACAATGTAAGTGTTCGTGTCTCTCTAGGTGGGATGCTCAGAATCTTGCACTTTGTCGTTTGTGTTTCCAAATTCTACAGAGAGAGTGTTAGTAACAGAGTGGCCATGGCTGTTTCTCATTTCTTTCTTACTGTATGTGTCAGCCAGTCGGAACCCACTCTGTCCAATTGAATTAATTTCATAATTAATTTGCCTATTAAGGGACAGTGTTCTGTCTGCCTGCAGGAGAATGCTCAGTGTCTTCTGTCAAAAATACAGTGGCAGCGTAGTCTGCTTTTTTGTCTGAAAGTGAAATCCCAGCCATCAGAGTTTAAACACTTCCCATCGTGAGACAGTCTATAACCAGTGATCCAAATACCCATTATTTTATGGGCGTGCCTATTCTACTAAGGTAAAAACTGTGGTTTGGTTAGGCATCATTCTTTTTCCAGGATGGCTTGAAGATCATGGGATACGACTTCAAATCCTTTGCTGAAGTATTCAGTGAAGGGCATATTGCATGTAAACAGCGGAAAAATCTAAATAGGTGACATTTTCAAATGAACTTTGATGCATAAGAATAGCATCATCAGAAATGGTTGCATAAAGAATGTCACCACCAGGACCCCAGATGCTTGCGCTTTTGTTACTGAGGCCTAGTGGTGAGACATGTTCTGAGTACAGAGAGGCCAGGAATTTCATCACAGCCTTTTTTCTGGGACATATGCTCCCACCAAAAGCCTCTGCTAGAGTGTTAGAATGTTCCTAACACCAGCTCCAAAATTACTGTTTTGCTTAATATGATATTAGAGCAGTTGCAGTCCTCTATCAAGCCACATCTTCTTCCCACTCTAAAAAACAGAAGAGATCTTTTCACTTTAGTTTTCTGTGGACAGGCAAATACATGAGCCAGCCACATTTTATTGCAGCTACATATTTAATTGTAGCTTTATTTGTCAAACTGGAAATGACCTTTAAACCTCCAAGAGCCAATTTCAATACTGAAACTGGACAGGTCACTTAATACAAAATCTTCTTTCTGATGAGACCAGCAAGATCAGAGCAGGAAAAGAGTCTTGGAAAATGTGTTGTGAAACTGATGATGGGATACCATTTGCGGTCTCCTGAAAAGAATTTGTAGAGCAAGGGAATCATCTGCTCTGATTTAAATACTGGTGAATAATTTGCCTCAGAATGGGTGGCCTTAGTTTTACTTTATAGTCAAAGAAGAGATAGATCCTCATAAATCTCTCCATTAATGTACTGTGAAGAAACAGATACTGCAGCTCTCAAAATGACAGTTGCAGTGGAAAAATTAACAGTCTGGTTTTCACATATGTTGTATGAGTAGTTTATATTCTATCAGTTCATGCTATTTGTACCATGTTTCTAACTGTAGCTTGTAATTTGTTCCACACATATCAAATGTTTTCTTCTTATCACTTACCATGAAGCTTGAATAGAAAGAAGGCCTCTCTCAAATGTATGTTCACTGGTAACTGTGTAAATTTGGCTTCTATAAAATTAACCACTTTTATGTTCTTCAGATGGTTTTATCCTCAGCTAGGTACTGACACAAGAAATTATGATTAACAGTGATTTTGGGTGAACTGTTCAAAGATGTAAGGCTGATTTTGGAGACCCAAGACCGCCAAAGCAGGTGACAACTGTATGAGTGGGAACATGGTTTGTTGGAGCTGCTGCTCTGAAAGTTGTTCTCTTGAGGGTGAGGACAATTTTTAACAGATGACAGAGTTATTTCTTACATCAAATGCTGGATCTCAGAAATATATTTTGTAATTTAATCACTAGGTTGACCCAGTCAGTTTTCTACTGAAGGATTGTTCACCTGTTCATGGACGTAATTCTCTGATATTGTTTTACTCTTTGCATTTTCCTGTTGTGAAGGTATCTGTTATTAATAATACTCATTTAAACAGATTTTTTTTTCAGAAGAAGCCAAAATATGTGCTAATGAAAATTGACTGGGTGAATAAATATTATGGAACCTATTAAGTCAGAGTAGGGAGCTTTGCAATATTTTGGTGAGCAAATTCAAGGTGCTTTCTAAAACATAATAACTTTTACATGAATGCTAAGGGATGACTTGTTTCTACATCTAGGTAAACCACAAATTACTACTGGTCATTTCTTTTTGGCAAGTATTATGAGGAAGTAGCACTGACTGGATTCCTCAGAAGCTGATCCAGAGAAGATATTAAAAATAACTGTCTATAATAAAATTATTTTCTGAAACATTCTCTCACCAATGCTATAAACACATGATTTAAGTGCAAAAATCTGTACTGTCTGAATGTACTAACAGCAAAACTGCTAGTTTTGGAAAAACTGATTTAATAGTTCCACTCCTGTAAAATCTGTGCCTTTCCTGTGAAAAAGAAATCTTTCTTAGCAATATAGAGCTAAGTGCTAAGTGCCTCCTCTTAGAAGGAGGCACTTTGTAAATGAAACATCCGAGATAAATCACTCTTGCTGCAATGTGTTTCCTTGTTTAGTGTATCTGCTTCATTGCCACTTAGTATCTTGTACTCAGTTTCAGTACAGAAAAAGCAGGAAATCTTAAGAACAAGGATCACATATTTTTCAGTTTTAGTCCTTTATTATTAATGAATGACAGGGAAATCCTCTTTGATTATAGTTACCCCATCTTATATTAGGGATATGACTTTCATTGAACAAAGCTTTAACTTACGCATTCATTTAATTTTTTTGCATTAATATATTGTCTTCAAACTTTTGGGGGGCTGCATACTAATTATTTTGTCACCTTTTCAAATCCTCCTCATTTTACATCCCTGCTAAATATACTAACTGTGAACTGAACAGTTGCTGGTAAAGATCAGCAGCACATTTGTCACTTTGTGGAGGAGAAGAGCCTGAAAGTGGTTTGATTAGAATGATTGTACCCAACAGCTTGGGACTGCTCTGCAGTGCACCCATGACCCTGTTTTCCCTGGTTGTCTGTAGTATGAATTTGGCTGGATTGCAGCATGTATTGCCTCTTGCTCACTCACCCAGTTATTCTTTGGGCAAACCAAGATACGTGGGGGAATGTTGTGCAGTTGGTCTCTTTCTGACACTGCATTCAGTGTGGGCCCAGACTTAGGACACACACCTTTTAAAAGACGGTGTGGGAGTGGAACAATTGAGTAAGAACTTCCCAGGTTTCAGGGAATAAGGAAAAATTGACTTGAAAAGTTCGGAATCTGCAGTTTGAAAATGGGAGTTTACTGGGTGTCTGTTTAATATACATAAAAAACTGAAATAAAGTTAAAAAGATCACTTAAAAATAATTTGAATAAAATAATTTCACTTTCTTCAAAGTGATTCTGTTTCTTTTAAGTTTAGGGAAGGTGTACTATTATTGATTAGTTCTCCAACTGTGTATACTGGATGCTAAGGAAGTGACTTCCCATAATGGCTGGATGTCTAACTTAGCAAATTGTAAAAATGACGCAGCAGGTGCTTTTAAGAAATAAAGATTGAAACCTAATGTTTGCTTTACATCAGAGGGGGAAAAAAGGCTTCGAAAAGATAAAACTCCGAAGTTTTTATCTTAGAGTTCACATTAAAAATATTTCCGACTTGTCTTTAAATAAAGGGTTTTTAAAATTTTATTACAGTGCCCTGTTGAAGTAGACGCAGGCCTTTATGGAGATCATCAAGAAAGAGGATCATGGAAAAATAGAAGAGGACACTACCAGGATCTAAACTGTTTACCTTACCAAGTGTCAACTGGAGCACGACCTAAAACTGGTGTAAGTAGCAACATTATCTGTCTCACAGGCTCAGTAACCTCAAAATTTACTATGTATCATTAAAATTGTCTGTGCATTTCTTTGAAATAAGTTGTTCCACACATATCAAATGTTTGATTCTTGCAAATATTGCACTACATGGAGGAGTTTGGTTTGCAAAGCAGGTACAGATGAAAGTGAAGTTGGACTTCAGTTAATGAGGCTCCAGGGCTGTGGGGTTCATCTAATCTGGTTTTAGATCACTAATGAAAACTTCTGTATCTGAATAAGTCACTTGGATCACCTTCATGGTCAATGGAAAGAAACAAGCACTTTGAAAGAGTAATTCATCTGGTGGCAGCATGTGATGGATTCCAGGCATCAGAGCCACTACCACAGCTTTTTCTTCATGGCTTATTTAGAAGTACTCTCTTAGGTTTTTTAGCTTGGCAGTTGGCTATGCCCAATTCATGGTGAATTCCACACCACATTCTCTGCAAGCCTGAGTGCTCAGCTCTGGAGTTTTAGTTAAATCCTATTTCTAATCAATAATATCAATATTTACCTGGGTTTATTTTTACAAGGTGATGGCTGTAGCCTGCAATCAAAGTCTGCCAAAATCCATCAGAATGTTTTCTCAAAAGGCTTTGATTTACTTTCCCAATTGCTCAATGTAAGCTACTTTAGGATCAATGTCTTCATTTGGAAGTGTAGATAGTTTCTGTCTCCATGTTTTAAATTACTTGTGTGCCAGCAGTACTTGTGATCATCATGCAACATAAAAAGTGGCTGCACTGGGTTGAATCAAAAGTACTTATAGCCCTGTATCCTTTCTTTGGTAGTGGCTAGTTTTGGATGTTCAGGAAAGGAGTGTAAGGACATAGTAAGCAGATAGTAGGCCATCTCCACTTCCTTTGAGGTATTTATCATGCAGACACATTGAAGACAGACACTATATTGCATTTTTGTAATTAATAGCTTCTAAGAATCTTTTTTACTCTAGTTGTGCCTTTTGTACTCATTTGTATTTGTTTGTTCTTTTGATGTTCAATGTCTTATAGCAATGGTTTCCAAAGTTCTATTGTGGAGTAGGTGTTACAACACCTTTTTCTTACTGTAAATTTGTTACTGAATTATTACTTTGGTTGTAATTCTTGTACTGGCAAAACCTGCATCTCAGGCATCTTGGAGGAAGTAGTGAATACTTGAGGCTTGGTTTGTTTCTTTCTTTCCCTAGCAAGTGACTATATTTATTACTGATTTACATTTTTCTGTTTATTTTACAATCATTCAACAACATGAGGTCCTCTTGCAACAATATGCAGTCAGTTTTTGTTTTTATTAACATCTGTAGTTGAATATCATCAGAAAACTTTGTCCCTTTTTATTCCTCCATTTTCCAGTTCACTTGTGAGTGTACTGAAAACATATCCATGAGACTGTCAGGTGATATCCATCCACTGTAAAAGGAAATAATCAATTTTTCTTAACCTTCTTTTTTCTCTTTTAGCTAGCAATGAAAATCCATTTTTATTTCTTGACCTCTTTTTTTTGTAGTTCCTTCTTCACAGTATAGTTTGAGTTTGTTAGTCAACTTCATCAGAAGCTTTTTGAAATGGACGTCTAGCAGTCAAATTGCCTGTATCTGCATGATCATTAAAAGAAGTTGGCCTCCAAAATCCCAATTATTCTAATCCATTATCCTGTGTTACTGCCCATGTGTTTTTAAGTGTACTTTCTGGCAGTTTTCTGCCATGCATATCAGTTCAACTAGCATCTCTTCTACAAATGACCTCAGAGGCATTTTTAGACGTTGGCATCACATTTGCCATCCTCTTTTCCTCCTATTCCTAAGCCAATAGGTGTTAGCAGTAGTTACACATTAAGCCAATATCTCAGCAGTTCTCTTTCCCCAAACGAGGTGTTTATTTTAAGTTATCTATGCGATTTTGATTAAAGTAAAATCTATTATATTGATGATATCATGAACACTGTTGTATTCAGCTACAAAAGAATGATATGCATGCCACCATAAAAATTCTCTATATCATTAAATGAGCCTACTCCTGTGCACTGAAAAGGAAATTTGAATATTGGCTCCACTTGCTTGCTAATTGAAAACATTATTGTCTTCCCGCTAGCTATTTCCTTTCCTTGGAAAATAAGTTTGCTATTTTCCATTTCTGCAAAAGCATGACCATTTGTTCTGATTTGTTGCTTGTTCTAGTTGGAATAGATAACATAATTAATTAAAAAGAAACTTGCCAACATTTTTTTTTACCTTGTTCAAATGTCCAGGCATGTACAAGTATTGCAGCTTAGCTGCCTGCCCACTAGTACTGTGTAAATATTTTCAAAGTGGTGTTGCGGTAATGGTGTTGTTTGGCTAGTGGTATATGGGAGGAAAGGCAGAGAAAGTAAGTTTTGGAGGGGTTTTTTTCTTTTTTAACGTCTGTTTTTTTTCTTTTTGTTGAAAATCAGGAAATACTAGTGCAATAAAAAGCAGTTCTGTGAATCCTCGTCAGTACAGTCTGTCCATTGTAGCAGTCATTTTTGTATACTGGAGTAAGAGCAGCGTAATGCAGAAAGTACAAATGTTTCTTAGGGCACCAATGAGTCTAGAAACCTACTGAAGGCAAGAACGTCTTGAGAGATCAGTGAGCTGTTTTTTAATTGGACAGTGCTTTGAATCAGGAATAAATATTGAAACTGGGTGTTTGCAAATGTCATTCAGGAGAGCTGATCATTTTACTTCCTTCAAAGTGCTTCTTTTGGTGCAAATCATGGGTTTAGGGTTGATGTCTCCTGTCCTTCCTTCTTCCCACCCCGCCCCGGAAGGCTGATTCACTGAAACTTTCTTTTTGAGGTACTACAGGGAATAGTACCTAAGGTGGCAGGGAAGCCAGGTGCTTGAGAGACAAACAGCTAAATTTCACCTGACAATTGGTGGCATTTGTAAATCCATGTCTACACTATAGAGCTTCCATTAACGGAGAGGGAAAAGCCCATCTACCGCAAGATACACCTTGCCTTGAAGCAGTTGCCTGAATGGAGGTCTCTTGTTGATGTGCTTTGTGCCCCCAAAGTGCTGATGTTGCTTGGTAAAGCATTTGAAAAAGTGACTGCCCAAGGCATCTGTGCTTAGAGCTGGATAAGCTAAATCCCTCCCAGGGCATATAAATTAGAATTTGGCACTTGATGGGTAGTGCCTACCTCTCTATGATCTGAGCAGAAAAAACTTTGGGAGTCTAACTTGGGAGTCTAATGGTGGTGTGAAAAACCCACCAGCTCTTGCAGGTAATGCAGTATGCTCTGCACTATTCCATCAGTGAATGAGCAAGAAAATAAAACTTCCTGTATTGGTAGAAAGGGCTTTTTTCCTTTATCTGTTGTAAGTCTACATTTTTGTTTTCTTTTTAAGTAGAGTTGAGGAATGCAGTTTTGACAAATGGCCTGAACAATCAATAGGGCTAAAATTACTTATTTTATAGTTTGCGGCCTGTTTTAGCCTGGATTCACTGCTCGGACTTGATTATGTAGGTTGGTGCAGGAGAGGGTCAGAGTGGGCAGAGATGAGGCAGGGCAAACTGCTTCTTTCACATGAGTGTCAGCTCCTGGTAGTTTAAATTGTTTGTGAACCATATTTTATCTGTGCTAAGCCACTTGATTCAGAAAATGAGGAGCAAAACTGCCTTTTAACCTACATGACTGAAGTGTTTATGATTCCTTTAAGATTTTTTTTTTTTTTGCTGAGAAATGCCAGTTGATGCTATAAATCATGTTTCAGAGTTTAGGTCAGAGGTTCCAGGGGTGTCTGATGTCTTCTGACATTGTTTAGAAATACAGAACTAATAAGGCATTAATCTATGGCTGTTATCTCTCTGTAGTAAGTGTAATGCTTGTCTGACCCTCTGACCATGTTTGAGGTGGAGAAATTAAAAAATAAAAACAGCTGAAGCAAAGTCAGAATCATTGTGTTTCTCTTGCACTACTTGTTCAATATTGCTGGCCCTGGACCACCAGGGATCAGAGATTATTCCATTAGTGAGCATGTATGACAAGCCTTTTACCAGATAACTACCAACATCCAGGGCAGAAAAGGTTATCATGTGGCAACTCATGACAGTTTATACTTTTGCTAGCAGTCTGTAGAATTTTGAGGATCTTCAGCTATTTATAAGCCTTGAACTGATCCTTCATTTCTCCACCAAACACGTAAGCAGTCCTAATTTTACATCTGAGATTAGAAGTGCCTAAACCTGACTGCAAAATAAGTTTCACACACTGTCACTGCTGGATACAGTCATAAATTTATCAGTTTATGGCAGAATTTATAGCAACAGTTACATCCATTATCTAGTAGGGTGTGTTTCCCAGGGTGAAGATTAGGCAGATCATGCTTTACTCTGACCTTGTCCCCCATTGACAAAGTTGATAGTAAAGCCCCAGGAAGACTTGTCATCTCTGGGCAAAGATTTCTTATGCCCATCCTGGTTTGGGCCTGCTTTGTATGACCCACAAAGTGCAAACTGAAGCAAGAAGCCTAGACCTGAATGATGAAGACGTGGCATTTAATGCTTCATTTCCTCAAAGAGATAGTGTGCTTGAAGACGCAATTATTTGTCTACGTTGGAGCTGAAGATTTCTGTCTATACTTCAACTAAATGCCCTTGTAAAAGTAGCATTGCTCATGCAGAAGAGGTACAGAAATTTTTGCAGAAATCAGGTTTTCACTGACTTTCTCTAAGTCTCAAAACCAGATGATTGGTTGCAATATGGTCAAGAGCAGAATCTGTATACAGTCTCTGGTTTTGCTTACCAGACCATCCTTCCTTGTAAAGAGTGCTAATTCCAGTTGTTCCCATTCTTGGAAAAAGAAATTTCAAACTGTGTCCTTTAGTCATGTGAATTGCTTTCCTCTTTATCCTTAATGTTTGTATTAACTATGCCAGCAAAATAGCTTTCCAGTACAGATGCAGATAGCTTGAAACATTGTCTTTGCATATTCTTTTTTCTTGTGTTCAGTACTTGATCTCACCAGTATCTCACTCAGTATCTCATGCTGAGATCGTCAGGTAAGGTGACCCACTCCACTTCTAGGTGTACCCCAATATGGTGGATTTTTGTGCCTCTGAACAGGATGGCTGCCTTCCTGTTCTTCCCCTGCTCTGCCTGCACATTAAGACACCCTTCTTTCCCAGGAGCACTCTAGACTTGCAGTCATTTCTTAGATGACCAGCTGCTCCTGGAAGACTGAATCTTCCCTGCATTAAGACTAAGTAGTTTCATGGTAGTAAAAGAATTCATTGCCCAGGAAGAGCTTGTACTAACTCTAATGAAAATCAATAATAGGGAGTGAAGGGCAGATGCCTCCCTTCCTTCCTGAGGGCTCTATATTCCGATATCCGTAATACTCCAGGCTCTCTCTTCTGCTTTGTTTCCAGTGCACTTGACAGCACTCTGGCCAAAGTGCACTCCTAACAACGACTGGTTGCAAACGTAAGAACCCAGCATAGCCCCTTCTTTTCCTTTTTGTCTTTATTCCCTTCTCCCAACAGTCAGCTTCTTCAGTGGGGAAATTAGATGAAAAAAACACTTGTGGGTCAAGATAAAGGCAGTTTAATAAAGCAAAAGAAAAGGTTGTGCATCCAGAAGAAAAAGTAAACAAAACATTTATTCTCTATTTCCCCTTAGCAGGCAATGTTCAGCCAGGTGAATCAGGGGTTCAGCACATGTAATGGTTGCTTTGGAAGACGTATGTCATAAATAACAAAGGCCCTTCCCTGCTTCCTTCTTTTTTCCCTTAGCTTTTATTGGTGAGCAGGCATCATATGGTATGGAATATCCCTTTGGCAAGCTTGGGTCAGCTGTCCCAGCTGTGTCCTCTCCAAAGATCTTGTCTACCCCCAGCCCACTGGCCTTTGAGAGTCAGGGGGTAAGGTTGGGGAGAGAGCCTTGGTGCTGGTCAAGGGCTGCTCAGCAGTAGCCAAAATACTGGCATGTTATCAAAACCTTTTTAGCTACAAAGCACAGCCCTGTTGAGGGCTATTTTGGGGGAAATTGACTCCATCTCAGCCAGACCCACTACAATTTCTGTTTTTTAATTAATTGCTCAATTCAATTTTTTTTCTGACAAAAATGCTGTCATCAGCTGAGGATGATAATCCAAATGTAGCTATGCAGGATTTAAAATTACTTTGAACTGCTATGGTTAAATCACTTTATCTATAAAAATATTTATTTAATATAAAATTATGTAAATGGTATCCTTTTAACACAGTATTTTGCATCAAATTTATTATCTTAATTTAATTTTCAAAAGGATTTCCTGGACGCTAGGGACATGCTTTGTGTGTTTTATTTTTAAAACTTTTTGAGTTATCTGTGTAGGAAAGGAAAGAGCTGTCTTATTCATAAAATGCCATTGAAAAATAATTTTAAAACATTTAATTATTCTTAGATGGATGTAGACAAGATAATTTATATGCAATTTCTTTTGTATAAAATAAAATTGAAGTTTCCAACTGATTTTGGCTTAAAGTTCATTTAATGTAGTTCAAAAGGTATATGAAGTCCAAATGTGTATCAGGAGGAGTCTAGAATTGGTTATTTTTATTGCTCAGCATTACATGGCTATTTATGTAGTTCAAACTGATAATATAGTTCAAACTGTTTGTATTGCAAGAAAAACTTTGAACAAGGGAGGAACCACAGGTGCACTTGGGAAATAGAGGTCAGCCACCTCTGCAAGGGCAGCCAGCACGTCCATGAGGGATGGCAGTAGCAGCAGAGCAGCTGGGCTTGGTGATGATCTTGCCAAAACCCCATGAGCAGGGACTGCCAGCGAAATTTATTGAGTGAGCACTTTTCTGATCCAGCCCAATCCCTTTCTCATTATAACTGTCCCAAGCTCACACAGAGGGATTTGCCATTTAGGTCCAGCTGTAATGACAAAATAAGAGTTGCAGGCTGGCATTGATTAATTGGTATATACATCCCAAATTAATGCTATGTGTGCTACTTGACTTTTATAGTCATACTTATCATATGTAAATTGAAATATTCTAGAATGTAATTGTTGTTATGTTAATTTTCAGATCTTCTGACTGAATTATTTTGCAGAAACACTTTAGTGTTGTATTTCTGATAACACTGACTGCTTGCAGGAACACAATTTCATTTCATAGTAGGGCAGTCTTGCTAATAATAAACACTAAATTTGCTGACTTACATTTCAGTTTTAGCACACAGCCTCAGAAGTGCAATGCTTTTCAAGACAAACTGAAATGTCCTGACTCTTTGTCCGTAGATATGAGATTCAAGTTGTGAAAATGAGAATCTCTATACATGTGTAACAAGAGGTGATTGGGAACCATACCAGTAAATTATACCAAGCCTATGCAAATATAAAGAGAGAGAACCTCACTTCCATGCAGGTAACTTTGTACTCAGTGAAGTGCCAAAAAGGGAAACGGTTTCCCTCTCTTTTCTTCTCTTTGCATGTTTTACACCATCCACTGGGCTCATGTTTTAGATGCAACACACAGTTTATATAACAGTGTGACAGTACAATTTTCTACTGTGCTTTATAGCACCCGGAGGAAAGAACAGATGATAGAGCATGCCAGCTCCCATGGATGAAAATGGCAGGAATGTGCTGTGTTCAACCCTACAAGGCTGTCTCTTGTATTTTTGCTTGTCAGATTTGTTGATCACAGTTTTCTTCAGGGAAGTATGTACAATCATACCTTATTTATCTGCCCATCTGGTCAGGAGTTTGCATTTTCTTTTTTCTGGCCCTGTGATATATTCATTACAACAGCATGAAAAAAAAAGAGTGAGTATGTTCTATGTTATGGTTTTACCATAATGCCTCTTTTAGAAAGCTATTACTCATTTTCTTCATCTTAGCCTCTGTTTTAGTACTTCCGTAATTTTTATTCAGGCAGGGTTTTCCCAGCTATTTCACATGTTGATCAGACGCATGATTGAGACGGAGCCTTTGACTTTTACAATTGTTGTTCACAGCAAGAGCAAAGCAAAGGGATTCAAATATTACCAGAGATGTATAATTAAAAATGTGTCCTGCCTGTGCTGACAAAGTGCTTCTGTGGCATTTCAGAGCTTGTGCAGAGTCAGACCCTTGGTCCCACTTAAGCAGTGGTGCAAAGGTCTCTCATAATACCAGCCTCTGGCTCTTTGTACTCTGGAGAGCCTGTAGGCTGCTCTTGCCTGTTTCCCACGCTGGGGAAGAAGGAACTTCCATCTATAACACACCAGAGACAGAGGCCAGTACAATGCACAGGGGGAGCATTTTTTATGCAAATGAATGAAGCAAATTGTGCATCCCATCTCTCTAACAGAGATAATCCCTCTCAAGGTACAACTTTTTCTTGTGCTTCCACTGGGAGGACGCAGCTTTGCACAACTGCCACCCCATTGTCCTGGGATGTATGTAGCCCTTTGTGAAAAGGAAGTGCACTTATACAAGCGAAGTACAGCTTCAGAAAAATTATTTGGTGAAGCTTTCTATCTTGCTACCACTCCTAGGGCCTTTTTCTTGTAAATTCCCAGAACTCAACACAGAGTGATAAAGTAGTGCTTTTGAGTTTAATTGTTAGATGGGACTTGCTGATAATCCACTGTAGGAGAAAGGTCACAAGTTATCTGAAGCAGCCAGGTATCATAACGATGATCTTCTTTAAATTGGTATTACATGCATTGCATTAAAACTTACAATGACTAATCATTTGATACAAAACCAAAGTGCTCAGAAATAAAAGTAGCTGAAGCTTCTTTATGTCCTAATAGAAATTTTCAGATGAACCACTCAATTAAAGCTTGAGAACATTTTGGGTTAGCCAGAAGGCTGCAAATTGAGCTGAAAATTTCCAGAAGGACTTGCATATCTTAAAGCTTGAGCTAACAAACTGGACTTTGCATCTTGGACTGTGAGTTTGCACTGAAACAGAGTTAACACTGCCTCAGAGAACAACTGCAGCAACCTACAGTCTGACAGACCTCAAGAGGACTTCTAGGCTATTCCCCTTAACCACATCAGAATCACCTATACCTGTGTCACCCTGATGTTTTTCCGACATCTTTTTTTAAGACCCCCCACCAACAGAATATAGAGCCTGTTCAAATGATAAATTTCAGTACCCCATTGATCATTAGAAGGTTTTGCTATGTTTTCGTAGTGTAAAATATCTCCTTGTGTTCATCTTGTATGCAGAACAAGTTCTGTTCTTGTTCTTTGCTGTCTGCCTTCCCTCTACAGGTCAATCCAGTTAGTATACCTTTTTCTTGTAGGTCCTGGTTTCCAGACTCCTTAATTCATCCAGTGTCTCAACCTGTACACTAAATAATAATTTGAGCATGTTCGGAGCTAATTACACGTCTCACAAGTTTGTCTGGAAAAAAAATACCAAAAAAACTTTTAGCAATTGAGGCCATAGCAGAATCTGGCCTCTCTGTAATGCTCATGGGATGGGCAAGTTGCACAGACACGGAAGTAAACGTTATCCTTCATGTTTACTTTCATCTTCTCTGTAATCGTGGTTGCAAAAGTCACAGTTCCATTAATGACATTAATTCCTTTAGCCTGTTTGTCCTTAATCCTAGAGTATCCTAGGAAACGTGTTTCACTTGTTTGTGTAAAATGACTGAAATTAATTCATGGTTGTGCCTACACTACAAAGGATCCCTGTACAGATAAATAGAAAATTCATCAAAACACAGTTCCTGCCAGATTGGTTCCCGGGAGATTTGCAGCCTGATTCAGGTGAAAAGGGAATCCTATTCTCTTTTAAGTTCCTAGGCTGAATGTGTTCTCACTCCCTTCACTAACTCCAGCACAGCAGGAAGCTCTGTTGATGGAAGGCACATGGTACCCCAGAGCAATCTGGAATATCACATGGGCAGAGGAGAGTGGATGTGGACAGAGTGACAGAGATAATGAGAGGACTGATGCAGGAAGGCTGGCAGGACCTCAGCAGGTGGCACTCTTCCCTCTGAATCAGCGTGGGGAGGGAGCCACTCCCAGCAGTGCACAGCATCACTCTGCTGACACACCAGCTCAAGATACAGTGAGAAATCCAAAGCCTTGACCTCTTTCGATGGCTGGGTGTTTTTATGGAGTTGTCCTTGATTCATGTATAAAAATAGTTTACTAAACGTTCTTGAAATTTCGACTCAGATAATCTGCTTAATGAGATGTCTATCTATAGCCGTGACTCTGTAAATTATTCCTTGTTCAGGCAGTGCAATCCTGACAGAACTGTGCTTTGATGGCAGACTTTCTTTCACTGTCTTTCTAGACAGTGGTGGTCCTCGACTGTACAGTTGGAGCATTTTGAGATGCAAATCCTTGTATTCTTACAGACTGTGTTATGTGTTGCACTGGCTTTTCAGCCAGTCAGTCAGTCTGTTTGCAGAGTGAATTTAGTGAGAGCTTAAACAGCTAACATAATCCTGAAGTGTAATACAGATGACTGTACCCTTACCTTTTAATGAACTCTTTAAACAGGGAACCTGATCTGGGTGTCTTGTTCACCCTGGAGATGAACATTGTGAGAATATAAAGAAAAGGAAGTTTTGGCAATAAATTGTTGTCATGGTTTTAATCCCCAAGCTGTACCTGTACCAAAGCCTCAAGGGTTTCTTGCCTGCTTTCTTTAAGTGTTGTTTTCTGAAGGTATAGCTGAAGTTTCACCAAAGACTTGCATTTGAGTCCTTGTGTCACAGCGGGAATTCAACCCACGGTCAGGATTGTCTGATTCTTCACTGACAGTGGCTTGCACAGTTGTTGACTTTGCTTAATAGGGGAGCCTCCCTTTGTTACAGTCTCTTCGGGAGTATTGAGTAGTAGGTAGCTCTGAGTCAATTTATTAGCATTTCTCTCCTCAGGGTATATTTTTATTAAGACATATCAGAAGAATGACTTTTTCTGCTAACCACTGTTTTTTTGTATGCACCTCTTTGAAAGGGCTCCTTAAGACATCTAGCTTGAGTATACTTATATATATGTAGTATATGTATAGTTATGTTCTACTGGGTGGTCTGTTCTTTTACACTGAGAGAGACTGATTTTGATGCCTAACTATCCAGCTGTGTATGCTTCTGTGATGTGGAATTCCAGCTGCTGTGAACTGATTGAAATCCCAGAAGCATGAATAACTTGTGCCTCTTGAGGAAACAAAAACATTTTTCTGCTCCCCAGAGCCCTGGCTATGCTGTCATAGCTGTGGCTCCATTCCTCTTCACTGTCATGTGTGTTGCCATGTCTGTCCTCCTGCAATGCCATTCTTTTAGGATGTGGCAAAAGAGAATATGGTGGGTTTTGTTGACTGTCTGATACAAAGTACATTGGGACAGTGAATTTTTTGCTGTTGTAGCTCCGTTGGAAGTTTGTGGCCAAGCTGCTCACCCAGTCACTGACTATTGGACAAGACTGATCTTTAGTGGAGGGTCTTACAAAGATGGTTGCAAAAGAAGTAACTCAACCTTTCTCACAGTGGCTGAGGTGGTGGTGGTGTCCCAGGAGTGTACATCCCCAGTTTGCGTGGGCTTCTTCAGGGGTGCTGTCAAAGGAAGTACTTCTGCTTTATTCACAGCAGATATATGATCTTTTCTGTAATAGCCATTAAATATCCATAATTCTCAGATCATTTGAGATACAGCCCATAATGGTTAAAGTTCAAGATTAATTTTTTTCACCATATCAGAGGTTCGTGAAGTTCAACAATAGAGATGAATTCCAAGACTTAATGCATGCTCTCAGACTAAACTAAAAACCTGCAGTGAGGACAAGAGTAGGTCCAGATTTCCCTGACAGTAAAGTCATCTGGGCCTATCTTGATATCTAACCACATTGATAGGAAGTGCATGTGCATGGTAGACATTCTTACATCAAACAAGTCTCCAGAAGGTTTTTCTCCCTTTAAGACAAGTAATACTTTAGGATTCTAAAAATAATGTTAAAAAGGTCCCCTCGTTTAATTCTTAAATGAATTACTGGTATCAGACATTCTCCAGCTCTAAAGACATCAAGTTCATCATGGGGTAAACAAAAATTATATGGGAAACTAAAATTATGTACCATATGGCACATCTAAAATACTCAATAATTTGAAGAGATGGTTTGCTGAAAACAAATTTTACAACAAACCAAGCTGTAAATTTTCTATAGCTTTGAAAAATCACCATGAAAGAAATAAGAGGACAAAACACTGAAATGTGTACCCTGTCCCACTTCTTGAGTGTAGGTTTGACTGATTGTATTCTTTTCATTGTACATAAGCAGACATGAGACCTTCTCAACTATAAACCAGTGATCATTAGCATTTTAGTGTAGGGACCTGAAAGCATTCTGTAGACATGACTGAGTTCATATCAAGCAGAATATTTTATTTCTGTAATAATACATTTCATCTGATTCTGAAATGTTCGCATTCCCTGCTTGCTTTGTCAGGAGAAAGCCATACACAAAGAGGTGAATTGCAATATTTAAGTTTTCAGACCTAAGAAGGACACTTCATGGTCTTCACTATCTTCCTATTGCAGCTGGAAGGCAGAAGGTCAGAATGGAAGTGATTGCCAAGCATCCTCCATGGCGTCTCCCACAGTACTGAAAGGATCAGTCAGGTCTTTTGATCTTCAGTCCTGCACCATCAGTCACAAGATTGTCTTTCCTGATGTGCTGGACACTTGTGTACTCCCAGAAACACTTGCTTTGCTTCTTCCTACCTAATCCAGAATATACAAAATGCCATTATTTGGAATACTTTTTGCTCCTTCCAACTTACAGTACAATAAGTTACATCTTGAACATTGCTGTCTGAGGCATTCAGAGTACTGTGATAGATGTCCCATTAAAATCAGTGTAGTTGCACTTTTTCGTGACTCAGCATCCCAGTAACATGGTTGACAGCCAGTAGCCTCCCAGTTTGCACCCTGCTCTCCCTGCAAAGGTTGCATTTGCAAAGCAAAGTCTTCTGGTAGCTAAGAAGATCCCTCACGTGGCTGTAGCACATGGCTGGGGGTCAGCAGTTCCCTCAGTCTGACTGACAGGTACACAGTTGTGGTAGGCATTTCAACACAGCAGATCCCGGGTCATCCTGATTTCCAGTGTGTGTCACCTGGCAGTTCTCATTCATTGGATCAGCAAGTCATCTCCTGGAATGGCCTGTTCTTTCTCTTTGGTTTTGGCTGGCAGGTTTTTTTGTTTTGTTTTTGGGGGAAAGAGGGTGAGGAGCACGGGGCAGTGTTTTGTTTTTATTGCTTGTTTTGTTATTTTCATTCTTTAGGGTCTAAAAGAGGGAAGTGCAAGCATAAATGAGGCTGCTGGGACCCACACATTTAGTTGCACAGATCAACCATCTGCTTTGCATGCTCTACCATCACTCCTTGTTATGTACTTATTATGGGAATATTTATTCTGTGAATGACTAGCTGTTTGCTCTTGATATGCTTCCATCTGCATATAAATTTGTTAAACCACTCCCCTTAGGCATATGAAAGTTTGGCTTTCCCTTTAAGATGGCTGTAATTATACAGTTAGATTTGCCATATCGTCAGCAGCATGGTTAGCTCCCGCATCCACTGCAGGATGCACATGTGGATGATGGACAGGCAAAAACAATTTGCACAACTCCTCAGGTATGAAAAAGGTTGAATTTTAGAGTGACAGCCAGTAAAGATGGAACCTGTGTAGGATATTTTGGAACCCTTAGAGGTAACAATATGGTAAATATAACAGGATGAGCCATAGACGTATTTGGGTATAAATAAGGGCAGTGGATTGCCAGGAATGATGAAGTGGCCCTGTTGGATGGTGTATGCCCCATACATGGCAGATTTGTCTTCATTGAAGCTCCCAGTGACCTATGAGGGGAACTATGTGAGGAGAAGACCCCATATGGGCTTTCCATCTGAGAGGATCTAGAACAAGACTGAGTTGCACTTAAGAAGGGGAAAGACAGGTTCTGATTCGTGAATTACTTAAACTTTTCAGGGTTGTGCCCATTCATGTACCATGCATGCAGGAGAGGAAAAGTAACCAAAATAAAGATTGCTTGGGATTTAAGGCTTTGTTTGCTTGCTATCTTCTGGTTTTGTTTTGTTTTCCTGCAGCAAATGGCGCAAAATTACTAAATTGTTACTATTTTCTCACTAACTCTGCTCCTGTTAAATTCTAACTGAATCCTAAGAGACAAGGCCAGATCCTCAGCTGTGTCCATCACATTTGGCATATGGTACCACTTTTCTTGACTAGCTTGAACTTCCAGAAATCATGTACTTTTGAAAATCAATTATTCTCTTTCTCATGGTAATCAACGTAGTAGCATTCTGTCTCCAAAAAACTTTATCCCAGGAACATGGATATTTTAAGTGCTTGCTAGGGATGCAGCTGTCCCTGGGGAAATTATGTGTTCAGGCATATCTCACTTTGAATAATTTTTAAAATAAACACTTTGCTTTGTCTTATGTATGAGTTATGACCGTAATGACTTCTGGTTCCGAGTTTCCTTTCTCAGCGTTTCCTCCCTCCAGACTTCTCCTGATGATAATGCTGTTCCATTTGGGAATGAGCCTATGTATTTACCTGACATTTTGCCAATGTGCTGTTATGCTGCTTTTTATATTGAAAACTAATGCCCTGAATCTCACATTGTGAAGACCAAAACCGACTCCTCAGCAAACCATACAGTTTCGGGGATGGATATAGCCAGGCAGTGGGCACTGGGCTTTTGGGGGTTGCACAGGTAAAGCATAAAGCACAGTGGCTTACTGGAGGCAGTTCACTCCCTGAACATCCTTCAGCACAAGGAGCTCCAGCAGACTTTGGCACAAAATTCAAGAGCTTTGAAGAATGCAGCAACTCTGCTGATGGCTGTGGTGAAAGCCACATTTTCTCTGTTTAGCCCTACCTTATCCAAGGAACTCTTGATGAACTTTGCATATTGAAAGACAAAAGATAGATCAGGGATTTTCAGGTATAATGGCTTTTATTGTTGAAAATTGTCTTTGTTTGTTGTTGTTGTTGTTTTTACCTCCCAAGAAGACATTGGTTATAGTTGGTTTATTTGTTCTGTTTGATTCATGGCTCTTGAGTGAGTATATTGATGTTACACAACATCCTATCATTAACTGCTCTTCTGAAGGCTCTCTGCAAGTGTTTTGCAAATCATTGCTACATTATAGGCTCACTGTTAGGACCTATAAGTTAAGACATGTACTTGTAGCTTAAAATTGCTTTGCACATAATGCAAAAGCAGGCAAAATTGTGGCTACTGGGATATTTGAGAACAGTGTTGTCAACATCGTGTAAGAAGATACTGCAAATGAAGGCTTTAGTTCTAGTCCTGCAGGTCTGGGGATACATTTGTTCCCGTGGAGCTTTGCAGGAGCCCTTCTGCAGGAATTTCTTTAAGGCCTCAGAGCACTGTGCCTGGAGGAAAGTTCACCAGCACTGCAAGCACCTAGACCATAGGTTCCCAACTTTTAGATTATTGATTCCTCGCTAGAGTATATTGATAATGTACTGCATCTTGTTTCATCTCTTCACTAAAATCTCTCTCTGGTCTACTGTATGTCTGCTTTGTAATTTTTCTTGTTCCATGACTGTCCTCACACATTCTGCATCCTTACTTCTCCATTGCCAGCTTTGCTGACAGATCCAGGATTGAGAGTGAGGTTGAAAACCAGACTTTATTTGGCAAACATCACCCAGAGCCACTGGGGTGTCTCTGCACCATGCTCTCATGTGATGATGATGTAGGAATACATAACACAGACATCCAACATTGCTTCATAATAATCTGTATGGATCTGATCTCTCTACTTCATGTGTGACATGGTCATGCGTCACCATTCAGGTCCACTTCATCCCTCAGAAAACTTAGAACAGGAGGCCTTCACATTTTAACTCCAGTACAAAAACTGACAGATATGGAGTCAGTTTATTCACAGTGGAAAATAATTTAGTTCTGTTTAGTTAATGTGCTGCTTCAGAGAAATTAGAAGTAATTGCAGAATAATCAGAAAGAACTTTCTGGCAGATGAAAAAGCTAATTTGTATGAAAATCAAGAGCAAAAATATTGTTTAAGTAGACTGTATTTTCTTTGGATACATGTACCTCAACATAAGAATTTCATTTATAACACTTGATATAAATAGTGTGATAACACTTCACAGAACCTCCACTTATCAGGGGAATTCCAACTTCTTACAGAAACTGAAGCACGCTGGTTGTCATGCCATCCTTGTAAATATTTTATGTTGGCTTAAGACTCAAGGGCAGACATCTATTTTTACTTAGTGTTTCTGAAGAATTATGAACCTAAAAAGCTTTTGGTATAAAACATTTAGCAGTAGCAAAGCCAGTTCAAAGCTGTCTCTGGAAACAGAAATTGTGGAGCCCCTTTTTTGTTTGTTTTTATATTATACTTAATGTTTGCTGTACTTCTCTGGCAAACATGTCTGTAATAAATAAATAGTTGTTCCAAATAGCAACATACATTCAACAAAGTAGCTTGGAAGTCAGTATTCAGAAAGTATAGCCTTCCTTTTCTGTGAAAGCAACTGCTTTGCATTGTAACTTGCTATTTGTATTCTTTTTCTTTTTCCCAGCTTCAGCCTAGTATTGCCTGCTTGGCAAAATAATGAAATTCATAGACTGGCAGAGACAGTGCATCCTGTACTGTCTGGTGTCCCAACAAAATTCCCTGGATATCTACTGGTTTCTCAAATAAATTATATAAAACTTCTATTTGGGTCATAATCTGAAGGTCTTAAAAACCACAAAAAATGTGTCATGTGCTCATGATTAAAGTGAGAGAGTTTAAGAGCTGAAGACTATTACTGTGCAGATTAGCAGTATAAATGTTGAGCTGCCTGAGCCATATGGCCTGGATCCTCATCTGAATTCATGTGTTTGCACACAAGGCAGAGAGATTCATTCAGACACTTATATTTACCCAGCATTAATATTCATTTTAAAATTCAGATTTCAATGATTTCATACTCTTTCTGTATCCCCGGCAGGCTCTCAAAGCCAGGCACATTACCAGTGTGCGTGGCCATACCTACTTGTCAGCTTCTGCCAGTGTGAGTGCCGGGCTCGACTCAGTGTTGCTGCGAGAGGCCAGTGTGTGACATCAGTACTAATTAAGTTTGAATACTGAGCTATGTTTGAGAGCCAAAGGAAGTGCAGGAAGGAAGCTGAGTGTCAGTGAGTCATGTCAGATGAATGCATGGCAAGCAGTTATTGATAACATACAGCCAAACCACAATGTTGATTTTGGAAGATTTGGCATGGGAACTAAAAGCAGCGTCCTGACCTCAGCTGCAATTTGTTTGTATTTAGGTTTCCAATAATGCTGTTTTGATTTATTTGGAAGAATTGTTTCTTTTCAGATTCTCTGTCTTTATTTATCTCACAGTTCTTGCTAGAATAAGGACCCTCAGGGACTGGAACATTTAATCTGTGTGAACAAGGCCTCAGCATTTTTATGAAGACTGTCTACCATTTACTGTGTGAAGGAAAAATGTCTCTTTAGTGGCAGGCACCCTGCCTTGTAATTTCCGTTGTGTGAGCTTGGACATCTGTGTGATTACCCTCTGGGAACACTTGCAGCTTGACACACATGCATCTAGTCTAGCTATTTTTAATCATTGCTTTTCAAGTATCTGTAGTGAGTTTGGTGACATGAATGGGAATAGTGTTTCACAAAATTGAGTCCTTTGGTATTTGCTTTTTGTAGTTCCTCAACCCCACTAAAATCTCAAAGTATCGTAAAGGTTAATCACTTCCAACTGTCCAGGAAACTTCATTTCTTGAAAATATTACAGTGCCCACAGGACTTGAATGTAAAGCCACATTTGAAGAAATAAGAAATATCAAATTTCTGTTTTAAGTGTAGCCATAGTTATTTTAGAACATGACATACTGGGAACCAGGTAGTCTTCTGGCTTTTTAAAAGTTATTTTCAAATAAAAATATGATTATGTTTTTGACTTAATTTATAGGAAGGATGCTAGTTCTGAATCAGCAGTTACTATGCTAGTGGTTAATTTTGCTGGAGAGCTTTTTCATTTTACTCTTTGGGACAAAACTGATCCGAGGTAGTGATCTTTTCTTTGTTTATTCCATCCTGTCACAGCTCCAGGGACTATACCTTTACTGTTTACTTTTTTGCAAGAAAAACCTCTGTACTGCATCTGCCATTGTCAGTGTGTGAAGTAGCTGTAAAACAAGACCTGAAGAGTAATGATCCACTTCAGATCTCAACTTTCTAACTGACTCCTATTTTAATCAGTTAAAGACACTTGAAAAAGCACAGCACAGGATTTGGACTCATGTAACAGTACTTTGAATGAGGTTACAGAAGTAAAATTCGATGATATAAATCTCATTGTACTGATCAAGTCATGAAGAATATCTTGTATTAGAAGTTATAAACTGGTTATTTGAAGGTTAATAGAGCAAGAGATGAAAAAAAGGCTTTTAAGAATTCCTGTAAACTAGATTTCATTTCCTTGGCCACAGTGTAGGATCAGGTAGATCTATGTCACTTCTGAGAGATATTTGTATGCACTTTTCTTGAAGACCTCTGATGACAGAGACCCTGCAATCTCACCATGCAACCATGGTTTCGCTATATTTTAACATTAGAAATTTCATTCTTTAAAGTGTAGTTTGAAGTTTCTTGGACATTAAAATAATTTCCTCTTCTCCTCCTCAGCTGTGGAAAAAAGATTTTTCCTTTCTCATTATAACTTATGTTTGGAAACTACTCTCAGGTTTCAGCCCACTCTTTTCTGGATTAACTGTCCTACTCCATCCAGTTTTCCTTTGCAATTAACATTTTCTATATCCATGATAATTTTTTGTTTCTGATCTCTGGTCTATGCTCTTTTTGACATGCATTGGCCAAAACTGAATTCTTCAGATAAATGCAGTTCAAAAAGAAGCACACTGAAGTTCATGGAGCTCTATCTGACACAGGAGACTCTTAACTCACAAAAGTAATTCCCCTGATTTCAGCAGAGACGCTGAACTAAATGCTTCTTTGTGAGAAAGGAGTGCAGTCCTGCCACTCAGATCTACCAAACTTTACTGTAGGGATCATTTTCCCCATCCATCACTTCAGTCATAATCTTTTTTTCTTCCCCAAGCCATGCCTCTGTCGTTTGCTGTATTAAATGTAAGGTCTTTATTCTCACTTGCAATTTCCTTAATAGGCTGTTCCTTTCTTATCATGTACACTTCTTGGTATACTCACTCACCTTCCATCTCTCCATTCCCCAATTCCAAATTCCTAGATCTAAAAGTTCCTTTATGATCTCTCTTAGATGGAGCCTCACACTTTAGGAAATTTTTTTGTTAACAGCCAGGGCACAGCAACAACCTTCCTCTTAAAGCCTTCTTAAAACTCTGTTTCTGCAAACATAGGTGGGAGCTGGGCCACTTGTACACCACACAAGGGAGTGTACCAATGCAGAACAGCTGTGGTGCTTCTTTTTTTCTCTCTGGTCTGCATGCATGTTGCCTTATTGCTCCTTTACACTTACAAGGAAAGCTTTTTGGAATATAGGCCATGATTTATGTGTCAAATGAGAGGTACTTCACACAATAGATTGGTCCAGAGCTTACATGATAATCCGGACAACAATGCTGTTGCTAAATGTGCTTGAGAGATATGGCCCTATGCAGATTCTACTGTTCCTTGCACAAGGGGCCAACTATTTCCGAGACAACTCTTATATCTTCACATATGTTTTTCCAACCCATGGAATTATGCTTTAATAGTATTTCCACAGGAGAGCAAGGTGAGCCAAAGACTGGTCATTACAGAGGCTTGTCCATGTAATTGAATGGTTCAAGAAAACATTATGAAATATTATCTTGGCAAAGGATGTAAATGTGAAGAACAGCTGGTAATCCCATGAAGCTCCTGCTCATCTATGAATTAGTACATGCCACTGGGGATACTGACAATTTGTCTTGGAAGTGAAATGGTTGAGAAGAGATTTTGGCACTCCATCAGCAAAAGATATGACACTCATAAAAACAGAACTATATTTATGACACAGTACAACAATTAAGTGATTTTGGATATATTTATATTTATAAGAAATCAAGCATCTATTTCTGATATCTATGTGTGTGTGTAAAAATGAAATTTCATTCCATCAGGAGAGAGACAAAAATTTCTTTGTTAACTTTTCAGAAGAGCATGGCTTCTACCAAAAGAGCTCAATAAAACGTATTTGCTATTTTGAGGGGCTCTCCATTGAACAAATGGTTTTCTAACAGCCCTCCTCCTCCAGTGCTTCAGTTTTACAGCATAATGAAAACAAGATGCAGCAAACTGTAAGTGAGGTAGAATCAGAAGAGCAGTTTTAGAGGGGTAACAGCTGAAGACATTTTTAACAGTTACATAACTGGAAGGAAGGCCAGAAGAAATAAATGTTTCTCATTTATCCATGCATATGTAGATATGCACAAGACATTAAGAAAGAATGGTTGCTAAATATGCACTGGTGCCATAAATATATGTGTGGATAAATAGGTAATATAATCAGAGAACCAGAAAGCTAATTTGCTTTATGTAGTTAAATTTAATGTAGATTTGTTGGCAGTAGACTGTCAACTTTGCTATATGTATACAGGAGGATTGACATTACCTGTTTTATTGTTATTTGGTACACAACACCTCTGTGCATCCTTCTATCCAGGAACTCCCAAACAGAAACAAGGTAGTTTTATGTCTGTACTAGTGAGTCCCTTCAAATACATGCCCATCTTTGTATTCCCTGCCTCGCTTCTTCCTAGAGAATGTACTCTTCCACAGAGAAGCCCTCTCCACCTATTTGATGCAGATCCCATCTTTTCAGCTTAGGAAACCTACTTTCATCACCAAAGTAAGAGTTCAGTGCTCTCGCTCTTGCTTTTATACAGCACTACCAAAATCAAAGAGTTTTTGTCTCTATATTTTGTATCTCACCTGTCTTCAGGTATGGTCTTCTTCATTACCTCTTCTCCCAGGTAACAAGAGGCAGGATGAGAAGAAAGGGCTCCAAGTTCCACCAGGGGAGGCTTAGATTAGATATTAGGAAAAGTATTTTCACAGAAAGGGTGAAGAATTGTAACACACTGCCTAGGGAAGTGATGGAATCACCATCCCTGGAAGTATCCCGAAAAACATGTGGATATGGCTCTTGAGGACATGGTTTGATAGTGAATGTGGTGGTGGTACAGAGTTGAGAGTTAGACTTGATGATCTTAAAGATATTTTCCAACCTTAGTGATTCTATGATATGTGTTATCTTGTTTCTGTTAATGATGGTTAGCTGATTTTAGATTTTTTTTTTTTGTCTTATCTTTATTATGAAAAACACAGGCATCTGGTCACAGTTTTTTCTATGCTGAATTTTACAGGTTCAAGTTTCTGCAGTTTTGTTATGTGTTTGATACTTTCTTAATGTAAAAGCACCTTTTTATTGAGTGAGGTGTACAAATACACCTCCAAATGTTCAGAGTTTGTACCTGGAAAAGAAAAGGAGCACCAAAGAGAGCACTACAATTTTCTTCTAAGTAGTTATTTTTTTTCCTACTCCAGATCCCAGGCTATGACTCTAGACACAGGCTGAATTGTGATCCAGATTGTGACTGTTTCCTTTGTGGTCAAAGGCAAAAATGCTTCTGATTGCAGACCTGCATCCCATTTTTCATCCTATAGCCTCAGGAAAAAGGGAAAGGACAGCTTTAATTGTACTCTTCCTTCCTTTGAATGTCTTGGTGACATTTCCAACAAAGCCAATCCATTCTATACCTGAGGAGGAGTATCATCTATCCCTACATCTGCTATTCAGTTCAAATAGCCTGGGGGCTTTCTGGAGTTAGGAATCATTCTGTGAAAGCCCTCATGAGGTCTTCTGATACAGCATACCAGATCAAATTGATATGCTGCATCTGCCTCCTCTGACCTATGCAGTGATGCTGATGGATAAGACTCTATTTCTGTTAGTTCACTTTCTTTAGTAAGCACTGGCTTAAGTGCAGCTTCTGCTGTGTGTAATGGCAGATGCTGCCAAACGTGACTCACATTTTCTCTTCGTTCCCTTGTACAGCAGACTCTCCAGTTGCTTCTCAGCATGAGGAGCAAACTTACTTCTTAATTAAAAAAACAAACAAACAAATTGGCAAGAGCCTCAGACATCGAGATGTTTCAGGTAATAGGCTGTGCTCATTAGCATTTCTCCAGTAGACAATAGCAGATTTCCAAACCATGCTGTCTGGGACAGGATCCTAACCTTGGGAAACTGTATGGCTCTGAAGAGAATGGAAGGTAGTACCTCTCCAAGAATAAACAGCTTTTCTATCACATTTTCCTTGCTGGCTCTCCTGGATGCATGACACACAATAGTGTAATGCTTTCCTTTTTTAGAAAGAAAGACTGCAAGGATGGAACTGTTCTATGGGATTTATTTTATCATATGAATTTTCTGTAGTATAGGGTGTCCACTCTTGTCTTCTCGATAAGATTGTCTGAGTAGCTGGTAGAGCTACCACTGCCAGAAACTCTGCCCACATCTATTTACCACAGTTACAGTTTTCAGCTCAGCCTCTTTGTGGGTGTGCTGGAAAGATGAAGAATTCCTTTCTTTGCAATATCTTTCTTCCCTCTCCCCTTCTTCTGGAGAAACCAGGCTATTCTCTTCTGCTCACCTGTATAGTACTGCCCAAATGGGATGGAACTGCTGTAATTTCAGAAATACAAGGTGCAGAAGTTTGTTCCATCCAGCCACCAGCAAGGAAGAGGGATGGAGATTCTGTTAAGTCGATCCTTTTCATCCAGAGCCCTCATGCAGTTCTTCTCTGCAGGGTTTCAGAACTCACCACAACAGCCTTCAGGAGAGCACAGTGTTGTCTGCTTGGAGGAGATGTGAATGTAGCCGTGCAGTGAAATGCTCTTCCGAGTACCTGCTGTGCTCTGCTTTACCAAGCAGCGATAGAAAGGACTCTCCTGCATGTGGTTGAAAGTTGAATCCAGCCCCAGCTTACTTGGTTTGCCACCATCAGATTATCTCATGTGAGCTCTGAGTTGAACTAAACTGTCTCACACTTGATTTTGTTTTGGATCCATGTGACATGACAGGGAATACCAATTCTTCTGCTTCAGAGCCAGAGTCTGTTTGCAGGATCTCTATTCCTTTCGTTTGCATTGAGCCGCCTTGCAAATCTGCTTCTTCTTAGAGACCTCAGAAAAGCCAAAGCTAAATGGTCTGAATATCATTAGGATAGTCTTCCATGGTCCCATAAAATTCAGGTTGGCAACTTCAGTCAAACTGTTTCCTTATGCATCTTACCTGCCAAGCACAGGAAGTGGCTGGAAAAACAGTACAGTCAGGGCTGGAATTTGATTTCTGAGTGAGGCCAATAAATCTAAAAGCAGTTATTTTAAAGACTCCTTGCTTTATGTTTATTTTTATTTTCCCGTCTGATATTATATTCTCTCCTCTTTGTCATGTATTCAACCCTCATTAAAGCTCTGATAGATTTTTATTTATACTTTTCTCATACCAAAATATAAACCAAAGTTTGGAGACGTAAGTTTGGGGAAGAAAGCTGTAATTTAGGATCTCTTCCAATTTCAGTCTCTAGCTTGGGTTCCTCATTGCTCATCCGAGCATGCTGAGCCCTCATGAGCTGGCAGCTGTGGTCCATGCATCCCAGTCACTCTAGAACTGCTCTGTAAATTCTGCCAGTTCCAGGAACTGAGTGGCAGATTGGCCTGTTATTAGGTGTTGAGCTGTGTTATAAGCAGTTGCCAGGTTTGTCTGTTTCTGCAGTAAGTTTTTGTTCCATTTCCATCTCAGAGAAATTTTTAATGTTCTTTTTCAAAAGTTGGCATCTCTGATACCAGAACAGAGTACTTTTTGTAGCACTTGATTTGATTCCTGTACTTTAGGTTGTTTTCTTTCCTCTCAAATGACTGTACTTACCTACTGATAAAATTCCTTTTCCACAGTCTTTGATTAATAAGTAACATGGACTGTGCTGGCTTGGGAGGAGAGGATTCAGAGCAAAGTGCTGCATTTTAATATGAGGTGAAAGGAATCTATTTGCACAAAATTATGTGGACAGAATACACTTCCAAGAAACCATGTTATTGGTTTCTGCTGCTTCTGCTTCTATTAATTTGATCTGCAACCTTGCTAATTCTAATTTCATGTAGGCTTAAGGTGACGTGTATTTCAGTGTAGAGATACCCATCCTGCAACACCATGTGAATGCAAAGACCCATCCCTGGTGATAATTCAGTACTCTACTGTTACAAGTTTTCTCATCAGTGGCAAGAAAACATGACATTATTTAGTTGGCTTTATAGAGAACCCATGTGTGAAGAAGAAGGTAAAGAAATTACAGAGATGCTGCAAAGAAAAAAGAAATTAATTAAAACAAACAAAAAAAAGTAGATCGATTTTGGCCTAACTTTGTTCAAGTTGTTCCTTTAAATATGAAGAGCAGAGAAAATAGGCAGATGGGAGTACAGAAAAGGGAAATAAGCCAAAGTGATTAGCCTGGTGACCTTCCCTTATTTCTGGTGGATTTTGTATGTATGTGCACTGTGCCATTGTTTCTGATGAATAAAATTAACATATTCAATTTATATCCTAAAAGAAGCCTAAATTCAGTAATTCTCTCAGTACTGCATTTCCCATTTAAGGTGCAAGTTTTAACTTTGGAAATTGTTTGTTATTGTTATTTGTTATTTTTCTATATTTTGCATATTTATGTGTTTAGATTGAAGATACCTAAAAAGAGAGAATAATAGTTTTATAAAATAGCATTAGGACTAATTAAGAAAAGAAAATAGCTACGAACAATGGCATTCTCCTGGGGTTTTGTTCATATGCCATTTTTGAACAGTTGAACGTTGAGTCACTCAGTAACAGATTAGCTTATTCATCAGCTTTCTAAGAGCTAAATTTCAATGGATTTCTTCCCTTTCTTATATTCTTTCAAATGATTTATATAAAGGAAGGTTTTCACTCTGTTGGTAAGGGCTTCCCAAGAACTTTCCAGCTAGTGCTTAGTTAAACAGATTGAGTAGAAACTTATACTGTAATTAGTTTGATGAGTGGATTGTGTTGCACAGACCATATTATCTAGAGTTTTCTACTAAGGAAATGAAAAATTAAGGCAAAGAATATTGAAGTACTTCACTTGTGGCTGTTAGTTCTTATTTTAAAACATAATTGTAATTAACGATAACTTTTTACATGCCTTGTAGTGTTTTGCTTAACTCTTCTTTGAATGTTGGCTGGGCTTATGGGAGGTTTTTTATTTGGATGAGATCCACAGCGTCTTTTTTCAGGGTGGCCAGAAACATGAATTTCAAAGGGCATCACTATAGCCTGGTGAGTAGGCTTATGTGGAATATGCTGCTAACGAAATGGGACTTAATCTCCACCCAGAAGGCTTGGGTTCTGTGTAGAAATAGGTTTATTCAAGCAATTTCATTTCAAAAATGCAGTGGCTTGAAAAATAATGAATACGGTTATTTCTGACATCCAAAAAGGTGTCTGAGTTCTTTTGTCTCTTTGCTAAACACTAGCACTCAAAACCTCCTATAGAAGTCTATGTCATAGTATAATTTCCTGTTTCATGAAAAATCTGTTTCCTTTTCTCATTTTTAAAATTCATGACTTTGGATGTTGTTGTTCTGGGGTTACAAATTAAGACAGAGGTCTTTACATACCTTTTATACATGTGCACTTCTGAACGTCTTCCATGCTATAATTTCCTCCAAGAAGCAATTGCTCCCTTCTTGTCATGCTCTCTCCATAGTTTTTAACAACTCTGAGTGGTTCCTCTGTGAATCCTCTAAAAGTTTGTGATTCTTTTGGGAGATGATCAATTCTTCTTCCACAATGTGTCCTTCATGGCACTTTACACCAATTCACGGAAAGACATTACCTTGTTATCAATGTTATTCTCCTTTCTTCTCTGTGTGTATCCTAACATCTCATGATCTATTTTTTTCTTGAGCAAGCCAGAGAGTGGAGTGTCAGTGAGCTGTGATGGTGACAGACTGCTCCATTTATTTAGGAAATAAACACTCTTCTTGCTGTAGCTATCCCAGCTGCTAATGTTTCCATATTGTCCTACACTTCACCACCTGGCCAGTTACTACAACCCAGGTCTCATTTTCAAGCTGCTCACGTCAAATGCTGTAACCTGTTTCGTCTGCGGTGCTTTTAATGGTAGGTCTTGAGAAACCTGCTGCCTCTTCAGCGAAGAGCTGATGGAGGTGCCTGCAAGAACTGTTCCAACAGTAAATCCTGGGGAAATGAAGGGGGGAAGTAGGGATAAATATGAGTAAGGCAGGGCCTTGAGGATAGTACCTGAACAGCTAAAACCAGGACCTGCAGGAGGAATGCCACAAGAGCAGAGAATTTGTCTCAGCATATCAAGGCCCTTTAGCAATCTATATCACATTATTTTGCTTTACAAGGCATCACCTCTTATTTATCAACATCTTTTCTGTTAGTTCCTCTATAATTCACTTGCTCAGAATTCAATGAATATGTTTTTAAGGGCTAGCTGTGCTACATGAATCCAATCCTAAGTTCCAGATTGTTGGAAATAGAAGTGTTTTGAAGAACTTACACAGATGTCTACTGTCTCCTTGGAGGCAGCTTTTATACCAAGTTTATATTTTTCACTGAGATGTATTTACACTGAAGAAAGCAACTTGGCATGAGTGTCTTCGTCTATTAGCATCTACTTTCACATAGTCTTTTCACACCTCTCATGATGCTGCTACGTTTTTTTGTTTGGTTCAAATTCTCCACATTTATTAGGTACCTTCTCTAAACCTTAGTACCAACTCAGAGAGGTCAGAAAGTACCACTGCAGGCCTTCATGAGACTATTCAGTGCAGCAAGACAAATGCTGCACAGAACTGCAGTTCTGTGGAAAATGCTGTTTCTACAAAATGCATGTGATTTTTTTGACTTTTTACATGTAAGGGGAGGTGGTCATACTCTTTAAAGGCAAAACCATGCACATTTAGAGTGCTTTGTTCAGGAGATTATTCTGTGAGATGATCAATATCCCATACAGAGTAATTGGCTCAGTTGTAAATCTTTGCATTGTAGACACCCATTACTAGATGGAGTAAATCCCACATGTGCAATGTACTGTTAGATTAACTCAAAGTTTTCTTACAACTGCCAAAATTTAACATCTTGATGACTGGGAATATAAAAGCACTTATTTTCAGTTAAATGTACAAATGAATCACTTATTTTCAATATAAGTTCAGGTTTTTTTGTACCTTCCATTAATTTGATTCTTCATTATATATGACAAAAATGTTGCAATGGAAATTCTGATTTTCTCTTGACTCCTCATTTTCATTTATTCTATTCTGTTCTTGAACTGAGTCTCTTCCACGCACCTGCCTTAGCCACTGCTGAGGAAAGTCATGTTCTGTAACAGACATTTTCCTGGGAATAAAAGAGTTTGAGTTACAAGGAGATGTCCCTTTGCAGTAAAGATTTTCAGGTAGCCTGCACTTCATGTTCCTAGCCCTCCTTATGCTTCTTTAATTAGCTACTAGAAAACAATATTACTTGCTATACTTCCAAAACAAAAAAGGCAAAATCTTATTATCTGCAATAATGAGGTTTATGGTTTTGTTTTTTCAACCAAAATGAAACATAATTAATAAAATTAAGCAGTAAATAGCCTTAACAACCTGCTTTGCTATTTCCAATTAATAATGTCTTCCAAAGTATTACTGCATCAGTATTGTGTTAGTTCAGTATTTTGAACTTCTCCAGCACAACTAATTTATTCTGAAATACCAGACCAGTAAGATTTACTAATTGTTTCCCCTGTAAAACTGTTAAGGTAGCCGTGGTTTTTTTACAACCATGTCAGCCTCTCAAGACAAATTGAGAAGACTCTCAGGGGTGACATATTTAGCTGAATAATGTCAGCTATTAGATAAGGGAAGCGACAGGGATAGTGCAGTTAAATACCTACTTTCTAATTACATTCTCTGGGAAAATTAGAAGTATATGAAAACACAAAGTTATTACAGTAATGTACTAATTTAATGCTCTTGGTTACTAACATTAAATAAACTTTCTGACAAAGCAAGATCCTTCGACTCAACCTTTCTCTTTGGCTCCTAGAAAAACTTGAAGGCAAACAACAGATAGGACTTCTCAGGAAAAGAATTTCACTCTTTCTAAGGATACTTTTGCCTTCAAAGTGTATAAATTAGAGTCATAAACTATATCCTTTGCTTAGACACTATGTGATATGCTCAATATGCCTTGTTCTATAAGTTAACATAGAGCTTGCATTATAGTATCTTTTGAATATTAAAAAGCTAAACATTGCAAATATAACTTTAAAAAAATCCCATTTTGCTAATGTCTTAGGAGAACAGTTGGTGTTAAATTATCCCTGCTACCAAATGTATAAATCTTTCAAAATATGGCATGCATGTTACATAAATAGCTCATATTTATTATTCTAGTAACAGTAACTATATGATGCTATTATTAAACTATACTGTTAAACTGTTACACTCTTGTCTCACTCTTATGCCAAAGAACTAAAATCTGTAGTGTTGCATGGAAACAAAACCAACCTTTCAGGTAGGTGTCTGAGAAGCGTAACTAATTTCTGTTCCATTATTGTAAAAAAATGCTGTAGAAAAATCAACAGAAATCACTAGTGGCACTGTTTAACATATCCTGACTTGTAGAGTCTTTCTGTATTGACCTTTTCCTTTATGTTTCCTAGTTTTCCCTTGTAACACCAGAAGAACAATGTCTGTAATTGTAATTAGATCAATCTGACAATGAGTCTGGCAGCTAAAGAGGAATTGGGAGAAAAATAATCTAATCTTAAACATGAGTGGTATTTGCTGGAGGGAAGGGAGGAAGGGAGGGTGTATGTAATTTTTTTTAAAGGGGAATGTAAAACTTGCCAGGAATTCCTTAATTCATTTTCTTAAATTTTTTTCGTAATCTTGTACTTCATGATCTTGAGTAGCTGCTGAGTATATTGAAAAATCAGAGCAATGTTGAAATGGCCTGTAAATGCGTATTTCCTTGAGTATGCAAAATGGCATGTTTCAGTTTTTAATTACATTTTTAGGGGCAGAGCTAGTGGCAGAAAGATGGCCGTGACTATTTTTGTATCCATTATCCACTGATACCAGTTCAGAATTTGTAAACATCTCTAGTAGGCAACTGAGCATCCTGATCATAGAATAGTTTATATTGGAAGGGACATTAAGGGTCATGTACTTCCAATCCCTCTGCCATGGGCAGAGATGTCACCCACTAGACCAGGTTGCTCATAGCCCCATCCAACCTAGCCTTAAACACTTCAAGGAATGGGGCATCCACAACTTCTCTGGGCAACCTGTGCCAGTAAAGAATTTCCTCCTAACACCTAGTCTAAATCTTTCCTCTCTTAGTTTAAACCCACTGCCTGCTCCCATCAGTATGAAAAGTGGCTCTCCCTTTCTTTTTTATAGGCCACTTTAAGTTCTACAAGGCTGCCATGAGGTCTTCTTGGAGTCTTCTCTTCTCCCGGCTAAACAACCCCAGCCCTCTTAACCTGTCTTTCTAGGAGAGGTGTTCCACCTCTCTGATCATCTTCATGGCCTTCCTATGGACATGCTCTAACAGGTCCATCCATGTCTTTCCTGTGCCATGGACCCCAGAGCAAGACACAGCACTCCAAGCAGGGTCTCATGAGGGCAAGGCAGAGGGGCAGAATCACTTCCCCCACCCTGCTGTCACACTGCCTGGGAGGAAGCCCAGGTTGTGGTTTGTCTTCTGGGCTGCGAGCACACACTGCTGGCTCATGTCCTGCTTTTCATTCACAAGAAACCCCAAGTCCTTCTTCACAGGGCTGCTCTCAAGGAGTTCCTTTCCCAGGCTGTGCTCATGTCTGGGATGGCCCCAACAGCTGCAGACCCTTGCACCTGGATTTGTTAAACCTCATGAGGTTCTTGTAGGGCCACTTCTCAGGTTTGTCCAGGTCCCTCTGGATGGCATCCTGTCCTTCTGTTGTGTCAACTGCACTGCTCAGCTTTGTGCCATCTGAAGACTCACTGAGTGTGCACTCCATCCCACTGTCAATGTCAATGATGAAGATATTGAAGAGCACAGATCCCAAGACAGGGCCCTGAGGGACACCCTTTGTCAGTGGCCTCCACCTGGACTCAGACACATTGACCACAATTCTCTGGCTGTGTCCAATTCCTTATTGACGTTATCAACCAAATAGTCCACCCTTCAAATCCACATCTCTCCAGAGATGAGAGTGTCATATGGGCCTGTGTCAAAGGCTGTACAGAAGTCTAGGCCAATGACGTCTGTCAGTCTGCCCTTTTCAACAGTTGCCCTCACTCCACCACAGAAGGCCAATAGATTGGTCAGGCAGGATTTGCCCTTATGAAGCCATGCTGGCTGTCTTGGATCACCACATCTTGCATGCGCCTTGATAATGGTTTCATGAAGATGTTCTCCATGTCCTTCCCAAGTACAGAGATGAGCCTCTTTAGTTCTGCATGTTGTCCTTTCTTACCTTTTTAAAAATAACTAATGATTCCCTTTTTTCAGTGACCATGGACTTTGCCTGACTGGCATGTCTTTTCAAATTTGATGGAGAGTGGCTTGGTAACAATACCAGCCAGCTTCTTCAGAAGCTTGGGATGCATGTCATCAGGTCCCATGGGCTTCTGGCTGTTCAGCTTCACCAAGTGGTCCTAAACCTCTTTTTCTCTTACAGTGGGAGAGACTTCACTCCCCCAGCTCTCACCTGGAGGTTGGGGGAATTGAGAGACATTCAGGGACTTGAGATCCTGTAATGGTGAAAACCACAGTTTTTGAGAGGCGTAAATACAGCCCCAGTCTTGGCATGGAAATCTACAGCTGGCTGTTGTGAAATGCTGAGCTCGGGGGGTTTCTGAGTTCTTTGTCCTCTCTTGAGCTTAAATGCCTGATAGACATTTTATCTCCATTCTCTCAAGATCCAAGATTGGATTGCACTTTTGAGAATAAGGACACAACTGAGGAATGAGTGTTCCCTTTGCAAAATGTCACATTTGGTGTAGTATCTAGAATGAAAGTCTAAGCTAGGCTGAGGTCTTCAATCCAAGGATGATCGTTTCATCCTATACATATGCATAGGGTTTGACCTAGTTTCTCATATATTGTGTGTTCCCATAAAAAGTGACCTTATTTCTGGTTGAATCCTGAATGTGAGGTGCTTTGTAATATAAGCAATAAAATAACATAACACTACATAAATGGTAAATTGCTGCATTCTTTATGTTGCTGTTGCCTTGAATTTGTGCTTTAATCTCATATGGATAAAGCTCTCAATATATGCTCCAAAACACTGTGACTATCAAAAAGCTGACAGGTAGTGTACTGAAAATTTACAACATAGGATCAAAATCTCCAAAACTTCTAGAGATAAGAGAGGTGGGTACCTTCTGGTACCTAATGTGGAAAAGCCCTTGTGCAGAGGGTAATTTGTGTGTCTTTCTTGCCTTCAGAAGTCTTTAAAATAAAAGTCACCACAGAAATGTTATTGTTTGATTATTTACTAAAATAAAAACGTTCAATGCATTTTAGTCAAGAGAGAGCTTAGGCTTGCCCAAGATTAGATATGAATTATATTAGATTTGACACAGAATGAAGGTGAATATTGCAATACATTGTAGAAAAAAATGCAGCAAGAAATCAGACTGTTATCTATAAAGAGCCTTAAGAATGTTTAGCATGAAGACTGGAGGAACTCCAGGCAGTGCATCATGGTGCTACATACACCCAGCTTTTACTGCCTGTTTGGGCTTGTATAGCTATGAATTCAGACTAAAGGGGTGCTAAGATTCTGAAATATAAAGAAGTCAGTGAAATAATGACAGTTCCTTAATCTCATAGTCGATTAATATGTAAGGCCTCTTCTCCTTTCTTAAATCATCTGCCTAGAGTTACATATTCTCATTCTTTAATCATGGAGATGATGAAGAGGCTTGACACTGTGCACAGCTGTTATACTTGGTGAGCTAAAATATCCTGTCATAAAGTACGTCCTTGAGTCTGTTTTCATACTGTCCTATTTGGCTTGGTGTAAACATTAATGTTTTAATTGATTTTTTTCTTTTTTTATCAACTATAAAATATTAGTAGGTATTTCTAGTCATAAATGGGTTTTAAAGACAGCCTAAGATGCTGGAGGGCCCTGAATGTGAAGGTGCATGTGGCCATGAAGCCCCAGCTATTGCTGCAAGGGATGAAACATTTGAAGTTACATAATAAGCTGATCAAAATTCCAGATATTCTATAATTAACTCTAGCAGCTCATGGTAAGGTTCTGTGTGTTTGATGGTCTCCTTCTAGCTCTCATGAGTGTTGTAGGTCCTAGATTAACTCAAGACCTAGCCCCCAGTCCTGAGGTACAGCTAATCCTAGGAGAAAGCCCTCAAACTTTTTTCCATCAGCTGTCAAAAGGTCAGCAAATTTTGAAAACACATTTGCATTAATTTACATGCATGAATTTACATGCTTCTCTGGCTAAAGAGATACTTATGGTTATGTACATGCCCTGTCTTACTCTTAGTGTAGTAGGGACAAATCCTCAGATACATGTCACTATGAATTGTAGCACAGGCAACAGAATGACTGTAATGTGACATCTCTCCTTTATTCTCATGTCATTACTCCATGAAGTACAAAATGATTGCTCCAGCTTCTGGAGAAAGGATTTGTGTAGGACATCTGTCCCATAACAGAGTAAACTGAGTCTGTCAGTAAGTGAGAGCTATTGTTCTTTATGCAGACAGCATGGAGGTCCCAGGGAATGGGGAACTGGTTCATCTTACAGTCATGAGACTTTGGGAGAGCCACCTTCACTTCCCTCAATAATTAATAAAAAATTACTAATCAAATGTACATTTCCATGCTGAAACAGAATTCAAGCTGTAAAGGTAGAGAGACATCTCAGCATCCAGTTTTCCAGCAGCTGGTATCACCAAGGTCGTTGCAGATGTGCATTCTGACAATAGTCCAGAAGCCCAGCCCGAGAGTATAGGAAGCTGAAAATCCTTTGTTGCATTAATTAGTAGGTTTTGCCCACTTAGAAGCCCTTTTCAAATGTTTCCATTCTGGTTTTGTTTTTTGTTTGTTGTTTTTGTTTGTTTGTTTGTTTTTTTCTTGGAACATTGCAGTATACCAATTAGGAGATAACTTCTTGAAACTGAATAGCAATAACTGCTTTCTGATCTCAGATGTTGCATCATGAGTTGGAATTATTTTTAGTTCATGTGACAGAGTGAGTAAAACTGGACAGAAGATAGATGTGGATCAGTAGGTGCACCCTCTACTGTAGGATTTTTTCAATTTTCTGGGTTGACACAATAATTTTCACTTTAAAAGTTTATTCTTGTTGGATGTGACTTGTAGCTCATGTAAATCAGACCTACCTTGATTTAAGATCAGCTGAAGCAATGATTTTTTTTGTAAAATCAGTGCTTTTCAAAAGATGAATAGTGCCTTAAATCTAACTGTAAAAACAGATTTTAAGCAGTGGCCATTAACTTGAATTAAACAACAGAAAACTGAGAAGGATGATATTTGTCTCGTGATTAAGGACAAAAAGTTAAAGGTATGCAAGGTGATAGAAAAATCTCCATTCATTCTATCAGCGTTTAGTTGTAGTCCATGATGTGCATGTGAGTGGTATAAAAATTGTTCAACAAACATGTCATAAATGTTAAGCAATGCTATCCAAAAATTCTTTTTATATCAATTGTCTGAAGCTTGCCTAATATCACATTTTATAATTCTATTATTTTAAGTTCAGTTTACTCCATTTAGAAATCATACTGAGCTATGGAGAACCATAACACTGTGAAGAGAGTGTGGAGTTTTCCACTAAAGGATCCTTGAATATTTCTAGGAAGGTCATGGTGCTTAGCTACCAAAAAAAAAAAAAATAAAAAAAAATAAAAAAAAAAAATAAAAAATAAAAAATTAATTGTCTGCATTGCAGAAAAGCATAAAACAAGTTTTTCATATTAGTTCTGTGAATATATTTGTTTTGGCTGTCCATGACATCTGAGAAGTAATACATGCTAATTTTATAACCCCTCTGTGGGAGTGCAGTTACTTTACTCCATTTCAAGAAGTGAAATGTGTTTGGTTGGTTGGCTTGTTTTGTTTTTCCCTTTAAAATAGCTTTATCCAGTACTACATATATTGAAATTAGTTTCAATCTTTAGGCTATGCAGGAATGTGTGTGTTTGTGGGAGGATTAGGGGCCAGAGGGGGAAATTTGAGCTAGTCCCTAACAAATTTCTGCTCTCTCCTGTTGTCAGAGAAGGATGCATGCAGGTGACTAAGTAGCTCATCGTGACTTTTGCCAATGATTTTAAACATGATATGACACAGAAAGGTCAAGGTCAAGGCTTCTGTACAGACATTTTGTGATGTCTGTAAGACAGTAAATTATAAATTATAAAATATGGTTATGGCTGTAGAAACCCTAACATCTCTGACTTGCAGTTCGACTTGTGTATTAGGAGTGATATAGCTGCAGAAGTCAGAGACCAAACTGCTTAAGGGTTTGCTCTGGATAGCAGTAATCCAAGGGCCACTGTAGCAGTGGGGATGTTCATAACTAGCTGAAGAGCATTAATTTCTTTGTTCAGTCAATGCTGCTCTGACTTGTTGAAGGTCACAGATTAAGCCAGCAGCCCCTTCAGTATGTGAGCACACAAAACCATGCTCTGTCACATCAGCAATTTTTGCAGGGAAAAGTTTGGAAGGGTGGGTGAATCAGAGGCGCACACACACATATATATCTCTAAAAGCGTGTGTCTATATATGTCTGCATATGCTTACTTGGGGAGCGGAAGAGGGAGTGGTTAGGGTGCATGATGTGTATGTCGTAAAGACGATTTCTAGATCCAGTGTCTCCAGAGTGTGTTGAGTCCAATGCGGCCCACCACCACAGTTAGTGTATAAAAATGAATGGATTTAGGCATAGTATTAACTTTGAGCATTAACTTTGAGCATGCCTTCTCTAAACAATTTCAAACCATACAGGTCTGTTAGTCTTTTGGTGCACTGCAATCCTCTTGTTCTTAGTTCACATATGTATAAGGGGTGTATAAGGGGTTCTCAACTCCTGATGCAGCATAATTTCACCCATCTTTTCTCACCATATGCATAATCTTGGCAGGTAAGGCAAAAAGTAAGGCAAGCAGCTGGGAACACAGGGCTTTGAAGTTGTTTAGGTGTTTACATGGCAGTTATCTGAATTGCACCTGGGGATTTGCTGGCAGTGAACCCCACTGCAAAGGGAAATGTATGCTTTTCTATGAAAATATTAACATTGTGACCATAACACAAATGCATTGTCCTATATTTATATGTGTTGAAGTGTTCATTTTGAAAATAAACAACAGAAGTCAATACACATCACAACCATTGGTTTTCCTGTGGGCTACACCAGAATTTGCAGTGGAGTTGTCATTTCTGACACGTCTTGTGTGCATTTGCTGTGGAGGTGGTGAGGTAGGTGGCATTCTCTTACCTGGTGCTGGCACACTGAAAGCCATTCTGTTCTTTCTTAGAAAGGGAGAACTATGAAACCTCCCAAAGGGAAACCATGTCATTTGCATGGGAAAAGGTTTTTCTTTAAATCTGGCGTAACAGTTCTGATAAACAGAGACAAAACCAGAGGCAGACAAAAAAGAAATTATGACAGACTGAAAAGGATTTACAGCAGGTTTCCAGTACTGAAGTGTTCTATAAAGACTAAAATCTATAAATTACAAGATACAAAACATTCAGAATGTCTGCTTTCTCCTAAGGGTATCAGCCCTTGCTTGGATGCCAGAAGGGGCAGAGATGCTACCTAACATTTTCCACAGGTGTTCTCACAAAGCTGTCCACAGCTCTTCTGCTGTGTCAACTTCTGTATTTTCAGTAACTCTTTGAAATAAAACAATTTATTCTTCACTTATCCCTGCCTTATCTTTTACTGAAAAATGACCACTAAACAAACCTGTGTTGCTTTTTCTCAAGATGCCTAAAATGTTGACCAAGATTTTAACTGATGGCTAATACATCAGTTTACTGGGAAAAGTGCATTTTTGTTTAAGAATAAATTACAGTGATGAGTTTTATTGACCGTGAAGGAGAATACCTGATATCCACTTAGAGCCTAGCCATCATGAAACATTTCTGTGGACACTCAGTAGTGAAAACAAACTGCTGCCAATGGCGGTCTGAAGTTCATTCCCATCTAAGTACTGCTCTGGGCCAAGCTAAAACAACACCACAGCTGTAGCCAGAGCTCACAGGGCTTGGTTTTCATGTTATGCCATGTATTACTGCTAACTGCTGTTTGCTTTAGCAGTCACTCATTTCCCAGAGCAGGATAGCAGTCCCCAGCTTTCATTCCTCTCTTTGTTGTTCTGTGACCTCTTGTACCTTTCCCACTTCATTCTATCTTTAAAATAGATATAGCACTTCTTCCTACTCAAGAGGGTAAAAATGATAGCAATGTGTGACTCACTGTATTGTTCCAGGATTGTAAAAAGGGGCTGCTCTGACCTCTCACTTTTGTTCATCTCCATTTGGCAGTGATTGCCCTTCTTTTCTGCCTTTCTTCCTCACACCTCTGCCCCATCACATTTCCACCTGACCCCCACACATATGTTCTGACAACTATATTATCTTCAGTTTTTACTCATGTCTTTGTTTATACAGAAGTGAGGCTGGTTATCTTAGTCCAGGACTGAGCACTAATTGTTATTTGCACAGTTCTGAGCATGTTGATGTTGGTCCTGCTGCAGAGTTGAGAGTTCAGAATGACTAAGTTCTTCTGGGACTTGGTAAAGGTAAAAGCATAATGAAGAGGACATTTTTTGATTTTATCAGGATGAAATTTGCTGAAACATGGCAGAACTGTATCCTGTAAGGAAGTGATCCCAAGGGTGGGTGTTGGGAATTGGGCAGGATGAACTGAACATTTATGACACTATGCAAACCAAAAGTGCATACATATTCCACAAGCTGTTTCCTTGGCTAAATTCTTGAGGCTGCCTGTACCTGCTTTGCAAGAACATAATACCCAAGTGTCAGGTTAGATTTCAATTAGATTTTAAAATATTGGCTACTATTAAAGCATATCTAAAAGCCCAAAAGTGGGAAGTGCTATTGAGAGTTTGTGTAAGTGAAAGAGAATGGGGGTATATCACCGCTTTACACCAGGTGGAACCAGACCTGTTTTGCTGCCCTGGTCACCTTGAATGGCTGAGGGACATCTGTTTGTGCAGTGAAACATCTGTGTTCTGTCTCTCAGGTATATCCAGCTGGCCACAAAGGGCAAAATAGTGACAACAGAAAAGCTGTTCTCACAGCTTGCTTTGGTTAGGACATGGACTTCCACAAGCACAGTATAGAATCCCTGCAAATTTAAGAAAACTACCATGGATATATTACAGCAAAGTAACATTCTGGAGTTTTAAATATCTATATCTCCAAATAATATTTTAAAAATAGTAATTTTACCTGTTCAGAGCTATTTTCTAAATTAATTCCAGTGACCTCCAAAATCACAGGTATCTTGAAGGTGAAGAAGGTATGTAAACTTATGATACCTTGGTGCCCTTTTTTCATGGTTTTGAATACAAATATTGATAGAAATAGTCTTTCTGTTCTGTGAAATGCTTTGCCAGTTTGTAAAATTTTCTTATATGGTCCAAGACCAGGCTTTGCAAATTTCTTATGTAATGTAATACAATGGTTAAATATTAAAGTAAACACATTTTCAACACAAAAAGTATTTTTTCTTTCAAAGCTATCAAGGTGAAACCTCTTAACAATTCGCTTTTTATTTGATAATTCACATTCTCTGTTGAAAAGTCATATCAATTGAATTTTTAATGGAAAAAGAGTTTGGAAAAAGTCCTCAATAGTTGCAAGCTCCAGAGTACCACTTCTACTGATTCCCTTGTTATTGCTCTCATTCTTCTCTGGGATTTGTGGAGCAGTTGCAAACTATTGCAACATGGTTTTTTACCCTAATGTAAATGCTGATATCTGAGCATACCTGCATATGTGGTGTGGCATAGTCAGCAACAAAGAGGATCTTGTCAACACAGAGGCTTCTTGCTATCCATTAAATAATAGGAAATTTTTCATGTTCAGACTTCCACTAGTGGTACTGGGGCCAAATTCAGGAGATCAGACAGTTCACTCTTCAAGACCATGGAATAGTAAAATAGTCATTTTATTCCATTGGGGAAATCATAGGAGGAGCAAAGGTAATGTAGAGTGAATGACAACAAAAACCCCAAGATTACAGAGTATTAAAGTGCTTGCATTACAGCAAGATGTGAGACAGAGGAAATGGAGCTGTAATGGAGCTCTTGTGATGAAAGCAACAAATTAAAGAGCAGAAATTGTTTGAGGATAAAATTAATGTTCTGCTGCTTTTGATTCTCATTTGTCAAGATGAGTGCTAGTGCTGGTGCTAGACAAATAGGCATGGCCAGCTGAGCCACCAGGATGAATGCTATCATCCAATCTGATGGCAAAATGAGCAATTGCAATGGTTTAATACAGTAAAAAATACCATAGAGGCACACTCTAGCACTCACTGCAAGTAGCTGCTCTCACATGTTGGAACTGAATCCTCCTCAATAAAAATTTGGTTATAACCCCCTGGGCTGTAATTGCTTGACATTTGGAAATCATATTAGCAGCTGCTAGAGGTAAAATCTCCCTGGTCTATTAATATAATAAATTCTTTTAGATAAGTATGATAAATTACACTTACTGAAATGCATGTTCCTTTGCTGTTAGTCTTGTAGCTCGTTTTCTTCTAATCTCACTTGGAACATTGTTGAAATGGTTTTCATTTTTATATACTTTATCATTGCCCTGCTCCACTTATTGTAAATCTTTTTTTTAATGCCGTCCAAAAGCTTTCACTTTAAAATAGTTTCCAGGCAGTTTTCTATTTGATCAAAGGTTTCAAAACAGCAGCCATAAGAATGTCACTTATTTTCTAAACTTCTATCAATAGTACATAGGCAAAATAGCTACATATTTGTAGCAGACAGACAAAAAGCAATTGAATAACTCTTTCTTTTTATGACAGTTTTTTGAACCAGCACTGATCTTGGTGCAAAATTAAATAAAACAAATATTTGGAATAAAGAAAAATGCATTTTAAGAACTGTGAGTGAGGGTAATTTTGCCAATTAAAATACAAAACTAGAGAAAATAATTTTCAAATTTTCATTAAGTGTCCTTTAACAGCTGTGCACGATTATTAAATATGCTTTTATATATCTAGGCAGTATTTACAATTTTACCTTTTTAGAATACAGCTCAGAATATATAAGTTTAGGGTTTTCAAAAGACGTGTCCGTGTCCTCTGAATTCTTACAGATGCTTGAAGCCCTGCATAAGTACTCAAAGGCTGCAGTGAGGTCTCCCGAGAGCCTTCTCTTCTGCAACTCTCTCAGCCTGTCTTCATAGGAGAGTTTTTTCAGCCCTGTGATCATCTTCGTGGCCCTCCCGTGGGCCCATTCCAGCAGGACCACATTTTTTCTGTGCTGGGGTCCCCAGAGCTAGATGCAGCACTCCCAGTGGGGTTTCATGAGAGTGGAGTAGAGGGGCAGAATCACCTCCCTTGACCTGCCGGTCACCCTTCTTATGAACAAGCAAGAAGACTTGCTTGACTGCAGACTGGGGAGCTGTTTAAGCTTCTTTCTTTGACCCCATCATGAAGAGTTTGCAGCACAGTAGCTCAGGTTCAATGGAAGAAATTAAGAATTTCGCCTTCCCTCCTTCTAACCTGGTGAGGCGGCCAATGTGTTGTGATGCAACAGGTGTAGGGCAGAGTCCCATCCAACCAAGATCTGTCTTCCATGCCACAAGTGACTTCTCCAATAGCACTCAGGCCGTGTATTAAATATGGTCTCTAATAAACACCTCTGCAGTGGTTGTATTTTAAAGGAAAATTATGAGCCCTGTTGTCAGCCTTTGAAGATACATCTTAAGCACTAAAATCCAGCAGCAGTTTCAACCCTGTACCAAAGATGGGTGCAAGTCTCTGGGAGAAATCAAATTTCTGACACAGCAGTCTCAGCAGTATTTTCTGTGGAATAGCTTCAGTATTGTCATTATTCTCAACTGACTAACATGCTCTAGGGAACTTGCAAGTGTCATCCAGATTGAAGATCTCATTGCAGGGGCCAGGTAACTTCAAGTTAAGGGTAACATTGCTGAGTGTCATAATATTACTTCCCTTTTTGGGCTGTAGAATTTTATTTTGAAGTAGTAACTAGGATTTTCTTTCCTTCTGTCAACATCTTTCTGAAAGGATCTAATAAACCTGGTGATTGAACCTGCAGATGATTGAGTTTTGCATGTGGATTGCTGTTTTCCTCCTTTAAAACTGCCTGTATGTCACTCTAATTAAAGCCTAGTAGGTTATTAAATTGCTAGAATTAAGAACCAGCATGATTTTCAACATTTATACTTTGCAGGACCTTCTTCAGTTTAGAGTGCTTTCCTTTAGTATCACTGAACCAGTTGGAAGTCATACAGATTTATCCTTTTTCCTCTGCAAGGAGTATCACGTTTCAGAGTGGTGCTGCTGGTTGCTCACTGCAGAACATAAGCTCACAGAATCCAAAGCCTTTTTTATTAACAGCAGATGTAAAGTAGTCCTGTCCAAATGCCAGGGTTTATTTAATTGCAGTGATATTTTTGATACCATATCTATGTTGAATAAATTCTCTGGCTTTTTTATTAAATGTCTAGAGGAGTTATTTGCATGCTGAACAGATACACTAATTACCTTTTCTATTTGTTTTTTGGGGGGGTGTGATTTCCTGAGAGTGAGTGATGACAGTTTGACAGGTACTTAGAAATATCAATGGAAGATATGGGCATATTTGAAATAGGAGCATAAAGGAGCTAATAACTAATAGAGGTTGATGGAAAAGAGGGAAGCAAAGGACTTGGATGCAAAATAGTTTGGTTTTTTTTTTAAATTGTGTATGATATTACAGAATTGGCTGGCATTGCAGAATCCCTGTGCTGTTGCAAATTAAAATGGTTTTGTAGTTGTTCAAGTCAACCGTTTCATAATCTGTGTCAAAAAAACCCAAAGCTTTTATGTGACAATAAGCTTTCTGGGATATTATTAAGTCATTTAATCCAGTTGTTTGATGAGTTCCATGTCCTGATCACTTATAACCATGAAAGAGTATATGTAGATCAGAGAAACAGTTTTTTTGTTGAATATGTTTATTTTCCGTGTTGACTTTATAATGTTGGTGTTTTGCTTCTACCTTCACTTCCACTTCATCCAGGGAGTTCATTTGAGTAATTTGTTTCCAAGCAGAATACCTTTCAGGAAAATCACACAATCATTGAATCATTTAGGTTGTATAAGACCTCAAAGATCATCAAGTCCAGCCATTAACTCAACAACATCAAGTCCACCATTTAACCATGTACCTTAGGTTCCACGCGTGCATCTACATATCTTTTAACTACCTCTAGCAATGGTGACTCCACCCTTCCCAGAACAAACAGCCTGCCTCGATGCTTGGCAATGATTTCTGTGAGGAAGTTTTTCTTAAAATCCAATCAAAACTTCTCCTGGTGAAACTTGAGGCCGTGTCAGGTTCTTTATAAATGTAACATCCACTTTCCTCCCACCAATAGATCCACAGCCTCTCTTGAGCTAGCTGCACCAACATTGAGAGTACAATTGCCTCATTCATGTCACTGGTTCATCCTTCTCTGATCATAGAGTACCGGTTGACACTGCCCAGGCAAGATTTTGGAGACCTTTGCTCACAGAGGTGAATGTGGAATGGCTCTGCTGAGACACAGGACTGCTGAGGGGTAGGAATGGACCCAGCATTCCATACATTTCTGATTTCTATGGGCTGGTTTACATGCTTCAGCAAATAAAACATGGCTATAGCAGCAGAGTGTGTTTATCTTTGGCTTCTGTTTGACACTTGTACTTGCAAAATTGTTACAGCTGGAGTTGTACGCAAATGATTTCTTTATTATTCATAGCAGCAGGTGCTGCAACAGTCTTTTGGCTGCAGTTGTACTCTCTTGGTCCATGGTTTCTATATATTTGATTAGCTGGTGCCATGCTGTTCAGATGGGTTGCTTGTCCTCCAATAAATGTATTTTGTTACACAATCAGTTATATAGTGCGTTATCATTTCCATAAATCACTTTTAGTTGGCAGCTTTCTGTTGCCACTTGGGATTGTTCCAGCAATAATTTGCATCCTTTTTTGTATGGCATCCTAAAAAGATCTTGGAAGTTAACATAGCCTGCGTATGATTTTAATAACTGGTGTCCTTCTGGCAGCACTAGAACACACAAACCAGCTATCCATGAAGAACTGATATATTTATTTTTGATTCACATGTCATTTATGTATTCTTCAAGAAGTGCTTATCCAAAGATTCAGTATGGCAATTTAGGCATAGACCTGGCTTATGCCAGAGTTGTGATGCGAAAAATCAGATGCCTGTCCCCACATGGGGTGATAAACAACACTGCACCCCACTGAAGAGTGGAGGGACAATATGATATGCCTCACTCAGAAAGGCATCCCAAAAACCTGGCACATTCATGTGTGACCTGCTTGTCCCTTGCCAGTTGACACAGCCTGTGCCTGAATTTCCTACTTCTCTGTGGAAATGAGATGCTTTGCCACTAATGAAACCTGATTTGGACTCAGCCACTTGTTATCTTCCCATCAGAAGTGACCACTCCACTTGGATCCCTGCTGGCTAAAGATAGGTCAGCTTCAGCTGCTGCTCAGGAAGACCATGCAAAGGAGCAAGAGGCTGTTTTAGAATGAAATTGCCTTGCAGAAGGCAAAAAAAAATGTAGTCTAGCTGTGCTTTCCCTGTTATTAAGAGAGATGCCTAACCAATTCAGTTCTGTGCTCAGAGGAGGAATTTTCCAGTATCTCAGTAAAAGTCTTCATTAAATAAAAGGTAAATAAAAAGCATGTTTTCATAGACAGATTCCTATCAAGGCTGCAGAAGCAATATTGACTGAAGAGATAACGGAGCTCTTGGTGCATCTGATGAAAAAGTGCAGATGGTTGTCCCTGTGGGGACAAGCAGATAACAGGAACAGGGAGTGTGTCACTGCAAGGCACAAGAGTGGCTGTCTTTTCAGCTGCTTCCATATTTTTCACTTCATACTGGTACCTGGAGGAATCTGTTCACCCTTCTGTTTAATTTTTTAAAAAACTTAGGTGCAGTTTCACCCATTATGCTACTTTCATTTACAGCCTGCAATGCTGAGAGTTGATGGATCTGTGAAAGGAAATGCATTTAATCACTGTCAACAACCTCCTCATTTGGGCACTGAAAGCTATTAAAGAGAAAAGTAATGGACCAAGAGGTGCATCCAAGTGTGGTGTTAATGGTAACCCTTTGCAAACCCAAAGCAGTAAAGTGAAAAATACAAAGAAAACAACATGGCAGGTCAGTTTGCCCACAAGCCTCAGGCAGAACAACCATCTCTTGGTCACAGATGAGCAGGAGACATGCATCTACCTTTCTGAGTCACACTGTCCTGTTTCTTGCCCATCAGTAGAGCTGCCTACACAACTTTTCAGCAGCCTGCCTGCTCCCTGAGCCCCACCAGAATTACAAGACCCTTTCAGACATGTTCCAGTGTATTTTACCTCATGTATCCTTGCAGCACATACTCTCCTTGCAGAATATGCTCCTAGACTCACTCACTGCAAGACAGGTGAATCTGATTTGTTAATAGGTGCCAGGTTGTCAGTAGCAAGCAAAACTAGCTATTATGCATGATTTCTATTGATAAGCTCTGGATTTTATGCCTTATGTAAGGTGGTGACAATTAATAATTACATAGATTGTCATCTTGAAGTGTGCGACTTATTCGAAGGAAAAAATGTACCATTATTAAATAAAAATCACTTTCTTACAGATGCTGTTTCAGAAGCTGTGCAAGGAAAAAGCAGGTAAGTCTGCATTGCTTCTTGAAAGTTTCTTGGTTGCTTGTGTTACCATGCGTGCATTGATGGAGGACCCAGGGAATCTCTGCTATTAAATGGGTGTTCAGTGCATCTGTGACAACTGTTTCCATGCTGCTGTTCATGACCTATTGGTGTAGGATTAAAGTGGTTCTTAGGAAAGCTGATAATTCATCACCTTTGGACTTACACCTTGCCAGGTAAGATCTGAAATAGTGGGGATAAACCCAAGCATTGTTACTGGTGTCAGCACAGGACTCAGGGTTTTGCCATGACACTGTTGTGTGTGTGTGTGAGACGTGAACAAAGATGAGGAACACCTCAGAGCTCTTTCTGTCTCAGTCACTCAGCAGCTGAATCTTAGGAAGAAGCTCATTACAGAGGCATATTTTTCAAAAAATCTAACAACCCCCTGGGACCCACATGTCCCAAGTGGCAGAGTCTCAATGGCTGATTTTTCCCTTGGCAGGAGCCCATTATCTGATGGAAGAATTAAGAATTTTTCAATATTAGTGCAATAGTGAGTTTGACCATTATGCAGGAATTATTTAGGGCCACTGAGGCACCAAGACCAGAGCAATAAGCACAGCTAAAGACTCAGATACCCTGAACTGCACATACATTATCATGGTAGGAGCTAAGGAAAGGTTTGGATAGGCAGATATGTACACACACACAGATCCTGGTTCAGCAAGATACTTAACACACAATTAAACCCACATTTGACAAAACCAATTAATTGCAACAGGCGTAAGAAACTGCTTGGATGATTTGCTTAATTGAGAGTAAATGTCCTTATTAAATTGTAATGAAGCACAATTAAGAAATACAGAGAAAAGCAATGGCTTCCCAGAATGTGGGTTACTGGGGTTTAGTAACAGCCTCACAGTTTTGCAAAAAGAAATGTCCCCAAAGTCTAGATGAATCCTCCTTCCCACAAAAGTCTTTGCCAGTTAGAAGTATTTCAGTCATAAAGCAACTGACCTCTGGGGTCACCCATTTCTGACTGCATTTTCTGTTTTGTTAGTCAGGATGTATGCAGTGTATGCCAATTAAAAGGAAAGCAATTGGACATCGCTGCTGTAATTATCCCTCTGTCCCTAGATGACTTAGCATCTCTTTTTTGGCCTGAAGGACTAGTTTAAGCCAGTTTGTTCACTCAGTGATTTCTTCTTGCATCTGTCTCTCATGTAAACTGCGTCTGCAGTTTGTTCCAGGGGCCAACCTTAACTTGGTTAGATTCAGATGATCATGGCTTTTTGGAGCCATTTTCACTGATTCAGTGGCTCTGCTACCAAACTTGGTGGCTTAGCAAAATGCCAGAAACCCTGGGCTAGAAAACTCAGGTCTCTGTAGGCAATTCCACCCTCATGTACTTAACTTCAGGTCAACAAAACATGAAGGCTGCTGAGCATTGTGTAAACGTATGTATTTTCATTCAAGCTCTATACACATTAACTTTTTCCTACTTTATTATTTGGATGTGGATTTATTCATTATGGTATTTGCCAATGAAACACATGCCTGGGCTTTTCCAACTCTAAAAAAATTTCAGAAGTTCTGAGATAGATTGACCAATTGTTTTAATTGTATTCATTGTTGGACCAAAACCTCTCTGCGCCACTGAAGCCTCACTTTATAAAGAAAAGGAAAACGTGCCAATGGCACATGCATTTTAAATAAAACTAATTCTTTAAGCAATGTTCCTTTTATATAGTATGATTGATTTTTAATTGTTTTACTTTTATGACACTATTAATTTTGTCACTAAAAGAGATAAAGTTTTAGCACCCATCCTAACAGTAGAAATGTAGAATGATGGTTGAAAATCTGATGACTGCAGGCATGAAAGAAGAATGACGGGTCATTTTCTGACACAGTTTGGTGACTGAGGTGAAACTTAAGTCATAGAAATCTAGCATATGGTAGAGCTGGTAATAAATTTATCTCTAAAATGCTTCTGGCAGAAAATGTCCATTTCTTCAAATAGAACATTTTACAGGAAAAGGTTAGCATCCATTAATTTCTATGTAAAATCATTTCTGTAAAATAGGCGCACGTCTCAACATGGAATTATTTAACAGTCTTCAAAGTGAAAAGTGTTAATTTTTATATAACTTTGAATCTTTTGGCTTTGAAGTTTGTTACACTGAAGTATTAAAAAAAGTGAGAGAGGTAAAAAGAGAAAACATGATTTAAATCACGAAGGAGGAAAAATTTATGTTTTGAACTGAGGAACAAGGGTTTCTTCCAGATTTGCAGTTGCTAAACATTTCTGATATTTTCTGTGCTTTCTGGATAATAAGTTTTCTGGTTTGGAAAAGAAAACCTGTCCTGCCTGTATCAGCCACACACAGAACACAGCACTCACTGTTCTACTCAAGCTTGTTTTCTGCATCACTCTTCCCTTACATCCTTACTTTTTATTCTTTCTCATTCTCTTTTGTCATTAATTCTTCTGACCCCTTTCTTGTTCAGAGCTCTAGAGCTCTCAGGGGCCAAAAGAGTCTTTTCCCAGAGTGCCAGTGGGTCACCCTGCCCTCCCCATCAAAGAGCACCTATAAGCCCACCCTATCAGGAGCTGGGGATGCACAGGGCAGTTCAGAGCTGCTGCAGCTGGGGTGGGAACTTCTGCAGCCCTTTCCCCAAGACGGTGCTGTCCGTAGCTTACAGTCATTCTCCATGTAAACTCTTTTTGGATGTGAAAGGGAAAAAAACCTGCCCTTTGGAATGCTGTTCTCTCTCTTGTTGAATTTTATGTTATTTTTTCCCCCTCAAATAAATGCAATATTTTGGGGTTCCATTATATGGATTTGTAGTGGGTGTCTCACAACATTTATTATATATTTGTTAAACAATTGTTAAGCAGGATACCCAAAATGTGTCTAAGAAAAGCTACAGCTGCAGAGACCACCCAGCCACACCAGGGAACCTCACTTGAAGTACCAGCATTGCTGGCAGTGTCACTGTATGCTTGGCAGGCCTTGTGTCATTACTTCCAGATGTAATAACGTTGGTACTTACAACAGTGCGTGCACTGGAATTAATGATGATCTAACCATTCAGAAAAAAAAATTAAATAATGGTGAGATGTGATTCTAGAGGCATGAATTTATTCTGCTGTTTTCTTTAATCATGACAGGGTGCAGCATGAGTCGCTGGCTCCCTGGGGACTGGGGCAGACACAGGAACAGAGGTCAGACAGCTCCAGGATGAGGCCTGGGGACAGGGATGGGCCAAGAATGGGATGGGATGTCTGTCACTCTACAAGTCGGGTCACACGGCTGGGCAGGGCTGTGGCAGAGAACAGGCCTGTCGCAGCATCATAGGGCTGGGATGGACAGCTCTGGGTTGGGCTGAAATGGAGTTCCACAAACACTCAGAAATATATATATTTTACTATTAAGTAAATACAATGTTATTTGGACTTAGACATAGGCTGCAAATGTGGTGTTGCCCACACTCTTTAAGACGTAGTTAGCAAAGTACAAGGGACAGTCGCAAGAGAGGACAAGCAGTTTGGAGTGGGAAAGGTGGTTTCACACAGACAGGCTCACCCTTGGCCTGAGGTGAGCAAGTTGTTTGTTGGCTTTCTGTAGAAGCGGTTGACAGGAAGGCAACTCACATACTGCTTGTATGTGATGGCATTAATAAGCATTACAAATATGTTAAAAATACCCTGTTCTGTGGCTTTACCAAGACCTGTGAAAACACCAGATTCATCCACTGAACTCTGCTTTCTTTAGGAATGAATATGGCTATCCTGGTGGTACCTGTGGTTTCAGCCACTAAACCACATTCCTGCTATCATTAATAGCTGATGCCATTAATAGGACTGCCCCAGTCCCATCACCATGCAATAGACCACTCTGTTCAAGTCATCATCATCAATGCTTTTCTTCTCATATTGCCAGGTACATAACACCAAACCCAGTCTGCACCGCCTATCTCTTCTGCCCTTGCAATGTAGGAGGTCCTAATTGTCTGCTGTGGTAGCTCAGAGAACCCCTTGCTTAGCTGCTCCTCTTGCTGTCAGATTGCTGCTGGGTTTGTAGGTAGCCTGTGGCAATCACTATTAAAACCTGGCTGACTGATGCCGTGTCCCTACTATCCCCCATCATATGTCTTAGTAAAAAACATTCCACTCAGATTAAACATTCTAGCTGTATTTTAAAGTTATCACCACAGAGTTCAAGATGACTAACACAGAGCACACTTCATCACTGGTAGAGAAAATGAGCTCCCACTTCGTTGACAAAAATTTGAAGTCGGATTAAAAGCTGACACATCCGCTATTTTAGTGGTATGTATGAAACACTAAATATAGCAGTGTGCTGGTGTATTTGCTGATGCATGGTAATGTAGTCTGTAGCAGAACAGCAATGGGCTGGCAAGGAAGATGGTGCACTGCAGTAATACGATAAAATCCTCATGTGACCTTGGCCATTTCAGAAGTACTCCACGGATAATTGTGTATCCTTGACTGATATAATGCAAAATTCAAACAGGGGCAGTAGTGGTCCCAGGGCTTTAATGAGCAGCCTGATACTGCAGTATTTGCCCAGGCATAATGCAAATTGACTTCAAGGAGAGGTCTCCATAGTGTAAGGAACAGAACTGTGCTATATAGCAGCTGTATATGAACAACTGCCAACAACGGGCCTGATTCTGGAAAATGGGAGGGAATTGTAACTCCATCTGGCTCTTGTTAGAAACTGAAGGTGCTTGATTCATCACAAAATCAAACCTAAGTACAGTGGCTTACGTATTTTTTATGTTTCCTTAGTCATACAAGATTTTTATGCTTATGGTTTTATTTTACCTTTGCTGCAGTCCCTGGGCAGGAATTACAGGCTAATCACACTCTGAACAGGGAAATGGATGTCGCTCACAGAACTGTATCCTGTTCCAGGATTTTCTTCTTGCTTGTGGGGGGATAGAGGTGATCTCTTTCAGCCTTTAACATGCCATAGATGTCTGGCAAGTGTGCTGGTGGTGGAGCTGAGGCTGTGACTGTGAAACCTCTCTTCTCATCCTCTTCAAGGAGGAGGAGCAGCTGGATTAGACATTCAGCAGTGCCTTGCAAGACCTAGGCAGTGCTTATGCCTCATGCTGTCATTACTCCAGCTATAAAAGTTTACCCAAGATGAAAACCTGACCTTAAATAACTGGGGAAAATAAAATATCTTCATGCAATGATCCCTTGCACTTACTAGAAAGCAAAGCAGGGTCGCTTTGACATGTTTCCAGAATGAAGTGGAGGTGCTTACTTTGGACTGAAAAATGAACAGACTGTTTTCCTGAGGAGTGAAAGTAAACTACTGAATAAACCCAGCTGTTTAGTGGCCTTGGCCTCTTAACTATTTATGCTCTGTGTTGCTCAAATTAGAAGTAGGTGGAGTGGGTGCTTGTCCTGCAGTCAGTGCATCAGAGGGTCATTTCATCTGGCTTCAGTTCTAACTTTTCTGCAGCGCCAGTTTGGCTTCCAAAATTAGGCAGTGAGATTGCCTCTTCCTTTCATAATCAGAAATGATTGAACAAAGCCCTTCTTTGTTCTTCTAAAAAGGCAAATCTTTGCTAGTCAGCTCTTACTGATGTATTGGAGCAGCTGAGGGCACACTGGGATTTTCTGCTCTCAAAAGCAAGAGGAAAATGAGACATTGCAGTTTCTCAAAAAAACCCCAACAAACCAAAACAGCCAGATATAGATTAGAAATGCTTATGTTTACTGTTTTAGTATGTGAATTATAGACAAAAGCTTGATCCATTAAGAAATACTCCGAATTTTATATGACATTTCTAAAACAATAAGGCAGCAATGTATAAAAACACTTTATACACATGCAAATACTCAATGTCATTTTAAATATCTTTCCATATTTCCCTGTTCCATGGTTCTTTCTGTGAATTTGATTTTTAGTCAACATTTTAAATAAGAAAGAAAAATATGGAAAATAGAGATGATAAATATTAAAAATAATATCTAGTCCATAATTGTACAAAATATAGATCATTTCAGAATGAAGATATTATAAACATTTTTTCTAACTCAGTTTGGTTACAGCTTGGACTCCTGAGGAGAGCTGAACACTAAGCAGCTGGTAGATGAGCTTGGGTTTGTAACAACTCTCGAGATGTGACAGGAACCTTGCTGTAAAAGATGGTCTAATTCAGATTGATAAATTGCTCTAAAGTTCTGCCTCTGTTGGAATTAGGTGTGCTGGTTTCCAGCAACTAAGTTCCTGGAAGCACAGGATTCTCAAGTTATTTTTTTTCTGTGACTGAACAGTTGCCTGACAAAGGTCACAGACAGATAGCCACATTCAGCTCCCTTGCTCCCGAGCAGCCAACTTGTTTTAAACGGGGGCCTTCCAAGAGTCATGGCAGAGGGCACATTTTACCATTTAACATTTATTCCAAAAGCAACAAGTGCCTGGAAGAATTTCACTGAATAATAATAATTTAAAAGTATATTTGTTTTCTGTTTCTATTAGACCTTTCCCTCAGACCTCTCTGATAGCCACAATGCAAGCTATGTCCTTGTGTTTTATTTCCTGTGCAAGACATAACTGCAAAAGCTGGAACGTTAGACAACCTTTAACCAATGTTATACAGGCAGCAAAATAAACCTTTAGCTTTTTATTATGCTAACTAAGCATTACAGCTCTGAGAGACACACAAAGAATAATCTGTATGGTAGGAACCTTTTTCTTCACCAAAAGCCTTTCTAATGGGTAGAAGTTCCAACAATTTTAGTGTTTCCCATTAGAAAACATTTCCCTTGCAACAATTGTTTAGGTTCAGCTTTTGTTATTTAACTCTTTAGTACCAGTTCCTACGGATTAATGTTTAAGGTTTTGTGTTGCATCAGAGTGACAAGCATCATCTCTCTGAACAGCTCAGCACATAAGATGGATTTTGTGCTGTTTCTGTCTGCAAGTCAGGGAGGAAAACACAGAGAAAAGCCTCTGGCTGCAACATGCTGCAAAGTATTTGGGACAATGAAGCAATCAAACAAAGCAGTCAGCTTCTGGACTTTTGCAATATAGGACCTTTTCTGGGGTTGCAGTCAGACCATGCCACTGTTTCCTGCTAATGAACAACTTGCCATGGTGCAGCCGCTGCTCAGAGGAGATGGCCATGGCTCAAGGACACTCAGAGTCTGTGAAGCTGTGACTGGCTATGAGCAGAGACGCCTCTTTGAGCACCATGGAACTGTGGCTCATGTCAGAACCAAACACAGGACCTCGAGGCATAAGCCTCACCGGCTTGCAGCGGCGTAATGACTGCATCGATTTGAAGGAAGTAATCACTGTGAAAGCCTCTCCCTAAACATAATGGGACCACTAGAGGAGGACAAAGAGCTATGTAGTGTTGATGTCAACTACTACGAAACAGGAGGGCTGCTTTAGAAGGCTTTTCAGCTGAAAACCATCCAGTCTCTGCCCTTCCTGTTCTCTGTATTAGATTCCACACAGGCCAGCGAGTTGCTATGACAGAAATGCACATAGAGATGCTGGTATTTATTGAGTGCTCAGCACAAGGCATAAACAAATTAGTAAATTCCACCATGCTGTCAAGCCACCGCTGAAATGCAGCCAGAGGAGGAGACTGGGGCTGCATATGAATGCAAAAGACATACCAAAGCCATGCCATATATAATTCCATTGCATATAATGGCATCTGCCAGTTGTGATCTTGGCTCTGTGTCTTTATGAAGGCAGGGCAATTGGAAAGGCAAGTTCAAGAAAACAGATGGCCAAAAGGTTGCTTTACACGTGGGTATTATTAAGTGGATCTGAATGGGCTGTTCCAGCCTTCATGAAGTGTAGACTTTTGACATAGAGTTGGGGAAGGTAATGGCTGTAGGTTTTTATTTGATATGAATTTATATTGGGTACATACCTACCCTGGAGCATTTCTTGGTTCCCGAAGACACTGTTATATAAGGTTTCTATTACTTAACTCTGAGAAGTAAACTGATTCTAACATAGAATCTTGCAAGTGTATCCTGTAGAAAATTAGGGATTTTCCTTTGTAGAGTGAAACTCTGTGCCAGCTGCAGTCACCAGCAACTTTTTGGGATTATAGTTAGTCTCTTAATGATGCATTTTTAGCTGTAGAGAAAATTATTTGTATCTGAAAAAAAAAAAAAAGCCTCTACTTTTCAGGAAATTCAGAATCAAGCAACATCTCTAAGTAGCTGAGAAAATGGGAGACTCTCTCTCTGTATATATGTATAAAAGGAGAAATATTATATTTCATAAAATTTATGTAGTTCTTTCAGGAAACTTAAAAATGCTGCTTACTTGGATTGCTAATAAGGTTGTTTATGATTTTTAAATTTTTTTAACTGAGGTAGTGACAATTGGCCTCAGGCCCAGAGTGGTGTCCTTGTGAGCACTGTACTGGCAGAACAAAATCCTTCCCTCACAAACCTTATAGCCTCACATTATCATCGTAGTTTTCCAACAAAAAGTGACTTTAAACATTTACATTTGTTTCTAATTCAGCATTCAAATAATTTCTCAGGAGCTTATTTTCATGCATGGTCCATGGTCCGTGAACTGACTGGTGTTCAGGTCAGAGTCCCCATCCTGCCAGGTGCTCTTTGCTGTGTCATTTGTTCGTGCTAAGCTTGAGGGGCTACAGGAAGGGCTTAGAGTAGCACTGTGGCTGTATGGAGAGCCTCCATACCTGCTCATGCATGCCCCAAAACTCACCTGAGTGGTCGACATTGGCTCAGCCAGCTGCAGCTGAAGACTTATTAGTACAGAAAAATCAGAAAATGAATGTCTATGGGATGTTGGTGATTCACTTCTGTCAAAGGAAGACAGAAGGGTCTGGGGTACAAAACAGGAGGGAGAGATTCAGAGAATTGTTTCTTCTGTGCTTGCTTCCCAAAGCAGTGAAGAAGGAATATGGAAAGAAATAATTACAACATCCCCCAATCAACTGGTCTTCTTTCCAGCCTTCCCCAGAAGTAGCTGCCTTACTGTCCATGCCAGGACTCCATAGAGAGAAGCCACAAATTTTGATTTCCAGACTCTTTGAGTAGACAAAGCAGGCATAAGGCCATAGGTACTTTGACATCTCTAGCAGACTATTGATATTGGGATCTCTTGGTTAGATAAACACGTAGCACACAAAGTTAGCCCTTACTTTCACATACTTTTCCTGTCTCCTGCGCAACATACGGTCAAAATCTTCAATTTGCAGCTCTCTGGACTCTCATGTGATAAGAAAAAGATGAGATGAATTTCCAGAGTTAAAAATAAACTTCTGTTTTATATTTTCACCTCTTTATAAGACAAACAGAAGTGATGCAGTACACTCAATGGCTAGGTGATGTATTGGAGAACTCAATATATTCAGTAGCATAGTTTAAAGTGCACCTTTTCATTTGTTGCTTTTTGTTGCTGTGATCCTCTACTATGACCCCATATTTCTGGAATTTTTTAAGTGTAACAACAACCTCATAGGGATGATATTCAGAGTATTAAGCTACATCTAGGTAAGTGAGTGTTTACAGAAATATGTGAGACTATCTCTAATTTGCTGTGATGTATATATGATACATTGATGTAAGTATAGAATACTGTGCTCCCATAGGTCTTGATAAACCCTGTGTCTTATGAGGGTACAGAAGGAAATAAGTTTACTCTGCAAGTGTTCATTTGAAACAGCTACACTTTATTCTTAAATAACATAATTTGGATGGGAACAGGGTTCTTTCCAGTGGTTTTGTTCCCTTGGGTTTGATCCTTCTTTTAGCAGAGTCTGGCACAGTGTCCTTGGCAATGTCAATGGAGGCCAAGTGGAGCAATGAAGAGCTGGAGTTCTGGGCTGCAGGGCTGTCAGGCATGAATTGCTGTCCTTTGGAAATGGCAGAGCCACCTCAGTTTACAGCACTAGGCTTATGTCATCAGTATTCTTTCAGATGTCATAGAGAAGCTGCTCCTGGTTTTTGGCAGGAAACACTCCCCCACACCCACTTCAGACTCTTTCCTTCTCTTTGCCTCCTCTCCGGTGAGCAAAAACTCTGTCAAGAAAGCACATTTATTTGGGCCACGAACAGAGGCAGCCGATACTCAGCTAGTTATTTTGATTGCCTGGCTGGTAGGGGTTGGGGGAACAGATAATGTCAAGATTTCCGCTGCATTCCAGATCTGTTTTCCTCCTACAGTTAGCAGGCGGCGAGTGTGACTTTTCCCACTCAGCTTTTCCCACAGTCAGTAAGACTTATCTGACAACAGAGTTAGTGTCAACTGTCCAAAACTAACGAGGAGATATCTTCCTTTCACCACTCCTGTGCTGTTATTGCATATCAATGTCACTCTCCAACTTAAATGACTGGTTAATTTACAGACATACTGAGACAAATTCAGTTCTGTTGCAGCTTCAGTGAGCTCCGTGGAGTAACACTGAGTTTGGCCATAGGTGTCTGAAAAACACAAGTGGTAGGAACGTGATACTAACAGAAACAAGAACATTGCAACAGTCAAAACAAAAAGGAAGCCCTGAGCTTTGGCAAGATGCCCATTTCAAATTTTGGAGTGTGATCCAACAAGGTGTTCATGTTTTACAGCTGATGTTGCAAGAGAAAAGTTGTTATTCAACAGCAAAACAATTCCTAAGCCTCCACATCAAAACACAGCCCATGTTAAAAAGCAACAAAAGAAGAAAGTTATAGGCTTTCAGAATACAAATTCTATTGAGAATCATGATGAATTTGCTTTTAGATGTATTAGAAATTTTGAAAAGACTAGAGTTAAACTGAAGCACACTCAACCTGAGATTTTCAAACGAGTCTAAAAGGGTTGAATACTGAAATACTATTAGAATTCCACAGAAACAGGAGATGTGAGATGGAATTGATACCTCCAGCTTTACCTCTAGTCCAAGATGGCTTTCAAAGAACCTCTTTTGTAATTGGGGGTGGAGAGGATTTTTCAAATTGTAGCATCTTTTTCAGCTAGACCAAGTCCTGTTCCATAGGCCTACTGTAGCACCTCTTCTAGGCAGCTGGTTTGGGATGGAATGGGACATCCTCTCAAGGGCATGTGTTTCCAACCCACTTTCCCACCTCCCTCAATTCTTTTTTAACAGTGGGTGTCCAAAATTCAAGAAAGGGAAATCTGTTGCTTTTGAAATTTTATTAACATTTCTGTTTCACAGATGAAGTTAAAATGAATGAAGTGCAAAACCAAGCATTCTAAAGTTAACCCAATTAATTCTGTTAACCTGGACTAGCAGTTGCAAACAGAGATCATTGCATCCAGACCACTTTGTCCATTGCTCTGCTCACTTCTCTACACCATGCACAAATCCCACCTACTGGTTTTGTCTGTGATACTCTTCTGGACTCCCTGTATCTGTTCCCTTTCTCTACATTTCCTTCTTTGCAAAATCCAGTTTTAGTTTTTCCTCCTTACCACTATTTAGTTTCCTCTTAAAGTCACTGTCACTTTGGTTACTTGCCTGCTCATGATGCCTTACAGTGGTCTTCCTTCCTTCCTTCTCTTCCTTCTGCCTTTCCTGTTGCCTCCATGCCATACCTCTGTGTTGTCCAGAGAATCTTAGTCCTCTCTGGTTCTCAGTGAAATGGGAAAATGGCTCTGGAAGATCTCTAAAACCATGCATAATACTTCTTCTCCACTCTTGCAATCAAAATAAATTCTTGCTTTTCTTTCTGCCGATTAATGGACATATCATGGTCTATCATCGCATCACCCATGGGTTATGTCTTCTTGTCTGACTGGGGATTAGCCACCTTTCTGGGTAATAACAAGCAAGGTTTAAAAACTGAGGGACAAAAGCTGAAACTCCAGATTCCTGTTTATATTCCCAGATGACGACTTGTAACCACTTCTGAGAATTGGAAAGGGACTTACACTCTAAGACTTACGGGCATAGTTTGTAAAACCATGAAATTTTTGTGCCTGGACAAAGTATTTCCTTAATGTCTTTTCTTTAACAGACTTAATCCCTGGATGTGAGTATATTCTGGTGTCTTTTTTGCAAATAAGAGAAAAAGAAATTTCCACTGTCAGAAATGGAGCTAAATGTGGAAGTGTTGGAGCACATTCATCAGGTTCAGCTGTCCAGGGGAGATAAAATGATACCCATATTTAAAGAATGAAAGAAGTTGAAACAAAGTCATTGTGGGCAACAAAAATAACAACTGCTTCCCATATTAATTATCATATGTTTCTAAAAACAACAAAGCAATCTATAACATTCCCAAATGAGAATACCGATGTAGGATCCAATGTGGGTTTGTAAAAAGAAAAAAGAAGCTGCTTTTGCAGAGAAAAACAGGAAGAGATAAAACTTATCTTGGCTTTCCAAACTAATATTCCAGAGATATTCAAAACAGAGATGAAATAATGTGAGAAATCAGTGTGGGAAGGAGATTTTGGTCACCGAACATAAACTTCATAAAAGATCCAAAGACACATAAATTGAACTTGTCAGTTTTCAGAATAAAGGGAGGCTAATAATAGGTTGCCCAAAGGATTTTACTAGGGCAAGTATCATTTAAAGCTTCATTATCTTGACACGTGAATGAACAGATGGCAAAATCTGTAGCAAATTCAAGATTTCCTAGAGTCCTGAAGATTAAAAAGATTTCTGAAAACCAAATTCAAATCAACAAAACAAGGTGATTTGACAACATCAGTGAAGATGGGATTTCAATTTTCCTAAGTGTGAGGTAATGTTCAGGAATGATCTGAAGTGTTCACTGATACTGCATACTTAACAAAGTGTTACCAGCTCAGAAAAATATCTAGGCAGCATTATGGACAGCTTAATTAAAACTGCTCAGTGAGAACAGCTGTTCAATCTGCAGCACTAGTTGTGAAAGCAAATAAAACACTGATTTATATGAACTATAAAAACTAGCATTGATATTATTATAATGTAATCATGCAAATTCAGGGATCTATATTACAGTGATGCCCAGCATCATCAATATTACAAAACTGTCTAAAAAAAGAAGCATTCAGAGAAGTCAGCAAAGGATGGTAAGTGGTGAAGATACAATCATTTTACTTGCCCCATGAAAAAGTGTGGCACTAAATTCCTACTCATCTTTGAGTCATAGGGATATCCAATGTACACAAGATACAGAAGAAACAGCACACTCTCTGTGCTGGAACCTTTTTCTCCAATTAATGAGGATCATCAAATCAGCAAGAAATGGAGGGCTTTATGTTCCTCTATTCTGAAGAAACATGGTGAGAGTACCCATACTAGATGAAATTTTCCAGTAAAGCATATGGCAATTTTTGCAATTACTTCATCAAATGAATAACTTCACCATTAATGTGAGACTGTCACTAGTGTTTGATCTAAATTATGGTGTTGGTTTGTTGGGGTTTTTTTAAGAATGATTAGAGTGCTTCTTTTAGGAATGGAGGCTGTCCCTGGTGATTATTGAGAAGACCCTAATTGCTAGTTTTAGCAATTCTGCATTAAAAGGGTAATTTATACTTGTGCAAAGCAAAGTAAGAGCCTATTGCTACTTTCTAGTAGTACATACAACCTATTTTGCATTTATCTTGCCCAGCTATAAAAGATAAGCTATAAGACAGGAAAGAAGTGGATAAACCCAAATCTACTTAAGTCCTAAAGAAGGATAATGTTTCCTAGATGAAACAGTTTTCTTTATGACTCGACTGGCAGCAGTGAAGTACTCTAGAGCATTTTGAAACCATTTAGCAACATTTCAGAATAGAAATAGGGAATAGCCTCCTGTAAGAGTCAGAAGTAAATAGACTAGTTTTTGGTTTTCGTATTTAACTCTGACAGGTTTTTTTCCCTTTAACATTGACAGTCACATATTTTTAAGGCCTGAACTCTGAAAGTATGTATCTGATAACTTTGAGCAAACCAAGGATTACTTAATATAAATGTTCTCTGTCAGGTAAATTAACTGATTTTCTGTCTCAAAAGCTATCATTGCGGTAAGATCCTGCTGAGTTATAATCCCTTTAGCACCTATTCTCCAAGCAATTTGCATGGGTTTTTGTAATGTAAATGAGTCAAAAGTAGTCCCTGAAATGTAGAACAATCTCATGTAATTACTGCTGAACAGATTTGTGTCAGCCCAAAATGACAAAAAGGTGTTGAAATGAATCTGCATGACAGTAGTGTAAGTAAACAAAGATGAGCACAGCTGTACCTGCAGCACTGTAAAGGTGTTCCGACATCATCTGTAGAAACTGATTTCACTAGAAGTCATTGCAATACTGAAAAAATTAACTTTGGAACCAGCAATACATACAAACAAAGTAACAACCTTTTCTTGCCTACTGGAACAGTCCTGAATGCATATCTCCTTCATTTACATGGCACTTAAATGAAGTCAAGGAGAAGTGTCTTGGTGGAGCCTCAAAAAAGTTTCTGTTAATAAGAGGGGGATCAGATCAGCAGAATACAGTGTTTCAGGGGGATGCAAAAAGGAGCTGAAGCCTGCTCTGTTCTTTCTGGAAACAACTTTTCAAGTAAATATAAATAAAAAAGATGGTGCTTTCTGGCAGGCAAGTGGTGGCACACTCAGTAGAGGGCTGCAGCTGTGATCTCTGTCATAATTCTGGTCACATCAGTCTACACAGCAGCAGGTGATGGGGAAACACCTCCTCAAGCTCTTCCTGTCTTTGGTACACTTGGCAAGCTATAGAGCAGTCCCTGCTCCTGCCTTTCTTGGGAACTAAGTTGCTTTACCATTTACTGTTTTGAATCCGAAAAAGAATATAAAAATATCTTTATATTTTCTAGCTTTCTTCCATGGTCTTTGAGGTTATTATTTATATAATAGTCATTCAATGTCACTATTAAAATTCAGTAATGTGAAAAGCACATGATTGCATAGCTTAGATTTTTTTGCCTCTTGCATGCAGAAATTGGAGCCTATTTGGAAGACTAAAAAAGTTATGCTTTAATTTCTCACAGGTGATTTCTTTTACATAGACTGTAATTCTCCAGCATCATATCACTGCTCCTATAAAGTCTGCTGGCTACTATGCAGTGACACCTTATGGCTTACTTCTCTGAGCATATGTAGTATAGTCCACATAAAAATACAACACAGTTTTGTTTCCAAGATAATGAATCTTGAATGAAACTATGCCATTATTCAAACTCCCTTAGATGCAGTAGGCAGGAAGAGTACAAGCAAACAAAACTAAGGTGAAGGAGCTACAAAATTGTTGTCACAAGTATTTTTTAGACTTGCAATTCATAGCTGTGCTTTTGCCTACCTGATTATGTGAAGGCTTTACTGAAGCACTATTGGACATCATTTGGTAACTTCTTTCCCCAAAGCTTTCTGTAGTGGTTTCAAGGGAAGTACTACAGGACTCTTTGTGTTTCAACCAAAAAAAGTAAAACCCTCAGCAACTCAGGGTAAACCCTTCTCTGCATAGCTCTAAAAACTGAAACTGCAGTTATTACTGCTGACTTGTTAATATAACACAGACGTGGACATTTCCTGGTTACTGTAAACACTGAAATGCTTTTGGAGTTAATGGAATACAGGTGCTGCCTGACACTACCAAAATGTTCTCACAGAAACAGGGACATTTTTGGACAGAAAGAGCTGCAGATCCACCTAGTCCAGCCCCTTCCTCACAGCATGAATATCCTGCTTCTCAGTAGGAATACCCAGATATGTTTAAATGTCATGAAACAGGCATTCTTCCTAAGCTTAAGCTCCTTTATACTCCCAGGAATGGCCGTACCACTCAGCCTGCTGGAACAGAGGGTTCTGTAATGCCAGAGCTGGGTGATGGAGTGGGCTTAGGCAGGCTCTGGGCCGGCTGGGAAACCTTCCCAATGGAGCTGAAGGAAATGATGCTTACAATCGAATCGTCACCAGCCTTCACTTCAAATGAGACTCAGACAATACTGTGGACAGACAATTAGCCCTTCTTTATGGTGGAATCAAGAAGAAATTTAAAATCAGCTTTAGTGGTTCAAGATCATGTAGAACTGTTTGGGTTAATAGGGACTGGCTTGGGCCCCAGCCGAATTTTGATTCTGGACATTATAATCTTCCTACCTGAAATGCTATCCCCTATTGCAACTGGCCACAACACTCTTTATTTACTGGCCAAAAACACAGGTGCCATTGCTTTTTAATTCTATTAAATATACATATTTAAAATATGTTAAGCAAGTTAAAAGAGTAGCTGTGTGGCCAGTGATGAAGGTTGCAATATATTGATACTTGGCAGTATGTTGCCATCAGTCAGAGGCCTGATTACTCAAAACGTGTATGTGCAGCGAAGTATTTGTTTATCTGAAAAAAAGTTCTTACTCTTATAAGTAAATTGGTTTGGGGAACAATTTGCTTGCATTGTTTTTAGAACCTGCTGTCAAGATGGATCATGTTTTCCTGTGTAATCCAGAAGAGTTATTAAAAAAAAAAAAAAAAAAAAAAAAAAAAGAGAGAGAGAGAGAGAGATAAAGCTCCCAGGTCTCTGAACCAATATCCTGCTATGGTATGTGCTAAATTGCCATTGACTGCTGCAAGGCAAGGCTTTTTTACACAAATGTTCCAATTATTTCTACTGTGATGGTAATAACAGTTGGAAGTTTAGAAAAAAAAATTAAAATGTGGTTTAGACAAGGTCCCAATACAATATTAAGGAAGCAAGCACTTTGAGAGCAAAGAAAGATGTAGTTTAAAAAATTTTTGTCAAGTTACTGAAGAGGAGGGGAAAAATCAGACACCAGAAGCTGGAATGAGAAGAACAGGGGCAATATTCTGTGCTTAGACATTTTGCGTTTCAACACAGCTGCTCACTTATTCAAGAGCATTAATCACTTCAAAATTTCAAGCTCAGCTCCAGTAAAAAAGCAATATATCTACACATGTAAAATGTAGTCCACTTTCCCAGTTGCTTAATCATTGAAGAATTGGCTATTTCTACAGAGAGTGGCTTTGCTCAGCACAAGATTTCATATCTTCAATGTAATATATTTTAAAGATGTCCACAGAACATCTTACGAAAGGAAGTGAAAGTTTATTGGCACTTGGTTTGTTTTGTCCGTTCTTCTCCTCTGTTATCTGAGAAATGTGCAAGGGCTCTTGTGGCTGCAATTCTTCAGGATTTCAGCTGAAGCATCAGCTTTGTTGTCTACTGTTCCATAGAAGTGCCCTGTTTACTCAAAGGGCAATCCATCCAATCATCATTTGTACCACAGATGCCTCCCTGTCCTCTTCTTCACCATTCTCATATAACAGAGCAACCTCCTACATGTCACACAGGACCTTCACCTGGAGCTTATAACATCCTGTGACAATTTAGGCTGTGTTAGTGTAAGTGACGGTCTGAAGATCCCTCATCTGCCTCACGAACCATCACGAACCCCGCTTGTGTGAGCGGATCGTGACAGTTAGTACAAGAGACTGGAGAGGTAGAGGGATTATTAAAAAATAACCTGCAAGAGCTAGATACAAGCAGAATGCAAGATGGAGAGAAAAGTGCACGTTAAAGCTGGCCAGAATGTGAAAATCCTGTTGTGTTAAGCCCAGGAAAATAGCAGTTATTTTCCAGAAAAAAATATGATTTCTCTAATTTTTATTCTTTAAGAAACAATGGGTTTTGTCAGAAAGAGGTTTCCAGGTAAAAATTTTTGATCGCTGTAGAAAAAAATTTCATCCCACATTTACCATTTCACTTTTGTTCCCATTTACTCTGCCTTGACAGTCACAATCTTGTCTACTGCACTGCATCCCAAATGCAAATACCCTGGCAGTTCTCTGCTATCACTGCTTATTGTAGCTCGTCCTGCCTTTATGGTGCATCAAGTAGAGACTGCTTGACTGAAGTCTGAAGGCCCTTCCCTTGCCTCATCTATTTGTTCAATATTAAAAGCTTTCTTCCCACAACCTGTGTGTGTACAGCTTTTACTGTCTACTCATTACATTTTCAAATACACAGTTGAGTGCTTTTGTTAAAAATGACCCTGATTCTTGAAAGTTGGTCCTCTGAATATATAAAGATACCACATTAACCTCCTTGGAGACTCTCTTGCTAACTCACTTTGCATCAGTGCCTCCAAACACTAATTCTGGTGTGCCAGAAGTACACCAGTTGTTACTACTCTGGCCAGGACTGTTTTATGGCTCTCTCTCGTACTCCACCCTTCCTACCCCAATCAGGTGTCCTGTTTTATATTTTGTTTGCAATCTCCTGAGGGCGAAGATTGTACTTCAGCTCCATCCAGTTTTTGGTTCCAAGAACTTTGAGAACACAATTTGTTATTAATAATAACATCAATAAAGTACCATCCTTTGTATGAATAGAATTCAAGCTTAATTTCCCCCCATGCCCTCCATGCCTGTTCTAGCAAGGGAGAGGGAGCACAGTCAAACAGCAGACACTTTGTTACTGTAGTCTGTATCTGAGCATACTTAGAGTCTTTTCACAGTGAATACTGCAAGAAGTTCCATTTATTTCAGCATTAATCACTGTGAACAAAAGTGAAAGAATTTGGCCCCCACTAATAAAAGCCAGCAGTGCTTTGCTGTTGGCAAAGTGCAGAGCAATCCTTTCCCAGAGCTTCAGAAAGCTAAAATGAAGTAGGATGAACATATAGGTGCCCATATCTTGATAAACCAGAAAAGAGTGAAACTAATTTATAATTTATTCTCATTAAAGCTACCTTAAAATGATAATAATTTGTATCTGTAAATATAAACCAAGGAGAGAGTGCCAGGGCACAAGCTAGAACATTTTGTCCTCATTCACAGTGATTCTTATTTTTCTCTATCCAAAATATTTGTTTGTTTACTTAGATGTCAAAGAGGACACCTACTCAAATGCCCTTGGTGCTTTCCACATAACTTCAACCACAGAATCAGTATGAAATTCACTGAAGTCTGCTGTTAGGAAAACAAGCAATGGAAAACCTCAAATCTTTTCTTTCCTTCCAGTGTTAACCCAGACTTTCTACATTGCACTCAGACAATTTAACCTGTGATAGAAAACAAATGCCGGAGCTCTAGAACCCCCAAAGAGATAAAGACCACCGCCAAAGTTATAAATATTACTTGATGTCTTTATATCTATGCTTTCTGAGCTACTATTTGAAGCTACAAAAGCACATCAACACCATTTTGAGTGTAGTAAAGTTCAAGGAGCTTCATTACAGTCAGTTCCTGAAGAATGAGATTCATTATAAAATTTGGCATTGCACTGATTAGCATCAGACTGCATCATTGATCTTGTAGATCCTGTTATTTCCTCTTTAGCTTTAGTATTACTACTTAAGGGATGTTAGAGTAAGGAGCCTGTGTCCTCTAAACAGCACATAGTAACCAAGGATGCTCTCTTCCCACATTTTCCTCCAAGCGACATATCCTGTTTTGTTCTTCTACAAGCAGGCAAATACTGTGAGGTGATTAGACTAACAAAAAATCCTGACTTATGATATTTAAAGACATGAGGATGGAAAGGAAAGAAGCTGTACTTTTATATAGTCTTTCAGTAGTTTACAAATGGCAAACCAAGACGTAGTCATGTTTCTCTTTCCTTAGGTCTAATTCTCTTCTGACCAGGTGCATTGGAGTTTGTACAGTTACTTTACTGGGACTACATCAGGCTGCATATTGGAATCTGTAACAAATTAAAAACACACGGCTAATTAGAGGCCAGAATACTATGCCCCATCAGTTAACTTGGTGTTTAATTACCATGGTGATTGGAAGGAACTATAAATGCTAAATATATATTTAGTGTATCAGACTTCTGTGCCACAATGGCATCAGAACATGGGTATAACTAGTTTAGACTTTTTCCCAACATTTTACATGCTTGCAAGATTTAAAGACTGTATTTTCAATCTTGCCAATATTCTGTTATCAATGAGCAGAGGCAAATATAATAGTTCAGCTTCTTTTAAGGCCGCTGGTGGAAACTTCCTCCTTTCTGTTCAACATATACAGTGCTTTCATTGCAGTTACTCTGTAAAGAACCATTTGGGGTAGAGCAGTATCAAGCAGGAAAACTGCATTTTCTGTGGAAAATGTGCTTTCCTTTTCTTTCCCCCAGAAATGTTAGCATCTCGTTCTGGATGTCAGAATGTTTCAAGCAGGAAACATGAGTAGTGATCAGCTGGCTACTTACACACTTAACCAACATATGCAAAATGTGTGAGAGGCCAGAATCTTACCATTTTGTCAGATTTTCTAACATTCTAAAAGGAAATGAAGCATGTTTTAACCTGTGAATGATTCCTAACACATGCCCTTCTTCAAGCAGATTCTGTAGAATAGCTCTAATTGTAACTGCTACTATGAGGTGTAATACATCAAAAATGCTCGTGATGGTAATTCGAGTTCTGAACAGCTGACTATGATTAAAAGCATAAAATAGGAATAGGCCAGTTGCTGCATGAGATGTGTTCTCATTACTCAATAGCACTGTTTTCTTTGGGGAGAAAACTACAATATCTGATCTTGCCTCTGGATTTAGTTTTCCACAATAAAGTACCTGAAATTAGTAAGATTTTTGTCAGTGCCTGCCACAGCGTTTGGTCTAGGCTTGCCAGTTCAGTTCTGTTGCTGATCATGAAATACAGCCATATCACTGCAGTTCATCTTAGTAACTTGTGGTGAGATAACTGGGATTAGCAATTGCTAGTACCTAGTCACTAATGAGCTCCTTTCAGTAAACCTGGAAGTCTAGGGATATTTTTGATAAAGTAAGATCTTCAAAAATTGTACAGAAGGGAAGATAATATCTTCTGTTCTATTGCTACATTTTGGCCATCACAGACAGCAGCTGAAGAAAGGGAAATCTATCTTCCAGGCAGGCAGGGCACGCTAAGATGGTGCATCCAAGTGTGGCTGCCAGAAGAGCGCTGCTGAAGGTTGCGGTACTGGGTGACGTGGGCTGCTGTTTGTGGGTGGTGACACAGCAGTATGATACAAAACCTTCAAAACTGAGTTTATTATTTCACCTTTAGACAGTGTGTTATGGCTCATCTTTATAGGGCAGCTGAGTACAATATCAGGAACTAATTTCTCATCTCTACCTGGTTCCTAACTGATAAAAGCCTGCGGCAGAAAACTGGGGTAGTAGGGTCTTATGTACTGGTAATGGCTGTGTTGGTGAGAGATTAAATAAAGAGAAGCAGAGGTCAGAGGCAGATTTACTGGGCAGAGGAGCTGATTGTAGGAACTGTAATCCTCTCTTCTCCCATTAACATCAGCAGGTGTTTGCTCTGGGTCATGGGATGTGGGAGTATTTACATAATTATGCTGTCTCCCTTCCAGATCTTGAATGCATCCATCCCTGGAAGGCATCCCTTTTCTCAAAAGTGTTTATCCAGTCATTTGGAGGACACTGTAGCTGGAATTGCAGGCAGAGGAGTGACATACATCTGCGCAAGTTCTGGACAAGCACATCATCTCCCCTATATCAGCTCAAGTAGAGTAGTTTAAGATTAACCTTTTTAGATGAACCTTTTAAGAACAGGGACAAAGGAAAACAAATTGACATCACAAAGTAAGCAGAAGATATTATTAAAACATGGAATACATCTGTCTGTTTGCTTTTAACTTCTATGGCTATTGCTGACATTGCAGTTACAGTTTAAATCTAAACAAGATGGGGAAATCGATAATGTTTAACATGACTGCTTTACCTGGGCATGCAGCTCTTTCAGAGTAGGGCACTCACTTGCAGGAACATCAGCCTCTGCTTTGCACATCACAGATACTCTGCCAAAAGAGCAAGCAGTAAGTAATTGACTGCGACTAAATGAAATGAAGACGCTGTTGCCCTTCTCAGCTATCAGACTCTGTGCTGGAGGAACATCCAGGATAGGGAAGGGGCCACTGTTAAAACAATATTTCCCAGAGCACAGAAGAAGCAGAGACACAAAATGGCTTTCCTAAATGGGATAAGGGCCCTGCTATTGCTTTCTGGCTAGTCTACAGATGAAGAAATCAAGATTCATTTCAGTCTATAAAGTGTGCAAAAAGTGTCTGCCAGGGTTTAATTTTGAAACCTTTTCAAAAGCACAGGAGCTTGTAAGAGAAGAAGCGATGCAGGGGGAAGGAGGTGGGGAGTAAGTGGGTGGAATGCAGAGAAAGTGGGAAAGAAACGGGAGAGGCTGTGTTGCGAGGACTATGGCTTGATCTTGGGCGCAGAGTTGATGAACCTAGGCCTCTGAAAAAAACCCCTAATTTTCTTTCCGCAAAAGTTGAAGCATGGGCGAAGCACCTATTGCAGCCTCCCGGGAAAAAGGCAGCCCGTTGCCAGCCAGATTTTCTGTCACCTCGTGGCGGGTGACTTCTCCCGAAGCAGCGGAGGCCGGCCGTTCCCAGCGCTGGGGCGGCAAGGCTGGGGTGGCGGCGGGCAGCTCCCGGTCGCTGTCCAGGGAGCGCAGAGGCGGCAGCGGGAGGCGGCTGGGGGCTGACAGCAGGGCAGCCGCGGGGGCTTGGCCGGACAGTTCCCAAGGGAGGGTCACGGACACGAGCGGGGTCACAGAATTTAGGCGCGGGGCCGCGGGACGTGCAGAGTCCCGGGCCGTCGGTGGTGCCTGAGCCCGAGGGGCGCAGAGGTCCCGGTCAGGGCAGGAGCCGGGCCGGAGCCCGGGGCACCTTTCCCGCCCCGCGGGGGCCGAGGCGCGGGGGAGGGGAGGAGGGCGGAGGGCGGCGGGGAATCGGGCGCGGGACGGGGCGCTGAGAGACGGAGGGAGGGAAGGAGGGAGGCTGGCGGCGGCAGCGCTGCCCCGGGGGCCGGGGCGGGCGGCGCTCAGGTGAAGGAAGGGCCGCCCGCCCGGGGCGGCGGTGACGCGGCTGCGGCGCGGCGGGGCTGCCCCGCGGCCCCATGTGGCCGCCGCCGCCCGTGCCCAGCGAGGAGAGCGGCCGCGGGCGCTGAGCGGGGCTGCCCGGGGCGGCATGCGGAGCCGCCGAGGATGAGCAGCCAGCGCCGCTCGGCCAAGGCGCAGCTCCGGAGGTCGCTGAGCGAGCAGCTGCGGGACTCCACCGCCAAAGCCTGGGACTTGCTGTGGAGGAATGTCCGGGAGCGGCGGCTCGCAGGTCAGTCCCCGCCGCGCCGCGGCCGCCGCTACCTGCCCGCGGCCGCCCGAGGGGACGCCCCGGGGGACGTCCCCGCCCCAGCGGCGCGGAGGGGTCCCGCTCCAGGGGGACGTCTGGGGGGCACTATCTCCGCTGCCGCCGCCGCCGGAGCGAGGAGACCCCGCGGGTTCGGCCCGGGCGGGACGGGGAGCTCCCGGCAGGAACGCGGTCGGCAGCGTCCGGGCAGGTCGCGCTGCGGGCAAGAGCCGAGTGCAGGCAGGTCGCGCCCCTCAGCCCGTACGGGCAGCACCTGCCCGGGTGCTCACTCGAGCAGTCGAGCTCGGGGCTAAGCTTCCCCGTCGCTTCGTCTCGGAGGCACCTTCTGAGCATCTCCGAAATGAAGAGGGTTGGCTTTGCCTCCGGGAAGCAGGCTCACCTGCTTCTCTGATCAGTTTTCTGAGTCTAACCAACCAAGTTGGTTCCTCATAGGGTTTGCATGTGAGAAGTATCACAACTCCCAAAGAAAAAGGATCTGTTTCATTTCAGGTACTTCTATGGCTTCAGGTCACCTACCTGCTCTGGAAAACCGGCCTCCTGCAGCTTTTCCATCCCCAGGTGGGGACCAGAAGGACACAGAGCAGGGCAGCTGCTCAAGGAGGTCGGGTCTCATTTAGAGCACTGCTATTGCAGCAGCACAGTCGCTTTGTGCACACAAGCATACATCCAGTATGTATTTGTGCAATACTCTGTTAATTAGAAGATCTAGAGGGTACATGCAAGTGCAGGGTAGAGTTATTATACTAGAAAACAATACATCAAGATTTATGAGCAGGATCATGTATAATGAAGTCTAATTTGTAAAGATGGATTCCTCTGTCACATCCTACAGCATTGTTAGGAGTTTGGTGACCTTGCCTAGGGCACTGTGACATGCTGATATTGTATAATACAGAGGTAAATGATGCAGTTTTTCAGACTATGTCGACAGCACATTAGATCTTATGTACATACAATTAACATAATAGATAAAAATTGCAAGGTAGTTTTTTAAAATTAATCTGAACTGGGTAGCTTCGATAATGAATTACTAAAATGACTAATTGTGTAATATTATGGTTAACCAAAATACTAAACATGTAATGTTTTAATTTATTTTTAATTCCCTTATTCCTATATTGGTAGCAGATGCCAGCAGACATTCAGCAAGGATACTGTTGGCTATTTTTTTCTTCTTTGGTCAAAGACAACTATTGCTTGATTGAGCAAAGAACCTGGGCAGGCTGCCATGGTACTGTAGCCAACTCCTTAAAACAACTGGGTATTAAAATTGATGGAGTCAAAACTTTTTATTTAAGGTGGATAGAATACTAATGTCCTGGGTTTATGCACTGCCGTAATTTAAGTGTTATTCATAATACTCTGGTGAGACACTGATGCATTTTCCCTTTAATTAAATTACTTATCTGACAACATAATGAAATGTGTACAAATATCTCTTGATGCCAAATATGTTCTCTTGTTCTGTTGCTTTTCTGTCTCTGGTATTTTTGTCCTTGTTTTTATATTTGTTTGTCGTGCTGACCTGCATAGCTGCAGTGTATATTCCTTGGCCTCTTCTTCCAGCTTTTGTTGATTAGAAGGCAGGAAATTTAAGCTGATCTAAATGTGTCAATTGTTTGCTGGTTGCCAGCCCAGATTCTTCTCCATTGCAATAGATCTGATCCAAGTCAGGTAGATAGTTGCAGAAGTTCCATCTTTTTCCTCAAAGTTGGCATTGTAGTTCAGCTCTGACTGGCCCTCAGAGCAGCAATGTAACTGGTAACTCATGTTAAAGAGCAGTGATCAAAACGAAATGCAGTTTTTAACCATCAGTGTGCTGTAATATTCCAACCATCAAGCCAAATAAAAACTTGTGATTAAATCCTCACTGTGATGACAGCTTTGGAGGCACTTACATAGTTACTCTTTTGGTCTGCTTTAGTTTTTTATCTGTTTGTTAAGGATCAGGAGGCCGGTTGTCCAAGATACACCTGTGAAGAAAGCAAGCACATTTTTATAATTCATAAAAATGATATAATTGTTAGGGTTGGATGAGGTGTTGGGAATTCTCCGGTCTAGTCTCCAGCTCAGAGCAGGATCAGCACTGGGAGCAGAGCAGATTACTCAGGGCTTTCCCCAGTGCTCCTTGGGAAGAGTTTCTGCCCTGACGTCCATGTGCTAGAGCAGAGGGCAGCAGGACACTGTTGGGCAGCAGGGGTCTGAGCTGGAGAAAGGAGCTGAATCCTGGCTAGAGCAAGGAGAGAGCTAAACTTTGATTCAGCTGCTCCCAAATAGGCAGAGAGCATGGCTGGGTTGCTGTGGAAAGTAGGTTGTGCATGAAAAGGCTGCTACAGTGTGCTCCTTCCTTCCCTCCCTCACCCTTTACAGCAGAGGTGATGCGCAGCAGCCTGGCTCCTGGCATGCTCCTGGACAGGGCTGTTCCGTACTGTCCCTTATTCAGGACAGATCCATGGTGCCCAGCAGCTCTTAGTCACTTCTTCTGATTCACTGACTGGGATTTGTTTTTTAAACAATGGGTGTATCCTCTACAGTGCCAAAAATTGCACCCATAGGGGGGTTTTGTGCTTTTTGTAAATTTTTTTACACTGTTTCCACTATACCTATGGTTTAATTTGGAATTCACAAACTGAATGGGAAATGTGCCAGAATTTTAACTCCCTGTGGGGACCTATTCCCCTGAAAAGTTATATAAAATACTTTTGGTTTAATGTAATCCTGAACAACTTTGTCATTATTGAAAACCATTGTTTAAGGAATTTGACTTAGGTATTTAACAGATCCTCCAATAGTAATTGCCTAAGGTAATTCTGAGATCCCTGCTCAAAACATTATCACCTGTTATTACAGTAAAACACAACAAGTTGCAGTTCTTACATTCCTTGTATGTAAGGGGGAAATTCCACCTTCTATCTGGCATTCTTTCAGCTACTATACACTAAATTAAAATTAAAATTTAATTTTTAAGTTCAGTACTTTGAAGTCAGGAAACACCAGAGGTAAGGACCCCTGTCGCTGTAATGCACTGACCCCCTCACAGGGTAGGATTGTCATGACTGACATGATTGACTGACATGATCACCTCACCCTTTTTGTTGCTCAGAATTTTTCAGCCTCATTTACTGCAGAAAGTGGTGATCCCCATTGCTGAATCTCTTAACTTAGAGCCTGCTCTACTGCAGCTTTCTGAAACACTGGACTAAGCACAGAGTTACAAATTCCCTCAGGTGTTCATGAGCCTGGTGCTTAGGAGCACTGTCTTACGTATGTCATACCATTAATGTTTTAGTTGTTCCTGGAAGCTGCAAGGTTACATTGTTTCCATTTTACAGATAGAAACAAGAGGCAAAATGAGCCTGAACCCCGGGAATATCAGCTCTTGAGGGTTAGAACTTGAATTGTCTACTTTAGTATTCAAATTATGACTCTCAGTAGCTGCTGTTGCACAACATTTTGTGCAAATCAGCATTTGGGATCTAACTGTACTGCACCCAGGGAATGAACAACTTGCAGTTTCTGGTGGTCTGGTCAGATTTTGTTTCAAGTGACTTGGTGTAGAACAGAGAAGAATGGAAAGTGCTGTGCCACAGGGGTACCATTTACTTGTCACAGACTCAGAAACCTGGGGGTTTTCTGTCTCCCACCTGCAAGCGCGTCAGCAAGACTGATACGTGACCATTGCCCATCATCAGGTGGGATCCTTGGAAACTGCATGTGCAGATGAAGATGAGATTTTGTCTTAGTGCCTAGTGGAAAGAGGGCTGAGTTAGAATTAAGCAGGTGACTTCAATTCTGAGACTTACTAAAAAAAAAAAAAGGTTGCAAAATCAATTTTGTTACCCTAGCATTCTTCTGATAATAGAAAACTTGCCTCTAGTTTATGAAGTTTAGCTTTTAGCTGTTACTTAGCAATCTACACAGATTTCTGCCGGGATTATCCACTCTGTAAGGCTGCTTCCACTGTGTCTGTGGCACAGATACACCCTCAGTCTTTTTGACAAATCTCCTCTCACCTGAGCTTCGTGTCCCACAATTCTTAGTATGTTCTGTATTCCTGAAGAGATTAAATCCCTACTTGATCCCCTCTAGCTCTTCTGGTACAATTCCTCTTACCTATCCATTGACATCCTATCTACTGCCTGCTGTGACAGCCCTATTAGACAGGACACCCTTGAGCACTGTCCCAACTCATATTCAGCTACAGAGCTCTCCACAACAACTGCCTGGAGTGCTTTTGGGGACCAATTTCAGGTGATCCCACTGTTTTTTTTGGCTTGGCTGTGCTTCGGGTAAAAGGAATTTGGGATCAAGTTTTCCACCACACCTCCAGTGGTTTGCTCAGACTCACATCTCAATCTGTTTTAACTTGTCCAGTTTTGGACAGAGATTTCAGGCACCAGTGTTAAACTGACTCTTGAACTTCCCCTGTGAGGTTGCAGGGTTTTGTTCAAAATGATGAAGCACTTAATGTCTCAAATCAAGTGGGATGAAAATGTATGGTGTAGGGACAACATACCATGGACTAATTTTTTTCTTAGAAATTGATTACCTGGAGCTCCAAAACTGAAAGAGGAATGAGGCAGGCTTGGGAGTAAAAGAAAATCTCCAACTAAAGAAGCACAAATTTAGACCTTTAAATGGAGGAAAGTTTTAGAAGTCCTACTCTTAGGTGTCCTTAACTCTTCAGGAGGACCCTATAAATTGATTAGCAGTGACAAGTGTCTCTTCAAATGTGACTGAAATGCATTTGTATCACAGATAAAATGAACATTATCTGATGTAGGTACAAAATGGAGAATAATTTGTCCAGCAGAAAGTAACTGCCACATTCACCATGTGGCAAAGATGACAAGGCAATGCACCTGCTCCTTTAGAAAGTAATTTGTGGTTGGTTCGTGGGTTATTGGGGTTTTATTGGGTGAAAATGAACAAGCCTAAGTTTGTAATTGCACCTCTGACAGCATGGTGCTCCTTGGCACCTGCTGATCTGTTGATCCTGGGGAATACAGAAATGAAAAGTGGGTCTTAAAAAACTAACACTAGTGGTCACAACCAGAACTATGTGAATTTTAGCACAGTTTTCTGTCATGCCTGTATGGAGACAAGAGCAGCTATGTTTCCGCAGCCTAATTAAAGAACCATCAAATCAATAGCTTTCTCATAGTTTTTAGTTTTCATTTAAAATGAAGCATTTTCAAGAACTTGTTTTTGAAGTTTTTACTCTGCAGAGCTGAAGTTTATTTTGGGGTGAAGTCACTGGAAACCCCAAAGGAAATACATGTACCAGGCTCCCAGCTCCTCTAAGAACCCCTGAGGAGCAAAGGCAGGTGTCCCAGTATGGGACCAACCTTGAGTCTGCTGCATCCTGATATTATTACATTACTGAAATTTATTCTCAATTAAGACCTTTGTGCAAATATAGCAGATTAATCTACTTTAAAGCCATTCATGAAACAAGTGGATTTTTTTTTTTTATAAAATCATTTTGCAAGCTCAGTTTTCATTAAGGAGTGTGGGAGATGGATATGTGAAAAATGCAGTATTTGGTGGGCATACTTTTATGTTCTATTTTAAAATCATGCACATAACATTTTTAGAAAGCAAAGTAGAGATGTTGCAGTCTGTGTCCCCACCAGTGCACTGGAGAGTACAAGATACTGATTCTCATGTATTTTGATAAGACGCATATGTGTAAATTCCTCCCTAACCCAGCCCCATCAATGGGAAAAGACTGTCCTTTGTCAAGGAGAAAAGCTATGAAAGACATTCTTTATTCATGATGGAGTGCTTTAGGGAAGAAAGAAAGTGACTTATGAGTGATTCATTTGGCCAGGCATGCCAGGAAATTTTCTGCTCTCAGTCCTAAAGAAAATGTAGTAGCCAAAAAAGTAGTCATTGATCTCATAAACTAAATTCATTGTGCCATACGTTCTCAGTGTGAAGAGGGGTTTCAGATCAGTTTAAATAAAGTATGAAGAGGCTTTTCTTTGCACCTATGTTTTGTGGGTTATGTCAGTATCCTGTAAGTTCTATCTCCTTCCCCAGGCACTCCTTGAAGGCCAGTGGTTTGAATCTGGAAAGGGGGCAGTGGTAGCAAAATACCACCATTGTTAGTTCTGCTGCTGCCAGACTCTCATGACCCTCAGCAACAAGAAGTTAATTCCAGAAGTACAATTACAAAAAATACCAATATGCTTGACCTGCCAAGTATTTCTGTATCAGCATGAGACTGTAAAGGGGGGGTGATGGAGGACTCCCCACTGTCTCAAAGTCCAGAGAAAGATGTATTTTTCTCATTCCCATGGCTCTGATGTAATTTGCCATGTAAGATTTGGAGTGATCATGGAGAAGTAGCAGAGGTTCCTAGGGTGACAACAGCATTCATCTTCTGGCTTTACATTTAATACATAGATTTTGTATTTGAATGGGTACTACCTCCATCAGAGAGAGTTGTATCAGGGATTATTTTCCTAAAAGAAATTCAATTTTGAATACTTAATTTCCTGACAGTAAGAGATACAAATCTCAGCTGATAAAATGGGGAATCAGTGATGCAGTAGAACTGGATACTATTTAAATCAGTCAGTTTCTACTTGATAGCTTTAAAAAATATTCTTGACAGGTCTCCCTCTTTCTGGAGCTTGGCTGTTCACAGATTTCATTGACATATTAATCTTTAGAAAGTACACTTTTTTTCCGAGGAAGTTACGATGTCAGACCTTTTTATAGTAGTTTTTTAGTTGGTTTGGGTTTGTTTGGTTTGGGGTTTGGTGTGTTGGTTTTTTGTTGGGGTTTTTTGTTTGTTTGTTTTTGTTTTGTTTTGTTTTTCTATGGTTTTCTGTGGTTCCTTAAGTATTCACAATTTATGGAGTGTTCCTGTAAGCATTGTACTTATCCTGATGTTTGCAGACCAAATATTGAAAACAATTCACAGTACTATTTTTCCAGAAGCAGTAAATATACCACAATATTGGTTTTGTTCCTGTACATTTAAATAGATGTGTTTATTGGTGCTCATATTTTTCTAAGATATATGGGAGCTTATATGGACTGATAAAAATGCTTAATGTATTTGTCTAACATTAAACAGTGATGATGATTTTCCATTCCAAGATTGCTTCTTTATATCAGTCATGGCATATTAAATAATGTATCTTCTCGGTTATTTCCTATTAGGTGTCTTTGTATTTATTCATATGACTGTAATCCTATAGGCTGCTTCCATATCCCCATGCAAGTGACTTTATTTATAATAATATCTATGCCAGAACATTTATATGGAACATTTATATCCACAATAAACTTTAAGCTGCATAGTGAACATCAATAGTCTGTTGGTGGCTGGCCAGCAAATTCTGAAACGTGAAATTTCTGGACTCAGGAAGGCAGTGGAGACTGGACTCCCATTCTTCTGCTTTCCCAGCTACAGTAGGATGTGGTGTTTAGTTTCAGGAATCACGAAGTCCCAATTCTGAATTTTGTCTTCTTGCTTTTTGCTTTAATGGAAAAAACCCTTCAAAATATTCCATATTGTCATATTTCTAGGGATTATGAGAACTTAGACAACAATTTGATTTTATGCAATACTTGCCAGACGTTGGCCTTGTTTCACCGCAGTGCTTTGACTCACATTTATCTTCTTATATTTTGTACTTCTTGGATTTCTTGAGACAGATGTTCTGTCTTCCTTATTTTGTTGGTTTTTTCTCTCATACCACGGCCAAATCTGGTGCTGCTAAATATCATAACTCCTTTATAAATCATCTCCTTGAGTAACAATTTCTGAGAAACCCAGCTTTCATTTCTACTTAAGCACATTTGCATAGCAAATTTAAAAAGAAATTGTGAATTTCAGAGTCTGAAAAGCCAAGAAAAAAACTCATTTTGTAAAATGTCAGTTTCAGGCTAACCTCATGATTTTAAGGAAGTGATGTCTATCTTGTGATTCTTGAAAAATTGGGTTTGGGAATATTATTTTCAATTAAGTAAGAATTTGTGGTATTTTCTTTTGATTATTACAGGCTTAAAAATATAAGTGTAGAAGGTTCCTTGACTGACATTAGAGCATTCACGAGAAGAGTGCATTTCTGTAGCACCTTTGTACATCATTTGTACATCCTGTTTACAGTTTAAAAAGGAAAATATTTTGAGAATTGGACCAACCTGGTGCACCTTGTACTGCTAGTAAGCAAAGGCTGAATGGAGGCAGACATGTGTGCAGCAAACAGCTATGCTCCAAGAAGGGACCGGGAACACCCAGAATTCATGGCACTTGGTTCCATAAAACACCAGACTTCAACAATCAATTTAATTCCTTTACAAAACAATCCATTTCATGTGAAGCACTCTGCCTGTCATTCCAGTAGAGGGCAGTAATTTACATACAGTAATGTCAATTAGGGTGCGGGCACATCGTGCGTCACTCAGTATTAGACACAGCAGCTGGTTTCATTAAGGCAGTGCAATATTCAAGGCATTCTCTGGCCTCAAGGACAGACTGCCGCCCAGGAGCCTTATTTCCTCAGCTTTTGCAGCAGGACACCTAGCAACACAGAAGTAGAACAAAATTTATGAGAATTAAAGAAGAAGATGTTTTCAGCTAGCATGGTAATCAAAACCAAACAGGCTCTGCTATATATAAACACCAGAGTGAATTGCATTTCAATGGATCATTTCATAGAGATACTGATTTTTTTCTTTGTTGCTGTTGAACAGTAACTATATAGAAAAGATTTTCTATAAAACCTTTTTTACAGAAATCAGATCCAGCAACATGCTGTAGCACAGTGGAAGAGGAGGCACTGGGACTCATAAATGTTTTTCTCTAAGCTGTAAGAAATTTGAATCATAAAATATGTGAAACTACTATGACTTAAAATGTATACTTAGTAAAAAGTTGTTTGAACCATAGGTATTTCTTTAGCAGCAAGATAACTTCAAAATGGCTTGCTTAATTTTATGAATACTTCATAAATTTTACTTGTCACAGATGTAAAATAATGTGGGGATAAATAATTTATTCTGTTGCCCGAGCTAAATGAATGTCACTGGTGCTTTGATAAACCAAGGAATGTTTTCTGGGGAGGACTGGTTTTCCAGGCCATGATGATGCAGAAGGGCACTGAACCTTCTCAGGTCATTCAATACAGAAGCACTTTAAAAGACAGTCACAAAACTGGAGTATTGGTTTTGCTATAGAAAGAATTTAAAGGGATATTGCCTCAGAACAGTAGCATAGTTCAAATGTACTTTAGATCATGTGTAGATCCATCTGAATTTGAGCAAAAATTAGTTTGAAATGTCTTTGTATAGGGTCTTCTGTTGCTGCAATTTAGGAAGAAATGTAGGGTAGCTGCCAGCTCCAGAAAAGGATAGCTTAAAAGGATGGTGAAAGATAAAAAAAACCAAAACCAAAGTCAGAAATGTAACTTCTCTCAGTCAAAATACAAAAAGAAAATTACACATAGCATTACAAAAAAGGGTTCCTAAAGATTTAGGGACCTCCTACATTGGTTCATAGCTTGGGCTTCTCTAAAGTGTGTTGCATATTTCTGTGAATTTGTGTTTGATTCATCACATGAAGGAGTGAGCACCCAAGCCTTTGTCCCAACCTTTCAATTATTTTGGATATGCCTCTCATTCTTCTGCTAAATACACCTCTTTTTTCCCATCCCTGTCCCCCTCATCCTGATCTGAATGTCAGGCTCCTTCATGGCTTATCCAGAAAAATGCTGTAATAAATTATTTGAGACTGAGTCGTTTATATGTCAGATGGCTGCTGAAATGATATGTGAATGGCATCTCACAGTCTTGCTCATTTTAAGAGGTGTTTTTAACATAAGCACAGATTTTTATTGATATAAATCAATTTTACAAGGAGATTTCAGACATTGGATTTATATAAGAAAAATTTTTATTTATTACATTAGAAAGACCACAGCTGGGAATGCACCCATTAATAGACACAAACAGATGGATTCTGACAAGCCTGTGAACTATTCACACTCTTTTTTAGCAAATATTTTGCTACAATCCCAAATTGCAAATGTTACTTCAGAAACAAATATGTAGCCATCTAACTCAAGGCACAAAACTAAAGAGTCTGAGTAACATTAGAATATTGTAATTTCATTAGCCATATGATACTCATTTGAAATTTAGGAAGTAGTGTTTAAAAACACTCCCAAAAGTTTGCCTTGGTTCAACAAATGTTTTAAATTATAGATAAAGTCACAGAGTCATTTGGACTAGAAAAGACCTTTAAGATCATCAGGTCCAAGCATTAACCCAGCACTTCCAAGTCCACCACTAAAGCGTGTCCCTCAGTGCCACATCAACAAGTCTTTTTAATACCTCCAGGGATGGTGACTCCACCTCTTCCCTGGGCAGCCTCATGCTTAACAACCCTGTTGGTGAAGAAATTCTTCCTAATATTCAATCTAAAACTCCCCCAGTGTAATTTGAGGCTGTTCCTCTTGTCCTGTCACTTGGGAGAAGAATCCAATCCCCATCGTACTACACCCTCCTTTCAGGTAGTTGTAGAGAGTGATAAGTTCTCCCCTGAGCCTCCTTTTCTCCAGGCTCAACAACTCCAGTTCCCTCAGATGCTCCTCATAGGATTTGTGCCCCAGACCCTTCCCCAGCTCCATTTCTCTTCTCTGGACACATTCCAGCCCCTCAATGTCCTTCCTGTAGTGAGGGGCCCAGAACTGAAGACAGGATTTGAGGTGTGGCCTCACCAGTGCTGAATAGAGGGTGACAATCACTTCCCTGGTTCTGCTGACCATTGGCCTTTTTGGCCACCTGGGTATGTTCTGGATCCTGTCCTACTGCTGTTGACCAGTATCCCCAGGTCCTTTTCTACCAGGCAGGCTTTCCAGCCACTGCCCCCAGCCAGTAGTGCTGCATGGGGTTGTTGTGACCCAAGTGCAAGACACTGCACTTTTCCTTGTTGAACCTCATACAGTTGGCCTCAGCCCTTTGATCCAGCCTGTCCAGATCCCTCTGCAGAGCCTTACTGCTGTCCAGCAGGTCAACACTCCCACCTGACTTGGCCTCATCTGCTAACGGACTGAGGGTGCACTCAATTCCTTTGTCCAGATTGTCAATAAAGATATTAAACAGGACTGGCCCCAGTACTAAGCCCTGGAGAACACCACTGATGACCAGCCACCAGCTGGATGTAACTCCATTCTCCACCACTCTCTGGGACCAGACATCCAGCCAGTTTTTTATCCAACAAAGAGTGCACTTGCCCAAGCCATAAGCAGCCAGTTGTCTCCAGAAGAATGCTGTGGGAAAAGGTTTGAAAGGCTTTAGTAAAGTCCAAGTACACAGCATACACAGCCTTTCCCTCATCCGCTAAGTGGGTCACCTTGTTACAGAAGTAGATCAGGCTGGTCAAGCAGAGCCTGCCTTTCATAAAGTCATGCTGGCTGGGCCTGATCCCCTGGTTATCCTGCACGTGCCACATGGCAGCACTCAAGATGGTCTGCTCCATGACCTTCCCTGACACTGAGGTCAGGCTGACAGGCTGAACAGGTAGTTCCCTGCATCCTCCTTCTGACCATTCTGTTAAACGGGTGTCACATTGGCTAATCTCCAGTGAACTGGGACCTGCCCAGTTAGCCAGACCTGCTGGTAAATGATGGAAAGTGGTTCAGTGAGAACTTTTGCCAGCTCCCTCAGTACTTTTGTGTGGATACTATCCGGTCCCATAAACTTGTGTGTATATAAGTGGTATAGCAGGTTCCTGACCATTTCCCCTGGGATTATGAGGCCTTTATTCTGCTCCCTGTCCCAGCCTTTCAGCTCAGGGAGCAGAGTACCCCATGAACAACTGGTTTTACTATTGAATGTCTCAGGCAAAGAAGGCATTAAGTACTGCAGCCTTTTCCTCATCCTTTGTCACTATGTTTCTCCCTGCATCCAATAAAGATAGAGAGGCCAGTGTTCTTCAATGTCTTCATAAATAGCTTGGATGCAGAGCATGAAGGTATACTATGTTTGCTGATGATGTTAAACTGGGAGGAGCTGTTGACTTCCTTAAAGGCAGAGAGGCTCTGCAAAGGTATCTTGATAGAGGGCTGGGAAATCACCAACAATATGCAGTTTAATAATGGCAAGTGGCAGATTCTTTTGTTTCCAGAAGTGTGGTGAGCAGAAGTCCCCCATGAGAACAAGGGCTTGTGATTGTGAGACTTTTCTCAGCTGCTTACAAAATATCCTGACTGACTCTTCATCCTGTTTGGGTGGTCTACAGCAGACTCCCACTAGGATGTCTGCCTTTTTGGCCTTCCCCCTGATACTTACCTATGCACACTCAACCCAGTCATCAAGCTCTGGAGAATCAAAACTCTCTCTAACCTACAAAGCTATCCCACCACCACTCCTTCTTCGCCTGTCCTTTCTGAAAAATCTATTGCTACTCACCACAGCACTCCAGTTGTTTGAATCATCCCCACGTCTCTGTGATGGCAACTATGTCACAGTTTTCCTGCTGCACAATGGCTTCCAGCTGTTCCTGTTTGTTGCCCATGCTATGGGCATAGGTGTGGATACACCTCAGGTGGGCTGTTGATTCCCCATCCTGTCATTAAGCAGAGAAGTTCCTCCACATAAGCACCCTCCCACTCTCAGCTGTGCTCGCAGGTGCCACCCAGTACTGGCAGCGTGTTCCTGCCAGAGCTGTCTGGGCAGCTGTGCCAGCCGTGGAGCTGAGCAAGGTCGTGGCTTTCTGCCAGTGGACACCACTGCTCCCTGCTTGGGCTGGCACTGCCTCAGCACCCTTCCTGCAAACTGCTGTGCCACACCCTGGTCACCAGTGCTCCCTAAGGGCTTATTTCATATGTGTGGCCCCCAGCCAGCTGCTGTCATGCTAGATGTGGGTTCTGGAGGCTCAAGGCTCCTCGTTTCAGTTACACTGAGTCAAGTCCTTTGCTCCTGGCCCCTGCCCCAGTCACAGGGGATAGGGTGCCTGTATAGATGTGGTGAAGTGAGGATTTTCAGTGAAGGCTGGCACCACTTCCATTTTTGGAAGTCATTGTCTGAGAGAAGGTAAATGCTCATCTTCATGATAGCTCACTAAACAAAGTAGCAGAAATTAATTATACAATATAGACAGCTGCCAGAGGAGTTAGTAGTTAAAGAAAAATGATGGGTGGTGAACTGCTGGGTAACAGTATAGCTAGTGACTCAGACCATGTACTTGCAAGTAAAACCAATATGTAGCACACATTTTGCTTCAATTGTTAAACATTAATTTGTAGATTTATGGTTTTGTTCAACATCACTGTATTTTTGATATCACAGGTAGGTAAAAATGACAACTGATTCCTCTTTTCTGCAGAAAACTTTTTTTTTTGCAAAAAATTTATTAACTGCAGAAAATTTATTACTAAATTCATTACTTCATTTGCTTTTACCATATCTTCTCTTACTTTTCTCAATTGAGAATTTTCAGGCCCCATGACAGCATTGAGCCCACCAGCTTCCTTTGAATACACTGGGAAACTGTGTTGCCAAAAAGACACAGTGAAAATTCAAAATGTCAGTAATCACCCTTTAAGTGCATAATCAAACAAACATACTTTGAGCCTCTGTATGAATTTCTGCCACATGGTGAGGTGTCTGGGACTTGTCCAGTTTCTTTCCTGTGAAGAAACTTTTACAGCTTCATTATCGGCTAAAGATTTGGATCATTTGTTTTCCTGACAGTCATTTTAAGAAAAATAAAGAACTTCTCTAAAATCAGCAGAAACATTCTGAATTCTGATGTAAGGATGGCTTTTATCATCCTGACTTGACCCACTCCATCACTCCTGAACATAAAGAAACATTAGTCCACAGAGAATCGGAAACATAGTTTTAGATCGGCTTGGCAGATTAGTATTTTGGTAATCACATTTGCACTCTCTTTCTATCCCTAACAGCTCTGAGTGCTTTTGTTTCAGAACAAAACTGATAATTTGATTATGGTCTGAATTCAGCAGAGCACTTAAATGCAGTACAAATTTAAATTATTAAATGTTCGAATCATGTGGACGGACTAGTCTCTTTTGTTATATTTAACTTCTAAGCCAGCAATAGTTTCTTTTTTAAAAGATTATCTATTAAATCAGCATGGTTGGATGTGTGAGTTCATCAGAAAGAGGAAGGTACCAGTGATGCTTAGAGAGGCTCTCTAGAACAGAGGCTAGACAGTGTTAAAGGAATAAAGTATGTATTTATTAAAAAGGCCTTCAAAGGATACACCTTGGGCAGTACAAGAGCCTGGCCAAGGCTACACCCAAGATGGATGATGGGTCACATGTTTTCACACTTTTTAAAGTTTTGGTCCATTTACATTTTGGGGTCAATTGTCCGATTAGAGCTTCAGGTTATGAAGTCTCATCCTCCCAGATTGCTCTCCTCAATTTTGCCACTGTTTATACTTTTTGGGCCTGAAGCTGCAATCTCAGGCTGGAAAAAGATTGTTTTGTCTAACTACACTGTGAAGAGAACTTGCTAACACTTTATATGAAGTTCAGAGTTATATACTAATGCAGTACAGAATCTGGAAAATATGAAAGCTAAAGGCATCACCAGAATATCTGTATTTCCAGCATATTAATAAAACAGAAGATACTATACCTAATCTGATTCAAATAGAGGACAAATACATTTCAGAATCTAGGTTAGACAAGACACCACCAAATAAAATTGACTCTGAAACATCTGGTTTGTTTAATACAAAACCATAAACATGCATAATTACTAAATGGCCTAAGCTGTTTCTTTGGAAGGCACCCTAAAAAACAAGGACAGCAGGACAAGTGTTTACAAAGCCAAGCCATATACATTAATCGTGGCATGGGAACATTTTAAAGAAACTATCAAATTCAGAGGGATTATTAAACAGCTGGGATGAATTGTAGGTAGGAACTGTTTTAAATCTCTGCATTCTAGGTCACAATAGAGGCCGTAACACAGGGCACTCACTCGCTCCTTTCTGTTGCTTTCTCTTAAGGGAGAATCATGACTTGTAGAGGGCTGGAACTATTATCTCTTTTTTTATGGAAAGCATCGGTGCAATCGTTAAGGATCTTGAAACTGGGAAGAAGTTTATTGCTGTGACAGATCGGGCAACATATGGAAGGAAGTAAGATGTTCTCCAGAGACAGATTAAGTTTTTGCCAAGGCATTTTACTGAAATTTTGGAAAATAAACAGGTCATTAATTGACTCCAGATTTAGCTACTGCAAATTGTGCAAAGATGTTGCAAACCAGATGCTTTCCCCTATTTGTTTTTACAACCCTTTCTATTTATAGATACCCTTATTTGATTACTTATTCTTTAATAGAGGGCATTGTTTTACACCGGAAGTCTCATCTCAGTTTTTCCAGTAGATGCCTGACTAAAACATACATGTTCACACAATTACAGGGATGAAACATTCAGCAATAACATAAGTAGGAAATAATCAGTAGGAAGAAGTTAACATTTAATTCTTCCCTGGGTTTCTTCGCACATAACCATTTCTAGCCATTCTCTTTGCAGACCCTACTAGTGAAACAGTAGAGGCAAAGACTCTTATCCCAAGGATGGACAGCATTCTTAGACTTGTCTTGCCAATGAAGGTGTGAATACAATCCATGTCGGCATTTCTCTGGCTTCCCAAGTTGTGTGAGAGAGCCACTGATATACCTGTCAGCCCTGTGGAAGCACAGCTTCAACTTGAACTCTAGATTATGGTTGGATCCCAAAATGGGAATGTAGCAGCCAAGTCAACCAAGCTGTACCAACTGACAGAAATACTTGAGAAAAGAAATACTCATTTCTTTTCCACTTGGGCTTCTTTTAGTCTTCAGAATGCAGACTCTATTTTATGCTCTATCCACACAATTTTGATTCATGTTATAAATAACATACTGAGTGAAAAGCATCTGCCCTGACTTGAAAGCAGTGAAGTCTAGTAAGGATGCCTTCTAAAAGGATTGAGCTAGTCACACCAGGTCCTTTATAGTCAAGACAGAAATAGGTACCTCTGAAAGCCAGTCCTGTCATCCTAAAATAGATGTGTGAGACAAGGGGAATGTATTGCCCTATGGTGGTGCTTATTTCTTGCCATAATCCTAGCCAAGTGACAGCACCAAAGACCTGCTTGCAGTGACAGACTGGGAAAAGCCATCTCTTCAGCTGCCACCTAAGTACCTTTGATATGGAAATCAGTGAGCCACTAGCAGTGCAGAAGCTTAGTTTTAAAGATTGCTGCTCATAACATCTCTAGCTTCATTTTAAGGTACCTGCTCAAGTCAGCAAAGCAGGAGATGGAGCTGATGAGGCACCTGAGACTTCGGTGGCACTTGTACATGCACTTAAAGGTACATGTTCTGACAGTAACCTGCCAGTGTACCTGAACCTTGCATAAATGTATTTCTTCATTTCCAGTTTATTCTGGGGAGGCAGATTGTGAATTACACATCTTTAGAAGACATTCTGAATTCATTGTAATAAAAGCTGCATGATTTTACTTGTGAACCCTAACAGGCTTAGCTAAGCAACAGGGACAGCAGCCATGCAGAATTCATAATGCATGTTTTAAAGTGCATTTTGAGGTTCATTTTTCAAACTAATAGGTAGTTATTTGATGTATGAATATTTATTTTACTGTATCCTCAGTCAGCACAAAAGTCCATCAGGCTCAGGTATCCTGTTTTTCACAACAGCTGCTAGTGAATGCCTAGGAAAGAGTGTAACAACATGACAAGTTTATGGTATGACCTCTTAGCTTCCAGGCTTCAGAAAATAGTTCTTTGCCGATGTTGTTAACACAGCTGCCAATTAGGAGTAAAGTGAACGGGAGGTTTATGATGTGACTGTGCACTTCCTAGCTGAGCTACACCTAAGCTTGGGAGACTGTTTCCTGTTTGAAATGTTCTGCACACGTGTAATCCCTCACATCACAACTGCTATTTTAAAAAGTTATTTTCATGTCATTCCCAGGTGTCATGGTCAGAGTTGCCTCCATGTCACTAGTCTGAGCAAAGTGAAGTGCCACTAATCTGAGCGAAGTGGGAGCAAAGTTTATTTTAAAAGCAATAGAGGCTTGCCAGTGGCTTGAAAGCAAAACATTCAGAACTCCATTTGGTTTTAATTTATCATCCAACCTATTATGTTTGGTAACATATTAGGAACCAGTGAGTATATTATTTGTCATAAGCTCCCTAGGACATAAAAGGAGAAAAACATAAAGACTGAAATACACTAATCTCTGCATCATTCTTTTGCAATCCAAAAAGAGAGTACATTCAAAGTACTTTAAAGCAAATTCCAGTGTCAGCCACATACCTGCAGATTATGAGCACTTATAGGGTATACAATGAATTCTGGCTTAGAGTAAAAGAACTTCCAGCAGCATGGTCTGGAAACTTCTTTCAGGACCCAGTTTTGCTTTCATTTCATGTCCTTATATCTAGGAACAGCACTCACCTGTCAAAATGTGATGGAACAAGAGGCAGAAAAAAATTGGCAAACATAAACAGGACCAACCTTCTTCATAGGTCAGGTGCAATTTCAGTTTTGCAATATTTTCTTGCCAAACTTGAGATACTTCAAAAAGGTCTTATGTCCAGACTGAGGAAACCAACGTTCCCAGAAAGTCAGAGCTTTTCAAGTGTCATGAAAAATAGACCCAAGATGAGTAGTTCCTTTTGAAGGTTTTGGCCAAGGAATTTTTCCAGTAAAACTACATTCCATAAACATGGAGCAACACCTTCAGTAGACAACAACAAATGAGGAACACCGGGAGGTTGATTTGAAACAGGCCTGTATATTCAGACAGTGGGACAGGGAGAAAGCCTGTGAGAAGGATGTGATAGGATGCCAGGACAAACATGAGGGCAGACAGCAATATTTTCATCACTCTGTAATTGAGAGAGTAAAAAGAAATTCACAGCCAGAATGGAACTTATCAACCAACTCTCTTGGTGTGCCTATTTCGAGCAGAGGGGGAATCAACAGAGGAAGAGTCTTGGTAAGTGGCTGCTGGAGGAGGGTGTGCAAGGGAGCATGTGAGCTAGATAGGGGAGAAGGGAAATACACCTGTGTCAGGGACTGGAGGAGAAGGAGGGAATGTTTGCTGGAAAATAGTTCATCTTGCCTGCATTGCTGCAGGTTCTAGGCTTTTTCTGGCCCTTCCTGTACACTGGAAGCATTCTCCAAAGGCAGGCTATGGGGAAAAAGAGCTGCAGGCTGCCTGCCTTTTTTCAGAAGGGGCAGCGTGGTGACTGGAAAGGGAGCTTCGGAAAGCCCTTTCCTCTCTGTTGCTCCTGCTGTTTGGTGGGTTTCCACTCTGTTAAAAAAACCAACCTCCTGCAGCTTTATCCAGTGAGACACATCAGCTCTGTGGTGTGTATTTAGCACAGTGCAAAATGTGAGTGAAAAGAAGTATGCAAGAAATACGGAATCTAAAAAGGAAATCTTTAAATTATGCATAGAGGAGTTGATTGCTCAAAGACAAAAAATCCTGTCCAGGGACTTGTCCAGTTCATCATATCAATACTGTAAACTGCATCATCACTGTTTTATTGTGGAAGTTCTGCCAGGAATTATTGTGGGGATTTGTTTGGGCTTTTTATTTTTTGTTAATTAAAAAAAGAATACATATATGTAACTTATACTCGTAAATTTCATGATATGAAGAAAGAAAGCATTTGGGATTAAAAGCTACAGGCATCATGCTTTCTGCTCCAAACAGACAGGGCTATACAGAGCACTTGCTGTGGATTGTGCTAAATTCTGGCTTTGGATAAGGAATAAGTGATCCGTGCATGTCTCATATTCCCCTGGCTTCTTTATTTGTGAGGTTGCTAATCAGACACCAGTATGGCTGATATTATGCAGCCATATAAGTGTGCAGGTGTGTTGGTCACACCTGCTGTGAGGTGGTGGCTCAGCCTTAAAGCTGAGACAGTGATCAGATTCTGTGCTCATCCATGATGTTTTTTTGTACTGGGCCTTTGTTCTGGTTCTGGTGACCTGGGGAAATGAAGAAAATGTCGTCTGCACCCTGTTCTGCAGTGCATGGACAGGCCCATACCCAGACACCATGGGACAGACCTCAGCTCTGTGCTGTATTCAATGCCCCCCTCACCCTTGCAGCAACAGCACAGGGATGCCACTCTGTGTCCCCTCACTGCACCAGGGCCAGTGGCTGCCAAAAGGCTTAATTCCGTTTGCTTCCTTAGGGAGATGGGAGAGGCAGAACAGGTCACCAGCCTCTGCGGAGGACATCCCTCTCCAGGAACAGTTGACACCCCACCATAACTTAAAGCCAAAGCCCCAGCTTTCCTGAGTCTCCAGGAAGAGTAACCAGCAAAGGGATGGCTTTGCTTTACCTAGTGGCTGTCCTGGTGGTGGTGGTTTGGGGACTGTAGAATAAAAAAAGAGGAATTCCAACTCTCAGTGAACAAAATACTTTATATGTATCCTACTAAGTACTTTCCTGCATGCAAGGCTGCAGTCCAGCCTTGGAGTTGAGACTCAGCTTATTGGTTAGTGCACATTGCTCTGCAGAGCCACATGTACCACCCTTGTTACACAGAATTGATAAGATCTGATAACATGCATTTAATAACACGTTGGGAAATCTCTGGCATTCTGCAAGTTTAGGCAACAAGTGTGTCACCTGAAGGAATCCACTACAGGTGTAAGACTATTTTAAAGGGTATTTATTTTCTCCTTTTTTCATGCAGTTACAGTAGATTTTAGCCTGCCTCTGGTGGACTGAAATTGCTTGCAAGGAAAATTAATCTTCCTACAAAATTTTATTTCCTTTTTTTTTTACATAATGGTACCAAAAAAGTTAAGAAAGCCAAAGATTACTGTTATTAGTCAGGAAACTGGTGTACAGAGACAGGTTATACAACTTCCCTGAAGTCTTCCAGCAAGTCACTGCCAGCTAACCATCATATCTGTCTGCCTTATTGGGCCAGAGACTGAAATCATGCAACAAGTATTCATTGATTTTAAGGAGCCTGGAGAATTTCATGTTCCCGTATACCAGTCCCCTGCTGCTGTATCTGAAATAGTGTTGCCAAGAATTTTTCTGTTTTGCCTTGTTGCTTTTTAAAAACTTTTACGAAATCTAACCTTGGCACTGGTTCTCTAGCACAGAGGGAAAAAACTTATGTCAAAACCAGATCAAAACCTGAATATTTCATCTCTTGCCCATTTGATCATGAGAGTACTGGAGTCCTGTTGAAAAGAAAATAAATATCAAAGCCCTTACCTGAAGTCTGCAATGACATGAACCTTCAGCTCCGATAGGAATGTTTGCCTGTGAGTGAGTGACACCAGCAGTAGGGCTATGTGAGGATTTACGATGTATTTGGATAACTGTAAGAAACTAAGTTTATCTAAACACTTCCTTATGTTATCAGTGTGTTATCCAAACACTTTGTTAGTGAGAATAGGATGTGTGAGATTAGGATGTGTGTAAGGCCACCACTACTTAAATATATTTTCAAAGTTCCTGTGGGTTTAGTTTGAGGAACTTGTGTATAGATTCAGCAGATGGAGTTGCACTAAGGGTATGGAAACTACTTTTAGCTCATTTCTGTCATAATAGTCTCCAAATACTTTAGCAGAGGAGGTCTGCCACCTGAAATGTCTTCCTGTCTTTTGAACTCTATTACCCAACTGTTGTGCTTTTTCCTTAATTTACAGTTGAGAACCACTGTCTTTAGGGACTTTACACCGTGTGGGATACTAGCTATTCCTGGCTTGTGAAGAGTTCAGCTGAGGCCAATGGAGTCTCTATTCATATGCTGGTGTGGTTTGACTGAGGAAAAATGTTTGAAAGCTGAACAGGAGTGAGACCATAATGCCTAAATTAGCAGTCAGGCACTGGATGAAACAACTGACCCCTTCCAATGATCTTACCAACCATCCAGGAGCTCTTGGTCCCTTCTAAGCCCCTGGGAGGGCAGAAGGGACAGAGAGGTCACATCCTCTGTGCCTGACATTGCGGCCAACAGACCAGCAGCTTACACTTCACCAGCAAATGTGACAGGAGGGCACAGAGAGGCTGTGTCCAGGGAACTACTGTCATTCCTCAGGCTGCAGCCACAGACCACAGGAGCAGTTATTTTGATGTATTTATGCACTAGCAGTGCTGTTAGGACCCCACATTTACATAAGCCATGGGGTGGTACATCTGGTTAGCTCAGGTGAGAATACAGACTGGCCACTCCTGCTCAGAACAGGCCCAGTGGGGTGGACACAGGTCAGACAGACCCAGTATCATGTGTTGGCCAGTGGGCAGATGCATCTGTTTTCAGAAAAAATATAATGCTGGGATAGGCATACAGTGATTTTGTACATGTCGTCTATCCTACCTGCATTCACGTGGTTCAAGGCAGTCCTGAGCCACAAGCTGGAATTTTGTGCTTAATGGCCCTTGCTGATATTTTCTTCCAGGGATTTTATCCTTTTTTGAATTCTGATAACTTCTGAAAACCACCGTATCCTCTAAAAGTGACTTCAAGGGATCAGCTATGCATATTTGGAGAACTATTTATGTTCATCCACTTTGAACTTACCCCCAGTTACTGTTCCCAGCTTTATCCACTGTGAGAAAAGACCTCATAATTACCAAATGGTGAGGAGACATTTGTAATAGAAAAACCATGTTTGTTGGTTTGCACTCAATTACTTTTCCAAAAAGTTTTAAAATACACTTTGCTTTTTTTGTTTGTTGTTTTTTTTTGTTCCTACTGAGCACTTGTATTGAATTTTCATAAACCTACCCAAGATCTGTTTCCTTAGTGATAACAGCACCATTAAATCTCATCACTGTGCACTGTGTTATCTTTAGGGTGTTTTTTGTCCCATACATTTATCAGCCCTCAAAAGCTAAAATTTTAAGGCCTTCTCAGTCAATGTTGTTGTAAACATCTTCAGTATTTACAACCAATATTTGTTTTGACTGGCAGACTAATTTGGTATTATCATTATATTTTGCCAACTCATTATTCAGTCCCATTACAAAAACCATGTATGGATAGTGGACAAAACAGGTTCCAACACTAATGTCTGTGTGAATCCTCTGGGAACCTAATCCTATTGTGAACACAGATTATTTATTACTACTTTTTTTCCTGTCTTTAAGCTGTCATTAAACCACAAGTGGCCTTTTCCTTTTTATCTGTGATAGCTGAGGTTCTTTATGATTGCTTGGCAGAGGATCTTGAAGAAGCCTTTATCAAATCAGTTACTATTCATTTTGCTTATTTAACATCCTGAGCACCTCCACAGGAGAATTGATGAGATGAATCATACTTTCTTGCCTTGACCCTCATCTTCCTGGCTTTTTTGCACGTGTCCTTATTTCCTTAAGTTTGCCGGGGTGGCTGGTCGGTCAGTCACCTCCCTGCCATCCTTTTGTTCCCTAAACGTACTACTGTTGTACTCCTGCACATAATTTCTAATCCTCTGCTTCTGTGCTGTGACCAGGCCACTGATGTTCTTGTAATCAGGAGGTATTTTATGTAGCAGTACTATCCATTGAACAAGTGGATCTTAAAATGTAAATGAATAGTCCTCTGATGCTGGAACAAGGACACTGGAAGAGAAGAAAAGGATGTAATGTACTATTCAGAAGCCTCATCTCCCAGTTCGAAGTTTATTTTCAAGGGTGTGTGTAAGGCTGTCTCTCAGGCATAAGAAGCCCTGCGTAGCAGTGTTCATTTTTAAAGCTCACTATCATGCGGTTGACACAGCAGCTGACTTTCCTCCAGGACACATCAGTGTCGGGCTCTCCAGTGAAACAATCCTCTGTTGTAATTCCGTGTGGCTTTCAGTTGTCTCCAGCTCGCTTCCTGGCGATGCAGAAGTCTCACATAAACTGGTTTCCTTTTGCCCCAGTCTGATTCCTGGCAGCCCTAGATGAGCTGCAGAGCCTCAGCGCCCCAGCACAGCCTCAGGAAGAAAGTCAAAGTGCCGCTGAGCCAGAGGAAAGCATTTCTGGCTGCTCTAGAGTTCCTGCTGTTTCGTGCCCTGTATGAAAGAGTTTGCAGCCTGTAGTAATCCCAGCAAACAACTCTCAAACAAATGCCTGTGTTCAAACATAAAACATTTTTCCTAAACAGGAGGCAATGAATTTTTACTTTTAAAAGTCCTGGTCACAGAGATAGGATTCAAAACACATGAAGTAAGTGACAGCTTCACCTTAAACACAGCTTTGGGTTCCCTGCATGTGAATTTTTCCTCTTGAATTTGAGAAAGGAGAAACTGCCTGTACTTAGCACATGAGCTGCTGTGCAGGCATCTGTAAAGGCAGAGACAGGCAAGAAGTATAAGATGTGTGGATAGGACTTCAGTATCCAGGATATATTGCATATATAAGGTATTGGAGTAGGTATTAGGCCATAATCCAGCAAACTGAACCATTTCTCTACCTGCAGAATTATAGAAGGGAGTCCAGAGATCAGAAAGTTGAAAGCAGATGCCTTATTTTCTTCTGTGACTTGAAAACATGAGTTTCCTGCTTCTTCTAACTGCATGTCACTAATGTTAATAACAAATGTGCTCCTGTAGTGGATAGGAAGCTGTTTTGTTCTCATAGAACCAGTGCTTTCTCATGAAGAGAGGCTGTCATTAAATTTTAGATGTGAAATAACGAGATAAGTGCAACTAACAATAAAGGGGAAATGGGTCACTTTGGGAAGATCAAGTGGCTGATTACCCTGTAAGAACAGCAGGTTCAATCCAAGCCTGGAGAACTCTGCCAGGTACAACATCACAGACCTTTTTCACTGTTCACTGTGAGGTGTGCATTCTAAGATGTAAATCAGCAGTTCTGTTTTATATACATATATTTATATATTTATATATTTATATATTTATATATTTATATATAAGTATATTTATATATAAGTATATTTATATATAAGTATATTTATCTATACATTTTATATACTTGTATATATATTTTTATATTTGTATATTTATATTTTTAATATTCATTTTTATTTTTATTTTTTATTTATTTGTTCATTTGTAGGAATACAAATGGGAAAGTGCTGTTCATCGCAATTTATCCTCAACTACCCCACTACAGCACTGCCTCATGGAGTAATACTCTAAGGCCAAGGTGGTGTGTAGAAACTCACACTCTTTTCTTGCCCAGAAAAGCCAGCCATAAGTAGCTAGTTCGTTATGAAATATATTTTAGCATTCCTAGAGTACATTGCATTGTTTTCTCCAGCTGATGTCAGCACCTCGCTCGCAGAGAAATGGAAGCAGATCTCAAGTCCTGCTTGAGATACTGCAGTATCTGTGGGCAGCCCTGGGGCAATTTTTCCTGCCAATAGTTTACTCCTTCTATCTCACACTAAATGTCATTTCAGGGAGAAAAGGTGGCAAAGAGACACAAAAATCAATTAACAGAAAAGAAGTGTTGCAGTTCTGCCTGTGAATGCTTACAGAGAAGAGTTTGACTCCTTGAGCTGACTTTGCCAGTTATACTAAGTCCACGCAATCATCAGAAGCAATGTGCAGTATGAATAAGCCTTTAAATAAAGATTCCTGATATCCCAGAGTATTTCAGTATCCATCAAGTCACTGATTGTCATGTTAAATGTGACATGTGGTTATTACACTATAGATATCAGAGTGGACATTTCTGATTTGTTTAAAAAAAACCCCACTAATTCCAGATGTGGTTTTATGAAGGAATCTCCTTTCCTGCATGGATCAGTCACAACATGGGAGCATGGAGTTGGGTTTTCGTCTCATGGGCTGTGCTTCTCTCGAGACTAGCAGCAATTTCAGGTGTGTGCTGGAGCTCCCTCATAGTCCTTGTAAAATGCACAAGGAAGCTTTTATTTTGAAGTACTTTTATGAGATGCATTAGCATGAAGTTCAGTGTTGCTCTATTAACTATTCCAGAAACAGTCTGTAGACTGAGACTGAAATACTTATTAATGCTATTACATAACAACTTAGACTTCTGTAGTACTTCTTGTCTGAGAGGTTGATGGCCAAAGGGGTTTCCTCATCTGAATGACACATTTTTGAAAATAAACAGTGGGTGTCAAGGCAGTCACCAAACAAGGATACAGTCATTTTAAAAGTATGCAAGGAGGGTTACTTCTTTCTTTCGCCATGCACAACTTCAAGCACAGGAGCTTTCAAACACGCATCATAAGACCAGCTAATTCTTGTTGTTTCTTGTTTTATTTGAGTACTATGCAAGTACTGGACTGAAGCCAAAGAATTCAGCCTCAGCACAGGCAGCAGTCATCAGCACCGAGCCTGGGGCAACCCTCTGGCTCTGAAGTTGTGTTTGGACCCTCATGTCTGGGAGGAAAGGAAAGTCATCATTCTGCAACAGAGGCTTCTTATTCTGTACTTTGTGACCTCTGAGATGAGCTGCTGGGAAGCTGGCAGGGCAGCTCTGCCCTCTTGCCTTTCCCTCTGGTGGGGACATGAGAAGGACAGGCAGCCACGGGGGAACTGAGGCTGGTACTCTGCTGTCTGTTACAAGCATATAACTGGGCTTGCTGAGCCCTTAGTGGACTTGTTCACTAGTATATACAGCTTATTTAGGCTCTTGCTGTGGTTTTTGTTTCTTTGGACTGGATTGGAAGCATTACATTTCTCTTAAACTGCTTCCTAGAATTTGGAATTATTGCAAGGAAGAACGCAGAATCCCATTAGCTGAAAAAGTCAATGCAATAGAAAAAGAAATCCTTCTGAATATTTAAGCAGAATGGTATTAAATATCAATACTTGCTTTACATTAGCAACAGCATTTTTTAAATAGAATTGGATCAAAGAACTGTAGATTAATCAAATAAGAACTTCCCAGCACAGAGATATTGTCTCTTTGCAGAAACACTGCACCTGTCATTGACGTTTAAGGGTCTCTGGGGTATTTATCCCTGAAAAGATGGCAGCAGAGTGACTGACACACTGGCTTGGCAAGATGGGGTAGGAATGGGAGCCATCTCTTCCCTGCTGTTCAGGCTCTCTCTGCTCACACCTATGAAGCAATCCTACCTCTCCTCTGCACAGCAAGGCAGAGAGACTCTGCTTAGAGTCTCAGAGAAGACCATGCAGCCATACCTGGAGCAAAAAGCAGCACGTACAGCACTTGCAGGTGCTGTTAATGGTAATAACAGGTAATGGAGGCTTCCAGTCTACAGCATTAATTTTAAATTTCTAGTACCTGGAATTATATTTCTCCATTTTATGGCACTGCACAAGTCTCACATTGATGAGGAATAAAATTCATAAGGTGTAATGAGAACAGATTGCATCGCAGTAAAACTGTGCCCTAAGGGGTTTTGCATGGAGCAAAATTTTCATGAATAATTGAGAACAAGAGCTGTCCTTCCCCTTCTCATGTTTAGGTGACTATATCTGCCCTGTCCTCTGTGAAGAGGCAGGTCCCAGGCAGTGCCATTTCATGGCCCTGCCCTGGTCAGCATCTGTGAGGTGGGGAGTGGGTGAAGTGCTTCATTGTACCTATTTGATGTCATAAGATATTGTTTGCCTCAAAGCTGGAGAACAGGACACAGACAATAATGTCACCACAGGTAGATGTCCAGGTAGAGTTTTGGGAGGTCAGGATCCCCCATGGGTTGAGATGGAGGTTGAGCCCCTTCTGCCTGGGGCTTGCAGCCACTCCAACAGTGCTGTCACCTGCCAGGCCCCAGCTTGACACTGGTCTCATGGGAAAGGGCACGGAGGTGGCAGCATCATTCCTGAGCTGTGGTTCTTAGAAATCACTCATTTCCCATGATTCTTAGAAATCAGCACACTCTAGGGGTGTATTAATCCAAAATATTGGTATTTAAAAATATAATGAAAATTATTTGACTAGGAGGGCATTTTCAGTATATTTTCAACTCAGATTTTCTGCCCACCTGCTGATAAAAATGGCAGTGTTCTGTTTCTGTACATTAATCAAAGAAATAGTGTCTTCTGCTAACTCAGTGGTTGATATGGGAGGATAGAATGCGAGCACATGCCCCTCTGTCTGTTGGAAAAAAAAACCAACAACAACAAAAAAGATGTTGTTATAGCAAGGAACCTGAATAACAGAGAACCTCTCCATCCCCTTTCCCTCTTCCAGGCTGTGGCCAGTTCTTGGTAGCATTGATGTGAGGAACTCTTGGGTTTTGTTTACTGTTGAGTGACTGCTGCTAGGTGTTGTTGAATTTTTTTCATCCCAAGGGCTTTGCTTGTTCCAGTGCTCGTTGTACTGTGCGGTTTTGGAGATTTAGACAGCCCTTCCGTAAACGGACTTTTTCTCAGCAAACAGGGGTATGATTTTTAGAAAACTAAGCGAAGGCACCATCTCCAGAGATGAGTCAACAGCTGGGCAGCGTAGAGCAGAGGAGGAAAAGGTTTTCGGCAGCCCTCAGTACTCTAAAACACGCATTCTCGAGCGTCTTCAACTATTTCTTCTTTGCTTTCTGAAGCAGCCCCTCCGTCCTGGGTAAACTCCAGCCAGCCGGGGGGCTGCCGGGACAGGCTGGGGCTGGGGCAGGCTGTGCGGGGCTGGGGCTGGGACAGGCTGTGCGGGGCTGGGATAGGCTGAAGCTGGGGCAGGCTGTGCGGGGCTGGGACAGGCTGTGCGGGGCTGGGACAGGCTGAAGCTGGGGCAGGCTGTGCGGGGCTGGGGCTGTGTGCCGGGCTGCGGGATCGCTCCGCAGGCTCACTTCCACAGGCTGCTCTGGGAGCGATTGGCCCGCGCGGATCATGTGGGAGAGAGCCGGAATCCCGAGCTGTAGTAGCTCTTGGCACTCCTTTTTCGTTTAAAGCGCTCGCTCCTCGCAGCTCCCTGGGGCTTAGTGCCTCCCTGCTCTCCTTGCCCTGATTCCGATCGGGAGCAGCTCCCGGGACGGCCGGGGCGAGCCGAGGGCAGCGGCGATGTTGAAGCAGGTGCCCCGGGCCGCGGGCACCGCCTGTTTCTACCTGAACGCGGTGTCCCCCGAGGGCCAAGAGCTCTTCTGGCGCTGCGATCCGCCCGCCCGGCGCCCTCCCTACAGGACCAGCAGGATTCTCGCCCGTCACCAGCTGGTGACGAAAATTCAGCAAGGTGAGTTGCTGGCAGGAGCGCTCCGTGGCCCGGCGTTGGCGCAGGGTCTGCAGGTCTGCTCTTTCGTAAGAGAACAGGTTCTAATGCCTCGTGTTTCAGGCTCGTTTCTTGTCTCTATTCCAAACTAATCTGGCTACAGACAGGGTTTGAAATAGTCATTCATACCTCTCTGTTTCCACACACACGCACCGACAACCAGGAGACAAACACTCCTGCACGATTAGAATTTTAACTAAATTACCTTTTAATCATAAACTACTGTGGTATCTTCGGTTCTGAACTTCGTCTTGTCTGACTGTGGGAGCAGTTACTGGCACCTGTGCATCTGCTCTGATCGCTGCAGGTCAAACCTGCTCATGGTAACCCAATTTAAAAAGAAGCTGAAGTCCAGTGCGGCTGGAAGAAGGCAACTGGGATAACATCCTTTGGGAGCAAGTGTGTGTAACTGTCAGGACATTAGAAGATCTTATCCTTAAAAGTCGCATACCCTTAAAAATAATTGCTGACTGGGCTTTCTGCAGCTGCTTAAGCAGTTATCTAAGCAGTCATTACAAATGCATCGATTTGGTTTTTTCTGAATGTCTGTCTATGGCACTAAAGCTAAATGCAGATTGGCCTCAGAACAAATCCTTTGGCCTGTGCACACAATTTAAAATCGTCTTCACAATGTGAATGCAAAGATAAAAACCCTAACCAACTGTACAGATTTTTCCGGATTAAAAAGCAAATCAATACATAGTTTTGTACTGGCCATGCTTTCGTATAGAATCCTGTTTTCAAGAACACCATTTTCCAAAGTGGATGTGGTCCTATATGCAGAAAAATGTCGTGGAAAAAAAAAAAATCCTGATGATAATAGCCACTTTCTGGACGGCTTGAAAAAAGGTGTTTGATTCTGCTGACTAGGGGCAGACATAGAGATAGCATCATTTACTGTCATATCTGGCAAATATCACAGCAATTGGTCAGAGGTTTTGACCAGCAGCAGTTAAATGGAGTGGCTATTTCTGTGTGTTGCTTTCCAGTAAGATTCTTTAGATCTGTGGCTGTCAAACTCTGGCAGAAGTATAGAATATAGTGATGAAATTTTATGGCATTTATAAAGAAAACAATGCATAATTCTTTGGCCACATTTAAAAATATGAAAAAGTTTCTGTGGCAATTAGGAAAATGTGGTTGTTTGCAAGGCAGTCTCAGGAACTGGTCATGTTTGAAGGATACTGGTCCTCACTGCAGCTCTGATTTCAGGAAGGATATTATGTCATTCTGTGTACCCAGTGTATGGCCTGGATTGAATGGAAAGAAACGGTAATTTATTTCTCCACAGGTTTATTTGAAAATGCTTTGGGTGCAGTTCTAGTATCAAGTTAGTGTTCAAACAGCATTAACTGAGGATGTGGTGGATTAACACACCTCTTCTACCTTTCATGGTGCCGTTAACATTCCCTCTTGTACCCTGTAATCTGTCCAGGACAGCCAGGGCTGCCAAAGCTAGCCAGTGGTGCTGAGACTTTGGAGAAGCCTGCATGGTGAGGAGTTTCAAAGTTGTAACATTTCTTCCTGCAGCTTGTTGCATGGATGGTCAGTCTGTGGTCAATGATCTCTGCTCCTCTTTTACAGTTTTCCAACATGTTCTGCACAGAGCTGTGGAAATTATATTGGTATAGTACCTTGATCATATCCTGTATGTTACTGTTCAGTATGTGAAATATTTATGTATTTTGAGTCACTAAGAGTAAATACATCATTAATTCCTTCATTTCTTTTATTGATGTAAGCTGGGGACAGTATCCGCTGTTGGTCAAGTGTCAGTTCATTAGCAGTAAAGAAATTAAGTGTGCAGATCCGTGCTGATTTCTGTCTATAAGCCCATATGTAGGCAGACACACATCTAGTGCAAAACTAAGGTACACATTTTTTTCTACAGTGCCCCAAGCAATGACTAATAATTTTGATACAAATAGTTTTGTTAGCAATACTAAAATACCTAAGCCCAGCTAATATGGCTCAGTTTGAAACCTCCAGTTTACACTCTAGATGAAAAACCTAGATCCATCAATCCCTTCCAAGACTTTCACCAAGTTTTGCTGAGTCAGCATGTTGCCCTCTCTGCATGTTTTGTTCAGACTGTGAGCAGTGCAAGGGCAATGGATCAGTCCCCATCCCCTTCCCAGAGGGTACTGGAAGAGTACTCTAAAATGGGTGGAGTTACCAGTCTGTGCTTTCAGAGGTGGATGAGTTTTGCCCCATTAACAAATGGGATTCATAACTAGCAGAGTGCCACAGAGAAACTTATAAATAATACATTAAAAAGTAGATTAGGAGATGCAAGAGGAGAACCAAAACTTGCTTTCAGTCATCCAGTTGAGGAAAGCATGTAAATCATTATTTAGTTGCTTGAATTTGTATATTTTTGAGTCATACATTTTAAGGCCATTAAGACAAAGTATTTGAGCATAGCTACCCCAATTCTTGTGTTAGCACCTCTCCAATCTAATAATCTCAATTATAGCAAATGTTTAGAAAAAGATCCAGTCTGCATTTGAAGGTTCTTGGAATGGTGAATCCTGCCTTGTTAATTGCTTTGCTGAAAACAGATCTGCCACATGTTTAAGTGCTAAGCTGCCCTGGGGCTTGTTTGAATACCTGCTCTCTACTTCTTACCCAGTTATTTTTCACTTGCTGGTTTTCAGACTGGAGGCACCTAAAGTAGGATTGTTATATCAGGGAAAATTTTTCCTTGGGGAAAGGAATGTTTTACAAAATCACGACATATCCAATTTACAATGTATAAAGCAGTCAGAGCTTCCAGTCCTGGTCAATAATGCAGTGTGATACAAAGTGTTGTACATACTGCTAGCTTTTCAGTCATTAGCTGCCTGTACTGTTCTAAACTCTGCTAATTTATCATATCACAGTACAGCTTTTCTTCCTCCTTGAAAACACATTTGCTAAAGACTATTTCCTTTGTATTTTCCTTTGGTGTTAGCTAAAAATAAGCTAAATGAGTCATTAGAGGAATTATACCATTTAATCATTTCCAAAAAGAAAATCACCACAAGGGAAATGACAGGAACCAGATTGTTATTTCAATCAGATCATACCTTGAAAGTCCTAAATATTTGTTCATGTACACCATCAACTCCTTGAGGCAGAATTATGAGGTGGCCTGTGAATATGAGTAGTAATTATCTGTTTGATTTTAAACAGGTAGTTTCAAGATGTGATCTTTTTGATGATTCCCTTTCCCACATAAACCCGTTAGTTTCCACACTGAAGGGGACACATGCCTCAGCATAAAGGAACGGGGTGTAGCATGCTTGGTCTGAGGTATTTATTCAAACTCTGTATGCAGTAACTGTATGAGAATTCATGAACGATTACTCATGTTTTCTTTAAATAAATAAGATGGTGACTTTCAAGAATTTATATTACATGAGTCACAAAGTTGTTATTTCTTTCACAGTACATGGCCAAACTCAGTGCAGAACAGAAAATATGAAAAGTAGCTGTAGGTAAAAGTAAGGAAGAATTAAGGCCATACCCTGAAAATGTTAAATTGAAATCATTGAATATGCAGTACAGGTAGAGTGTAAGTCAAGGCGAATGAAGCCACATCTGCCCCAGCATAAACAGGCTGCTAAAGAAATGTTCCCTTTCATCTACAGTAAAATTAGATTCTTAGCCTGCATGTTCAATAAGACAATAATATGAAGAAACAAATGAAAATAAGACAAATTCCTATTCTCGGTGAGTGAATTCCTGCCCACAGTGTGTAATGTTCTGTGATTTGTCTCGGTTTATGTCCACAGGCAAGAACAGTTGAGGAAAATTGTTCGGTGGAGCGATATTAAATCAGACTTTCAACTTTTCAAGAAAAATTCTCCATTCAATGCTCAGCAGATGTTTTATACTTTTATGTGTTGCAATTTCAATTTTGATCTTGTATGTCTACTATTACCTTTGGGTCACCTGGATTTGTCTGGTTTGAGCAAGTTTTAGACGTGCAAACAAATTGACTTTTCTGTCTTATAGTCTTTCCTTTGCAGTTAGGTCGAGGTATTTAATTCTTCTCATTTTCTAAGCATGAGTAAAATTTGTGGAAAGTGTTACAGAGGTATATAAGTGACTTGGAAAAAATTATGCAATCCAAGTGACCTAAATTTCAACAAATATTGTACCATAAGAGCTAATATACTCTCATATTCAAAAGGAGAACAGGGAAGTCATGTAGGTGAAAATGTTGCAGTCATGGGCTGCATTAAAAAAAGCCCACATCAAATTCCTGGTATGCACACAGCTGTGGATTACAGGATGAGAAATGGGATACAATTAAAAAATTAAAGTATGAGTGAGTGTGAGTTTGGTCAGTCATACAAAGAGGACAAAATACAGTTGTTCAGGCACCCTGAACCATAGTCTTTCTCATGTTCTGGGTGCTGGCCACTTTACCTGCACATGTTTAAACCTCCCTGACTGAACACAAGAAAGTGAAAGACAAGATTCAGCCTTGGTGGTAACGATGCAAACACCCTCACTTATGTCATCTCTGACCAGTGCTGGTGGTCTACTGCCTCCTGAACCTGTAAGCCAGTTAGTCAGGGCAGCAGCAGTTTGTGCCTACTTTTCAGCCCCCGGTGCCTCATCTTACGGTGGTGCCTCTGTGTCTGTGCTCCAGCCCAGGCACGCAGGAGAGGACAGAACTGTGGCTGGGGTTGCCTGGAGCATCAGGAGGAACATGCTTAGCTGCAGAGCTGCTTTGCAGACCTCAGCTGGGACATGGTCCATCCTCCTCCACTGTCAGATACGGGTGGGGCAGGTGTGTGCTCACAGCAGAGGGATCTTTGGGTTGGTTGCTTCATACACTCTTTAAGGTCCCTTAGAAACTGAGACCCTCTGATGCCTGAGGCTTCTTCATCATCTTTTCTTCCTCATACACTCTTTCTTCGAGTCCTTAGAGCTAGACTTGGAGAAACTAGACTGCTTAAATAAAATAATAGGATTTTTTAAAATACTTTTATTACGTCCTTTTACTCTGAAATGGTTGAAGTATTTGTGTGAAACTTTAACACAAAAAATGTGAGCATCCTTAGAGGTATTTATAAGCTCAGAGTGCCCTAAGATGTGTTTATATTTAAAAAAAAAATTAAATATTGGTCTATAAGAGTGCAGTCCAGCTAATTAAAGTTTTACAAAGCTGTTCTTCATAAACAACAGGACAATTAAAAGGGAGAAACCTTCACTGGGGCCACTATCTGGCAAAAAGGCTCAAAAAGTGAAGATATCTGGAAATACCTGTGTGTGTTTAACTAGAAGTGGACTGTATGGTACTGGAGGTTGGATTCAATAATAATGGCTATTTATTGCCTTAAAGCTTCACAGCCACAACGTGTCAGGGGCACTTCAGCTGACACATGCAGGTTGGACACCAAAAAGTAAATCTTGGCTCTTCTTATGAGTTAAGGGACTTTTGCTCTCAATTTCACTGAAAGCAGGATTTCATCCAAGGTGAAATCTTAAATTGAGGCTTTTTTGAAATTGTGAAATGAACAGTTGTAGTTGTGCTATATATCTTCTGTATTGATGATGGAGGAGACTGAATTTCATATTAACCCCATTGTATAAGTAGAGGCAGTAATATTAAAAGACATTTAGGCCAATAAATGCAAGATTTATGCTCAATGAATGAATGACTAGAGTAATAATAATCAGAAGGGGAATTAGTTTCAATTTAGAAGAAGTGATAAGTCACTGTGGCATATAAAATACTACATGATGTAAGCAAAATGGAAATGACTCACGAAAGTAAATTAATTAAGAGAATATGTACATAGCATTTTGTTACTCAGTTTGTTATATCCGTATTTATGCAGAAATCCTTGAAAATAAAGTGCAGTATTTGTACCATGAGCACTGTAAATGTTAATTTAAAAACTCTGCAGCTTTAGGTTCCAAACAGATATTTTTATTTCTTGGCAATTGATAGTTATGTACTTTTAATTTTTTATTCCTGTGCAAGCTATGTAGTCATTGATAGCATCTTAGCCTCACTCATTTTTTTACCGTACTCCTATCATATGATTTTCTCTGATGCTTAATTGCACTTAAACAAATATATGAGCTGTTTCATATAGGGCATCACATGTGTTTGGATTAGTTCCTAAGGGACTGAGCAAACAGGACCCTTGTTACTAGGTTATTAAACAATTATCTGTAGCTGAGTTTGTTACACCTTTTAATAGCTTCTTTTGAGGGTAAAATGATGAATTCTGTGTCCTGTGAGCTTGATCCGGTACATACTAGTTGTGTAATTTCTTATTTATACTCATTTTATAGATATATAAATGTGAGCAAGTCAGAAAACCCTCATCTTTGTGCCTTGTGGTACTCTTTTTGTTAAAAAACCTGAGGAGTTTCACCTTTCAGGTTCAGTTTCATGGGTCAGCTGAGCACACCATAATACGGTAGGAGAGAGGAAGGCTTGAGCACCTTGAGCTGGACTGTTTAGAAGCAGTTGAAGAGTAGACAGTATGATTCAGAGGACTTGAGAGTATTATGGCTTGGCTGAAAAGGATATGTGTGACTCAGTTTGAAAACATCTTGTGGGTTTTGGCCTCTCATTTGTTACAGGACTGGGTTTAATTCTGCTGGGAGAAAACAATCACTCCATAGCAGTTCAGAACACATGGGATTTTGACTAATACAGACACAGAGATGAACAAAATTTCCTGTCCTTGTGATAAGTTAGGTAAACTCGGCAAAGTAACTTGGTTTAAAATAATGGGCTGTGCAATACGTCTTAAGTAAATACCATCTGCCAGGCATGGAAACTGCCTGCCTGGAACATACCAGACGTTTTGCTTTCCAGTCAAAGCCCTTTGCCAAAGAAGGACTCAGCCCTGCTACTTAACCAGATGAATCTTCCCCTGTGCTAAAAGAGAAAATAATACATCCTAATAATGTCAACTGATATTGTTTTAATGAGCTAGATGTTACAGGCCTTTGGCAATAGTTGTGCTCTTTTTTAATCAGATTGTGGTTAGAGGAGGGTCTGTGCAAGCAAAGTTTTCAGGATTTGGAACCAAAATCTCTATATATTTACTGTCATCTCTCTCCTTTAGTCCCAATGGCCTAAAGGGTATCTGATTTTCCCCCCTTAATGTGTCACTAGTGTCTTTCATGGTTTGTTTATTTTATTGATTATACTGTGCTTGTTTCTAGTCCTCCACCACTTGAATGGTTTAGGAATATGGATAAAAGCCGTAAGTTCAAATCTAAATCTCTAATTTAATTTCAGCTTTTATCCTTAGTCACATACACACACCCATTGGCATCTGGCACCCACCAGACCTGTCATTTGCTGGGAGATTTCTCAGCTTCCTTCCTGGAATCATTTGCAGGAAAATACGGCACCCTCGCCTTTAAGAAAAGGCAATACAGCTTTTACTGCTGAATGGGTTGGGAAGTGAGGATGATGGTACAGCTTTTCCTCCGGTGTAACACTTCTCTGCAAGGAGCTGCTGCTTCTCCAAACCCCCAGCATGTGCTGAACCATGTGGTTTTTCCCTAGATCTCTGACAATGCTTTCCCCTTCCTTACTGCATGTAGACTTTGGGCCAATTACTTCAATGTCCAGTTATCCACATTATTATCCAGAAACTCCTGCTTGCAGATATTAGGTGTTAACACATCATGTTCCTGTGTTGGTGAGCAGTAAAACGTCCCTCTGAGTCTGAGTGGGCGTATCTGTAGTGCGAAATAAAAGAGATGGGAGGTGAGCTTGAAGTACCCCCTGGGCTGCTGAGCAGATCCTCTGGCTCTGTTTTGGGCTTCTCCAGCTGGCTCAGCTCAGACTAAGCCTCAGAGAAGACTAGGGGAAGACTAGGTAGTGAGGACATGAGCTGAGTGATGCCACTTGACCGAAAACCAAGAATCAATCTGTGTTTCATTTAGCAGGGTAATTGTAACCGCTCTTGCTGCTGCCACAGGAGGTGCAAAATTAGGAAAAATCTTGCTCACAAGGTCTAAAGATCCAATATTAAAGTTTCTGTAGTATTATCCCCCAAAAGAGGTAATACAATTTTTAATGCTTGAAGTTTCTGATGGAAGTATGCAAAAGTAAATGTACCTTGTCATGAGGTGCCTTTTCATTCCTGCAAAAATGCAGAAAAAATTCTGTTTAAAAGCCAAGTACTTAAGTAATTTTCATTATATCATACTGTGAAACAGACAGTTCATAGTAGGTAACCACAACCCCATCCTTCTCCTTTTGAAATCAGTATCCCAAATCTGTGTAAGGCCAGAACTTGCAAAAACCATTCCAAGCAATTAGATCATATTGCTGATCCCAATAACTGCAGCATCATTGAGTGTCCTTCCAAAAGACCCAAGATTTGAAAAGGGACCAAAGACATAAGATGACTCTAGACTTGAGAAGGAAGCAGCATCTCTGTCAATGCTCAGCTGGCACAAGGGCAGGACTTGTGTGAAAGGCACAGTCCTTTTCCATCATTTTAGCTTCAGGAAGCACAGAATGTTTTATTTTCCCGAGTCCCCAACTGATACAGGAGTGGGAGTCCGAACATGACAAGTCTCTCAGAGCCACACAGTGTGGCTTTTTCATAACATATCTAGCAAACTTTAATGTCTGCGGGATGAATCTAAGTTATGTGTCTTTAATTGCATCTGATGGTGGCAGCTGAATATCTAATCATTTTGTAACTTCAGAGGTAATGGCTTTCTCTTCCTGCAAACCTTTATCTGAAGGGGATAATGTAAAATCCAAAAGTTAATACTTGGCACAGAAGGTGAGGCAGTAAGTCCCTGACTTCAATTTTTTTTCCTTTTTCTTTTCATTTTTACAGCTATATTTATATTTCTGAGGCCATTTTAAAACTGCCATTCTGTCAGCTTCACTTCGTTAAAAATGTGGCAGTCTGCCTATGTCTTAACCAGAGTTAAGAGGAGTTTCTTGTCTCTTAAATTCAGCAAGCATCAGTCTGTATCTGTCTTGAAAGCTCCTTCCAGATTAACAGACTGAGATATCAGAATACTTTTTCCAAAACTTTATCATTTGAACTGCTGATTCTGCATTTAAACTAGACACCCTTGCCAAAACCTGAGCCACGGCAGCAAAAGCTGCATTTCATACTGCTGCCTGAGTGCTGTAGCCTGGATCAAATAATACAGGCACTAATTCATGGCAGGATTGCTCTATTTTCATCCAGTGCTTTATGCTGAAAGCTGGAGCTGTCTTCATCACAGGGATGGCTGATCAGATGTTGCATCAGTGGTGCTACCTGGGGAGATCCATGGCTGCAGTTCACCCCTGAGACCATCCCTCCCCAGCAGCTTGGAGCCCTGACATCCTCTTTGAAGGGCCGTGGGTGCCAGCAAGAGGTGAAGGGGTGCCCTTGCACTTGCACATAGGGCAGTTGTCAGTTCAGACTAAGAAAGGTTTGTTTACCAGCAGCTTCTGAAGGAAGGAAGAGATTTCCAGTGACATTTTAATTCCCTTTTATGAAGAGCTATTTTTAGACCGTGCTGCTGCCAGTCATATCAAATGCTTTGTGTCTTTTGAATTTTCACTGAACTGCATAATGAGCGTTTCAGCTCCCTGGCACATAATGGCAGTGTTATTTGCTGAAAGTCTTATTATTTCAAGTGGCCGCTTATCTGAAGATCAATTCATTAGTTCTGGCCTGTGAAGTTTAAAAGGAAACAATTGCAGTTGCTAAAGAAAAAATTAAATTACATTTTGTTTCAGTAATACTTATTTTCTCTAATATTGGGTACTGAAAGTCTATTTTAAAACTGACAAAGCAGATGATTCATATTTCAGGGCTGTAATCTGTCCTCTGACATCCATAGCTTTTCAAGATGGGTGAGAGAACTGGACTATCGCTGAGGGAAATTTAGTTCATATTCCATTATTTGGTTTTTCTTTTTAGTCGGAGGGTGCAAACCAGTTTCCACTAGTTTCCAGGTGCTCATGGAAAGCCACCAGCAATGATGGCTGCAAGCAGAGGTCAGTTAGGTCACTCAGCTTAGTTTACTCAGCTAGGTAATTATGTGTTACTCAGAGGTGTCTCAGACCTTTGAAGTTGCATTGTTCTAGAAAGTTCTGTTTTGGACCATTTCTGTGGAAGACTTTGGTTAAGAAAGTTGCTGTATCACTGTTGGACTGTTATTGGGCATGGGGCCTAAAAGTTGTTGTACAAGCAGGAAGGCAGTTCTCACACACCACAAGGTATGATATTATGCAAAAACTGGAGGAAGTCTGTGGTCCAAAGTCCTGGAAAATCCCCCATCTTGAGTCTTCAGTGAGGATCAGTATAAAGCTGTTGGCATTTTCATGGTAGCTCTGCAGAGCCACTGACTCCCACACTGGCAAGGCTTTTTACAGCTCCATGGTGCCTGTGACTGTTTCTGAGAACAGAAAGTTTTCAAAAAAACTGCCAAGACCAATAAAGAGAGCTTCTATCTGAATATACAGTACACAGAATTCCAAGGGTAAGGACACAAGGAGTTGAGTGAGTAGCTTTTCTTGTCCAGAAAAACTTTCCTGTTACCAGAATGCTTTCTTTCTCCTGAGCCATAGAAGCAGTTAAAAATTTTCTGGTTGAAACTATTTCCATATAGCTTGTTTTTTAGAAAACTTATGAAAACCCAAAATTGTAGAATAATTGTCTGTAGCGAATATTCAATAGATATATCCACAATCCATTTAAAGTGAGTCAAAAAAGTGCCACTCATTTTTTAAATGTCTTCCTTATTGACTCTGTAGCAGCTGGAAAACTATAGCAAGTTTTAATTATCTTCAGAAAACAAAAAGCTCCTGCCAACACATGCTGGTTATTATCAGCAGCTGCTGTATGCTGACATACTCTTTCAGCATACATGAGGCTCAGCTGTCCTAAATAATCATAGTAAAATGTAAAATAGATTTATAGTGATGTTAATTTCTTGTTAGATATTTAACTGCTGATGTAATTCATACTGACTTTAGGTCTGCTTCTTTGTTTAAGCTATAAGAAAATTATTTAAAACCAGGATTAATATTTAAGAGGTGCAAATAGCTTGGGCAAGTTTAAAATATTTAACTGTGGTGCTTTTTAACAGTCCACTAAAAATAATGAAATTCCCTGTTGTCATGGTTTTAGCATTTGTATAAGTGTAAAATTTGACTTCCTGCCTTTGAGGTACAATAACTGTAATTTTATAGCAATGAAAAAGTTACAAAATAATTTACAAAATGATTTAAACAAAAATCTCTACATGTCATCCTTTTATTAGTGGAAGTGGTGATCTTTATGGCAGTATGACAGTGGCAGTTGTCAAATCAGATGCTGCAATTCTGTTTATTCTGTAATTTAGCAGGTTTTTTGTTTGTTTGTTTGGGGGTTTTTTTGGTTGTGTTTTTTTTTTTAATGGCACTAATGTCCTCTTCAGTCTGAGACACCAGTAAATACATGTGACATTTATGCTTCAGAAACATTTAGAAGGACACATAGGTATGGTAGATTTTTTTTTCAATGTATCTTGAGCCTGCATCTTCTCTAAAATGGAAAATTTATGATTAACTCGATTTTCCATTACCTTATATTCTCTGTGATCTATATTAATTTTGCACTGAAAAAGTGCAAAGGATATCAGCCAATCTGTAACATGTGTTGTTGGCACTAAGGCATTTTTTGATCACATGAGAGATTGACAGAGATTTGATGGTTTCCATTCTGAGGCTTAACCTGGAGGGAAATGTTGCATTCAGTGGATTGGACTCTTGACATTTTAAGTTCTTTAATATGGATTAAAAATATGCATGAGACTCCACATAGTTCTATTTCACTGAAATGACTATTGACTTTTGGACTTGAGTTTTCACCAAGTCTGTTTTTAATCAAACTTCAGTCTACTGAAGTACAGTTCAGGTTCCAGTTTTAAGTAGGACTCAGGTGACATTCATTTAGGCTGTGTCCATATGGTTACACAACTTCACACCTGCTGGGTAAGGCACATATTCCTTTGCTGTCTTAGAGACCCAGAGTTCAGATCCCCAGTAGAGAAAAACACTATGCTGAAACAAAATTGCTCTAGTTTGCATAAAAATATTACATGCAGGAGCATCACAGTAGCACCACTAAGTGCAAGAAATAATCCTGTAGTCTCGCATTCAGAAACCATGGTTTCTCGTTTGATATGTCTGCTTCACTGAAACATCCTAAATCCTCCAAAACTTCAATGTACGAGAGCTGCCCAGGCAACAAGACTGAGAACTTTACAGAATCACAGAATAATTTAGGTTGGAAGAGACATTGGGGGGTCATCCAGTCCACCTCCTGCTCAGAGCAGAGACAGTTGGATCAGGTTGCTCAGGACTTCGTCAGGTTTATTCTGAGTTCTCCAAGGACTGATACGCAACTTCCACATGTGCTCTGGGCAACTTGTGATGTTATTTGACACCTTCATGGTGAATTTTCTTCTCTCTTATGTCTAATTGGATTTAAAATTCTGCAACCTTGTTTCTGTTGCCTTTCATCATACAGTTGTGTACTCTAAAAAGATCCTGGCTTCGCTTTCCTGTTAAGTAGATGAAGCCATCAATTAGCTCTCCTAGCCTTTCCTTCTGAAGGTTAACAAACCCAGCTCTGCTGGTCTTTCCTTCTGTGTCAAGTGCTTCAGCCCTCTGCAGGGCTTGGTGTGATATGCCCATGATGTCCTTGTGCTAGGGAACCCCAAAATGAGCAGAGCAGCCTGTAGTTTCACAAGTGAGGGTAACAAAAAAGCAATCATGTACCTTGACCTGCTGGCTACATTCTTCCTAATGCACTAGCCTAGTGTGAGGGTGGTATCATTGGCCAAAAGGGCAAATTTATGTACAGTTGGTTGCCAATAGAACCCTGAAGGACTTTTCTGCAAGAGCTGTGCTTGTCCAGTTAGCCCCAGTCTGTCTGGTTGCAGAGGGTTATTCCATCCCAGATGCAGGATTTTACATTTGCTTATGTGGAATGTCTGAGGTTCCCATCAGCCAATTCCTCCAGCCTGTCAAGGTCACTTTGAAGAGAAGCTCTCCAGCATCTCAACCACTCCTCCATGGTTTGGTATCATCCACAAATTTGCTGAGAGTGCACTTTATTCCATCATCCAGATTGTTATTAAAGACATTAAACAGTATCAGCTCAGTATCATTGTCTCAGGGATACCAATAGTAACCAACAACTAGCTGGACTTTGTACTGCTGAGCACAAACTGTGAGACCAGTGGTCCAGTGATTTGTCTCACCATTTGTCATCCATGTAATCTATCATTCACTTTCCCCCTTTGTCTGTAACGATGCTATAAGGTGAGAGACCAAGTTAAAGATAAGCCTCCTTGTTCTGTCTCCTTCCCTAACTAGTCTCTAGCAGCCCATGGGTTGTGGTGTACTTGATGCTGTGTCTTATTAATCTGCCTCTCAAGGCATCAACCCAAGTTCAAGATCTTGCCCACATTGCTATGGCATAAGCAACAGTAAACCTTTTTCACTTGTAACTTCTGTCAACTTCAATTTTATATAAATTAATAACTATACGTCAGCACAGATAATTGAACCAGGACCTCCAATTTAATTGATCTGTGCCACAAGCACTATGCTATAGAGTCAGTCTCAGTAGACCTTCCAGTTCTGTAGCATACATGGTATTGGATTCATAAATTATGGAATGAAACTAACCTGTGGTTCTGCAGTCTTTAAAAAGAAAATAGGATGAAAGCAGAGAAAAATAAACTGACTTTGTAGCTTTGTTTATTTGTGATTTGTCGTGGTGAGCTGTTGATGTATATTTAGTAAAGTCCAATGAGTTGATGCCATTTGAATTAAGTTGTTTTATCCCAGCTGAGGAGCTGCAGATTAGTCTCAGGAAATTTGCAGCAAAGAAGAGATTCAGGGTGAGATAAGAGGAGAGCAGCAGGTCTGCTCCACTCTTCCCAGTGACTTTATTTCCAATGTACAGCGTGAGGTGAGGCCACATCTGCAGAGCAACTGAACAACCCACAACGGAGATAAAATATAAGACAAATGAGGAGTAAGGAGACAGACAAGGTAGGTAGGTCACTGTTGTCACTAATGCAGGAGATAGAGGAGTCCACCAGAAATATCCAGGATGCTGAATCAGAAGTTGTTTTTCACCCCAGCTTCTGAGTCTTAGTCTTGCCCCAGGCAACGGATAGCTGTATTTAAACTGCCATTATCTATCCAGGATTACAAATATGACTCAGGTAAAAGAGGGCAAGTAAATGCAGGTCTACTGCAGGGATGTACACATAAGAAAATGAATCTACACAGGTTTTTAGTCCTATGAAGACAGAAGAGTGTGGAGACAAAAATAGGCATTTAGTTATTGTTATCTACTTTTTTAATATCATCTGTGCCAATTCCTATCAGTAGAGGAAGAAAAAAAATCCCAGAAAACAAACGTATTTTAAAAATTGCTTACTCTTTCTAGGAAACATTTAAAAGGCCAAAAACCATTACAGATATTTCTATATGATCAGGGTAACTAGACTGCAGGAATTAGCTTAGCCAGATAGGTAGTTTTGCAGGCTTTAATAATAAAGTAAACCACTCATTTAAAAAAAAACAAAACAAGCAAACAAAAACAAAAAAAAAAAAAACAAAAAAAAAAAAAAAAAAAAACAAAAACAAAAAAAAAAAAAAAAAAAAAAAAAAAAAAAAAAAAAAACAGCACCAAAAAACTAAAAGTGTGCTTCTGAAGTACTGGCTTTAAAATACTTTGACTTTAGAAAGCCTGAAGGACTTCAGATTATAAGGAGTCCACTGTGATTCTGTATCTGGAAAACCTAGAAGACTTTACTTGTCTCTTCTTAATTGGTATGTTTTATTCCACATCAAAAACTAAAAAGTTCCCACTGGCTAGCAGAAATAATTAAGCTTACCCTTTTTTATAAGTGGTGCTTGGAAGTAAAGTATGACCTTAAAGATGCATTTTTTTGAATCTCCCTGACCCTCCTCCTCAGACCATTTGAAACCTTTGAGGTAAGCAGAAGTGACAGGTGTTGAGCAGTCTTAGAAATCTCTGGTAGCATCTCTGTAAATTGGAATCTGTAGCTGTTACTGCAATTTGAAGATCAGAAGATGGACACAGCAAAGCTCAGAAATTTTGTTGGAGTATAGATGACAGCAGAGCAGCAAAACCAGAGTCAGAGTTCCAGAGTCCCCAACACTGTCTTCAAGTACACTAGATCACACTGCCTTGCCAGAATAGAAAGACACACAAAAGGCATACTGGCACTGCAATACTACTGTTTATTTCATGGGGCCTTTCACCTACAGCTCTTTCTAAAGGAATTGGCAAGGGTACAGGTCTGGCAGTAGCAAGGCAACAGATGTGGCACCAGTGAGGTGCCTAACATCTCTGCGCATCAGAGAGAAGGTACAAGTCAGGGCCAGTAGCTGGCATAGAGCCCCCTGGGGGAAATCCTTGACCTTACGTAAAAACTACACCACATAACACCTCTTATAGCTGAGCTGAAACTCTAACCAAAGTTATCTCCATTGAAGACCTGAATGAAATTTCTTGTGCTGGCAACAGTATGGGTTGGTGTCTCAAAGTGAGTAGGGCAGGGCCAGGGGCTTGTTTCTGCAGCATTGGGTAACCTCGGTGCTGCTCTGGAGAAGTGGGCAGCTCACTGCTCAGCTCTGGCTCTGGGCATTGTCACTGCACATGTAATCCAGATGAAATGCACATTCTTGCCAAAAGGGCTGGTTTTGTTTCCGGCCACTTCCCTCCTTTGGATTGAGGCTGGTAAAAGTGTGACTACAGGATGACTTGTTCAGGTCATTGGCCCCAAAGATTGTGCTTGTATGGTTTTATTACAAGGTAGGTGGTAAGAATGTGTAGTGAGGAATGGGACAGCTCTGTTTAGTGTCAATCAGCAGTGTTAGTAAATTAAAAGCAAAGACTGTAGCTGTACAAGCAATGCAGAGAAAGGCAAAAAAGCAGCTGGGTGTATTGGATTTGTTTGCACATTTCTAACGTGTCCTTATGTCATAACTCAGCAGAATTATTTTAAATAGACATTTTAGAGTATCTTAGTTTGAAATCTAATTAAAATATGGCAAGGTTATGCACGGAACATATTTTGAATTGTTGTTCACATTTGTTTACAAGAGTCCTGGATAAAATCCCTTTTTCCCTTGCCTGGATTGTACTGCCTTTGTTATCTGTGGTCCACTGATATTTGCAACTCTCTTGATTGCTATTGGAGAGCAGTTATTAACAGGGTGTTTTCATTCTTAACAAAAGTTCCCTAGAAACTGGCAGGGCTAAAGGATTTAAAGGTCTCATTCTGAAATGCAGATCATATCTTTTTATTAAGAATTTCTTTGTGAATATTGGAAATGTAGAGTTGACATTTCGAGAGAGATCAGCACAAGCAAAGCACACAGTGCTTAGGACGAGAAAAGCCAGATTCTTCTGGCATTATTCATAAAGAGAAATATTGGGACCTCATGTGAATCAGCAGGTAGGAGGCTGCAATGTGCCTGTAATATCATTGTGCTCTTTGAGCATGTTTGGGAAATGCAGAGGTTCAGAACAGGTCTAAGCTCTTGATTTAATTGCTTATCTATCTACTAGTCTGATTTTTCTCCTCTATTTGCTTTACTTTCTTGCCTTATCACTCTCTACCATAAGAAATAACAACACAGATTTTGGCCCTATGTTTTGCATCTGCCTACAGAGATAACTTTCCTTAACTGCCATTTTCATTTTGGTATTTTCCCCTTCCTTATCACACTACGCACATGCTCCCTCCTCCAAATCTGCTAAGAAAGTATGCTAGCAATGTGCCTTTACATGTTTGACAGAACTCTAGCATGCATAAGATCACTGATTATTAAAAAAAAGCTGTCTAAACAAAATCTTCCTCTTTTCTTTAACTTTGTGTACATTTTTGTAGTTTATATGCACATTTTAATTTGGCTGCACAGAGTCTGCTTGCCCCTTTCACCCTTTTTTCTTCTCATTTTACCTCCCTACTTTATAAACAAAATGGAAATAGAAATATGCCTGTAAGCTTATAATTTCAAAAAAAAAAAATCATGGATCTGGAATGTTTTTATTATAAATCAACTGTAGTTAAAAATACAAGTTTTATATTTGAGAGCCTTCGTTGCTGCACATTTACAAATCAGAGATGAACACTCATCTGCAGACATGAGCAAAAATAGCACGTTCCCAAATGGTATCATCTGGGGAGGCTGTAGTACAAATTCCCTGGCAGCTGAGAAAGCAGGATGGAGTGCAAGACAGCACTAACAGGGCTTCTGTGATAGAGGGGAACTCATCATGGCCCTCTAGAAGTCCCCTTGGGGGCCATGTGCTTTCCTTGGCAACAGCTTGACCCTACAGGGACACTACTAGACTGGAATCAGGAAAATTTCCTAGTTTTGTAGTGCTATGGTGATTTACTTCATTCAAGGTGTTCTCAGATCTTTTCCCTTTAGACAAGTGTGGCTTCTTGTCCATAGCTTGTTCAAGAATGGACCATACCCATAGGAGTGTGGCTGCTTGGGAACCCCACACTGCCACATCACACATTTGAGTGCATCCTCCCATAATTATAGTTATTTAGGCACTGTAATAATACATGTAGAATTAAAAGCTCACTGAAGGTAAACTGTATTAAGGATTCACGTCTACCCAATGTATGTTCTAAGACACTTGCAGTGCAACTCAATTCAGCTCTACAAACACATAATATATGCTCAGTATGTCCTAAATGACTGCCAGGTTCTGGGGAGAAGATGACACTCATCTATGCAAGAAACTCTCTACTGCTGACTTCGCCCATGAGAATTTTGGAAGCGCTCCAGCAACAATGCATCCATCAGTCACCTGAAGAGTTTATTGCCAGTTCCACCTAAGGATGTCCCAGCTCAGACCCATGCAGGAGAGCTCTGCCCTGTGGACACTCAAGGACAGCACTTCAGGCAGTGTATCACAGCAGGCTCTTAGGGCCTTAGACCTTTCAGTAAATCATGTGGCAGTTTATTGTGGGGCACTGTGGCTGTCCCTGTTAAGCTTTTGGGTAACTCAGTAACTTAAAGACCTTTGGCTGTGCACACTCTCCCTTGGTTTTGTTATAGCTATGGCCAGGTGCAGAGCCATGCACGGAGATGGATTGTTTGTTCTGCAGTGGGTTGTGCCATCTTTGCAACATGGTGTAGATCCAGTCTAGGAGGTATTTGTGGGGTATTACAAAATGGCTTGTGACCCAAGACAGGAATGGTGAGATAACGAGCACTAAGGGACCACTGGGACAGCAGCTGTTGCCTGTTGCAATCCCTCTGGTACAGCTGCATGCAGACAGGAATGTCTGGCACGGAGGGAGTGCACCAGTGGGGGGATTACATGGAGATTAAGACAACCATCAAGTAGTTTTGCATAAGACTCTTGAGGTTAGCCAGAGGCAACCATGCAGATGCAAGTTTTGAACACCATCCCAGCCCAGAAGTTAGAAGTCATCACTACACTGTCACAGGCTCAGAGTGGCTGCCTTGGTGTTAGAAGTCAATAAGCAGTGACCCTGTGGGAATTTTAAAGAAGACCCAGGTATGATGAACTAGTGGCAAGTATGTAAGGTACTATTTGCCTCAAGAATAGTTAGTTTAGGTGAGTTGGGTTGATGGTGGCAATATTTTCTGGCCTTGAGGAGGACATCAGCAGAAGGGATTGCAGATGTAAGGTGTCCCCAAAAGCAGGTGGCTGAGGTTCTGCTAGCAGTGTGTGTGGTGCTGACATGCCCAGGAAGTCTGGCATTTACCTGCTTTAGGAGAAGGATTCTCCTTTTGCTCTGAAGAGAATAATTCTGTGCCTGCAGTTACCTACTGCTTTTGTGTATGAAACTGCATCATGGTATGATAGCAACCAGAGGAATAAACTGCTATCACTGTTTTGGTTGGCACGTTTGTCTAACTGAAGGCTAGGTGGTGGTGCCTACAAAGGTGCCAGTGTGCTCAGTGTCTTCAAATGCACCCAGAAATTGCAGTGTTCCTCACTGCAGCTGCTCAGTACCACTATAGGACAGGGTGCATGATGTCACCATTGTTTATTTTTACACTGTTTATGTGTCCCTGTTTGAGACTGAAATATGGTTAAAAACTATAGATACAGGCCTGTGCCTCTTCTTTCTTAGCTAAGCTCTCAGAGACTGGTATAGTTAAGGGTCATAATATTTAATTTAAAAGTAGGTAAGCATTAAAATACCAACATTCCAAGTGTCCTCATAACAATTAAGTGGCACAGAATAGGCAAGAAAATTGGGAAGTGCGGTGTCCTTTGTAAGCTGAGCATCATGCAGTGAGCGATAATGGAAGGGGAGTCTCCAGCAGGGACACTGCCATCAAACACAGAGTCTGTAGAGACAGGAACTCTGCATTAAAGCCTGTCCTAATTTGTCTGATCAAAGCTTCCTGTCAGATTCAAGTGCAGACCTTCTCCACCTAGGCTCTTTGTAGGACAATGTATGTGTGGTGGGGGGAGTGTTCAAGAGCCTGTTCAACAAGTGCCAAGTGCGATTTGTTTGATGCCAAACCTGCTGTGTGAGGTTGGATGTATGTGCCAATGTCAAATATCTTAATCTGAGCCCTGAGTACTGATATAACTCGTTTCTCAGATGCACTGTCAAAGTTAGGCAGTGTATGAGTTCAACAAGGCTTGTGGCTTACAGTGTCTTTTTAAGGAGTACCATTACATTGCATATTAACTGCCTCAGCAGTGTCCTTATTAAAAATTTAGCTTGCTATTTCCACAGTAAACAAGATGCTGCTTGCTTTGCAATAGATAACACAAACTAGTTCTTGAACACCAGCCCCAGCAAAGACTTATTTGTGGTGAGTTTGCACATCAGGGTTCAGCTTTGTGCAGATTTTCTTTGGCTTAATAAGGATTGAATTTGTGCCGAAGCCTTTTCTTTAGTGAGCCACTAAGAGGCTCTCTTTCCATTACCCTGCTGCCTATTTTCACAAAACTTGTAAGAGTTTAATACCTTTGAGCCATCTGTCTCTCTTTCAAATCAGCCAATTCATTCAAAAGTTATTGGTGGAAGTGATAAGGAGCCTGACACACAAAGGGAGACAGACCAAAAACACAAAGCCTGGCCATGTCAGTGGCATTTCCTTAGGAAATCAGTCTGAACATAGATTGCAGCAAAAAAATCTTACAAAAAGACTTTGTGGACTAGATCTGTCTCATATCAGTTCCTCCAAGTTTTGAATTAAAAATTGGCTTATAAAATAGGTAGAAGAAAATTTCACCCTATAAATGGGAGTGTTCTCCTATTCTTCAAATGCGGTATGAAAGAAAGCCCAAAACAAGGCCTGAGATCAAGAAGTGACATTTTTTCAAAAAGCACTGCTCAGTTAGAGGAACTGTCCAGCTGTGGCAGTGGGATTTGCTCAGAAGCCTGCACCTAGTGGCCATGGACGTCTGACTTGCCAGTTCACAGGCTTCTTCTGCAAGGCCATTTTTTACATTTCGTGTTGTCATATCTGTCTCGGAGCTCTGGCATTACCTGTCGAGTTCAAATCTGCTCACATTGAGTAGGTCTCTTAAATCAGCCTATGTCAGCTCAGGGAACAGTGCTATTTGCATTGCAGCCACAGTACCATTGCTTCAGGCTTCCAATAGTCATTTGACAAAATAACTTTAGTGCTTCCGAAAGCTTACGGTAAGGGCTCTAACCCTTATCTTCATGCACTGTGTAGAGTTCCACCCAAACAAAGGAGGTTATATTGAGTGAGTCATTGTAGGTTCCAAACAGAGCACAGGCTTAGGAACAACATTTGGTTACAACAGATGGGAGGAGCACATGCTAAGAAAGATATAACTATCAGCAATTGAAAACATAGCAAGGCCAGAGGCAAATGATATGTACATATGGCTTCTGTATGAGTACATACACAGTATTTTTTCCACACTCAGTAATTAAAAAAAAATTAAAACATTGCCTGGTGGGAAATTTAGGTTTCTCACATTAAAAAGTGGTATATGATTTCATTAGATGGTAGAATGAGACTATCATATAACATTTGTCTCCACTTCCCCTATAACAGGGATAAAATACTCTTAGGATGTAAATAGCAATGGACTTTAGTCATAAGTGAATAGTTGCTTCATTATGTTACTGTACTGCAGCAGGGAAGTCTTCGTGACCATATCGAAAGCCCACATCCAGGGCTGACTAGGAATGCCTGATAATCCCACAAAAGAGGTCACCAGGTGTCACTGGTGGTACTCCTGGGCATCTGAGAAACAGTCTGGTGCTGCAAAAAAATCTGAATTTTCATCATGTGTGCTCATCATATGGCATGTAGCTACTGTAGCAAATACCCCATCATATGTGGATCAAATATCCTGGTCAGAGGTTGAAGCAAGCTGGGGCTTCTTTCCCACCGGGGCCCCATCTCAGGACCCCAGAGGTCCATGCATTAGGTGTCACTCCAGTATAACCTTTGGGCTGCTTACCTGTTTGTCATCTCTCTACTTTCTGATTTATTAAATTATGATACAACACAGTGGAACAGATAGAGTAAGACAGCCTTTCAGCATTAAATCCATTTTGTAATAGTTTCATGCCTGGAAATTCATTTAAGATCTGTATCACTGCCCAGGCTGAATCAGACCAGAGGCACTGGGTGTATTTACCCAAGCGTTGTGTCTCAGGCACAAGGCAGCCCTCCACACCAGGTATAAACAACATCTCTTACCTACCCCTGCAATGAGCAGGTGCTTTCATTCAGTGGCAACAGCTTAACAGGATTGCCAAAGCTGTACATGCCAGTCATCCCACTGCAGAGTAATTTCTAATGACCTGCCTCTCTGTTGTGTCTCATTTGTGGAAGAAGCCGTCACACAGCTCATCAAAGTGAATTTAGCCCCATTTGTACTTGCCTGTCAACTGTCTAAGCTCTTTTTTAAGTATCTCGCTTATCACAGCAAGGAGGTACTAAAGGTTATTGTTGTCCTGTCCTTTTTAATTATAGCTGGACAGTCCTTTAATAAATGGCGACAGAAGTAAACAAGCTTCAGAATAGAAAATGAAGGATTGTATTATACTGGAGCTGTTACTTAACATCCCACAAATCAGTCAGCTGGTAGCTATTACTGCTGAGGACCTGAATTAGCAGCAGCCTTATTTCTAAGGCTTTGAGATATATATATAGTCTTTGCTACCTTATTAATATTCACGGAATGAGAGAATATAGCCATGAATATCCATCTAGCAATAGGCCATTTTGGAAAGACACAAAAGTATTGATTTCTATTTTGCAGTGTTCAGTGATGATTAATTTCCCCACACCAGTTCCCATAATTAACTTAAGGCTGTCTCTCCTGTACGTGAACAGGCAGGGGTTTGATGTGCAATGAATAAACCCAGATCTTACACCCCAGCTCTCACCTTTTAGTGAAAGTGAAGAATATGTATATATATAAAATAGTGTGTGTATATATATATATATGTATATATATATAAAATCAGGATGGACACGGATGTTTGTGGTGCTGACATGCCCAGGAGTTTGAATTATTGAAAACCTGGATAATTAATATTTTCTGACAGTGTGTGGTGACTGACAACCTTTATGGGGCTTGGTGACTCCAGGATCCAAATGCTGCTCAGGCCATCCACATGCTGGGGCAGATGCAATTACTTAGGGGTGCTGAGCAGAGCCAGAGGCTGTCACAGCTCTTTCAGAGAGGCTGGGGACAGAACTGAGTGTCTCAGACTGTAAATTAAGTACTTGCTTTGGTTACTCTGTGTCACTCTAATTTCCCACAGTAACCCCACTGAGAAAAACAGGCTGCTTAATGCTGTTCTGCATTAATTTTATTTATTTCATTTTTTCACGTCTCTGAAATAGGATTTTCTTCTAACTTCGAGTATTCCTTAGAGCTCAATGAGAACTGGGAAATATTTTCCTAATACTGAGAAATTACAGGATTTTTTGGATAGAGGTCCTGTGGAAAATCATGGCATATGTGTGTCTGGTTTGAGAAAAATTAAAGTGTTTGAATTTACATTTACATGCATGAAAAACACCTTTGGACTGAGATTAAGCCCAGAAAGCATCAGCCCCAAAGGCACAACCTTGACAAAACTTCTAGGAAATGTAAATGAGGGTTAAGAACTGAATTTGTTGTTGAGCAATTATCTTCAAAGCAACTAACACTAAACTAATCTTCTGCAGAAAGTGAGGAACCTCTCTTGCATGGGAGAGGCAGGCTGCAAAATCCTCTGTTAACTGCAGTTGTGTGATAAACTCAGTCTTCAGCAATGGAAAAATGGGCTGAGAACAGGCAGGACAAGAGTGAGGGACACTGGCTGAAGACTCGGGTTTGTAGAAGTCTTGCAGCCAAAACTCCTGAGTGAAGCAACGCCTGGTAGGAGGGGCTGCATGGGCAGGCTGGGGGTGGTTCTTTGCCTTTGGAGTGTGAGGATCTTCTCTGACGCCTTTTCCCCTCCCTGGATGATTTAATTCAGGTTTGAGCAAGTAATTTCTGCCCAAACTCATGTTCAGACTCATGTCCAAATCATTCTAAACCACTCTGATGAGCTGTTTGTGTGTAAAATGACAGGCTGGGAGTTCTGCCTTGTAGTACATTATTAGAATGGAAGGGAGTGTCGTCTGCTTTCAAGAAGAGAGAGGCTTCCTTCATGTTTTACTCATCACTGAAGATTTATTACATCCGAGGAAATGCTTTTTATTCTTAGGCTTCAGATTTGGAAAACTACAGTGCTACATTTTCAAAGCCAATTTCATTCTTGTGGCGTGCAGTTTAACAGAACAACTCTGTTAGGGACATCTCTCTGCACGAAGTAGTAATAATTTGAAAAACTTGGAAATTTTGCTTCAGTGTTGTTTCTCTCTTTTATAAAAAAGTGCTAAATGTATATAAAAAGGCAGAAACCCTAAATGTAATGGCTATACATCATTTGAATGACAACAGTGTGAGTTAAATGTATGTTTGCATTTTAAAAATAATAGAATTGTGCTTCTTGCAAATTAGGTAATAGAAATGTGATTAAGGAGCTACTGCAGTTTTTAAAAGCCTCCTTGCTACAATAAGAAAGAGAAAAGAAAAAATTGTGCTTGGTTTCATTTTAATGGGTTAATCAGCAATTAGAAAGTTGAAAACAAGTTGATACCCAGCTCTGTACCTATCCAAGAAGTACAGTTGAGCACTCAGAGCACGACAGACTCGTTTTTATCACCAGAAGAAGAAAATTGTAACCATAAACTGTTCTTTACTGGAGGCAAAATCACGATTTGTTGCTGGATCATAGTGTCTCTGGTCCTGGTCTCAGTGCTGCCCCCTTTCCCAGGCATCTGGCATTCAGTGATTTGTAAGTTTCAATTAAGTCACTATAAAAAATGAGTAGCTTGAGGGCACTGGTTTATTACTGGTATCCAACTCTGTTTTCATTTACTAAATGACATTCTGAAAGCTTCTATTCTGAACATAATCACCTTAGGGTATGCACTGAGCACAGCCCTGGATGATTCAATTATTTCTGAATGCTCTTCTCTCCCCAGAACATAGGGCTTCACACATTAGCAGCATGTTTAGTGTTTCATAGTTGCTCTCATTGCACTCATCAGGGTTTTCCCAGGAAGGGGCTGGAAGTATACAACTTGCTGCTGCTTCTTGAAAACATATAACCATTGTGTCTCTCCTCAAAGTAGCTGCCTTCCCCAGATGAGTGTGTTAAAGCTGGCAGATACGTATCTTTTGTTTCTTTACAACTGTGCTTTCCCCCTACTTTTTATGAAACCTTTGCATACTTCTCATAAAGTTTAATTATGGAAATTTATAGGACATGCTTTGTCCACATAAGTTGTCAGACAAAATACAGTTTCCACAAAATTTTCTGGGAAGCTGCTGTAGTGAATCATAATCACTATCAGCATGTGCTGTTTCCAAAACTGTCTCATATTCTGCAGGACAAAAACAGTCCAGACCAAAAGGTGAACCACGAACCTTAGAACTACAGCAAGTTTGCAATTCACAGATCAGGGCTGTCAATAAAATTGCAGAGCTGTGACAATAAGTTGTATAGATGAGGTAAAAATGCTGAAAGAAAGGAACATGTCGAAGCCCACACATATTTTCTGAAGGGACATCAGAAGTAAACATGTCAGCAAGTGCTAATATTCAATATTTTTGATTTTGTACAAATTTATACATTTCAGTTCGTTTCATAGGCAATTTCTGAGTGACAGGACAACAGCCACTGGCTGAACTGCCATGTATTTGAGGGTTTCCTCAGTCATTAGTGAAAATCAGAAATGTGCATGTTAGTTAAGTCCCTTATCAGTAGTTACCCAGTGTAATTTTGTGCACTTCGCTCTCCTCACCCCCCAGCTCCAGTGGTTCCATTGTGGTTCCATTCTGTGCTGGCATATCCCATATCTCTGAATGGGCATTTCTCCCTCCTGTCTGATCTAGGTACATGTGCTCAAAGTAAGTTTGAAGTCTTTTTGCCCTCTGCTCTGCTACTCAACACTTCAGCCACCTCAGCTGCCCCAGCTCAGTCCAAACACACACACCAGAGTTCTGCTGGGCACACTGGTATTTCAGTCTCTCAGACTTAAACACTCCGGCCTTTTGTGGCTGGGAGATGTGATGGGCTTGGAACTTTTAGTAAAAGCTTGTCAGATTTGACAGTCTTCTGATGAACCAACATGTCTTTCAGAATCTCAGCAGGTGAACTGCTGAGGAAACCAGAGCTGCCAAAGTCCCTTGAGCTGGTACAGGGCCAAGTTTCCTTGTGCCCTATTCAGGATCCTGGAAATCATGGCAAAGGCTTTCATATGTGCAACTTAGGGCACTCCTGTTCATATGAGGGCCTTCTGAGTTCATGGACTCAAGATAAGTGTCCTCAAAATACCTCAGAACTGCCAGGCTTGGAGCTCATGACAGGTGCTGACTGCTCCTGGTGTAGTTGTTGTCAATGATCTGGGTCTTGATTTCACATCAAAGATTGTGTCGCTGCATCCTTGTCCTTCAGTTGGAAAATCTAGAGGCATTAGCAAAGGCCAGAGACAAGCACTCTTTTTCTGGTATTTCTGAGAGGTGAATATGTTAGAACTTCATTTGGGAAGAAAATTTAGAAAAATCACCTTTGATCCTACAGAAAATGCAACTGAATTTCTGCGTCTCGTGCATGTGGCAAGTAGTGCAGACACATAACTTTCCCAGGTGCTCAACAAGGCCAGAGCAAATGGAGGAACAGGAGAAATCAATATCTGAGAGCCTCAGGACCAACAAAAGCTTACAGAAGGTGGAAGCAGAGATGGCCTTACTGAAGACCAGAAAATCCATCTTTTTTTTTCTATTTTCTAACTTGAAAATAAGTTTTTATTTATAGAAGAACATGAATGACGTACTAATTCCAAAAGGGTGAATGTTTGCATCCACTCAAGCCTGGCGAATAAAACTGTATTACAGCTTAACTTCTCTTGCTTCTGTAGGGCATATGCTGTTGCAAAAAACCTGGAATACAAGAGGAAGTCAAGGCATAAAATATCAGTTGAGGCTTTGTGAAGGCATTGTTAAAATCTTGCCATCTGTGAAGGGGGGAGGTTTAATATTTCTTCCATCTGCAATTCAATGAACTTGTCCCAGTGCAAATCTGATTAAATCAAAGGGGTAGTCACTTCCAATTATTTTTATTAATGACCATGGATATAATCACTGTAAATATAGAGTTTCTGACACTTAATAGAAAGGTTTGACCTTGTAAAGCTTAAGCCCATTAGTTCATTTAGCCTGGCCTCCTGTCTATCTAATGTGTTGAAAACAGAATTTGGTTGTTTGGCTTCAATATCCTTCCCAGAAACTCACCCTGTATTGACTAGGAGACAAAATTTAAAAAAAAAAACATATAATGTATGAAAATCATATGCTAAACTTCTAATTTGAATTTGTCCGTCCTCATATTTCAGACATTCTTCTTGTGCTTTCTTTCTGGAATGAAGAAATTTTCACTGTCAGTATCACTGCATTCTGATAGAACTATTTATCAAGTTTCAGTTTTTTAGATAGGCAAAATTACTGCTTCTCACTGTGCTGTTACTTATCCAATACGTAAGCAATTCCTATAGCTGTTTTTGAAACCTCTCAATTTTTTTAAAAGGATGTCAAATCTGTCCCCAGAATCCTTGGCTGTTTGTTATTTCCCTGACATATCTTTAGGGATCAAATTACACAGCATTTTTTCCACAGCATTACACAGCTATTTCTTCACCCAGACCATTTGGAATCAATGACTTCATGATCTCATCACCTTTTCAAAGGATGCAGTCACTCACCTAAAGAAGGAATGAGTTTTACCTCCTAAGGGCAGGGGCTCTTTGGCTTGATGTAGCAGGCAGGTGCAGGAAAGTTGCTGATTATGAGGAATAAAATTGATTCTAAGGAAAGCTTTAAAATCCCTTTCTGGCTGTCCTGAGGCAGTGTTTTGGATTTTGAGGTTGGCAGTTCAGCAGTGTTGAAATGGAGGAGCAGGAAGCACAAGGACTTTTGGGTGGGAAGTGAGTAGCATGCACCTCCTTTTTGTCAGGATGGTATCCTGTGGGGTTTATTGCTCACAGTAAGGATACACAGTGATACTGCCCTGATAGTGCTTCTATCATATTTTTAGTGTGTTTCTAGTAACTTCAATAAAAAAATAAGGTGTATTTTAGGTGGAAAATCACTTTCACATGCATTCCAGTCAGAGTCAGCTTCTTGAAAATCCATTTAAAGAGCAAACCATAGGCCTCTGAAAAGAGAGGCAGGGAAATCTTAAAAGCACAAAATTCAGTGATTTGGAATAAAGGAAGCTTAAAACAGACAACATCTGTTGTTTTCAATCCCATGGGATTTTCTGCTTTTTTTTTTTCTTTTCTTTTTTTTTTTTTTTTCCAAATCCCAGCCTTTAATGAAGAGCAGTGTGAGATTTAGATAGGAAAAAAAATGATTTATACAAAATTGGAAATGTGTCTGGAAATATGCAATCCTTGAGTATATAAGCTGGTGTCTGCTCCAGATCTGTCTTTGCTAATGGAGAGAGGTCTGAGTATTGTGTCATCACAACAGTTTACAAGTGCTACCATATATTTAATCAGTCTACAATGGGATAAATATTTGTTGGAGAAAAAAGAATTTCAATTTAATTTTTAATGGCCAAAGCCAGATGTAGAATTGGACCCAGAGGCTAAGTAGAATTGCTATGGCATATACAATAGCGTAGGCTGCTTAAAATAGTTCTGGGATCACACAATTTCAGGGAAATGCAAAATGTTTCAAAGAATAACCAGGGTTACTAAGACATTGCTAGAAATAACTTTCTATAGTCAACAGGTTTTTTAATACTATATTTCAGCATACTAAATAGAATAATATGTAAACCACCTTCTGTCAAAATAGCTTCCGATGCAAACTTTGTTCTCCTAAAGTTTTGGAAAACTTTAAAGCAGTTCTGAGGTTCTGAATCAACATACCAATGTCTTAACAATGTAATAGCTGGCACTGCAAAACTCTTCAAATATCCTTTGCTTTCTACTTTTTGTGTTAGAAAACGAAGTGTAAACGGAAGGAATCTGAAAGTAGCTACAGCACTTCACACTTTCTGTTGCTGCAGGTATGGAAGTAGCCTTTTGGTAGTATAAGCTCATCAGATGCATTGACATATTTTTGTACATTGTTCCATGAAGCCAGACAAGGAAAGTGCTGAATTATATCACAATCTCTCTTAACAAACTGACCTGCTATGCAAATTTCTGGCTTAAGAGAAGAAGTAAGTTGATTGTGCAAAAGAAACCTGAGGTTTTTGCTACAAGTACGTCCCTGAAATTTTAAATTCTATCTTGCTTGTGAGTGAAAGTTCAAACCCTTAACTTTGTGAAGGAAACCAAGGAAAAACCTTTGGGTGCCTTGTTAGCAGTTATCTTGACTGGAGGGATCTGTCTCTAAGTTAATTGCTATTCCTTGCTCAGTAAGTTGCACTGATCTCAAGTGCGACCAAGCCAACATCCCTTCCTCATCTGAAAATCCAATTACCATTCTTTATTAAGTCACATACTTTGCTTTTGTTGCTGTTGCAGCCTTTCAGCTGGTCTTCAGAGTGCAGTCCAATTGCAGTTAACTTCTTGCACAAGGCTTTGGCAAATCTGACGTGTCGACTCTCCCTGCCAGCTGCGTTGACATCCACACAGCACTGGAGCTCTTGTGCACCCATTTACAAAGACCTGTAAACTGCAGGTCATATTAACCTTAGGGAGCCTCCACTGTTTGCTGTCCAGGGCTACACAGCTCAGCTGCTGAAACTCTATGTCCCAGGGAAAAAGATTCTGAAGGATGATTGCGTGGCCTTCTCAGAGCTCGTGGAGCCGTTGCGTTTCACTCCCTGGACATGAGCAGGACGGACCATGCAAAAGAGCTCTTCGTTTATAGCCTTCCTCTTCCCTCCAGTAATTATAGTCTTGTTTGCCAAGCCAAATGAAGAGCTGGCAGTGGGAAATGCACGTGGTGCTAAGCAAGTCCTTCCCTTTGCACATATGTACAGTTACATGCCTATAGCAATAATAATTGTAATTTGTCCATGAGCTGCCCTGGGGAGTGCTTTCAAGATACACATCTCTCTTAAGCTCCTTCACAGAGCCTTTACAAGTAGCCTGTGCATGGAAAGAATTCAACAACTTTGGAGCGCATCACAGATACGTTTTTTAAAGCAGTGTGTGTATGGTGTTTTTTGTCAGTGGACTATAAATTAATGAAAAACTTAGTCATGTAACTTCAACTTTGGTTTCCATTCTTATTAATGCTGCTACCACATCTCTGATACAGCTGAGTTACAGTGGTACAAGGGAGGATTAGCTTGATTCCTAGCTTTATTAATGATGCTGATACTGTTATTTTATTAAGGTTCTTGTTATTTTTGCTTATCTTGGACTGCTCTGAGAGGTTTTTTATGCAAGTAAAAAGAAGGGGCGTGAACTCTGTGGTAAATCCACTGACTCAGTTTAATATTGAAAGCTTTATCTGGACTTAAGCCACTGTATATAGGATATATAGGATCCAAATCTGAGCTGACTTCTGACTGTGAGCACGTAGGAATTTTTTTTTTATTTTTTTAGGGTTTTTTTATTTTTTGGTGACTTTGGTAGTGTTTCAATGTTTGCAGTAATCTTGTAAGTCTAGATGGTTTAAGGTTCATTCACTGTGTGAGCTGGCCATCTGCTCTCAGTGATTGCAAATTCACTTCCAGTATTAATGAACTGCTCCTGTGTTCTTGCATTTCTCTGAAATGCCTCTGGCAACTGTTCTTTCCACACATGGAAAAGTCACAGCAGCTGTGGGATTCACGAGGACCTCAGTGCTTGTCTCTTGCTACAATTCTGGCGGCAAATCCCAAAGTGCAAATAACTTTTCTAACTGCTTAATAACTGCAAACCCATTAAGTGTAAATTCTGTGACACCAGGGAAAGAAAAAATACAAAAAAAGCCCCCCAAAAAAAACCAAAAAAAAAAACCAAAAAACACCACTTGCTTTAAAAGAGCCCTAATGGGATTAGAGACTGTACGAACACCTGGGGTTGCTCTCAGGACAGCTTAACTGGAACATGTTAGAGATAAGGACCCAGCAGCTTTTCCTTGAGTGTTGGCCAGAGGGACTGCAAGCTGCCAAGTGGAGCTGGGGCTGGAAGTGTGAGGTGGGGAGGAGCTTCCACATCTCCAGGCACCCCACTTCCTCATAGTCCCCTTCATACAGTGGAATAACACTCATGCCACTTCCCACACTTTTCTGTTGCTAACAAACCACCTGTTTTCTTTAAAAAAAAAAAAAAAAAAAAAAAAAAAAAAAAAAAAAAAAAAAAAAAAAAAAGAGTTGTCTTCGTGAATGCAGACAGATCTGCCTTAAATTTATTTACCCTCCTTTAATAAAGGACCAGTCCCAGCAAGAGCCCCAGACAGTGCTCTGCACGCTGCTCCCAGCACACTGGTTTGGTGTGCAAGGCATGATGCACCCTTCACAAACTGCGTGTTGGTCTCCTCCTGCTCTGGAGCTGCTGTCACAGGATGAGCTCTGCTGTGGCATCCCTGCGTGCTGCATCAGGACAAGCCGAGTGCCGCAGCTCAAGGATCCCCATCACCCCGTGCTGGGAGGGCTGTCAGCTTCAGCACGGCAGGGCAAGGGGCGTCAACCCAAACAGTTTCCTGCACTGAGGTACTTGCCAACAGCTACCACTAAATATGCTTGTGAAATGCAAAAGCCAAAATCCTCTTCTTCCACACTGAACTGCCCGAGTTGACACTTGAACACAAACTGCCTGATCACTAGTTTCCTGTAAAATGGAAAGGATGCAGGAAATGGAAAATCCAAGGATGCAGTGGCACTCACATTTTGCAATCATACCTTAATGCTTTTGAGATGTCTGACCACCAACCAGAAGGGACTTAAACCAACATTCCCCCGTCTTAATAGAATGTTTCACCACAAGGTTGCCAAGCGCTTGAGAGCAATACAAGACAAATAAATACACGCTTTTACTAAGGTCCTTGGTTTTTATTGGGCTACCCTGAAATTTCATTTTAGGAATTGTGTGACGTTTATGCTGTTTAATGATCTGTGGCACAAGTGTGGAACATGACAGAGGTTGCAAAAGACACAAAAGTATTTAACTAATCCAGATGGCAGAATGTAAAGGAACTTAAAATGGGACATAGTTAAGCTAGGTGTATGCATAGCACAATGCCCGATGAAATTCAACATTGCAAAAAGCAGGGCAATCAGTAGCTGTGAAGAATAATCTGATCTACATTGACTCTTTGTAGTTTTCTAGATGAGCTTTCACAAGCTTGCAAGAAGATATTTAGGTGTGATTTCCAGCCTTAGGCTCTTTAGGGGCCATGTTCCTGTGCCTCCTGTGGAAGTCCAGGTTTGATGTACTCCCTTAGAGCACAGCTCTGGGCAGATATCCTCTTATCATTTTCATCTGTTTCCCTGTGTCCCTCACAGAGAGGTGGGATATATCTCTGAATAACCAGGGGAGTCCTGTTTGGAGTTAAACTGGAGAAACTGAGTATTGCTTCTTTTTGTTTTACTACCCCTATTTATTTCTCAGCGTACTGAGAAACATCCTCGGATTTCTTCCCCACAGACCAGCCTCCACGGTGTTTTTCTGTGCACGTGTTTGTTGCTGCAGTTCTCCAGCAAATGCTGCTCATTAAATCCCCCTCATGCTTGGCATCCTTTCTGTTGACTGCTGCAGCTTGCCAGGCTCCAATGAGTGATGTTCTAAAAGCACAATTAATTTTAAAAGTGACCCATTAAATTTGGCTACTCATTGTTTACTTTGGGCTTGTCACGGAGGAGTAGCTTCCCACCAGCCAGCTGTAGCTTCTCATTTTTCTGATCATCCTTCCCATCCATCTCCTCCTCAGGTTTCCAGTTGTTGGTGAGCAGCGCTGGCTACCCACAGCAAGTCCTGCTGCTCCCACTGGCCTGCCAGGACTGGGGTGCCTCGCTGCACTAATTAATGTCAGAAGAAAGGATGTCTCATTGTTGGTGCTTCCCGTTTCTCATCTCCACTGGATTGTGGCAGCCGGGGCCAGAGCAGGCGTAAGGGCTTCACGGCCTCTAGTGGGCAACGGCCAGAGCTGCAGACTTCCCAGCCACTGCCTTGGAAAAGTATTTTTTGTAAATGGGGATATGTTTACCGTGGTTTCCTATGGAAACAAGGCTTGTGCAAACACTCCCTCTGTGTGCGCTGTCTCCACGCCCTCGGCGGCTCCGGAGCCTGATTTCAGGTTGATAGGACAGAGGTGAGGGGATTTCACAACCAGTGCCGCCAGCGTTTGTATCAATAGGTGTGCCTGTGTCAAGGGGGAACTTTAACGTGTTTTCTAGCAGCGAGATTAGTATTGTACAACTTCACACAGTACGAGACACCAAAAACAACGGCATCAGAGAGGGTTTGCGTGTATGGGAAAAGCTGCTTTGAAATCCCTTGTGCGTCACATTTGTACACGTGCCCATAGAAATCCTGACCCTTATTTTTGTTTGATAATTTGGTTACTGGAGACTTTAAAAACACGTCTTTTCCATGACACTGTCAGATAGTCCTGCTGGGAAGGGAGATGAGAGACTCCAAGTTGCTGGGACTACCCAGACCATCGCAACACACTGCCTGCTTTGTTGCTTATAAACCTAAACTGGTGCTTGAATGTCCCAAATCTTGTATTTTTTCTTATTTTAGATTCCAAATTTAGACTGGTTTATAATAGAAGTCATTAAATATAGCAAATAAAAATGAAGCTCAGAGATGGATTCTTCATCAGAGTTCAGAGAAGCGGTTTCCATATATCAGTAAGGAACAAAGGAATTAATTTAGACCACTTAAAACTGTCCTGCAAAGTGGCTGCACATGTGATACCTTTTCTTTTCTTTGTTTTTGCTTGGCTGTATTAAAGATGGGAGAAAATATATGGCTGGACTGCAGGCTCACTTTGGGTTCATCCAACAAGCTGTCCTTCAAGTGAACAAACAGAAATGTGTTGTCTCCTTAATCACATCTTGCTTCTTGTGACATTTTTGTTTGGAAATCTTTTTCTCAAGTCACAGGTTGATCCCTTGGTTTACTTAGAGCATCCAAAAATATTTTTTTAAATATAGTTAAACGGATTTAGGTTGAAGTTGTAGGAAGGTTGATCTGTAAGTGTTCCTGAAGTGGTTAGGATGAGATTTTCATTTTAGAAGCACTTATTTCTCATGTGTTGCAAACACTCAAAATGACAGAATTACTGGTAATGACTTTTCTAAGTTCATACCACAAATGCCAATCCTGCAGAGACTGAAAATGACTCACATGGAACCATTCTGCTTTTTCCTTGGATACAGAGTATCTCACAGAGGGTTTTTTTTACCCTCCCATTTTTCCTAGAATTGATTTTTGAATACAAAACCGCAGTGTGGCCTTTTAGTGCTAGGAAGTCTTTGTTGCTTTTGCCAGGAGAGTTAGAGGAGGGCAAGACCAAGTGTGGCATCATTCACCAAGTGTGGTATGCAGAAATAGGTCTAATTGGGACCATCTTAGGAGGTAGTAGAGTATTATAAGTTAAATCAAATATTGCTGTCTCTGATTCCTCTGAAAAATCCTTTCCTTCTGTTCCCTTGTACTAATGCTCTTCATTTCTAAAACCTAATAATGGCCTCTGCCTTGGCTACATTGGTTGTAAATGATAGTCTCACATGTCTGGGTACCTTCCCAGCACTGACATACATAATCAAGATCCTTATATCAAATCTCACTTTGCAGGAAATTACTTTGGGAGAATCCATCATTTTCTTTGCCCAAAGCTGCATAATGTACTGCCAGTTTTTGTTTTTCTTTCATTTTTCCCCCCTCTGTAAATCGTGCTAAAAGATACGAAGGGTGATGGTAATAGAAATGTGATTAGTAAAGTTTTTTGTGCATGTGTGTGTTGAAAGAAAATGCATTTGTCAATAGCATAACTGACCAAAGAACCAAATGTTAGTTTTTTTGGATTTCTGAAAGGTCAGGAAGACAATGTTTCATATTTCAATCATGCTGAATTTTGCTCAAAAAGAATCATTGCATGTTTAAAAAATAAATTTTATATTGTGAAATAGTCACCAACTGGATTTATTTGCTTTCTCTTCAGTCAGTGTAAGGATGAGAGAATCACACACTGAGGGCCATTGCTAACATGGAGAATTCATGCCCATTCCCCTAAGTACTTATTCAAAATAAACCTCTGATGTCTTGATTACAGTCTGTTAAGCTCCAGAGCAGTTCCTCAGATGAGTTGTCAGCATGTAAGCATTTTTTCTGCTGATGTTTGAGGCAGAGCTATGCAGAAAAACTTTGTCTTTTCTTCTTGGTTAGGAAAAATTTTCTCCTGTGGTAAGAAGTACTGTTCCTAATTTTAACAAATCCCACCTTGAAATCTCTGGGAAATGCATGATATTCTGTGAGAGGTGTGAGTGGAGCTGGTTTTGTTGCAGGAGGTCTTACATATTTGGATGTGTTGTGAAATCTTCATGTTTTCAGTGGAAGTGAAGGAGGAGGTGCTGGGACATTTGTTTCCTCCCAAGCTCCAGTTTGCAGTAGTAAAGGGAGTAAAAACTTATACCAGGAGAGCTGCTTTGTGGAGAGCTCTACTTGTCTGTTTTTCTAAGTGTGGCTGTGAATTTTTGCATGGAAATGTGAGAGCAGAGTTGCTATAGGGTATTTAAGGCCTAACATCCTTCAGTCAACAAATACACTTTCTATGAAGGGGCTTTCAGATGCTGGGAATATTTTGGCCATAATTTTAAAATGTCTGCATTTAGATGCTGTTATTTATTTCTGATCTAAAAATGTATTTTGGTCAGGTCTTAAAAAAATCAGTATCAATAGCACATCAACTTTGAGATTCCATATATCCTATGGAATTACCTTGATGTATTTGACATAGTCTCAGACCCTGCTTGCTCATAAAGAGATGTTTGGGAGGATAGCAGTCTAGTCAAATAAATTACCTGAAATAGTCAGATCTGGCATTAAGATATGATGGTGGTAAGTCAATACTTAGTACTGTAACACAGTGCCTTAGCTACAGCCGCTGTGAGAAACAAGAAATTTCACCCTGGGCAGTGACCATACCTGTTACAGAAAGTTCAGCAGTCCCTCTAGAGCAGCATTTGGAAGGAGGCCCTTGAAGTCTTAGGCAGTACAGGATGTGTTCTCGTCCTTTTACTGCTTCCCAAGCCAGTGGTGCTCTAGCACTTGGCTGGGTATTTGTGGAACACTCTGTTTCCATATGTATTAGTGCTCGAAACCATTAAGTGTTCCACAGCTCTTTTACAAGAGGAGTAATTACATCCTGTTGGCAGAAATTACTCCCGCTGTTTAATTTGGAAACCATATTCTTTGCTTCCAGCCTTGTGTTGTTACACACAAAGAGTGGCTGCATTTTCTGCCCAGGGTGGTGGCACTTCTCTCTGACATGTGCATGGGGGATGATAGCAATGGTGGTGTTGTCCCTTGGCATTTCAGGTTTTTCTGTGAACAAGTTAATTTTAAATGGTGCAGACATACAGCTTCAGAAATCCAACTTTTATTCACAGCAACAGAAATATCTTTTCTAGCTCTCATTTCCCTGCACAAGGGATGCTGGGCCAGCCCCTGAGTGCATTGGGTCTTGAGGCAAATGCTGATGCTGAACTTTTCTCTCTTATTCTGTCCTTTTAAAGCCTTTTATGTACAGAAGGAAACTAGCACTGCAGATGATTATTGTCTACTAATGGTGTTTTTAATTACTGATTTTCAGGACACCCAATTAACTTTCTGCTGAAAACAAGAATTTTTTTCCTCCCTTGAAGCAAGCCAGTGATTCATATTCTAATACAAACTTCTGAAAGTTTTGACTCATGCAGCAATTCCAAGAATTTTTTATTTCTGAACTCTTTGAAGCATTTTAACATACTAATGAAATACTGTGCCTCTGTCATCCACAAAGTGAACCTCATGTTAAACAGGGCTTGCTGTCATCGAAGCATGTCAAGTGCCATTTTGAGGGCCTTTGAGATGCCTTGTCACACAGTGTCCCCTTAGCAGGAGCACACAGCCACACTATCCCAGGCCCAGCCTGCAGGAGCACAGAGCCCATTGCGGGGAGGTGCCATTGAATCCAGCGTGGCACTGCGGGTCCCTGGGAAGAAAAAAATATTGGGAAACAGAGCTTGCTGAAGAGTGTTTGGAATAAAGATGGAATTTATCAGCTGATCAGCTCTATCAAACCAAAGTGAGTTGTGCTGGGCCGGGCTCCGGGAGCCCCTGCTTTGCCTGTAGACCAGTGCTTTGGTCGCGTGATGAGTAAAGCAGAGAGGCGCTGCTTGGCTTTCGTAAGTGAGACTCAAGCTGTAGAGCCGAGAGCTGAAAAACATTTATGTTGGCTATTAAAGGGAACACATGTGACACTGAGATATGCCATGTGAACTGCAGAGATTTTCCAGAAGAAGAAAGACTAAATGAGCACCAGTTATAAATGAGAGAGGTTTTTCTGAAAAGTAAGTTAGGTAATGTATATTTTGATACTTTGAAGAATGTGTTTGATATTAAAATGCAAAAGTGTATGGCTTTATCATCAGGTGGAGATAGCACAACTGTCCTACTTTACATAACAACCACAATACTAAATGAATGACAAATAGTTCAGGATCTCTTTGGGAAATGGCAGTCAGAGGTTAAGAGCATCTACTGCATGAAAGCTGTCCAGGAGAAAATCCCCCACTCAACATGTTGTTATTACAGTTTTCTGTTTTAGATAGGAAGTTTTCAATTTGCCTTTTTTTAATTTTGATTTTGCCTCAAAATATCCATTTTGATGCAGAGTTTCAAGTAGTAATAACACAGTATTATTTTTCCTTTTGCCCTTGTCTTCTTGCTGAAAGTGATGCAGCCTTTTATGTTCCCTTATCTCTATAACTTACCAAATTCCATCATCTTTAGGAGAAAATATGATGTGTTTCTAGGGGAAACCTGAAAACAGGGTTCATCCATTCCTGGTAGCACAAAGTAAAACCTTTGGCTCGAGTTCTCCTCCAGAATCTGCCAGGATTAGCAGAGGACATGCAATAGGAAAGTGGGATGGAAGGAAGGGGTCATGCAGTGGGGCACTGGCTTCATGTGCCCTTCCTCTGCAGGCAGCTCAGTTTGCAGTTGTAGCATGGTTATCAGTGGTGTGGTAGTGTGATTATGGAACAGCAGCAGGAAATGCTGGCAGAATCTGTGAGACTGGCAGTTGGGAGCCACTGAAGAGATCAAAGGCTTGAGTGTGTTTACAGACCGGAGAATAATTGCAAGTCATTCCCGAAATGTGGGCTGGCAGTGCAGCATGGCCATTGGCTCTGTCTGGCAGTATATTGCCATGGGAGAGGTGAGTATGTGGCACAGGAGGGCACATCTGCCATGCTGCACTCAGTCCTTGTTCCCTGTGATCCAGCCCCCATTCAGCTTGCATCAGGAGATTCAGAAAAGCTGTTAGAGAGGAAAAGGTCTTATGTTTGGTCTTGTTGCCTTCAACTGGATGGTGAAAACTAATAAGGTGAGCTTGAGCTGGAGGACCCAACTGTAGCTCAGCTGTGGAGAAGTTTCAGCGGAAAATGGATGTTCAGACTATCAGAGAAGGAAGGCTGCAGAGCAGTGGTGCAGAGGATCTGTAGGCTGTCACAAGTGCTTGTCTTCATAGATAAGCATCTTCACCTTGCTCACTTTTCCATCAGTGTCCTCATACCTGTTGTTTCTTAAAGAACTCAAGGCTTTCCCACATCTGTCTAGTGTCTCATGCATTCTGTCTTAGTAAAGCAGAATCTGACAGTAAGAAGAAATAATGTGTTGTTGAGTACCTTAGAATTTTAAGATCCAAAAGGCAAGGTTTTTAATAATTCTATTTACCACATTATAGGCAACATACTACAGTCAGAGTGCCTTTAAACTGTTAAAAGTTCTCCCCAGACAGCCTCATGGTAGAAGGCTTGACGTATTAAATATATACAATTCCCAAAAGGAGTTTAGAGCCAAGCCAGCATGGCTGTTCTGGTTGCATGGAGAAGTCTGAGCTCTTCTAGTTACAAGTCACTGGGGGGAAAATGCAAGTCATTTATTCCTTCTCCTTCCCCTTCCCAAGTGCAGTTATGGGGAGCTGAAACCATTTGTGAGCTTGGTGTGCCAGCAAATCTCACAACCGTCTCCAGCTGAGGGGGAAGTGAGGGCTGCACAACAGTTACAGGAGGAGCTGTCCTGTTGTCCTTCATCCCTGGGACAACATCTGTACTACCAAAAAAGGGAGAGTGAGGGATCCCACAGCCAGGGAACACAGACGATCTCATGTTCAAACAGCTTAGGAAGAAGTTGGTAGAAGTGGTCCAAAACAGGAGCCAGCAATGCAGCGGGTTGTTACCTGGACCTGAGCTCATTCCATGGCCTTGGGTTTGGCCATACTGGGCTGCTATAGGGCTGTGTTCGCAATTAGCAAGTAGTGTGGTCCAATAAAATATCTGCAGAGAGAAAAAGTCCTGATAAACCATTATCTATGCTACCACATTTTGCTGCCTTATTGGGGGTTTGCTCTAATTTGGGCCTGTGAATTGAACACACACTAGTGGTAGCAGCAGATCTTCCTTTTCATTCCTGAAGAACTCGGTGCACTTTCTGGAACTAAAGTACATGGAGGATAATGTAGAATAAATATATTTCTTTCCACCTGCAGCAAACTTTTTTTCTTGTTATTCAGGTGCTGGTCAGCAATCTGAGGGCAGCGAAAGAGCAGATCTTGCCCTCTGTACCATAAACATTACTCCAGACATTAAACAAAATACTCTATAAAAGTCCTTGGAAGATCTCCATCCATGTAGTACGTCACACCGTGGTATTGAGTATTTAATCTCTTTGGAAACCTTTGCTAGGGATTCAAAATGCTATTATTATTCAAGTGGATATGTACTACTGATGGGTCTCATTTATGGATTTTCACATACACTTTAAAGGTCAAACAAGTAATTTAAATCAGTTATGTGGGGTTTTTTTGACAGCTGATAAGTACTGAATGTACCACAGCACCCGGAAAGCAGATTTGCTATATTTACCGTTACATATTTGGATTGGGTGCAGGGATAGTGCTCTACCCACGCTCATTTCACTCTCCATCATCAAATTACTGGCACTGATGAACCAATGCATCCACAGGAGAGCACTGTCATTGCAGCACTTCAGGCCTGAGTCACAACTTGGACAGGGGCCCAGGACCTGTGTCTTATGGCTGCTGGTTAAGAGAGTAGTAGCTGCCTCAGAGTGGTGTTGTCCTTGGCTCAGGGTATTCCTGGCTACTTAATCCACACTGCTTTGTCCTGGCCCGCCAGACTAGTAACCATTTGGAAATTAGTCTGGTGTGGTTGTTCTGAGATTCTTGTGTGCAGGTCACTCATGCTGTGGTAGTGGAGACCACAAAGTGACAACTGACTGTCCTCACTTACTGTCTGCAGAACTGAAAGCAAAGAACGTGAGAATATTTTCAACAATATCAATCATGGACTGGGAGCAAGGTTTAAGCTTGGGTGCTGTGGCATCAGCATCTATCAGGTGAATTAAAGGGCTGGCTGCAGAGCTTGTTGGAGCAGCAGTACCTACGGGGATGAGCAGAAAGGCTGACCAGCCCCAGAATGAAATAGAGGAGATACTTCAGCATAGGGAAGAGAGACAATCAAATTGGATCTGACAGAAGCCCAAAAAGTCATCTGTCATATGGAAAAACTGAACTGGGGAGAGTTGTAGGGCATGTAATGAAGTGGTTCGAGAGTCAGAATAAATAGACAAAAGTGCTTTTTTTGGTGTTTCTCCACTGCATTTTTGGAACACGGTAGGGTAGGGTGGACGAGACTCAAAAAGGAATGAGATCCACTCATAGAAGACTAGTGATGCAATAGTCCAGCTCCAGCAGCTGTCAGGAGAAGCCCACGGGTCCAAGCTTGCTGGGAGTTGAGAGTTACGCTTGGGGAAGAGCCGCTGTTGGCACATGCTGCTCTTGCACGCTTCCCCGATTGGAAACCCGAGTTGTTCATCCAGACTACAGCAGCAGCTCAGCTGCTCTTTAGTGTGGGCAGCAATCAGGGGAACTCATGATGGGCCGCCAGGACACAGGCAGCTTTGGTAAGGAAGAAGCTGGTTTTAGCCCTGGCAACACTTTAGCTGGGTTGCAGCTCTCACCATAGAAAAACCCTAGAGAAAACTCCAGGATTTCGCAGCCCATTCAGACTGTATCCAGATCTGCGCAGTCATTTTTCATTTCCACAGCACAGTTTCTTAAGAAGATCTGGAGGGTGGAGGATTAGAACAATTAACAGTTTACAGAAACTCGGATCTGTTTTGCTGTTTTTATGGGAACAAAGTTCTTAGTGCTGGTTTTATGGTACCACCTTGCTTCTATACTCCACGCTTTGTTAAACATGGTAATGAGCTCAGCGCCATGTAGTGCACTTAGTGCTGTGCAGAAAATAAAAGTATTTCCTGCCCACACTTCAGAAGAGCTGCTGTGATAGTAAAGTCTCTTTCAAGCTTAGGGCTGCTAGCCTAAACAGTGTGTACACTGGGCTAGTCTGTCAGAAAGTTCTGTATTGCCAATGTAAATTTATCGTTGTAAGAATGACAAGCTCCTGTTCAAAGCACAGCACTATATAAAGCAGTTCACTGAGGCAGTAGGTTTTACCATATCCCCCCCCAGAACAGAGAGGGTTTTTGTATTACATTAATCAGCATCTAAGCCCTGAAGGTCACAATTATCTGGCCACTATTTTTCAGTATTAGTGATTTTAGTACATGATTAACTTTCATGTGTGTATCATTAAGGTGAGGAATTGTTTTTGAAGTTTCAAATAGAGCAGCAGGTCTTAGCTGTAGTATTTGCCATACTTGCTCAGCCACTCTTAAAAGGGATGATTTATAGAAAATCCAGCTGTGAGTTTTCGTTTCTTCAAGAGCAGGAGGCGGGACTACAAACCAACCTAAAACCAAGCGGAGCATTGATCAGAGTAGAAATGATGTAGAGCACAGCTCTGCAGACAACAGCTAAGCATCGTGGAAGTATTAGCTGGCAGTGATAAGGAGGCGGAAGCAGAGCTCGGTGACAGAGGAGCCATCTGTCAGGAACTGGGAATCCGATTTCAAGAGACCAGAAAATGAAGTAAAGAAGAAAGTGATTTTGGTTCAGAGGTACAGTGGAGCCCAAGGATATCTGTGGACAGTAAGTTTCTGTACTGGAACAGGGATGTTTAATACAGCAGCTAATACTGTTTGAAAGGGCTTTTCAGCTTTGAAAACAGACGTAAGTAGCTGCTGTACTAAATAGCTTTTACTTAAAGTTTTTATTTATTTGTAAGATGTAAATAAGCTTATCTGTTTGAGGTGGCTTGTTTAAAAACTAGTAAACAAACTTTAAAACTGCTGGTGTCCCTTATTTCAGAGGGTGTTTTCTTGTTTAATAAGGTCACCTCCTGTCAAGGATAAGATTTGTTCGTAACCTTTCAGAAAAATATCTTAGAAGAAAAGGCTGGTTTGGCCCCAGCTGCGAGGTGAAAAAGGGTAGGCAAGAATATTTTTTCTGGAAAGGGGAAAGGAGTTCCCACCCAAATAGATCTAAACTAACTGGAACTACAGTGTATAAACACCCCGGGGGTAAATCTTACCCTCAGTTACACTGATGTAAGTCAGGTTTTAAGTCTACTGTAGTTAATAAAATTACTCCTGATTTAATTAAGGATAGAATTTGGTTGCACATTTCTTAATAATGAAAAAACCCCATGGTTCTTTCCAAAGTGCATTTTATGTTAACAGATTATTAAGGACTTGCTTGAAAATACGTTAAAATTAATTGAAAACTCACAGTGTGATGCATCTTTTGTCATATACTTGTATCCTTCTTTGAAATTAGCACAAAAGCCAACATGAGATGTTGTAAGCAATCCTATTATTTCTTGTTAGCAGGTTCTCAGATAAGGTTTGCATTGCTCATAATTTCATGCTCATTTCACGTCAGTGGCATGTATATGGGGTGATATGCTTTAATCCTGAAAAGGTTTGTGGAGCTCCAGCTGGGAGCGATAAAATGATACTATCTGAAGCAGAAAAGTGTCAAAGTTCTGTACAAGACCCCAGACTGTCTGATTGGGAGTGAAACTGTTCTATTACGAATTGTACAGAAAAACTACTCTTGTTGCTGTGGTTTTAGTGTACGAGTTAGAAGCAGAAGCATTGGCTGCTGACTGAGAAAAAAAAAAAAAAAAAAAAAGTAAAACCCACTCACTATTATGGCCCAATATGGATGACAAAACACTGTAGCATGTGTGGGAAAATGGCTGCAGTCCAATGTCTGGAACCATTTATCTTCTGGTAGAGTCTGGAAGATGACTGTTTTATGTATTTTACAGAAATCCCTGCTGATTGATTTCATTTACTTAGGAGGAGGGGTCATAGTGACTTATGGCAGGGACAGCTGGGGCAAAAAGTGGACTCTTTGCATTATCCTGACATCCTGTTCTGCTTGGGGTTATTGGCACTTTTTGAAGGGACCATGCTGGAGTTGTCTTGCTGCTGCATTTGCTACTGCACACAGTCAGAGGTTTGCTGCTTTTTTCTGGGTCTCAGCAAGCTGCGAGTTGCAGGTTGAGCTTCCGCTGGTTCTGGGCACATTTTGGAAATTATGGTTTGCAGAGGTTTGAAGGGGAATGGACAGAAATGGGCACAGGTTTTTGTAACCTGCCAAAAGCTTGACTGATGGTGGGTGCTGTTACTGAAGAGGGAGGAATGACTTTGTGAAAGGTCTGGGAGGAAAAGTCTGTTTTCAGTGTGTGAGGCTTGCAGAAATAGCTTGTCCCTCTTTAACACATGAGATTTGTATGCTTGGGTGATGATACTGGTTTTTCTGATGTTTGTTGCTAAAACAGCCACAATTCCTGTCATTTTTTTATTTATATGGAATAAAGAGCTTGCCAAGCACATTAGAAACAGCAGGGATATGCTGTACATCAGTGTTATTCGTTTATCTCTCAGTTATTTTTATGTGTGCTCTGATGGCCTGTCTGTCAAGGTGTTTGCCTTCAAATCAATTCAGCTCACATCACAGCATGACAGGCACTTGTTATATACCAGGCATGTCTACAGGCATTTGCTTTCATGTTGCAGGGAATGAGTGCCAAGATTTTCATATGATGAAACAAAAGGGTGGGGGATATGTTTTCTAGTCAGTTAGTACACTGCTACTGTGTTAACAAAAATGGAAAGGAAAATAGACTTTTCAGTTGACAATACTACTTCATTTGGTACACTTTAGGCTCTTCACAGGATCCTCTACTAATGATTGCAATGCCAAGTCCAATGCAAGATCCCATAACAAACCTGGGAAAGGGAAAGTCATTGTGTGTCCCCCACCACATCTAGTTTCTCAGACATAAGCACTTAGTACAGTCAAGACATTTTTCATTGACAGAGAGAGAAAAAGAAAAAGAAGAAAAAAAAAAGATAGAACAAGCAAGAAATTCTTGTAATGTACCCTAACTGCTGAGGAAGTTTCATGTGTTTACCAAGTATTTTTATCAGAGCAGTAGGGGCAGTTAAGCACTGTGCTTGAACAGTATCCCAAGAATAAACTCGGCATCACCTCTCTTCTGGACAGCATCCTGCCATGCACTATCATTCAGCCCACTCAGGTTCTTCGGTCTCACTGCTCCTCATGCCATCTTGATGTGCACTCATTTTCTGTCTCTGTGTTTCAAGGATGTTCTTATGGCTATCAGACATTTTGTTTTTACTCATATGTTGACCTCTGATTTGAATTTGTAGGTTTACAGGAATTTAGATTAATTTTTACCTTTTCTCTTTTCTTAATTTCCTTCACTTCCTTTTCAGACACTGCATGTTTTGGTTATCCTCCCACAGAACAGTTCTTTGTTGGCACCCTCACAGAGGCATAGCTACTTAAGCTCTTCATTAATTTAGTTTGAGCCTTTCTTGCTTTTTGGTATATCTAACTCAAGAGGACAGCGGATAGTGCCATGGGTTCCAAGGGAAGGTACCAGTTACCTTCCTTGGGTATGCCAGTGAGCTGTCTGATGATCCAGAACAAATTTAGTGCTCCAGTTACTTTTTTAGATCTGTCTTATCACGGGGTCCTTGATGTGGTCTCTCTTCCTTGAGAGAGAGTGTGTGCTGGTAAACAGATCCACTGTGAGTCCAGTGTCTCCCTTTAATCTTGAATTTGGGCAGGAGACGAAAAGAGTGGACTAAGCTGATGCAAGTTTGTTTTTCCATCCAATGGCATTGCATTCTCCTAGTAATGTGGAGTACGTTTGAGGACTTCTAGCTGCTGATCATTCCTCTTCTGTAAGGATTGGTAGGGTGGTATGGTCAGGCTCCAGCCATTTAGTCTGCTGCCCATGCAGTCCCTACATTTTTATTAGTCAGCTCTTACATCTCTTCATTACATGGAATCATTTTTCATGTGGCCACCACAAAATGCCTTCCTGAGTGTGCAAGTTCTTACAAATAAAGTCTCACAGACTGTATGTTAGACATGTTGAATATTATCCCATTTTTAAACAAATTTTGTCCTTTCATGCTTTGTAATATGGCACGTGACAAGCATGGGGTGGGTGGAAGAGCTACAGCTGCCTCTTGTTTTCTTATAGATATTGGTAAAAACAGTAAATTAGATTAAAAAAAAGAAAAGTAAAAGGAGCTCTGTAGGCTGTGGAACATTATGAAACCACCCACTGAATGTCTGCACAAGACATACGGCAACAGCCACACTGTTATGTACTAAATGAGTTCAGAGTGGGGGCCAACTGAATGCAGTGCATAAGTGATTTACTTCCTCGTTTATAACCCTAACCTAGAATCATGATTGTTTTCTGTTCCATAAAAGGGATGACTTGTTGTGAGCCTTTAAAGCCTTCAGCATTAAGTGGCATTAAGTTGATGGCTACTTGTTTTGTACCTTCAGTGAAAAATTATGCATAAATCAAGTAGGCTTTCCTTGTAATGCATTCATAATCCTCACAAGAAAAACTCCCACTCAAAACCAGTGATCAAACATGGTTTCTTGAACTCAGAAAGGTCACCTCATAAAAAATATCGAGGTATAATATTCAGGCCACCCAGGCAATTTTTTTTGGCCAGGACATTATTTTAATTAAGTCATTGTAAGGTTAAAATAATGATAGGGTTCTGATGTAAGCAGATAAAAGACAGGGAAGCTACATTAAATTCAATTTCCATCCACCAAACACATCTAGAAGAGATAAGCTCACTTGCTGTTTAAACATTTTGCACAGGGACAGACAGGATGGGCTGAGGTTGAGTTCTGAATGTTCCAGGGTTTATGTGTTTAAATCAAGCCCTTAGCATTGTTTTTGTTCCTTAATTACCTCTGGTTGTTGATTTATTGATACTTTTGATGGCAAGTAGACTCAGTAAAGCAGAATCATTCTGTGTCACGTAAAATTTCCTCTTATATCTGTGGATGTTACAAGCAAAAGGAAAGGATTGATGGAGGGAACTTCTGTGGAGATGGTAAAACTAGTGGTAGATGTCTCTAAAAGGTGGAATTGAGTCACTGAATTGCAAATGAGTGGAAGGTCTTGTGAAATCACTAATTAGGGCTGTCTCAGTTCTTGAAATCTGCCAGTGCAGCCAATAGTTTGGGCAGAAGGAGCCTGGGAACCAGCAATCCTGCAAAAGGGGTTGGTGGCTGGAGTGTCTTCATGGGGTGTTGCTGAGAGAAGTGATGCTGAACTTTCCCCTTCAGTGTGAAATGTACCTTCCATTTGAGGGTGACTTTGTGGGAAACAGGAGGACTGTGTGCTTAGCACTTGTTATACAGGCTTTGAGCAGGGACAAGAACTGCAAATGGCAGTCCTTTGCCAGCCATGAGCACTGATGTGCCATTGAAAAGTCACAACACGGTCTCAACTGGCTTAGTTTCAGAGTAATACTTTGAGATTGCACCTACTTTCTGCTGCCTATGTCCTTGGGGCCCCCATTCCTAGACTCCAGTTCCAAGAAGAACCTCTGCGTCCTCTTTTCCAGCACAGCAGAGCATAGCATTGAGGCATTGATCCTCCTGTGTCTGTGCATCCCAGCTGGTACACCTAGAGCAGGACATGGGCCCTCACTTGTCACAGAAGAAGGGTTCAATAGACTCCTGGATGCATAGAATGCTTTGGGTTGGAAGGGACCTAAAGATCATCTAATTCCAAACTCCTGCCGTGGGCAGAGACACTGTCCACTAGTTCAGGTTGCTCAAAGCCCGACCCAATATGGACTTGAGCACTGCCAGGGATGGGGTATCCATAACTTCTCTGGGCAGAAGATTTAAAAGATTTGTTCAGGAGATGTTTAGTTTGTCACATCCCTCCACCAATATCTTACGAACTGCATAAGCAGCTCTGTTGTATTAATTTGGTTTGCAAGAACGTACACAAGAAAACAAGAAGTTAATGTGGTTGATAGAGGCACAGTGATGTACACCTCTCTTGTGCTTCTGAGCCACTGAATTCAAAATGTAGATTTATATTAATATTTAGCACTTACATAGTGCATTTAATCTCCTCAGGCCTGCAGGAACATGCCTAATTTATACATCCAAATTAATAGAGGTAGTCACACATAGCAGTCAGTCTTTTCATCACTTAACCCAATGAGGAATGAAGACACAATTTTGTTTGGACTATAATTGCTTATACATACCTGAAAATACCATCTCATAATCTCAGTTCTTTGTAAAAACACCATGGGTTTGCAGTTACAAGAATATTTCAGACAGCTGCATAATGAGTTAGCTTCATTTTTTAACTGAACTGAAAATTAGGAGGCTGACCCAGATCTCAGTGGGATATCTCCAAACAAGTTTTTCAGTGAAATTAGATGCTAAATGAGCTAAACCAGTTCATTTTAAAAAATTGTTTGAAAACCATCTTTCAGAAAATAGAGTCTTGAAAGCCTGGTACTTGTAATGAGCATGCAGACCTCCGAGGCAGCAGTCAAACATCCTCATGCTTCATATTATTTATTTATATTACATTTATATTGTCCACACAAACTTTCAGAGCAAATTCAATAGACAGCTATAGTTCTGCCTTGATTCCTCAGCCCTGGTTGCTATGGCATCCAAGTTGGGAAAATATCTGCCAGCTCCAGGTGGCTGAGCGCACAGGTAGGTGAAATATGAGCAGTAATTTTGAGAGCCATGAGATGGTATCCTGTGACCAGAAGGTATTGTCCACATTTTTGGCAAAAAGGGGCAAGAAGTTGTGAACATTGCTGGGAAACCTGGGCTTTATTTAGCTACACCGAAAGAAATTGCCTGTACCAGGAGCCTGCACGTGTACTGAGAGGTTCTGTTGGTAAGCTAGGAAATAATTTAATGATCTGTTCAAATTAAACACAGAATCAGAGATTAGAGGGGGCTGGCTGGTATCACCTGTAGTCACGCTCAATAACAACCTGCTCTGTGATTCGTTCCGCTCAGCTCACTGGGCTTATTATAGTTGTTGAAAGAGGCAGCAGAACAGAACTTGCAGGTGAAAAACACATACAATGAGAATTGTGAAAAGAAAATCCTTTCTTATTTAGTCTTTGTACTCAGAAGTGTCCCGCTGCATAATATAATACAAATAGGATATACAAATTCAATTTTTAGTCTAAACTGTGTTCAGGATCAATATTCAAATGCTTCGGTTGAGTTTTAACTCCCATCCAATTGTTACTGTTTTAAATCACTTTTATAGCAAGAATAAATTTTTCACTGAAAGCAGGGGTTTTTTGCAATCTTTCTTTTCCAGTTAAAAAAAAAGAACAAGAACAAAGACTATCAAACAAAATGCAACTTGTCTAAAATCTCATAAAAGCTCTTACACAGGAATCTATCAAGCCTGGGAAAATATGTGTTCTTTTGTAAAAACATATTTTTCCTTGAAGTCATTGCTAGATTACAAAAGTTCACATAACATATTGGTATGTGTATGTGTTTATGTAAGAGAGACCTCTGTATTTCACTTTCTGATGTCAGTGTTGCCTTGACAACTGTATTTTATTGATTAGTAGAATATGTGTAATTTGGTTCAGAGCTGCTTCATCTTACAAGGTCATTTTTCTTCGTGAGAAGTTGTTTCATTTTCTTATTCTCTGAGTAAAATTATTTTGCTGATATGAGAAATAACATTGTTTTGATCCTTTTGGGGGTGTTTTTGTGGCTGTACTCAAAACTCCACAGAATTGGACAAAGGCAAGCTGATAAAGTCATTAAATACATTTCTACTGATACATGCATTTCTTACTCAACTTCTTTTGCTGTACATGTTAACCTAGTATCTAATCTAGTAACTTCACTGGTAACCAACTGGAGGCTCTATCCATGCAATTCTGGTTATTACATACCTTTGGGGTGCTTTTCCTCAGAGATCTGAAGTTCCAAGTAGCAACACTTCTCAGGATCTCTTTGAACTAGATATTATTATAGAATTTATTTGACACTTAGATAAGCTGTGATGTGAAAAACGTCCCCCAAAGAGTAAGTAGTACTGAGAATAGCTCCTGAAATTGAACTCTTGCACCCTTGGTCTACCTGTTGTGGGTTTGTCAGATCTATGGGTTAGTTCCTGACGGAGGACTGTATCATTTAACAACCAGCTGTCCCATTGCCAGTCCTATTTCTGTGAGTGCTTGTCATGTTTATGAGAAATTTTGGTCCTGACCTGAAGAGCTTTCATTTTCACGCAAACTGAGCAGGAGAGGGGATGGAAAGAGTAGGCGGGATGCTATGTCTCGGTTCAGATGGTGCCATGGCTTAATTATGTGCACAGCTGGAGGATCAACATAGCTAGGTTTGGCAGATCTCCTCCTGCTTTGGTTTTGTCCTTTCCCCCTGTGTTTATTTGTCTCATGGTTTATGAGTATCACAGGAGCCAAGAGCAGTCAGGGTGTGCAGCTTCCTGGATGAAATCAGACAGGAGCACAATAAGAAAAAAATAGAGAGGCCAAGGAGAATGAGGAGGAGTACAAATAATAGATGGGAAAGTAATGAAGGTCAGCCAGATGTTGATGTAAAAGCTGTCTTTTTTTTTATGTACAACTGAAAGCATAGCCATCCCTACAGTCCTAATATTAACAATTCACAAATTACAGCAGTGATTGTATTTATATGCCATACAGAAGGTAAATTATGGGAGTGGGTTGTCAACACGCATTGGAAAACAAGTCTGAAAATCTTTAGCACTTTCTTTAAATATCATAGTTTCTGACAATTAAATATCCCATTGGTTGCTATCTAAATATTTAACTTCGGTGAAATTACAAGAAGTCCACAGTCAGAGAAAACCCACGCTCTTCTGTTCTCTGTTGTAAAGATTAAATTATGTTCTACTTTTGAAAAAGCACTTAATTCCTGGGTCTATCCTGTTGTATTTTTCTGGATAATTTTGAAAAAAAGAAAGAGAAAAGAGTCTGCCATTGATGGCAAGCAGGGACAAAGGCACTGTTTCTAGATTGTGGTTTTGAAGGTTGTTTACTGTGCTAAGTCAGACACCATAATGTGAAGTAATGTTTTTAATCCTTTGGATTAAAACCTTCAGCAATGGGTCTTCCTAGGAACAAGGCCCCACCTAACAGAGAGCCTCATTTTCTTGCAAGGATTCTGCAGTCTTACGTGAGTTTTCTAGGTCAGTCATTGGCAGCAACAACACTAATTTATTCCAGATGAAAGTCAGGCCCATTGTAATTAGCAATACCATGGTATTTGAAAAATGAAGAAACAGTGGCATTTTCTAGAGAGACTATGTGTCTTGTGCAGAACCCATTCCATTTAATTCAGGATTTAGGTACTTGGGGTTAAGCAGATGGTGCAGTCAATTTGCTCACAACTGCTTAAATTCCTTGTAGAGCCAAAGGAGAGCTGCAGTTGCTTACTGAAGATCTGAGGAGGAAGATCTGTTCCCCCTCTCAACCCATCCATCCATCCATCCGTCCATCCATCCACCCACCCACCCACCCAAGGATGATTCAGTCTGCCTCATTCAAGTAAATACCTCTTCCACTGGGATTACAGTGGAACAGTAGGAAATAAATGCTGGCAGTTCCATGCAGTTGGGTTTTACTCATTTGAAGATAGATGTGACTTATCTTCCTCTTGCATAATAGCCCAAGAATGAGAGCACTCCCCCCAGAGAGAGGCAGTCCTGGGCTCTGCTTGTTCTTAGTGGGTTGAGCTCACATCTCCTACATTTAACTCAGAAGAGCTAAATTCCTCCCTTCATAGGATGACCATCCGTAAGTCTCCATGCTTTTGGTTTTTTATCCTTTTCTTCCTGTCTGTAAGGACTGTAAGCTCTGTAGGGGACCAGCTAATTTGTCATTAAACATTTGAGTATCATGAGTGTTGCAAGGTTCTGATTTTGGCTTTGTAATGAAATATAAATTATGACAACAGTTGTGCAAATTCATCTCTTCACACCACAGAAAATGCTGAGTAAAAGCTTCATTACTGTGAATGCATTACATACTTTTGGCTGGTATGGATAAAAGTTGGGCTTTTGTTGTGAAATGTTTTGTGAAACAGAGGATGGGGTCTGCAGACTTTGGATTTGATTTGTATTTGGGGAATTACTGGTTGCTTGATGGTTTGATATGGCCATGAGTATGTCCTCATTTTTGTTGTGTCTTCTAAAGACATTCATGCTGGAGCTTGGTAGATCTGTAGGACTGGGAAATATGATGCTCCGAGGCCCTTTCTTGCAAATTACTCTTTTAGGAGATTTTTTTGACCTAGGCAAGTATGTACGTAGCTCAGGGCAGGAGTAGGTTGCAGAGCTCTTACTCAGTGACAAAGCCCCTCACTGTCTTTTTCTCTTGGAGTTTCTAAAGAAGAAAGTAGAGGGAGTGAGGGACAGTTGGGGCTGAGAGCAGTGTGAGGACATTGTGCCATGGGGACATTATGTGGTCTCCTGCAACACTGGCGAAGAATGCAGCAGTGATGTGTTCCTCGCATGAGTCATCCTGGAGCTGCCAAAAATTGGAACAGCCCATTACCCAGGGATGACTAGTGGTTGTTGACCTTTATTTCCATCTTAGACATTATTGTAAAATTGAGCTAAATGAATTTCTGCTTTCTGAGCGCTGACATCAGTGCAGCCTGGTTTCCTACAAATGTGGATTCCTTTCCCCCACCTCACTGAAAACAAGTCCTTCCCCTGCTCTATGTCACTTCCCTCATCTCTCTCCCATCCCTTAAATATTTGCAAGTGGTACAGACACTGATGCTGGTGAAGAATGTTGTGCGTGTACTCTGCAGCCAACTGTCTGCTGCTTCTCAGCATGCAGAGTGGGTCACCCCACAAATGCCTCTCCCTTACTGGAATGCTGATTTGTATACTTTCCTCTACTCAGCACCAGCTTTTCAAAAACGTATTATCTTCAAGACATGGCTCCTCCTGTCAGATGCGACTGAAACTGGCCAGTAGGTTCTGAAATTATCTGGGGCGGAAGAGTGTCCCAGAGAGATAGCTAGTATTATTTCTTGAAAGAGCGGTTGTACAAATATTCTGCAATGTATGCAGAAATTAAAAGACTCATGAAGAAATTATTGGGTGAAGCTCTGTGAGTTGTGTTGTGAAAGAAGACATAAGTATTTTATACATTTTTAGATTTGCTGTAAATTTTTTAAATTATTATAGTGAAAAATTGTTGAGCAATTCGACAATCTCCATCATGAGGAAAATGTGGGACTCATCCTACCAGTTCATCCCTAATGTGTTCCAGCCCAGCCAGTGATGAATTTGGTTTGAACTTACCAAGCATAGTAAACACCTATACAGCTCACAGATGGTTAACATTATATCAGTGCATTGCATCTATGAAGTGACAGAATTGTAGTTATCTACTACTTTGCCACCTTTAAAAGTGGCAAACTATTAAAAGTGTTATCAATTCTATGTGCCCATTTTATTAAATAATATTAAAGCCATAGATAAAGTCAGATTTGGAAGTCCGGAATCTGCTTTTTAAAAAAAGATTCTGGCTGTGGTTAGGATTTAAACTTTTAATTAGTGGCTAGTGCAAGTTTTTCCAATAGAAAATTACTTGAGAAGGTGTCTGACAGAATGGATCTAAATAACTTAAAATTTTGTATATTTATGGATGAAACAATTACTAAATAAATACTAAATAAATAAAGGTAAAACCCCACAGTAAAGCTATTTATTATATGTCAGTTAGGGATCTTCCATCTTAACATTCCTGGCGTCTCATTTGTGATGCTGTCATTTCTTTTTTTCATCTCCTGAAAGCAATATTTGCCTTAGGGGTACGGTATCATTGTGATAAAAATGAGCTGGTGCTACTGGTGTCATGGATAATTGCTGTCCTTCGAGCAGCTCCCTTAGCATTCAGCCCTTAAGGCTGCTTTGGAAGGGGCTTTACATTTACCACAGATGCCCTGATGTCTTCCAAAATGATGGAGGAGAGCATTTTGCCCTTTTCATTTCAAGGCATCATAAAGTCTTGGAAACTTTTGAGGCCAATTGCCAGATGTGATTAAAAATTAATGAAACAGAGCAATTGTACCTCATCCCCTTGACAGACACTTAAGTAACAGCTTTTTCTAAGACTACTTTTCTAAATTGTTCTTTTTGCATCTGTATTTTTCTCTCATCTGACCACAATGACATCTTCCTTAGCATTAAAAGTGGAAAACAATGGTAGAGAACATTTGAGGTTTTTTTTCATGCATTTCCCTGCAAGTTCTGTTTGGATTTTGTTCATCACACATAGGATGAACTATCAAGACAGACTGTAAACCGAAACATGAGACTAAGGTATTAAGTGAGGAAGGCGACCTGCTGCTGTTTAGTGCTTCAGGAGGTGTCTTTGGTAAAGTTCACACTCAGTGTGTGCAAGTTGAAACATTTTCCAAAAAATAATCTGTTTTTTTGGGATAAGCCTACACTGCTTTCCTTCAAAGCCTGTCTGTATTCGAAGAGAGACTAAATATCATCTTCTCTGTGTTCTACTACCTCAGCCTTCAAATATTCTGAAGGAAAGGAAGTAGAAAAGAGCAGGCAGTGAGAAGGAGTGCTGTCTCTGCATTGATGCTCTGGAAAGTTATTGGGGTGTATTAGTGCTCAGGCCCTGAGATTGAAGAAAAACAATAATTTGACAAAAAGTCATAAATTAATACTAATTAATGCTTCTTTACTACTTTATGTGTGCTGCAGATGCAAACACCAGCTAAATGTAGAGACTTGGTTATACATAGAGTGATTTTGTTCTTCGAATTCTGTCAATTTTTTCAAAGAGCTATAAATAAGCAAGTATATATTTGACTGAGTATCTTTCTTTGCCAAAGCAGAGAAACCGTCATCATTGTCTGTGAACTACCCACAAGGTTTTAAATGCAAAAGCTTTTAGGGCTAAATGCTGATATTTTTACTGATACTAAATAGGAATGTACTCTCAGGTTATTTATTAGTAGTGAGAGTGTCTGGTGTTTGATAAAATATTCATTGTGAGATATTGCTTTGGAGAGGTATTTATCACTAAGACTGTAATTTAGGGATTTCTTTTTTATTTGGAAGAACGTACTCCTGGCTGGTCGGACAGACATTTTTTTCGTTGTGCCCTGTGAGGGATAACCATGGGCTGTTTAGAAGACAGTATTTGCCTGACACAAATATTGCTCCCTTGAGAGTAGACTTTTCACGACAATCCATCACATTATCATGAAATAAGTATGCACAGTTACTCAGAGTCATTGCAGTTACGTAGTTCCCCCCAACAGGATACTGTTAAATAAACAACGTTATTTGAGGAATTGGCAATTCCCTCTTCCATGCTTCACCCAAAGTATATTCTTAGCTTTTCATTCACTGGTGTTTTTGCTTTCCTGGAATCCACTCTTCCGCCTTCTGAAACTCACATCTGTGCAGACCTCTGATCCAAACAAACCTTTGATAGTTTGGGGAGATCTGCACTATTGTATTCAACAGAAGTGAGGGTTAACAAATCTGAACACTGCAGCTGAGGTTGTCACCCAGCGCCACTTACACACCATGGAAAGCAGCATTGCATGAAATGGCAGCATTTCTGTGAGCAGGCATGTAAATGGTGCTGAGATGCCAGCATGGCAGGAATATAAGATACTGCTTGCAAGAAAAGGAGAGAAGTTTATGGGGTTTCTGCTACAGGTGTGGCAGTCCAGAGGCAGTTAAATGCAAGGTCTGGAAAAGTAAGCACTGCATTCCAGCCACACGCTGCTCAAGTTAATGTCTCCTTCTGAGAACAGAGCTGGAAGTGTATCATCAAAACATCGACTTCAGCAAAGAGTTGTAAATTTGCCACCTAGCCGGTTTGAGACCAAAGCAACCTGTTTAGTCAGGTGTATCTCAGAAATTGTCCTGAATCCAGGATTCCTCTAAGTAAGAGTAAATATTAGTCCTCCAGGTTTTGACAGAGAGTGGATTAGATGAACTTTCACTCTCCACTTTGGCCTTATTTTCCATGGTTTATTTCAACTTCTTAGATGAAGCATTTTTAAAACAAAATTGAGCATGGCCATCCTTGGGAGGAGGAAAAGCCAACTCTATTTTAATGTTTTTTAAACTGGTCATTTTACAGGATTTGGCTGCAGTTATTATCAATCCCAATACTGTCAAGTTACTCTTTACTTTGTGTTTGCATAAGATCCAGTGAAGAAAATGTGACTGCCTTCACAGGCGGTGGAGTTCAAGGTTCAATTCAATGACAGAGTACATGGAGGAATGAAATTTGACAGAGACTCACTGAAGTATCCTGAGCATTAGTGGGATAGCTGTGAAAACCAAGACGATAAAAAACACAGTTGGAGAGCCAGAAGGAAAAGATACTTGTGAAAATATAAAGCAAAAAGGAGCCCAGCAGTGAGGAATTCTCTACTTCGTTGAAAATACAGGAGAGATGAAGGATGTATGGTTCTTTTTCAGATATGCTTCTTATGTAAATAGTACAATAGTACATGGCACTATGTGTGCCTTATGGCACAATCCAGCAAAGCAAGGATAGAAGTAAATGTTAGACGTATTTAGTGATTTCAGTGACAAAAAAACTGTTGAAAATTTTGATCAGAACAACCTTATTCCTTAAGACAGTGTGAAACTTCACAGTTGGAGCCCTTACAACAAGGAGTTTAAATTTATCTTTTCCTCAGGAGAAAATTACTTTACATGTATCATTTGATTGTGATCTAGGTTACAGGAATATACTGCTGTAAAAATATAGCATTACTGGAATTTTCCAAGTCCAAAAATAATTTAGTGTTCAAATACGTACTTCATCTGATTTATGGCTTTACAGTCATGTCTAAGCCAGTAGTGCCAAATAAAATTTTCTTTACTGTGATATGTATGCAGTTCTTTTTAAGGTAGTTGGAATGATGTCTAACATTTAAATTAAGCAAAAGTTTCCTTCTAAAGATATTCTGCTGTATTTTTAAAGTGCAATTTCATCTTTTACATTTTAAAAGTGTAACTTTATTTCTTACAGTGCTCAAACATATCTATGGTATGCTTAACAAAATCAAGGACCCAATACATGCAAAAAACATTGTCGTATCCTACAAGGGCATTTCTTTTTCTTAATATCATGGTGAAAGTAGTTTCCTGTACTTCAAGAATTCACCAATTCCAATCAATGAATATCTCTCAGGAAGGCAAGCAGACACAGAAAAAAAAAAAAAAAAAAAAGGAGTGAATTTGCCCTCAGCTTCCCATATATGAGCGTTTTCCTGACACCTATGTAGAAATGTGTAATTGAAATAACATTTGCATAAATTCCATTTAGTAAGTATGCATTAGCTGGTGCCAGGGAATGTGAGGACACTTAAACAGTAAATAGGAATGCATGCCTAAGCATTGATCAGTTAATGCAGACATTGTCGGAAGAATTAAATAGATCATTATGTCCTTTTGTTCTTTCTCTTTATTTAGTATAATATACTGTTGCTTTCTAAATCTCCTCAGGGTCTTTAATCAAGAAAGATCTCTTCATTTAATTTTGACAGCTGCATAATTGGGGTGCTAAATCATCCTAGGGGATGTAATCAAAATGATTCTCCTATGTAACAACTTTCTGGGTCTTCTACTTAGTTTAAAGCAAAAGGAAGAGATTTAGGTAATTGCAATCTCTTGTATTACGTTAAAAGTCAAGCATTGATCATTGTAATACAATAGTTATATTGTATAAGATCTCCAGGATACTTGTAAATAAACCTAATTCAAAATTCAGAATAACCAGGGTAGTAGATATAGTCACAGTGTAGGAAAATCTGTTCCACAAAGACAGTTTAACAGAATTACAGGATTTGTTTTGCCAGATTCAGATCACAAACCAGCATCAGAATATGGAAAAAAAAATAATCACTATATCTGACACCCAATCATGACTTTAGTTACACAAAATGCACCAAATAATTTCCTGAACTCTCAACGCTACTTATAAAAAGTCACAGGATCTGTGCACCAACACTTTCCATGCTTAATGGGAAGGTTATCACCTTCAGTTGCTGTGGAACAGAGGCTTTGTTCACTAGGTACCCCATGCAGATATGGGATCCAAGAGGGAAACCCCAGACTGGGACCTCACCACCTCCTGTCCTTCCCTGCCTGCTGATCAGTCTCTTGGCCTTAACCTCACAAGTGCCAATTGATGTATTTGTTCCAGTTCTGGGTATTTCTGCTTTGTTATAAATGATAAAGAGCCAATTCAAAATCCAAAGATTTATTTAGCAATTTCAAAAATCAATTTTGAAATGCCACGATAAATCAGGACATCGATCAAATGCTGGGTGGACAACCGGGCAGCAACAAGGGTGCTCTCTGTTATTGCCCACAAATTCAGAGTCCCAGGGCAGGAACTTTATACAGCTTTTCTGCCCTGAGGCAAAAAGCACGACTGCTGGCAAAAAGCATCACTGCTTGCAAAAAGCACGACTGCTTCGATGTCTTTCATTCCTTGAGGGATGTTTTGAAAGGGTTTCCTGAAGAATTGAAAAGAAGTCCAAATAGAGTCACTGAATCTTCTTTTGGGGCACTTGATGAAGTCTTCTGCTAGATTTTCCATCGCGATCAATATCAGATCCTTGAGTAGCTGCAAAGATGTGGCCCACCCCTGATTAATGAGCCATCTTCACATTATCTCCTCTGTCTATGTGGCAAATGTCGTGGTGGCACCTCCAAACTAAAAAAATACTTTGGAATTCAGGAGACGCCCTCGGATTGTCTCCAAGAATCCAGGGTTTTTAATTCCAATGTATAATTTTCCACATACAGTTTTAATACGTGAATTTTATACAGTACATTAATTACATGCTTGAAAGCGGTGTAGTTTTCTTTATCCTAGGAAATTCTGAGAAAAGGGCAGTGATCCCAACACCTGTATGATTTCAGCCTTTGGTCAAATGCTATGGTCGCTAGCGTGCACATCAACTGAATCAGATTTCCTGGATTTATTCTAAGAAACAACAGTAGGGCAGGACTCCAACCTAAAATCATATGCTAAGTAGGAGGGATTTCAGCAGATGTTATCCCTTGGAGTTACGCCGAACTGCTAATTCAAGTGCTCAGTGCATGGTAAAGTTCCTGTAGTGCCACTCTGCTAAAGAGCTACTCAGCTTAGAAGTGGTGCAGAGAGGGACATGGAAGTTCAGCCAAGCCAGGTGGCTTGTGGACACTGCATTTCCTGGAAATGACTTACCCGTGCTTTCTGAGAACATTTTTCCTGCAAACAGGCTACATGCTAATTTCTTGATACACCCTCAATTTCCACTGTATAATAGCACTAATGACCTTGACAGAAAGCATTTCCTAGGGATTAATAACCATTTGAGATTTAATGACCTGAGGCTATGCCTCAGGCCATCAACTCCTTCAAGCTGCTCATTAAATCCTTAGGGTATGCAGTCTGCTTCAATCACTCCTGCTTAAGCATTTGCTCAGTGTTACCGAATAACAACATTCTCCCTGAAGTATTTCCTCTTCAGAGGCCCTAGAAATGTGTTTGTCCTTAAGACTTTTGGGAAAATAATTCAACATTAGTTTTTTAGGTGACTTGTGTTTCAAGTCAGAGCATTTACTCAGGCTGTCACTGAGCTTTTGGTGTGAAGAACTCAGTAAAAGTAAGACAGTTAAATTCATAAATTGCAACTTGAAATATAAGATGTTTGTTCTAGTTGCTTACAATCTCATAATATAAATCAAGAGCCAGTAGCCTCCCGCACCCAAACACTGGTGGTTCAGCCAAAGGTGACTTATTTGAGAGGTGATTTTGGACAGGCTTCCACTCCCTAGTGAAGACTGGGTTCTTACTAGCTCTAAAAGACAACCCAAATTCAGATCTGTGCAGAAGGAACAATATAGAGCAGTGCTGCCTATTGGAGGAGAAATACTCCAACAGGCCAGTTTCTTACCAGTGAAGTCATAAGGCAAAGATGGTGTATGGTCGCACGTTATGGTCCATACTTGTGAAGGGTGAACTTGTTTTTCTATGGAAGACTTTTCATTTATGGGAACATTCTTCCCACATTCAGGTGGCACCAAGCACAATTGGATCTTAGTTAAATCTGCTGCTGTGGTGTTTTATCATGTTCTCTGTTTATTTGTGTAAGAGTGCGGTTCAGCACGCCAAATAGGCATGGCACAAACAAATTGCTATTGTGACTTACTTCCCAGAGTTTTTAAACTGAGAGAGACAAAAAGGCTTGGGGATGAAGACAATCAACAACAGTTGTAGGAAGCTGGTGCAGCAACTGCAGAGTGATGTGTCTACAAATCAGTTATATTGTCTTCACATCAATTACAAGAATGCTCTGGTGAGGCTCTGCCAGGATCACATTCTCACATTAGTCTCTGTTGTGCACTGAACAATCAGTTCACTTGTTATGTCTAGGGAGAACTAGGAACAGGCTCTTAGGGAGCTGGAAAGTGGAGATGCCTACCCATCTGTCTGGGAAGACTTGCCCTCGACTTGACTTCAACTTGGAACCCGCCCCGTGCTATGAGCTAACATCTTTGTCCAGAGACAGCCCACATTTTTAGGGAAAGAAAAGTATTTTGCTGGCAAATTCTAAAAAGTGCTAGGAGTTTTTTATAAACTTGAAATATTTCATCTTATAAAACAATTAAGAAAACCTGGACACCAAGGATGTATAGTGTCAACAGCACAGGGGAATCTTGATAATAGGAGCTTAATTCTGGTGAGATATACTTGTAACATATATGTACATACATACATATGTATGGAATACATACGTAGAGATATATATGGAAATCAGCGGATGAAATATTCATCAATAAGGCATTGTGGTAATTAGGGGGTGAACAACATAAGTACTTATTTGGTTGTTTATGTTTCAGATTAGTGGATTTTGAGGTCAGGTAGCTAATTCCATGATATGCTTTGTGTGGGAAATACATGCTGTTTGTGGTAAACACTGAGCACCTACACAGAAATGTTCCTACATACATCTCAAATCCCATTGCAAACATGGGATTACACATCACATTGCCACCACTGCAAATCGTGCAAATAAGTGAAATTAGGGACCTGAAGTCACACAGTACATTGACAGGATGTGCCTCGAAGAAGAATCTCCTGGAACTGTCTTTAGCTTCATCTGCCTGTTCCTCCCAAATTCTCTGTATAGTCCATAGAGAAGAATAAGCTCTTTCTGTGCACAAGCCATTTTACCTCTTTCAGACATTAACCAAGAGATAAATATTTTAAAGCAAGTACCCCCTTCTCTCCCTAGCTTTCAGTAGCACCTAGGATTAATAGTTCCAATGCAGTTGCAGGTGGGTGAGCTGATTTCCATTCTTTATATCCAAAAATTCCCATGTATGTTATTAAATATTCTGCATGCATGATGGAATGGCTGCTGTGAAAGCAGGTCATCTAGATTTTTAAGTTCTGATGTGTCCTGTTGAAGGCTGTTTCATATAACCAGTCCCTCTGCTGAGACCATGACTGTTGTGTGGAACACGCGGGTGTGTGACTGACCGAGCTCGGCTTCTTCTGGCTGCTGTTGGTTTGAAACAAGCATGCTGCATCATTCCCATGTAGATTTTAGGTGCAGGAATACAGCTCTGCTTGGAATTTCCTCTCTAAAGTCTATTGAGAATTCAAATGAGAGCCAGATGAGTTTTTTCCTGTTCATTTAGAAGAAAAATGCAAAACATCATGTGAAACGTTAAAACTCCAACACTCCCTGAAAGTCTTCACCACAATAACATTTTCCTGAAAAAGTTCTTTCCAGTGGGATTTGAACTTGCAGGTGAAAAGTGTTCATTATGTTTTTCCACCCCTGTTGAGGGAAGGTCAGATTGGTAAACAATGAATGAAGGAAATTCTCTGAAATACATTCAACAAATAGGAGCTTTGTAGTCTCAGTTTTGAGGCTACTTTTAGCAGCCTCAAATTGGCTTTGGCTTGGAGTTATGGAAAGATTAGTGACAGCCCCAGCTCTCTTCCCAAAATCAGAGTCAGCCAATGGAGCATCACAATTATAATTTTCACCTTTTGATAGTGTTGCCTTCTCTGCACATCCTCCAGTGCACGTAAAGCAGTGGCTTCCAGGCTGATTTTTTTGACTTATTATTTGTTCTTAAAGATGAAGCTTTACCAGAAAATATGGAACTGTAATTTTCAGCACACCAATTTGATTCCTTAGCACTAAGTAAGCTCTCAGAACCTAATGCCATGGTCACAGAATACTGTGGGTTGTGAGTTTCCAACTACCATTGCAGTGTAAAAAAAGACTGCAAAATGCAAAACATCAGGCAAAACAACATAAGAAACTTTAAAACTCCAGCACTCCCTGCAAAATATAGACTATCTCTTAAATCAAAATACCTTTATCATGTCTTCTGTTTCAACCAGTGGTTTCAGAGCAACATGTGGGCTCTAAGGTGGTTATTTGAAATCTTTAACTGCCATTTTGCTGAGATTTCATAGTCAGATTTAGTCTTCTCCTTTCAAAAATTGAGCTGGGCATTTTTTATGGTAAAATCTATAGGAGAGACTGTCTTTCGTAGGCAATGGCCTGCTTTCTGCTTCTGTTTCTGTCTGGAGAATAACTTATCTCATCATACTTCTGGCATATCTGAGGCTACACCCTGCCAAAATCTGAAAGTGAAATAAACCATCAAAAAATGTCAGATTCTTAAAAGTGCAGACCAAGGTCAAGTCTAGAAAAAGCATATGCTTGGAAAAAAAAAAGTTTTCTTCAAAGCATACATAACCAAATTTTAATCTTTGTGTTTATCTGCATATCTGTATGTCATTATTGTAGCTCTGGACAGCCAAAAATGTCACATGTCCTCAGCACATACTTTCATTCTCCTGGCCTTGAAGGGTCATAAATCCAGGGCAGCCCTGGAATCCTGTGCTTCATGGAGCACATCTGGAGATGGGGAAGGGCTGATCCCAGAGGCAGCATAGCAGCTGGTGGGAGCTTCCCTCTGGAGCAGGTCTGAGTGGCTCTGTACCCCTGGGGACAGCTCCCACCTTTGTGCTGAAGGTGGTTCCAAAGGAGGGAGGTGTCCTCACACACTCCTCCTGGGCAAGGGCAACTGTTGTTTTTCGTAGACTTCTCAAGAACCAAATGCAAATTTGGTCAAAACAAATTGAACCTCAGGGCCCAAGATTCTGAATAGCAGCCATCTCTCGTCTCTTCTTTAAACAGGGTGTTTTAATGCTTTGCAGAATTACAGTGTGAGGCATGCTGCCTTCCATCTCCTGAATCCTCTGTAAATTTACTTCCAACAGCTACTGCCAAAATACAGTATGGCACTCGCACAGCACATGCTTCCTCAGTGATGAGCACAAAGCAGCTTCTGTTCAGAGGGAGTATGTTGCAAGCCCATGAGTGACACATTTGGAGTGTTGAAGATTATGAAACATACTCTGAAACTGAGCAAGCCATAAGCACTTCATTTTTCAGAAATAGTCACATTACCTCTGTCATTCTTCTTGGCAAGTGTGTGTGTGCAGGCCTGGTGCATCCACGTAGCACACGTTGAACAGGCACCAAGTGTTAAACCTGTGGTGTGCCAGCCACGCTGTGGAGTTCAGAGGAAACATTTCAAGTATGCACTTTAGCACTCTTCTCAGATTTTTATAAAAACCCATGGTCTTTATTTGTTTATTTTTACTTAGCTAGCCTCTCTCTCTTGGACTAAACTGACCTTAAATTGTAGCATGGACTTATATTCATTGATCTCCTGGTGAATGCTCTCTAATTGATCCAGAATCAGGTCATGGTTTAAGGCAACTTCTGACTCTAACTGGGTAATATCTGATGAAAAGGCAAGTGTTTTGTGTCTGTCTGTGGGCAGAGGATACTGTGAAATAAGTAAATTTAGAGATCAGCCAATGGCTGGACTAAATCTTTAGTAGCACTAAAAAAAAAATATCTCCAGTTTAAGAGGCCACCTGTTTCTTAAAGTGGTAAAAGAAGATAAGCTCATGCAAGCTAACTATGTGTCCCTCATGGATCTGGAGCATATTTTGAGCATAATACGCACTTCACCATATGTAGTCTAACAATTTTGCTTCCTAAGGAGAGAAGAATATTTTTTCCATTTTTAAACTGAAGTGTAAATGTTAAGTGATGTGTCTCATTCCCACCAAAACTCTAGCTGGGCAAGGGATTAGTCATTTACTTTCCAAATATCTAGCTTCTAGCACTGTCTAGAGAAGAAACCATCTTTGCCCACAGTCAGGCCAGTAATGACTCAGGCAAGTCAGGGAATGTGCTCTCCAGCTCTCCAGCAGTTAGAGCAAAGGGACTCCATCCAACTGTGATGGCAACTGAAACTGTCCAAGTGACTTCCCATCAGCTATGGGAAGATTAAGAAATAGTTGAAATCCTTCCAGCAAGTTAAAAAGTGACAGGATCTGTATTTCACTGACATTTGCAGGGCCAACCCCTCTGTATTCCTTCCTGTTGTCCAGCAAGAGATATTGACATGAAAATAGGAGACTTGTGCTGCTTTGGTAGCTTTGGTGTCTCCTGATGGGTACCCCACAGATCCACTCTGGCACCAGCAGGGAGCAAGCACTGGTAGGTCTCCAACTTCCTGTTGTCTTCTTCCAGGCTAATATATGGAACATAGCTGAAGGCCAGAGTCCAGCCTTATAGCGTGATAATGGCAAACATCTACCTTATCTAAGCTATTTGATAAAAGAGCAATTTATGTCTTTCCTGCATGTAGTTAAAAATAGCAGGAAAGAAGTGTAGATTGTTGTTAGTCCTGGGTGGTGTGCTAATTCTTTGTTAACTCTGCTTCATTGCTGGCAATGATTATTGTCAAGTAATTACAATGTTCCTATGTATCTGACTCCCATTTGTTCTGCAGTGTGACAAGGGTAAGGAAATGAGAAGTGTCAGTACTATGGATACCCAGTGTTACTTCTGCCATAGCAGAATTTCATTTTATAGGAAACAGTTATTTTGTACAATGGCTTATTAGATGGAAACAGACCTAGGTGAGCTGCAGAATGGAAAATCAGTATTTTTGCTACATTAAAAGTCTGTTCTCTGCTTGGAGGAGCACATAAAACCCCTACCGCCTTCTATTTAAAAATGTATGGAAAGGAAACTAAAGGCTTCAGCCAAAAGGCTAAAAATAATAACTACACCATCATAGCCAAGTTGTCTGTTCCTTCTTTCCTCCAGTATGAATGAATAAATGTTTATGGACAGCTATCATGTAAGAATTGTTTTAGCCTGTTTTCTGTGTCTTCCTCTGTAGCCATATGGATTGCAGCTTTCATTGTAAAGGGGAATGAACAAAAAAAAAATCCAATTATTTGTGTGAAGAAAAATCATGGAAGTTTGTTAGTTCACGTACCCAAAACATTTGAGTTCATTGCTAAAACTGTTGGCTCTGTATCATCCCTTTGGTTGTTCAAAAAATATTTCGATGTGTATGTGCTGGAGTGCACAAAAAATGTCTGCAGTCATCTGATAGTAGAAAACAGGACTGGGTAAATCATAATCCAGTGTGCTTGAGGAAGTAAACGACAGTTAAATACTTCGAACATCTTTAAAAAACTGCACCCTACCAGTTCAGAAATTTAAATACCCTTAAAATTCTGGCCTTGGATATTGAAAGTTATCAGTATCTATTCAGTAAAATTAAATAAACTTTCCATCACATGATGTATGTTGGAAACTGAACAGCTGTCTGAGCAGTAGCGCCTCTGCTCTCTAAAAAAGAACCTTAATTTGACTTTCCCACGTTAATACTGTTTACATGTTGGAGAAAAGTGTTTGAAGGGCACTTTTGCAAAATTGGGTGCTTTTGGGAAAACAGAGTGAGGAAAGATGTTCTTTTTTTAGTAGGTGAGTAATTATTTCCTTTAATCTCTTTGTTTTTTCTCATGACTCTACAAAGATCAGTACACAGCCATGTAATTAGTGGCTCTGGACTAGATCATGCTGAAACACACACTGGTGTGACTCCGCTGTTCTTACAGCAATGCACAGTCAAAGCAGAGGGTAAAATTTAGTTCACAATAACATCTTTCTGTATGCATATGTTATTTCTTTCATCACTGAAATAATTTTAAAAATTAGTGGAACCATCAAACAATGGAGGTCATCTGGCCCAACCCCTGCTCATGGCAGACCCGGCTTATCACATCACATCACATCTGGCACTGACACAGGATCAGTCCAGCTCCAAAAAGGAAGGTAGACCAACTTCAGAATGTCCAATAAAAGAAAATAATATTTTGTGCTAAGTATTAATTTACTGATTTTTCATTTCTTCATAGAGCCATAAAAGACATCATGGTAGTTTTCCTTTGTAATGTTCGTAGAGAAAATAGCAACTGGAATAAAGCATAAAACAGATATGGGTGCTTGATCCTCTCAGAAATAATCATAATAAAACAGTAGCTATCCAGAAATAAAGTTAAACTTCATTTTATAAATGATTTTTCACTACAGTCTCAAGGCATGATGAAATGTTAATAATGTTGATATACTTCAATGGCAACAATTGTGGTATGGTTGTGAATCAGAAAAAGACTCTGGGTTTGTAGGTACGGGTCCTGCTTGTACTTTTAGGATAATGTCAGGAGCCTCCTGCTCCTGGATTTTAAGTAGATGACAGTTTCTTACAAACTGTGTGAATAAGTCACCCTCTGCTGTTTGGGTTTGTTCTTTTTCGGAAGAAATACACAGGATGTCTTTCTCCATAGGCCATTGCATGAAAAGAGGTAATAAGGAAACACTTCCTGAGACCTAAAGACAGATCTGCTTGTAGTGTTAATCAGCTGATAACAGCAGATAACATGGATAACACCAGGTGAGAGTTTAGCACTTTGCATTGCATTTGCTCTGCACAAGACATGCATTTGGACCTCAGTTTTGAGTATTTGAACTCTGCTGTATGTGCCATGTTTTTCAATGTTCCCTGCACTTCAAATTACTCATCTTACACAGAACTGCAAAAGGAAGTGTTTTAATCTTAATTTACGATAAACAAGAACTGTGAAGTCTTTTTTATTAATACATCAAAGTATTATCTCCCAGGGGTGTTACTTTCATATAAATGTTCAGTGTTTAATATAAATTCACAGCATGAAGACCACCTCGGATGGGTAGAGTTTCTCTGATGTATATCTGATTGCCCATGTGTAATTTGAACATCTAGAGAACACGAAGGGCATAATCAAAGAATAATTCATATGTTGATAAGGAATTACGTTTTGTTCTACTTATCTGCATAATTCAGAGAGAAAGTTTATGATGGCAACATCTATCTTTTGGGGTATTGTTTACATTTTCACTCAAATTATAACATGAAGCATTTTCCTGCATTCCATAGTGCCTTTCATCTGCCGAGCTCCAATTACTGTCTGACCAATTATCTTCAGCACCCCACACATGCAAACCACATTGGGTATTGTGGAAAATCTAAGCAAAGCATTGAAGTCTGAAACTTGACCTCCAGTTTAGGATACTGGGCTTGAAAACCCTGACTTCCAGAGACATTAAATCCTTGTATTTAATTGGAGTTAAGAATACACATAAGAGTCAAAACTAATGGTCAGACCAGCACTACATCCTCTTGGGATCCCTCTGAATGTCAGGGCACTCCAGAGACATCTTGTATGCTGATTGAGTTCATGCTGTCTGGGAGTCTTGTCTAGCCTTGCAAGAGATGACATTTTTCAAAGCCTTGCAAGGACAGAGGGTAGCTGCAAGCTACATGTAGTGGTGTCCATCTGCTGCATCCAAATTCAAACCATATCTCAAGGGCAGGGTACCAGACAAAACACCTTGGCACTTTATGTGCTGTGAAGAAACACCTTGTGTACAGATTGAAGAATTTACTGCTCTACTGATTATAAAGTATTAGCAATCTAATAAAAAAGTTGCTCCAGCTACATAGATAATAACACTTATAATTCCAAGTATAAAGTTATGGCAAGTTTCCAGTAGTGGCACAGTTGGAATTGATACATATATACTTCCTTTTAGCTGTTCCTCTCCTTGATGTTATTCTTGCCCTTCCTGTGACTTCTCTGGGTTCAAAAATCAATAGTGCTAGTTTTCCTCAAGATGAAGAGAGGTGTAGAGGAGCTTACAGCGAGTCTTCATCTGAAATTCTTCAGTAAGGGAAGTGTGATGTTGCTGGTGGAGATAATCTTTCTCCTTATCGTTGGGTCAGTTCAAGGCCACCTATAGCAAACTGTGTCCAGGTGCCTTTTGAATATTTCCAAGGATGAAGCCTCCACCAGCTCCCTGAGGAACATGTATCAGTACTTGTTTACCCTTACAGGAAAAAAGTGTTTCATGATGCACAGAGCCTTCTGTGTGTCAGTGTGCGCCCATTGCCTGTCACTGGGCACCACTGAGAACATCCTGACCCTGCCCTCTTTGCACCCTCCCTTCAGATATTTATACTCGCAAATGAGATTCCACCAAGGCTTCTCTTCCCCGGGCTGCACAGTTGCAGCTCTCTCAGCCTTTTTTCATTTCTCAGGTGCCCCAGGCCCTTAATCATCTTTGTAGCCGTGTGCTGGACTCACTCCAGTAAATCTGTGTTTTCCTTTTACTGGGGAACCCACAACTGGAGCCAGCATACCAGATGTGGCCTCACCAGTTGTCAGAAGAGGGGAAGAATCACCTACCTTTGCTTGCTGTCACACCTCCTAGTGCAGCCCAGTGTGCTGAATGCCTTCCTTGGCAGAAGGGCACGTGGCTGCTTCGTGTTCTGTTGGTGTCCAACCAGGCACCCAGGTTGTTTTCTGCAAAGCTGCTTTGTAGTCTTTGGGCTCTTCACTCTTCAACAACAGTGATTCAGTAGAAGATACATGACAAGAATATATAACAGAAATATATAGCATGAATAGGTACATGTAGCTTCTCTTTCACTGACTACTTATTAATAATGTCTGTAGGTATTGGACTAGCAATGGTACATTGCAAAAATCATTTTATAACATATCCAGGGAGCAAGATGTTTTCTAAATACCAGCTGGACTCAACATTTCCCTTTTCAGTGTGAGCTCAGCAGCTATTCCAATCTTCAGGCTGCTTTTTGGTCCATAACACATGGAAGTTTAGATATGGCCTAGAGCTCTTAGCTTGGAAACCCAAAGGCAGAAACTTGTAAAAGAAGAGTCTGTTTTCAAAATTTGTCCCATAGTGACTTCTAGGAGTCACCAGAAGTTTTGAAATAGATCCCAAGGGATGGGATTGTTACCTCTTCTTTACCTATTTGATAGTGTTTCTTCCACATTAAAAATACTATATACTTTATATTAGAGTCGTTAAGGACTTGCATTTTCCAGACCGTTTTCCAGACACATTTTCCAGGGGGCATACATCGTTTGTGTATAAGAGATCTGTTAATTCTCAGGTCAGCAGTCCTCAGCTTTTGAATGACAGTCTAAATTGGTGGGATGGGCAGTGTGGTACTGAAGAATGGATGGGTGGTACTCTGTCCTCCAAGTCTATGCGAAGCCAAGACTCATGGGGGCTGTCGGAAGGCAAGAAAAAGAATATAAATCCTAATGGGGAAGGAGAAGGATGTGAAGGGAACCAGGTTCTTAATCACTTTTGTCCATTAGCAATACCAGAGTATTTTTCTCAAGGCTAAAGGGAGGAGAGCCTGATGTCCTTCTCAGCTCCCAATATATAGAAATAATGCAAATTTATTCTATCTCATAAATCCTGTTAGTGGTTTCAGCTGGATAAAGTATTCTCCTTGTTTCTTGTCATAAACTGCTGCAGCATTCTTTTGTGCAGCTGCCGCATTTCATCCTAACGCAGCTGCATTTCACCCAGGGATGAAGTGATCCCTTTATATAACTTTCTCTTCAGTTTTTATAACCATTTAAAGTGCCTTAAGATGAGATGTGGGTTGCAAGCCATTGTTTTATTAGTGTCATCACAAAGTGCTGCATTGTACAAATCAATTGTAAGCTAAGAAGAAAAGTGGCTTCAAAGTGATACTTGAAGATAGAGATTTTTTTGGGTTAGGAGGGATTTAAAATCCTGTTTCAGGAATTTGAAAGGAAGATGGCAAAAAATGGGAAACAAACTAGCATGGAGTAAGGTTGTATAAACTGAGTGGGCATGTGGGACAGTGATTAGCAAAGATTCAGAGAAATGAATGACAAAAAGTTAGTTTTTAGGTGATTTCAGAGTGGAAGATATGGAAAAGAAAGGAGAAAAGGAAACCAGCAGTAAATAGGAATTATGATGATGATAAGGAGCAACCAAAAATCTCAAGAGTACGCTCAAGGACCTGAATCTCTTGTTTTTATCATGTTACTGGACCATATAACATGGACAGGGTTTTCAGCATCAGTTGGGTCTGTTAAACATCTTTGCAGTGTTATTAATGTTATGTCTGAAACTTTCAAATGTTGAAACCATTTGGTGTCCAAATCTCATTGCATTCTTACATTTAGATACCTGATTGTGCTGTACACCTTGTTACCAGAAGGAGTTCCTTGAAAGTCTGTATAATGGGACAATTCTCCTGAGAGTCAATTTTATGGACTTTCAGGAACAGTAATTGCTGCCTGATAGAGTGGCTAATGGCTCTGAAGTGAGAGTCCCTCAGGACATTTCTACTCCTAAGGTCTTTCTTGTGTCCCTGCATGCCTGCTGTATTGGTGTGCTGGCCACTTCGGTGGCCCCTGCAAGTTACCTCTCAGCTTAAAGAGCATGTGGAGTGTAGCACATTGCACAAAGGTCTCTCCTCCACTGCAAACTTTGATTTCCCTGCTGCTGTTTGCACAGCCACCTTCTGGTTATTTGCATGAGGGAACTCATTGTGTTGTGCACCTAGCTCTGATGATACCTAGATGTAAAAAATACTAATACAGACACTGTTCCCAGACCTGTAAAGTTTTGTGCTTCATGAACCTGCTGTAAATCTCAGATCTAACAGTTTTACCAGTATACCATTAATTTGGGAAAGCAATTCAGCATAATCCTCTCACCCAAGGGAGACGTAGCTTCCTAATTCCTTGCTGGAATAACACACCTTTTTTTCTTGGGAAATGCAGCTTTCCTGAAGATAAAAGGCTCTTGAGAAGTCTCCCAGCTAGGCTGTGCACAATTTGGTTGCAGTAGAGAACAAAACAATTGTTGTAGTCATTGAAAGAAACATTTTATGTAGTCCCACACTCTGTCTTGTGAGTACAAGTGTCAGTAGCTGATCGTCAAACCAGGAAAAAGCCTTTTCATAACACTGTCTTTAGCTTGGTTTCATTTATTCCATTCTGGACAATTCTTTTCCAAATCTGTGGTGGTAGCAGTGAGTAGTCAGATGAGGTTCCAGCTCCAACTCGTCTCCTGATACCAGTGTCCTGTAGCAATATCAGTTCAGATTCCTTTCCAACTTTTTTGTTCCTTCTTTATTGTTAATCTCCTTGCTCTTGTACCGTGTGTAGAGTGAATGGTAGTTCCCAGTTTCCTATTTTTGTGTTACCCCTGATTTTATACCCTTTTAGCATACCCTTCCTTATTCATCTGCTCTCCAAGGTAAACAATCACACTCTTTTAATCTCTCTGCATACAAGATTTATTTTTTTTCAGGTCCATAAATAATCAGGCTTCTCACTTTCAACCTAAGAAGTCAGAGCATGAATGGACATCATTTGACTATTACTCACTGAGGGTAAAGAATTACACATAAAGGAACTACTCATGAAGGATCTTTTTCTATTGACATTTAAATTATATTCAGCCACAGTAGTTTAAAAGGTCCATATTTTATTGTAATATTACTAGTACCACAATATTCCACAAAAGGTTTAGGACTACTAAAATAACACTTTGACAGTTTTATTTGTCCTTTCCTTGCAAAACATAACCTTGTCTCTAATACTAATTATATGGCATGATATAAAATAACTCCAGTGAAATTCCACTTTTGAAAACCTTATTATCAGGATTTATTGACAAGTATGCACCGTAGTGCAGTAAAATATATAAATTCATCGTATGCTTATGGTTTCTTTTATTTATTATATATTTGTACTATAAATGGTAATTTTACAGCTGCATGGTTCAATTGCTGTTGCGTTATTATTGGAATTATTCTGGAAAAGTCCTACAGAGTGGATGGGAATGGGGTAAACCATTAGACCTCTACCTAAAATCATGAAAGGTTACTGAAAATTGTATCTGTCTTTATTAAATTGCACGGGGATTTTTCCTTAGGGAATATGACAAGTTTTTAATTTTTCCATGCTCTGCACCAACCACTTGCACTAGTGAAGTGAGATGATAATACAGTAATTAAGGTATTAACCTGCTCCTTGCAAGCTGTAGATCATGGAATCATGAAGTCACAGAACAGCGTTGGTTGGAAGGGACCTTAAGGTTACAAACCCCCTGCAGTTGCCAGGGACACCTTTCATTAGACCAGGTTGCTCACATGTGAGCCATTGTTTTACTGTGAAATACCTATGAGAGTTGAAAAGTCATCTTTTCTCTTATTTACAAATGTATTCCTGTTCTTTCCAATTTAGCACCCTTACACCCTACTGTAATCTAATTTCTGAGCTCTGAACAAGCTTTGCAAATGCCACTCAGTGGAAACCTATCAGCCTTTAATGTTACATTGTAGCCTAGGGATGGAAGAGTGATGGATTTAAGTATCAGAATTTTGGGATTTGGGTTGTCCAGACTAGATTTCTAAGGGTAACTGAGGAGTGGCATAACCCTATTTTTATGGCCAGTTAAGTGTCAGGCATCTAATTCCCATCGACCTTACCTCTAACCTGCTTATGTATTTCTGAAGTGCTTTAAATCCCCATCCATAAAATAAGAAGAGTAACATGGATAAATATCCTAAAGACTGTGAGATGTAGGGCCAGGAGAGTAATGGCAGCCATTGCAGTATCTCAGACTGAACTGCAAGAAGAAGCTGAAACATGCTAGAGAGGTTCTCATACAGCTTCAGCCTGAACTGAAGTTTTCTAAAGAACCCATCTTCCCTCATTAGCGCTCTTCTGGGAAGTCATCAAGGGGGTGGCATTGCTTGTTGGTGACTTGACAGGTTTATGGGGCACAAGGGATGTAGCAGGACCTGTGAGACAAGGCTGTCTCAGTGTCTACAGCTGCCTGGAGCATGCCTCAGGTCTAAGACACCATCAGCGTTTCCTCCCCAGGAGTGTTCTCTGGTTTACCTTTCATAGGAGTCCACAGCAATTCCTGAGAGTAAAAGGCATTTTAAAACCCTGGGCTGAGCTGAGCCTACAAACTAACGCTAGAATGTCAGGTAGATTTTGTTCTGGAAGATGCAGCACAAACTCCTCCCAACAGTTTTCCTCTTGCAGGAAAGCGTAAAACAAGGTCCAGAAGTTGATGTAACCTTTGGTTAGTAACACCAGACTAACCACTTGCTCACTGATGTGGCTCCACAGTAAAATGCATTTTTTTCCGATTAAGTGATTAATCATTTTCTCTACCATTCCCAGATGTTTTATCAAAATCTAGTAAATTAGATTTAAGTGATGAGCAATACAGGGGGAATACTAAAGTGAACATTAACAGTGATTTGTTACAGAAGATGAACAACAAAGGTTATCACATAAAGTTGACAAACACAATAGATGGGGTGATTATATGCCTTATTTATTCTAGTTGCTAGATCTTTCACTGCATTGTGCAAAGGGACATCTGCATTTTAAATAAAAATGTAGTTTAAAAAAAAGGGATAAAACACCAAAACAGAAGACAGAAGAGACAGGGACAATGGCAGAAAGGCAGAAATAAGATAAAATACTGATATCTAGACAGGAAAAGGTAAAGGACTATAGTAACTAAGTCTTAGCATTGATATTTGTAGATGGTGATAAGATTCCAAGCCAGAAAATTAATTTATTTACATGAGTTTCTCTTGACAGAGCTTTTCTCCAAACAACTTTTTAGCCAGTTCTCCTGTGCTTCTTCATGTGAGGGAAGGCCTGTTCCAGTGGTTTGACTTTATTGGGCTTGCTAAAATGCAACTAATGTAGATTAAACAGAACCCTTCGAGGATTTGAGTCAGTTTTCTAATCCAACAGCAGACCATTCCCACTTTTGGAGGGTTAGTTTTCTACCAGCTTAGGGGGTTGAGCTGGGTATCTGAAGAGTTAGCCAGGAGCTGGTGTGGCACAAAAGTAAGGAGGAGAAGCAGCCGGCTGACATTGGATGGGCAGGGCAAGGATGTCCCCTTAGGTGGCATCTGGCTGCCAGACAGTTTGTCTGGTGTTGGGCAGAAACAAAGCAGTTTGTGAAGAATCAGCGAAAGTGTTAGAAGAGCAGTAGAGATGGCAAACAACTGTCTCCATTTCAGCCCCAGAACAGCCAGAGCCACCCACATGGTTTGTGGGAGACAAGCTCAAACCTGTTTATTGCTAGAGATGGACTCAAAGCCAAGACCCAGCTGTGCCCTGAATACTTGTCACATTTCCTGAGTGATCCCCTCTCCTCATTTTGCTCTGAATTATAATTCAGTACTAGCAGAAAAATGAAATGGAAAACAGAAATTTGTTTTCTTCCAAGCTTCAACTAGAAACTGAAAAAAGCTCTTTAGAATTGAAATCTGAGACATACTGACAGTTTTCAATATTTGGGACTGAATTATTATCTAGCCTTAATAATTCGCGATTGTTGTTAACTGCTGCCCAAGCAGATGGAAAGCAGTAGGAAAATTATCCCTAATTTTTTTTCCAGCCGCAGAGCAGAACAGTAGTGCTTAAGGATAAGCCCCCCCATCAGGTGTGCTGAGGCAAACAGACTTTTTGGTCCTGCCAAGGGAGATGCTGCTTGTGGGTCAGTGGTGGTTCACGTGCTTCTGGTAGGAACTGGAGGAACTGTGCCTCCTGCCAGCCTTGAGCCATGTCCTCTCTGAAATTGCTCTTCTCACCGTGACAGCCCTTCTCTGTGCTGTTGACAAACTGCCTTGGTGCCACCTATGAGCACATGCGCATTTCCAAGTCCTTCAGTGCTGCACCAAGACACTGCATCTTCTGCAGGCAGGATCAAACCCCTGTATTAGCCTGGACATGGGAACAGAACTGGGACAACACTGCCGGAAGTATTTCTACCACCCATCACTGACACCTCCACTGAGGGATTTTTGGTGCTGCACATCTCTTCCCAAAGAAGTCTTTACTAATGTTTCACTACAAAGTAAGAAAAGGCAAATATTAGGATATGGGCACAAAAAGAGAAGGTTAAATTTAGCATGTCAGATTACTGTTCAAACATTGCAGTGTGTAGTAATAAAAGCACCTATATTACAGTCTGAACTATAACTTGGATTACATGCCCAGGGCAAAATAGTAGAAATCACATTTGATGTCTGCTGAGGAGTGAATCCTTCGTTGTGCCTTTTCACCTAAACTGTAGGACAGACGAAGAGGGGAATGACTGGAACAGGTGCCCTTAGCCAGTGGGAACACACTTGTATGAGCAAAGTCATATTTTGGGCTGTGCCAGCATCCTAGTGCACTTTTCCTGCTGTCCTCTGACTAAGACCAGAAAGAGAGGTATGGGAGGGAACTGGGAATGATACGTGTCTTGAGACTCAGTATCCTGGAAGCTTAGCAAATCTTACTCAAGGCTGCGGTAGTCATTCAGAAAAAAAGAATACTCCCCAGAAATGCCTTCATGGGGGATACAGAGTCAAAGTTTTGGAGGCAGAAGTTAATCAGTCAATGATATTTAACAGAATATAGTGTGTTTCAAACAACCTCACCAAAAAAAAAGTCAAAACCGACCAAAACCACCACAAAAAAACTAAAAACAAAACCTCAGAAAAAAGTGAGATCTACTTTCTTGGTTATTCCCTATAATCACTCACCATTGCAACCTGAGATTTTTTAGATCTCATTTGGGCTGCAGGAATATTTCTCAGCAAGCTCCTTTGAGCAGCCAACTGCAAAAAAAATTGAAACATGATAAGCATATAAGAGCATTAAATGGTAGCATTCTCCATCACCCACAGCCTCTGTCAGTTGTGTTTCCAGGCCAGATGAAGCTAGAATGTACGTACAGCTGTTCTGAGTTGTAAAATACATTTTGAAATGGGATTGATTTGTCTGTGTTTCATGAGATTGAATTAAGCAAAAGAAAAAAAAGTATAAAGACTTGTCTTTTTTCCAAGCATTTAATAGAAATAATCTAACTGGAACATAATAGAGATGTGCTTTCAGCACACAGATGTGCTGTAGTGAGAGCCACATTTTATGTAAGCTGCTTATTCTTTTGTGCAGTGTCAAGAACTGAATGTACTTTCATACTCCATTTTTTGGCCTTGACATGAACTAATGTCAAAGCAAATGAAGACCTGGTGGTAAATCCTTTTCAGCACTGCTAATGAATGTGACCATTGTGGAGCTGGTCCTGGCTGTCTAATCGTCTTTGGGAAATGGAGCTTTTGATACGTAGACCTTGTATTCTGAATTTTGATTTCTGCTACAAAATTTGCTGGTGTGATTCATTATTTAGGGGATCAGAAAGGTGTGCAGGTCACACACTGCAGAGTATATTCAAAGCAGATTTTATACTGAGCTTCAGTGGGTAAAGTCATTAAGGGCGTGATGAGTGATCTGAACAGAATTACACGGGCAAAAGTTCACACCAGCTTCTCTTACCTATAAAAATGCATTTTAATAAAAAACTGATTTACAACTGAATTCTTTTCACATGCAAGGCAAAATATGCAGAAGAGCAACTGAGCCTGATCATCTTCTTCCAGTTCCATTGTTTGCTTTATAGTTAGAGTGTTGTATTATGGCTGTCTAGATTTTACAACCACAAATGTGCCAAAGCCCTTGACTGGTTCATTCAGGTTGATTAACAAGCAACATAAAATGTCTACTTTCTTCAACACCTGCACGCTCTGTTTTTTTCGTGTTTTGCAAATGTAAGAGGTGCAGATACGTGCTTTGACTTTGATCCTATAAACCAAAACTGTTTAAGTGGTAGATCCTGATCTGGGTTTGGACAGCAAAGAGATGTTTCCCAGGTTTCCCCTGAAACCCACATTTGTGTGGATGAGCCTCTGTTTTCAGTTGTTCCTCCAGCTGGTCTGGGAGCAGCTGCACATGCAGGCAGTACAGGTGCTGGCAGAGCTGGACCCAGCACACCACTTTCCAGAGTATGAGCCCATGGAGCTTGGTAAAAATAGAGGTGTCCCTGCAATTATCCCTTCAGTATCATGACACCTGCACTTGGGGTTTCCTGGCAGAGCTTTCCATTGATTTCACATGGCATTCTGCTCTGCAAGAAATGTCAGAACTGGAAAGAATGCAGTGCCTGCTCCCTGTCACCCCATTTTCACCCTGCTCCAGCTTCACCTCTTACCAGCAACTTACCCTTGGGGGAGGGTAGATCACAGAGCCACAAACCTGGCTGAGAAATTTCTGCTGCAAGGAGATGTTTAACACTTCATCCCAGCCACCAAGTGGCTTTGTGCACCCTAGGGTCCTGTGGAGACAGGCAGATTTCCTACAGGGACTCTTTTCTGGTGCTACAAACTCTGATTCAGAGTGATGACAGTACTTTAGCAGCAAATAGATCCTTCCAAATTGCTTTTTTTTCTTTGTAATTGAAAGAATTTCTAATTCAGAATAACAAAGTGTGAACTTTTTTTTCTCTTTTCTCTTTTTGCCCAGAAATTGAGGCAAAAGAAGCGTGTGACTGGTTACGTGCAGCTGGATTTCCCCAGTATGCTCAGTTCTATGAGGGTAAGTAGGTCTTTCTCCCCTTTGTGCAGTTCTGAAAGTGCACTGGGCCCTCGCCAGGAGAGCTTGCAGTCAGCCAGCTCCACATTTGACTGAGTTATGGCCATGGCTGGATGCTTCACAAAGCCTCAGCTGCTGGAGTCATACCAGTGCATAAAGAACAGTAAGATTCTTACTCTCGTAGCCATGGGAAGTTAAAAAAAAAAAAAAGACGGACATAGCTTGTGTAAACCTCAAATGTTAACAAAAACAACTACAAAATATCTAAAATATGAGTCTATTTTCTAAAAACTTACTGAATTATGCCTGAAATAAGATTAAAACACTAGAAGTTATTGAAAATTTCAATCATGCTGAAAGTAAGACTGAAAAACTCTGCAGAGTTACCAAAAGTGAGTAATATGTGTTGCACTTCACATTTGCTAAGTAAGAAAAGCTGGTAGTTCAGTGCTAACTCAGTGGAAATGGTGGTGTCCCCTTCCTAGGTGTAAAGTTCATGCCCAGGAAAGCAGTATCCCTGAGGGCAGGGCGAGTGGTTGCACTGCTGCTGTGTTCAGTAGTAGTTTGGGGACTGGAGCTGGGTTTTTTCTTGCTCTCCCCAGGCTCAGCGCTGAGAGGGAAACTGCGGCTGAGGCTCATTTTTCCCAAATTGTGTGTTCCGTCTGCCAGAGACACAGAGCCAGCTCAGGCCCGCTCAGGCTTATTAGCCGAAAGGCAGCTCCTCTGGACACCTTCCAGGGTCAGTGTGAGTCTGGAGGCAGCACAGATCCATGCATGGAATGAGGGCCAAGGAGCCTCATGGGTCAGAGCCAAGTCTGCAGGGAGTCAGCTCGGATGCCATCCCTCCCCTCCTGTGGGGCTGAGGATGGCAGGGAGTGGGATGCTGAGGACACCCCCATGGCCAGCTGAGCTCCATCAGGGCTCAGGTGCTGGGTCCTGTTGGGCTGCTCAGGTGCCTGGGGACAGGAGCACCATTGAGAGATGCTCAGGTGGCTCCACAGGAGGCAGGCAAACTCTGTTAAATCCAGCAAAGAACTAAGACTAATAAGCCTGCTGACACAAATGTGTATCTACCACAGTCCCTGGGTAGCCAGTAGTGCTTTTGTGTCTGCCTTGTACTTGGAGTATGACAGATTCTGACTCCACCAGAGAAAGGAGCGCCTGCTGCCTGCATCAAAGGGATGTTCTCTCCAGAAAAACAACCTGTGTTGGGCTCCAACAGTTCCCGTGCAGTCAATATGTGCTCTAGACAGCCTATGTCTCTGAAAAAAAAGGTGCTTTTCGCCGGTATCTATTATGTCAGTGTTGAGCAGTAGTGTCTGAAAATGCTGGCTGAAGTTCCTGTATCCCAGCATCCTGCTGAGGTACCTAAGCATGGCAGAACAGTCTGGAGAGCAGCCACAGCACTGGAACTCGTCCCACCATTAGAGCTGTGTCACTTTTCTTTACAAATGTCAGATTCCAGCATACTATTCTTTTTAGCTAATATTGGGGATTATAATTCAGTTGGGGCTTGTTTGGTTTGTTTGGGGTTTGTTTTTTTTTTTTTGTCTGTTATTTGAGTAACCCTCTGTCTGAAATCATTGTCATTTGGATCTATTATTTTAAAAACAAACAAACAAACAAACAAAAAAACCCAGAACATTTCTGGGGCTTGGACAAAGCCTGCCTAGCAAATAACTCATTAGTCACTGTAATGAGAAGGGAAAACCTTGTTGCTCATGTAGGTAAAGTAAATGTGGTGGTAATTCCCTGATATCATCCATTTGTGCAAGGTAAAAATGAATAGCTAACAGTTGAGTATTTTTCAAAGCCAAAATGAAATAATTTTGCTGTCACTCTAATACACTGGACATTCAGCTATACCTTTAACAGAAAAAAACCCAATGTGCTGTCAGAAAGGGTCACAGATACAGCTGGAAGGGAACCAGAGCTGAGTGAAATTGGTCATACTAGATTTCAGTGAGCAAGCACATTCAAAGCAATTTAGATACAGACAATGTATTTTCATTTGAGTAGCAAGCAGTCATCTTAATATTGTGTCTCATTTTACAGACTCCCAGTTTCCCATTGACATTGCTGCAGTAAAGAAAGATCATGATTTTCTTGACAAGGACCTTGTAGAACCTCTTTGCAGGTAAATAACACTAAAAGTTTCTTTTCTGATAATTTAAAAGCGTGATTTTTAAAGAACTGATTTTTAACTGTTGGCATAGCAGCAGTAGAGATGTATGCTTGTCCAGGTGCATTAAGTGATGACATCTATAATGCCACCATTCTGAGTTAATTTTGCTTAAAGAAGATGCTGCAGTAGGAGACCCACTACACTCACAGAAAGCGTCACATGATTTGAGAAGACCCAAATCCATTGGATTTGAAATAGATGCTTTTTAAGAACTAGCAGTAGTGCAAGCAAACCCTGAATAAATGAGAGTCAAATTTGAGTTGCACATTAATAACTATTATGTCTAAGTCTAGCAAAAAAAATGAAACTTCATTGTAGAGAATTCAACAAGTCCTTTTCTCTGGCAGCAGGCATGCTTTTTATGCTACTGTGATTCCCTTGGTGGTCTCTTTTGGCACCAGTAACAGAAGTGGGACCAGACCCAGTATTACAGACCCCCCAGTACTACAGATGCTATAACTGATCAGTACTTTGCCCCTCACAGGAGTCCTGTGTTTGCTGTTTATCTTGCTTTTTGTACTCTGTGATAAATATACCATACTGCATTGCTCAAGTCTTGTCCCCGAGGACTCAAGACACAGCAATTCTGTGGCAGTTTTGCAAAACCACACTGTAGAGACATTGTTCCCCTCTTCTTTCCCCTGTGCTCAGCTCAAGCTGCATTCTGCTCTTCTCCGCTTCAAGTCTGGACAAAGGAGTGTCTGGCCCTTAACCAAGCAGGCTTCATTGCATGTTATGGAAACTTTCACAACACCAACATCAAGATAATTAGACAAGACTCTATTTCCCCTTCTGCAACTGTGGCTAAAGTCAGCAGAGATGGCTTTAGGAGATGCTGTTCCACATCATACTGTACATTGCAAGGATTAATGAGTTTGTGGTGGAGGAATGCAGAGGAGGTTTCTGAGAATCACCAAAAATAGGGCTGGAAGAGACTTCATCTAGTCCACCTCTCCATCCCAGGCTGTGCCCCTCTTCCTGGAAGATCCAGGTAGTTTCTCGGCATACCTGTCAGATTGCTTTCCCAATCTGCCCTGCTGCAAGCAAGACCTGTTGCTTCTTATGCTATTAGGGCTATAGGGAACAGAATTTTCTCTTTCCCTGTGTAATAGCCTTTTTTTCTGAAGATAAACCAGTAGGAAAGACTTGGATTCTCCAGTGATCTCTCACAGATGCCTGAGAACAGAATTAAGTGCAGACTTGTACCACTGCTGTTCTGTGCTGCTTGCTGAGAGAGATTGCTGTGCCCACACCTGAGAAACCTTCTTCCCATACATATGTACATCCCCCTGCTTCAGTCTGGCATGATGAAAGACATACTTTGCAGCAGTTTGGGAACTGGAAAATGATAGAGAGAGGAGATTGAGATCTCTTCCTCTCTGCCCTTTACCACAAAGTGGAAAGGACCATTTAAAAATGCCAGAACGATGTCTGTTCTTGCCTCTTCCTTGTGAGAGAGAACAGTGAGATATAGTAATTTCATAGCTCTGTGACTCTCCCTAATCATTCTTCTCTGGAGTAATTGGCAATGGTGTTGCTCCAGGCATGGTCACCAGGCATCCAACACCTACACAGCTAAAAACGGGAATGGCTCATCTCTTGCTCCTCCAGCCTCTCTGTAGACTCACAGATACACCTACAGTTACACTAGGTTGATATATTTATGAGGATTATTTTGCAAGCTGAGAAGCTACAGACTTGGTTGAGTTGGGTTTTTTTTCTCTTTTATTAAAATATGAGGGTTTGGACAATTAACTAGCAGCTGGATAAATGGACTCATGGGAGAAAATGCTTTACATTAGCCTAAATCAAACCACAATGATGAAACCTATAGAAAAAAACATAGACAGATATTTCCACACTTTAAAGATAAATGTGTTTATCACTCTCTTAACAACTTTTTCTGGAATTATTTTATTCAGAATACAACACCTGTTTACTTGAATTTTTGGTGGGAGTTTTTAAACAGCTTAGATCTTAAAAAAAATAAGATCTAAGCTGTTTAAAATATTCTACTCATAATATTAGAAATACAAACATTATTAACAGTATATGTTTTTAGATTGCAGACTTTTAATTTGATGTAATTCAGCAGCTTCAAACCCTTCGCTGAAAGCGAGCCGTAAAAAGCCATTATACCAAATGCCAAGCTTCAGATTCATCAGAAACAGTGAACAGTGTCAGCTGCTGCCCCAGTACCAGCTTTGTTTCTCTATGAGCTATCAAACCAGCATCTTCCAAGATTTCCAGTGGAAATCCTCACAGCCCATCTGACCACTGTGGCCAGTTCTCTGCCCTTCCTTTGCTCTGCGATGGTGTTACTGCAAGGTGCATGCCAAGGCACCACATGAGAGCTGCAGGCTGTGATGCACTTGGAGGAAAGACAAAGTTTAAAAAGGCTGGTTATTATTTCTGTGTGCACAGATTCCCAGGTTGGCAGTCAAACTCCTATTCTTCAAGCATTAAAAGCTGCCCTTTAAGCTATGCGTGACCAAGCCGTCATACTGACTAATAGTGGATTCAGCACATAGTGCTGAACAAAATGGGCTTCTCATTTTTTTGGGAAGGTAATTTTAAAGCTGAAATGCCAGCATGGATAATCAGTTTGAGCAGTTTTAGCTCTGAATAATAATAGCATAAACACTGAATTTCTGTGCTCTTGTGGGTTGAAATCAGACCCTCAATCTCATTTTATAATCAGTTTTCTTCTGGCATTGAAGTATACTAGACAACATGAGGCACAAATGAGGAGGAACCCTTTTTTAAGGCAGCTGGTAGTATTTTAGTCAGAAAGTCTAAGACTCCCTGTTGTAAAAGATTTCAGTGACCTTTTTGAGATATTCTGACATTCCTGCTGTTTACAATATAATTCGAAAATTTGGCAGAGTAAAAACCAAATTTGAGGCCTTTGGGTTAGAAGCATATCTATCAAGACATTCCACTCAGATTTTATTGAGTAATGAACAATAGAGAATTGCCAGGCAATCTGCAGGCAAATGCTGTCAGCCTGCCAAAACAATAATTGAGCATGAAAATTTTATAGCTGTGTCGCTTCCAAAATAGCAGCAACCAACTCTGCTCTGAGAACTTTTGTGGCTGCTGTGATAAGAGGGTGAGAAGGAGAAGCCAAGCCACATTGTACTTTTTGTATTCACGTAAATAAAGTGACTAACAACATGAAGAACAAGTATATGACAGTCTGATACATAGTTCCCTAAACCAAGCTCTTAAAATTTGAGCTGTGCCAAGCAGTCAGCAGCCTTTTTTCCATAGCTGTTGTCTCTTAGACAGCTCATAAACAAAGTGAAGGTTGCTGTATGTGATGGGACATCCTCCCACCAGAGTTCTGAAATGCTGAGTATACAGTCAGTACCATCTGCTGAGTTACCTTGCTCTGGGTGCTGTTGGGGGATAAGCCTGGCCCTCCATATGCGGGACAGAAAGGCCTGCTCTGGAGGCAGTGGAATGGCACCCACTGACTTCCAGGAGAGATCACTCATCTCATGTGAGCCTGGAGCCTACAAGGTAACTCCCTCAGTGGCAACCATGATGAAGAGGTGATAGGACTGGAAAACAGTGTATTCTCTCCATGCACAAAACCGGTGGAGCAGGGACATGCCAGTGCCAGCCTTGCACACCAGCCCTAATGGTGCTGGGAGGACTCTTATTCAGTGTTGAAACCTCAGCAAAGCCCAGCGTCAGGATCTTGATGTCCTCTTCCCAAAGCTGGCAGCACCGGAAGAAGCCAGGCAGGGACATGGGCACACAGCACCTAAACTTGGCTAGGAATAACAATAAAGCAAAAAAATAGTGTTGTGGTTCCCTCAGAGAGGCATTTACACAACCACAATAGTGTGTTTTCCTGGTCAGAATCCATAAGAGAGGGCATTTGCAGATCTGCTGATGCGGGAGACACTGTGCTGTCCATGCTTGTCCTCCCCATGATGCCACTCCTTCATGACTGGCCTGTGGCCCTGGCTGCATTCCAAAGCACCTGCTTGAAAGCAACTGCAGAACAGGTCCAGGGATCCTCCTGGATCTCCAACTCACTTCAGAGCTGTCTCCCTATTACTTGGATAGCTGTTAAAGCAGAACAACAGGACAGGTCCCCCACAAGGTTTACCAGCTGGCCTGAGCCTGCATAGCTACAAGCTTGCATTTATTTGTAAACACTGCTCAGTGCTGTAAAGGATGCACCAAAAAAAAAAAAAATCCTGCTTCTGAAGACCTTCTTTTAAAAGAATTAACAATTACAGCTCTGGGGTTGGGATTCAGAGGCTTAAGGACTTGTGTTTATGGCCATCTTAAATCTCCTCAGCCCAGACTTCTCCATGTGTTGTCTGGACCGAGGTACCTGCAGCAGTTGAAGGCCAGGCTTGATACTCATGGGGATCTAAAATAGCACCAGAAACATCTGTTTGGGCACCTGAATATCTCTGCTGGCTTTGTAAGAATTATTTCAAAGTATTAAACCACCTGTGATGCTCTGGAGAAGAAATTAAATTAACAGCACTGAAACACTTGCTGTAGTACATGTTTTGCAGTCTTACCCTGAACAATGCAGAAATTTCCAAATGCACCTTCAAATGCATCCTAGATTATTTGGGTTTTACATAACCCAAATAATCACCTCTCTTGTGTTTATTTAATGTGTTTTTCCCTGCCTTTTCTCAAGTCCAGACTTCGTGTTTTGTTAACATTATAAACAAGCATTCTTTTCCCATGTTTTTAAGCAGTGGCATAAAAGTGCAGTGCTCTTCTCACTTCAGCTGGGTCATTGGTGACAGCCTTTGTAGCCAGAAGCTTCTGGGTTTTTTTCTTTTCAAAAGACTTGCTGAGGAGTTGGTTGTCAGTCATCTGACGACTTTAAACTGATGAGAATAGCTTTCCGCCACCACTGGCAGCATCAACAAGACAAAAGAAGCTGAAACAGACTGACTTGGATTTGAGCTGTTAGCACCAGACAAACTCACAGATATGATCATTAGTTCTCTAATTTCACTGGCAAATCTTTCCACAGACCTGGAAGAGCCCAGAAAACCATACCAGTGTTTTGTAGAGGGGTGATTTTAAAACCTGGGGTTGAACTCCCCGGCACCCAGTAAAAAGTAGTTTTGGTTTTGGTGGAGCAAGTGTGGAAATGTAGCTACAGACTTTTCCCTTCAGCACAGGCCAGCTGACAAAGAGGCTCAGAGACTCCAATATTAGCCAATATTCACCACTCAGAGGAAGCTGTCCCCAAAGATTGAAAGCTGGGCTGGAGTCCTTTGAAAATGTTTCTGTGCCTCTGTATACTTGGAATTGATATTGATACACACATTTAAACATTTTGTGCTCAAAAAAAGCACTGAACATTATTCAGCCCCAGGGCCCCTAGAAAATGCGACTTTGGGTTGAGAAATTCTGTGTTTGGGCAAAAGAGGAGTTTTGCAATAATAGATGTAATCCTAGAAGAAGATTTGTGGGCAGAAGGCTGCAGATACAGCTACACAACCACAAACCCTGGAATTTATTTCAGCATTGCTGTCATGCATGCAGGGTGTGCTTGTGCATACATTATACCCGCATTAATACCATGAGCACAGGACTTTTCTGATGCAGCATAACAGATTTATTGGCTTGAGTTAGGGAGGAATATTTGATCTGCAAATGAGCAGGTGATATTTTGAGAGGGGTTTGTTTTTTGTTTTTTTTTTTTTTTAAGGAATATCCACATGTGGTGGGTTGGTTCTTTGTTAGTGATGGCAATTTTGAAGGTATTCTAATATTAGGAGTTCTGCGGAGGAATATGCTAATGCCATAATCTTCTTATGTGAGAGATTATATTATTGATCTGATAATTTTTTCATGTGTCCTTGTAACTTATCACATGCATTTCAAATATTAAGTTCTGGAAATTGGAGACCTCTCCCTGCAACCCAAAAGCAACAGAGACAGGTCTTGCTATAAAGATACAGGAGACACAAGCAGCCAACAGAGGAGTGCTGTTGGCACATGGCTCTCTCACTCTGCCTCCCTTTATTTTGAAATTCAGTCTTAGATATGGAAAATTTTCAAAGTCGAACATATTTAACTTTGAGCCTCTGCGTTTAGAACTTGGATAGTTTCATGGATCAGGATCTTTAGGCATAAATAAAGCCAAATCAATTATCATTACCACAGTAGGTTCTCTACTGAAAGAGCATGTTTACTTGTCCTCTGGCTGTCCTCGCACATGGACACACAGACACTTGGATTGTTATGTCAACTCACTGTCATCACAGGATAGCCTTGGGTTTAAGGAACAGAAGCCTTACAGAGACTCTGGTAACATCAGTATGAACATGGTCAAAAATAGCTAAAAATATTTATTTAAAAATATTAGACTTTTTACATGTTGGATGTGTTAACCTATGTATAAGACCCACAGATAGGAGAAAAGAAACTATTTGCTTTGAAAAAACTTTTAAGCTAGAAGTTTTTTATATCAACTTTTTAAAGGAGGTGCCAACTGCCAGAATTGAGGAACTGCAGCTGTTTTTTTGTTTGGTCTTTCACCAGTGCTTTGAAATCCCCATTTTAGACCAATTATGTTACAGTCCTGTATAAGGCAACTCACCTCCTTCTCTTGTCATTTCCCCAGCTATCACAGGTGTTTGTTTATAGTTGTTTCCTGTGCTAAGAACAGAAATGTCCATGAATTAAAAAGCAATCTATCAAACCTGGCTATCAAGTAAAGTGAAACTAAGGGTCCCTTTTCATGCAGTGGTCATATAGCTGGAATAGATGAGCAGTATCCTTTCTGAAGCTGTTATATGCGGTTGGCACCCTACAGTAAGATAAGAGGAAATGTTTTGAACTTGCAAAAAAATCATGCCCTTTAGTCAGAGGCTGCTAATCTTTTGAATTTGCTTTGCCCTGTAGACGACTGAACACACTGAACAAGTGCGCCTCAATGAAACTCGATGTGAACTTCCAAAGAAAAAAGGTAAGGGAACTTCATTAAATATACCCTGGCTTTTGTGATAAGACCACCCCAATTTAGCCTTTAATTCAATAATGCTCTTAAAAGTAAGTTAAATTTCTTTTACTTTGAACATACATGTCACCATTATCTGGATGCATGATAATGTGAATTGCTGAATCTTGAAATCACAAATAGAATAGAAATTGTGAGTAACTAGTACATGTGTTAGAAGAGCTCACACAGTACTTAAACTCTACATGTGTGAAATTAAAGTTAGTGGGTGAAAAGACAGTAAAGCTTTATTAGACTGGCTTGTTGGCCAATGCCATATGAGTACACAGTGGAAAATCCTGCTCAGAAAAAATGGAAGCTGCTCAGATGAAAATAACATATTTTCTTTGTTTCTTGTACTGACTTCTTCCCAGTTAAGAATATGAAAATAAACTCTGTCATCCTTACAAACTCCTGGGTAACATGGGAATTATCTGAGCATAAAGGGTTTCAGTGAGGGCTGCAGAAACAGCTTGTTGATTTTGAGAGTTTTGTAACATGTCCAGCATTAACTGTTGAACGTTTGGTTTTCTGGTCACAAATTCCCCAAAGTCCTTGAGTGTTGTACAATGGTAGTTGTCAGCTCTGAGAAATCTTGGTTTCTGTTTTTCCTTCCTGGAGTGTTTGTCTGGTGCTTTTTAAAAACTGCCTCCAAGAGCTGCATTTTTGATGTCTTTGCAAATTCAGTCTCATCATACTCTATTCAGTGTTTGAGGGAACTTGAATAGAGGATGGTCTTAATGTCCAGATATCCTGCTTTGGCACAAGTCTGCTTGTTTCTCTGTGTACTAGCCTCTTTAGCTCCTATTTTGTCCATTTCCTGGAGCTGCAGGGACTTCTTTTCACTGCATCAGGGGTTTTTCTTGTCTCGGGTTTTATGTTGTATTAAAAAGGGAGGATTTTTTGTTGTTGTTTGGTTGGTTAGTTGGTTTGGGTTTTTTGTTTTGTTTGTTTTTCATTAATTTTTTGCTCCACTCCTCCCTGTTCTTAATGGACTGAAGTCCTCAGCTACTCTCCTTGAAGATGACCATTAATTTGTGGTAGAAGAGACATGGCCCTCCTTGGTACAATTTTAAGGGGACAGAAGCTCTTTGGGTCCATACCTGCACAAGGCCTCAAAGCAACTGAGCACAGGAAAATGTAGACAAAGAGGAGTTGGATGAGATTTTAGTCCACAGATGCACAGCAACTGAAAGTAGAAGAGAATGTGGGTGAGAGAAGAAGAGGGAGGAGAGCCTGCTGACAGGAGGAAATGTAAATGCAAGTGTAAAAGCCAGAAAATGGGTCTGAACTTGATCACCGAACTAAATAAATCTTTTGCTGTAGATACTGCCTTTCCTAATAGTCTCTATGGTGATCTGAGCAATGAAATGCAAAATCAGCCTGCTTTGGAGCTTCAGCATAACAGGTATGCACAGGACTAGCAGAACTGCTTGAGTGATTCACCAAAATATGGCCAAGCAAGCTGCCAGGCAAGGTTCCTGTGAAAGCCAGCACAGCATGAGCATTCCCCACTGCCCACTCTCCCGCCCAGACCATTCCCACTGTGGGCTGCTGTCTTCCCTTGGCTTCATCAACATGCAAACAGAAATCCTCATGTATGTGTTGCAAATATGTCCGTAAGCGATTTGGACAGACAGAGATTAGCCTGTGGATTAACTGCCTTCTGCAGCTGTCGATTTATGAGAATTCCTGCCCCCAGCTGGAAAAATGTGGCAGAATTCCACTGCAAATAAATCTACTATTTGCCTTTTGTTAGCATCCCTCTGTATTTCAGGCAAGTTCACCATCAGTCAAAAAGCTGTACTATTTTAAATCAGCTGTGACAAATCTGTGAATCAAAAACTCTTTCTCTTTGGCAAATGTTACCCATCACTCCTCAAGAAACTTGCCCCTTCTCATCTTCCCAAACATAATGGTATTAACTGGACTTTTGAATATGCTCCAAAGCCGTGCACTTGATTTCACCCCAGGTCAGTAGAAATATACAGTCATTGCTCCAAAATGTCTGCTCTGCCTGTGTCAGATGAATCATTGCTTTCAGACCTTCTCCTGATCCGTTGTCCCCCTAGTTGGTGACATGTGGGTGGGCTAAGTGCTCTCAACATTTTTTTGGGGACAGTTTCATTTGTCAGGACACTCAGATGTCTGACAAGAACAGTGGGTCATTCAGGATGTTCGTGGCTTCCAGAATTTCTACTGATTTCATCAAAAGAAAAGCACAGTATGTCATAGGACTCACAGTGCAGCTGAATTTGTAGTGAGTCACCATGGCAGTATTTCAGCATCCAGATATTTAATTTCATATTTGCCTGATTTTGCTTCTGATGAAACACAAGCGTGTTTCTTTATCTATTAAAAAGAACCCAAAACTAAGACTTTATTTAATCGAGCTGAAAATTTTGACAGTGAAAAGCCTCTGTATTTTCTAAGTAACTCTTGGGTAGAAAGTAATCCTGTCTTTGCTGTGGTTAGAGGCAAAGCTTGTTTACTACCAATATCCATTTCTATTCATCTCTGCTTTGTCAAAAAAAAAACAAACCAAAAAAAATTCAAGCAAAGCAAAAACAGAAAGACCCACAAACTTTTGATTTAAAGTATATTTACCACTGAATTTATTTTTATTTCTGTCTTCTGTTCTGTGCTCTCAGTGTTTTTTGCAATGTTTCTACCACTCTGGCTACTTTAATCGATTCCAGCTTGTAGAAAATACAGGCTAAATCCTGTCAGCTCACACAGTAATGTCAGTGCAGCAACAGGGATTTGTGTCAGCCAAGAATCTTCTTTAAGGTCCCTTTGGCATATTGCAATGTAGAACAAATTTTAAAAATATGTTTATCCTATTGGCTGATGCCACCAACGCTTCGGCAGTGGTATGCTTTGTAGATATAATTACCACTGCTAAATATTTAAAAGTACGTTCCCTTGCGGTTTTAAAATATCCACTTTGTGGCACTACTAAGACCACAATAAATGGATTTTTAAGTTCCTGAGGCTGTGCAGTCCTTTGGTCCATATATGCATACAGCAAGCTGTGGAATTAAAACAAAGGTAGAGCTGTCTGATATGCCATTTCTTTCCTGCAGACAAAATGACCAAAGCAATATTAGCCTTTTCTAGCCCCTTCCCTCATATTTCACTACATGCTCAATTTTTCTCTGTAACAAGCCACAGAATGAGGATCTCCATTCATTCCTGTAAACTCACAGGAGCACTGCACACCTCAACGTTAACAAAAGAAAGAAGAATGCCTAAACCCAAAATTTCACAGCTATATTTTATTTTAGGGTTTGGACATAATCTAAAACATCTGGCTGACTTGAAGTGATAAACTGGCAAAAGTTTATGGCATCAGTGAGACCTGGCACGCTACTGATCCCAATCTCCAGCTTTTGAGGTTTCACATTATTTAAGGTTTTGGGCGCTCTTGTAAAATTTGGTTTACATTTTTCAATTAGACAGGCCAGCAAAGCTTTAGTCAGAGATTGGAGATAACTTTACCATCGAAACTTCATATAAAAATACTTCTAATAATAGACTTTTAAAATGAGAATTTTTCCAGTCCCAAAATAGTCTTTCTGGTTTAGCACCTCATTTTAGTCTGACAGCCTGTCATATTTTACTGCCTTCATACTGCTTCCAAGAATGTGAAGAGCTGTTTGGATGTCATGTAGGTGAAGTTAGTTTGTTCTGCTTTAAAACAAATGCACAAGAATAATGCAGTATAACTCTGGTTCAAAGTCAGGAAAAGGGTGCTCATTAGCAACAGTGGGCTTCATGCTAAAGATGTATCTTTTTTGTATGAGCAAACAGATGAGAAAAATGTCATAGGGTGAGGTTTTTATCTAAATTCTTTTTCAAGGCACACGTTCTCTGCATTGCAGAGTAGCTCCTGGAGCTGCCTAAACATAAGCACAGCTCTGCACACCTCCGGTTGATGGATGAAACCAGGAAGGGCTGTGGGGCTGCTGCTGCCTCGGGAGAGGTTGGAGGAAGCCAGAGACAGTGGGGCAGGCTCAGGTCACCAAGTTTGGGGTGCCTCTGATGATGACAGCAGTGAAGACACTGGTTCCCACTGTAGAAAAGCTCACCTTTGCTGCAGATGCTGCCCAATCCCAGCCTGAGCCTGGCTGCTCCTCCTGCCCACAGCCCATGGCTGCCTTCTCTCCTTTCCTTTGCCTGCACTCAGACACACCCTAAGCAATACTGCCAAATATTTTTTTTTTTTATTGTTCTCTTAAGCATCATGGTTATTTATCTGTAATTATGTTCCTGAAACATAAATCTTGTTAGATGTATCTGGCCTGTGAAGTTTATAGATGTTTATTTAGTTCTCACTGCAAAACTACGTGCAGCACCAGGTATTTGCTGTCTTGGATTTTTAAATAGCTCACATTGATGTAGTAACCAGCTACTTCCCTGTCTTTACATGTGTATCTTAACACCACCCCTTCAAATCAGGAATCCTTTACTTTGGCCTTTCAAAACATTTTTTTTTCCTAAACAGTCACTGTGGGCATCAGCCCTACACAATTCAGTGCACAGGCAGTCCATGGAAACCAAGAGGTATCAGTGGGACTCCTAACATGGAGAAGGCTTTTATTCCTTTTTTGTTAAGATGTTTGTGGTCTTTACAATTAAATGAAAGAGGGTGTTATGAAAGGACTGATGACCAGTCTTCCATAAGCTTGGTTCGGAGAGACTTTGTTGCCTGTTGCTCACCTAGAGCAGCCCAATCATGTTAATTCAAATATCAAGTTAAAGCACACAATTTTAACATGTGCCACTTGTTTTTTTTTCCAGAGTGAAGATTCAGATGAAGAAGACCTCTGTGCTATCAGTAATAAATGGACTTTCCAAAGAACCAGCAGACGATGGTCTCGGGTGGACGACATTGGCGCTTTGCTTCACCAATCCGACAGACATGGCTCTTCTGGGGACATTAAAATGAAAAACACGACAAGCAGTGAGAGTGTCCTTACAGACCTGAGTGAGCCTGAGGTCTCATCGATTCACAGCGAGAGCAGTGGGGGCAGTGACAACAGGAGTCAGTCTGGCACCACCAGCACTGCCAGGAAGGCCTGCGACTGCGCTACCCATCATGATGTGGAAAGCACCCTGCTGCAGGACTCCACTGCAATAAACACAGCCCTGTCCCCCAAGGACGGCCTGAAGAATGAAAATCCAACACGAGCCAGAGCAAAAACTTTTCTAAAACGCATGGAGACACTAAAAGCAAAAGCTGTGCATGGAAAACTAAAAGGCTCAGGAAGAACAGGTCCTTTAGAGATCAGTGGACCGGTTCTCCAGTTTGAGCCAAAATCCTTGAAAGCCATGCACTGCATACAGATAGTCAATGGCGATCTCCAGAATCTGGGGCAAGATTCAGTCAAACAAGGGCTTCCCTTTTCTGCCAAATCCAGCAGTGACAGCAGTCAGTCTGAAAACAGCAGCAGTGGGGTGAGCACGCCGTGTTTGAAGGAACGTAAATGCCATGAAGCAAACAAGAGAGGTGGGATGTACCTGGAGGACCTGGATGTTCTGGCAGGAACAGCCTTACGGCAAGTGGTGGACCAAAACCGCAAAAATGAATTTCATTCCCAAGAGAACTTGGTTGTGCACATTCCCAAGGATCACAAACCAGGGACCTTCCCAAAGGCACTTTCTATTGAAAGCCTCTCACCTACAGACAACAGTAGCAGTGTAAACTGGAGGACAGGCAGCATCTCTTTGGGAAAGCAGAACTGCTCCACTCCAAAGGAATCCGGACTGATGGCTTGCTGTCCTAAAGAGAGCAGGATTAGTATTTATGACAATGTGCCAGGTTCCCACTTGTATGCTAGTACCGGGGACCTCCTGGACATAGAGAAAGATGTCCTTTTCCCTCAGTTAGATGACGTTTTGCAACATGTCAATGGACTGCAGGAGGTGGTAGATGGCTGGTCAAAGAAGGTGTTGCCAGGTCTGCCAGTTGGTGATGTGTCAGTCAGGGAATCCCCATCATTGCCTTTCCAGTCGCCTACACAGATCACTCTGGATTTTGAAGGAAACTCTGTGTCTGATGGCCGGACCACCCCAAGCGACATGGACAGAGATGGAACATCCCTGAATGAATCTGAAGCCACTGGTGTTAGGGACAGGAGAGACTCTGGGGTGGGAGCATCACTTACAAGGCCAAGCAGGTAAGTAGCAAAATTTTGCATACAAATCCACAGACTGTGAAATGCAATATAATGAAGCAGAGGTTCTCAGCCTGGGAGTCAGAAGGCACAGGGTACCATTACAGTAGTGCTCATCCTGAACGAAGATGGGGAATAAACTGTAAAGTGGAATTTTGTTAATCGTTTACAGACCTGTTTTAAGTCAGAGTGATGAGCTCCTGTTAAGCCAAGTACCAATGGTCCTGGGCAAAAGGTTTAGTGGGTCTAAACTGTTGTATATAGTGGCTTTGTAAGTGAAAAAGCAGGGAGAACATACCTAGTATTTTCTGATATGGATATTTCTGATAATATTAGTATTATCTGATCTGCTGTCAGTCTTGTCACACCCTCACAGAGGACTCTGCCATGCCATGGTTTGCTGCTAACTGTGCTTGCTCACCACCACCACAAAGGTGAAAGTGAACTGGAGGAAACTATTGAGTAAATGAGCAGTGCCAAAGTTTTTAGGATTTGAGCCAGAACTTACATTTAGTGAAGCAGAAAAATAAAATTAAGGGGTTTTTTTCTGATGAATCCAGTATATAGAGAAAGTGCATTGGAGTAAAAAGATGTGACTGGTTCAATAGCCTGGTGGCTATAGCTCTAGCTGAGGTAACACAGGTTTAATCCTTTTTTAAAAAATCCGTCAGCATTTAATAACAGAGATATTTGAAGAACCTCTTTTCCAAATACCTCAATGGTCACGGCAGTCCCCTGGGAGGTGAGGGACTAGGCATCAAATACCAATTCTGAGTCAGGCAAAGAACATTTGTATCTAAATCTCCCACATCCTGTTGGAAGTGTGTGGGCTAAAGACCAAAGCAGACAGCATTGCTTCACCAAGTGTAAGGCAGGACCCACACCCACTTGTGAATCTGATGTTAAAAAGACTAAACCTGGGCATTTCCAAAATAAAAGAGATTGACTAAACTGTTTTATCTCCAACGTACATTTTCTTTCAGTTGACACACCACACGCCATCACGTATGTGTTTATGTATGTTTTATATATTGCCCAGCCCTATCTCACAAAACACCATCTTTTCTGCCCAACTAAAGCAGTTCTCCGATTTTTCTCTTGTTTCTTTTGCTAAAGGCAATTACGATGGCATAGTTTCCAAATCTCTCATCGCCTGAGCCGCTCCATTGCATCGCTTCATATCAGCAACCAGTCAGCAGCCCAGCTGAATCTACTGCAAAAATTCTCTCTGCTTCGTCTCACTGCCATCATGGAAAAGTACTCTATGTCAAACAAACATGGCTGGACCTGGTGAGTACCACTGGTAACTGGAAGGAGACTTTTCGGAAAAAAAATAGTGTATTCTAATTCTGGTACTCTGTTAGTAAGTAAATGCAGATAGAAGGAAGCATTGACTTCAAGTGTAGGATTTGAAACTCCATTTTAATCCATTAATGCCTAGTGGCTCATTGGCAAAATCAGAAATAGATCCTGGAAATCTGACTTCATTCCTGAGCTGTAACAGAGAGACTACCCTGGCCTTGTGAACAATGCTACAGTTCCAGAAAAATAAACAGGAGTAGGAGAGAATGACTAAAATGCAGAAAAAGTTTACAGTAAGTACTACCCAGAATTCATTTGGTGATTCGAAAAGAAACAGCTGCTGCTTCATGTGTTTGATATTGCTTTGTTTGTGCTTTAAAAGAAGGATTAGGATAGTTATATATAGATAAAGGACTTTTCTCTAGAAATCAAAGGTGCAGTCTTTGGACCTGTGTCAGAGGGAGCTTGCAGCCCTGGCAGCTGTGAGAGCTACCTGGTCATTCAGGCAATGGAGGGAAAGCACACATGGATGGGAATGCTCACAATGTGGCTCCTTCTGTAGCAACTGGCTACAGAAACCTGCATGTTTCATGGTACACAAACCCTGGTGGGCCCGACAGATTGAGGTACACAAGAAATAGAAATGGGCATGGATAAGAGTTTAAAAGTGTCTGAGAAATAATCCAAAGGATGACAGACTCTTCCCCTAATACACTGAGGCACCCAGTTCAGATACAGTATACTTGATATTTATATTGTGATTTTCATGCTCAAGGCACCTCCCCAAAATCCCACTAAATTCATCTGTAAGCTACATAAGATAAGTGTTCCTTTAGAAATGGAAAAACAGATACAATAGATACATGTGAGATTCACCTCACTGACATCAGTTATTGGGAAAAGTTAAAAGAGTAATCTGTTACAAATCTAATTGAGAAAATCAGGTTGGCTGTTTGTGGTCGGAGGGAGAAGTTATGCAACCCCAAAGCAGCCCATTAAATCCAAGGCTGAGGGTTTGGGTGACCCTCCGGGGGTGTCTCTCTCTAGAGTGGGTAGGGAGATAGTCCAGACTACTGACTCTTTCTAAATCTCTGTAAGAGAACTAAAATTCAGTAAGATTAATCCCCATTTCACTGCTCTCCTTTGGTGCACTGCTACTGTGGCTAGCTGACATATGCACTGAAATGAATCTCACCTTACCCAACTTCAAATAAGCGACTAGAATGGAGCAGATTCTAGGTCCTGCTGTTTGTACGAGGTTTTCATCCTGAGAGATATTTCTTCAGTTTTTATAATCAGTCTCTAAGGGTTTTTAAGAGAGAGACTGTACATAGCTGTAGAGTCACGCACTGTACTTCTTCAGTAGGTAATTTAAAATGAGATTTTACTTCTTCCCACACAGATGACAAAACTCTTAGTCACATTCAGGTCATACTCATCCTTTTTATTTTGATTCCATGGCGGTCATGACTTCCAAAAAGGGAATCCAGTTGGTTCTTATTTTCATCAACCAATTTTTTGAAGAAAGCAAGCTCACTATCTTCACTTGAATTACTCAACTAGAATAAATCATGTAACACAAGGGAAGAATCTGACACATAGGGATTTCCCACCATCATTTCTTCATATGAAGTTTTAGTCAATAGAAATACTAAATCATGTAACTGGTAGTACAAAGATCATTCAGCATGCTAGAGGACTGAACCTCCTTTTCTCTCCCCACTCAGATTTGCTCTGCCATTCCTGTGAGTCCCTAAAAGATGCTTTAAACCTTGTTGGCTTTGGCTGGATGCCACCTGTGTAGTAAAAGGTTCTTATTAGAAATGATTGTTATGCTATACCTTAGAGGCCATCCACTTATAGACCTTAAGAAATTAATCAGTTATGGAAAGTGTAAAGTGTCTGTGCATTGTTCATTAAAAATTATTTCATCATCTTTATTAAAAAAGCCCTGGTTACCAATTTCTGTCAGTAGTGTTACTCAGAAAATGTGTAAATATCCTTATTTTTTCATGCAGCCTGTTCATGTCAATTTTCAGGTCTGTGCCAAAGTTCATGAAGAGGATGAAAGTCCCTGACTACAAGGACAAGAATGTCTTTGGTGTGCCCCTGATAGTTCATGTCCAGAGAACAGGGCAGCCTCTGCCCCAGAGCATACAACAAGCCCTGCGCTACCTACGGAGTAACTGTCTAGACCAGGTAGGAACTTTACTCCGTGGACTTGCTGGATTTTTCTGAAAAACCACTTTAAGCAAGCAGCAGTGAGTGTTTTTGTACTAAGTACCAGGATTATTTGAAGATTATTATCTCTCATGTTGGGCCTCAATCTCCTCTGGTGATTTGATAATTGGTGCCAATACTAAAAGTTTTCCATTTTGAGATTTGTTTCCAGCTAATCTGTTGAAATTTTGTAGCTGTAACTGTCCTACTGATTTGTATACCACAGTCTACTTCAAAGAATATTTTGAGATCTTCATGTATGAATGAAGCCTGGGAAGAGATCAGGACTCCCCACTTCTACATGTATCTATACTGCTTATGTTTGACTGTTGCCATTGAGGGTTAACTGCATTCACCATTTCACAAGATATGGTACAAAAGGTTTTATTTACTTAGCAAAGACAGAAAAGTTCAAGAATAGAGAGCAAACTCAGCAAAATATTCCAAGTATTCTGTTGACAGAGTCAGATATATCCAGATAGTTAGGTCAGCAGGGGTTCAATGCCAAAGCCATTATGGTATGTTGCCTTTTATAGTGTTCTTAGCTACAACAAGCCAGCTGGGACATCCTCATGCTCAAAGTATTTCAGATTTTTTTTATTCCCTTTAGCTATAGAGGGACATACTAATCATATTTTTACCGTTCTTCCCCTAAGGATGAGGATGTGTATTTTTATGAACATAGGACTGGGAGAAACCCCCTGGCTGTTTATGTTCAGTCCTCTGCTGTTATTGACCTCATGTCATATGACCTCTTTCATAACTGCCTTTAGATAGTTGTAAGTTCAAAAGCAACCAGCACTTTTCTCTGCAGACTTTGCTGCTTTCTTAGCTCTGAACACATGAAAAGTGTGGAATTAGTCTTTCTGAATCTTCACATTTTCTAATCACCATTCTGGCTGCTGTTCAGGTTTTTTGTTGGGTGACAAGTCATCTTCCCCAAAACTGAAATCTGAAAATTAAAGGCGTTGCAGTGAATCACAACCATTTCCCCTTGCAGCCAGTGGGAAAGACTCAGGTCCTATCAGTTCTCTCTATGAAGGAATCCTGTAGTGGTCGTACCTTGACATCTAACTCCACAGTGTCGAAAGTGAGGGTGAGATGAGTTCTGCCAGCCATATGTAGTGCGCGAGCTGAGGGGCAGGATGAACAGCTTGTCAGAAATTTATTAAGAGAGGATGAAAGGGAAAGATGCAGAAGTAGAAGTGATATATTCAGGAGCTAACATGCCCGGTTGCCACGGTGCTCGTCTGGGTTTGTGTACTGAGCTGGGAAAGCCAGTGTAGGAAGAAAAGTGATGCAGCAAGCCTGGAATTAGGGATGAGATCAGAGGAGGAGATGCCCAAATAAGAGGAATGGGAGATGTAAGGATGGGGATGGGCTTGTCAGCTAAGAAGCAGAGCAAGAGGAAGAAAGACAAGAGAGAGGATTAATTGGGGAGAATGTAAAAAGGAGTATAAAAGAGAAAGAAAAAGCTCTTGAGATATTTGAGGCAGTTAAAAGGTGTTGGAAGTCTCAGACAGCTATCTGCTCCATTTGTGTTTATGGGCTGGGAAGCATTGGAGCTCTTTGAAGGTCCATTTCATTTGAGCTTTGGTTCCTTCTTGGAGTAAAATTGGGAAAATACTGAATAAAAAAAAGGAGGAGAAGTACAAATTGGGATCCTTTAAAATATCTTCACCAAAAACCTTTCCAGGCGAAAACCCTCCAGGCAATTTAGCTTCTCTGCTTTACAGTTTCTCCCTTTGTCCCCATTTAATTCAAAGTCTCCTGATGCCTGGACAGAGACCTGGGCAGCCTCCAGTCTTCCTCAGCATCTTGCTTAGGTGTCTCTTCTGTGCACTGCAGAAAGTGGGCTAGAGTTCCTAACAGGCATCAGAGCTTGTACTGCACACACTTGGTAAAGTTGAGGTTTCTCTAAACCATTGCAAGGTCTGGCTCCTGCCACTGAAATCCCTGAACTGGCATGAGGAGCCCCACAGTTACTTGTAGGATATGTAATTCAGTTTCCCTTTGTGAAATAGAAACTGTTTTGACTTTTCCAACTGCATCTTTATTTTGGTCATGCATCATATGGCTGCTTGTAGGGAAGATGATCCACACAGCTTGAGGACAGTAAAGAGATTGGGGCAGACTAACCTCTGGATTTTTAGTCCCTTTTTATTTACGGAATAAGTCTGTAATAATGCATAACAGAGCCTAAAACATCTTTTTCTGTTGAGTGAAGAACTCTTTTGATTAATTATTAATTTTTTCCATTAATACAAAAAAAAAAAAAGGAAATAGGAGTTTGAATAAATGTCTTTAAACAGAGATTGAGAGTAGTAGAATGGTGTGCAGCAGGAGCTTGCATGGGTAAGATTTGACATCTGACCTCTCAAATCAGACTTAGCTGGAAGTTTTAAATGGTTGTTTATACTAGCAAGGACACTTTCCAACAAAAGGAGAGAAGTGAGCTTCTGCTCTAACATTTATCTACTGCAGGCCAAAACTTTATTTTTTGGACAGAATTAGCAAGTTTGTCTTCTTCATCTTCAGCACATATTTCTAAGAGGAAAAGGCATCTAAAAAGAAGAAGAGAAAGGAAAAGGGAAAACCAGATGAAAAGAGCTGGATGGTCTTTCTTATATGCTCTTGACAGGAAGAAGAGCAGAACTTCACTTGGGATCATAAATACAGAACTCAGGGCACACTCCAGTTCTCTACTTCCTGTACATAAATTTAGCTCTCAAGTGACACTAAATTCATCAATAAGAAGACATATCAGAGCTGCCTCACAGCCAGTCTGGTGCAGCAGATTATCTCCATATAAGTAATTAAATAAATATACCCCCTCACAGAGCTGCGATCTGTGTAATTAGTGCCATTAATGTGCAAGTTAACCAAAGTCCTAAATACCCTCTGGGGGAGCATGGGAGGTGTTCTAGAGAGAGGAGGGTCCTCTGTGAACTCTGTGCTGCTTCTTACAGCAGAAAAGTAAGGAAGTAGGGGAGAGAAGGCCAGAAGGCATTATTCCCTTGCCTTTGCTGTTTGTTGACTGTGCCATACAGGAAGCTGCACGGATCACCAGCGAGACAGCAGTCACAGAAGAACAAGGGTATATAATTCCCAGCTGGAAATGTGCCTTTCCCATAGGTCTCTCTCAATGTTTCACGTTTTTCTCTGCAAAACTGAAGGGAAACAGTGTTAACACTTCCCAAATGAAGCACTGTAAACTCAAGTGGGAATAAATAATATAGCTGAGGCCCAGGAATTTACCCCAGGGGGAATTCCACGGGTGGAGAAGGACAAGAAAGGGCAGCCCTGCCTCGAAGGCATCATTTGAAGAATTACCACTTCCTTTCAAAACAGAAAGCAAACAGGATAAAAGTGAATCTTAGTGACACACACAAGTAATCCCTCTGTGGCCCCCACTTTCGAACTGGACTATTCAGTGGGATTTGGGAGAACTCATGGAAGCAGAGAGCACGAAAGGGAAAAAATAGATTTCATCTTGATTTTAAAGCTCTACCAGGAGGTACTAATCTTTTGCCACAGCATTTATTACTTAGCTAAGCATAATATTTTCATGTTAGTCTTCAAAATACATACCCAAATAAACATGAGGGGCCAGATTCTCAGCTGGAGTAAATCAACAGACAGTCATCCAAGTCAAGCAAGCCAGGCTGATTTATATCAGCAGAGCATCTTGCTTAAACTTCTCAGGCAGCAGAGAAACCACGAGGCACTCTGAGCCCTCTCTCTAGGATGGGACTGAGAGCAGCAGCATTATTAACCCCTGCAATCCTGCTGTGAGAGCCTGTGCTTGCGTGCGAGACTTCTGGGACCATCAATTGCACTTGCACATTTTCCTCCTTCTTGCCTAGAGTGAAATAAGCAACCCAAGCTTTGGTCATGATCAAAGTCCCCATATATAAATGTATATAACACATATATATTCTTCAAGTGCCATTTTCCCTTTTACCCAGCTTAATATGGTACATTTTCAGGTGGGTCTGTTTCGGAAATCTGGAGTGAAATCCCGAATCCAGGCCCTGCGTCAGATGAATGAGAGCTCCCCAGAAAACGTCAGCTATGAGGACCAGTCAGCATATGATGTGGCTGACATGGTCAAGCAATTTTTCAGGGACTTGCCAGAACCTCTCCTCACAAGTAAACTAGGAGAGACTTTCCTGCACATCTATCAATGTAAGTTGATATTTCTACAGATTTCTATCATTACAACCAATTAGAAATTGTTGTATATTATATAGAAATATACTGTAAATAATTTTGGCATGTTAACTCTGTATAGGTTTCTTTCTGCTGGCCTTTGAGATATAAAAAACTCCTCTGCCCTCAAAATCTTTCACTAAGAGGTCTTTAGAACCACCTGAACATTTCAGTGTCAAATTTAATGGAAAGACAATGTTTATACGAGCCTCACAATCAGAAAGAAGACAGAAGAACAGGCTGCTGGATATAAAAAGCATGAAGACTCCTATTTTTGTCAGATTTCTTTAAACTCTGAACCCATTTAATGCACTTATATCTCAATATAAGTGAGTCTTCTGGGCATGGAGAAGTGGTACTTGACCATGAGAACATGTGTCTCTGTAGTCCCCTTCCTTGCTGTGGCTTTTGATTATTTCTTTTTTTCATTATAGTCAATAAAATGAATTTGCAAAAAGCAAGCTGCCTTCATATAGATCATAAACTCCATGTAAAGAACTCACAGAGATAGAAAGAAACCAGGGGATTTCTTCTTTTCTTTCCAGCATAAGAAATCTTCAGAAAAATCTGAGACTCAGATTCATCAGAATAATGACAGTTCCTGTGAATCAGGAGATGACTGTGTATCTCTTCTCCAGATTGAGGGAGGAACAAACAGTGAGGAAAACTCTGAACAGTCAGAGGAATTAGAGTTTTTTTCCTGACAATGTCCATTATGAGGGCCAGTAAGCCAGCACTTTGGCAGATGCAGCCAGCCTAAGCCAAATAATTGGAAGCACTAAAGAGATGTGTGTCTAGTCTTTTCACTTGCAGACGTTTCTGCTGCCAAAACAATAGAAAGCCATTTTAAAGCACTGCATAATCCCAGTGCTTAAGAATCTCAGATACTTCCGTTGCTTCCCTTTACTGTAAAAATCCGTCTGTGGCACACAGTCACTAATGAATTTACCATCACAGTGTCTGTAGCTGGTAGAGAATGCTGGGATTCTGCATGTGAGAGACAGCACTGCAAATAAATTCAGTGGGTTTGGCTGTACGTGATGTCTAAGTTACTGCAAGAGTTGGTGCCTAGCCCTTGACCATCATTTCCCCTTCCTCTTTCCTGCTCACAAGTTGTCTGCCTGCACACACTTTAATAAGCTTGTTCAGAAAAAAGCAACAGGAATTCTGGCTGCTAATAAAATGACAGTCACAATCATTTCCATGGGAAGGTGGCCAAGGAGAAGATTATCGACTACAAGGATATGTTCTACATGCCCTTGGAAACAAATCACCTTTAAACTACTGCTTCATGAAAATTGGGGTTGTCCTATCTTTGCACAGAAGGGGCTGCAAGTAAATTACCCTCTTGCTACAGGAAGAGAGACATGGCAGATCCCAGTGGTATCAGCTTAAGCAGATCTGTAGTCAGAAGGGCTCCCCTTTTCCAAGACATGAGGCTGAATGGGGAAACAGTGATACCAGCCAACAAAAAATGTAAAAAGAGCCATGGGCTGACACTGTAATGTCTGCATGGTGCTGCAGTGGGAAGTCTGAAGAATTTCTCTTACACTGATCAGAAGGGGAAAAAATGAGCTAGGAAAGATGTTCTCAAGGTGCATTGGGAGTTAAAGGATTTCAGAAAGACTTGAAGATGAGTCTCTTTAAACCAAGGCAGGAACAAGAAAAGATGGGCAGAAAATATTGTTTGGATTAAGAATGAGTAGCAGGGGGTTTTTTCCATGTCACCAAAAACAAATATATTTTTCTGTTTCAGACAGTACTGACAAAACTCCTTTCACAGAAAAAAAAAATGTTGAAAATTTCTGGGATACCAATTGTATTTCGTAATATCTGCAATTAAACTAATCTGTAGCTGAGACTTCTTCTTGTCCTTTGTTCTGCTTAACAAATTGTTAATGTGAAGTTAGGAAGGATTTTTCCTCTCCTAGTGTATTGGCAGGGGATTTCTGATTTTCTGGAACTCACTGAAGATATTTTTCATATATCCAAGACCTTTTTCATAGATCCAAAATGGCTTGAATTGCTGTAACACATAGGATTTGGGATGACTAGTGTAGTAGTCTATATGGCATAGCATAGGTGAAACTTTCTCCATTTTCCTAAAACTCCCAGTTGTTTAATGTTTACCTGTAACTTGAAGCACTGGCTGGTCTTCTGCTTCGTGTACTAGACCCATCAGAGCAACAGTAAAGGGGAGGGAGGGATTACCAGGAGGTGTTGTGGGAAGAAAAGACACATTGCAGAAAAAAGATTTAGCAAAGGCTCCTCTGACTTCTCAGAAAAACCTGGCCTTGCTGCTTTCAGAAACTTTAGAAGTATTGAACTGTGTTCATTTTGTCATTCATGTCTGAAAGCTTTTAAAATAAAGTGCTTGTACAAGGCTAGCAGTCAAATCTTAAAAGCTGGCTGTTCCCTCTACTGTAAATCTGCTTTTGTTCTTCTTCCATTCGAGTATGTAATACCCAGAGGAGGACTCGAAGTCCAAACTGAGAGAACTTAGGGTAGTTTTAGAAATGAATCTGTCTGAGGTGCTATTTAAGCATATCCATTACTTCTTTCCTTAAACTCTTTTAAGGTTTAGGACACAAATGTACGTGTTCCCAAAGCTTCACTAAGACTTTTAAACTTCTGTCTTGCCAGGGTACAAAGAAAACCTGAAAAATACTATTTAAAGCTATGAGTACTGAGTACTATTCTCCCTTCCTAAATTTCAAATGAAGTCCAATGTTTTTCTTGGGAGCAGCCCTTCCTTCAAAAAAACAGAGAAATGCCAAACACTGGTGAGGGAAGCTATGCTTTGTGGAGGAGCAAAACCTAGCTCTCCAGAAGCCAGCTGATCTTTTCCCTTTGGTCTCCTGTCATCTGCCTCTTCACAAAGCCATCGCCAAGGTCGGGAAAGACCTCTGTGAGTCAACCATTAACCCAACACTGCCAGGCCCACCATTGAACTACGTCCCTGAGCACCACATCTGCGCGGTTTTTGAACACTGAGGGGCCTGTGAATGTCCGGGGTAACTTTATCTTTCCTGCTCCTCGTCTGATCTTACAACTGATGCCCTGAACGTCACTTGCTCCTTCCCAGATGTCCCCAAGGAGCAGCGGCTGCAGGCGGTGCAGGCGGCCATCATGCTCATGGCCGACGAGAACAGGGAGGTTCTGCAGACTCTGCTCTGCTTCCTCAGCGACGTCACCTCCGTGGAGGAAAATCAGATGACTCCCATGAACATCGCTGTTTGTCTGGCCCCTTCCCTCTTCCATCTCAATATAGTGAAGAAAGAAAGCTCACCGAGGTATGTTTCTTCTCAGCATTATAAATAGTCACATCCTGAATATGGAGTGATGCTTTCAGTGGTATGCAGGACAAAATTTTCCAAACCATCTGCTTTCCAGCACACATTCAACAGGGCATGGCTTCAGTAAGAGGGGAAAACCCCTGCTACAGAGCCAGAAGCACACTTGTTTTCACAAGCCCAGCAAGCATTTCTGGTTGTCTGTTGTGAATATGCGGTGCCTGCTTTCCATGTGGAATTTTCAATGGGGCACTAGTGAGTTTTGCATGACTAATGTTGACTTCTGTAAAGGAAAAGGGGTTTATTTTGCTCTGGTTGAAGTCAAAGATTAACCATGTTTTAAAGGATGTTGATATGTAGATTTTCAATGACTGGTTTTTTTTCACTTTCAGTTTACTGTCTACATTCTGCCATTCGGGAAACAGGGTTTATTTCAGGCCACATTTAAATTGTAACATGGTGAGTGTAGACTAAACAGGGCATAGCCCGGCTAAACATTAGCAGTGCCACTTGACTTTTTCCCTCCCATCTGGTTCAGAAAACACTGAGATTCCTGGTCAAGTACACATATAACCCGTGTCTGAACAAGGGCTTTAAGCAGTAACAATGTAAACCACTTTACATCATGTCTGTTAAAAATCCATTTCAAAATGTACAACACATCATGCAGGATATGCATAACCTTTCCTGCTTTTACCTTTGCCTGAGCAATATTTTAGGTAAACATTTTTCCTTTTAAAAAGGCTTAACAGTTTGAGCAGTCTTGGTGATAAACAGAAACGAAAGATGGGGGGGGGGGGGGGTTTCTCTCTGATGTTGGGAGTTTCCTCCTGCTTTTTGCTTTCATATTAAAAAGATTCTGCTCTTTACCTGAGATACTGAATTCTATTACAGAGTAATACAGAAAAAATATGCAACAGGGAAGCCAGATCAGAAGGACCTCAGTGAAAACCTGGCAGCTACTCAGGGACTTGCTCACATGATAATGGAATGCAACAAACTTTTTGAGGTGAGTGAGAGACTCAAACAGCATTATTCATGGCCACATAATGCAGCACCCTTTGAAGTATTTATGTTTATGCTTATATTTTCTGTCTTGTGTCAGCTCAGAGATTGGTGCCTCACTTATTTGTAAACTTGCTTCATCCAAAGTTTATTTATCTCATTTCTTTATGGTGGTTCCCTTTTAGTATTGAAAAGATGCAGGGTAATTATTCTGTGACAGTTTTCAACCCAAACCACTGGATTAGGAAATTTTAGTCTAATTAAAATTAAAAATCTGCTAGTGTAAAATTTTATGACAACGATTTTAAGGCCTCAATTAAAACTGATTCATCTTAAAAATAATTGCTTATGCACTTTATTTCTGTGTGTCATGCAATAAAGTAAAAATCACATAGAGAGCTGCAGTCATTCCTGCAGCTACTTACACTGCAGCTGGAGGACAGCAAATGCTCATATCTTCTTTCCCCAGAAGCACAAGGCAGTATTTCTGAGGGCTAAGGGAGTAACAGTGGTGTATTGACATCCAGTTGATCAGTCTAATATGATTCTGCATGAGTTGAGCCGTTGTGAGCCATGGGCTGTTTCATTAGACTACTTTGATGTTTCATCTTGCCTAAAGACAGAAATTGGTGTGCATTTTACAGATTGTAGGTTCATGCAGTTGGATGCTGAATGGTCCATCAGCCTAGAAACATACTGTCTTAAGGAAAAGTTCTCAGCAGGAGATTTTCCCTGTGTGTTTTCCCTCCCTTCTGTGGTACAGGTCCCACATGAGATGATCACCCAATCCCGAAACTCCTATGTTGATGCAGAAGTGCATTCTCCTACCCTGGACGAGCTTGGGAAACAAGTGGATGAGGAAGGAGGGAGCTATCAGATGTACCTGGAAACTCTCATGCAGAATCTCCAGAAAGAAGCAAAAGAGAAATTCAAAGGATGGGTCACATGTTCCAGTGTAGAGAACACAGAACTCGCCTACAAAAAGGTAATTTGGGGAGACATGAAAGAAGCAGTAAAGAAACCAAAGCAAAATGCACCTCAGTTATGGGGCACCCTGGCATGTTGCATGGCAAAACTCACACCCTTCTTTCTGGAAAGGAACTCCTTTTTTATTATTTTTTTCAAAAAGATTACTAAAAGCAGTTAAAAATGTAACATAGTAGTGATTCAAGTATGAGATTCCAGAAAAAGGCACACAGAGCAAGCTGGGGTCTCTAAAATAGATCAAGTAAGTGATACAGCTAACAACACAACCAGAGAGTGAGCTGAGATGTTAAACAAAAGAGAACATTACCAGGACAAGCTCTTTCACTGGGGGACATGAAAAGTTTCTGACCATTTCTTGATGTTTGCTAGCAGTTTGGAGAACACAGCTAGAATATAGGTAATTACAAAACTTCTTCAGGCTCACCTATGCTTTTTTAAGCAGATCAGTTTTACCCCTGATCCTTTTTGTCCATTTTTCATGTGGATTTTTGATACTGCAGCTTTTTATTAAAATTTCTGAATTTGTTTTTGGCTCCATCACTTCTTGAGGGAAAGCCAGATCACTGCAGTGAGGCAGAGGGTGCTGCAGAGTCCTTGCAGAGAGTGGAGTTCTCAGAGGCTGCTGGAAATGCAACAGCAAAGCAGAGGTCTCCAAACCAGCAGCAGCTAGCAGGAGGAAGGAATGGATTAGGGTTAGGCAGGAGAAGAGCACTGGGAGGAATATGAAATCTGGATGGCAAAGGGGCAGGAGGCAGCATTACCCCAGCTTGGGAAAGTGCAACCCTTCTGTCAGGGCAAAGAAATTGCAGTTACTGTGGTTTGTAGCCAGCTTCTGTGAGTGACCTCTCCAGGGAGGGTCTGTAGGAGGTTGGGGACAGAGTAACAGGGCTCAGGTGAGAGCAGGATATGGGAGAGGCAGAATAGAGGCCTGTACAGCTGGTGGTCAAGGACTTGTGAGACTACAGAGGGGACTGGGAGTCTGGGGCTCCAGGGCAGGGGAAATGGGGAACTGAAAGCGTTGGGGAGAAATAATTACAACAACATGAAATAATTTAAGGTGGGAGGTGTGGAAGGTGGGTTTCTGGGGGAACAATCCTGGGTCTGTGGGAGGTACTAGAGGTTTCTGAAGTACTCACATTGGTATATGAGAACAGTAGGGTAGGGAAGGGTTAGAGAAGCAGGGCTTGAAATATCCAGTGATTACAGTCAATTTGTCTCCTGCCTGAAATAGGACCCCTAAAACCATGCAGAAAAGCTGTATGTGTGCAATCTAGGATATTCACATTGTGCATAGCCCAGCACTTTCTGCTCCCCTTTCTGTAAGCTGTGAAGGTGTTTCAAGAAACAGGATCTGTGAGCAAGGAAGAGTTAGCAATCAGTCTGTGCTCTTGCAATACGTCCCTTGCAGCTATTTTGAGGAGCAAACATCTGTGTACCTGACACTGAATCAAATGTACGTTCTGCTCCCCTAGAATTAACCAGAAGGGTTAATGCACCCTCAGTCCCAGGTAGTCTATAAGATTGCCAAAGGTAGTTGCTTTATTTCAGCCCAGGGTTTCAGTCTCTCGTCTCTTTTTACTGCTGCAGACACATATTCATCATTGCACTTAGGATGTTTGGACTTGGAAAAGTGTCTGTCACACCAGAAGTAATGCAGAACTTCACTGGCACTATGGGAACTGGTCCAGACATATTCTGTTGTGAGAGCAGAGTAATGAATCAGATTTCCGTCCACGATTAGTAGAGCAGCAGCAATAGCAATAATAGTAATGATTAGCAGGGAAATATGAATGCTCTTAAGCTGAAGTCAGGCACCTACATTGAGATTTTGTCCTCAGTTATCATCTGAACATAGGCATATAAATTATCAGGGTTTGTGTTCTTGGTCACTTCAGGTTGGGGATGGGAACCCACTAAGGCTCTGGAAAGCCTCAGTTGAAGTTGAAGCCCCCCCATCAGTTGTCCTGAACCGAGTGCTGAGAGAACGTCACCTCTGGGATGAGGACTTCTTGCAGTGGAAGGTAGTGGAGAGCCTGGACAAGCAGACGGAAGTTTACCAGTATGTTTTGAACAGCATGGCTCCTCACCCTGTCCGAGACTTCGTCGTTCTCAGGTAAGCTGAGGGTGGTTCTCTGGTACCTTTGCCTCCTGCAGCGCATAAAGGAAGATCTGGACTTCTCTCAGCCTTCACATCTGTGTAATTGCTCTCCAGGAACTCTACTTCTCGGCAGCAGTGTTGATTTCTCAAACTGAATTAGTCATACACCTAGAGCATGCTGACCTTTTCTCTGATGTAATTTGAGCAGCACATACTCCTGAGGCCATAAATATCATTTCTTCCCCAGAACAGATGTCTGATAATAGCTGCTCTTCTCTCTTAGCTTTGTTTGTTGTCAAAACAGTGCAAATAGAACCCAGTTGTTTTTTACACTGCTTTTGCTGTTCTCTGGGGAATGTTTGATGTTTAAGAGCCAAATGTTTAGAAGAGAAGATAGTGGTGCTTTTAAGCTAAGGCTGTTATACAGTGTCTACATAAGTTATTATCTTAAATTTTCAGTTGGAGTCTTTGTAAATGAATAAGTGCTGATCCATAAAAATCCTAGTGTGGAAATGAACAGAAAGAGGCAGTAGATTCATATTTTCTCTTCCAGGGGATGACTTGTCTCAAATAAATGTATAGCTGTGTATCAATATTCTGCATTCAATCCCAGTTCTGCCATTGTCTACCTGCCTGTATAGAACAGTAAAAAAACCCCAAAAAACCAAAAAACCCTCTTACGCACCTTCTGCCTTTGAAATCCCGTCCTTTGCTTGCTAGGAACTATTGTGGAGCTGCTGACATATTTCATTTACAGGGTCAGTCCTACAGTTATTTATTTCAGGATGATTTTGTGCATTCCCATTTTTGGTCCCTGCTTTTTATGCTTGAAATGATGTGACTGAGAAATACAAAGCAGTTTTGACAAAGGAAGTAGTCCAGGGAGTCAGAATTGTATTAAAGGGAATGAAGATTGAAGGAAAAATATGAGCCAAATAAAATATAATTATGAAAGTACATCCCTTTTATGAACTTTAGTAGTCTCTTAAAGGATGACAACATGCAGATATTGTTGGTTTAAGGGAAGAATTATTGGAACTCTTAGGGGAAGATTTAAAAAATGCTTTCTGTAACCGATGCTCCCATTACTCTATTTTCTTTGCCTTCCCACAGTATACTGGGCTAAATTAACTATTTTATAATCAAATATATATTATATATTTTATATAATTATATATCTATCATTATTTTGTAAATAATCTTCTTATGTAATGTCATTAGCTTGAACCAGTGATAAATTTGGGCCTTTGCATGGCACCGAGAAAAGCGGCGGGGAGGTTTTGATGACCGTAATTTGGTCCTCTCATTTGCCACTTAGTTCACTATTAGGTTTCGTGGTGGTTTATGTTCTTTAAAGACCTGCTGTGCAGTCACATCAGTTAAAGGAAAATCCTGCTATTGAGTTCTCATTCTTGTCACTAACCCAGGCAGAATGACCCCCAAGGACTGAAATACATATCATAAAAATGAATCCTGGTGTGTTCTTAAGGGCTGAAAACAGCCACCAGGCAGATCTGTCAGATTCTGTTGTTTATCTCTTTTGATTGATATCATTAAGTCTAGAGCAAGGTTAGCCAGCAACACCACAGTCAAATTGATACCTTATGATTGGTGGGAAGTGAACAGTGAAATTATAATACACCTCTCGGGACATGAATAAATATATTTTAACAGATGGCAATTTTCCCCTTCTCAGTGAAACTTTGGGCTGTGAAAAGATCAACTGAGTTGTTCCCTTTTTTTCCAATGTGACAGCCATAACAAGGGGATTAGGCTCCCTAGAGAAGACTCTGATGGTAGGAGGAGAGGGGAAATGTTTCATATGCCTGGGATATGGCACAGCTCTCAGCTGCCCCGCACAGGCATCACTTTTATTGAAGAATCAACAAGTGTTTAATGTTCATTAAGTATGACAGCATTTTGGTGAGTTAGGTGCCGTATGCCTGATTTTACTACTTTAAAGAACTACTGAAAGTGGCCTAAATCCCTGTGACTGGGAACAGGAAACAAGTCTTCTGAAATCTCTGGGATAGAGAACTTTCCACTTCCCAAATGGCCCAGGTAGTCCTGGCTGGTTACCAAAATGATGTGGGTACATCTAAACACTCTGCAAGCGCTCACAGGAGGTGGTTCAGCATTTCTCATCTGTGATTTCCTTCTCCCATGTTTCATCTGCCATGATAGCTCAACAATTTTATAAATGCCCAGGCACATGTAAAACCTTCTGGTCAATATCTTCCTGCAGTGTCTTGAATAACAGCTCAGTTTCATGTAGGAAAAATGCAGAATGTTAAAATTATCTGCAGAAGTCCAAACTTCAACAGTCCTTGAAAGCAGCTTACCTGCTAAAATATGATACTTCCCAAGGAAGCATAATCCCTGTCTCAGACAATCCACAGCAAGATGATGCATGTTGCACAGCACAGTGGGAATTTCTCATTTCTTCCTAGAGCATAGAAAGAGCACAGACCTATCCTCTGAGATTCAGGGCAGATGAGAAAGATGTGAGACACAAAGGTATACAGAGAATGCTTGCAGAGCAACAGAAAAAGTAAAGTATTAAAGTCTAGGTATCTTAATAGAAAACCTCTCCAGCATGTAAGAGGCTAGAAACTTGGGAGAGGAAAGAAATTGAAGGCCATTTTGTTTTTAATTCAGACACTCTTGAAACATATTCTGGGTATTAGTGAGGATTTCTGCTGTACTGAACTGCATTTCTTGTTCTGTGAGCCTGCATGGGTGCAATGCACAGTTTCAGCTTTTGCTGCATGGCTTATCCTCAGTCTGTCTCCTTTCCAAAACTTCTGTCTGACTGCAAAAGGCTCTATCATGCCCTAGGATACTGATGGTTCCAAAATACTCCTGTGGAGAAGCAAAACTTCTCCACCTGGAGCCACATAGATGCGTGGCCATTCCACCTCAGGGTCAGACTACCCGCTGGGGAACACAAAACTCCACCAGGGACTCCCAGGACAGTCCACTGGCATTGCAGACAACAAGGATAGGCAGACAAGCAAACTGTCACTTCAATTCCGGTTCTTACTCATGTGCCCAAAAGTTTAATCGCTAATGTGATTCCGTCTTGCATCCATTCCTGCAGGACGTGGAGGACAGATTTGCCCAAGGGGATGTGCATGCTGGTTGCCATCTCTGTGGAGCATGAAGAGGCTCCTCTCATGGGAGCTGTGCGAGCCATCGTAATGGACTCCCAGTACTTGATAGAGCCCTGTGGCTCAGGAAAAGCCAGGCTGACCCACATCTGCAGGATTGACCTAAAGTAAGTATCCCACCTGCACAAAGTAATGTCCATTCAGCAGGACAAAACCCTCAAGCTCGTGGAGGGGAGATGCTGGGCACAGAATGTAGCCCTGGTTCATGCCTGAGATGTTTTGGTTTTCTGAAATTCCTTTCCCTGGGAATTTTCTGTAAACAAGAGACATGTTTTGGTAACCGTAAACTTTGTTTACATTTTTTCCCTAGGAGGGACTTCTTGATGTCCCTCTGATCTGACCAATGTGATTGAAGAGGTTTGTCTTTGTTTCACCAATCGAATTGGTCTGTGTAGAATAGTATAAAAAGGGAGACACATCTCAAAAATAAAGGAGTCATTTTCAGCCTTCTGAAGTTGGAGTCTTTGTGTCGTTGTGGTGTACAACAGCGTCAACAGAGGGCATGGTTAGGGTAGCTTTGCTGCTTTGGAGTTTTCCTGCAGTCTTCTCTCCACTCAGTGTCTACCACTGTTAGGGTGTGATTTTAGAAATAGAATCTGCTTATTTAATTACTGCAAGGGAGAACTTCAGAGTGCACTTAAAAAGACAAGTATTTGAATCTCCACCACCACTGTGGGCAGTGTGGAGCAGGAACTGCATGGCAGGCATGTTTCTGTGGGGCATGTTTCTTGAGTATTTGAGTTTCTCAATAATTCTCTTTTCATTTCTTCAGAGGACATTCCCCAGAATGGTACAACAAAGGCTTTGGACATCTGTGCGCAGCAGAGGTTGCCAGGATCAGAAACTCATTTCAACCTCTGATTGCTGAGGGACCAGAAACAAAAATCTGAGGAAGTGTTCCTGGGAGCATGTGAGCATAAATCAGGGTCTGGCAGGGAACAGGAATACTGAAAGCAAAGGTCTTATTTAAGCTGCAGAAATCTGACCAGACCTGGGTCTATATAAAGCTGAAAAAGGAATTTGATAGGAAAGTTCTTTTATTCTGAAGATTTCACCTTTCCCCCTTCCCCACATCCATTCTGTATTAATTTTGATTATTGAACTAAACATTTCTTCAGAGAGCTTTTATTACTTTAAAACAGATTATTGCCATTACTTGTATGTTACATAACTCTGGTATTTAAAGGCTTCTAAGAAGCATATTTTAATTGTAAATAAATAATGTACAGTATGTATATATTTATCTATATTCTATCTATATATATGTATATGTATAAATTAATTATTTTGTATATAACTCAGTGCAAATCACTTGCATCAGTTGGACCTTAAGTGGATCTGTCACTTGTTTCTTAGTGTGTCACTGCTACATAAGCTGTGTTTGCTGTTACCACAGCGCTACCAGGCATAATTTGTGTGGTAACAAACGCCTGTTCTCAAATACCTTTTGTGTTTGTGTGTGCTATGAGAAGGTACCTAGAAATAGATGTAGGAAGAATTACAGGAAGAAGGAGGTTACAGTGCATTTAAAAATAATGAGGAGGGAATCAGTCTCACCAAATAAAATACATGGAGATGCATCTGAGACAGACATTGTGGAGGCCATTTATGTTCAGCTGCAGAATGGTGACTTTTAGTAGAAGGTGTTGAAAACTTACCTGTTGCCTTAATGACTGGTGTCTGTCAGTAGAGAACCTCACTGTGTGCAGTGTTCCAGGTAACTGCTCATCCCTCAGACAGCACAAGGTAATGCTGTGTGTCCTGAGATGGCTGAAAACAGACTGGTGATTTATTAAGCTGTAAATTAATTATTTTTGTAAGCATTTTGTCTAGGTTCTGAGTGTTTCTGTGTTCTTTCCTTCTCCTGTCGAGATGGCTAATCCAAAGCAGGTTTTCCACATCCAGTGGACACAAAGACGTGCAGATGAACACCATGCCTTTTAATATTCTTACTATATAAATAACTATGCTTTTTTAAGATTTTAAACACATCTTGGAGATTTAAAAGACTAAATAAATGCTATTCTTGGAAAAGTTGCTTTTATAGTAACAGCAAGCATTTTCATCTTATATTGCACTGATCTGCATGATCCCACCTCTGTAGGCATTGGTGGGAGCAGGATTAGGACTATGAGGAGTAGGAGCCATTTAAGCCTATTATATAATTTCATTTTCAGGGACCTATTATTTTGCTAATGGAAGAATGCTTTAAAAGTAATAATAATAATAATTTGTCGACATTGCCTTTGAGGCAGGGTTCCATTTTGTTTTTAACTAACCTACAACCAAAATATTACATCTATGACTCAATAAGAATGTACAAGCCTGTTAATACTGTTCTTCATTAACCGCATTTGTTCACTTAGACTTCATGCATTGCTGCATAAACCGGCAGAGTTGCTCAAAGACAGTGTTTCAGCTCAGTCCTTCCGACAAAATCCAGAAAGATTTGTAGGAGGTTGATTAAGCAGGATGCATTTCCTATGTAAAGCTACAGCTTTGTGCCCTGATTCAAGGGAATGAGGAAGCTTCTTCAAAACCAGAGCTTTGAACATTCCCCAGGTGTGGGAGCTGTGCAGTGGACTGTGTTTGGTGACAGCTGCTAGAGCATGATCCCACGTGCCATCCTGCACACACATGGGGGCTGTGCTGGCAGGGGACAGCCCTGAGACCTGAGGAAGCACAGCCGTGGGAACTCAGGGTGGACAGGGTGACCCAAGGTCACCCACAGTGCTCCAGCATGTCCTTGTGAAGGAGCAGGACTCCAAAAAAGTCACTGTCATTTTCGCCCATGAGCTGTGTCACTCATGTTTTGTAGTGCAAGTCCTAGGATCAGGGATGTTGGCTGCCTGGGAGCTCCTGCCTCAAGTTTATGGCCAACAGTAGTTGCACTGTGCAACTATCATGAGCTTTAAGTCCTGCAGACAGGGGAGCACTCACAGGGCCCTTACGTGGCTATGGTGGGGTCTGGCAGTCACCCACTGGCTGCAGGGCACCACCACTGCCCAGGCTCAGCCTTCCTGGGAGCAAACAGAGCCTCCCCAGCTGGGAATGCCATTCCAGAAAGCAGCAGCTCCTCCCAAACACCTGTGGCCATGGCAGCAGATTTCATGCCGGCTGTTTTCCAGAACACGAGCAATTAGAGTACTTCTGCCGCATTAGCTTACATAAATAAATACAACAGGGCCTCAGCATTACCAGGCACAGAATTTCTAGCCCTGGGAATGGCGGTGTCTGGCAATAAATAATGTCTTAAGGAAAAGAAGGAAAAACCTGGACAATGGTTTTATCCTGTCTTACAAGTCATTGCTCAGCTGCAAGAGGTCCTGTGCCACCTGCCACCCTTAGCAAAGTACAGTTGTTTTCCTGCCCTTGCAGAAGCTCTGTCATGAGCTTCTGGCATCTCCAAGCCGTGGATTTTTGAAATAAGATTTCTTCAAAATGCACATTATGCCATGTCTACCATTCAGCTACCACAGTGTTTTGTATTGTTACATTGATACATTATGATAATTGCATTTTTAAATGTTATACTCATATCAATACCTCATATTTTTACCTCATCTTTTGGTATCAGTCATTAGTTGTAAATAAATAATTTCAGAGTTGAATAAATTTGCATACACTAGAGAATCATGTTTCTTTGTACTCTTTTTTCATCCATTGGCTCAAGAAGTGCTGCATTTAAGCCCTCGATTTCTTTATTGCAATGTGCTATATACTTAACTGTTCTGGTGTGGGACTTCAGCAATGACTACAGGCTCAAAATTATATTCTTGTCTATTATACTTAGCCTGTAGTACCCTTATGTATACATGAGCTTCATGGCAAAGATTATGTTTTCCAAATTCAGCCATGTTTCTGCATCTATGTTCTAGTCAATCATTTAGGTCTAGGTTACAGGAGTGACTGGAGCAGGGGGGGTGTGTTCTAGGTTCGCATTGTCAGACATCAGCCACCTCAAATCCATCAGGCCATTGCAAAAGAATAAAAGGTGCAGTGGCATGGTAGTGATTTCTGTGGTTTGTCTTACACATTCTACAGATGGAATAAATGTTCCTTTGGATGGGTGTTGTGGTATAACCCCAAGTGGCACCTAAGTACCACTCTCTATCCCACCACCTGGAGGGATAGGGAAGAGAATCAGAAAAAGGTAAAACCTATGAGTTAAGGATAGTTTAATAACTGAAATAAAGCAAAATTGTTACTAATAATTATTGTTATTATTGCTATTATTAACAACAACATAACAAGGGGATAAAAAAGAGAGGAATAAAACCCAAGAAACTCAAATGATGCACAGTACAGTTGCTCACCACCCCCAGACCAATGCCCATCCCATCCCTGAACAGCAATTGTCCCCCCTACAGTCAACTCCCCCAGTTTATATACTGGTCACGCTGTTCTCTGGTATGGAATATCCCTTTGGCCAGTTCTGGTTAGCTGTCCTGGCCATGCTTCCTCCCAGCTTCTTGTGCAGCTCCTCACTGGCAGAGCATGGGAGACTAAAAATTCCTTGACTTAGTGTGAGAACTACTTAACAACAACCAAAACATCACTGTGTTACCAACATTATTCCCATACTGAATCCAAAGCACAGCACTGTACCAGCTTGTAAAAAGAAAATTAACTCTGTTTCAGCTGTAAGCAGGTCATGTGCCTATATCCCCCCAACACTCTCTTGACTTACTAAAAGAAGCAGAGTCTCAGAAAACAGGGTGCTGAGGAGAGTCAGCTATGAGAGACCATCTAGGAGGGGATAAGCCTTTATGTCCCACCATTCAGAGAAAGCTCTGTATTAAAATTTGGATTGAAAGGAAGCACTTTTTTCCAACTGTCTGCCATGGAAGAGATGGTCAGCTGTGTAAGTCCATCCTTCCTGGCAAAAAAACCACTGTATGTCATGTGCTCTCATTCCCATTTCTCCCTCCCACCCAGCTGCAGTAATGTCAGGGCAATGGGGTTGTCTTAACCCTAAGAGCACTGGTATTTCAGCTCCTGGTATGCACAGACTTTATAGGGTTGAATTATTGGGGCCCCCCTCCTCTCTACACCACCTTGCAGGAGTCAGCAGCAGGGCAAACCCTCTGCTTGATGCATTTACACTGCAGAACCAATGTCACCCTCAGAGGATTTTGGCAGGCCTAAGAGGTGTTGCTCTCCCAAGTGGCTGGTAGTTGTTAGACGAGAGCACAAGCTGAGCACCCTGAGATGACTGTGAGGTGAAAATATTGGAATAAATATCCAGAAGACTGCTGGAGCCTGCCAATCAGACAGGAGAGGATGAAAACACATAGTGCTGCTCCAGCTCAGTTGTGATGTGAAAACACTGGGGAGTGAACACAGACCTTGCCAGACAGAAAGCAGCATGACCCACTCACAATCCCCTGGGAATTCAGCATGATCATGTCGTGGTCTTCCTTGCCAGATGTATGTCAGCCACAGCTGCACATGGGCTTCATTTAGATGGGTGTTAGACCAGGCAGACTATTGTTACAGCACAGTTACACATCAGGGTGTGACAGGACCAGGAATACAAGGCATCAAGCCACAGACTGGTAACAAGGTAGGTGTTTGGATTTTCCTAAAATGTACATTTTAAATTGTGACCCTCAGTATCCTGGACCACTCAGCAGCACAGTGTAGAAAGCCAGCATATCCCCCAGAGCAACAATGGATGCAGAGCAGAACCCACCGTGCAACTGCAGACTGCCCTGCTCCCCTGTGCAAGACTCTGCTCAGCAAACACAAGGACGTGTGGAACTCAAGGGCAAACGTAGGTCAGAGCAGTGGGTCCGGGTTAATGAGTAAATGACACAGAAAATGTCACAAGACTGCAGAGAACTATTTGCCTGTCCTACATAGGCTGATGTTGGGAAGGTCTCACACATTTGAGATACCCTCCCTAACCCCACAGCAGGTCCCAGACACCTCTAATGAAGGTCAGCATCTCTTGCAAAAAAGTAAGCTGGACACTCAGCTCCTTCCACCCCTTTGACTCTGAAACAAGGATCTCTATGCCAATACCGTAGTATTGACCTCCCACAGGTAGTTATTTTCCACTGCCTGAGCCCAGTCATTGAGCCCAGCATGCCCTCTGTGTCACTCAGTCTCTGCATGCCTGCCTGCAGGCTGGGCTCCAGCCTGCACCTGCTAACCCAGCCCAGGATGCACAGGAGGACACAGCCCTTAGGGCAGGGTGACCATGGCCAGGTGGTCAGTGGTCCCAGCTCCAGCTGCAACAGGGAGCTGGGCATGGCCAACCTGCCAGGGCTTGAGTACACAATGCCTTCTGTCCCACAACAGAGACAAAACTCCAGGCTGAGGAAAGATCATTTCTGCTTCTCTTCAGGAAGGTCAGAGCACTAAGATAACCATAAGCCTCAGCCCCGTTGCAGTGACAAGTTGGGGCTTTGGATCCTATCCCAGGGATGAAAATCCCACAAAATGGAGAGGCTAAAGGAAGTGAACTGCTCTCTGCCTTGAGCAGAGACTTGAACTGCAGTGTGCAGGTCCTTACCAGCAGTTAGCAAGGGGACAGGATGAGCTCCTGGCTGTGATGGTGTGTCAACAAGTGAATACCTGGCTCTGCTGCAGGAGCAGTTAAATGGAGCTCTGCTGGCAGCCAGCTACAGGATTACAGCTTATTTCTTAACCAAAATTCTCAATTCTGCATAAAAGACACAAGGGAAACACAGTCTAAATCTACAGATTCTGCTCTATCTCCTGTTCATAGCAGCCCCAAGACAGACACATGGCCATAAACACAGAGCCAGCATTTACTGCAGTGAGGATTTGCAACAGCTTGCGATTTATGGGAGCAAATTAGCCGCAAGGCCATCTGTCCTTCCCCAGACCACAGCTCCTTGCTGCTGGAATGACTGCCGTTCTTGAGAGGATGTGTATCAAGTTACTTTCTTTTTTTTTTTAATTAAATAAACGTGGGAACCACAGGTGGTGGAGCAGAGGACAGTAACCCTCTCAGCAGCATCTGCAGGCCAGCAGTGCCCCACCATGCGTGTGGGACAGATGCTGGCAGAGGGCAGCCTGACCCCCTGGGTGGGTCTGCCAGCCCACGTGGCCACCCCACTACTCCCTGCTAATACCAGCCAGGCTTGCTCTTCGTGGCAGTAGGACATGAAGCACCACAGCTGGTCTGGCTTGACAACAAACAATGAGTCCTTCTTCTGTCCCCAGACTCTTTCAGTTTAGAGACTTACCATGGGAGTAGTCCAAAGCAGGAAGTTTTAATCAACACCAAAAACCCATCCCTGTGCCTCACTGCTGTCCAACCAGCACGAGAAAGGAGCCCACCATTGCCAAAGTGCAGAGCACTCTGGGTTCATGGCTACTCTGGTATTTTGCCCAGTGTTGTCTGGTGCCCAGCAGGACAGGAACTCAGATTGGACCTATGAAGAGAAAGTACAGAACTTTAACTCTTTAGCCCAGATTTCTCTTTCCCTGAAGAGTCATGTCCCTTTTCTCCTGGCCCAGGGACGAGGGACCACGCAAGCGCCTTTGCCAGGTTCCCAGAACTGGGCTCAACCCCATCTGTTCTTTGCAAAAGAAGAAAAAAAAAAAAAAAGAAAAAGATTTAGGGAAGACTTCCCATTGTTCAGTGGCTGGGATCCCCAGTGAGCAATAGGGCTGCTGGTCAGGAAGGACAAACTCTACTGCTGCAGATGGATTGATGTAGTATTGGCAGCAATGCCCACATACAGGGCACATCAACAGCTCCCTCTGTGGCCATGGGACACCCACAACACCATTTCAGAGCCAGTTTCTTTCCCTCTTTCCTGTTTCCTACAAGGCTGAGAAGCCCAAGCCAGCCTGCCCACTAGCACAGCATGGATGCTCACCTTTGCCAACAGGGAACCCGCCCACCTCATCATGGAGAGTGCCACCACCTGTGTTTTAATTAAATCCCCTTCCCAAACACTGAACAATCCCCTATCCACAAGCATCGCCTTGGATGGGGTTCACTGCCTGGCCAAGCTGATGGCCAGCCTTTTTAACTTATGGTTGTCCTCATGTCCTTCTCTCCACAGCCAAGGAGGTGCCAGGACACTTGAAAAGTGCTGGGCTGTGACATTCATCACACTGCTGAAAACACCAGGACAGCAATGGAAAAGTTTGTGGTTATTATCAATACAAATAAAAATAAAAGTTGCAAATTATGAAAAATTAAAAGGTTATAACTGAGCCAAGCCAAAATGTTACAATATGGCCTCCTTGGCCTCCCAATATGTTTTGCCTTGGGCAACCTTTTCCAGCAATGGCTGGTATTTATCAGCAAAAAGATACAGTTATTGCATTTGGGTTTTTCAAATAATTGAGTAATTTAATCTTTTAAGTGCCTCTGAGATCACTTGCTGTAATTAAAGACAGAAGATGAATGACTGAAGTACAAGAGCATTGGAGGACTTTAAACATGAACACGTCCTTGACTCCATCTCCTGTTCATTTATGTAACGATGATCCCGCATTAATATGACTAAACAGATAAAAGGATAAAATAATAAGAGCCTGGTTGCATTATTTTTCTTCCAGCCCAATAATAATATATCATCAGCCAGAGGAACGTGCCCGTAAATACCAAGCAGGAGCAACCACGTGCTGCCAAGAGCAGGACCCCCGCCACCTCCTGCTGTGAGGTGCAAGGAAAGGCAATATCCGCTCATGGATCCTGCAGCAATGTGGCAGATAAATGAGTTACAAATGTCTATAAAATTCACAAACTTGCATCACAAGTGGACTTAAAAGCTCAGCAAGTGCTCGGAGAGGCAGCTGCAACACTGGCAGTTTCCTTTATGAGGACTTATTTTCTTAGCTTTTAGAAATAAGACCCATCTAATCCTTATGGAGAGGGGGAGGCAGAAGGGTTGCTGCAAAGTGAAAACTATCAACAAAAACACCGTAAGGCCTGTAAACGGCATTTTGCCTTCTAAGCAATACACCGTGACATACCTCTGTCATACCTCAGTATTTAGCTCTCCATTTCATAGCCCAAGTACACATAAATAAGTGCCCAAAGGGGAAAGAAGGGAAGAGAGCTGGAGCCTGCTCTGCTCCATTCTTCACGCAGCACTAAATGCCTGGGCCACACATGTCCCAGACTGGAGGAGCAGCAGCCTTGCACCACTCAAGGCATCCTCCAGGCTGCCCACAGAGGCTGCAGCCTGCTGGGAAGCCCTCCTCACCCTCTTGCTCCCCTCCCCTTCCTGGCAGGGCACCCGATGGCCTCCAGCTCAACTGCAGTACTGCCAGACTACAAAACTTTGTCACCTCGTAAAACTTTACAGTGCAGGTAGTTTATACCATTACACCTCTTGAACTGAACACTCAGCCAATTCACAGCATCCTCTAGCAGGAGGAAAACCAGATTTCTTGGGTCAGGTGTCATGTTTGTGCAGCCCTGCTGGTTTACAGAGCTGCCGAGGGCCTTTTACAGAGCCCTGAATGCAGAAGGCAATGAAGCACTGGCCTGCTCAGTGCAGAGAGCCAAACCACATTTCAGCCAGAATCTCACCGGGACATGCCACTGGCCCTGCTTTTCCTCCACGCCCCAGCACGTCCCACTTTAGAGGTGTTGCTCCAGCTTGGAAATGCACCTCATAAGGCACAGCCCCAAGGGAAGCTCTGGTTTGGAAGTTCCTGAGAACCAAACAGGTGGGACTGAGAAGCCACTACCAAGGTGCTCTCCTCTCCTGCAAGGACTGGTGCCAAAAAAAAATCAGGGAAAAGTCCATCATACATCCTACATTACAGGGGAAATACTAAAACTCACAAAAAAACCCAAACAAACAAACAAAAAAACCCCACCAAACACCTAAAGTTTTGTGTGTTACTCTTAGTAAGGAAGAAACCATTTCCACTAACAGAAAAGAACTAAAGTAGAAACTAATCCCACTCATTGGGAATTTGTAGCATTTAGAAAACATCACTGCTGTAATTCCCACTGCTTTGCTCAGTGCTGATGACTGACCTCAGGCTCCTGCACCTCAGACTCCCAGGGTCTCCTGGGACTTGGGCCAGATTTGGATGACCTCAGGAGAGCTGGGATCAGATAATGAGGCTTCACCATGTTTTGAGTAATTCTATGACAAGAAAAAGGCTTTTGGCAGTTAAATTCCTCATGTAGGAGGCGTATAATTGAAGGAGGTATATCACTGAGGGAGAAATATGGAAAAAAATTATTTTTAAACAAAGAATATTCAAAGTCCCACGGCCCATGCCCACAGAGGGGGACTGCTCACTCAGCTCCCAGGATGAGGAACTTGCTCATCTGATTGTGCATGTGGCTCTTCTGCCATGCTGCCTTAGTATTTTCCCTGGCTTCTCTCTGCCTCATTGGTGCTTTTGCTACTCCTTCAGTAACAGAGAAAGCATCACAAAATAATAGCCAGTGAAATGTGAGCACCCACAAGCATCCTGGCTGCAGGCTGCTGTTATTTCAACTTTCTATTTTCTTAAAAATCTTATTCTAGTAAGTTCTAATTTTTCTCAGAACTGCTTGACAGTGGTGTTTCTGTTCAACTCATGAAGCAAAGTAAAAGGCTCTGATACATTGGGCCCTGAAACTTTCTTCTCACCTCATTATTCCTGTTTTCCAATCTCCTATAAAGGGTGGGCTTAACAAGAAGGGTGGACTTAACACCTTAAGCCTGTACCAGCCATAGCATTGAGAAGGCTAAAGAAGGCTGGTTTGGCAATTCATGAGTGGCACATCAAAGACAGGAAGAGCTTTCCCTTTTCTTTTCTATGCCTCTTTTTCTTGGCTTTGCTTGAGGGAAGGAGGAACAGGATTGAACTTTCCTTGCCAAAACTAAAGTCTGGCACCTAGAATTGACTTCTTCACCCTGAATAAGGGAATTTTCACCTCAGCAGTCTCTGCAAGCAAAATGAACAGATTGAGTTTTCTAAGGGATTTGAAAGCAACACATACAATGCAAGGAGAAAAGGGCAAATTGTGTGTAAAAACATTCTGAGACATGTATGGTCCCTGTTCTGCTCATTGGGTTTGTCCCTTTCTGCTCCCACTTCCTATGATCTTGACATTTACTTTCCTTAGGATGTTTAACAATGATGCCACAAACATGGTTAGTCTGAACTATGCTGACAGAATCCCTGAAGCCTCAGAGACCCTCTACTGGAATAGAAGAGTTTCCAGGTTTACTGCAGTGTTACTATGGAATAAGCTATTGCACCAACAATAGCTTGAATTGGTATGGTTACTTCTTGAATTGGTATGGTTACTTCCAGAGACTTTCTAAACAGCAACAGTCACTTTAATTTTTTTTTTTTAAAATAAACAAACTCAAATAACAGAAACCTCCAAACTCCTAGGTCTATTGGAAGAACATCTGTTTAGCCACAGGCCTCAGAAATCTCCAACAAAAGTTATGAGTTATTTCTGTGTCACTGGAAAAACAAACAGCAACACAAACTCCTTGCAGAGTTATCACAATAGCCTCTCCTGAGATACTCAGTACTTCATGCTGCAGGCAAAGAAACTGGACAGATTAAACAGTAAGATCATGTTACCATTTGCTACATTCAGTATCTTTATTTCACTTCTGCGATTGTTATAAAAACAATATAACATTCATCCTGTCATTTAGCAAAGACATCCCTCCTACAGTCACTCTGCACAATCTTTTCAAGAAATAAACCAGAAGCTTTGCATGTCACAAAAATATTTTGAACGGATATAATGTTTAATCTGGAGCATTGAATAAACTGACAACAACATTTCATTCTATAAACGTGGTTAAAAATCAAGAAAGCAGTCTACCTAAAAAACTGAAAGTTGAACATGCTGAGCCTTGTTGCTCTTCAGAAAAAAAAGCACCAGCCACCACCAAGCTGTCTTTGCAGCCTGAGCAGGGAGCCCCCTATGCCCCAAGTCCTTGCTGCTGCCTGCATTTCTGCTCAGGATGCACAGATGGGGTCGGAAGCACCACATCACTGCTCTCATGTGGGCATCGAAGGCAGCAAGTGCCCCACAGCAGGACCAAAAGAGGTGATTTCCACATCAGTTTGCATAAGCACACCTTGGACAGGTACCCAATCTTTGCCTATTCAAGGGCTTCTTTATTGTCAGTGAAGAGTGATTTTTTCAACAATTGACAGGAAACTTGCATGGTCCCCTGATTACATAAAATAAGGCAGCTTCCACAGGCAAAACCATACCATTATCTCCATCAGAACAGCCCATCATTGTGCAATTCACTGGCCCAGGCAGCACCACAGCCAGGATGCTTGTGAGAAGGCTTTGGCAACCACTGTGCCCTGCTCAAGCCAGCTGTGCTCTGCAGCGATATTTAAAACGTCTTCTGAAGGCAACTACGCCAAAGGCTATGTTAGTTCCGTGGGTCATGGCTCCATGAGTGGTTATGATCACGCAGCAACAAATCCCACTCTACCTACAAATTAGCTATCCAGCTGGTGCCATCTGCCTGTCGGTGGTTACATATCACCCAGCCTCCATGGGAAGAGCCTGCCCTGTCTCCTCCGCGCCAGGACTGCTGTTTCCCACACTGTGCTGCGCCTGGGCCATTTCACAGCTCCCAGCAGCAGCTGGATGGATGGGAACGGCTCGTGAAGCATCAGGTCAGGCCAGTGTCCATCAGCACTGTGCCCATGGCACCTGTGCTCCTCTGGATTTTCCCTGGCCAGGCCCCCTGAGCCCCCCAAACCCAGGGGAGGCAGGTACAACCCTGGCTCCTCAGAAACATCAGGCCCCGATGTCTGACCAACAGCAAAATGCACACCACACACACAAAGCCGAACAAAACACACAAGCTGGGCATGACCTGGGTACAGCTTGTCCTACACGAACATCACTTTTGTTACGTGCTGCAAAGCATCTGGCAGCTGGCACAACGTATTGCACGGTGATTCACTGCCATGCCAGGGAAAAGCCATTCCACATTTCATACACTCAGGGAGGGCTATTTCTTTATAATCCTAAGTGCACCAGGCACCAACGCATAAATATACAGCAGTTTGAAATGTTCTCCTCTACAGCAAGTCCTATCAGTCTATAAATAATTTTATACATATTTTTAATACTTTATCACTAACCCTGAGATGTGCACCTTAATCTCAATACCAAAATATACGTAATTGCAAAGAGAGATCATTTAAAGACTGAAACTGAAGGAAAAATATATTAATCATTTTGAGAAGATACTAATTCTTTTTTTTCCTATACATTACTTAAGAAAAATATAATCTTAAATTACAAATTAAATTCATACTTCATATGGAAGTTTTAATTTACAGTGTAGAATCATAAAGTGTTCAGGTTGAAAGGAACCCTGGGAGGTTATTTAGTCATCTTCTAGTAATCTAGTAGATAAACATCACATTTAATACTGTATAATCAGTTTTAGTAGAGAAATAATTCTTGATTAACACAGAGCACATTTCTTTTCAAATGTTCTTTCCATTGAGTGACATTGTTCACATAACAATAAAAATACAATTACAGCTGAAAGCAATGCAGGCCTAGAGTCAGAGAGCACAGAAAAATGACCGTACTGCTTTATATTGAGAAGCCTCCCAATGCAGCAATTCACAAGGCAGGCAAAATGACATAGGTTTTTTACCCATTCTCTCTCCATTTCTACTATTAAACAATGGTGCCAACATTTTGCTATTTTATCTTGTTGAAGGAAAAACAAGAGGTCCTCAGACATCCAGTAATACTTTGGGATGAAATGCTGCCAGTTCCAGTTGCTCTAAGGAGAACCTCCAGCCAACCTGTGAGAGGTTTGGCCCAACAGCTCCACAGTCTCAGACCCTGGCAGCAATAAAGTGCTGCACTATTACACCAAAATGCTGGCTTTTAAAGTCTCTGCACTCAACACAAATAGCATGCAGAGACCATCCCTGCTAAGTTACCACAAGTTTCCAGCAGGTAAGTAGCTGGGCAGCAGCAGTGGTAGCTGAATTCAGCTGGCTGTGAGAAGTGCAGAATGGGGTGTCCCAGCTGTGCCACGTCCCTGGGTACAGGGCAAGAGGGCACGGGGTCAGGCACACACCTCTCTGCCATCTGAGACAGGGAAGACATCCCAGTTCCTGCTCTTTGTTTTTTTGTTTTGGGTTTGTTTGGGGTTTTTTGTTTTGTTTTGGGGTTTTTTTTGTTTTTTTTTTTTTCTGAGCAAATCAAAGGGAAGCGCATTCACCCTTCTCATCTCTTCTCAGTAGATGGCATGACCCCTCCAATCCCTGGATATTTCCCTGCTTCTTACCCCCCTGAGAAAGACATAGTTCCTTTAACTGAAGTTCCACAATGGCACCCTGAAGCCAGAAGTAGTCTCAGTACTAGTTAACTGATTTATGAAGGGCTTCCAGCAGTACCCACCCATTTCCCCCTGTTCTTCCTCCTGCATCCACTTTAGGAAAGGGGTTAATCTTTCCCCTGGCACTGCTTTTTGCAATTTTCTTTCATCTTTCTTCTCAGTCATGACCCCTGCTCCAGTAAGGTTCTAGCTCTTGTTAAGAAACATCAGTGTTAAACCCTAATTTGGAGAAGTAAACTCTTGTTTCACCCCTGTCTTGGAGAATTTGACATTTAGGCTCTTCCATCACACCATGTTTTTAAAACCTATTTTCACCTGTCCAGTTCAGCAAGGCAAATCCATGAAAGAGATAGCATCCGCTCAACAAAAGGTCCCAAGGAAAGTTGTGAGACAACTCCAGCCACAGGAATCAAGGACTGGTTATAAACCAAAGGTACTATTACAGAGAAAATGATTTCTGGAAGCCATATGCAAGCAATAGCTTCTCAATGTCAGCATCCTGCAGTATCAGGCAATGTAAATGCCTTCCTAATGCTGAAGAAATCACAGCACTGTGCATTCTTATTTCGGATTTCCCAAGGGGATGCAAGAAAAAGGACAGTGAGTGAGGTATTCATGGGAGAAGCTCTATTTATACCTTCTTTCTACCCTCTTGGAGTAGTAAGTAATGAAGAATATAGTAACAATAAAAGCGACAAATATGAAAGAGACAAAGGCTAATAAGGATTTTCTTGTTCGGAAGAAGTGACATTCAGGACACGAGGCAACCTCTTCTGGACACAGCAACTCAGGAGTTTCAGGACCAGGAAAACCATTATTGCCAATTATTTCTCTGTAATGTTTCAGAGAAGGCTTTGGTTCATACTGATTTGCAATGTAGCTGTAGAGACCATACTTAGGAGCAGTCTTGTCATTAAAAGAGTAGACAAAATACCCTTGAAGGTTAACGCCATCCAAGGTGTAAGCTGCAAAAGAAAACAAAGGGTTGGAGAGATGAATCAGTGTCACTCAGCATTCAAGAGCAGTACCATATGTCCATATGTAAAGGAAGGGCAAGGGAATGTCAAACGCACATCTGCACTTCTTCTCTCCAAAATCAGGTAAGGTACATGTGCATCTGTTTAGTGTTTCTCATAAAAAGTAAGAATCTGTCAGCCACTGCCAGACAGTGTGATCTGTGAGTATCCTGCAATTTATTTCCTTGTGCTTGGTAAACACAGCTGTGAGTGCCTGACTGTGTTTAATGATCAGCATGGAGCCTATCATGAAAAGATGGCTCTCTTTGTTATGTAAGAAAGAATACAGGTTTTGGGTTTCCTGCCCCTAGTTTCCTGCAGCCTGTTTCTCTGATTGCTCCGTTTCCCTTGCAGGGCACATCCTGGTGGGGACAGTCAAGGAACAGAGGACGTCAGGCTGCAGTTTTCACTAGGCACAGTGACACCAGAAAAATCGCACAGTCAGGCTGAGGTCGTGTACAGGGATATCACCGGTGCGAGGGGAAAGGTTATGCAAATCACAGCCCTCTCCTGTTACCAACCCAAGTTTCTGATCCAAGATGACCTGTATTAGTCTTCACTGAGAACATGTCCACAATCCAAACTGCTAACTCAGCTACTGGAAGAGGCCCAGCAGCTGTAGTGTGAACCTTGAGCCATCCATCCTGCTTGACAAAAACAATCAATCCAAGGTAGTAAACACAAACTGCAGTAGTCTGCCTCTCAAAATCACTTTTTTAACAAATTAAAGCTGATGAACACAGAACTGAATTTTCATATGCTCCTGGAAACAATTCTTTCTGAAGCTACATGCAAGACTTCAGCACCTCTAACCTATTTTACACGTATAAAATGAAATAATATTTACCTGCCCTTCTACAGAGGTGCTGCCCAGGATAATTAGTTGTGTTTGCAGAACTGCAGGTGGATTTAATTGTGTTACATAAATGGTTACTGCTGTTCTTTGTTTTCAGTTGGCAAAGATATACTTAAACAGAGTACAAAGCACTTCAAAATAAGGCCTCAGTCCAAAGGGTCCCGTACTATATCCCGGAATCATTTATCTGCACAGACCTGCTGGTTCCTCTGGAACAGTGCAGGTGAGCAATATAACATGCAGAAAAATTTCCACATGCAGTGCCTGAAACCAGCTGGATGACTAAGGCAGAATAGGGACTTTAAAGCTAGGGCATGCACGTACCAATCCTCCCCTACACTGCGACACTGAAGTAAGGACACGAGATTTCTAATTCATCTTAGTTACTGCACGAGGTCTTGCAAAAAAGAAATGCAAGTCTTGGAGAAACCTGAATCAGTCACGATGCCAATGTTATATAACGACAAGAGGGACAAAAGCGCAACACCAGAGAGGGAGAAAGAAAAAACGGAAAAGCTGATGGACCAAACACTATGGAGGAGTGTATGGTGTCTAAAGGGAGAGATTAAGCTTTAGGAAAAGTACTATGGCTAGTCAGCAGAGACACATTTATCCATCAAAAAAAAGGTGAAAAGATAAGAAAATAGGTTAAGCTGAAAAACACAGGAGCTATATACAGGCTGGATGGAAGAGGGAGAAAGAAGTGACTGGGGGACAGTGGTACCAGAACCATACAAAAGGCAAAGTTCTATAAAAAAGAGAGGCATGTGTAGGTGTTCTTGCTAATGGGAACTGGGAGAAAAACCCATATATCCACAGACACTTTGAAAAGTAAAGTGCCAAGGAGACAAGAAATACAGAAAAAAAAGCCCCATTTTGGAACCACAAGCCCAAATACAGCCAAAATATGTTTTTAAACTATAGATCTATAAAACACGCATCCAGTGCTACAAAATGCTAGAGAATGAGCTCTTGGGCACTTAACACTGATGTTCAGTAATTTGCGAAAGAGGTGGAAATTACAGAGGAGAAAGTTAAAGCCAATAGTTAATAAAGTGGACAGGAACTGCCAGCCATCCTTCACCCTATCAAAAGAGTGGAACAGATTATATAAAGCTTGATAAATATGAAATTTAGGAGATAATACATGATTAATGCCAATCAGCTTTGCTTTATGAAAAATAAATCTTGTCAAAATAACTTGACATCTTTTTCTTCTGAGATCAACAGATCAATAAAAGTAATGATGTTTGATGTTATATACTTAGAGCTTCACAAGGCAAATGACTTGGTATTATATGGCATTTGGATCAAGAAAATAGAATGTTATGAGGTCAAGGGAAGCCCATAATAAACAGACTCCAACTGGTCTCAAGTAGAATTAAGAAGTAATAGAATTGGAAGTCTAGAAGTGTAATAACAGGTAAGTAAGTGCCACAGTGTATGTTTTTCTACCATGGTCATAGAGCTCAGCTTTTAGAATTAAGTTATTCGATGATTTTAAATATACCAGCAACCTGAAATAAATGTAAAACTCTTTCTCACAGTCTGCAAGTCTCACAAAGATAACTTAGCTAGTGTAGCAAGGTTTGCACAAACAAGCAGCAGGCATTTGAACAGGACCAAATGTGAAGATGTCAAAGAACAAGCAGACCTACTTTTCAAGAGGCAGTTGTGCTTGGAAGGGGAGGCAGGAAACAACTGAGTTTAAAATGTCACTAAATCACCACAGAATCTATGTAACCAACCTGCTGTCATGGCCAAGAAGGACAACAGCCTACTTGCATGTAGCAATGAGGAGGGTAAGAGGTTATGTTACTTATACCTGCCTAAGTGTGGCTGTGACAGGAACAGTGTGTCCAGGTCTGGGTTTACCACTCTCATAAGGAATACCGGCATACAGGGGAGAACTTAGTAACTCAGAGCTTTGAAATGATGCTTTATAGCAAGAGACACAAAGAGCTTTGTCTGTATTATCCATCAAAGAGATAAATGAGAGAGAGCTTGTCTTATGTCTTCTGATACCTACATAGGTAAAATGTGGAAATGCACAACAAAATTGCTTAAAGCTGAAGCTAGAGCAATTAATAGTAGAAGTTACATATATACATATATAATATACATATATATATATATATATATACACACTGTGAGATGCCAAAGGTTCTTCATCACTAAAAATTATCTCATTTGGGTCTTGTGCTTTTCTGAAAAAACAGCATGTGCTGTATGGCAGGATGACTCAAAATCCCTCCTTTTTGCCTTGTAGTTTGTGAATCTTTGAGACAGAGAAAAAGACTGGTATGTGTTCTGAATAGCAGGAAACGGTCCAGGAAATGGCATAATGAGGTAGACAGCTGAATTATTATGAAGATCACTGTTGGATAAGATCACTGTTGGATAAGATACAGAGACAACTGAGGAACAGAACCCATACCCAGCCCTGAGGCACATTACTGGAGAGAAGCAACAAAGCAAAACAACAGTAGAAGTGCAGTAAGATGAAAATCTGACTAAATACATGTGGAACTACTCACATAACTTCTATTTAAATTTATTGAATCCATAAAAAACTTCTGCTGTCTTATGCAGAATATAAGCAAGGTCACTCTTCCTGATGTTTAGTAACAACAATCAATCATAAATCAAGGGGAAAATTACCTGTTACACTGTAGTAACATCTCATTCATGGAGTATTCTACGGAGGACGTCTTTTAAAGCTAAACATACTCTATCACACAGTGTATACTAATAGTGGGATTTGTGACATATAAACCATCTGTGGTTCCTTACCTTTTAAAGCTTCATTGATGTAATTCTGTATGTAATACACTCTGAGCTTATCGTGCACCATGTTCTGGTCATCATCAATCCCATTAGCCATAACATAAACTGGGACATCGCCATACTTTGATTTCACCCACTTGAGCAATTTACGCAGTCCCCAGGGCACCACTGCAGCTCTGCTGGGAGAGTGAAGCCATGTGATGTCATTGATCATTTGAACTTCAAGGTAGTGGTCATATTTTACTGCATCTTCTTTCTCTGAGCCCACCAGGGTAGTAGTGTAATGACTCAAAGCAAAAAAATCAAATGAGCCCTTTATTAACTTCTTTTCATCTTCTGAGAAGTAAGGCAAGTGGAAATTATACAGGTCAACACTGTTTATTCGGTGAAGCCACGCTCTCATCACCTCTGGGTAGTCTCCATTCCCAAAGATGGGCTCTGCAAGCCAACCAATGTCAAACTCCAAAATTCTGTCAGCAACTTCTTGGTCATTCCTGGAAAAGGGACAAGCTGGTTCTACCCAGTCGGCTTGCAAAGCTATAGATATTTTGCCCTTCTGAGTTGTCCTGAATTCTTTGTCATAAAGATGCCAGACCTTTGCATGGGCTTTCAACAGGTTGTGCCCTGCTGTGTATGTCAGGTTTTTCACAGACGGTTCATTCATGGTGATCCAAAATTTGACATGGTCCCCAAGACTTGTAAAGCAGAATCTGGCATACTCAACAAAAGCCTGAACAGTTTCTGTGTTTTCCCAAGCTCCATATTTGGCAAGAGAAACTGGAAGCTCTTGATTCTCAATCATAGGTTGCCATAAAGCAACAACGGGAGTTATGTTAACTCTAAGAAGTTCACTAGCAAAACACTGATAGTAATGTACAAGTGTGTGGTTGATTAGAGAAAGGTTACCTAAAGGAAGGATTAAAGACCATTTCAGTGAAAAATGGAAGTGTGTGACATGCATTTCTTGCAGAAGAGAGATCTGGAACCTGATAGCAGCAAAGTCAACACAGTGACGCTTGCGCTTCGAGGCATAAATTCCATCCACTTTAATGAGCTTCTTTGTCTGGTGAACATCCCACACGTAAACACTGGAGTCAAGGAACTGGGCAGGTGTCGTGTCTACCTAGGAAGAACAAGAAACATACCAGACTCAAGCTGTTGGTCCTAGGTAGATGGGAACATCGTAACCATCAGGCACAGCCTAGAGAAAGAATATCCTAAGTCACAACATTGCATTCAGCATCTCTGATACTGGCATCTCGGGCTCACGTGAATGAACGACTTTTCTGTTAACAAGTGATGTCAGAAAAGTACCAGATCTATATATCATTTTCAGTCTACTTTCCAAACAAGCTTATGCTAATGGTCATGATGTTTATGTCTTCTCTAAGCTGTTCCAGTTACCAAAAGAAATACGGATTGCTCAAGGATAAGGCATTAAGCTTGCAACAGATCTCCAGAGAAGGAGATCTCCAGTGAAGACTGCAGTAATTTTTAAAATGTTTTTCTTTCAAGATTAAGGAGGGTCTACAGAGAGACTGTCTATTGTAAATTACCCAGTACAGTTGGTTTCAAGACCACTTCCTGAATGCAGGAAAAGAAACAATGAATACAACATCACTTTTGTGTTCTGTTCTTTTCCTGACTATGATGAAAGATGAGTAATGCTCCGCACTTGATTTTTAGCAAAAATTGAGTTGACAAGCAGAATTTTTTTACTTCTTGCTGAAGACATCCATTTTTATTTAATTCATACTGAAGTAATTTCCAAGTTATTTCAGCAGGCTGTTGATGTCTGAATCAATTTTTGGGCCTCTGAGTAAACCCACTGTATGTTACTCCAACAGAAAATGCATTTCCCAGAAGGTTTTAGGGTTTCAGAGGTCAGAACTGCTCGTATGACACACAGTAACGCAGTACAAGATGAGTTTCTCAGAGTTGCTCAAAACTATACTTCCACTTTTTAATGAAAATCACCAGCACAGTAAGGACTAGAAAATGAAAAATTGGTCTTATAATACTGCACAGTGTGAAGTTTCCTCATTCATATTCTGTGTAATTCTTTCTAGATCCAAACCACAGGACAGTGGTACCATGGTCTTTATTTGTCCTTTTCTCTTCCTTCTTAATCTTTGGTGTGTGGTTTCCCTGAGTTCAGATTCCTTGTCCTGCCCTCTGTTTGAAAAGCAGGTGTCAGCCTACAACCAGCGTTCAACTTGTAGCTGAGGCTCTGCAGACTGTATAAAAGAAGCTGCTGAAAATCAGTTGCTATTTTCTCCGGAGAGGTCAGTACTGTGCTTATAGAAGAAAGTAATAAAAAACAGCATGTCTGAGGGAAATTGCTTTTCTGGAGAATTGTCCCTTGTAGATTACTAAAGCATGCATTGCCACTAATACTGTGGGAATGCTGTCAAAACAGTTTTTCCACTGTGATGCATCTACAAATCAAACTACCTAAGCCTTACAGCACAAAATGTCTGAATGGCCTTTTGAAACAAAAATATTCAGCTTTGAAGGTTTTAAGGATGGGAGGGATTTTTTAGCTGTTGTAGGCTGACTGACTCCGCAATTTTTTAGTTCTTATTGACTCCAAAAGCAGCAATTCCTTTTCCAATTCTTAATCTACCTGAGAGCTAGGAAGATGACTTGAATTTTCTTGAAAATCAGTGCATGAGGTAAGGAGGCTGCAGTATTTCTCAAGAGAGCAAAGCCAAATCTTACTTTTGGAGTGAGAAAAAAAATAAACAAGCTCCTCACACTCTAGCCTTAAGAAAGATTCTGCCTTTGTGGAAAATATAAATTAGAAATTCTGTTCTTGGATGAAGCCTTGGCTTTGAATTTACACCTCTTTACTGTGGTTAGAGAAGCTCTGCAACCCAAAATAGCATCTGAGAATTACAGAGCCTAACAGTTAAAGCGATCATAACTAAGGTACAATTTTTACTCATGTTATAAAATCTTATAATTTGAAAAATTCTTCCAAAGTATCAAATCAGTTGAAATAAAGACTAAGGGCTGTGAACTAGCTAGGTTCTATGCAGGGGCACTGCAGGCCCTCATCAGACACAGTATGACATAAAATGAAATAGAAGGAATCAGAAATTTCATTTAAATCTAATATTGTTCACTTCCTTTTATATAAAATCTCTCTAAGAACAGTACCAGGATTCATATGCATAACATGTCTAAACATGCCACTGGAGTTTTAGGAATTTTCAGGAAGTTTCCTAAAACATGTATTTTACAGTTTAGCAAATTTAATTGACTTCCGTTTGAAAAGAACTGACTTCCCATAACTGATCACATATGTTCAGGGAAGACAAGCATCAGACTCCTTTCTATTTCCAAACATTTTTCTAAAATGTTATTTATAGTGTCTTAATCTGACTGGTTCTCCTCGGTCACACACTGAAAGTCTGGTGAAGAGTGAAAGACACAGTGTTTGGCACAAAAGCCTTGTACCCATCTCTTTGCAGCACTGTGGTAACAGACACACAGAGTGTGGCAAAGACACTCTATTCAGCAAATATGTCACTCTGAACTTGTGCACCGATCTGGCTAGACAGCCTGTCGGCTTTATTATCAGACTCACCTGAATGTAGTTGTCAACAACTCCCCAAGCAAAGCCGCAGGGAAAAATACCTTCTATGGGCTGGTTTTCGGGCAAAGGTGGGAAGCCATTTTTTTCTATCAGCTTTTGATAGAACAAGACAGAAGATTTGGGCACCAACTTCTTGTCATGGCTTTGAAAATCAACATAAAACAGTCCACGTCGAATGCTGTATCCCCTATGCCACTCAAAGCCATCCAGGAGGGACCAGACTGTGTAGCCAAACACATTAACTCCATCGTACCGGATAGCTGAGGAAAGAACAAACCCAAACTTATCACGGGGCTCATTTTTCCTCTGTAGATTACACCCTATCAGCAATGCTCGCAACATTCATGTGTATGAACAATGCAACAGGTCAGATAAGTATCTCAGGGCCTTTCTCAAAGCCTATTCAGGGAACATAATTTAACTGCACTGGGGGAGCTGCCAGATTATGCCAGAAGGCAGCAGAGGTCCCTGGCGTGGCTTTAAAGCAACGAGATTTAGAAAGAGAAGCTGTGCAGCAGTGGTTTGAGCAGTGCTGCTCATGAGACGTGCCAAACCTCAGCCTCAGAGTAGAGCCTGAGCCATCTGCAGCCACGGAGCCGGTGACTGCCCTGCTCTGCCCAGCTCTGTTTACGCTGCAGTTCACTCCGCGGTAGCTGTTACTGCAGCACTGCCCTGTGTGCAAACAGAAGTTATACTCCTTTTCATCTCCTCCCCCTCCACTCCAAATACATATTGAGAAAAACCTGACAGCACGTTTGGCGTGCACATGAGTTTTTATTACCACAGATTCCAAGCAGAAGTGATAATACAGAGACTCTGTTTATTTGGTAATTCTGTCTCTTTACATCTTTTATGGCACAGCATTTTCCAGCTCAAATATTTCAGGGTTTCTAAAAACATGTGCATATTCTAGGTCAAGTGTTTGACTTCTAAAATCACCACATGCTTTGAAGGTTAATGTCATGATCTACCGGCATCTGCTGGTTTTACCAGCATTATTATTAGAAGATTCCAAATGACACTCACTTTTAGCTGTATTAAACGCTGAGATTCAGCAAAATGTTCCTGGGCAAGGCTCAGCTCCAGGAAAACACAAAGGAGTGTGCTTATTCTAATTACATAATTAGACCCACCCTAATTCAGCAATGCAATTTAAGCACATTTTTAAGCATTCTTTTGAACTGGTGTTTGGCTCTGTAGCCAGCAAAATTTATCTTTATTACTCACCATTTTCTGTCAGCCCAAACTGGATACTGACTGAACATAATATTTACCAGCCTAGTAACACTGAAAGCGTTATTTCAGGCAAGCAGAATAACACAATCCTAATTTCCTGGCTTTACTAATTTACCTCATCACAATCAGTTATGAGGGACCACATGGATTCTTGATTGTAACCCTGTTTGAATCAATTAAAGGAACAATGCAGTTAAATAAGCAACAAATTTGGCCCAGTCTTTGTCAGAGGTCATGAGAAAATGTCTAAGGAAATGGAATATTTCTCCTCCTAAAGGCACCATTCTTTTGTGTTTGGCAAATGTCACTATTTTTCTAACCTCTGCATGCACCCATGATGACATCTGCCATATAGCAGAGTAAAAGCCAGTACAGGTCCACTGTGTGAACCAGTCTCAGTGAGAATTTCTTTGAACAGCATCTCACCCTTCTGTAAGTCATCACACAGCACTCCCACACTTCCTGAGCACCTAGTAAAAATTCTCCTCAAATCCTTTTTAAAAAATGTATTAACTTTTAAGTGTCACCTAGGAAAGAAGCAACTCAAAAAATGTTTGGAAGTTCCAAGAAGTCTGGAAGTCTCAAACACCGTATCCCATACAGATTGCATATTAATGGGAAACCACAATAAAAATTACTATCTTTTCTTCCTTTTCTCTTTTCTTTTCTCTTTTCTTTTTTTCTTTTCTTTTTTTTTCCTTTTCTTTTCTTTATCCTTTTCTTTTCCTTTCCTTTTCTTTTTTTCTTTTTCTTTTCTCTTTCCTTTTTTCTCTATGTCTCATCTCATCTCGTCTCGTCTCTCCTCTCTTGTTCTCTTCTCTCTTCTCTTCTCTTCTCTTCTCTTCTCTTCTCTTCTCTTCTCTTCTCTTCTCTTCTCTTCTCTTCTCTTCTCTTCTCTTCTCTTCTCTTCTCTTCTCTTCTCTCCTCTCCTCTCCTCTCCTCTCCTCTCCTCTCCTCTCCTCTCCTCTCCTCTCCTCTCCCCTCCTCTTCCTCTTCCTCTTCCTCTTCCTCTTCCTCTTCCTCTTCCTCTTCCTCTTTCCGTGTATGTCTCTCTTTTTTCCTTTATGTCTGCTGGTGACCAAACAGGGCTCACCGAAACTTAGACTGTCCTTGCTTCTGAAACTGAGTGGCCTTGTCCACGCAACCATAGCAAGTGACTCCTGATCTGAGCAATCCCCTAGAGCATGCCTACAAGTGTGATACTGTACAGACCAGAACTCTGCCAGAACTGGGTTAAAAATTAAACAGCAGTTCAGCTCATGCCCTGTTTTGCTCAAGAGTTATAGAAGTCGTGCAAGGAAACATGGCAGACTCATAAGTATCAAATACAGATTTTTAAAACCCTCTGCTCAGCTGCTCTCCAAACCCAGTGCCTGAAGGGGAGGTACGTGAAGTCCTCAGCCCATGTTTCCATCTGGAAGGTGCCCAAGATCTATATTTTGTCTCTGGACATACCTGAGAATAGCTTGGTCCTACCTGTCATGGGCCTGTCTGTTCCCTTTCTGCTTAAGACTCTGAATTCAGACCTGGGAACTCCCCAGAGAATGACCTGACCTCCACTAGTCAACATGACCCAGAGGAGCTTGGATGCCCTCCCAGGAAACAAGTTCTGCTTTACAAGGCACAATCAATTTGTATGTTTTACCAGAGAAAGAGAAGGGAAGTGAATATGACCCCAGAGTAACTGGTGAGATACCCACATATGGGAGAAGACATCTCCAACCAATTAACAGTTCTAATTTATATTTAACTTTATATTACAGCTCTATTTACTCTAATCAACCCTAAATGGGGCCTGGAAAAAAATAGCAAACAAGGATGTGAATCCCAAATAAATATCCTTTCCCAAAGGAAAATTAAAAATTAGATTTTAAAAAATGTACAGAGCTTGCCTACAGCATGCAGTATCAGAATGGACACCTGCATCAGCACTTCAAATCAGAAGCACACTTTTGAGCAAATCTCCCTCATCATGCTTCAGTTCACATCACATAGTGGACTCAGAATGCATGGCTTGGGTATCTTTGGGGTGAAATTAATCCAGAAGTGGGTTTCAGGAATACATACAGTGTGGACACCTGGCCCTCAACACCAATTTTTTTTCACTCTACAGGCTTGTTCCAACTGGGCTCCACTTACTTGTTGAAGTTGATGCAGAAAAAAGTAGTTCTGTCTGAACCAGTGCATATACACAACCAGGCACAGATACTGGCATGATCTAGCAAGTAGCAAAATCCCAGTTATGTGGCTCTGTGTTTAAATTAATCATTCTTGCTTCTTAGTGCTACAGCTCCAGTGTCATTTTACTGTCCCTTCACCACTGGAGTGAATTTCATGGTAAATACCTCAAAATTCTTCATATTAGAGTGCTTTATTGCACCAGATAGGCATATCTACATCTCTCAGAGAAAAAACTTGTGCCTTTGTGTTTGGTCTTTAATGCTGTCCAACAACTCTCCTCACAGCCAGCATGATGCCTTTTTTGGATCTTTCTGAACTAAATTCCCCAAGGTATTGCATAGAGAACTATGGTATTTACATTGGATTTTGCAGATTCTAACAACAGAAGATTTGGGTGCAATATTTTCCATTTTAATGATACCAAAGTCCCTTCTGCAGACCCAGTCTGTCTCTGCTTTCTTTTTTATTTCTAGAAAAGGTTTAGGCAAGTGCCAGTATCTTATGACAAGTCCGTCACACTGTTGTTGCTGTTATTATTATTTATTGAGTGATACAATAAAAGGAAAGACACTTTGTAAACTGAGATTGCTTCCAGCAAGCTGTGATTAAAAGACAGATCCATGTATGTATTTCCAGCAATTTAAAATCTAAGCAGAAATGGGTAACTGGACTATGACCCGTTCATAAAGATGAGCTCTTCATCTGACTTTATGCAAACTAGTGAATACTGTACTTGCAACAGTTAGTTACCCTTTTGCTTCCATCCTTTTACTTTGGATCCACTGGCTCAGGTATTTATTCATCTTTTAATTTATTTGCAATAATTAAGTTTCTGGAATAGCAGATCAAACCAACTTGGGAGTCCTCTGCATCTTCATTACTGCTGAGAATAAAATGAAGGCAATTTTTGCTCATTCACCATATGAAAATGGCAGAGGAACACAATGTCTATCTTATCAGAACTAACAGATGCAATAATACTCTTTAAACCAAGAACAGTAAACTGCAGACAAGTAAATCACTTAGTAAGTTGTAAATTTAGAAATTAAAAGACAATGAAAATGGAAATGGGAACCCCAAAAACTCATTGGCGACTACTAGGATTGAAAAAATGTTTTGCCAGAAGGAAATGGGGAAACAGCAAATAAGTCTCATCTAAGGTGCTGTATTTTTCTTACTGTTTGGAAAAAATAATGGGTTAACAAATTATTTTATTTTGATTATATATACTCAACCATTTAGTTCTCCTTTAACTGAGAAATTCAAATTACTGTGATTGATGCCCACAGCTGTAAAAATCTAAAATTTGTGCAAGGGCATGATGCAGAATGAAAAAATTCCAATATTTCATTTTAAAATGTGCTATTTCAGCCTTATGGGTTTTTCAGGGGAATTCTTACTGCATAGTGTTTACCTTCCCATATACATATTCTTATGTTTTGTACATATGCATTTAGATAAGGAAAGCAGCTATTAATATATATAATACAGTAAACTGTCCTATGCCACTGAGAATATAGTTTGCATGTCTTGCACTTCCTCTTACCAAAGACAGTAGAAATTTTCCTACTGACTTCAAGGACAGCAGCATCAAGCTCACCAAATATGAGAGCTCCTCAAGGAAAGAACAAACTCAGGAAAGGGATTTGAAGTCTCATTTCACAAGTGCCAAGATGAATGCAAAAGACTAAAATCAGTTTTCAGCCTGGTGCCTTAACACATCTCTGTAGGCTATATTGCATTATGATTTTTTCAAGCATGTATTAATACAAAGTCCTACCTTTTAAAGTTTCCATAATGAACTTCTTAAGATAGTAAATATATTTGGCATCATCTTTCTTGGTGGTACCAGAAACAAACCAGCTGTTCTCCACAACGAATATTTGGGGTTTGTTATATTCACTGTTTATCCAGTAAAGGAGCCGCCTCAGGCTTATTGATTCCAACTGCTGGAATTTCATGTGGGAGTCCAAAAGCTGGAAACTCAGGGTAGCTCCAAAAGATAGAGCAAAAAAGTCTGCTGTTCCCTTGATAAAATTCTTCTCAGCCTCACTGAATTCAGGCAACAGAGATGAGAGGTTGTTCCTCATGCTCTCTGGATAGTCACCATCAATAAATATGGGCTTAGCAAACCAGCCAAGCACGAAATCAAGGGATTTTTGGCATTCTTTTATGTTCTTCTCAGTCATTTGCTGGGGTTTTATCCAGTGGGAGCTAAGGGCAATGGACACTTTTCCTCTTTGAGCTGCACGGAAATGGTCATTGTAGAGGTGCCAGACCTTAGCATGGGCCTGTTGAATAGAAAGACTGTAATTAATGGAACTCAAAAATCCATTGTAAGTAACACAACTATTCTCAAGTACTGGAGCACAGTCTTATTCATTCATCAATTGTTTACAATACCTAAATTACCCCTTAATACCATATTAATACCATGTATCAACCAGAAATTGCTAGTTGGCTGGGGAAGAGAGCATCTCAGTTTTCCATGAGATACTATTACAAGCACTTAACACACTTCTGGCTTTAAAAACTTCTATTACTGAGTTCAGACATACTGCCAGTATCTACAAAAATAAAAATGCATTTAACCAAACATGTTTCAAAAAAGGTTTTCATTATAGGAATATCACTTTATCTGCAGATTCGTGTATATATTAAGAAGAATCTTAAGAACTGCCCAAAACTCTGAAACAATATAACACAAAGAAACACATTAGAATTTAATACTCTTTGAATCGGAACACACAATACAGGAATATAGAACTACCTATCTGGACTTCAGAAAGACTGGTGAAAAAAAAAAGAAAATTGCCACAGGTCCTGAAAAATTATTCCAATAATTCATTTTAATCTATTAAAATTTACTATTTACACCTAGCATCAGAATGTAAGCATTCGTCTTGGTATAATTTCATCTTTTATTGTGAGAACATATTTTGTACCAAATTTCTTTTTGGAGATCTTACAGTCAGTTATAACAGTCTCTTGATGTTCCCTTTGAAAGATAAATAAATTAAGTTCCTGAAGCCTTGCATTATCTTCAGGCATTACCTTCAAGCTCTTTAACTAGTCTCACTACTCTCCTCTGATTCTCTTCCAATTTTTCATCATCTGTCTTTAACTGCAGAAGCAGAATTGGACATAATATGCCAGTGGCAGTCTTTCCAGCAGTAAAACCAGAGACAATTTACCATACTATTTCTGCTTATGTGGCCACAGAATTACACCGTGTGCATATGCACATCTAAACTACCATATCTCCAGAGCCCTTCACCATCTAAAACATATCTTTTCTTTGAACCTACCTTATGAAAGAAATTTGGCTGTTCTGTGAATCAATATCCCACCTTTTGTAATCTATACATTAGTAGAAATTGTCATGTTTTTTTTCTAGGTCATTAATAAAAAGGTAAAAATCTGAGATTTGACAACACAAAGGTGGGAGAGTGACCAACACAACAGAGTTCTGTGCAACCCTACGGAAGGACCTGAAGAGATGCGCAGAGAAGTGCTGAAATTCCAGAAAGGCAAATGCAGGGTCCTGCACCAAATAACCCTATGTTCCAGGACAGGCTGGGGGAAATCTGCTGGAAAGCAGCTCTGCAGAGAAGGACCTGGGGGTCCTGGTGGACACCAAGCTGTCCCTGAGCCAGCAGTGCCCCTGTGGCCAAGAAGGCCATTGGTGTCCTGGGGTGGATTGGGATGGAAGAACATTGCCAGCACGTCGGGGGAGGTGATCCTGCCCCTCTACTCTGCCCTGGAGAGGCCACACCTGGAGTGCAGTGTCCAGTTCTGGGCTCCACAGGACAAGAGAGACATGGAGCTCCTGGAGCCAGTCCAGTGGAGAAGCGCAAGGATGGCTGGAGCATCTCTCTTACAAGGAAAAGCTGAGGGAACTGGGCCTGTTCAGCTATGAGTTGACTGAGAGGGGACCTCATCAGTGTCTGTATCTAAAGGAGAGTGCCAAGAGGATGGATCCAGCCTCTGCTCAGCAGTGCTGAGCTATAGGACAAGAGGCAACAGGCAGAAACCGAGGCACAGGAAGTTCCACCTGAATATAAGGAAGAATTTTTTTACAGTACAGATCACCAAGCACTAAAATAGGCTGCCCAAGGGGGTTGTGGAGTTTCTCTCACTGGAGATATTCAAGAATCATCTGGATGCAATTCTGTGCAATGTGATCCAGCATGACCCTGCTTGAGTGGGGAGGCTGGACCACATGAACCACTGTGGTCCTTTCTTTCCTGAGCCAGCCTGTGATTCTGTAATTCTGAGATCCCCCCATTAGAATAAATCCTACCTAATAATTCTTCTAACAGTTTACATTTGCGTTTTGAGACTCATCACTCAGTATTTTTTCATATGTGCTGTGAGGACACGAACCTCCACTCTCACCATACAGAGTCACTGACCAAATGAACATACATCAAAATGTCACATGCATTTTTAGCCCTCTCTGAAATATAAATCATATAGAAAGCCTTATAATTCCACTCCATGCAGCTGGCCATATTCGCAAATGTTATCATTAATTCGTTGATAGCTGCTGTTTAGAGTTTTATTTTCATACACTCTCACCATTCAAGCTTTGAAGTACAATCACTTCCAGTTGCCAGCAATACTAGAAATATAATTTTTGACATCAACATTGTTAATTACCCAGGAAAATAGAAAATTCTACCATTTTACTGCTCTAGCAAAAATTTAATTATCACTGCTGGAGAAAAAAACATCAGAAATAAAGGACAACTAAAGGCAAGACCAATAATCAAGGCTCAATTCAGCAGTCCGCTGAAACCTGAAACAGAAACCTGCTGCCTTTGACTCACTGTGGGGTAAATAAAACATCTGCATAGATCTGAAACAGGCCCTACAGGAGACTAGACCCACAGCTTTTCAGAGTGGTCACCAAAACCCAAGGAGAACAAACTCAGAGGCTGTGAACCACAGTCCACACCTATGTGCATGTCTGAATGAAGCTCTCAGTGGCAGACTTTAGTGTACATGCTCTCATTTATAATACATCAATAGATCCAATAAACATGATGCAGCCTGACCATCTGTCCGTATTGATACAATGAGTTTTGATGCTCATGAGAAACTATAGTAACAACTTCAAAATCTCATGCCAAAAATGGAAGCTGACCTAAGTACAAACTTTATTTTACTTCACACCAAAGCTCTGTTACGTTCAGGAAAGAACAAAAGACATTACGCACCAGGACCAACAGCCAACATTTAAAATACGTTTTTTAAAATGCCAGTGGGAACGAATTTGTCACCACTTGCAACCCAAATTTGCACACCCAAATTTCCTTTTATAAGGGGGCCATGTATTTTTCCTTTGTTGGACATGACTCATCTCCAGTTTACCATCTCAAATGTTAAGACCACCATGCACACTCTCAAACATGTTAATTTCACCTCTGTCATCTTCATTTGCAAGCATGCTGCCCACCCACAGAACACCTTGAGGACTGTGGCCCCCAGAACTCTCAACCCTCCCTGTTTCCTATCAGCGGAGAGATCTTCCAGCATTTTAGTATCTTTGGATCTATCATGAAAAAAGGAGAAACAGAATTCTACAGATTATCCCTTTACATGCACAATGAGGTGCTGTTAACTCTCTCACTACAATGAAAAAGGATGAAGTGTAGCAATGTGGGATCATCCCACTCTACTTTCTAAGTCACCTGCTCTGCCTCTACAGAAAATGAGAAGACTGTTGTCTAAGTTATGAAGTGTGAGTAACTCTGCAAGTCCATCTCTCTCCACTGATGACAGACAAAACCTGTTACTCAGTTTAGACATGACATATTCTATAGGCAGATGAAAGGTGGCAAGAAGAAGGCCACTTAAATGGCTGCCCTCTGGAGTGTGCATGAAACGGAATTATATTTCCATTACAAAAATACTAAATGTAGAAAACAGTGCATTAAAGTCCCCAGGCTCTGCGGATGTAGATTAACGAAGCAGTCAAAACTGCATAGAAATAAAGCTGGAAGAAGCCAGTGACAAAGCAGAGAGCCTATATGGAAATCTGGAACACAATTAATTTGCCTAAAATTAGGTGGTTAATACAGTTTTGAAGACTCCAGAGCAAACTGGACTTCCAGCCCCAATTTCAGCCAGTTTCAGAACGCTGTGAGTCTCCCAATAAGCCCTAAATCACAGCTCCACGGAGACACCTGAGATACTACATCAAATGATAATTTGCACCTATAGCTATCTTCAGGCAAACGAATCCTTTCTTCTAGCATAAGACTCCTTTTGAGCTGAAGACACTTTATATTTCACTGTCCAAATGTGAGCCCAAGCTCCCACTACAGCCAGTGGAGATCTCTGGCTCCACCAGCTGCCTTAACACAGGCAACTAGTTGCCACTCCAGAATAATAAAGACTCAGGTCACACCTGCCATTTCCATGCAGGAGACCTGAATAGCCTGGGAAGGGTCAAACACATTTCCAAGGCAGGAAAAAAAAATACCCTGCAATGTCATAGCATGGGCCAGGTCCTATCAAAGTCCTGCAGTGATAGCAGAAGTAATTCAACACAGGCACATGAGCTCCATAATCTGACAAAGGCCTACTGTGTCAGAGATTGCCCACTCTGTGGCAGGACAGATCTATACAGTCCAAGAATTCACGTCTTCTATGTGAAGACAATGTAGTAATACAAAGACATTTGTTTGCCTGACTAATCCTCTAAATTCTGTGATCATTAAGATCTTCCTGAGTCTTGCACCAATATGGATTATTCTGCAAGTTCTCAGTATTTACATCTACCATGATGCACAGCCTTCACAAGAGCAAATCAAGAATTTTAATTGGGAACATCACAATTCCATAATTTGTGTTCACTCCTCCAGAACAAGTTTTCTGAATTCCAAGTTCTGTGTCTTTTGAACCAGTAATAATACCATTCATTTCACAAATAAATTGCACTAATACCTTGCTCTCCACGCTCAGATGAATTATCTTGTTTTAACCATCTATTTGCATACTAATGAAACTGAATTGTAAAGTGTTACTGTACTCAGCACTGGTGAGGTGACACCTCAAATCCTGTGTTACAGTTCTAGGCCCCTCACTACAAGGACACTGAGGTGCTGCAGCATGTCCACAGAAGGGCAAGGGAGCCAGCAGAGGGTCTGGAGTACAAGTCAGATGAGGAGTAACTGAGGGAGCTGTTTAGCCAGGAGAAACTGAGGCACAGAGAGAACTGTATCATTCATTACAATGATGAATTACATAACGAGGGTGTAGCCAGGTGAGGATTGGTTTCTTCTCCCATGTAACAAGTGACAGGACAACACGAAGCAGCCTCAAGTTCCACCAGAGGAGGTTTAGATTGGATAGTAGGAACAAATTTTGTCACTGAAAGAAAAGGTTGTCAAGCCCTGCCACAGGCTGCCCAGAGAGACTGATTTTTTCCTAGTTAAACGATTCTATGATTCTGTGATTTAGCAATACAAAGAGAAGTGTTAATTGGAAAAGGTACACAAAGGGGTTTTGATTAGTAGAAACTGGGCTGATATACTTCCAACAAAAACATCATTATTCAGTTCCACATCAAAAGCCCTTCTGAAATGGAAATAAATATTTGAATGACATGGGAAAACCTAGTATGTATTAGTCACAATGTACCTTGTACCAGGAAGGGGAAAATGTGTTTTTTTTCACCCATATCATCAAAAATAAGTATTTTAATCAAAAGCTGCAACAAAAGGATGCCACAGTTAATGTAAGTTTCACCCTTAGATTCTAAGTCAGTTTTACACACACGGTCTTTGGGCAAACCTTCTCTTTCACAGTCAAGCTATATTCTCTATACTGAGTAACAGACACAGGTATGTAGAAATGGCTTAAGGTTTTTCCCATATTTCAAAACTAGTAAATAACATCTTCCTATGTAAAGCACAGGACTTTTATAGATATTAGTTACATAGTTACTTTGTTTTTCCACAATTACTCCTTCCCAAATATGTAGTGTTCCAGTTTTATTTTTGGAGTCTGTTAGCCAATATTACCACAGATGATCATTTCAATTAATTTAGTATTTTTGACCAATCTCAACAACCTTGCAATAGAATTAGGCTATGTAAACAGTACATAGAATACCAAGTGAACATTTTTCAGTCTACAGCCATTCCACGTAAAATTTGCTAGAATTACAGCTCTGAGTATTGATCACACATCTGAACTACACTTTGTTCCAGTTCCTTTCTCAATACACAGTCATTAGTCACTGTTTTGCACACTCTGCTGGTCATTGGAACATTCTGATGCCTCGTGAACACGAATGAATTTATGGCAGCCACACATTGGGCACAAAGCAATATCATTCCTATTTTAAGAATTAGGAACAGAGATATTACAATATGCACAGAAAAAGAAAAAATTAAACCAGACACCCCAAGTTGTAGACCAGTGCATTAACTCCAGAATAAGTGCCTCTGTCTAATGTGATACCTCTACAGACAAAATACCCAAAAAAGCATTAAGTATTTGTCTGAAGGCAGAGCGGCTAGATAGAACACCATTTTTTCTCATCACAGGCAAAATAGAGTTTTGCTAGCATGAGAATAAAAGGGAGACGTCAGCCTGAAAGCATGAAGCTAAGCCACAGGCATCAGGATGCATTGCAGGTACTCCAAAAATATTACCAGAAGGGGAAAAAAACAAACCTGAAAGATAAGAGAGCAGGTAAGCATTATTTTTTTCACTTTGCTATTGAATTTTAGAGCAGATGAAAGTCTTGGAAAGCTTTTACTTTCCCACACTGTATGCACAGCCATAACAAACATTATCAGAGACAGAGATGCAGCAGGGAGACACAGTGACCACATTGTGATGGAAGGAAACAAAACCTCCTTGATCCCACTGTGTTGGGTGGCTGCTGCAGGAAACCTCTCCTTTGAAGTACAGAAAGCTGAGATGTCAGGGCAGAAGCCCTGAGTTAAACCTCCCTCAGGCTCACCTTTCTTCGAAAGGCCACTCACTGGGCCAGCACCCTGTGGCATGGCAGCCAGAGAGAAGGCAGCTGGAGAGCACAGAGCACTCTGCAAACCCCACCGGCACCACCAGAGGCTGTGCAAACACAGGACACACCCTTTGGCAGGGACTCATCTCACCCCGTTTTTGTCATCACTTGCATCTGAAGCACCTCTCATGCAGTGCAGGGACACCTCTGGGCCACAATTCACTCAAGCCATTTTTAAAGCCCAGACGAGAGAGTGAGATGAAAAAGTTCCACTCCACTCACCACACAGACAGGCTGCCACAACCACTGGAGTCAACATCCTGTCCAAATAAACAAAAGCACCGAGAGACAAGTGGGCTGGGAAAGCAGTTTCGTCTCCTGAGATGCAAACAGTCTCTGAAAATATAAAGGTCATCTGCAAAAGAATTAAGCAGCATTTGACTTTGTGAAGCAATGGGAGACGAGATAAAAATAGCTTTATTTCTGACACCAAGTGCTTTTGAGACACTTGATGTGTTTAATCATTTTCCGTTACCTCTGACAGAAAAGATTAATTATGGAACTGCACCAAAATAGTTCAAGGAATGTTGTGACCCATGTGAATATTAAAGATATGAGAGATTCTTAAACACAGTACAAAAAGAAGATAAAAGTACAGAGCAGTACTCTTGAGTGATTTAGAGACAATCTTGCAGTACTGGAGTGAACTAAAATAGTCACTGATAAAAGACTTGAAATCTGGGACATAATGCTCAGGCAGTATTTAGGGGAAGACCAAGATAAAATCACTGCCATCAAAATTGCTTTGGGTGTGCTGGAGATACATAAGCATACAAAAGCTCCAGTACTGAGAATGACCTGCAAAGTCCTCTACCAAAACATGAACCTCTTGGAACACAGGCCAGGCTCCAATCATCATGATCATACTCAAGTACACAAAATATAGATACAAGGGAAAAAACATTAAGAACTTAGCTGTAATCCTGAAAAGCAGGCACAGAGAACTGCACAAGGTGCAGTAAACAGGACAAACCAAGACAACACCACTTTGCAGGAGCTGGTGTTTGTCAGACACATGAACAATGAGGATAAAAAGAACACCATGACTTTGGAGAAACTTGTAATGGGAATGATGGTAACAGTTCTGACAACTGAATACATCATTAGCCCGGAAAACAAATGGAACACTAGTGGATTTTAAGCCACATTCTGGTTGGAAAGAATGAGGCTAGAATCAGCACTGAGAAAAACGTTAAGCATATAAAACTCTCATGAAGCTCACATAAAACTGATATATCAAAAACATACATAGAATGTATAAAGGTGATAAAACAATGCCCAGTCAGAGCACTGAGAGTAAATGAATGTTAAAAAACTGCAACACCTAGTCTTTGTAATAGCACTGTCAAGGAGAAGGCATCCATTAAGACTTCAAACCTGTGGTTTCACAAAGGTTTTTACAAACTGGATGGAAAGAGTAAAAACCAGCAGAGGAGGAAGAAGAGGACTGCCCACAGAAGTACTCAAACTACAGAACACAGCTTTAGAAGCCAAAGCCCCAGGATTCACAACTCTTCCTTGTGCTAAGGCAGAAGCCAAATGAGAAGATTGTTCTCCTCCGAAGCAACAGTGAGAAGGACGACCAATGTAGCACGCATAATCTCTAGTGACATCCGTCGTCAAAAAAAAGAAACTGCTTTTGGTTTAATGCAGAATCAAAATAACTATAAACATAAAATGCAAACATCTCCAATACCTTTAAGGATAAAAATTCTGGAAGAGGTGCCTAAGGTCAAGCATGTTTCTATGTTTGCTGCATCACCTGGTTTTCTGGTAGATGCATATAGGGAAGCCAAATATTGATCCGTTCATATCTGGCCCCTCAACATACCTCTCAAAATTTGCTAAGCTAAGTGTTTCACAGGGAGAAAGAATGTATTTCTGACGGTTTAGTGGAAGCACATGAAGAAAATTGCTTTGAAAAGTCTGAGTGGTTAGCAGAAGCTAAACAAACAAGATAGTGTTAGAAAGAAAAATTTTCTTAGCAAGACATAGAGGTAAACACAAATAAGACTAAAGTCCATCATCAATATGTGTACCCGACAGATAAGGAAGTGACAAAAAGATTTCAGCTTGCTGGACCTAATCTAACTAGCTAAACCAAAAACCCAGCTTGGAAGAAAGCTTACAGTTTGGCAGGAATATTATACAATACAGAAGCCAGATTACTCATTACTACCATCCCTGCATTTAAGTAACCCAGAACAGATGCTCTGATGCTCTGGTGTTTAATAATTAACCCCGAATCTTATCCTGGGCACACCAATAGATTGAAAATAAATTGACCCAACTGCTTCTGGAGAGGTAATGGAACATTTTGACTGCGACTTAGTGCTCCCAAAAGACAGAGAAAAAGAAATCCCTGTCATGCTATTAGTAAAAGAACATCAAATGATACTGGATTTGGTAAATCCAGGTTCGAAGAGCTGGGAAAGGCGGACAGACTGGCAGTCAGAAATTATTCCTGAGGTGCATGAATGTGCTGCCCTAAAAGCTCCCGAAGTTCAAATAGAGATGAATGGGTAGAGGCTTTTCTTCAGTCAGAGTCTCAAAAGAAATTAGACGGCAAGAGTATGGGAAAGTGTTTGAGTCCAGACCATCAACCACAGAAGCAGTAAAAATATCCCCAAACCACAGAAAAAAGCTTACTGGAGTAACAAATAATTGCATGAAGATGAACCACTTCTGATGCTCCAATCTGGCCTATCATAAAAGCAGACAGCACTATTTACTGGGTAATGGTTGGATTTTGAGCAATTAAATCTGTTATACCATAAACCACACCTGTTGTAGCAAAAAATGCCAGGGTCTGGCAGAACAGATTTAGTATACGCTGTCTTTGGGACTTTGTTAAGAGGGCAAGGACGGGAAGAATTTCCCCCTACATTTGCAGGGCAGCAATACCATTTTAAAAGTATCCACTGCCTCAGGATTTCACTGTCCTCTAGCTTTATGCAGTAGTCATATCAACCAAACATGGAGAAATTTATCAGAGGCCGATCAAATCCATGTAATTTCACAAAGAAACTAACCAAAATTTCACAAAGAAATGCATTAATGTACAGCCAGATTCAAACACCACTGAAAGAGTGAATTATACAAATATAAGCCGTAACTTTTGGAGCTGTTCACTTCTAAGTGAACTGACAAACAGGTCAAGTGGTACATGAAGGAGAAAAATATTTAGGAACAGACTAACCACCTTAGAAAGGTGAATGAGAAAAATTAATAAGAAGTTCCTTGCTCTGCAAGTTCATGTAAGCTGCAATCTTTTGTGAGTTTTATTCTTCCCCAGGATTCTGTATCAGTGTTTGCAGATATGATTAAGCCTTTAACCAAGTTTTTAAAGAAGGTGCAGGAATGGGAGTGGAGATCAGGACAAAACCTGACCTCAGCAGCACCCAAAAAGGCTGGCATAGTAGCCACACTGGGGATGCTGTTCCAGCATGGCCACTTCATCTGCACTTTGTTACCCCCTCCAGAAGCAGAAGAGGTTATTTGTTGCAAAACCAAAGGAAGTCAGTCAGTTCACTGTACAAAAAGGAGCACATCGTGCTCCTGGGAAACTTAACGTGGTGACTCAGAAATTACAGAGTGGGTGAAAAGTGCAACTGCCAAGCTCGGCATATGTAAGCATATGAACAGTGTGGGCTCAGCAGAAGAGTAAACTCCAAGAATAGGTGGTGTCCAAAGCATATCATGGGGATCTCATCCAATTTATTCACAAGAAAACTCAGTTCAAAGAGGCTAGAACAAGAGAACAGTAGCTCCCTCTGGGAGAAGATATGAAGCAACTGCTACAGAAATTACTTAATGTGTATTACAATACTTGTTTCTAGAAGGTAGACTAGATCCTCTTTCTTTTCAGCACTCAAAGATAACAGCTCCAAGGTTGCAAATATAAAATGAAAGATTCTTAATCAGTCTCACAACAGAATGGTACTGCAGTGCCCAGGTACATCAAATGGCTTCAGAAAGTATTTCCAGATAAACGTGCTGGTGGATACCTTTTTCTATTTTGAGTTCCTCTGTGAGAAAAAAACAACTACTGGACATCAACAGTAAAGGAACTGGAAGAGTCTCCATCAGTGGAGGGTACCAATGAGTAATATGAAGGCATTCAGCTCAACATAGTTATTTTAGTAATTACAAATTCAGTCATCCTATATGGAACCAATATATTAGAACAGAGCTCTGTGCTATAATATAGGCAAATGAAAACCAGAATGAAGGAGACTTGCTTGAAGCAATTGCTGCAAAATCCCTTTTAAACCAAACATTTGGATTGCTCATGCCCAAATCAGTTGGTTCAGTCATTTACATGATAATCTGTGTTTACTCTGCTGTAAGCTTGGCCACTAAATTTAACCATTCTGAGATTAGAACTATGCATCAATGACAACAGGCTATGGAATAAGATGGAATGTCCCATTCAACCCCCTAGATGGATGCAGAAAGCAGCACATCAGGATAAGCAATATAAATTGAAGGTACCAGTTTTCAATTTTCAGACAACTGTTTAGATTACAATTTGATTAGATGTGAACACGCAATTCTTCCTTCTTTTTCCAGTCAGTCTGCAACTGTTTATGTCAGATCCAGCTGTGCTTCCATGCATATCGATAAAAAACAGCCACTACAGGCTTATCTCATTGTGTGTAACCTGCCTGAAATGTTCTGGCTTGGGCACATGTAATAGAAATGACTGAAGTGTGTGATTTCAATTATACACTTTTAAAAGGAATGCTCAATTGCAAAACTCACTGAAACCGTACAGTAAATTAACTTTAATCCAGTAACTTTCGGAATAGGTTTTTTTTTGTCAACTCAGACCCCAGCGAGAACCTGCCTAACCAGGACCTGCTGCTACAAAAGAGTATGCGTCACCTGCAGATCTCTGTCAAACTTGAGAGCCAGTGCAAATGTCATGGGAATTCCAAAACACAAATGGTAACAGGTATCTGTCCTCCAGCCACTGAACCCCACCCCTGCGAAGCAGAAAGCAGCTCCTGACCCTGATACATGGCATTAGTAGTCAGAAGGGTTAATGTCCATGTGTGACCTAAGATTCAGTTGCTCAGAGTCATCTTAGTACCATTTGGGATGTTCTGGACTATCAAGACATCTGCATAACACATGACCTCTGGAAAACCTGTGTCTTTTGGACTGGCAGCTGGAGGCAAGAGAAGACACCCTAGGCTTCTCAAATGGTGCATGTTTATTATGTGTGCCACTTCTTTAGCTCTAGTGGCTTATTAAGAGGTAGATTTTTGACTTGCATGAAGTTCTGACTGTGAGAAGGACATATACTCTTGAACAATATAAAAGAATGAATAGAAATTCTGGAAGGATTCAGGAAAACCAAGAGGATCTAAATAAGACTTTTTCACTCCAGAAGGTTTACACCAGCACCAAACCCTGAAAGGCTGACAAGATGAATCATAGGACCGCGCAGATGGACAGCTCAAGCAGAACTGAATGACTCGTAATCAGCGGTCTGGATGTCTCAGTGGTCTGTCCATCTTTCCACCAGCACAGTGAACCACAGGGCTAACTGAAAAGTTTTAATTTATACAATGGTTGTTACTAGCTGTAATTCTTCCTTAATGCTATTGCTTCCACTGAGATAGGCTATGAAAGGAAGATCTGGGAAACTATAGGAAGAACTCAAGCTGGTTACTCAGCAAACTCACATCTCATCAGTGGGGATACACTCACTGGAGGAGGCAGACTTTAGTCAGACGTATTTATTTTGAGGAATCACTACACTCCTCAGCAGCCACCAAGAAGATAAAGAGCAGCTATTTAAATCAAATCAGAAGAGGAAAGAGAAATTCCAGTGCAAGGAAGGATGGGAAGAAAATGATTCATTGGGAGAAGTGAAACTCTTGGGACACCACTTTTTTATATTAGAGCAACAACATGAGTCAAGAGATGGAAGAAAAAATGGGGCATCCAGTTTTAGACTGGAAACAAACTTTGAATCTCTGAATTTCTTCAGTGACAAGGATGATTTATGTGTATTTATCCATTTTTTTTCTATAAGCTTTTGACTATACCGCAGTCACAGATTAAACTGGATTCAATTTATACCTCCTTTGATTTAGGAAATATATTTAGAACCTCATCCAAAGCGTGCTGAAACCATGAAAATACACTTCTGAGGTATGAATAAGTCCCTTTATGTCTGTTTCTAAATGCATGTTTAATGGTAGATATAAAACTGCTTTACTGCAGGATGAGTGTTAACTCAGAAGTGTACACATAAAAGTTTTCCTGCATTACTCTTGCAGCCAGCAAACAGAATAAGAATCACTATCTCTACTAAAAGCTGAACTCTTGTAGAACAGATAACTGCATCAAACTAAAAGTATTTAAAATGAAATATCTAATTCTTAGTTTATAAACAAAATCTTCATATTGTTGATTACCTGTTGTAATGAAGCTGTTTCACCTGTTTGTATGTTTGTTTCACCTGTTTGTATAGACAAGAATCTAACTTGTCTGGATGGCATAATAGTGAGTATATGTTTAAATGTTGTTGATAGGAAGCTTAATGTTAAAAACTGGCATCATACTAGCTACAGTTGTTTCCTTTTTCAAACCATATCCCATACATTTACATGAAGCAATATAGGATGGGGGGGGGGGGGGCGGTTACTACATCAACGTACTGCAATCTCAGCCTTTGCAATGAAGAAAAAAAAAAACTGAAACACCTAAAGCTGCTTTTTTCCAGTCCTTAGAAAAATAAAAAATGCATTTAAGAAGAAACTAGAATACAGCAAAAGAAAAGGAGGTATGTTGTTAGGGTGATTGTTTAGTCTAAGCCACACAGAAAAAGGTGTGTGCTGGTTAATACATAGAGTTGAAAATGCTAATTAGCTACTCTTCTTTCAGCAACCCTTGTTTCAGCTTCTGTGCTCTCACCACCATAGTACTAGACACTTTATAACATCACATTAATAGACTGAGGTATTCATAAATAATCTGTCAACTCAACAAATTTTAAACATACTTAGCATAGTTAAAGTTTAGACTTTACTCTAGCAGCACAATGAGCACTCCTGGGGGCCTAGCACGTGCTCTTTTTTAAAGTGCAGCGTAACACATTTCACAGCTCTCTGACAGTGCACTGTTCTCATTGTCTTTTGGAGATAAAGCAGTTGTCTCCCTTTGATATTGGGGTTTCTTTACATAAGAAATCTACAAAATATTATTTTCCCTTTGGCTAACACTGACACTGTTGAAAAAAAAATACTCAGTGGAAAGAACGGGCACAAGGGGAAACGAACAAATTTTATCTTTTGTCTACTATATCAAAGTGCAATACTAAACTTCAAATTGCTCTAGAACAAAGTATAAAGCCAGTGATGACAAGACACTTGTATACATGAATGAGAATCATCACTGGGCTAAAAATGAAAAATGAAACATGCATATCTACTTACATACAGGTACAAAAATGCCAGCACTTCTCTGCTTCACAGTTACCATGAGGACAGGAATCTCAGCAGTTTCCAGGAGGCCATGTACAATGTGGTAATTAGGTCAATATCTAACCATGAGACAGATGCCTGACATTTAAATATTGCCTGTTTTAGGGGAAGGCAGTTCAAAGGAAAGAATCTGTATAGATACCTCATTTCTAAGTAAACTGACCAAAGAGTTATTCAGGTAGAGCAAAAACTTCCAAGAGATTTCCATGAAGACATCCATCAGAACACTTTCAGAGCCACAGAGGTTTTTGTAAATGAGGTGAGTGTTTGTTACCGCCCCAGACAACAGAATGAACAGCAATATCTCAGGCTGAAATGCACAAGGACAGGAAGAGAGATAAATCCAGCGCATCAATTTTTTTTTAAATATTCTCTTTAATTTTTAGACCAGTCTAAGCTCATGTAAGCAACCAGATGACTTACAGATACTCCAGACTTGTTAAATGGAAAAGGAGATTAAGTATACCACTAATACAGTATGTAGCCGGTGAATTTCCAGACACAGTATCCACATGTACTTCAGCAAACAGCAGAGCTAAAGACCCAATATCTACAATAACCCATGGAGAAGAAGATGATGGGCAGCTATATTACAGCAGGTGTGATCCTGCAGAACAGCTTCCAGGTTAATTTTATCCAAAACCAACCCAAACTATTTCAGGCTATGAACCATAGTACAGAAATTTGCACTTTTTATCAAAATCAAATAGGAAAATTATCTTCAACTTGGAGAGATCCCATATAGTGCAGCAAGAGCTGGCCAGCCATTTTATCCTAGAGACAAAGGCTTTCAGTAGCCACAGCTATGCCAACACAACCTTCAACATGTATGTAGTACAAGGGATATTGAAAAAATGGGTCTAAGACAGGACACATTAAATCGGGCATTAAATCAGGATGACACTTTGGATATTAATTCAAAAATTATACAGTTTATGTGGAATCATGGTTCAATCAATGATGCTAGAAAAAGCAGAGCAGGGGGCAGTGCAGCAATTAACTAGTTGTCCAAACACTAACGAAAAGCAAATTGTTGGCCTGAATTAGAGTGTGAAGGGCTTGAAGAGCCAGGTGTTTTTACTGAGACAAAGGGAGGAAGGCAGGGAGGGAGCAAGAAAGACAGGAAGGAAGGAGGGGAGTAATTTGAAGAAATTGCATTGTATTAATGGAACTTTTCACTGGAAGATCTTTTATACATGAACACTCTTAGAAAAGAGCTAAGACACTGCAGGAGACACATACACAAGTCCTTACTGCCTTACTGGGAGGAAAAATAATCTCTTTAGAAATGAGTATCTGGAAAAAAAGCAAGTCTATTGCAGTCAAAACCCACTTTCCTCATACTACTGAGATGAAGAAAGTAGAGATGTTGGAAATTCTGAGGAAACACCAGGGATTTTATGTACATAATTTGAAACACAAAATAATTCAAGAATATTGGGATACAACTTATAGCCAAGTACATTACATGCATTAGATGTTTATTATCAAATAAGCCACTGGACATATTTGGTACACTATATATATATATATATATATATATATATAAGTTATTGCTACTCTGAGAGTACTGCCTCCATAATCCTTTCTTTCAGGGTAACTCTGGGCTGCAAGAGAAAAGCAGGAATGAAAGTAGAGGCCTTTCTCAAGCCCGATCAATTGCAGACTAGGAGTTAGTTCTGTTAATTGTCGATCTTTCTAAGTTCCTACAAGATGATATTTTCATTGTGGACCCAGCAATGAATGTCACATAAAACCATGACACATTCTGAGTACGACACTGCAAATGTTTTGTTAAATTATACAATAAAGAGGAGACAATGATGAATGATAATACCATGTTGGAAAAATTCAGACCTGCACGTAATTTTAAGAGAAATACAAAAAATACCTTACTGGAAAAAAAAAAAAAAAAAAAAAAAAAAGTCATTACCATATTTATGATCCTGTGTCTACTATCCACCAGGAATTGGGAAAACTGGATTATAAAATTAGGAAGAGCCTCAAGTGTATCAGATTCAATACAGTGCTTCTATGGGCAATATATGACACAATCCTATTTATAACCTGATTCAGATTCACTTTAACATAGGCTAGGTATTTTGTTCATACTTCTCTCTCTGAAAGATGACTACAGAATCACACTTCACAAATGATTCTCTTTTTTCCCCAGATTTCAGGTTAAATTTATTCATGCTCACTCCAAACACTTGTTCTTGCAGCAAAACTTTGCCTGCACTTAGTTATTTTCCTTCACTTGTTTTTACCACTGATCCATTTATAGACAAGAAGTATATCCTCTCCTAGTGTTCTTGCTCAGGTAAATAAGCCATGTCCTAGTAAGGTAATTCCTCATCTCTGCTGGAAAAATCACCTAATATAGACTAGAAACAAATGTATCTTTGTCACAGTTGGATTATATTTGCATCTGATGGTCATGCTGTGATCAGCTAGTTCTCTTCTTACAGAAAAAAAAAAGCGGTTTTCTGTTCCATCTGTTTATTATTTTGATTATCCTTTGCACTGGCACTGTTTCCTCAGTTTGAGCTCAGGCTCTAAGTAGTGCAATCCTACCCTGTGCCAAGGCATGGGAGCTAAAATACATTAAGAAGTTCAGCTGAGAACTGCCCTTTGAGACCGATGTTTCTACTTTCAGCGCTATATTTGCTTTAACAATTTCCTAGCTACTGCTGAACATTTTCCTCCTCCTCCACTGAAACAGTAACGCTCCATGTGCCACCATTTCAAAGGTCTTACCGAAAATACAGATTGATTGCATTTATCATATTTTCTTTTCCTAGACAATCAGTTATCACAGAAAGCTATCAGATGGGCCTGGCTTGACTTTGATACTGTAAATTCATAGCGTTTTATGTTCATTGCACCTGCAGTTACCAACATTTATCTAATCCTCACCCTCATTAACCTTTCCTGTCTAAGAATCCCAGTGCTCAACACAATCACTTTTCTTGATTAATCTGACAAACAGCATTTTGGAAGTACAATTTTTTTTTAACTCTCTTTTTCCCCCTCTACCTGATGGCTGTACGCCTTTCCTTGCACTACTTTTTCTTTTGTGACTGGAAGATATCTGCATTTTGATTTAAAATAATGAGGTTTTATTTAAGACTGAATGCACATTTTTAAATTTTCTGCTTAGCATAGCTAGTAAATACCTATTCCATTACTTGATGTGGGTTCAACAACTTCCTTGCAGAAAATAAAGGGGTCCCTAAAGGAGAGACATCTTTTGTTTCCAGACAGAAGGAGACTGTGGCAACTAGTATATATTTGCATTTGCATATCAATTCCAACTAGTGGAAAAAGGACTGTATTTTTTAAAGGAGTTTTTGGTTGGTTTTTGTCTGTTTATTTCATTTTTTTTATTTGTTTGTTTTCTTTCTGTTTTAAACAATACTTTACAAGGACTGCTCTCTCTTCATATTTTGGAAAAAAGCACGAAATGCCTTCAGCATACTCCAGCAGCCACAGGTGGGTCAGCAGCAGATGGCTCGAAAAAAAGGAGTGAAGAGTTGCAAGATGGTGCTACTCAATGTCCATGACACCTTACATGGGTCACCATGGCTATTTGCCTGCTCTGGCTTTACAGGTGCAAACAGGTGCTACTGACCACCCTTGGAGGGGGGAACATCAGCTGCTTTCCTGGGTCTGAAGACTCAGCTCTGTGCCCAGGAAAACCAGGGGAGAGTATGTGATACAGGTGTTCCCCACAGATATGCAGGAGACACCACATGCCTGAAATAGGGGAGACTCAACCATAATTTGCATTTGATCCAGACCACATGTCAGAGCTCACCCTCTGAGAAGTCACAGGAACAGAAAGCACCTCAAGTCAGGTTTTGAACTAGCCCCTCAGTATTCCCCTCCTCTGACATCTACTGAACCTCTCCACACGCTAATTAGACTAAGGGTAAAAGTCTGTGTCTTGGTTTAGGAAGACAGGTATCTGCTAGGTAAAATTACAATCAGAGGCTCTTTGGCAAAGATTTGGGAAATAGGAATAGCAGTTCTTTACTAGTATGTAATACAAAGCAAACAAACACAAAAAAAAAACTCCCCCCCCCACCAAACAACTACAGCATTAATGACAAACGACAACAGTACCAAGAACCTTGAGGGCTTTGTTTCACAAAACCCAGGGCAGTTTGGTTTCGGTGTCCCTGCAGGATCCTCAGAGCACCAAGCTGGAACAGTGGAAAAGTCCCGGGCTGGTAGCTGGGATGGCAGGGTGTCCCGGCAGGCAGGGGCAGGATGTCCCGGCAGCGCAGGGGGGTGCAGGGTCACGCTGCAGCAAGAGGAGCAGCGCCGAAGAAGCTCGAAGGCGAGGCAGAATAGCGGCGGCCCAGCTTCTGCTCGGCGTGCTTTGCGGCGGCTGAGATCCTCGAGGAGCGGCCGACACGCGTCTCCCGAACGCCGGAAGCAGAAAAGCTGGGCCGCCGCTATTCTGCCTCGCCTTCGAGCTTCTTCGGCGCTGCTCCTCTTGCTGCAGCGTGACCCTGCACCCCCCTGCGCTGCCGGGACATCCTGCCCCTGCCTGCCGGGACACCCTGCCATCCCAGCTACCAGCCCGGGACTTTTCCACTGTTCCAGCTTGGTGCTCTGAGGATCCTGCAGGGACACCGAAACCAAACTGCCCTGGGTTTTGTGAAACAAAGCCCTCAAGGTTCTTGGTACTGTTGTCGTTTGTCATTAATGCTGTAGTTGTTTGGTGGGGGGGGGAGTTTTTTTTTTTGTGTTTGTTTGCTTTGTATTACATACTAGTAAAGAACTGCTATTCCTATTTCCCAAATCTTTGCCAAAGAGCCTCTGATTGTAATTTTACCTAGCAGATACCTGTCTTCCTAAACCAAGACAGATTTTGGCGCCCAACGTGGGGCTCGAACCCACGACCCTGAGATTAAGAGTCTCATGCTCTACCGACTGAGCTAGCCGGGCTGAACAAACTCAACCTCCAACAGTCTGTCTACAAAAAGCCTGAGTTTGTCACCACAGGTTTACCTATACCCCACAGACAGAAATGGGATAATTACTGTATTTTTGGTCATAGAACAAGAGATCCCAAGCTCACTTCTCTCCATTACCCAGAAAAGGAACCTAGGATGGGAAGCTCAAATGTAGGTTTCTCTGGTGAACACATCCTAAAATTAGCTCCAGCGTGATTGCTGTCCCCTGCATTTACTTCCACAGACTTCAAGGGAGATGGCTGGACTGCATCTAACAGCAAAGCCCACGCATTGCACTCCTCCCTCTCCAGCCAGCCATCACAAGCCCTCACACAGAGCCGCTGCACAACCCTGCAGCTGCTGGCCCATCGCTTCACACTATGTAGCCCTATGCTGAAGGGTTGCAGGAAGCCTAGGACAACCTAGTCCGTTTCTTTACTCGCTAGTTGTGGTGCAGAGCCAAAGTACATACAGCTCCACCCTGGTCAGCCCAGTGGACAGCTGCCTCAGAGCTGGAGAACAACTCCTAGCTGCTCTTCCCTCTGGGACCACTGGGAATGCCGCCAAACCACTTTAAAAGAAGTATCTTTACACAAAACAACATTTTATAATGGTTACTGGAAAGCCAGCTATTGCAAGGCCAAGCAGATGCCAAACTGTGTCTCAGAGCTGATGCAAATGCTGCCTGGAAGACCAGCACAATGATGATGCTTCTAAACTGTGAGACAGGAGTAATTTTCCATACTACTGCCTTACTCAAAGAAGCAAAACATCCTGCTGCTGACAGCTGTAGCTGGAGGTGGAAGTGAACTCATGGTACTTTAACATTGTTTTTCCAGCCATTGGGTAAGTACCATTTGCTATTGATAATCTTTGCAGGTTGAAGACTGTCCCACCTGTACCCACAAATTATTTCCATGCTGTACAGGACACATAAAGATGAGTGTGGGGACTCCTCATGCTTTGATCTCCATCCAGCTCTCGTATGAGCCCCATGAAACCCGGCTCAAGAGCTGGTGGCCAACTGACACCAAAACAGATCATTCCACATGGGCCATGTCCAGCCTTGGTTAGGCAGACTGGTTTTCCTTGCATGTTCTCCTGTGTTCTCAATCTGGAGGACAGAAGCTGACAAAAAAATTACTTGCTTATCAGCCAGACCACTCTTCAGTTAAAACACCCATTTCATAGTCAACAAAAGAACTTTTTTTTTTTCACTTAGAACAGTTATTTAGCTCTATACAAACTACCGTGTTATGGTACGGTTGCAATAATATATTTTTTTTTCAGCATTTACATCAGCAGTGTCATTCCTCCAGTGCAGAACTGCAGTGGTTTCATTGACCACACACCAGAATGACACCCACAGCCTATATAAATATGCCTTCTCTATGTATCTTTGAAGTCTCTGAAGATTTTTTGAGACACAAAATGCTCTGGGCTGGTGCTTCTTAACATTTGCCCTGATGCTCTGAGATGGTGCTTCCAAACCTTCTGCATAGTTACAGCACAAAACAATAGTCAATTATTCAGGGGTGGACTTGATAATAAATGTTACCAGAAACATAATGTAGTGACTGAGAATGTATTATTTTCTTACACTTGTAGGAGAATAATAGAAAAGTAACTACAACGGGTGTCCAACCCATCTCATTATCATTGAAGCAGTTCCAAAATAAGGTGCTTCAGAGAAAAATCTTGAGCTGCTTGCACCAGTCACTCAAAAATCTGGAATCTGCTTTACTATGTAACAAAACACCTGAGTCTGTCAGGCAGCTTGTCATTGCTACTGTTTCTATTTTATGTCCAATGCCATGGTTTGAGTCACAGCAAGCCTCCCTCTCTCTGACAGTTAACAGTTTATTTTGGTAAATTACTCTATGTTTTTCACATACCAATTAACTGCCTTGTCTCTGTATACCTCCCAGCATAATTTTTTGCCCCTAGACACTCAACTCACTCAGGCATTTCTATGTGATTTTGGGTCTACAAAATGCTAGCGTCCGTCAGGTCCTTCCAGACCCTCCAAGTCCTTTCCCACACTGGGAATGTGCTGTTCCAATGTATGTTTGACCCTTTCTTAGTCCTCACTCCCTTTGTAGTTCAGTCTTCCACACTCACTTTATCCCTAAAAATGTATTTCCCAGAGGCACTCACTCAACATGAATACTTCCAAAGCAAAAAATAGAATAGAGATACAGGAATCACCAAGTTTAATTGCCTGCAATATTGTAGCAAGCCTCTAGCCCCAAACACTACACAAAAATGGCTATTATATGCTCCCTCCTGGAAAAGTGAAGGCTCCCTTCATAGCCCCTTCCAGTGCTTAAAGGGGGCCTACAGGAAAGCTGGAGAGTGACTTTTTGCAAGGGCATTAGGCAAGAGGGAATCCTTTTAGCCTGAAAGAGGAAGGATTTAGATTAGACATTTGGGAGAAGTTCGAAGGTGGTGAGGCAGTGGAACAGGCGGCCCAGAAAAGCTCTGGACGTGACATTCCTTTGATCAAGGTCAGGCTGGGCAGGGCTTTGAGCAACCTGATCTAGCAGAAGGCATCCTTTCCATTTGTAGGAGCCTAGAAGAAAAGCTTTGGATCCTCTGTCATCCTTCCTTTTCAACCACGAGCATCCATGAATCTGAGGTGCGCCCCCCTTGAGGGTGGGATGTCTCATCATGGCAGGGGGTTTGGAACTAGAAGACCTTTACAACTCCTTCCAACAAAAACCATCCCATGATTTTGTTAATCTGTGTTTGTGGCATTATGAGCCAAAAAGCCAATTCCAAGATAGTTAACACACACACACACAAAACAAAACAAAACAAAACAAAATAAATAAAAAAAAAAAAAAACCAGGCCAAATGCTCCAGATGTCATAGTGAGCCACAGGAACAAACCAGGAAAAGCAAAGACATCATCACAATCCTAAACCCTTGCAACAGAAGGCAAATAATTTAGGTAAAATGCCTTAGTGATCCTGGGAGCCTGGCCATGCACAGAGGAAGAGGAAAAAGAAATCTAACAAAAAACAACACTGTTCCTTGACAATTTAAATTCTTTCCTGACCATGAGTGAACAAAACCAACTCCCACAGGCCAGCAGCATCAGTATCTAACGCAGACCAATGCTCACCCCCTCTGCTTTCTACAAACCCAATCCAAATTACCAGTAACACAGGAAACATTATTCTCCAGAAGATTCCAGCATGGGTAAAGTGAGATCTGACTGGTGTGGTTTCCCACCTTTCATGGCTTACTGTTACAATGCTCTTGCAATAACCATTTCACCACCAACCAATTTTGAACTGGTCTGTATCTCATTATCCGAAGATGAACTAGGAAAAAGTCTGTTTCTGAACTTCCCTGTGCTAGAATTTGCTAGCTCTAATATTCAGAATCAGAATGACTATGCCAATTTGATGCTGCTTTTATTAGAATTTTTCCACCTTTAAGCAACTGCCTCCTTCAAGTACCACTCTTCTTTTTACCAGGAACAGGAAAGAGGAGCTGGATAAATGACTGAGTAATTACAGTTTCACACAAAAGTGGCACAAGCAGCCCAGCTACAAATATGAGACACAGAGTAACCTCTACAGTGCAAGAATTCTGTCCTGATAGCTCCATTGTATTTCTTTCATCAAAGAATAAAAAGCATCAATCTGCAGCTTCAATAAGTCAGTCACATTGCAGCAGGTTAAACAGCAATTTCACAAGGGTAAACTGACCCAATTTGAAGCAGTGGGCACTCATCCAGTGAAAGAATACAGAAGGCAGAGTGTGAAATGACTGACTGACTCACGACATCAAAATGAAGTTTTTCAGTATCATACTAAAAAGAAAAACCAAGAACTTCTACAGCAAAATAAAATGATTGATATTTATTTACCCTAGTTCTCAACTTTTTCTGGAAAACAGAAGTCTCTCAAATATTTTAATTTCAATGAATCACCAAATTCCAGTTTCAAAGGTTTTAGATTTTTCTGACTTGCTCTAATGACATTATATTACTTTGTGAATTTGGGAGGTATTAGGAAGATTAGAATGAGCTAGCTGACGGGGGGGTATGAAGAAAAAGGAATATTTTTTTCCACCAAGCATATAATTAAGATGCAAAACTGCAGCTGAATCACATTCCTGCAGCTCTGTTCCCTGCTCTGTGTGACATAACCCAATATTTCCTTCTCTCAAAACAAGAGACATGTTTATGGCTGGCAAGGGAAGTAGGATGATAAACTGAGTTCAAGAGCTCCTTCAGCATATTTCCAAGGCCTTGCATTTCATATGCAGAAACGCTGTTTGAATATGGGAATGCACATTTTCATCAAGTTAAGAGGAATACATCTGTTCAATTTCCTAATTTACTTAACTGCTTGAAAGTGGCAGGGTTCCCCAAAAAAGCTAAAGGGAAAATCAATTTTCACTTATTTTCCTTAAGCTCCTTTGAGAAACCCAGACCTAATGTATTATCCCTCTGTATATGACAGGAAAAGAAATGAGGAATCAAATAAGTGTGTACAAAAAAAAACTCGTCATCACTGTACAGCCAAGTGTGAGCTGAACTTTCTTTACAACCAAAAGGTCAGATTTGTTCAATTCATTTTTAAGCAATATGTTATTACTTACAAAATAAATTTTAAAAAAAAAATCACTGAGCTGACAATGCAGTATTTTTCCAACCTACTTTTTCGAAAGGCACGCTGCATAATTCAACCATTTCCATAATATCTAAGAAACCTTAATTAGAATAATTAATCAATAACTATGTTCAACAGTTCCATGCCTGCAGCAAAAAAATTATTTCATTTCCTAAAATGCTGGAAGTTAAACAAACAAACAAACAGAGTAAACTCTGCCCTCAGCTCTGAAAAATAACTGATCCAGTGGAGCTACTACATATTCAAGAGAACAAGAAAAAAGCTGACTGTGAAAAGGCATTGGAAAATCACTGTGAACTCTTACCAGAATGTGTGACCAGCAGCTACAAGTCTGTCCCCTTTTCCCACCCAATCATTCGAAGTCTTTTCTATGAGCAGGATCAAAACAGATGCTACTGTCCTCCCAACTGCAAAACAAATATCTTGTAAAATATAATCCCAGTGGTACAAACATTTCCTAGCCCTTAGTAAGAGCATTAAACCTACAAAAGGATTCCTGGGTTGACTTTTGGACTCACAAAATTGCAAGGCATTTCCATAGAACAGTATCTCCTAGCCAATTTTGAACCATTCAGCTGTCTTTAGGGTTGTGATTGAAAACAAAAATCAAATCTCAGCTGTCAGCATGAGAGCTAATGTGCAAGTAACAAATTGATCATTTGCAGACTGAAGTGACAGTCCCCTGGCAATGTGCAAGGTCCCCTGTCAGCTCCCTCCATTGCTGCAGAATGTGTTGCAGAGTGTCTTGCTGCACGACCTGGCCCTTCAGCCCCCCAGGCTGGCCAGATCTGAGATGGGCAAAAGCCCCTGTGCTTTCCATCAAGAAGATGTCACAGAGATCCAGCTGTCAGGTGGCACTGGAACCACATGTGGCCCCAGTCCCTCGGTTCCTATATCAACTGTTGTAAACATCATCTGTAAGGATGTCAGTAACTGGGAGAATTTAGAATTGGGGTTGAGATTTTTTCAGAATCAAAACCAAACTAAGCTTTAAAGTTTTGCAATTCCTCATAACACAGAAGTCTGTCTCTTCTAAATTAAACATACATAAAGATGAAACAAATAGGCTTCAATGTGGCCAAATCCAGATATTCTTAAAAGTCCTTTTTCTTACAGTGTGCATCTCAAAGGAACCTCCCTGACACATCTCCAAGGAGACACACCACAAACTTAACAGGCCAGGCATTTTATGAGTGTTTTGTGCTCTCAGATTAGAGCCAAAGCTACAGCAAACCAGAAGTTGCCATCATTGAGACTGTATTTTGGGGTTTTTTTCATTGAATGATGTTCTCAGATTTAGATGATGCTTTATACCATTCTGTTAAGAATTTTGCAAAGCAAAGAGGAAGATTTCACATTTACTATTACTACCACCTCCACTGCCACCAGTCTATTTTCCTGAACTGCTTTAGCAGTCTTAAAAGATTTTTGTTCCTCCCATTAGTACTGAAAGGCCATTCCAGCATCTCTTTCTTCCAAAGGTATCCGTGACTTCTCAGAGTCAATCTAACTGTATTTATATTCTTTCGTGTGTATGTATATGGTCTTTTAATTCTGAATTTTCTTACTGTCATTGATATTTATGTCCAGGAGTATTTACAGAGAGCAACAATGTGAGTTTAATTCCTTCCCTTATTTGACATCATTCCTCTTCTACTCATCCCATTTTACCAAAGGCTCGTCTCTTGCAATGGCCAATTATCCCTTTCTCCTTTTGTACTTAGTTATTCCTTCTTCTTGACAACTCACCTTCTCCTTCTGCTGACACATTTTCTCTCATGTGAAGTAAATCAGCTGTTCTCCAGACGCCAGTCTCTTCTTTCATGGTCATATTCAAAGAGTCACCTTCTCCTTCAGAGAACTGTCCAATCTTAATTTCAGTAATTTCCTAACAATCCTGAGATTTTGTCTACAACCATATTCTTCTGTTCCATTCTTCTGATTTAATCTAAAATCAACATTCACAGTTTTGACTGTGATATTTTTCTATATACTTTGGCAAGCAAATATGCAAGCATGAGTGTTTATTTAATATTTAAAACAGGTAAAAACCCCATCCTTTAAAGCCAAAACCTGTCATAGAATCACAGAATATCTTGGGTTGGAAGGGACCTTAAAAGTCATCTAGTTCCAACCCCACTGCCGTGGGCAGGAGGGATATCTCACACTAGACCAGGTTGCCCAAAGCCTCTTTGAACCAGGCCTCATCACTCCCTCTACTTCTTCAGAAGTAGGTCTTCACAGTTTCTTCTTCTTTATTTTTACCACCTTGGAAAAAAAATAGAAGAAATTCTACTGTGAACATTTCTTTACCTACAAGTCTGTATAAGCAGACTCCTTTGATTGTTGGCTTCTTGGCTTTTTTAGAACTTTGCCAACATTGGCCCTGCACCTTCAGATTAAGTTCAGCACTTCACCTGCTCATCAGCAACAACCGAACACACAAATCACACACTCATTTGCAAGGATTATCAAACTGCCTTTGAACTCTGCCAATTACTAACTGAAAGCCACAAGACTCTTCAACTGGAGTTAAGCAAACTACAGATGTGTCTACATACATATCTGCTCTTTCCTGTTTCTCCCGAAGTGAGAAGGATATGCATCACAGTAACCAAAATAATTAAAACAAAATGCCTCTAAATGCCTACATCCTGTCCTAATGGTCACTGCTTGCCAACATTGCCATCAGCTGTACTGACATCTTCACTGCTTCCAGCTAATTGAAGAAATAATGGAAGATGTAGGGAAAAATATTTTATACCCCAGAGCACACTGGGAAGAAGATGCCGTTAAGAAAGAGTTAATAAGACTGAGGAACAAACCTAAGGTAAGAGTAATTTCAACCAAACCAAAAGAAATCAGAATGTGTGACCTTGTAGAAGAAGGGTACATTATGAGTGAAACAACCTCCTCTTACATGATAGAGCATTTCTTCTTTACAGAAGACATTTTCAAAAGGAAGGACAGTGCTGCACTTCCAACCTGCTGATGGTTGTGGAACAGAGGTTTCTACTGGACCGATCATGGGAAAAGCCGTAAGAGCTCCTACCTTTCAGCCCAAAGGGAAATGCAGGCACTAAAAAATGGTGAACTATGTTGAACTACAACGGATGTTTCACTAGCTTTATTTCAAGTACAGCTAGGAATCATGTCCATCAACTACTTTTTAAGTACTGGAAACTGTCCACAGAAACAAGGTGAAATGGAGAAGTTTTTACTATAAAGGAATACAGAGTGACATGAGTTCTACTACACGCTTCATTTTGGAATCCCCAAAACTAAAACAAGTACAGAATCTCTTCTGCTTGAGGAGAGAAGTTGAAGGGAAGAAAGAAGAGTATCTCACACCTTATGAGGCTTTATTAATTCAAAATGGAACAGTATCAAGGCGCTTTACACTCAGGTACCCAGTGAGATTTTACCAGATGTGAATTCCATGTTGCCAATCTAAACATCCCTATCAACATCAAACGGCTGTTAACCAGCAGTCATTATCTCACCAGCACTGAGCAGAGCCCTGCCCAACATAAACAACTGCTATTTAAAACAGAAGCATACTAGACAACCTTGGACAGGAAACAGAAATACCACCTAGGTGCCTCCAGCAACAGCTACAACAGCAATTAGAAATCAGGCAGGTGGCACTTAAACTGAGACATGAAAACACAGATGTGGGGCTGCCAACAGAACTTACCAAGATTCACAGCCATACAGCCACAATACCAAGCACTAAAAACCTCACAATGAGAAGACTCAAGAAGTTCTCATCCCCATAACGGACAGCGAATGAGTTGAGGTGGGACTGAACATACCTACAAGGCTTGACCAGGTTTTCGCCCATGCACAGAACAAATTCTGCTTCCACTGCATTTCAGTCACTTCAGTGTGGTCTTTCCAGGTCCTGCCTGCTGAGTTTTCCTAAGATTTCCTATTATCTCTAAAAAGCTTTTCAAGTTATGGAACCCCCACACTTGAGATAGATCCACTCTTGCTCTTCCATGGTAACATTTTATTCTCCATGCAGTCCTGGTATTTCTATGAGTAAAAACTGAAGTACTCTGTAAAGGTAACAAAGTGCTTTTTTTGTTACTATGGAATATTTGAAAACAACAATCGTTTTGCAAACATATATGAAATCAGCTAGGAATGGCAAAAGGAAACTTATGTAATCTATCTTTGGAGCTAATTTTAAGAAAACAAGTATTCTTGAAATCCAAACTCCTCTGTTTATCACAATTTACAATGAAACGCGATGCATTTTTTTTTCTTTCCGTGATTAAGGCTTAAAAACAACTTGCTGTAGCTTTTAATATAATTTGTGAACATAGCCTAACTTTTGGCAACTACTGGCACAGAAATCAGCAGCACCAGACTTGAACTTGCACCATAGTTTGACTGCACTTCTTTGTGAAATCTGATGTTTGAAAAAAACCTGATTCAAATGATTAATGAGTAGAAAAATCACTCGTGCAAACATATACCACCCAACTGATACTCAAACCCAGGTACAAATCAATTTCTTCTTCGTTTTCTGAATGATGCCTTAAGAAAGCAAGAATCAGAAAAAAATACTATTACTTAGCAGTATTCCCCCTTTTTTCTACAAATTAGGTATGCCTTCACAACTATGATGAGATATGTTACTTTCAGGAAAATTTCAAATCATTCCATTCGCAGTGAGTGAAAATTTGAGGGCTGTCCAGACTTTGAAAGAAACAACACACACCAAGAAAAGACCACTCTCCTCTGCTGAAATTGCTGATAGTTTATTAGATTTAGCACTGAAGGTCAACAAAAGAGTACTTACCTTCTGTTTTGGAAAGAGTTTTGGAATAGAAATCAGTCTGTTGCTATGTGACTGGTTTCCAGGCAGCAGTTCCACTCACTTCTTCGGGGAAACGACGCGTTCTTCTGTTTCTGCAAATGCTGTTTATATTGAGTAAATCCAAGTATGTTCAACTCAGACAACATACTGTGAACCATTAATGAAAAAACGCATTTGCAAAAACCAGAACATAATACACTGACCTCTCAACTCCTATTTGGAGAAAAAAGATGCATCATATATATGACAGATTGTTGGCATTACATTTTCTGGCTGTTGACTTGAGAGAATGTCAACTTTTATGAAATATACTTGATCCATTCCATTTATTTTGTGAATAAACATGAACGGCTTCCTCCATTTCCGACCACATTTGAAGGGCTTAGACATATCAAAAGTGACAAGTGTCAGTGGAAATACTATAAAAGGGTGAAACTTTCACCAAATACTGATCAACATCCCTCAAGAACACATCAAAGATGGATTAATAAAATCATTTTTCCTTACAAGTTTTTTACACTATTTTTATTTGGTCCTGTCTATAAAAAAGTGTGTCTGTCAATTTAGCACCTGTTACGACTCACAAGAAGTTCAGAAAAACAAGAGGAAATTAAAAAGTTCAGTACAATATGATGAGATCCATTCAAGTTGAATTCAGACATCATTACTTAAATCAAACTTCATTGCCCTGTTTTCACCAGCTCTGAATTGAACAACCTAAATTGAATCAAACTCTTATTTGATTATTTCTTCAGACAATACATGTCACTCAGAAAAACAAAGCCCCAAATCCACATTTATATCTGCTGAATTTTAAAGAACTTAAAGGAAATTATTTTGCTTTTTAACATAATTAGCATCCAGTAAAATAAATTAGGAGGCATCGGCTTTCATCAGCTTTAGCCTTCCACTTACACAAGTCTTTGCTTTGAATAAATGCAGAGAAGACAGTTAAAACTGCATATTGTAAATAAGGGGGGAAAAGTCAAAAATCATGCATATTAAGAGCTAGTCTGCACATTTGCTGAGAAACAAACAATTATGAAAACAAATTCTAACTTCAAAAAAACCCAAACATGTTCTGTAAACTCAACTGCCCTGGAAAGAAAATAAAATACAAGAATGGCAAAGAAAAGGAAAAAGGGTTAAGAAGAAACCAGGGACCAGATCTTACAACCTAAGGAGCAAAAGGTTAGACAATGGAAGGGGGTTTTCTTTGCATGAAAGGATTCAGCCACATCTTTTGCAGTGGATATAAGAGGACCGCATCTCCCAGCAACACAGTCCAGTGCCACACACATCCTGCAGCTCATGTGATAAAGCAGTACTGCTGTGCACCCTTCCAATACAAATCAAAGCCGTGCATGCTCCTAAAAAATGACCAAACTCACACACAAAAGTATACAACCCACAGGCAATCATTAAAGAACAACATTCAAGTTGCAAAGTCAATCACTCAAGAACTGTGTAAGTTTAATTTATGCCTGGAACATAATTCTCTCTTTACCACCTATGGTAGAACTTTAATCTTCTCTTACACAAATGCACACATTTTCTCTATGGATATCAGGCTGTGAAGAAGCCGTACTGGGTAGCTTCCTCCTACTTCATTGCTAGCACAAGTTGAAAGATCTAAGATTAATATGCTACAGAGAAGGAAAAAGGAGAATCTCGGTGCTAAAGCTGTTCGTTTCTCTGTGCTGAAGAGCTAGGCTCTACCTCTGCCTCCACAAAGAGCTGGAGAAGTCAGGGATGTGAGCACCTCTGCTCATAATGTATGTGCCTAATGTTCTCTGCAGGTGATTTGAGATCTGGGGATATGATTCGTAGAAGAGCTGGAAGTATAATGTAACTGATCAACATGCTACAAAGATCACATGCCAGGAAAAGGGCACTAACGACCAGAGGCCACTTTGGCTCTTAACTGCATCTCTGTTTCAGCTCCTTTTTCATAAAATGTGGGGGGAAAGAGTGGTATCTTGCTGCTTTCCACTGCACGTAAAAATAAATGTTCGCTCGTGCAAATCCTGACTGACAGTCACTGGGACAAAACGAAATATTGTCACTAAAACAAGTATTCTAGATCTTTCTGGTTTAATTACACTTTTGACATGGTATGGGCAAGACTGTGCCTCAGTTTCTCATTTATTAAATAGCAACGTGTCTTCCTTCACAAAGCTTTTATGAGAACAAGCACATGCTTGAGATTATGAGGGACTCTGATACTATGGTGATGCAGGATATACTCAAGCACGGCCAAGTTCACACCATGGTAACTAAGTGAAGAGCTTAAAGCTTTCAGGACGAGGAAATTAACCTGAATTTTTACCCACATTTTCCCCACCGGTATTTTCCCTTTGACTTATTTGTAGCATTAAAGAATGCAGAAGTAATACGGGAAAGTGGAAAAAAAGTCAAATAAGGCAAGCATTGGATGTTTTCTTCATGCTCACATGTAATACACAATACTCATTAGGATACAATGCCTGTCAGTAAGTGTGTGCTGAGCAAACAGACAGTAGCAGAATTTGTGAATGTATATTAAAGTAGAAGAGATCATGCCTAAATGACCACGCCATCTGAGTTAGGTTGAATCCTTTCTGCTGTCATTGAAAGGATTTGTACACACTTCTGCTTGATTCTCTCCGAAAATCCCCATGGGCTGCTCCCAGCAAATATTACAACTACACCATTTAGACACACAGAATTAAGTAGAGCAAACTACTTGTGCCACTTACAAGACTAACTGGGGAATTAAGGGTCTCTTTTCCCAAAAAGTGCTCACCCTCAAAAAAACATCATACTTTCTCAAGAAAATGTCTCTGTATGACATTCTGGCCACCTCTAGCATCTCCATTAACTCAGTAAGCCTTTTTTATCAAATACGCAAATTCCCTTTACAGTCATATTTAGCATTTCCACCTTAGGCAGCACTGGACTGGCACAGTCCCGGGACTGCAGACCCTCACCCATCCAGAATGATAACTGAACTGCTGCGGGCAGAAGCAGACGTTTCTGCGAAAGACAGAGTTCTTTAACTCTCCACTTCTCCACCAGCCCAGTGGCGAAGTTCCTGCCCCACACCATGAGTTTTGCCTCCTTTGCCCATACATCTGCTGCCCGCACTCTGTCGGGCAGCCGGATGTGTTTTCCACGCCAGTGTCGGAGCAGGGGACAGGTGTGCCAGCGCGGCGGGCTGAGGGCGGCCTGCGCACCCGGCGCCTTGACATTTACCTGGAGCAGGTGGTGGGCCGCCAGGTAGCCCAGGCGCGGGCCTCCCCGCACGCCGGGCGGCAGCCGCCCGGTGCCGTAGCCGTGCCAGGCCACCACGTAGGGGTTGTCCATGGTCAGCCAGTAGCGCACCTGCCCGCCGAAGTGCCGGAAGCACAGCTCGGCGTAGTCGCGGAAAAGCCGGGGCAGGACGGGGCTGGCCCAGCCGCCGAAGGCGTCCTGCAGGGCCTGCGGCAGGTCCCAGTGGTAGAGGGTGACGACGGGCTCGACGCCCAGCTCCCGCAGGCGGGCCAGCAGCCGCCCGTAGTGCGCCAGCCCGGCGGGGTTTGCCGGCGCCGTCCCGTTGGGCAGCAGCCGGGCCCAGGAGAGCGAGAAGCGGTAGTGCGAGACCCCCAGGCGCCGCAGGGCCTCGACGTCGCGGAACAAGTTGTTGTAGCTGTCGCTGGCCACGTCGCCGCCCACGGGCCCCGGCGGGGCGGCCCCCGGCGGCGTGGCCGGGCGGTGGGCGAAAGTGTCCCAGACGGACGCGCCCTTGCCGCCCTGGCGCCAGCCGCCCTCCGTCTGGTAGGCGGCGCTGCCCGCGCCCCAGAGGAAGCCGTCGGGGAAGGTGTCGTGGAGGAAGAGCTGGTCCTGCGGGTACGGCAGCCGGGCGAAGCGGGACCAGGTGCCCGCGCCCTGCCCCGGCGCCCCCAGCCCCGGCCGCCCCAACAGCAGCAGCAGCGGTGGCAGCAGCGACGCGGCGAGGGCCATGCTCCCGGTGGGACGCCGCGACGGCAGCTCCCGCCTCCCGGCGCCCCGCCGCCCCATTTTATCTCACCTCGCGCCCCCCCCCCCCCCCCCGCTCCCGCCCCGGTGGGCACGGCCATTAATAATTACCTCGGAGCTGCCGCCTGCATCCTTCCCAGCCGGTTCCATCGGGGAGAGCTGCCGCCGGGGGCGGGAGCCAGGGCGTGAGACGGGGCGGGCGGGGAGGAGAGGGGGAAGCGGGGCGTGGGCTCCTCGGGGAGTGGATGGACCCTCTCGCCCCCTCAGGGTGCCCGTGGGTACCTCCCCGGCCCGTCAAGGGCGGAGATCCCGGTCCGCGGGCGGCAGGCGCGGTGCCGCAGCCCTTCGCCCGCCCCGCCGGGCGCCCGCACCTCGCTGCCACCCCGGTGTCCCCTCGGGAGCGGCACCCTCGCCTAGGCTCTGCCGCCTTTCTTCCCATCGGAAGAGCCCGCGGAGAGACTCGACGGGCGGATCCGTCCCCTCTGAGGGGCTGAGCGTAGCCCCTTCCCGTGCCCCGCTGCAGTGCCGCCGTCGGGGAGTCCGTGGGGCAGCGGCCTCTGCGCCGGACCGAGGGGGGGGGGGGGGGGCGATCGTGGGGTTGGGGGAGGCAGGGGGAAAGGCGAGGAAATAAAAACGCTTTTGCTTTCACTCAGTGTTTCCGTCGTGGTACTTTAGCAAGACACATCGCACCTGCAATCTCTCATGTAGCAGCAGTTGCAGAGAAATTCGTTGTCCAAGGACACCATACGCTCACTCCTCCCCGCCCGCTCCCCGGGAATTCATGGGCTGTCACCTCCCAGTAACAACACTTTCCTTTCCTGGAGTAGGAGGTTGGTATATTTGGTTGCTTGCTGCACAGAAAACAAGTTCCAGTTAGAAATGCCTCAAGGATCTTTGTGGAGAGGAAACAAATCGAGCTAAGTTTGATTACTGAGTTATATTTTGTAACCAACTGAGCAGGTGTGAGGCGTAGACTGCTTTTTAAAGGCGGGTCTCAAACTGCCCTTCGCGTCTCCTCTGGACATGACAATTCAACCGACTGCGAAGCAAGAAACAGCCCAACACATTACAGAACCGGGCATTCAGTGGTGTGAACTCTAAACAGGATTTGGGACACCTAAGAATAAAATACATCTACTAGACAGGCTGTTAGGCACAGAGAGATGTTCCCAGGAGATAAGGCTGTTGTTTAACTACAGAATGAAGACCTTTAGATAATTTCATTTTATTTTTAGAAAATAAACGCCCTCAGGGAAAAATTACAGATAATCGCCAATAATGAGTCTGTGGATTTAAATGCCAATTGTGAACTATTGAAGTTTTCCTTTTGTGCACAGGATGGGCTCTCACCTCTCCCAAATGCAGGCAGGACATTTGCCATCCCTGTTTCTTGGACTTCCAACTTCCACATTTTCTGCACTGATCCAGATCAACTTTGGGGATTGATTTGTGCTGTTTTTAAAGAGACCAAAGATGTTTGGGACAGGATTGGAATTAGTCTTCCACTGTGGCAATTAATTAATTGCCATGTTAGGTGGATGGAGGTCTGAACAGTCCAGGGGACCATTGACAACCCTTCCCTAAAAGAGGAAGTTTGTAGGGCAGGAAGAGGAGGTGGCAGGCCCAGAACCAAGGCTGGACAGTGGCTTCCAGGAGTGAGTTTGGGATACAGTCTGAGAAGGTGCTGAAATTCAATTACAGTCTGAGTAAATGACAACTTAAGATACAACAGAAGGAAAAGGTGTTGGCATCACCTGCTAGTTACTTGCAGAAACTGGAGATTAATTGTTAAGTGCATTGGGGCATGGCTGCAATTGTCCCTGTGCAAGGAGTGGAGAGCCAGGCTGCAGACCTGATTTCAAGGGAAGCATCACGTCTTCACTGGATCTTGCTGACAAAGTGTTTTAAAACTTGGGATGTACAGGCATGTCTCAGAGACATGGATTTGTTTCTGAGGACCACCACCTAAAACAGGATATTAATGATGGTAAGCCTGTTGCTAATATTTAAATTAAAAAAAATCATTGAGTATATAGGGACACAAGAGATTTTGAAATACATCATGGTGCATTCTTTTTTCATGTGTTAATTATCACCTAAAACCTAGATCAATCCTATTTGTACTTGTGCAGCACCATTAAGTAGACACTGAACTGAAGCTCCTTCACTGGGGAGCTTGTTTCTTCCAGAGCATGTCAACAGTCAAGGAAAAGAAATGGCCTCATGGTTTTACTCTAAGTCAGTCTAGACAACTTCTGAAGAAGGCTACATTATCCAAAACTTGTCAGGGATACAGTGGACTGCATTCCCAAAGCAAGAAGCCCATTTTTGTGGGACAAAATCTCACCATAAGCTGGTGGCACAAAGCTGTCACTGTACCTACATGTCTGCCAGGTTAAAGCCTTATTCCTTTTTTTGTGTGTGTCTATAAATGACACAAAAGGTGCAGTGTGGCCTCCAGTTCCATGTGTTGTTTTTGTTTTTTTTCTAAGAAAGCTTGTTTTCATGCCTTAGGACAACACAAGTACCAACTGCTCTGAGCCAATATATTTTTTCCTAGCAGACAGCCTAACAAACTCTGTGCAATATTAACCATGCAGAAAGGTCAGCCAAACACTTGCAGATATCCAGGTCTCCCTGGCTGCTCCTTGAGTTCAAAGTGTGGCTCCATTGTGTCCATGTTGCTGAGCAAGCATACTTTCAATTGTGCCCCAGGTAAGCAGATCAGGATTTGACTTTCAGCCTCTTTGTATTGGTGATTACTAAACGTTCAACTTTTGATAATATGTATAATGTATAGTACTGTGTCATTATAATTTTCCTTCAGGTTGTGCTGAGATTTTCTTTGCTAGCTATAGAATCAGTGCATGCAATCAAACTCAACGGTGTTCTGACTGAGCACTTCCATTTATATTCCAAAGGGACCGAATCTGCTGGGATACTTAATTTTAGGTAAAATATCTCTATTACTGCTTTAGATTCATTTAACAGCTTCCCCTGAGGTAATATCATGCTTCAATGCAGCAAACCTCTCTATCATTTTAAGATCTCCAGAGAAGAGCTAGAAGCCATATACCAGTAACATCTGTGGTGGAACAAGTGATCTCAGTGTCTAAAACCACCATCTCCTGTTTTAATGCCCCTTCTCTGTTCACAAACATACTTCCAAATGCATACAGCTATACAACCACTTGAAAATAGCCTTGTGTAATAGATTTGCAGTCTTAGCATTTCATCTCAAGACACAAAAGTATTTGCTAACACTTGGAAAAGCTGCTTTTAAAAATCACCACCTGATTTGGACTTGAGCGTTTTCTTTGCTTCTGTCATCACTGCATAACAGTACTATTTCTTTATTCTTTCTGTTAAATGCAAACTTCTAAGCTGTCAAATTTTACTTCCACTTCCTTATCTATAGCTGTTTCCAGTGGAAAGATGTCCAACAGCATTCTAGATTTACCGTCTTCATCCCTGCCACAGACTACTAGGCAAATAAGCTCTTTCTCTTGCGGGTCCAACTTCCTTGAAAAAATGCAGACTTCCATACCTGTTCCTTCTTTCTCACATGACCACACTACTTAAATGCATTCAGTGTACATTCAGAATTACCTTAGAGACAGCTAGTGACTGATTGTATTAAAATTAGAAACAGGGTGTTGTCAGGTTCAAAATAAATCTGCTGATGTAATAAATGCAGTGCTGTGGAATGCTTGGGAAGATGTTGAAGGCTTCTCTCTCTTATCTGTAACTACCAAGTCACTCTCAACTCCATTTTTTTCCAATGCCTTATCATGAATCATGGACAGTCTAATTTGTAGATGATCTCCATCTTCAAAAGTGCCTTCTGAATGGGTGAAAGAAGGGATGGGAAAAGACACGAGGGAAAAGAAGTTTCCCCTCTCCTAAGAAGGGAGGTAATGAAGAGGTGGATACAGCCTTGCTCTTCTAGTCCTGGGCAGGAGACATGGATTTGTCTGGCAAGAGGAGTTGAGAGCTGAGGGAGAAGGGGAAAGGACAGAAGGCCGCCCTTGCTGATTCCAGTCATGCAGCTCATGAGCCACAGGCTTCAGTTGGTTTTCAGACGGGAGTGGAACCCTGATTGCAGTGGCTGAAGAAATAGACACATTTCCATATGGTCTGCTGAGCCTATATGAACAGTAGGTGTCCAGGGAAATTACAGGCCAAACAGGGAGTTGCCTAATGAATTTTGGCTCTTTTAGGGTAGAAAATCCCAGAAAGCAGAGTAACTAGATCACTCTCAAAGGTGAAATAGATTTAACAATTTACATGAGGGATCTGGAGGGACTGGATCTCAACCCTAAAAGCTGCACACCTGTGAAAATTATTGTCTGTGGTCTCTGATGCAGTGTAAAAAGTACCAGAAAGATAATTTCATTCTTCTCACTGCTGTTTTAATTTCTGTTTGTGATACATTGTTATCATTTTGGAACCAATTTCATTCAGTCTCCACAGGATGGCTCAAAAAACTTGAATCCTGTGTCTTAGTCTAGAGCTGACAGCACTCTAGAGACTTGTATGCTGACTTTTCATATACAGTCATCCTGTCTCTTCTGTTCAGGCACAGCTGAAGCATTTCTCTTCACTCTTCAAATTCCCAGTATTTTAAAACTTCTGCCAAAATGCCACATCTTCTATGAAAAGAAAGATCCACAGGGATTTAAATGAAGAAGTAAAAAGCACTACTACTCAAAAATGAAAATGCAATGCTGTGTTTTACGTACATGAAAGTTGAAATTTTTATGCATTAAATTCAATGAAGGAAGAATGTGTTGCAAAATTGCTTGTATCATCATATCTTTAGATCACTTTCTGTAGGTAAATTGATAAGAATTACTCCTGTACTTGCTAAGTCTGTATTTCACTAAGCACTTGAATGACAACGCAGTTCAGATACTTATTTCTTGTTGATTCCAGCTTATGAAAATATTGGTCTCATTTACTACAAGGCAAAGACTGGCTCACAAAGAAATAAGACTGGTTTAAAAAACTACTGTAGTGTGTTAATTCTTTGTAAGATTTTTCTGCCTAAATGACTCTTTTGCAGTTAAGAGTTATATCACATTAAACTGAACTGAGATGAAACTTTGTAAACTAGTAATTTAAAATATTTGCACTAAGTTGCTGCATCACTAAATGTACAGGCAATACTGGCTGCAAATGCATAAACATTTTTCAGGGCTACAGTTATATGATGTTCTTTAATAAACGCAACTATTATGTTACACAAAATCAATTTCCACTGAAAAGCAAAAACTTAGTCTCAGTTCCATGTGAAGTGTGTAGTACTGAAATGTGCTTTATAGTCAACTGAGAAGGCATTTAGTATTTTAGTGCTGCTGCGTAGTAACATAAATGTTCTTGGGATCCATTTCCAGTTACTCTACCAAGGGTTTACTCCTGTGTTTCCAAGATTGGCTCAAAACCACCAAGAAGTGAAGACATTTATTACCAAAGCAGTAAGTATGCACAGTTACACAGGGCCTACCTCTTCAAATGTGGTTGAGGAATTGAAGCAGATTAGGCCAACCAAGACAGAGTATGCTGCAACAGTCCAGACTTGAAAAGTAGACCCTTCTAATAAAAGAAAAACAAAACAAAACAATAATTGCAATGAATTTCACCTCTTAGATATTAAAGCATAGATGCATGGCCAGTAGCCATTTTGCATTAAGCATTTCTTCACAGCTGCTACCTAATGTACTGCTTCAATAACTGATAATTTCCATAGTAAGTAGGCTTGCAGCAATGAGATTTAAAGTTTCTATCTTACTTTGCAGCCAAGAAATGAGAAGCTTGTGGTCAGTTCACCACACATTGTCTCTGCTGATCCTTCCTCCTGAGGGAGAGGGCTCCTCATTGCAGTTGTCGTAATCCAGTGTGGGGTCCTGCCCATGGGAGACAGTCCTTCATGAACTTCTCCAACGTGAATCCTTCCCATCGGCTGTAGTTCTGTATGAATTGCTCCAACATGGATCCCTTCTATGCGGTGCAATCCTCCAGGAACAGGTTCCTCCACCATGGGTCTCCTGTGGGGTCCTGCCAGGAAACTTGCTCTGGATGGGCTCCTCCATGGGTTGCAGGTGGATCTCTGCATCCCAGTGGGCCTCCATGGGCTGCAGGGGCACAGCTGGCCCTCTGCATGGTCTTCACCACAGGCTGCTGGGGAATTTCAGTTCCAGTGCCTGGAGAACATCCACCCTCTCCTTCTCCACTGACCCTGGTGTCTGCAAGGCTGTCCCTCTCACATATTCCTCTCACATATTCTTACTCCTCTCTCCAGCTGCAATTGCTCCTCCACAGTAACTTTTCTCCTTCTTAAATCTGTTATCCCAGGAGCTCTACATCCATCACTAATGGACTTGGCTTTGCCAGTGCCAGGTCCATCTTGGAGCCATCTGCATTTGCTCTGTTGAACATGTGAGAAGCTTCTGGTAGTTTTCACAGATATCACCCCTGCTACCAAAACCTTGCCACAAAAACCCAATACTTTGGTAATTCCATGGTAATGTCCTGGAGACCTCAGGGCATCTCAGAAGATGCCTGTGTTCAGGTAACTGAATTGAGGCCTTGACAGTTCAAGATGATCTAAGCAATGTATTATGTGCAGCCTTAAATAAGCACTAAGGAGATTCACCTCCCCAAACAGCAGCCTCTCCAGCAGCCAGCCCATGGTGTCTGGCACATCCACATTGAAGTTGCTGATATTGCAAAGAGGCCTTGTTTCACTTACCTACCTATGGTTGAAATGACTTCTGGCTAGGTATCCCACCTGTTTTCCACTTAATATTCCAAAACAATACAAATCACATGTAGATCTTGTGTTATATCTATCACCTCTGGGCAGATGATATGATGGCTCTATGGCATGACAGAATGGTTGCTGAACAACACTATCTACCCTCCTGTGGTCAACCAAATATGGGAGATCCATGTCCAGCCATAATGGCCATTGCAAGTCAAGCAGAATACCCTCATACATTTAGAATGGTACCCAATGTCATGGGTAAAGAGCCTTGACCATTGTGGTTGTTTGCCTCTCCAGTTACACAATCTGCTATTGCCAGATTTCTGTGAGTTCTGCATCATCCAGCTCTTTTTGAAGGCATGTGGGTGTCTGAATTCAAACAGTCTCACTCTACCTGTACTTTGAGAGAATTTTTTATCTTAACACCATTAATAATATTCCTATACTTCATACATCTACTTCTGTCATTAATATGTGGATTTCTTTGGCCTCATCTGAAATCCAAGGAAGTCTATTCCTTTGAGCAGTAAGATGTCCATCTATTCCTCAGAGTGAAATTAGACAAAGGGGAACATGTAACAATGTCAGGATCTTAATACTTCTTCCTGAGCAGGAGCCAGTCTGTTTAGGTTATTGTCTCCCTTAAGTGATGGACTTACAGCTCCTTCTTTAGACCAAATCATCAAGGGCAAAAGAGGAAGCCATGTGTGCTACCACTGCCTGCAGTTTTCTGATTTAATGTTTGTGAGACTACACTGCCTTCAGTTTTCTGATTTAATGTTTGTGAGACTATTTTGAATATTCTCAAGGTGAGTGATTAGATTTCCACCAGCCTCTATGATTCACCCCTACAGTGCAGATCTGCTGCAAATCAAAGGATGAACAATCTAATAAGGAGGGACAAGCTATGCCACAATTGTAATGTGGGTAGCTGAAGCAAAAGTGCCACAGTGATGAAGTAACACACGTTGGCACATCAGTGTCTCAGTCCTCCTCATCCATCAGGTAACTTCAGAAAATGTTAGCATCTGAGGGATTCTAATGAAAAAAGTGTTTGGTATTCCTGCTCATTGTCTGTGAGGAAAATTCCAAATTGTGGCTGAAGGAGGTATTGATTAAGCTTTGATATATGTATATTTGAGCTATATGTGAGGAAGTTAAGCAAACTTATTCTCCGGAATTGTTGGGCCACTAGGAAGGTTATCTACTGTTTGGAGCTGCATCTAAAGCAAACATTCTCCAAGTGTAAATCTTTGATTTACAATGTTCTTTCACATGTGCATGGAATGTAACCCATGCAAAAATTCAGCTTGAAAAATATGGTTTGCAGCCCCTGTAACTATGTTCAAATGCATTCATTGCTGGAAGATTGTACCCCCTTACCAGCATGGCACATGTATTCTTCATCCAAGCCAGTTTTTTTTTTTAAATTACAAAAAAATTTCCTTGTAGCAAAAAATCATTTATATAGCCACAGTGAGGCAGTCCACCCATAAAGAGAAAAGCAGACCCCTGCTATTGTGAAACATGCTTCATAGGAGGCAGCAGTAAGTGAGTTTTAAATCTATCAGATTTTTTTTTTTAAATGTCCTACAGTTAGGCATCATCAAGCAATTCCTTCTTTGGACTGAAATAGGGAAAGGACTTTTTGCAAGGAAAGTGGGGGAGGAAGTATTTTCCAGATCAATTTCTCTGTTAAGGTACTAAGGGGTAGCTATTGAGTTAGCTACAGTTTTTGGGGCATGCTGTCAGATCAGGTGTCGTTTGGGCAATTTATAGTCACAAAGGCTGATATGGCACTTTTCTGTCTGAATTATGTAGCTTAGTCATAGATACAAAGAAAAGTTAATTTGGTCCATTTTTATTAACTTAGCATTTAAGCTCCTCTAGGCCTGGCTTTCAGCTGATAAACACAAGTTTACTGAAAGGAAGGTATCTTTGTCCATTTCTCTTTATTATTTCTATCTTGACTTCAAATTGGTTTTTAACTTAAAAGCTGGAAAATTTAAGGAAGGTGATCTACTAAATACATCCACTTGTTTTTCATGACTCTTTTTCATTGCTGCCCAAGAGTCCTTCTTGTGTATGCAAGGGCTTTTCTGGATGTTCCCTTACAGTGGATGTGCTGAGGGGGGAGCATCAATGCCTGCAGTGTCCAAGACTTGTCTTAGCATGTTTGCTATTATTATTTCAGCAGGCCAGCAGCAGTTTCCCGAGGAACACAAATGAAAGCTGGAAAATGTGATTTTTCAAAGTGAGGCAGGTATCTTCCAAAAAAGCACAGCAAAATTTCACACCATGGGGACAGCATGCTTCCCAAAGCTATGGACATCCTCCAGATCTATCTCACAGCTGTCAGTGCACTCAGCACTGGAAGACCTTGAGGTCAGTGGATTTGGTCTCCAGAGACAGCAGCACCACTCTTGCCACTTAAAAATTCTGTCAGGCTTGATTTGGTGGCAAAAGATCTGCCTTGTTTGGTGTCTCCAAGCCATGCCCCTTACACACTCATGATCTGCCTGGCGAGGTGTTTCAAGTTTGCCTGTATCAAGGTGTTCACACGGTCCCCTGTAGCTCCCCAGGATTAACACAACATGTTTTGATTTCTAACTCCTGTTTTACAGTGTTCAAGGCAGATCAGATGTCTCATTTCACACATATCATTGCTCAGCTGCATCCTGCGCTGTTCCCATTCTCCACCTAAGTCCTAGACCATACCATTTATAATAGAGTCATTTCTCCTACTCCTACCATGAAAGGACATCACATTCCACAGCAGCATCTTGCCCATACTTTCACATTACTGTTTTAGCTTAGGTTAAGGATTTCCATTTTATTCTCAAATCACTCTAAAGGCTTTCTTTGGCCAGTGTTGCATTGGACCTTTATTTCAGCAGTATGAAATGGGGCTGCAGAGTGAACTCTCTGTAGCTAAATACCCATGAGAAGGTCACCACTCCTTAAAGAAGAGCTAAGAAGGCCCTTAACTGTGAAATGTATATAAACTGGAAGGACTGCCTTTCTTTGAGTGTCAGCTTCACCTACACTGTGATATGAGGGAGATAATCTTTAAGGCCCCTTCCAACCCAAACCATTCGATGATTTTATGAAACTAAGGCAGTATAAAAAGAATGAAGCCTTTTAGCAAAATCTCTTTAATATACAATGAAATAGTAATATTAGTAAAAATTCTACTACGGGCATAACTATGTTAATTGTGGCTCAGTTTGTGCCTCTTCTAAAATGGGACTTATGTTCACCAACAGAAGCATCTTTATGCTTCTTTAACGGGGGCATGGATGCATGAGAAGGTCTCTGGTTGGGGACAAGTGCTGTCTGATCTGCAGTAACACTCTGTCTGGGCATGTTTGGTACATGCAAATGTGAAGTTGTCATGCCTTAAATGAAAGTCTTTCCCTCCCTTTCTCCTCCTCCAGTTGCTTGACTCCAGTAGTTAGTACTGCAGCTACTCCAGGGACCAGGGAGGTCACACATAAGGGCTTGTGGAGCAAATTCCTAGCCCCAAAGTCTGGGACTTGCACTCAACAGGGAGAAGGCAAGGGAGAAGCTGTTCAATTGTTCTACAGCAAGGCCTTCTCCCTCTGGACCCAGCCCTTCTGATTCAGGTGAGCAGCATGCTTCTTTCAATCATAAGCAATAAAAATTATGTGACTAATAATCCAACCACTTCTGTCCTTCCTCATATGCACCCTCTTTTTCCAGTAACCTTTTCCCTGATGCACTCAAATGGAACCAGGGAGTGGGACGTGGAGGACAGGGGCAACACACAACCCATAAGCAGGAGACAAACTTATTTTTGCATACAATTTTAATTTCTATTCCTATTTGGACATGGGAAATATTTTGGTCACCCATAGGTCCACTCTTTGAGTTAAGTAATCCAGCAGCTATAGAGGGCATGAAACAAGGGTGGTCCTTCCAGAGCTACACTGTCTTAAACTAACCTACAGGTCCAGCAAGGTAAACAAAAGAGAACTTTGGGGTGCATGTACACTCATACCCTAATCTGTTTAATTGCAATTCTGTCTCTGCTTTTGCACAACTCTGTGCAAGACAAATCTGCTACAGAGAGGAGCAGCCATAACTATTGTAGAACTGAGCCAAATGGTGCTGCTTAGCCCTAGGCACAGGAATCAGTCTCTTTTATTTGCTTTTCTTCAGCAGCATGAAAATGGCTAAAAATGCAATAAGCCCTTTCTGTTTGGTACAAGGATTTGGGGTTTTTTAAAATTTACATGTGCAGCAATAACCAGCAAAACATCTCCATAGCTTATCTAACCTACTTGCCTACCAGCTCCTTTTCAGAGGACACATCTGTACATACACAAAATTTTGTGCAGATTTCTGACAATTGGTATAAGCATCTATGTAAGTCCTTACAAACTTTTCTTTCCAGCTTTTAACCAGCTGTTCTACTTTTTTTTTTTTTCTTTTTTTTTTTTTAACCAGTTGAAATAGCCTCAGGTTGCATCAGGGGAGGTTTAGATTGGATATTAGGAAAAAATTCTTTACCAAAAGGGTTGTTAAGCACTGGAAAGGCTGCCCAGGGAAATGGTTGAGTCACCATCCCTGGAGCTACTCAAAAGACATGTAGATGTGGCACTGAGGGACACGGCTTAGTGATGGACTTGGCAGTGCTGGTTAATGGCTGGACTTGGTGTTCTTAAAGATCTTTGCCAAACTAAATAGTTCTATGATTCTATGTTCATACTGCTGCCTAGAGGATAACACCCCACGCACAGACCTACCATTGTTATTGCTGTGATGTGAAATCCTTTACTCTACTCTGTTCTATTCCAAGATACTTTGTGTGATGACAACCTGCACAAAGTGACTGAATTTCCCAAATTCAGAAACATCAAGGATGAAAATCTTGGTGCTTCTTGTCAGGTGGGACAAAGATTGCTCTAGGTAAGGCCAGGAAGACTCATGGTTCCTGGAACTGCAAGGGAAGGAAGATAAAAGAAAAGTTATTATCAGACCAGCTGGGCAACTGCACATTGTTGATTCCATTAAATGTTTGCTAGTGGGCTCAGGAGTGTAAACAAGAGCTCTGATTGACATAAGTGAAGAGAAGGAGAAAAATTTGTAGCAGATAATGTATTTTATATTAATGATCTAAATAAATAGTGTTGTGTAGTTACCATGTCTTAGACAAGTTTGCAAACATTCCTAATCTTCTCACTTCTGAAAGAGTTACATGACCATCAACTGGATAGGGAAGAAATTCAGTGTGTACACATGCGCATGGCATATATCTAAACACTGGTGATAAAACTAGTGCTAAATGGTGGTAATTTTAGATCATGATTATACAGCAGAGCATTGCTTTTTTTATTCCCATGACTTAGACTTGCAAAGTTTACTTACCTTTCTCACAAAAAAAGAATTTGTTTTTAAGCCCCCAAAGCTGGACAGTACTTGAGCTGCTAGCATGCAGCATACTGTCTGTAATTAATATTATTTAATTGCTTCTTTAGAATCCCTAATCTATAAAGCTTTTCTTGGCACTCAGGAGAAAGGAGAGAAAGTGAAAATGTCACCAATGTGAATGTGAAAGCTTTGGAAAGGAATGAAAGGCACTACAATAATACAAGTTGTTGCAACAAGCTTCCAACAGAGATTTGTCTCCAGAGCTCAAGACCCTGATGATGCTACAGAAAGGATCTCATTAAATATCCAAGTTCAGAAGACTGCTTCAAAAACAAGTCAGTTGGATGAGGCACCGTGTTCTTTAAATGACTGCTGAAAATTTTTGAGCATTAGCCTTCCTTGCTGGTAAATGTATACTAAACCCTCAGTTATTATTAAGGTGATTTTATCTTGGTGAATTTGTCATCCAAATGGGATTTTATAGGATATGTTGGGAATTTTCCAACAGAAACTTTTTTTTTCATTGGAAAATGCAGCTTTATCAAAACCACAGTTTTTTTAATGGAAATGTACATGCCAACTTCGATACAGATGGAATTTTCATATCAAAAAATCAAAGAAGTAGAGAAGCCTAAGTCATAACAGCCTTCTAGTTTGGCTCATTTATCTGGCTGTGGGGAAGACTGAGATTTCTGGATGCGCATGACTCTGCCTGAAGACTTGAAGATCTGTTTTCTACCCTCAAGGAAACTACTCCTTTCACCCAGCTGTTCTGGGATGAGTTGCTTTTCATCTGGAAGCAAGAGTGAGAAAATGAGGCTTGCTTTGCAGCCCGGTGGTCATGACTCACACGTGCAATGTAATTGCCAGAGATGCAATATGATGATAGCACCAACATACAAGAACAGAAACCAAAGGGCGTTCATGTCTCTGGTCAGATAACAGCCGAGAAAATTCAGTGATCTGCCTTCTTCCATTTTAGTTCCAACTGCACCTTGTGACTGCAGCCAGACACAGTATGCATGGAAAATACACTTGGGAGCAGTCACCCTCAGAACATGGTATTCCAATGATATAAAGGACTACAAATGGAGAAGAGACTCAAAAAGGGAAAAGTATTTCGTCTTTCCAAGGGAGTGACTGACAATGAAACCATAAATACATTCTGGAGAAACACTCTATGATCTGTAAAAATAAGAGGCTTTTGCCTCCACATATCTTATCTCTTGACAGGAGTTCAGCCATTTCAGATTTTCTCCAGGTATCCAGAATTGCTAAGTAAGCATGCCGTTGCAATAAAAGAACATGCTGTAGCAAGATAATAAATGTGACTTGCTTAACAACTGTGTTATCTCATATGGCCAGGCACAAGAGTAGATAGCTTAATCTAAGTCTACATGTGCCTTATGCAAAGGGCATAACAAACTGTAAGTCACACACTTTGAATTATCATCCATCCATTTGCAATGTAGCCACCCTCCTTGAAAAATACAGATAGACAGAAATTAAATATGAAAATTGTCATGGAATTTACTACAAAAAAATGAAGCCTCATACCTAGTGGGGAAGGGCCACCACCCACTTTCGTTCTGTGCTGCAAAAATACCTTTTGCAATTATACTGCAATGAATGGACTTCTGCCAGTTTAATGCTTTGTTTCCCATTACAATCTGTCATGACAGGTGTGATTTTTGTACCTTGTATTGTGGGAACTCCTGACCTTCACATTAATGTCTTCATACTGATAATAGCTGAAAGCCCTTCCCCACTGCAGTACTTAAAATTCTTTTGTCTGCTTGGTTTCTGTCTGATTAATGTAGAAAGTCCAGAGTTCATTTTGAAGCAAAGCAAGAACACTTTTCAAATATTTCAAATCCAGCTTTCATTTCTTTATACTTGAAAGTTGTTCACAAACATACTATGTTGTTTGTACCAGATATAGCTATAGATAATGATGTTAATCTTTTTTTTGGTCATATTTTGTATTTAAAATCCATTTTCAAATGGCTTTAAGTTGATTAGAATTATTACTTTAGAGTCAAAATTCTATGATGAGGCCTGATAGGTTGCTTTGAAAATATTGTTTGCTGTCTCCCAGAGTACAATATACTGACTTTCTGTAGCTATGTAACATGTTTATAGTACTCATTAAGCTTTTACTAGCCTCTTATAAATTTATTTTTATTATTTATACTAAGCCTCTAAGACTCAGTGTAAAGAATAACATTTCTCTATTCTTTACCATCCCATTTTATCAAACAGACATCACTCTTCTGATTATTTTAAACTGGTGCATCTTCTTTATGACTGAAATGCATACCACCAATTGAAAACACAGATTATGGATTTTTAATTCTCAGTTAGAGAAAGGAGTTGAATGATACACAAATATTGAACAGAGCCTTGGCCCAGGAATATATTTGACTCCAGAGACTACATCACTAATGTAAACTCACCAGTTGCAGCCAGAGTGGCAAGAGATCATGTTAGGTGAAGCTAGTTTGTTTTTAGGAGCTGGGGTTGGAGCATGGGGGACTGGTGGTGTTTTTTGAAACCACTTGTGCTTTGCTTTATCTTATGTTTGTAAGGTGTAGATGACCTCTTAGGTGACATCCAATTCAAACTGGGATTTCATCCCAGTGTCGTTTGCTAGATGAAACAAACTGGATCCAAATCTCAAGTTCAGTTCACCTGCTGGTCCTGTACAGGTGTCCCATAATGTCCTGCTCAGTGTATTGGTGTGGGTGTGTCCAGCAACAACTTTCTATTGGACACTTCTGGTCCTCTGCTGAACAATGACTACAACAGTAGTCTCAGCTACTGTTCTAATTACTGGAATGAGAATATCAATTTCATTACTATCTGGGGATTAATCACTCCTGATTAAAATCCCCGTTTTAAAAGGAAAGCAAGAATTTTTTTTTTCTGCTTACAGGGCATACGAATGCTATATTCACTTCTCTTTATATTCTAAGAGTTCCAATGCAATGTTTCACCAAAAGGAAGGAGTTGGGATTTTATGTGATCTCATTTGCATGCACAGTGTGCCTTGCCTTGTAAGAATATATTTGACTTGCTTCTTTCCTTTGTTAATATGTTTTACATAGTAGAAATGATGGCTCATAAAAAGATTGGGGGTTTGTACTGCAGTCTCCAATGTGGACAGCCTGAGAAACATACTCCTGAAGTTTCTTTTTTCACCCTTCAAAAATTGTTTTGTTTTTTTTTAAGTCAGCATGTCTAGAAGAGTCATGTAACTACCACTGAATGGCACAATCGGGGAAAATATATTTTCCAGATGCAATAAAAGTTACTGTATTTTATTTCCTATTTTCTGGGGAGGAAATGACTTCTAAAAGTCTCCTATGATTTTTCAAGAAATAAAAAAAAAGAAGATAAATTAGTTCCTGCAAATTATACATTTCTACAGCATTCCTTTTAATAAAAGTATGCCATTTTCAGAAGAAGTAAAAGAGGGATTTTCTAATTGCAATGTTCTCCTTTAATTAAATTTAATCAGATATTTTGTAGCACATGGGATGTGTACATATGGGTGTTCAATAAAATTCTTATTACTCTTATCTCTCTTGAAAGTACATATAAACACAGAATGACAGAGTACATTTCACCAAATTTATTATAATATTTTTAAATTAAAGGCAGATTTCAGTTCAGTCATGATAAAAAGCTCAGTTTTGCTTCCATGTAACTGTTTGGAAAACTTTGATACAGCTATAAGAATTTAAAGGAATTCTCAAACTTTTAATTTGGTTAACTCTACAATGCATACTAGTGATAGCAACAGTAAAAATTTCCTGTGTGCTAAAACTCGACCTAAAGAGATAATTTAATTATTAAATAGCTTCAAATGCGTTGAAATACATTTGAATTATTTGATGAAATATTCTGGTAGTTTCTAGAAATGTGCCTTGCAATACATGACAATTGATATTCTTTCAAAATGTTGAAATATATTTTAGAAGATACTTTATCTGAAATAATATTTTGTCTTTTGGCCAGTCTCCTGCCTCTGTTAATTATGTGGACTGTATGAAGAGAAAGAGATTTATCTTGAATCCATGATAACTCCTCAAAGTCTAGACTCTCTGTGTTACATTTCACCCTTCTGAGAATCTATAAAGCTCTTCTCTTACATTTCACAAATTCAAAAGTCATCCTGTAATACAAAATAGGTATTAGATCCCTTCAAAAGAGCTGTTTGAAAATCTCGTAAAAGAAAGCCCTTCCCCCACCCCCAAGCACTCATTTATTATACTTCTAAGGGGTAGATTTTCAAGGTATTGCTCTCCATCTGTATTTGAAGAATTAATCAACAGCTTTAGATGGATTCCTTTTTCTTTGAATCATCAAGGAGAAAGTGTTTAAGGCCAGCTGTCAAATCCATTTTTCTTTCACTTAGGCTGGATAAAGAGAGCTTGTGATTTTCTTGCTGGCCTTGCACAGAAGTGAATCTACATATGAACACACTGAGGTTTAGGGAGATTTAGGTTCTGATTTCTGCAGACTAGGAAATGCAAGAGGCATTTTGAGAGTTCTTGAATTTTTATCTTGACAATCTGTTGTTGAATAAGTTCTCCTAAAGCTGTTTAAGGTGAAGCCCCAGAAGAAAATATCTTGATGTTAACATCTGTCCATTTTTTACAACACTACTAATGTAGCCCTGGTTCATGCCTGAGATGTTTTGGTTTTCTGGAATTCCTTTCCGAGGGAATTTTCTGTAAACAAGAGACATGTTTTTGTAACTGCTAATTTGTTTTCATTCTTTCCCTAGGAGGGATTTCTTCTTGATGTCCCTCTGGTCCAACCAATGGGATTGAAGAGGTTGGTCTTTGTTTCACCAATCAAATTGGCCTGTGTAGAATAGTATATAAGCAAGACACATCTCAAAAATAAGGGAGTCATTTTCAGCCTTCTGAAGTCGGAGTCTTTGTGTCGTTGTGGTGTACAACAGTGTCACTACTAATGCAGTACAAAAGACAATATGTGCCATACAATTTATTTTCAAGTTGGCATATCTTTATTTATAAGAAAATGATGTCATGTGTGGCATGGATATGAAATCATTTTCATGTTTTCCACATCTCCTTGTCATCTGGCCAGTAGGGAGGCCCTGACAACAACCCAGGTCTCTGGTTACTCTTTCCCACATGCCTCAGTTTCCAGCCTCATGTCATTAATCCAGTGCCAAATCAGGGAAAGGCTGAGGCAGAGTTGGGAAGGCTCTTGGTGGTACATGTGCTCCCTGAAGTCAATCCTCTTGCCAAAAGGTAGGATCACACTCTCTATAGGCTGAAGTCCTAATATCAGTTTGTCCTACCTATTTTTAAAAACAACCAATAATAGAGACCCCATAACTTCATGGCCAGTGCTACTTACCGGTGTTTACTACTCTTATCTTTAGGATATTCATCAAGAGCTAATACAGTAAACTCCTTTGATTCTGCTTAATTCTATTACTTTTGTATTATCTTTTCCATTTTCTTCACTATTGATTTAAAAAAAAAATCATTGCATTTTTTGTAATTACAAATTCAGGAAAAGCTTTATACCAGCCAAGTTCTCTAAAGTGCCAAGTGGAGCAGGGGGACTATTTTAACTGGCCTATATTTAAGACTCCTATTTATACATCCCCGTATGATGTTTGCCTTTTTTGCACAATGCTGATTCATGCTCTACTCGTCCCCTGTGATTCTCAGAACGCTTTCTGCAGAGCTGCTGCCAAATCATTCATCTCCTTTCCTGCACATGTTCTCAGTCAAATGTGCCTGCCTCTGTTGAACTGAATTGGCATAGAAGAGAAAGGTCAGGTGGTTTTCACACGGTTGTCAGGACCACTCTGAAACCTGAGCCACTTCACTGGTTGCCTTGCAATCTCTCCAAGCTTGATATCATCTGGAAAATTAAAAATGCAGTTTTCACTCAATTGCTCCATTGATTAGAGTGTCAGTTGCTGGGCAGCCCTTCTGCAGAGCAGCAGTCAATACCTCCTCCTCCTCCTTTGGCAGGGAAAAGCTGATCATGACTTTGAGAATAAAATTTTCCAAACGCTTTCACACTTATTTCACAGATGTTTCATCTAGACCATTTCCCCCTCTTTGCTTGATGGAATGTGAGTCTGTGTCAAATATTCTGTGTACACAAGACATATAATAGCCACTGTTTTTCCTCTAGGTATAAGAGTTGTTGCCCTAGCTCCAAATGGTTTTTACTTTTCTTTCAGTTTTGAACTGCCAGCATATCAACAGACTGAGAAAAGGAAAATAAAGTCAACAGGAAAGATCTTTGCTTTAATCAGTATATGGCCCCCAACATCTAAGTAATGTGTTCAAGAATACCATGCATAGTCTAAGCTGACAATTTTCTACCCTTATCCAAAGGTGTGCAATAATTCATTGCTTACTACAGAGAAATTTGGGGAAACACTGTGCATAAAGTGCTGGAGAGGTGACACTTTATCAGCAGGCTGAGCTGGTGGGGTATACTTCACAGAAAAAAAAATAATAAATGAGTAACAGGGGATAGCTGCTGGAGGTGATAATAACAGGTCATGTTACAGCACCAGGAGACCCGAGAATACCTAAGGAGGAAAAAGTCCAGTGGGCTGGGCTCGAACAGAGTGTCCAGAAAATGTCCTATCTTGTGGGACCTCTCTGCTGTGTGTGGCATTGCCACAACTGGTCCTGGAATATCCAGCTACAGGCTGGTGTGTGAAGTCCAAGAAGGAAGCTAACAGCAAAAAGCTTGAGAAAATTAAAAGGGATGAGAAGACAAGAAAATTCAGTGAAAACTCAAGCAATTCAGACCACACAGCTGAGAAAAAGAGTGGTTATAAGGTGTTTGGATCACAGACTGAGTATCTGCGCAAACCAGGAGAGATCTCGCAAAGAAAACATTTATTGGTGTGGACACTTAATAAGTAATACTTATTAAGTACACTTAAGTACACTTAATAAGTAATGGAACACTTATCCATTGAAAATGTGTTTGTGCTGGGGTCTCCATCAGTGACATTTGTAAAAACTGGACTAGTTTTCAAATTAGTTTGTTTTTCTACAAGTTGGGCTGCAGTTCAGAAGTCATGTGATGCTTGTCCTGACTTTAGTTTTGTTCACGCACAAACAGATCAAATGTCACTACCATGTTTCTGCATGGGTAATAGTTGTTGTATTGCTTTTCTCTAAAGTTTAAGAGAATAGGTTGAATAGCAGAGCATCTCTGTAGAGAGAATCCAAGCACACCTGGAGACAACTGCTTTTAAAGGAAGAGAGAAGGAAGAAACAGAGCAACCTGTGAGGTGAGTAGCACTCACAGCTTCTAGTGGCACTCATCAGATCCAGAGGAGGAACACAGAAAAAAGATCATTGGGCTGGAACACCTGTCCTGTGAAGTAAAAGCTATGAAAACTGGGGTTGTTCAGCCTAGAGTAGAGAAGTTACTGGCAAGACCTTACTGCAGCCTTTCGTTTTATAAAGGAGGCTTATAAGACAGAGAAAAACATTCTACAATTTGCCTAACACAACAAGGAGTTATGGTTTCAAACTGGAAGAGGGTAGAATTAGGTTGGCTGTGAGGAAGAAATTATTTTTGGAACAGGTTGCCCAGGGAAGTAGTGGATGCCAAATTCCTGGGAATGCTCGAGGCCAGGTTTGACAGGTATTTATGATTCTGTGTAAGTCACAACAAGGTTTCTGGGGAGCTGATGTCAGATGATAGCACATCCAGAGGAAACTCATTTTTCCTGTTTCTTCTGATGCAACATTTTGACATAGCACTTCAAATTTTACTATGCAGTGTCATGCAAAATCAATAATAAGAAGCGTGTAATTAAAAAGATTACCTCTTTCAAACACAAATAGCGCTGCTTGGCTATCTTAAAAACACTTTACTAACAGCAACAGTGGAAAGTGGGATGGCTAAAGGATGATAACCCCAGAGGGCAGTATCTAAGCAGCTTTTTAACCAGAAATGCTGAGCAGTTTCTAAATAGCTTTTTATTGAATTTTCAGGAAAAAGAACGAGACTCATTCATTAAGAGATCTTACTTTGTTGAACCTTGTTACTACCACTCCCTGTGACCCAGTAAGTAAGACGCATACCTAAGAGGAAGGATATATGAGTTCCAAATCTTACTTCAGCAGCTGTGAGTACCTGTTACAACTTATGGAACACCTCTGACAAGATCAGAGCAGCCCTCCTGGGATATGCAATAGCATTGTGTTGGAGCCTCTAGGAGGGGAAGAGTGAGAGGAATGCTTTTAAATGCTGGAGGGCTTTGAAGGTGGGTTGGTTTTTTTCATTAAACTCAGCCATTGGAACATTACAAAGGCCCACAGCACCTTCACTGTTGTGAATTGATGTCCTCATTCCTTAGATTTTGTTACATATGACCCATTCTGTTCAGTGACAAAAGAGTAAAAGATGGCGTGGGTTGGTGTTTTTTTCTGATGGATATAAACCAATGACTCTTCTGTACCTTTTTAGCTCTCAACCAGCAAATTGCTTGACTTGTGCAGTTCTGTCTTTGGCTTTGTTAAGACAACACACAGCTGAGAGTTGCTAGAGAAGCCTCTGCTGGAGCACAGTTTTTCACCCCCTAATGCCACAGAGCAGATCCCACATCAAGAAGAAGCTTAAACAGTCAGGGACCTTCTTTTTATTCTTTGTGTTGGGCAACTGAGTTCCAAGTGCTCATTTACTCACATAAAATCACAGGAAAATGTTAATTGCCCACAGAATATTCTCTTTTTCCCCTTTCTGACTATCTCACCCTTTCCTCATTCCTCCTATTCCCTCCCTGCACCCCTCCTCGCCCACAAATTTTTGCAGCTTTATGTGGGTCAGGATGCATTTTAGACAGTGAGCAAGTGTGAGAGCTGCATGGAGCACAAGGCTTAGGAAAGGGTCCATTTGCTATCTTCTCCCAGGGAGCTAATTGCTGTCCTCCAGCCCATAAGTCATCCTCCCTTTCCAGCTACCAAAGCTCACACTGAGGTGATAGACCATTCCCTCCATTCCTGACCTGCCGGGATAAAAAGCATGAGTGTGAAAATGAAAGCTGTGTTGTGCTGAGTCTGAAATGCAAACAGGTCTTTTATCAGTGCACTTCAGAGGAGAAGAGTTGCAATGCATGGCTTAGATGAGCTAGAAAGCCACAATGCAGGTACCCAGCAACTTGGAAAATTGTAGCAAGGAACAGGAAAGAGATCAATCTGTGTTGTACAACCATCCCTCTGTAACATTAAAGATATCCATTATATCTAGCAATGGCCAAGACATTTTTCTTATTCTTTCAAAATATTGAGTGAATTCACAAATGACTTTCAATAACCCATTGGTATTCATTTTCTTTTTCTAAAATAAACTTGTCTAGGAAAAATTATGAATACCACATTCATTACGATAGAAGGTTTTCTAAGACATAGTCTGTCTGATACATTTCCTTACAGCCAAAGAGTATGAAAAGATAAATTCCATTTTCAAGTTTCTGAATTGTATAAGTCCCATTAATTTTAATAGCTAAGCCAGAGAAAGAAGCATTTCTTGTAAACTCTTCTAGTTGTTTTGATGTACAGTAGAAAAAGGTACTGGATATTAAAATGTGGTCTGTGAATTTTGCAGAGTTTTTCATTATATTCTGTGGATTTGCTTTTTTTTCCATAATGCATCAAGGTATAAAACCCTTGTGTCTGTGCAAACAATAGGAAACAAGTAGCATTTGCAGACAACTTTGATTCCAGTCTAAGGCCACCTAACTTTGGCCACCTGTTTTAGAGCTGTGGAAACAATTAAGTCCTTTCTCTGTTGCATAAAATGCACTAAATATATTCACTATCAGCATGAAATGGGAAATTAGGAGGAAAATGTTGAGAAACAGAATAAAAGATAGCACTAAAAAGTCTCGTATTTGCAACTTCATGGCATAGCCCAGTGAGAATATGAATTCTCCTTGGATGCAAAATGGGCATGAAGTGAACTACTACACAGCTGAACTAGGAATAATGTGAAGCCCATGGATGGGAGTGACCTTGAGGAGATGTAACACTATATATCCCATCTGTACATCTACTGGAGGTAGGGGAATACCTAAGGGAGCTCTGGTGTCTCCAGTTAGTAATAGTGAACGGCCATAAGCTTCTGTACCTTCTGTTGCTACTGCTTGACTTGCAGACCCACTTGACAAAGGGGGGTTCCCAGTTCTGCTCCACTAGAGAGAATTACTATAAAGAATAGCTTTGTCGAGTTTTTCTTAATTTGCAACAAATTCAATGAAATCTGTAGTTTACATTAAAAAGTAGGCTTTCTATTCCCCAAGGCAATGGAGAAAAATAATGGCAAATCTACTTTGGTAATCTAAAACTAAATAAGGGTTTGGATTACTTTTTCCAGACATTATTCCTATTTGCCGTTTCTTCCTCAACAATTCAGAAAATCAGATTTCTGGCATTGACACAAAACTAACCTGATAGTCCTGAAGATGATCAGAGTGCAATTTTCTCCATGCATTGTGCAGTATTTTCTTGGCTACATTCAGCACTAAATATGTGCCAGGTATCGAAGCAGAACTAATGGCATTGTTATCATATCTGGGAGATACAACAATTTCAAATCCAAGAGCATCCCTAATTATATTATATTTCGGTGGTCTTGCCATCCTCATCCTTTGAAGGGAGTGCAAATAGGGCAAATCCTTTCAACTAGTGCAAACACACAAAAAGCATCAGTGGGACACAGCATAGCCTCATGACAGGAGAACCTTATAATACCTGATGTCAAGGGCATGTTTCTCTTCACCCTGATTTTATTTTGCTGGAAATTCCTTTGAGGAGCAAACCTCCCTATAAAAATTTTAGAAACGCTAAACATGACAAACCAAAGATTTTACAGTTGCATTTAAACCACAAATTGGAAAAAAATCCAGCTGCATCTGAGAGGTGATTGAGGTTTTGGGGGGGTTTTGTGGCTTTGTTTGTTTGTTTTTGTTTCTTGGGGGTTTTTTGTTGGTTTGTTTTTTGTGGGTTAGGTGCCCTTTTTTTGTTTTTTGGGATTTTTTTTTTTGTTTGTTTAGTTGGTTGCGCTTTTTTTGGCTTTGGGGGGGTTTTTTTGCTGCCTTGCTCTATTTTCTGCACCTTAAGACACTTATTCTGTAGAAGTTCATTCAGCCCGACTGGACCTGAGTTTGTGAGAGGTATCAAGGAATATGATCAGTATCACTGAGGAAACAGAAAAATGAGTTTTGACTATTCCTGTACACCTCAAACACCTTCTGTGCAGCAAAATACATTTTAAGTATCTTTTCATATGCCCTTGAGATTACAGTAGAAGTGCATAATTGTCTATAATTCAAAGTATAGAGTAGCATCACTCAATATTTATGTTGGAAGGGACCTCTGCTCAGGGCTTCAAACTGAGAGTAATTTGCACAGGGCCTCCTTGCCCACTTGAGATCTGAATGCTTCCACGGAGGCAGATTTCACCTGCTCTCAACAGAGCAATCTGTTTTTCTGTTCAAACAGTAAAAAGAAAATGCATATATGAAAGGAAATAACGTTTTTTTCATGTGTTTGCACAGGTACACTTCTAGTGTATAGATGCTATTTCACTACAGGTAATCAAGGCACAATAGAAATACCATTGAAAACACATTCAAATGCATCAATTATTTATATACTACTGCATTGTCTCATATTTACTGCAGAGAAACTCCAGATTAAACTGGAAGCAATGATAAATTCTGCCCTCTGTACCTATGAGTTGTCTCTTGTGTTATATCCACTGCCTGCTCCCAGAGTTCATTTGCCATGGCACTGAAAAATCTCTTTTTCTCATACTGGCTATTAAGAAAGAAAGGCTATATTTTAAGACAGTTACTTTCAAAGTAAGCTCTTCTGGAAGAGTCACACACAATTTTACTGAATCAGCACGTATTAAAATCCAAAAAGTGAACACAATCAGGATTATCACACTACCAAAAATTGCTCATTCCTGGAAAATTCCATGAAGAGATTGTCTCAGATCTGAAAAGACTTATGTCCCAAACACATCTCTGGAGCACAGGGCCTCATTTTACACCTACCTAATGTTTCACTAGGGGATACTGAGCACCTCCAGCTGATGGTGAGCTATGGAAAATGAATACTCTGTGTATGACCATAAGTCTCCCAAACAGAATTCTGCTTGGAACAGTCCAAGGTCCTTTGTTGCTAAAAGAAGTGTCCTTGTGTGTTTGCTGCAAGCCAAGTTTCTAAATGGTTTCTCACACTCGTAATTTCCCATTTAAATTAATGGAATAGTGGCAACATTTACTTTAATGGCTCCCATAATATGCAGCATCATTTCTTGCGTAAGTTGCTTCACACAGCTGATCTGCTACAGCACAAAATTATACCAAAAAACTCTTTATTTTAATGATATTTAATGAAAGATATTTAGTTTTGCTCTGTACTTCTTGGGAAATCTCCCAGTCTACTATCCAGCACAGGGTCTGTCTTTATTGATATGCATCTTATATGGCAAAAGAAGAGGGTGGTTTTATAGAATTTGTGGAATTTTGCTGCCTGTGTTTTGGTTTGTTTTTTTGTTTTTGTTAGCATTCCTGCTGCCATGTGTGATGGCCAGAAAAACACTAGTATAAGGGAATATGCTGTTCACAAATCCCTCATTTGTGCTCAGAGGCCAAGAATAGAGGAAATGATGAAAATGTATATTCCAAAACAACAAAGATCTTCCAACCCCATGACAAAGAGCTACAGCTACTAGTGGTTGCTTTCCTGTAATAATTGGAACTTAACTGCTCATCACCCTGAAAGATGTGGAGCAAACTCAGTGATCAGAGATAAAACATGAGACCACCAAAAAGCAGCCATTCCTGGCTGCTTTACCAGAATATACATTACACCAGCAATCACACGGAAAAACAACTAGAAAACACTGAAAAGAACAAAATTTACATGGTAAGGTCCCCAAGACTATGAATGTCATCTTGAAATGCATCATTGTACACTTAAATTATTGTCATATCTGCAGGCTCCAGTCAAATGAAGGCCCATTTCTTTCAGGTTTTTACTGATTCAAAAAATCAGTATTCTGCTTGTAAGTTCATAATCCATACATAATCTAGAGCCATTTGGTTTCAGGCTATTTGGCATGAAAGTGTTGTTTTATGTTATTGGTCTGCTCCCCCTTGAGCTGGAGTCAGTAAACAGATGGCCAAGGACTTCATAAGAAAATGAACCAGGGCCAAGAAACATATTCAATGAGGCTTATTCAATCTCTGATTTATTGATCTGGTGCATCAGAAGACGCAGGGACCCTACTGTGACCACTGAAATGAATGTGAATTGTAACATCAAAATCTCCCTCTATTCAAAGTGCATCTTTTCTATGCAGTTAAATTAGCTACCGATATATACACATCACAGGCTGTCTTTCTTCTGAATCTGACCTTCACAGGGAGTTCTTTATTAAATAGCTATTGTACACGTAGAAGCTATAATAGACAACATACCCTAAAATAACCTACTTAAGGTTAGTGTTTGCACAGTTAGAACATTATTCAATTGGTTCTAATTTTCTTACACATTCAGTCTTTGGTTTCCAGCCATTCCAGATATAGAACAGTTCATTAAAAAAAAAAAAATCCACACCCACTTTTTACCGTTTTGTCATGGTAGTGTTCAATGAACCCTAGGCAGAGACTAAAACAGGTCTGAAAAATACTGGGTTTTTAAGTGACTATTTCAGAGACTTGCAAATATGCAAGGCAGGATCCTTACTGCCCTGTGGAGCTCAGCTGCAGAAGGAGGGAACAGATAAAGTACTTCATTCTCACAGCAGCCTGTCTTATTTATACACTGAAGTTTTGCTGTGCAGTTTTAAGACACACCTTTGAGGCATTCGCATGTTCCTAGGGATTTAAGGAAACTGGATCCAGTAATAAAATCTCTGCTCTTTTAACTCCCTCCAAGTCAACACAACTAAGGCAGCAGAAGTTGCTGCCTATAGTTATTAAGGTCAGTGAGATCCCAGTGTGCTGGTCTCTTACATGACACAGAGCACAGAATATCCTGCCTGCAGAAGAAATTTCTTTTTGTGCTAAACAAGCTACATCTGTCAGCCTGAGTGTCCCTGTGCATTTCAGAAGGACATGTGCTCCTGATTAACAATTCCCAGGCCGTTTTGAATTTGCCATTTTCCAAAGTGAATTATTCTCCTGATTTAGTAATCAGTGTTATTGTTAATATGTTTCATTTTACTTGCCAATCTTAATTTTAACAGATTTAGTACCTGCAAATTCACCCTCTCAGAAACTGGGTTGGAAGGGACCAATAATGATTCAGAGTTAAAATAACAAGCAGCTACAGCACAGGCTTACATACAAAGACTTTGTAGTTGGAGAATGTAACAACTTACACTTGCAGAAGGGAAATCATAGCACTCACCAGTTTATTATATGTAGTTCTTTTGAGGGCTCTGTGTAAAGTGAATTTACCTCATTAGGAACAAGGAAGTAATAAAAAGTGTGTAATGAAAAAAAGTGTGTTTCCTGCAAAATATTCATAAAATAATGGCTGCTGTCATAAAGTGGAGCAATTGCAGGTCTTGACACATGGTTATTACTTATTATTTTAAAATTAACATATTTACTTGATAGAGAAAGGATGTGCTATTATCATAAAAGATGCATGTTATTATACCTAACCATCAGTATTATTTCAGCACCTCAATAAAAAATCTAACATTTTTGTATTTCTCAAATTTTGTGTAAGACATGTTCAATATACTGGAAACAACTTGTCCAATTTCCTCCTGCTTCTGTAGAAGTCTCATTTTAAATGGGACTTCTAATTAGGTCAAACATGTTTAAAAAAATTCAGGAAAGGCTGAAATCCTGCCTAAATGAGAACAGCTCTTCTTTGATGTGGTAATTAAGTTTTGGTAGAACTATAGCAATAATTCAGAAGCCTGAAGAGTAGAGACAGAAAATGTTTGAATGGTCAAATGTTTTATTAACATACTGGGCAGAAAGGAAAAAGAGAAAAGAATACAGTGGTAGGGGAAAAAAGACAGAAGATGAAAGACAAGAAATGAAGAGAGGGCAAAATACTGTGAAGGAAAAGAAAAACAGTATAAAGGAGGGAGACAAAAGGAGAAAAAACAGAAGTGTGAGAAAAGGAAAAAAGAGTAAGAGAAGAGGAGATGAGATCTGGATGGCAAAATGGAAATTAAAATGAGATGGAAGCATGTGACAAGAAAGATAAAGTGAAAAATGAAGTTTATTTTTAAAAGTGCGTGTGTCAGCCATAGCAGCATCTGGAAGGTGAGGAAATTCAAAGCAACAATAGCAGAGGTGACAGTTATCTGTTGGAGCAAGGCTTTCAGTACCTTCTGAAGGAAAACTAATAAAATGTCCAGATAACCATCTGCATATGCTCACAGCTTGACTGCAGGAACTCTTGCCATCTCTTGCAATAATACAGTCTACCAGCATCTGCTTGAGGTAGGCATCATTTCTTCTCATTTCTCCACTAAACAGCCAGTGATATGGGAACACAGTGGATTTTTGCCAATCACATACCACCATGCAATATGTTTTGTTGTTGCCAAGATCAGAACTCTGATCCAATAACTCCCAGGCTTCCAGCTCATGCTCATGCTCTGTGAAAAATCACTTCAATCATCACAGGACAATGAGAAGATTGCTAGCAGGCAATCTTATCAGCAAAACCATCTAACATGGACAATTTAAAGATTTCTTTGTATGGCACCAGCTACAGTAATCATCTAAGGATGGTGCTGTGTGAAAAATACATAACAAATTAGCAGCATCAAAAGCTTAAAAAGATTGCCAGGCAACCATGGGTTTGCATCATTCAGAGATTGCTTCGTGTAAAGGCACTTTATTTTGATTTGGTTGATTACAGCCTTTCTCCATCAACCATACACGTTAGGAGATGAAAATGGGGTTACCACCTGCCTGCTCCATTTCAAGCAAGACAATTCCTGCTTTCATTCTTTGTTTTGCATACTGTCCCCAAGAGTGGGAGAAGAGAAAATTCAATAGTGAAGCATAATTGCCATTTCTTTATGACTTGAGCTGAAAACACTGTTGCACAGAAATCAGAGAAGTACTCAGTATCCCTGGGATGAGGATATTAGAGAAATAAACCTTTTAAACTAGGCCCTGTGTGCATCCTTCTTCCATATCATGATTAGCTATTCTGAAAGAGGACTGACATGAGAAAAATAGGACATCTCTCCATACCAGAATTTTCAACATTAGTTGAAATAGTTTCCTGTTATTACTTTTGTTGCCACTTTTGTTACCATATTTGTGGTGCTTTTGGATTTCACTCAGTCTCATCATGATTAATGCCTTTGAAAATTGGCCTGCAAGTTCTGATAAACTTGAACTTCATGGTGCAACCATGTCATTGGTATGGTGAGACTTTCAACTTGTGCCTCATGAAGCTGAAAACTACTGGGAAAAGCAACAGCAATCAGCATGGACAAGCTGATAAACCACATCTGGAGAGTTTCTAGATCTGCTCTCTTGGAAGCATAAGGTTCAAAAGCATTTCTTTCTAAAAGAGCTGGTAAGCAACCATCAAGAACAGAAAAAACATTTTGAGGCCCTCAGGTAACTTTGACATCCAGGGCAAACAGTTATTAAATTTAAGACCATCGTTCTAATCTCGTATTTTGATATCTGAGAAGTAGCAATAAAATTTAAAATGTCTTTAAAGTTTTCTCTTCTTCCACCTTGCCCAGAAGGAGGTGCAAAGTAGTCCACTTCACATTCAGAACTATCAAACTGGAACCTAGGAAAATTTAGCATTAAAAAACTCTCAAGGCTGAGGTGGTGTCTTATTTTTGCATGCAAATGCTACATAAGTGAAATTAAAATTATTATATATTGAAAGAAAAAGAAGCATTCAGAATCACCTTAAGGACATGACATCATTTGAACAATCTCAAGCCTCAAAACACAGTCCATCAAGAGACTTCACCTGTGCAGGCTGCTTCAAAGCTGTTCATCTCACAGGTTTCGCCTCTGAGCAGTGAGCTCTGGCCATTTTCAGGGGTTGAGATGCACTGAGCTGCTGATGGGTTTTTTATTATTTAGAGGGCTTTTGTGCAAAAATTTTTTTAAAGCGGCAACATAAGGCAGGCCAAAGGGGCTGCCAACAGAAGTATTCCACATATATGCTTCTCTACATGGACCAAGGAGACCATTTCACTAATATGCACTGAAGTGAGATACAATTTAAAGGTTTAAAAATTGGGCTTCTATAGTATATTCATATTGTTCCTACATTGTTTTGCTTCAAATACTCATCTTTAATATTTTTCAGTTCCATATGTATATATAGCGATATAGATATATATCTATATAGATATATATCTATACAGATCTATAGATGAGATGTAGATACATCTTTCTTCACTGACTGGTTACAATCAGAATACTTTTTCATCAGTCGAACTCAAAAAGAAAGAATCTTCCTGAGAAGAAGGAACAAGAATCACCATGGTAGTAAATTCACTGGAAGAAATTCAGTATACAATTAGTAAATCAATACTAATGTTGTTAAAAATGTAGAAAAACACTGTTCACAGTCACATTTTATCTTCTAATGGAACAATATTTGCTGCACCAGAATAAAAGAAAGCAAAGGGAAAACTTACATAACAAATAACACACAATAATTATTAACTATTACATTACTGATTACAAGAAAACAAGACACAGCCTCCGAGAATACATTAATTTTCACTTTTAGTTTGTGCAGAAAACCATCAAATGCATTTGAGTATTTTGTAGAAGAAAAGAGCACTCACAAAGCACTGATTCAAAAATATTTGTTCCTGAGGACCCCAGGCCTATGTCCACCCAAATCAGTGCAATGTTGCAGTGGTGGCACTGGAAATACATTGTCCGTATGTGGCATCAAACACTCCACAGCACAGATGTTGCTCTCAGACAAGGGACTTTCAAAATGATCTGTAATTCCATAGCCTCCAAAGAAAACCAGACAGTCCTTTGGTCATGGCTTGGACTATCCTGAAGGATCCCACCATACATCCCTACACACCAAAATTTCGAATTTTAATACTCAGCGCATGTCCAAGAGGCCACTATAAACATTCTAAGTTTGGTTGGGGTTTTTTTGGTAGCTCGAAATGTATTTACCCAAGTTAACAATTAATGGGATGACAGTGGTTCAGAGTCCCAGTAATCACTGAAGCTAAACACACTTCGTACACACTTTGTGTACAGGTCTTGGCCTTGTTTTCTTAGTCTTGTCCTGGTTCACTGACTAAAATGCAAAAGGAGCTTTATAGATATCTACTCTTCAAGTAACTTTTTGATAAAACTGCTGGGCACTTTTTCAAGATTTTACTTTGAAAAAACCACAGAAAATAATAAGTTGTCTTCAAAATATTGAACTTCAGTTGATCCTCAGGAAATTAAGCCGTTACTCTACGGCACTTTACTGCAAAGAGTAACATACCTCTACCATTTTCATTTTGTGCTTTGTTGTTGTATTTGTTATTATTTGATATTTCTTTTTCTTCTTAAGCACAGATGCTTTTTAAAGCTCACAGACTTTAATAGCATCTTCTTGTTAGATAAAACCTGTGAATTGTGATAGGAGTTTTATAAGAGCAGCTAAACAAAATGGTTCTAGAAAATAGATTCAGGTTTTCCCAGATCATCACATCTAAAACTGGAGAAATTAAGTCTCAAAACCAGTAGAAAAAGAGATACTGTTCTTTTATATCACACAGTTTTGAATTAACAGAAAACGTCGGGCATACTTCATACACAGAAATTAAACCATCATATTTCTTTTTTTAAAAAAATTCAGACGTTATTATATGTATGTTCTATTACTCCTGTGGTCTCCCATAAATCTGAATCTCCCTTTTATTATTTTGGTCTAGATATTTATGAGCTACATATTTAAGAGAATTAACTGCTTTGCATTATCCTCTGCTTCTCAATGGATTGTTATGGAAAAATACAACCAAACAACAAACACAGTCTCTGACCTCTGATGCCTCACAAGTGAATGATTTCAAGGAGCTGCTAAAAACTTGGGAAATGTTATTCACATTTCTTCAGTGTGAAAATACAGTTATAGGAAGGTTAAAATGCTGGTTCAGATTTACACAAGATAAAAACAGAACTGGAAAAGAAGACAAGCATAGTCTTGTCCCTTAAGTGTAACCCTTCTCACCTTCACTGCTCTTGTTAACATCTGATACCCCTGTGTAGCTAGAATTATATTGGGATATTTACCATAATTATGAGCTATCAGCTGCTTTAGGTCAGAACTTTGACACTTGTTCTGGGCACAGCCTTCTCACAAGATCTGTCCACCTCACTTTCGGTTTCAGAGAAAACCCTCCTTTTGACGCGCCAGCGATTCTAACTGTTTTGCAGTGAGATGTCACTCATGATCCAGTGCTGATCTGCAATGGGCAGTTGAGCTCCATTCATTTTAAAAAATAGAAATAATGAGTGATAATAACTGGGCTGAAAGCTGCTGCAATAGATATGGTATTACTCAGAGAAGGCAAGAGGCACAGAAGTCAGGCAAGCAGCTCAGGACAGAGGTGTTGAGGGACTACAGACTCTATTCCCACATCTGCCTCTAGAAAACTCTGTCACTTGACTTCTCTGCATTTTAATTCCTATGAAAGAGAAACAGAGGAGATGACAAAAAGAATTTGCAACGTGCTGCAAGATCTACTGATAAAAAGTGTCCTGTGAGAGCTGAGTGTTACAAATATCCATACCTGCATGAAATAAAAACGTCTAAATCAGATTTGTCTCTGGGGTCACACAGCACCAACTCCTGAACTTCATTGAAGATGTCTGTCATGTTTAAATCCTACCATTCGCTGGAATACTCACAGACATCAAATGTAAAAAAAAAAAAAAAAAAAAAAGGGAAAGAACTTCCTCCAGGTTTTTTACCAGTGAAAAAACCCATTCCCTTCAACCTACCCAAAAGCGTCCCTTGCTGAAGTTGATGAGTGGAGCCATTTGTCCTTTCCTTGTGCTTCTTTCTGGAGCTTTCCAGTTTTTCAGACCTGTTAAAAATACTGCCAAGAGGATTCAGCCTTCCCACATCAGTCTCGATAATGCCACATTCAAAACAAAAACCATCTCCTGTTCTTCCGTTCCCAACCACTTTTCATTAACTGCTTTAGCTTTCTACATTGCAGTGTTGTTCTCTATCAGCTCTTCGATGATTTCTGCAATGTTTCACAACTACAAAGCCTTGAAGTCCCAAAGCCTATTTCTAGCTACAAAGCCTTGAATTCCCAAGGAAAAAAAAATGGTTTTACAGTGATCTGACCTTCATACATCTGAAAGTTCAAACCTCTGTGTGAGATCAAAAAGTCCCATAGTGAAAATATTTTCTCATCCAGATTTTAAGGTGGAGATGATTTCAGTTATGTCCAGTAGGGAGCTGATATCCACAGATTGCCCTTCTCCTCAGAAATGGAGCATGAAAATGGGGGAAATGTGCTTTAAAGCAGCTCTTGAAAAAATTTTTTGGTCTGCTAGGATGAGGACCTACATTCCAGATGAGTGAGGACATCTGATCCTGATGATGACTTTTCAGAGCAGATCAGTCCTATTTGGGTTTTCAAGAGTGTTTGAACCCATCAGGTCCTGCTGATAACCCTGTTGAAAGTTTCAGAGCTCAGCCCTTAAAATTTTAATCCACATTGGATCCAAACTTTTTATGAGCTTAGATAAAATAAGACCAAAACCACAGAGCAGGGAGGTTTTAATTACTAAAAAAGAAGAGTTTTCAAATTTCCATGTGCAGGTGTATTGTTGATTTTTCCTGAAAAACCCAGACAAATATGCATAGGTTTTCTGAGACATGCTTTATAGTAAATATCCCAAACACCTACATGTTATATCTCTCTTCTTAGTGTCTTTCTCTTCACAGGGGACAAAAACTAGATCTTTGCTCTTCTCAGAATTTCTCAGTTCTAAAATTTTCAGAAATGTGGTATCTTTTATATACTGTAGGCAGGTATACTGAAAGAAAGTTGGTAAAATTTCATAAGACTCACTTCTTTAATAAAATCCAAGAATTAAAAATAAAGCAAAACTGGAAAATATTTGAGAATGCAGACACTGTGAGGATTACCTTTAAAAAATCATCCTCATGGCTCTGCTTAGCTTTCTCTCCATATTTAGCTTTCTTTTCATATTTCGTGCTAATAAAAAGAAGGTTCTTTTGGGCAAGAACATATCTGCTTTGGTGCTTTACCAAGCTCAGTGGGGAGGAAAATCTGACAACCAAGTACTTTTTATAATAATTAATTACTTGCATCATCCACTGCTGAAGATTGTATGTCCCAGTGCACTAGCCCTCAGCAATATGTATGAAAATCTTGGAGGTCTAAAAGCCCACAGCTAAAGAATTGAAATTCTCAGGAGATGTATTTTCAATTAAAGCTATTTATGTTAATACTTCAGATACTTCAACAATAGTTTGCTGAGGCATGCAGGGTATCTCAGTTATAAAGAAAAGAGAGAGAAATAATTAATGTGCCCATTTTGATAATCTAGTTCCCCCAAATTTATTTTCTTTGTTTTTTTTCTAGAAAATTTAACTGGCAAACAAATCAATAATAAGTCCGCAGCTGCTCTGAAGTTTCCTTAGTTACAAGAACAATCATGTAAAGCCAAAGAATTCCACTCTGCACTGTTACACAGGCCAGTACAAACAATATCAAGCTTTTCTTTCCCCAAATAGTCTTTGCTATGTTTCAGTGCATCTCCATGAAGGAATAATTATTGCCAATAATTGGTAAATGTTTCTAGTACAGCAATGTCTCTCTAACCCAGATGAAACTCTAAAGCCCTTTAGAAGAGGCCATGTACACACAAATTGTAAAGATCGTCCCAGCTCAGAACTTACAATTTAAATCAGTAAAGCAGACTAACACCAGGAGAAAAGCGGTACTATTTTGTCCTGTTTTGCCTGTGGGTTACTAAAGCCTATGAAATCCACCAAAATGTGTAGAATCACAGAATGACTTGGGTGGAAGGGACCTTAAAGATCATCTAGTTCCAACCCCCTTGCCATGGGCAGGGACAGTTTCCAAGTTGCTTAAAACCCTATTCAGCCTGGCCTTGAACACTTCCAAAGATGGGGCATCCACAATTTCTCTGGGCAGCTTGGTCCTGTGTCTTACCACCCTCTGAGAAAGGAATTTCTTCCTGATATTAAATCTAAACATACTCTCTTAAGGTTTAAAGCCATTACCCCTTAGCCTGCCACTACATACCCTCGTGCAAAGTCCTTCTGCAGCTTTCCTGTAGGTCCCCTTTGGTTTTGGAAGGCTAAATTAACTACCAATGGTAAATTACACAGGCACTTATCTGTGTTTTTACATTAAGACCCTGCTAAAAGAGGAGAAAACCATGCCACACTGGAGCACACTGCCATGGATGTGAGCACCTCCTTTCTCAGCAATTTTGGAAATTTACAGTTTCTTTGTGGAGCTATAGAGAGCAGTTTGAGGTTTACCACAGACTTCACCATGATGTAGCTTGAGGTGTTTAGAGGACTTTACAAAGAACACAGGAGTCTCCTGACCTTCTCAGGCCCACTTTAGACACAGAGGAGACTATTAGGCTGTGCGTGCTGAAACTGAGTGTGTTTTCACCCAGCAGGGAGGAAAAAAACCTTACTAACTTTTTATATATCCACAATATTTCAGATATGTTTTAAACCTAGGACTGAAATCAGTAATGCCAAGGACATAAATGCCAAGGTTGTTCTTGGTGTATGCTGCCAAACTTCATCTGCAAGGAGATGGGCACAAAATCCTCTGGGGCACATCACTGCACTGAGACTTACAGCCACACTTGGGGCTAAATTCTGTGAAAGCAGTTAAACATTTGAAGTGTTCTCTAACCTTAACCAAATCTTAAGAGAGTTGTCAGTAAACGAGTTGAATATGAAGGTAGGCAAGGAAAATCACCTGCCCTTCCTACACTGTTCAAGAATCTAACATAACACAATATCCCTTTCTTTAAGAGAAATGTCTGGATGCTTCCTATGGACGGCATAGTCTGACTTCCAGTATTGCCTTACTTACAAAGCAAACAGCATGCTGAAATCTTGGGACTTTGTATTAATTTTTATCTGTTTTTTTTAACAGAAAATATATAATGACTTCTACTTGTGAAGAAATGCAAAAATATAATATTTTACATTAAGTACTTACCTTTAGATTACTAATTAAAGTATACTTTGGAGCTTTGCAGATTCATTTATATACCTATAAAATCTTACAAGCATTTGCAATAAAAAATTGAATAAATGTTTAAAAATCTAGAATAGGTAGGCTTTTTTTCCCACAAGCCTCTAGAAATGAAAAAGCCTACACATGGCATGGCCATAGATATCAGCTAGCTCCATGTGACCTAAGAATGGGCTGGCTCCATCTGAAATTGAGGCCAAGGGAGAGAAGGATTTTGAACTCCCAGTTCCTGCTTCCACAATGCAGCAATGGGAATTCACTGCTCTCGGTACAGCACAGCAAGTAGTTTCTGACTTCATGTGGGAGATGCAAATTGTTCAAGAGGCTTCCTCAGCTGCTTCCCCCTTGCCTTTTTCATACCACGTTTGTATCTGTTTAGAACTAAATATTCATATAACAAGCATTCAAATGCGACAGAGAGCAAATCATTCATAGCAACAGAGGCACAGAGTTGCAAGAAGAATATGCCTTGCTCCTTTTGTCAAACCTTTCAGACCTATCAACAGAGGGCTCCTGTGTCCAGTATTGGGGGAATCAATTATTGCCAGACCTTGACAGTTACCTTGAAACATGAGCTGTTCTTGCCTGACTAAACTGTCTTCTCCTGTTCTACGTTTGAGTGATTCAGGTCTTCCACTGGTTCACACAAGACATTTTAACTCTAGCCCCCATTTATTTTCCTGGAGTGGAGGGCGCAGCGATGAGCCATTTGCTCTACTAATACTAGCAAGTGCCAAGTGTGTGTCAAAGACGGTGTCTGTGGAGGCTTTCCTGTGCTTTTACTCACAGATTTCCTATTATTCAGACTCTGGACCTTAACTAGGCAGTATTCGTCAGCTATTTTGTGGCACAAACAATGAGTTTGTTTGTGATGAAACCACAGCAAAACTTAAATTCAGCCCTCCAGTGACACGTGATTATCCCAGTAACATTTGACCCACCATTCCTTGTCATGGACCCTTTACAAATTTCTGTATTTTAACCTGATTCATGTTTCTTTCCTTAATGTATTTTCTTTTATTCTGTTCTATTGTAGTGGTCTATGGGATGCAGTCTTAGTTCCAAGCAAGTATAGCTCAGCTAGAAAAGGCAGTCAAATTATTGGCATCACTGTGAGAGACTGAACTGTTTAGGGATAATGACTCAAAGCACTCTCTTATTTGTGGAGAGCCAGGCTGCTTTGTTGAAATGAAGGAGGTGAGCTTCTGATCTGATAAAACAGAGGGTGGATGATGATCTATGAGTGTGATAGGAGATCCTGTGGTGCCTCTTCTCCTGCTGAGTTGCCCTCCCTTGCACAAACCACTGGGTTGTGGGGCTCCCCCTCCTCTCCTTGGGGAAGTACCAGGACACAGGGGTGTGGCCTGAGGTTGTTCATTTCTGCTGGTGGACCACAATGGGCCATAATGAGCTGGTGTGATCGGTAGCTGTGTTGCCTTAGAAGATGTAGATGATCCACAACATTACAGTACCCAGTGTGAAGCCCCTGCTCTGGGTGAGGTAACTGGGCATTCCCAACTGAACCTGAGTGAATATAAACTCAGTGGATGTTGTGTTCCTTGGATTTTCCCAGGGATTTTTCCCCACCACTTCTCTGGTCTTCCTCCATCACCTGGCAGATCTGGTCCATGACCATTTTGACCAAGACTGCAAAGCAACCAAGTCTCGTCATGGTGGTTACCATGCATGTGGCTGTGGATTGTTGTCTACACACACACAAGACATGGTAAGTCATTCCTCCTGAATGGTTGTATCAAAAAGTCTTTTTACAGTCGTGTGTGAATTTAAAAAATTACCTGCTGCTCTAAGAAGAATATATTTTTGAATTTGTATAATCTTGTCTCATCCTAATTGCAACTTTGGAAAATCTTATCAGCTACAAGCCAACATCCTTGCTCTAACAGACCTCTGAATTCTTGGATGTTTTAAGTAATTGCTTCTGTCTCATCCAATTAATCACCATTACCTATTAGTTCTTCATAGAAATTAAATGAAAGTATATTTCCTAGCAATTGTAACACTAAGGTGATACATATGAGAAGCAATTTAGCTTCCAGAAAGATTTGAGGTCAGGACAGAAAGCTTTGGGATTCTTTTAAGCAGCTTGCTCCTCCAGGATAAAGAATAACAACCACAAGCAAAAGCTGTGACTTTAAAGGTGTAAAAAGGGGTTAGAAGTCACAAAAATACAAGAAGAAAGTTGGATTAAAATAGATACACATTCCTCAAGATCCCTATGTGCCATTCACAGTGATATATTTCACAAAAACCCTTTTGCAATTTAGCAATCCCAGTGGGAGCTTCTTTCACACATGAGCAGGAAGTGCCCATTGGCAGCTTGCTGGCTGACCAACACCTCTAGTTCATGAATAGGTGACAGCTAAAATGATTTCAATATTGTAACCACTACTCCCTATTCATCAAGTAATGGTCCTTTGCTGATCCACCCAATTTCTTCCTCTTCCCTCTAAGTTTGAAATTGTTTGGACACCAGAAAATTTTTGCTCTGGGGTGAATTTAGGCACCAGTCTGTCCTGAAGCACAGGCAGACAGATTCATGCAGTTCTTTCTGCTGCTGAAAAAACCCCAGACTATCTCTTTTTTTTCTGCTGTTGCTTCTTAAATATTTTTCAAAGCTCTTCAGTATAAAACCCCAGGAGAAGTGATAAAACTCCACTCACTGATTCTTTTTATATATGCCAGAAACTTAAACCCCTGGCCAGAAAGCTGTTTGCAGGAGGAACATTTTATTAAAATTTGCAAAAACAGCCCAAAAGGAAAGTTGCTTGTCTTTCATGGGGGCTGTTGTTCCATCTGGCTGGCTCAGGTCATCAAAGTGTTGTTTTGGAAGATAGATGGTGGTCACCAATATTCAGTGTGTAAGACCCAGCAAATGTAAACGTGCTTTTGATCAATGTTAATTGCACTGATGATTACATCAAATATGCAAATTATTCCAAGAAATCAGGTGTTTTTCCAACACCATAACTGCATCCATTCGAGAAAATTAAATGTTCATGGGACTTTTCCTTGGCTCTGGAGCAGCCTACAGCCACTTTACCACTCCCTTGGCCTCCACGATGATGGGATATCGGACAGGCAGACTGCTGAAAATCACCCCCAGCCCACACTAAATCTAGACCTGGCTAAGAGTGCAGGTCAGCCCTGGCCAAAATAGTAATGACTGTGCCCAGCAGGATAGGTGATTACAGGTGCTGGATCTTGTGGCCTGACACTGATTTAATATTATCAGTGTAGACTGCAAGCCTCAGGAACCAGAACTGCACACAGAATTTTCTTCTTAGTTCCCAAGTGCAGTATTGGTGGGTCATGATCTGGTAGCACTCTCCATCAGTCAGACATCTATGGAATTAACTGTATTATACCTGACACAGCTGCTTCTGCATTTCTGTTCCTTTTCTAGAACAAACCCTACTGTTTTAAGATGGCTGTGTACTCTCAATCTTCTCACCCAGTCCAGCCTAGTCCAATGCCATCCAGTCCCAGTCAACCCTATCTGAGCAGGTGTAAAAGAGCAAAGTCTGGATTCTCCGCCTTCCTTCCCTGAGGTGTATATTCTGAACTCTAGAGATGGATGTAGAAATAAACCCATGATGGAATAATTTAGAGCTTCTGACCACATTTAAAAATTGCATCAGTTTGCATTACCTAAATTACAAGAGTGCATACTTCTTTGAGGACTCTTGAAATTAGTAGGCAAAACTGGCGAGGACTTTGGCAAGTGGAGCCCAGCAATGCCTGTCTAAGGAGTCTAAACATGAGTTTAAAACCTGGATCTTAAAATCAGTCAGGATTTCACTGTTCATTGTTTGAAATGCAGAGAAGGCAGATAAAGCAAGAAGGACAGTGTAAGATAAGTTGAACATTGTTGATTTCCCCTCTGATCCATGGGAAGAGAGAGATACCCTCAGATTTACGCTTTGTATAGTAAGGCTTCTGTACCCAATACATTTATTTTCTTTTTTTATTTTCAGAGAGGTGTGCTGCAGTTAACATGATCTTAGTTAACATGATAAAAGACAGCCATTCTGTATTGATAGTGGGTTTTTTTTGGGGGGGGGGAGGGGGGAATGTATAGAAAGAGATGCCTCCCCACAAGAAGCTGTTCGCTTGTGCTGCACTGAACAAGTCAAATCCTAATGAGCTATCCTGAAAAAACATTGTTGCAGGGGATGAGGGAGGACCAGGAAGCAGTGACTGTCCTGGGACCACGTGGAAAGTGCTGCCACACTGTGCTGTTTGATGAATTCACAACAGTGTTCCCTCCAAGATGTAATCAGCCCTCTTGCAATTATTAACCTTTCCAGTCTAGGGTCAGTGAGGCTGCAGGGCAGGTTTGCCATCCATCCGAGGTGATGGCGCTCCTTGCCTGGTTCTTGCTGCACCCTCCACTCCCATCTAAGCTACACTCAGGGCAGCTGCCACCATCCCTCACCTTCACAGCTTGCAGCGCAGGTTCCAGATGCAGGAGGTGAGGGAGATGTGACAAAGGCACAGCAGGCTCACTTTACCTGGATCAGCTTCACACAGTAGCACACATGGGCATGCAAGATAAGCAGTGCAGACCACAGCATTGAAATCATGTTGGCAACACTAATACAAAGAGACTGCCTATCGCCCACACAGACAGCACCATTTGAGGGCAATGCCAGTGCTTGCACCTTTGAAAGAAATGTGAAATTGCCCTAGTTTCAAGCAAATTCTTTTAGGACAGGTGATTCAACTTCTCATCAGGTAGGGGCTGCCTGATTTGTTACTCATTTAGGTGGCATTTATATTCCAATAATGCTCAGAGAGCCTGACCAGAACTAAGATTGAAATTGTGCAAGCAAAGGGTGGGAGGGTGCCAGCTTAGTTAATGGTTACTAGTGCCCTTCAAAACTTTTTTTTTTTTTTTTTTTTTTTAAACTGGAAGGCAGCAATTCTAACCTTAGCAACATCCCTATTCTATGCATGGTTCATCACCATGCCACCTGGAATTAATATTTACCTTATTCTTAGCCTCAGTTAAGATGAGCAAGCGTCTTCTGGCCAAGTGACCCAAGAGGACCCCAAACATGAAATATTCACTTTTGTCTCTCAACTTTTCCCTGAAACATAGGACAGAAAGCCAGAGGGGGCCCTGTGAAATCCACTGATGCTCAGGATGGCACAGAGGAAAGCAGAGGCAGAGAGCTAGATATTTCTGAGCAAGCTATTTTAGCTCTCCTACCAAATAATTCACATTTTCAAGAGGTTTCAAGCCAATTGATGGCTCTACATTGAAGTCAATGTCAAAGACTGAAACGATTAATGGCTTAATCATTGCTAAGATCGCCAAAAGTCTTTTGTCCACTGTAGCATACTGCAAAGAAACAGCTGCTCATCCACTGAAGCCCATCCCTTCCTGAACATGTCTCCTAATTTGGATGACAAAAGAACCTTGAGATAAGATGGTACTATTGTCCAAGTATCCCAGGTGAAAGGAGAGGAATGTATCCACAAGGATAAGGGGGTGAACTGCTAACATTTGACCACCTGCAGTACCCACCCAGGCGCTGTAAGAGACTGGTGTTAATGGACCAGTACGGGAGTTTTGTGGACTTTTCCCCTCCACTACTGGATGGATACAGTCTGTAACCATTGAGACTAGAAGAAGAGGAGCAACAGGGTGTCATCGGAATCTAGAGAGTGGTGATACTTTTTTTCTACTTAATGTGTTTCTTTCCCCCTGCCCCCCCCCAACACCCCCCCGTCCTCTCTCTCTTTCTCTCCCCCTCATTTACTGTTAAATAAAATCTGTACTATTGACTTGGGCCCATGATGTCATTTGCGTCTTAATTCAGACAGAGGTATCTCTCTAATAATTGGATCATAATCGTCACTCCTGTGAGTCACAAGACATTTCTGCCGGAGGACACCCAAAAGGCTGAGTAGCACCTGAGTCAGCCACTCACTCCAAAAAGTACATGGCCTGGTGCTTGTAGGAAGAGGGAAAATGCTCATATGAGAAAAATATCTTCCAAATTTTGAGAAGGAGTGGCTTGGAAGAAGGACCAAGTGGACCACAGGAGTAACATATAATGTGAATGTCACCTTGGGAATCTTCTATAGACCTAGCGAGGACAATGACATCAATGAATTATTCTTTGAGGAACCACGGAACACTTTCAAATCAACTGCCCTTGTCCTAATGGGGGACTTGGCAGAAATTACCAGGGAGCATCACACAGCTGGTATAATCCAGGCCAGAAGATTCCTAAAATACCTGGATAACAACTTCATGGAATGGGTCCTAAGGGAAACTAACTCAGAAAGATGCTGCTTGTCAACAGAGTGGATCTCACGAATGAAGTGAAGATCGGTGGCTGTTTTGGCCACTGGGACCACAAAGCGGTCGAGTTTAGGTTGGGTATGAGAAAAAGGTTCTTCACCCAGAGGGTGGATGGGCACTGGAACAGGCTCCCCAGAGAAGTGGTCACAGCACCAGCCTGACAGAGCTCAAGAAGAGTTTGGACACTGCTTTCAGGTACATGGTGTGATTCTTGGGGTGTCCTGTGCAAGGCTGGGAGTCAGACTCGATGATCCTTGTGGGTCACTCCCAACTCAGGTCACTCTGTGCTTCTGTGGTTCTACATTTAGCTACCTGCATCTTCTGGTTCACTAGTTCCTTTTCAGTTTTAGTCTGTATCATATGAAAACATAGTTATTTCTACCTAAGAAACTATGACCCAAGCTAAAAATACCTTTGTAATTTGACAAGTGAATTGACACAGTGAGTGACTGTCACTTCCTAGTGTGATGAGCGTTAGAAGGGCACAAAACCTAAAACGATAAAAAAGGTAGTACTTCTATTTTCACTTAGCTGTAATTCACATTTGGAGCAACTGAGTGCATTGCCTCCTGGGATACCTGGGATGAGAAAAATTATGACAAACTGAAGAGACTTAATAATAGCCACAAAACCAGTGAAAATAAAAGCATTAAATGGATTTTTACAGTTAATTACTAGTGATCAGAGCAAAAAAAATACTTGCACTTCTAAGAAACCAGTAAACACATGAAAAATAATTCATAATGTTGTCAGATCACATTTAGTTGCTTAGTGACAATTTGATATGACCTGATGTATCACTAAGCAACATACTGCCATTCATCAAAATAAATGCTCCCCATTTTCATGAGTATATATGTCTTCCTCACACAGAACTGTAAATGTGCATACATAAACGTGACACAAATATTTTTGTATCAGAGGAAAAACAGGAGCTCTTTTTATTTTTTTTTCTGTTTTAAATGAGAAGGACAAATAAAATTGACGTCAAGGTTGGTAGCAAGGTTTACTGTGTAAAACTGTGCCCATGAATCAGTACAAGGAGTTAATGGCTAGAGGGACAGCAAAAATATAGCAAGCTGACATTTAAGAGAGAACTGTCTTTGTAATTAAACTGCTGATGTGCAAACCTACAACAGAAAAAGTGATCACAGTAATAAGCCCTAAACAAAGACTGAGACTCAGAACAAACACGTCAATACCTACAGGCAGGGAGTACATTAGAAGTGATTGTCACTGCCAGTAATCACTGCCTGAAAATGCTGAAGTTGTCAAAGGGGCTTTGCTTTTGGTGGCTGGGGTTGCTTATCTGTCTGTTCAGAGCACTCCTGTGTAACCACTTTCCACACTCTAGATGTAGGCGGCAGTCCAGCTGAACAGACTTTAAAAAAGATAAATTAGTACAAATGTCAGCTAAAATAGCTGAATGCCAAAGAAGGAGTCTCAACTGTGTTTATAAGGGGTTTGAGTTTGGCCCAAAGTCTCTCTGTCTCTGAGGAGATTGGACAGAATATCCACATTGCTGGAAAGTACCCGCTGTGTACAGCAATCTGTGCCCAAAGGGCATGGAGTTATTTATCCTACTTGCTTGAATCATGGTATTAAGGATGATATATGAATTCAAGGTCAAAGTAGCCCGCTGCTGTCAGACTGCTTTTTTTACTCCTTTCTTTAAAAACCTCTTCTTTGCCAGCGTGGAAGATGATTTTACATAAAATATCATCTTCATGACTTTATGCATTTTAGCTCTCACTATGTCTAAACCTCTCCATAACTTTTCACACTAGTTCTCTAAAGAGAGCCCTGGGAAAACACAAAAAAATAACAGGAGCCCTGTTTTCAAAAGCAGAAATACAGTTACTACACCTTCCCCCGCCCCCAATCCTGGAAACGTGAAGAGCTAACTTCACGGGGGTGTGGATGAAACCAGCTGTACTCGTTCTGCTCAGCTCTGGCCAGAGCTGTCTCTTTTTGCCATCTCCTTTGCTGTTTGGCAAGGTCATCACTAAGACCCTCTTAGGATAAGCTGGTGTTGGAGGTTAGGACAAACCAAGACAGCTGGAACTGCAAACACCAAAATCTGCAGTTCTGACCACCAAGGAGTTCAGCATAGGAAGAGCCTAAAGCCCCCAATTTAACAAGCACAATGGTGCATATCCAGACCATACTTTGTGCTGCATCTTAGACTGCAGTCCAAAAAGCAACCAAGTATCCTCTTAGCAACCTCTAGAGCTGAATGTGCTTTGTCATTCCTCGTGGGAGACAAAGAGGTTGACCAGGAAATGCCATGTAGCTGACATGAAAATAAGAGTTTTAAACTGAAGTGTCCTTCACTGCAGTCTCTCCAGCTAATTTAGATCAGGTTGGTGTGAATGACAGAGGAAACCTACTATTATTTTTTCTCCTGACAGTACAAGGGTTCCAAAAATTACATGCCTCTAATCCCTCATTAGCTGGTGTTTTAAATTCCCAGACTGTGTAGCTTGTGCTCAAGGAGAAAGTGACAAGGGAAGAGTCATAATCCCTGTGGCAAGAGCTGTTACCAAATACCTGCTGGGTGATAAATCCACTAGGTTTTTCAACGAGGTTGTTTTGGGGGGTTTTTTTAATCATGCTTAAACTTCAGGGATGCACTCAAAATACCGAAAAATAAATGAAAATTATACACAATCTAAAATTCACAGCATGAAGCATGACCTGTTTATACCAGCTGATATGTGATGAGCTCAATCTTTACAAGACCCTTCCCATCACAGACTAGAAAAAGCACAGATTGACAAGCTATATATATTCCTAAATAGTTTTTCTATCATTTTCTCAGAAAATGTAGCTTGCAGCACTGCAGCTGGCTTGGAAACTGATCTTCCCCTGTAATGGCCACTAAGACTAAGCTCTCTATGCAGATTTCCAACACATTAAATGAAACTAATAAACCAGGCATCATATTGAATAGCACTCTCAAATTATTTGAGTTCAATATTCAACAGAACCAACTTGAGCTAACAATAGGCAGGCCAATTGCAAATGATTGCATTTTGCAAATGAACAAGCACAGATAAAAAGCAAAGATAACATAATCGAAAACATTTTAGCTGATAATCACTACGTGGTTAACAGTCTTTCATATTGTAGTGCATTTGTCATGCATTTAGTAAAAGCCATGGTGCCATAAGCAACATGACACTTACCAGCTGTGCACATTGTCTGCATGCAAACAGTGTGGTATAATCCCAGGCTAATGCTGGAAGAAACACTTATGAGGCATTTAATCAAAATGCTCCCAATTCAGAGAGAAATTGGTAAGGAGCTTGTGTGGTTTTAAGGTATAAGCACAGAAGAGCTGAGGCTGGAGGGAACCTCTGGAGGTCATCCAATCCAACCACCTTGCTCAAGGAGAGCCACCTAGAGCCAGTTGCCCAGGATCAAATGTGAACAGTGAGCATGCTTCAGTGGAGAACACAAAGCATTCCATTTCCAAATGTACATTTATCTACCATACAGACACAGGTCAAGTAGTGAGGGGGTCAGCTTCTCAGGCTATGCTGTTGTCTGCCTTTGACCTTGCTTGTGAGCAGCCAGCCCTTGGGGGAGCAGGGAAAGTTAATCACCTGTATGGGCTGTTGTTCTCCCTTGTTGCTTTACAGGACAACAAAGATATCAGATATCAGTGACTTCTTTTTCTTGATGAAATGATCTTATCATCAGGCACTGAACAGTGCAAGTTTTCACATGGACTACTATCTCACCCGCATGCCCCCCAACCTTGTTACTGACAGCTTGGGTTGGAAACCCCAAACTCAGGGATTTTCAAGGTCAAAGAGGATTTTGCAGCCACTATGCAAGATCTGGATAACAAATAGATTCAAGCTTTTACACTTCACATGCTATAATTTGAAATATCTTACAGTTATGATAGATGAAGCTTTGCTAACGGATGCATCATCCCTGTAGAAATCAATGACAACACTTAATAGTTATAGAGTACCTTGTGTCACAGGGTTTTTAAGCTCTCTAAAAAGCAAAACACAAAAACATAATAACATTACTAGTGCTCTTGTAAAGGAACTAGGGTTTGTACTAGGGTCTTGTAAAGGAACAATTTCAATTTACCCTATGGAGAGTTTTTCTGTCCTCAAATAAGTCAGTCATCCCCCAGAAAAAAAAATTTTTTTTTATATAACTTTATGAATATTAAAAGCAAACATTTTCATTTCTGCTGCTTCATAGGATCTCACATCTCCCAGTAGCATGAGGAAACAACATAGACAGATCTGGAAATCTGTTGATACTGACTGCTGTCAATAGGGTAGGTACAATCCTCTGACTAAAAGAAAACCAAGTTTTAAGGCATCTCTCCTTGCAGCTTCTGAAGAATTCCTGAAGAATTCATCACAAAAGGAAAACAAGAGTCTCTAGTGAATTGTGTTGTGTGGAAGGCTTACTGCTGTTATGGTCAGTGAATAGTGAGTGCATTAGTATGGAAAAATGTACATGTCAGTGAGACAGTGCCTGCAAATTTCCCAGCATCATTACTCCAGCACAACAATACTATAGATGGTACAAAAATTTCAGTATAGGAAAGGCTCTGAGAGAAATACACACACCTATATAAAATATATTCTATCAATATAGTATTATTGCATTATTAGACTATTCTATATACATTAACACAGTTCATGAGCCATTACATAGAAATAAGAATGTTCATGAAGTAGAGAGTTACTGAGTAATTTCCATTCCTAAGTACAGAATGCATACAAGGGAAATGCACTGAATATATCAACAAGAGCAGTAAGCTACACTAATACAACTTGGTTTTACCAAATAAATATCAAAGAACCAAATACAATATTGCTCATGAAACAGTTTTCTCTCCTTGTCTTTCCTTTGCTTGAATACTAGCCTCTGGAGTCCACAGAAATACTTTGGTTGTTATTCCACTGAATAGATCACTTTTTTTCAGACTAAAGAGAACTAACAGATGCATTGACATCACATCAGAGATTTGAATGAAAGCTGTAGCTTCCCGCAGCTGATAGTTTATTACATTAATTTTGGTTACACAACCAGAAACAGAGTCTTCTTCACAGGTCTCTGGAAAATTACGCTCTTCACAAACCTTTTTCACTCCACTGAGTAAAATGACCACTAAGAAGATGGGCTAGGATTCATCTGTGCCATGCCTATGTCTGACAGTCACCCTGAGCTCTGTTTGAAGTCAGTTCTGAGGGACAGGCACTTCCAGAGGAGGATTCAGATGATGTGATTTATGTGCCTGCCTCAGGATGACATTCATTGTCTCCGGCTCTCTGGATGCTTACTTCTATCTTTTGACTGTAAAGCAACTGGCTAAGGTCTATTGCAAGACGGTTTGGGTAGTAAATACTGTGGTGACTAGCAATGATTGACAGCATAGCTTGCAGTTTGTGAATATTTACCCTGTTGCCACACTGCAGATTCCCAAAGGACCATAGCATTATCCAAAAACCTCACAGCTGGGCAGGAAGAAAGTAGTCAGCCCCTCTCCCAGTGGAAAAGGGAAGTGTCTCCCATATGCCCAAAGCACGCTGACAAACAATGTTAATTGATCTGCAGGAAGGTTAAACAGGATATTCTTCCTCAGTAACATTGTAGCAGAGGACAAAGGTCAGATCTTTTTGACAAAAAATGTGCCTCTCTAGAAGAAAATGCAAGATGCTTTACCCAGTCAGGGATGATTATCAGCAAATACAAAATGTGAAACCATTAATTAATGATACCACCGTCACTGTGCTGGAGTGATGTTAGGATTAGTGCAGAGCAAGTGCTGGACTTGACTCAGCAATGTCCTTTCTATAGTGAAAAAGACATCACCATGCTCAATTATAAAAACAGAACTGCAGCTTGAAGATGCAGAAGGTCATGGGCACTGTGATTCAGGAGGAGGTGAACAGGCAGAGCACTATGAATGACCACAGATCTATAAATTATGTCATATGAAGAAAAACTGAATGCAGTGGGATTGCCTAGCCTAAAGAGAAGGCTTAGAGAAATATAATAAAGCTCTTAAGTATGTAAATGGGTGCTGCAAAGGGAAAAAGAGCAATTGTTTATCCATATCTGCATTGGGCTGGACAAATTAAAACAAATGGATTTAACTCCCAAAATAAACAATCCAAGGAACAGCTGAGGGGAAAGAACATAGCAGTAAGAATGGTAAAACAGTAAAATACAGGGAAGACTCTAACAGCAGAGATTTTCGTATGTCAGACCCAGGCATGGCGCCAGCATAGGAGAAGGTGGGAAGAAATAACCACCTGCCTCACAGCTCCTTTACAGGCTTCCCCAGCACTCAGATCTGTGGTTCCAAGCACAGACAATCAGCATTAAGTAACAATCTCCTCCTAGGCATTTGTTAGATGGCAGCATGGCAAAGGACAACTTTTCTGAGGAACAGAGATTGCTATAGGATGTTCACAATAGTACATGCCCCCTGCGACAGCATTACCAGCATCACACTGTATCTCTCTTCCCAGGACTCTTGGGATTGTGCTACAGTCTGAGCTGCTCCCCCTGCAGAGGTTACCTCAGGTGGCTACTTACTTTGCTATTGGTGAGACTTTCCTTTCAGCTTTTGACTACAGTAGGATTTAGAGAAGTAACCTCCAAAGACACAAGGTGAGTGGCAACGGATCTTGCAGTTCCTAAGTAATCAGTTCAGAAATAGCTTGGGTTACATTAAAAAAAAAAAAAAACGCCCCACAAAAAGTAACATAAAAATAAACACAGTATAAACAGATGGAAAAACACCTCTCTGCAGTGTTATTTGACACCTCTCCCTTAAAGCATGAAAGTGCCTTTGAAGTTCAACATTAACTGCATACATTATCACATAGTAAAGGAATGAATAAATAAATGTTTGGGCTTTTAAAAGAGCCCCATGCTGGAGATGCATCTCTAGCTGAAAACATCATTAGTCAGCAGCTTCACATCCTCAACCTCCCCACAGCCAGAGCTGCAGCTCAAGGCAGGGAAAATCTTGAGAGCCACCTCCCTCACTAACCACAGCCTGAGAAATTGTCCTCACCCATCACAAACAGCCTTGTCAGCTGTAAGGACCCCTGGTAGGGGAAAATGCACTGGAAAAACACATGGAAATTTTTTAACTGTTTTATTAACTCACACTATCACTTGAAACTAAACAGAGACTAGTCAAGTGCTCTATGAATAACCATGTATTTAATGGGCCAAAAATCACAGTCTGAAAGACAAATGTCTGTCTTGAACCCAACGTTGATACTGTAACCGGTCTTCCCCAGGCCCATTTCCTATTCCAGCATGTCTGGACCAGTAGCTTTTCTAGATGGACAATTTCTTCTTCATTTTTTTCGCCCTTTCTTCACCATTAGAAATGTAAAAATGTGGGCTATCTGTCCTTGGTAAGGGAAAATAAACATGTACTTGTAATGCTGTTGCTTTGCACAGAAAAAGATCGTGAAAGCATCCCTGCAGAAAACAGTAGCATCTCTCTAGATGGAGGATTTTACCAATCTTCCATTTTTCAAGCTACGTAAAAAATTGACAGTCTCCAAAAACAAAAAAATCTACTCTGATTTTTCTGAGCAAGGTGCCAGGAAGAGTGAGGAAGTAATTTGGGTTTGATTTTCATTTGATTTGTCCTTATGTAATCAGCTAAACCACACACACCACACTTTCATTTAATACTCCCTAGACATTGGTGTCAATGATTGCACAAGGTTTAAAGGAGTAGGAGACCTGCTGTAAGCTGCAGTGTTTGACACTAGCCTGTTTCCCCAGACTGAGGCAAAATTAACCAATGTACCGTTCTTTGACCAAAAAATACTCCCCAAAAAACTAAAAACAAAAATTTAAAAAACTGAAAAATAACCCTAAAAAAAAACCTCCTAAAAATTAAAAAATTACACGAAATAAACCAAAGCAAAAACAACTGCTTAGGAAGCTCCTACTCCTTCCCACCATTGTGCTGCAACTCACTTTCCTCAGTATGGCATGGTGTCTGTGGGACCACACTGTAAACAGGAACCATGAAAAGACAGGAGTTAGGGAAAAGTCTGCCTGGCAGAAAGTTGCTTCTATTTTTAATCCAGATCATTTCCATTGTGGGCTTGATGCACATCCACAGGCCCCTACAGCAGTACAATGGAGCACCTGGCCAGTCCTTCCTGCAGGTACCAACCACTCTGACCCAAACCTCATCACAGCTCCAGGCACCTTCCCCCTCTCCTATGTCTGCTTGGCCAATTCTGAAACAAAGGAGGAAAGCCATAATTATGTGACATTAAATAATCTTTAATTTCCAGTGAAGTTTGAAGCCAATCCAGTGAATTATTCAGCATCTTCTATATCAGTAATTTACCATAAGAATAAAAAACAGAAGCCTGAGCATCAGAGCTCTGTTGGCTGCAGTGCAACAGTCAGGGCCATCCTGAGTCTCAGGAAGGGCTAAAGGGTATCATCACAAGGAGCTGATGAAATCCCAGGAGCAATCACAGAGACAGAGATGGTTTGGGGCACTGTTCTGATCTTCCTCTCCTGATGCCAGCATGAGAGCAGAAGCACAAGTGCATATTTGAGCACAGCCTTAAGCAGTGCCAGGCTGCCAGTACAAGGCAGGTGAAGAGGCAATGCATGGGAGCCAGGCAGTGCTACACTCCTCATCCTGTCCCACCTTACCTTTGGTCTGGCTTGCACCCCATCTGAGAGGGCACAAAGGCACCCCATTACAGCTGACTGCTCATGGAACAGAGGAGGAGGAGGAAAGCCCCTGCTCCAGCACAAGCACCTTGCCTCTTCCCAACACTATCACCAGGCAGCAGAGAGGAACATGTGTTTTCTGACTTTTAGACTCCAAATGGCATCATCATCCACCAGCATTTCACACACGTAAAGGAATTTCTCCTGGGTTCTAATTCACAATTTATTTAAAAGAAATATATTTTGTCTCTAGAAACTGGGAATGTTTATCAAGATGTACAATTAAAAGGCTTGCATTGTAAGAACTGAGGCAATTTCAGGGTAATTGATAAAAAGACCTGAAAGTTCCTATCATTTTGCATCCCATACTATGTCCATCTTGGAACCTGCAGGTCAGGCCCCACCTCCCTCAAGCACTGTCAGTCTCTTTTTTCACTGCATTATGTTCAGTCAATCTCATCTTGCCAAACTTGCGTTCCCTGTGGTGTGGCAACGCAGACCACAAAAGCACTTCTCCATCCCAGAGAATTAAGCTAACCTCTAAAGCAGTGATCTCCACACAAGAATCAAGGAAAAAAAAAACCCACACCAAAGACCAGACATCAGACTGAAGTAGAACTTTTTCACCCAACAATATGATGGCTGTATCTCTGCTGACTCTGCAACACAGGGCTGCTCACCTCTGGGTTACCTCATCACTTCATCATGGCACAGCACACAGCAGGGAATATATTTGTACTATTTCAAAATCAGAACCACTGAGTTATGAAACTGAGACAAGAAAATCATTTAATAGCCTGCCTGATTTTAACGATGAATGCAAATGCTTAACCAGTTATATCCTGGGGTGCATCAGGACATTAACAGACATTTAAGGGACATGATGGTTCCACTGTTCTGCACTGGCTCAATCTATCACCAGAAATGTTCCAGACTTTCACATCAGTTTGTGTGGAGCCACAGGGGCCCCTTCTGGTTTTGGATTTATGGTGTGGGATAACTGTAGGTGATGACCATGGCTTATTCTTGCAAGGTGCTTTAGGTCCTAAATTCCAAAAGAATTCAGAAGATACTGAATGGCTTCTGTTGCTGGCAGGACATAGCCTTTAACATAGGGGTTTTCAGTCATGTGTCATGAAGTTAAATAAAGGCCAAATGACATAAGAACTGCTGAAAACCATTTTTTAACAGGTGTCTGTAATACAGTCTAATAAAATATCCAGTATGCCTTCTCTTGGAAATATTATGCAAGTTATACATAAGCATCATACAATGTATGTAATTCATATTGAATATTTATTCTTGCCTGTTTATGTACACATTGGTCTGTTTACGTACACACATCTAAAAAGCCCAAAAGTTAGAAAAAATAGTCTGCTTTATAATACTGTGAACATCCTAAAAATTGCAACAACAACAACAAAAATGTAAATATAGAATGTGCCTAAACAAAACTTTGGTAGAACAAGTTCCAGCAAACCCAGCATCTTTGTAAGAAAATAACTGCCATCTAAACTGAATTAAATCCAGGAGAAAAAAAAAAAAACCCGCATACTGCTGCACAAGTCATGGAAGACAAAATCTAAAAAACATTCCAAACTTAGTAAGAGATACTAAGAATACCTAAATTTAAAAAGAAAAACAAACAACAACAAAAAAAGACATCAAACAACTGCAGACTCTCCACTGGTAATCTATAAATTAGCTGCATCTACTACCGAGACAGAACACAATTTTTCCTTGAAAATCCTTCTCGACACATGCTGTTTCCATCTTAGTTTCATTATGAATTAAATGTCATATTTTGTTCTTTGAAACAAAAAAAAACCTCATTGTGTCTTGAACCCTCCATAGGTAATTCAGCAAGATTCTCCTTGTGCCACAACAGACTAGAATATGTGGCCAAGAATTTACGATAATTTGAAGACTTGTAGGTGTCAAAGAATAGCTGGTATTATCACAAACTAATGGCAAAGGGATTTAGAAGTCCCTCCTGTTTCTGTGGCTAAGGGGATTCCTAACTACATAGATCTGAAGTTTTCACCACCAGTGGAAGAGACATTTCCAAGTGGAAATTATACCATACTTGCAATGTGCTGTTTTCTGGTGCTTTCCTCATGAGGCATCTGGCACTAGATCACAGCATGGATTTGCACTATGCTGACCTTGGTTCCTGTCCAACCTGTCAGCTCTTGGACTCTGTCAGCTCTCTGTTCCCCTCCTAGCCCCACGTAACTGCTGCTTTCAACTGTATTGTGTGGGAACACGTATTTCTTTCGAAAAACTAGTCAGATCTTCATGCTCAATCTGTTATAATGTCAGCAGGCCCTCCAGTAGGGAAGGAAATTATCTGAATGTAACAGCTAGTGATGCCTCAAGATCAAGTGCTATAAAACATATCTTTCTAGAAACATATTACTTTCAAGCGCAGAACATTCAGGCACACCTTAATAGTTTTCCCTTACGTGAAGTGCATGGTGCTGAGACTAGGATTCTTTTTTTCCCTGATTGATGCTTTCCCATATGTCTTGTAAGGTGTTATGCTGCTGCTATCCATGAAAACAGTGACTGGCAAAACTGCACAGGCTGTTTAGCTTCATTTCCTTTTATTGTTGAGGTGCAGTTTGATGTGTATTTTGTTGGGTGCCTTGGATTTGCTAGTAAATCTGGTTGAGCTGGCATTCTCTGTCTCGGTTTACTTCTTACCTTTTTGTCTTTCACTTTTCAATATCATGGTAAGCTGATTTACTGTAAAGGCGTGAACAAACAGGCATGTACATGCTGATAAAGAACAGACATTTCTCCTATGCTAACAGCTATTCCTCAGATAATGTGCCCACGTGCATGCAAGACCAGAATATTTTGAAGAAGAGCATCTCATGATGCCCAAACCTGAAATATTGGTTGCATATCTAGAGGCCAAGTTGATGGAACACTGCTTAAACGTGTGTCCTTTTTTCTTGGACAAAGCCACTTTTCAGCTTAAACACCCTCATGAGGGCATCTTCTACCACACTGTGATTTTCAGAACCACTTGAATGGAGGTTTTTTACCTGCCACTAAACTGTAAAAGCATTGGCTGAATAGACACCTTTAATAGATTAGTAATATGAATCAAACTTTGTGTCACAGACAGTACTGTATTAACTTCTTAATGTAGAGATAAGTAGTTGTGTTTCATCCACTTTCAGAAAAGCATGAGCTATGGTGCATGACATCTCTCTTCATCTCTGGGATGTGCTTTCTCTACTGAACTAGGTTGAGTCTGCCTAGATATCTCAGTTAAGTCTTTTAAGTTAGATAAAATGAAACTGGGGTTTTATCTGTCTAGACAGTATATGAGGATACCCTGCCCTCAGATCTAACTGTCTTCAGCTCATTTTACCAAAGAGGCACTCACTAAAATGTAGTGTCTGTGGAGAAACAGTACAGAAATCACAAATGAAAGCATACAGCTGAGATGAAGGCTGTTTAAAACTCTTATTAACATCAATTTAATATATTGTTTATTTCAATATCTTTTTTAAAATCAAGTAATAAAAGCATTTATGCATACAAATGAGATAATGTGATTGAAAGATTTGCCTTAGAAACAACATGTAACAGATTTCTGCAATGTATGAGCTCCTGCTTACACAAGGAAACTAATTCTGCTCTTGAATTTAAGGATGAAGGTCTATAGAAGTGTCACAATCTTGGTGAGCTTATTGATACCAAGACAGCTATTCTTCAAAGATCAAACAGTGCACCTTCTTCTAAGACAAGTCTGGTGACAAAGGCTCATATATTCCACTCAATACCCACACAGTCTATAAACGTCTTTCTCTGTCTTTCTATAGAATTGGCACTTTATTTTTTTTTCTTTTTTTTTTTTGGGGGGGGGGGTGGGGGTGGTCCATGCTCCCTCCCCACAAAAATCACTGAATAATCCCAGAGGTCTTTGGCTTCCTAGTAATTCACCATAGTAGATTATTCTTCATTTAACAGATTAAGTCACAGATTTGGAGGTATATGGAAATTGTTGATTCGCATTTTAAGGATATATCATCAACATTTGGATTGTAGTGCGAAATAAATTTAAATGGTATTTAGATACTTAATTCTCTTCATCATTACCCCTTAATAATAACTTGAAGTTTTATATAAATTTGTTTTTTTAATGTCAACCTGTAAGTTTTTTCATCTCTTATTATCTTTCACAGTTTGAAAATCAATTTCATATCCCTTCAATGACTTTGTAGTGGTGACATGCCTGAATACTTTTATGTATTTGTGTTAACAAAATAAGATAGAACTTCTGGTAATTCTAAAACTCCTTTGGCAGGCAAAGAAAAGAGCAATTAAAAAGTTTAATGCTCATTGCAGAGGGTTGGACTAGATGACCTTTAAAGGTCCCTTCCAACACCAGATAGTCTGTTCTATGGTTCTATGATGCTATGATGCACAGCTTTCAAGGTAAAATGATGAGTTGCTCGCTGAGATGTTTTCAGAACTGTGAGAAAAGCACTTGGGTGAAAGTAAATATTAATTCTCTTTCTCCAGCTTCATTGTTGTCTTTAAAATAGACACACAATGGATGATTTCTTTTTCAACTATTTAGTAACAAGCTATGAAAAGCATTTTGACGTTAAAATTTTTGAGTAATCATGGACCACAAAAGGAAACACACATTTTTCAGTGAACCCTTTAATTGCTTTCTCGGTTGAAAAAAGTAACTAATCTATTTTGTCAGTGACTCCAGTTTGCACTGTGTTATTTTAACTGTAGATGACTCTAAAAAACAGTACTTTTTAATTTTCTGTCATGACCAAGTGATAGCTATTTGAAGACCTACAGATATCTAGAAATAGCTGGTGTTCTGCAATGCAGTTCTCCTGCTTCTGCACCAGTCATGATGTTGTTTCTAGCAGCAAAATATAAATACAACCCCAAATATATTTCAAGAGTTTCATTATTAAAAGTAAAATTATTTTTATAATCTGCATTTATAGAATCATAGAATGGTTTGGGTTGGAAGGGACCTTAAAGATTATCTAGTTCCAACCCTGCTGCCATTGTCAGGGAACCTCCCACTAAACCAATCTCAGAGGCGCATCCAACCTGGACTTGAACACCTCCAGGGATGAGGGGTCCACAACCTCTCTGGGCAACCTGTTCCAGTGCCTCACCATCCTTAGAGTAAAGAATTTCTTCCTTACATCTAATCTAAACCTACCCTCTTTCAGCTGACGGCCATTCCCCCTTGTCCTATCAGTATATGCCCTTGTGAAAAGTCCTTCTCTAACCCTTTGGAAGGCTTGTATAAGATGTCCCTGAAGCTTTCTCTTCTCCAGGCTGAATAGCCCACTCTCAGTCTATCTTCATAGAAGTGTTTCAATCCTGTGACCAATGCTGTGCTGTGTCCCACACTGCTATTATTTACTTCCAGGTGATATAAATGATGGATCTTCTTCAGCTAACAAAAGTTAGAGTACTCAGATAGTACTTTTTCTATAATACTAGCTGTAATTCTTTCAGGTAGACTTTAGTTCTCCTGTAAATTCATCCCAGTGTATCATTTTTGTGTTTCACAAGCAGTAGAATATAAATCCATATACAGTCAGGGAAATTTAGGATGCATTCTTTGTGCATGTCTCACATAAATCACAATGTTCGAGATCAAGTATTTACAACTTTATTTTAAACAGGATTGCTAGGAAGATAACAGCCTTCAGCAAACATAACTCAGAATTCCCTCCAGAGGAACAGCTTACACTACTTCTCTCAACCATTCCCAAATCTTCATCTTTTCTTGACCAGGCTATTCAATCTTCACACTGCAGACTTCCAGCAACGTCCCAGTGAGTCCCTCACATTCAGCTTATTTGTGAGTTTCTTCCCCTTGGAAGTCCCCCGAACTGCAACTCAGTCCTGGCCAGTATGGTAAGCTCCAAGGGAAAACTGCTATTGGTGCATTCCTACCACAGGGCTTGGAAGATTTTCCCCTGCAATAGCTTTAATGCTGAAAGTGCTACTCCTGTCAGTACCAACCAGCTCGTGGCAGTTCATCATCCTTCTTTTTTCAAAGTTGCTAAATTTGCATGAATATCTCCACAGGGCAGTGGTGGGGGGGTCTGCCTAGAAACAATCACATAAATTCAGAAAAAGATAATATGTTATTTTACTTTAAAAACCCTTCTTCTGCACCTCTAATCTATCTTGCAATAAAATATATAATGGTCATGTGGAGCAAGTATTTGCTGGCTACAAAAAACCACTCCCATAAGTGGTTTTTTTTTTTGTTCTGAGTGCAACATCCTTTTAGCTATTCATGATCTGTATGACATGAATATATGTCTAATAGTCAAACCAGAAACACAAAACCATGTTTGTGACTCTTCCTACTTCTGTGAAATTCAATGAAGTCTAAGGACAGCTTATGGAGAAAAAAAAAAAAGAGATTTTTCTCTTGTTTTTGTTATGACCGTGGCTCTTTCTAGCCTAAAAACAAGACTTAATCAATATATTATCAGGGCCATGAAAAGGTTGAGTTGAGTCAACCTGCCTTTTACTTACGCAGAAGATGAAGTGATGACTCATAAGAAAAGAGAGAAGTAATGACCCTCAGGGACACTTGAAAGAATAAGGAACAGGTTTAAACTAAGGAATATGTAGTCATCCAACAACACTGCATATGTTCTACACAGCTCTTACTAAACATCATGTGGGGGAAAGCAACAGTCCGGCTGACATTTAAGAGAGTGATTCACAAAGACAAGTTTTTCCTTGGGGAGGTCTCAGGATCACAGCCACATGCCAGGGAGGAGAGGTGCTCTGTTCTGGGACAGTTCATAGACCTAACATTAGTGTTCTGTTTCAGGACAGCAGTGTCTCTAAGGTAAATTTTGCCCTTGTCCACTTTGTCCATTATGTCTACCTGAAGCATATGTTCTGGGAAATGGGTGTACGTGCCTAGACTTTGAAATGGGAGCCATCATTTTCTGGAGCACTTGGATATTTAATTTATTTCCTTGTTATTAATTTTTAGTGATGGGTTTCATAGCCCTAGTTTACATTTTAGCATAGATATACAGCAGTCAAAACAGACAGGAAAATGAAGACAAAGTGACCTCACTGTGTTTTCTGGAAAAGGAAAGTCTTCATGAGGTTTTGAAGGAATTTCTTGTCTCTATTTCTGACATGATTTAGCCACTGTCTGGACTTTTAAACAGGACAGTACTGGATCTATCTTGAGCTACTTGGCTATAGAGGCTCAGAGACTTGATTGTTTGCCTAAGCACTACTCCTGAAAAAGTCCTCCCCACCTGTGGACAAGAGGTGTCCCCACTCCAACCAAATGGCTTAGAACATAGACTCAGGGTTTCAGATGCTGCAAAAAAAACTATAGTATATACATTTTTTTTTCTTTTACGGTTTTAACCAAGCTTACAAAACATTGCAATGAGGTCCTACAAGAGCACAAAAGGTAAGATCTACCCAAGAGTACTGAGGCAGCTGCCAGAAAGATTCAGTGAGACACTTCTCATAATTTACCAGCAGTCCTGGCTAAACAGGGAGGTCCCAGCGGACTGGAGATTAGCCTAGGTGACACCCCTCTACAAGAAGTGTCAGAATGAGGATTTGGGGGACTACAGGTTTGTCAACCTGATTGCAGTGCTGGGGAAAGTCATGGAGCAGATAATCTTGAGTGCCATCATGCAACATGTACAGGACAACCAGGGGGTCAGGCACAGCCAGCATGAGCTTGTGAACAAAGTCAGACCCTGCTTGACCAACTTCATCTCATTCTGTGACAGGTTCACCCACCTAGTGGATGAGGGAAAGGCTGTGGATGTCCTTTGCCTGGACTTTAGTAAAGCTTTTGACACTGTTTCCCATAGTGTTCTCATGGAATGTGTCCAGAGAAGGGCAATGGAGCTGGGGAAGGGTTCAGAGCACAAGTCTGATGAGGAGAAAGTGAGGGAGGTGGTGTTTTTAAGCTCAAGAGAGACCTTATCACTCTCTACAGCTTTCTGAAAGAAGGTTGTAATGAGGTGGGGGTCAGCCTCTTCTCCCAGGTAACAAGTGACTGGACAAGAGGAAATGGCCTCAAGTTGCACCAGGGCAAGTTTAGATTGGATAGAGGGAAAAATTTCTTCACCAAAAGGATGTTCATACATTGGAGGCAGGCTGCCTAGGGAAAAGGGGCAATCAGCATCCCTGGAGGTATTTAAAATATCTGTAGATGTGGCACTGAGGCACATGGTTTAGTGGTGGACTTGGCAGTGCTGGGCTTATGCTTAGACTTGATAATCTTAAAGGTCTTTTCCAACCTAAACAATTCTATGATTCTATGAAAACAGCCATAATAATTAGTTTCAGAGGGAATTGCAAATAGTAGGTGACCTTTCTGCATTTAAAGTGCTGTCTTCATGCACAGATCTAAGAGGACAAACAGAGCAAATTCAAGTGCCTAAGTCTGAAGAAAATCCCAGCAGGATTTGGCACAGCCCCTCATAGCTGCCAGCTGGAGATGCCCCACCACTGGGAGTAGGGAGGCAGATGCTGTGATGGGACCATGGGAAGGGTCTGCACGACACAGCAACCACAGGAACATGTGGCAACTTCAGGAGCTCACCCTGAGTCAGTCATCCCAACATTTGTAATATCAAACATTTGCAACCCTAGCTGGGGAAATGGATTTTTAAAAGTCCTCATTTAATTGCAGGGAAGAAATTATGGTAATGCAGATGGCCTATAAAAAGCTCAGAAACAGTAAATTGGTATTAACTATCATAATGAGTTAAGAAATGTACAAAAGTATCCAGATGTTGAGCAAACACTGCACTTTGTCACAACTTATTACACTTGTTTAAAATTCAAAGCCAAAATGAAATTACATGAATCAAATAGGAAAAACCCTCATCTCTTAAGCAGGACACGTATCACAGTAAAAGTGCTGGTTTAATTGGGGGAGACTGGAAACTGCCTGAAAAATAAAACAATGTAATTTTACAGGAAGACTGGTGTAAATTACTGCACAGATTTTCTCATATCTAGTAAGTGCTGAGAGGAACTCAGAGAGGCAAAAATCTACCTACAACTCAGTAGCCAGTTAACACACTTTTGTACTGTAAATGGGGGCTGCCTTTTTCACTGGCAGTGATGTCATGGCAGAGATTTCACATCTGATTTTTCACAAGCTGGTGGACTACACAATGCCTTGGCGTGCATACAGGATCTTCCAGGGAAATCATGGAGCTATCCCAACATCCTGCTGTGATTGCAAGGATGGGCCTTTCTCACCTCTACACACCTGCTACAGTTGGGGGAGAGTGAGAAAGAAAAATTGTAAATAATTCTTTTCCCTTAACAAAATCAATCTGCTTTTTTTCACATTTAAGTGATTTTTTTTTTTAATATACACACACCCACAAGCCAGCTGCTAGGAGACAGGCTAAGAGACAAGAAGGAATGTGCTTCACACATGCATAGAGCAGCTGTGGTTCTGCTGGTTGTGAAAGGAGAAATGCACAACTGGGTCCTTTTTACTGAAGTGCAAGCCTGCAAGTTTCCCATTTAAAATAGACAGCAATCAAAATGTGGCCCTTAAGGTTTCAGATGTCCTGAAGCCCACACAAGCTAAATGAAAAGGAAATAATCCTTCCATTTTGTTGGTCAGATTTTACACCTCAAACCTCACCAACACGCTTTAATTAAAATAACTCTTCCTGAGTAACACAGAAAGAGCAATTCTGGTGAAAGTGTGGATATGCCAAATACAGAGGGCCTGCACTGCCACTTACACGCATTGGCAGGCACTGAAAACAAGTTGGATCATCTCTTTTTGCCCCTTCATTCCCTGCAGAATGTCATGGAGCTTCTAAACTGGGAAGAGGTCACTTCCTCCAGCAGTGGTCCTTCCCTTAGAGCACAGTAGTAGCTTGGCTTGTCCCAAAAATGTTATGGATACTGGAATTATCGAGGGTACTCAACCAGTACTTAAATTTATGAAGAAGGGAGAGAGATTGTCAGTCTAACCCACAACAGAGATATTCATCACCCCATCTCTCATCCTGGGAAAGTCTGTGTGAGCTTTACCACGCTGTCTGAGGACACTTCTTACAGGACAGCTGCATCTCATGGAGACCTGTTCAACAATCATGCAAGCAAAAGGACAGTAGAGTTTGATTTTAGGAGTAAATGGCCAGTATTACACAGAAAGCTTGAGGCAACATGCACATTGAATTAAGATGGCATCTTCTCTCCTGCACCAGCTGCGAACACAGTGACCAGGACCGAGAGCTGGTTCAAATAACTGCAGAGCATTTTCAACCACCTAAACACTCTGCAGCGATAAGTATCAGGAATCTGTTTATCTACAGCTACCTTAGGGTAAAAAACAGAAGGTTTTGACAAGCTGCTTGAGGCAACCTGGCGGGGACAATGAGCAGTGAGAGAGAAAGGATGGAGACTTGTGTGTGACAGACCTGGGGAACACAGGCCAAGATTCCAAGAGCTTCTACCACTGTCAACCTCTAGTGCAGCTTAGTGTTAGGTCTGTTTGAAAGTCCAAGTCCACAGGCCATGGTTGGCTCCTTGTCTAGACATGACTTATGTCATGCATGTTAGATGCAGTCTCTCAGCTGGCAAAATAAACTTTACCTACTGGTATGAGTTTGATTGTACCATCCTTAAAGCACCATCAAAGCAGATGGGTTAGAAATGCAAAATACAAAATCTGAAGCGCTGTGAATTGTGCAAGCAGATCAAAGAGCACTGAAGGGAAGCTGAAGATTCTGGTTGAGCCCGCAGTTAACCTGAGGCCATGAGAGAAATGTTTCCTCTTTGAGACAGCTGGATCTTGAGCATCACTGTCATAACCCAGTAGTGGGGCTCAAGGAAAATGAGTTTGACAAGGAGATATTTCCCCTCTCATGTGGCTCTAATCCTGGTGCTGGTGATCCTTTTGGTACTGTGTTTGAACAGCGGAAGTTTAGAGGCCAAAAGCAACTTTAGATTATGTCTTCCAGCTGTCCGTGCACTTCCTCGTCCATTTCTATTACCCACCTGGGGCAATCAGGTCCATTCATCACCTCAAGACTGTATAGGAGCCTCTCAGGCTCTATCAAAACTGGTGAATAAGGATGCATATCCCTTAGAGCTCTCAATCAGTCCTGCCTTCTGAACCCCTGTCCTCTTTTCTCAAGAATTCCTCACCTTTCTGAGCCACCCTCTCATGCCAAAGAGGACTCCACAAGCTCTTCTCTTTTGCTTTTAGCAAATTAAGTAGTCATTGGCACAGGTTGATATTTATGGTGTCCCTGCAGAGGAGAGGAGAAGTTACTTCACTCAATTGCCACCGCACCCCCTCCCCCTAGTCTGGATGTGGCATCTCCAGAGTTTCTTCCTATTTTTATGAAACCTGGAAAGAGTAAGTTGTTTTCCACCTCTCCTCCCATTTTCACTCCTACACAGCAGTGTTTAATCTCTGTCTTTCATAGCACAATCAAGCTCACTGCATGCTGCCTGTCTGATGTAAGTCTGGTAAAGGGTTATCGAATTGGTCAGGGGACTGGAGCTCAGCACATGCAAGGGGAGGCTGAGAGCTGGGTTTGTTCAGCCTTAAGAGGCTCAACAGAGGAAACAGCCTGAATCATCTCAGAGACAGATGGCGATGGGACAAGAAGCAATGGACCCAATGAAAATCCCAATTAAACAGGAAACAAATTCCTTCTCTGCAGAAATGTAAAACTTGATTAGAGAAGGCCCAGTATTGCCTGATTCTGTTGGATTCATGTTGAGTGAAGGTTGAACTAGATGACCCACTTCTGATTTAAACTATTCTGTGATTTTATGGTTTCATTTACCATATCAAAAACGGTGCATTGCCAGACTCCATTGGAAAAGTGTCTTACAAGAAGCAGCAGCAGAACAGGCAATGGGAGATGTAGATGCATTGTAATTGCATTTGCACTGCTGTCAGCACTGGAGCATATCTGTACTAAATATGATAAAACAGCAATATAAAGTCCAGTTTTTGAGGTTGTGAGGAATCATAAACCGTATGAGTGGATTTTAATCATCATTGTGCTTCTTGATGTTTTACACAGTGGGGAAAGCATGAGGCTTAAGTAAAGGCCACGGAAAATTCATCCATGTCTTGTAACAGTTGTGCCCCTGTTAAGACCTTTTCTGTCTATAACACTACAATTTGCATTCTCTGGGGCTGTCCTTAAGGTTCACCACAACATTATTGGTGTTTTTTAGCATTTCAGGTTACTAAGACAGTAACATTTTTGTAAGTCGTACTTTGAAGTGCACTGCTTGCTTGTAATTTGGTTATTACTTTTCCATGGCTCATAGTAAGTATAGAAACTGGACAGGTAAGGTTTTTTTATGGTTAAAAAGCCTTCAGGAGTTATACTGATAGTAAAAAAGCTCAATAATACTAATTTTAATCTTTAAAAGCTTTCTATGATTTGTTGATGTGAAAAGCCTCTCAAAGATTTTACTGAAATAATCCACCACAGTGAGATTTTATTGAACATAGCATGAAAAGGCTGTGAACACAACAAAGTGATTTGGCACTGATTTCCTGCATTAATAACCTCAGTTATCTAAATGCAAGATGTTCACTTTCAGGAAAGCTCTACAGTGTCCAGTACACATGGAAGACTTTTTCAATCTGGCACAAGGGAGACTTCAGTGAGTGGAACAGACTGGGATCCAGGAGAGAAGCAGGCAGTGGTAGAGCAGGTTTTGTCAGCCTAATGGGGAACAAGGGTGTGAAAAAGGCACCTGTACTGGGTCAGAAAGCAGGGAGCTTCTCCAGAGAGGCATTTACTCCTACCTGTTCAGGGCGACACCTAACTCTGGGAATAGGCAGCTGCCATTTGTGCATCTTTGGATGCAGTAATCATCATTTGCAACAGACATGAAAAACACACAGTTACTTTATTCTACAGAGTGCTGTTGGAGGCAGTCAGCTGCAGAGACTGTGGCACGAGCCCTTGGTACTCTGGTTCAGCTTCCTGGGCTCCAGCCCTGCCTCTGCAGGCAAAGCACCACAGCAGCTGCTGCAGACCCTCAGGAGGAGCTGCAAATCCTGCTCCTGTTGGTGACTCTTGTACGACCACATCCATCTAAGACAAAATAAGGATGTAGGTTGGCCACCAACACCTATTTATGCCTTTCATTGGATGGGGCGGTGATACGAAAACAGTCAGAGATGTACATCTAATTTTTAACCCATCCACAGAATTTTTTGTGCATGGTGCATGGCTCATTTCCTTTATGAATCACAGCCTGTCCCAGAGACTGATTATTTACCCGTTTGATCTTTAGGAGAGGGAGCCAAGTGAAAATGGCACTGAGCAGAGAACAGCAAGCTGTAAACTGAGAGAGAGAGGGAGAAAGAACTTAAGGAGAAGACATCTTAATCTTGTAGTGAACATTTGTTAAAAGGAGAAAAAGTTGTATATTAGCAGGAATAAATTCTACTTATTTCTTCATAATTTCATTAGGAGCTGAAATTTATACACGATAAATGCCTTGGATAGATCCCTATAACACTTCCTTTAATTTGCTTGCATTACATTTCTGTTGCTCTGGGTTTCTCATCTGTTGATGAGAAACCCAGAGTGCTCAGAAAGCAAGACAAAATAATGATTAAGCAGCAACTAATTTGTATACATACAAATAGAATCATTCCATCTGCTTTAAATTATGAAAAAGAGGTTAGTTAAAAGCTTAGTGAATTAGTTAATAGCTAGTGCTACATGAGTAAGAAAAGCAGGAAAGTTTCTTACATCGAACTTTTTCCCAAACATTCCATCAAATAAAGGCATTTTCTTAATGATTAAAAAGCAAAATTAACGATCCATGTTATTGAGGCAATATAAGCTTCTCAGCAGAGACTGTTAATAGCTTCCCTGAGTCGCTCGACCCACAGCCTCTCACAGCACTTGCCAAGCACAACCACCACAGGTCCCCTACCGCACATCCATCACACCCTCTCGGAAAAGAACTGCTGCCTCCCGCAGTCCTGAACACAATCCTGCTAATAATGTGGAATGCAGAGATGGCGGCTGGGCGTGCGGGAAGCCTGCAGGGCAGTTTTGGGAGACCTGGGCTGCCCTGCTCCCTGGGCAGAGCCCAGCAGGACAAGGGGCTGCTACCGGCACAGAGCAGACAGCCCCTGGGAAGGCACCTGCCGCCCCAGTCCTTGGTGCAACAGGCTCCTTCCACAGCTCCCGGTGAGACAAGGCACGGTGTGTAGGGCGTTCCTGAGAGGCAGCGCTGCCCAGGGGAAAAAACAAGAGCGCTGGCTCTGCCGAAGACTAATCCTTCACTTTTCTTTCACAAGCCGTTTATTGCCCCCTAAATATGGTTAATTTTGTGAAACCCTTTGAGAGGCCCTTTGGAAAAAGGGGGTCTGTGAGAAGTAGATACTCAGCAATTTCAGTCCTATTTAGAGTGGGAACAAGTCAAGCCCCCCTTCCTGATTCCTCACGTCACAGTGTGCCTTGAATACTGATGCGCACCCTCTCACGCTGGTTTGCTCTGAGGCTTGAATAAGTGAACAGCAACAGAACAAGGAAGCACTTTACTCGTGAGACCGAATACGGTGACAAAGTATCATCCTCATGACAGCAGGAGTGTGGTGGCCTAATCTCACTGGCTTTCCCTGAAATGCTGTTGCCTTCTTTTACCTGCAGGCACTTGGCACAGTGAGGAAAAGCATCACATGGAAGAAAAATACTTGGAATTATATTGCATCTATTCTTCTCACTAAGCCACAAAGACTACATGATCTAGTTGTCCTTGCTAATTTCAGGGGGCTTGGACTAGATGACCTTTAAAGGTCCCTTCCAACCCAAACTATTCCATGATTCTATTTATACAGATTATGACCTTTTCCTAGCACTGTTTACTGTAGAAAAACAGATGGTGCACAGTTTCATTCTTTGACCCATCTTTTTGACATGCCACAAAATGAGACCAAAGTGTGGTTCTGAATTCACTAAAAGTTAGAGGTGCTGCCACCCTCAGAAAATAAAAGAAAGAGCATTTGCATAATGATCTATCTTTCAGGTCCCTGTAAGTACAACCAACAAGGGACAATTTTGAAATCCAATTTTTTGAAAATATTCTTTTTCTCCTTTAACTAATTCTTATGTACAAGTTGGTAATTTGATTTAAAGTGATTTCCAGGATAAACAAAAAACATAATGTGAGAAGCAGCTGAGAAGATGACCCTCTCATTGAATACCACTGTATTTCTGCTGAAGTCCTATGACTTCTTATGCACTTTAACATTTATTACATATTATATTTCTGAGTTCTCCATCACATTTGGCATTCCAAGGTGTCTTTGTACAATATACAGAGATTAAATGACAAAAGATTTCTGAGAAAAAGAAATATAATTCAATAATTGTTTAAAAATTGCTGTAATTTCAAGCCATAAAGATAGACATGGATAAATATTCAGGAGTGTTAGGAGTGAGAGCTAAAATTAGAAGCAAAATGTTTGCTTAAATCTCCCCACATTAGCACTTCCATCCTCTCTACAGTACACAAAAGACAGGGGAGGTTCCTAGTGAGACAGTATTGAAGCAACAAATCGCTGCTCTGCCATGGTCAAAATAAAATTATATAAAACCATATCTGGTTTTCCTAATTACCGGAATGGAAATTACTAAATTCTGAGTGCAATCTAGAGATTGGTGAAGTGTCCTGCCTACAAACTGTAATTTTGTTGAAAACACCATATTCTTTGGGTAAATCCACTAGATGGACTCTCCATTTTGGGTGACATAGAAAACCTTCTTCTTTTTTGCTTTCCCAAATGAATAAAATGTGAAGACAGACATGAACAGCTTCTGAGGCACATATCGCCTTAAACTTTAAAAAGTGGTGTTACCACTGCTTGAGAAATTAATTTCACATTTTCAAACAGAGATGTATCTGCTTCTGTATGGAAGCATTAAATGAGAAATTTCTTTTAGAATCATCTCCATAACTCCACTAACACTTTCAAGGCATGTTGCAAATATAATTATCTGCAATAGCAAGACTATTTAAGTCATGTAACTGCATAATTAGGGTCTGTTCTGGTTCATCACTACAAGAGACTAACTGAGATTAAAACATGACTTGATTTTTATCTACTTTTTCTACTTTGTCACCTGACATTTCTAGGTAACTATTAATACGACAGATAAAAAGAAAATGTTTTGTTCCCCTCTTCAGTAATAGCCAAAGCTAATTTCCATTACAAGTTGTTTTCCTCAGGCTTTGGAAAAAAAGAATTGCACTGATAATAAGCAATTTATTTCTGTGAACAGCAAAACCTTGACTTGATGGCTGATAATAAACAAGTAAATATTTTCCTTTCGCGAGGAAAAATTGAAACATGTCAAAACAACATTAGAGTGAAATCTAACCATTACCACTGATGAAGAGTGGAGAGTTTTTCCATAAGAGAATAGTAGCAAATTCTCCAGACATGGGAAAAATGCTGAAGTTGTTTACAGCCATTTGTGTACATAGTGAATGAATAAAAGATGCCTTGGCATTAAATATGAATCCAAAACCAGAAAATTAAGGCAAGCATCTTGAAAGCAAGTCATTAGTGGCTGATGTCTGAGATCACGCACCTGAAATCACAGGGAGGAAAAGCAGATCTGTTAAAGCATTGTGCAGCAGGAAATCACAGTTGCCATCATGAAAATTTGGCAGCATGGTGCCATTTGTACAATTGGAGTGCTGCAATGGATGGGTAGATCTTTAATCAGACCGGTCTTTTCCTCTATGCATTCCAGGCACGGGCAACCAACCCTCTCTGTTGTATGTCTCTCATCATTTGAGTTCAATAACAGACACAGAGACATCCACTGCCCATGCTCCCATCCCCAGCCTCTCCTGGTCCCACAGGCCAGAGCATGCACGGATTACAAGCAATAGTGGAAGATGAGACAGCTAAAAGTACAGGAGGGAGCAATGGCATCCTACATGATTTAAAGGCAGTTCACTGGTTTGGCTTTTCTTAACATTTGAAGAAAGAGGTGACACCATTTCTCACGTCACTTTCTGATGTGTAAGACCTATTCTCTGGTGCACGGTGTGTGGCAAAATAAAGAGGAAAAGCTCAGGTGATGCACAGCCAGCACAGGAACACTGAGATACAATGCCACACAAGAGGATGTGCAATATTCAAAGCAGTAATCAAGGCCGTGGATGAGCCATATCCAGGCCCCCTGGAGAACCATTGTTTGCTCTATACACTCCAGAGCCCATTATGCCAGGCAACAGAAGAAGGATAACCATTACCTTTATTGCTAGAATTGCAGTGTAGAAAAATGCCATTAACAAGAGTAGGAGTTTAACCTGTCCATCTCTTCCTACTGCCTTTCTGCGATTCCTCCATGCCTACTGACATTGCACTCACCCACATACACTGAGCCAATGTGGGCACAAAGTTTATTTTAAACAAAGAGAAAATGGTTGCCTATCAGAACTTTGAAAGGCTACACACGAAAAACTGGAGACACAACCTTACTTTTGTCAGTGACTTCACCACTAACTTTTTTTTAACTCTTGGCCTATACACTGCTTATGTGTGAGGTTCTATAGTTACATCTGGTTTTAATACAGGGTTTTCCACCTCTAAAATTCCTGCTGGTATTGCTAACTCTGTTTTCAAACACGGAGACTGAAACCAATCTCCATCCCAGTTATCGGCTTCATTCCTTTCTTGGAGGTTCCCATCCTGCTGCATAGTTTAGTTGCTGCAGGGTGGACAGCGTATTTTCCAGCCCCACAGCTGCCTGGGTACCACCACAGTTTCTGAAACAGCTCCTGGTAAATTTCATTTTACAGACTGGTAGTTTAGATCAGTGCCAATTGTCTTAGTACCTGTGAACTATGGCTGTTGAGCAGCTGCCAGACAAGTAGCAGCAGGGAGAATCAGAAGGGGCAGGATGGGGTGCCAGGGACAGAATCCACTACAGATATCTCTGCTTAGGATCCCTGTGGGCTACCTGTCAGGCAGGAGTCTTGAGGAGCATTGGTCAACAGAGAGCAGCAAATACTTCACTCAGGTGGAGATTGCCAGGCACCTCACATCTAGTCCCATCAGTGCATGTGGTGGCCCAGACGTGGTCATCAGTCTTCCCAGTAAGGCTATAAGATTGAAAGACTTCCAGTGAGAGCAAAAGAGACACAGTCTCTTGTAACAAGCACTGGCTCAAAAGCAGGCTAACATGGTCAGCTCGGCTTTCAATTTGAGTATCAGCAATAGTAGTAAGTGGACAGTGATGGTGCTTTAATTATAAGGAAAGCCCAGTAAGCTCTTCTCTCTTTAAATATATCCCCCTACACCATGAACAGCTTTACTTTAACAGAAAGCACTTTAGATCCTCAGCGGAAACACAGCAGATCTTGGACTGTGGGAATACAGCTGCTAAGCAACCTTACCAACATCCTGTCTATTCCTGCACTGTAGCTGTGAATAATTACTCCTCCATGTAACCCTTGCCTTTCTGTCACTGCTCTTCCACAGCCGTATGCTCTTGGAACTGCAAATGAGCTCAAACCAAACTCCCCGAGCTACAATTTTTCTCAGATTTAAAGAAATGTGGCAGGAAATCCAAGCACGTGTCTGTCTTCCCCTGCTACAACTGGATGATGTGGAGCCCTAAATATAAACAATCAAAACTTTCAAGGCTGTGTTTTTGTTTCAGATTCTGTGGTTCAAGCCAGTCTATACTCATTTTCTTACTCTGATCTCTACTGACAGCAACAACTTTAAAAACCAACCCATAAACCAAACAATTTTACCAGACTTCAAAAAATACTTTCAAAATATTGACGGAAAGGAAGCCATTTACTGCATTCACTGATTACTCTGTCCACTTTTCCTGAATGTCAAGCTAGTGCTGCTTTGTAGGAGGAGGAGATTTTATTTCACAACTGAATGAAAGAAACCCAACCAACACAGTGTTTGGGGTAAACAAATGAATCACTGCCTTCTTGGCACATCTTCATGTTAACAAAAGAAATAAGCATTGTCCAACTTTATCTTGTTGCCTGGGAGGCTGCCCAGAGATTTACTTCCAGAGGAACCTGGTCTATTTAAACTCCCCAGATTAGGGACTGCACAAATTTTAAAAAACAAAACTCAATAGAAAGACTAAAGACTGCTGACCATGCTTCAGAAGTACTCAGAAAGTTGTTTGCTCTGGAGAGTAAATTTTCAGCACTACAATATTAGAACACAGTAAAGTTACATCCATGAGAATGCAAAATTTAATCTGTCACTGAGATATTGCATCTGTAACAAATATATCACCGTACTATTGGATTATATAACTAGTAGTTATTAGTAATATATTAATAATATTAAATGACAAAGATTGAAATATCTAATATTGGAGAAGTTAATATTTATAAAAATAAGTATCTAGAACTGAATCTCCTGTGGCATTATGAGGTAGTTGGGAGATACATTTACTCTGCAGAGTTTTACCCATTAGAAATATTATTCCAGATTTCAGAAATTACAAACTCAAGTCAATGATTTTCCATCTTTTCTAAGTATGTTGGACTGAAAATTTTCCATGGTGACTGAGGGTTCCAGTATAGTGCAGTTTAGCCTAGTATTAACAACTTTGATTTTCTTCCACACCTGTCACAGAGCCATTAGAAAGCATCAGCAGAATCCAACAGTCTAAGCACAGATTGAAAACCTCTTTTTCTGAGCAGTAAATGTCAAAGTAGGTATATCTCTTGCCTAGGCAGCAAGGCGACTGCCTTTGGGAAAGAAAAATAGTCTTCAGGCTGAAGAACAGGAACTTTTTTGGAATGAGACACTCTGCTTTCTGACTGCAGGCAGGCCATTTAACTTCTCCATTTTCCTGTGTCTGTCCAAGGTCAGCAAGTGGCCTTACGGCCAAAGCCTTCAGCCATCAATGCAGGACAGAGGAGATTAAAAAAAAAAAAAGGAAACACACTTGTACTTGGATAGGGCCATGACATTTTACCTTCACTAAAAACTTCTTGTCTTTCTTTCTCTTTCTCCCCCACTATGTGGAAATGTGGAATATCTCATACATAAAAGCACTACAACCTGATTCCCATGGGCTCACACACCCAGAGCAAGGAGGAATAAAAACAGTGCACATACCAAAAGGAAATCGCTGCATTTTCTCCCCCACAACTTACACAATGTTCCTGCTCCACCAGAAAAGATGCAATTATTAAAGATCAGAAAATATGCACTTATAACTAGCACCAGCTAAAATGAATTTATTTTAAACTCTGAATGTTAATCTCAGGAATGCCTCAGTCTGTTCAGGAACTGAGAACCAGCTTACACAGAATCATAGATATGTTTAGGGTTGGAGAAGGCCTCTAAGATCATTGAATCCAACCATTAACCCCATGAATAATTTTAATATTAAAACAATAAACCCATTCTTTTGCCCCCTAAGAAGCTAAAAAGCTCTATAACTACTATAGCTTTGGTCTTAGAGCAAATTTTTATGGTTTTAGCTTTCACAGAAAAAGGCACATGAATAATATGTTTGTATTACCTGTTCTATTTTCAACACGGTTTACAAAAATCAATTCATACACGCACTATGCTGCAAGACAGGAAACTATCTGTTTCATCCCACCACTGACATCCAAAAAATCAGTACTAGCCAGGTGTTATCTCATCTACATGCATCCAGGAGGGCTGTGTTAACTCTAACAAAACTGATTTTAATAGTCTATTTAAATGTCTCTAATTGCTCCACGTAGAAAAGACACGTACCTCTCTATCTGTCTATATGTACATGGCCATCCAGTAATGAGGAAATGAAATGCATTTTCTTCCTGAACAATGCCTCCCACGCACACAGTCCTGGGTGAAGCATGAAGTTGCAGAGAATTTACAGAGTTATTAAGTAACTCTTAAAGCTGAGGGATACAAAGGGCTTGAAATGCATGAAAACACAACTGTTTACCCTGAACAGAACACTCAGCTTCTGGAGAGGCAAATGCTCCATCCTAACCACGTCCACTGGGAGCATGGAAGCTTTGTGCACTGTAGGACTCACTCTTTTCTCCCCTCTCTCAAACTTCTTCCCAGCTACTTGCACACAAGCCATGGGGAAGCCCTGAGACATTCTCGTTGCCTGTACATGCAATATTGAGGTCCAAGTACTTAGTCAGACTGTGAGGTCATTGTTCCAGCAGTCTTGCTAGATATTTTCCTTGGCATGTGTGCAGTAAGGTTTAGGCAGTAATTAGAAGGGTTGCTTTGCAATTTTGTATTGTATAAAACTTTTGTTGTGACCTTCATTTGCAATAATCTTAGCATTCAATAAAAAAGAATGTTAATGAAAACATGTTTATGAGGATTAACATAGCAACAAATACAAAAATGCTATGTAGTTTAAAAAAAATAACTAAATACTTTTCTCATTACTACTCTAATTAGAATATTTATTTTAAATTACTTATACTGACCTTCTGAGAAAATCTAGCTCTTAAATTTAAGTTGCACTACTAAATGTAAAAGCATTTTTAACAGAGTGCTTGAAGATGGATGTCTCATATAACACAGTGGCAGGACTCCTCTCTGCTGTTTTACTGCTATGCTCCCTTAGCACATGAAATTTGGGGGTCTTTGTACTAGAGGTGTTAGGTTTTTGGTCCCTTCCTCTTTTTCCATTCCCTTTGTAGGTAATTCCCTGGCCAGAAAGAAGGCACAAAGAAAATCAGTTGAAAGGACAAGAGTAAATGGCAGAGCAACCCTGTCCCTTTTCTTCTAGAGACAAGGTTCATCCTGCAGGATATTGATTGAGTCACTTTGTTGTGTACTACAGAAATGTTCTGTAGCTTGATGTACCCTGGAGGGAGTGGGCATTTAGGTGATGGTTTTAGGGTTCTTACCAAATCTATTACCTGGCAATCCACAGTTGTGGAGGACAAAAGTTCTGAAAATTCATGGGAACATTCGGGCTGCATGCTGTGTAAATGTAAACTTCACTTCTCTGCCTTTACTAGGTATCATCCCATTAGCAAAACTGTCCATTTAGATCTCATTTCTACTGAGCCTTTTAAACATCTCTCTTCATGATATTCAAGCTTTGGTATGGTCCATGTTTGAAGACTGACTGTTACTTCTCACATCTAACTCACTTTGGGTTCTATGATCAAAGTTTAGACCACATGGTGAGGTAGTAGGGAGAACAACTGGAGGTGTAGACATTCTTAACTGAAAAGAGATTGACTGGCTAGGAAGTTTATCTTAGGAAAGGATAAACCAGACATGATAAACAGATATGACCCAGTCATGCATCTGTAGTGCTTCCTCTAGTGAAGTTCAGCAGACCCAGCTGGTGTGTTAGGCAGACTTATTAAAGCCTTTTCTAGTCTTTCTGGCTGGATGGCCCCACAATTTAGTTATAACAGGACTTGTAAAACTAAACTCAATGCAAGCAGTGGTTATTTCAACCCTTTTATTCCCTCCCAGGATTGCCAAGCAAAGGGAAGAAAATTAAAGGACTGAAAAAGCAAAGCAGCTCTTCTCAAGGCAGACACACATTAGAAATACATACTTAAAAACATCTTTAACACAGTGCCAGAGAGTAAGAGACACAACCAGGCCAAACAGCCTGGGGAAATGTTTGTTACCACTGTCTATTCTGCAAGCATATTCAAAGTCCTTTGAGACAGAAAAATTTCATGTATTCTCCACCTAACCTTGCACCACAGAGCAACGGACAGGTTGCTAGTTCTGGCACCTTTCAATGGAAATTCAAAACACTGCAACTTTCCTGTTTACATTACAAAGTTAATTGTAAAATTTATACAGACTGAATGTTAACAGAATGGTTTGCTATGTTTTATAATACCATGCATTTTAATCAAATAATCACCTGCCTATGCATTTTCTGCTACTTCCAATGCCTTGATTGAGATCTCTAGGAGCTGTTTGCCTGCCCTAGATCAGAATAACAAAAAACCCCACGTATTTGTGACAATATGAAGATTGCAGACAGTATTTTTGTCTTCATTAGGTTTGCTAAGGTAAAAAACTGAGGTAAACCAACTACTCCAAAAGGGATTGTTGCCTTGTTGCACGCATTTTCAGAGTACTAAAGACAAAGAATGGAAACAAGAGTTCAGAGTACTCCAAGTCAGGGGATACAATGTTAAAATGCCTGACATTGCTAGTGCACAGGGTCTTTACCCAGTTGCGCATTTCAGCTTTGTACAGGGAGGTGCCCCTACAGCTGTGCACTTACTTCAAACACTTAAAAAACCGGTCCCATCCTATCACATTCTTCCAGGACAGATATCCACACTCACACACTACCAGATATCTTCTGGAGGTTTATTCACAACAGGTAATGTATCATTACATAGGAGTTTTGTCAGGGGAACATACTGTCTCTGGACTCATGATGCTCAGGAGGGCTGGCATTAGTCTTGCTGACAAATCTGAAATGGAGCGCAAACCTCCCAGAGGAGGTGCCAGGGGAAGGCATGTGCTATCAGTCAAACTGTGCAGGATACAGGCCTTCCTCCAAGACCATCACCCCAAAAGCAAAATGCCAGTTTTAGAGCCAGTAAGCTGGTGAACAGTATTTCATTAGGTGGCATACTGCAGAGAAAATTAGAGAGTAATATACAAATGTAAAGAGGGGTTTTCTTTCATACTTCGACTTAAATGTGTCTATAACAGTGACTGAAACTCTGTTTTCTGACTGACCTGAAATTTAACATGAGACTAAACTCGGATCTGCTCTGCCAGATGTGTCAGGATAACATATGGCTCTGCATTGTGCAGGCTAATCCAAGTGGAAACAGGAGGTGGACTAGAACATTACAAAGCCATAGTCCTATAGGTAATACTTCTTCAAGCCATTTACTGGGGTTTAGGTAGTATGTGACTCTGTCACAGAGTTAACTATTAAAAAGGCAACAGTTTTAGGCACTGCCCTGCAACACAAGAGTATAAAATACAAAACAGGTGAACTTGCCATCTGGAGTGGTACAAGCTGAATACACAGACACTTGCTACATTTAAAATGACAGTCCAGTCCACAGGAGAAATTACAAGGAGAACAAAGCAGACAAAAGCTCTTTTGAACACTGCCTTGAATTTCCTAGTTCCATGTGCCCATGTTTGCCTACTCTCAGGTAAGTGCTGGGTGTGCAGTGTGACTGTTAAAAGGCCAGTGTTATTTTTAGCTGTGTACACATTGCAAGGCAGCAGAAATGTAGGGCAATTCACACCAGCACGGCACAGGCAATTCTTGCCTGAGAGCATGCAGCCCTCTGACTGCTGCTTGAACAGAGAGAGCCACAGTCCTGTTCAAGAACTGGTTTATAATATCTCCATATCACAATCTAGTGCAAATATATATGCCCTCCAACACAAGCAGCCAAGTGGAAAGGAAGATTTTGTCTGGGGCTCTCTTTAAGCAGGAAAAGGGCTGAAACAGGGCAGCCACGTGACCCTCAAAGCAGCCTCCCTGCCTTTATGACCTGAAAAACTTAGTTCTGACCAATCTGTTTTAAATTCTGCATTGGCACTGGCTCTGCAGAATGGGTTCATGCAGAATGCAGAGGGACTCTCAGAAGGCAGGTCAACATCCACCTCAGCCTCCTTGCCTACAGCCCAGCAGCCAAGGAGAGGGCTCAAGGACACAGGCTTGCCAAGGCCAAGTGAACAGGCCTCGGGCTAGCTCTAGAACATTTTGGGCAACAGGCTAACTAGAGACATTCAACTGGTTTACCATCCATAATAGAGGGTCTTTGTACAATTTTCCTTCCCATAAGGACATTGTTGGGCACTGTTGTCATCTCCTGAGACCTCTGTCCTTCTGATAAGTTTTTCCAGTATTTAGGCACAGAGGTTCTGAGCTGCAGTGGAGCTGTCTTTCTTCATGGAATGGCATGTAGGAGAGTCAGCAGTAATTTTTCTAGGGGTTTTGGGCAGTGAAGCAGCTTTTGCTGCTGGGAGGAGAGAAGAAACACAGATGTGACCACAAGCTGGTCCTAGGAGGTGCCAGATGAGTTTGACGTCAGTGCAGAAGATGGTCTATAAGGAGGGTAAGCACGACAGCACCAGGAGAGGGAGCTGAGCCCTGCAAAGACAAGGCAGTGTTAAATGAACCATCCATGCACACTTTGTGCACCTCAAGGGGCAAAGAAAGAATTGTTGTTTGGGGTAGAGCTAAAAACAATGAGATGCAGACAGGAAAACAAAAACATCATTAAGGCTGAATGTTAGGAGACATCTGAAATGATGAGTAAGTGGCTTAAAATGAAAACACAAAACAAAAAAAAAATCTGTGCCTGGCCTGCTATTTTACCATACTACAAATTCTGATTTAACTGCAGAAATATATGTTAAGTTGAATGGAGTTCCCACAGAGTTATTAACAGAAAGGCTCAGGGTGAAAGAGGTGATGGCTTAGCTACCTCTCAGTAACTGTCTGCAGATTATTTAATATCTGTAATGTGCTGTAAAGAAGAAAACCACTGAGTGCTTAGAAAATTAGAACAAAAAGAGAAAATTCCCCAACAGTGGCATCTATTAAATTACAAAATAACCTCTCCAGGGAAGCCTCAGAAATCTTGTCACTAAATAAATTTAAAACTGAACAGCTTGAAATGTGTTTACTATAGGAAAGAGACCTGCATTTGCCCCAAGGAAAAGAGATGAAATGTCCTAAGGCTTCAATAGTCTTTTATCTCCATTTTTTTATCACTCTTCCCTGATGCACAGGGGAGAGAGATGATTATTTAAACTCTTTTTTTCCCCGCTGGAGCTGTCTGGTGAAATGTGCTGACAGGTACTATCCATCGACTGTGTATTCCAGGTAATTCACAAGGCAGGCAAGCACGGGGGCCCACATTCCTTGACAAAAAGCGAGTGCATGCTGGAGGAGGAGGCAGCTTCTCTTTGAGACCAAGACAAGCTGCCAGCCTTTGCCATTTTCAAGGCAGACCAGAAAAAATGTTACCCAGACACACATCCAGACAGATGCACAGAGCAAGCAGGAAGCAACAGTTTAGTCGATCTTAGGCTGTCATGGGATGCTCAGAACAAAAGGAAGAGGCAGCCTTCTCTTTATCCTTATGGTCCTACTGCATCTGGTCTATACAAAAAGAGAAGCTCTCTTCCTATCACTGACAAGAACCAGGACTGAAATTATTTATATTGCCAATGGCAGAAGGAGGGGCAGGGATAGGAGAAAGGGAAATAGGAATCTAAAGAACAAAGGCAGCTGGTAGAAGAAGAGATTCAGACAATGCCACAGCAACAAGAAGCTCAGTTGTTTTGGCTCTGATTTCCCATTACCTCCAAGCTACATCCCTGTCTGGATGGTTATGGATTGCAGTCCCCATGCTGTGGGCACCTCACCTCACAGCTGCATGGTCCCTAAAAAACTATGAAGTGAGCTAGAGGCTCCAAAGAGGTTTATTATAGCCTGCAGGCAAGGGCTGCCTCGAGTGCCCTGTGAGCCCTGAGAAGCACTGTCAGGTCTGGAGCAGGATACCCAAGTCACAGAGCGGCCGCCGTTACGGTGAGTACCAATTACACCGGAGGAAGCCCTTCGATCACGTGAGGCTGAAGTGTGGGGAGCCCTTTGAGGAGATTCAGCTCCTGTCCTCCTACAGAACTGTTCTGTGGCTCAGCAAGAACGAGAGGTGACACGGTAGCAGACACTGTCTGAGGGAGGCAGCTGGGATCCAGCACAGAAGATGCCATCAAAGGCAGCAGGAAAGATACAATGCACATTTTTTTTCTTAACTTGTATGCAGCTTTAATACTTCTATTAAGTTATATTTTCTATCATTACTTGATCATCTGTAGGCTTTTGTAGCAAATGGGAAGTACAGCAAAAACCCAGAAATAATTTAATGCTCTCGCTAAGATAAGTGGGGTGTGTAGAAGTTTTTTCAAGAGTACACACATGGATCCTCAGCATAATATGTTAATACAAAGTTGTCATCTCTGCTTAGCAGTAAAGGGCTCATATTTTTTCCTCAGCATTCAGCAAGATGTTAGATGTTGTACAGATATTCTTCAGACATGATTATGTTTGCAGGCCACATAAACCTTCAGGGCAGCAGGACAGAGAAATATAAATTAAAACTCCTCAAGTGATGCCATAATTTCCAGCTACACTCTGTAGGCCAGCACATGGGAGCCAGGTAAGAGTTTATAAACTCCATTTCCAAGGGCAATCAGACAAGTAGTTCAGAGGCAGGCAGGAACAACAGACACTGGTCACTTCATGCAAGGTACTTTGGTACGACCAGCCACTACACAAATCCTGATGAAATTTTGCCATGCAACATCAGCAGCAGCTAATGAGGATGGATAGCCCCTATCTCACTTTGTTTTTTAATCTTCACAGGCTTTTAAGGTAATTTACCCAATCCTGGAATTTGCAAACAAGTCATATGCTGTTGGCAAATCCAAATCTCCCATCACTGCTTGTCCTACTTTCTGGGCCAAAGTCTCAGTACTGCAGTACAAAGTTGCAAGCCAAGTATCATAATTCAGGGAAGAAATCTGAGCTGCAGCTCAAAACCCAAGATGCTCACAAGGGGAATATTTCATGTGGAAAAAAACCCTCACATTACAAGATCTTTACAAGCTTGACATCAGAAATCAATCTATTTCTCAGAGTACTCAGGTACTCAAAATGCTTTTTTGACAGTGTAACTGTGCAGCATACAGGTTGTATCCTAATGGAAAATTATTTGATAGCCAACAGCTGCACTATGAGAACTAGAACCAAAGTTTCATTTGCAGATCTCTTTATATTGAGTGAAATTTGTCATTAAAATTCATCAAGTGAAAATTTCACTATCAGCAAATTTGACTAGAAAATTTTTCAAAAAGTGTATTTAAACTGAACTAGAAAATCAGGATATATTCTAATAAAACCACTAGATTGTTGTAAATAACATACAATTTTTTAAAAAATTAGAGCCTTGTTATATGATATATATATAAGGTATGATCTGATATATATAAGGTATGTTAATATTAACATTTGCTCAGGGAAAATAAAGTCACAATATATGTGCCAAACCTCATTACAAAGGCATATGATTCAAATCATATTCTAAAAATAGCAACAAATCTTATTTTATAGCAAGTTTCTTGTAGCATATCCATGTTACAAGGCAAACCAAAATACAACACATTATATTTTGAATACAGCCTCATGAAATAAATGAGTGAAATATTTACGGTATGCAATGGATGAATCAATCACAAACAACTTCTCAGCTTTTTTCTTAATAACCAGTGATCCATTCAGCTTCCTTTCCTTCAAAAAATAAGGTGCAAACAACTTTCCCCAAATCTTATAGATGTACTGGTAGCAAACATCCTGAGTAAAAAATTCATATTTGACTGAAACAGCTAAATCATAGGGATGCCTTTTCAGAATTTTATCACATTGTTTCACTTACTACCGACCAAATAAGCAATTAATTTTCTTGTCAATAAATGGCTAAGGAAAACACGTAGGATTGACTTTAGGGAATTTCTGAGCTATTTCACCCCCACAGCTTTTTGCTTAGAATTCTCAAGGTGTGATAACCATCTTTTAAGAAGGCATTTGGATGTACTTTGCTCAAAAGTCCTGGTATGGTCAAAAAGACACAACTTACCAGCAAAGCCAACTGTTACTGTCACTGAATCTTTAAAGTGAAATCACTCCATTTCTTTAACTTGCAATCACACAATATTAATCTTGATCTATTTTTTTTTAGATAAAAATAGGAGAATGATATCAAGTTTCAATAATTAAGAAGGTGAAACTGGAACACAAATCTCATGGCACCTATATACCTTCTCCATTTTACGCTCACCTTGCCACTGCCCACCTTGATCCTAAGGTGGCTGGCCTCTCACCATATATAAGATTTTATATACACTGGATCCTTTCTCTTTCTTACTCCTGAAAGCAGTTTCACCCAGTTGTCAGATCTGCCTTTATTTAACCATTAGTCATTGACCATTTATGTGTTTATAGCTCTGGGGACTCAAGTATCATCCCATGCCCTCTACTGACATCTCAGATCCGTACTCCTCTGTAATGCATCCAGTAGCTCTCCTTTTGAGACCTTTGCCATGATACCATGTTCATAGTCCTCCATGCCACATCATTTCTCTAGGGCCCTGCATTCTTCATTCCACAAAAAATAACCACTTTTAGTCTCAGCTAAATTAAAATCATGGTTAAATCACACAAAGCTAAGCAAAAGCAGAACAAATTGTGTAACAGTCACCTGGTTACAGCTGGATATTGCTGTTCCAGCTAAACAAGCTAAAGCAAAGTCCCAGACAGGCCAAGACAAGCCCAGACAAAACCATAAATGCTGAGACCTTAAAGGGCTCCTGCAGACCCTTGGGGCTGTTACAAACAACAGCAATGTGTGTTACCATGAGTACAGTAAATACTGAGCTACAGGGCTACACAAAGTTTAGGTGCATGGGAGCCTACAAATGTAGTCTGTCCTTGAAAAGATCAATCAAGGATGAGCTACTTGATGAGCTACTGTAGTCACTGTGCCTCATAACCAGAGAAGGGAACTTGGGTCAACCAGCCTCCTCTTTGCAGTGACTTCCATCTCACTTGGAAGTAACTGTCTTCTCCTAATCAACAGTTGTCCAGCTAACTGGGGACTCTACTGTTTCCTTCCTGCCTTGATGAAAGTCAGCCTGCTTTAAAGAAGGAAAACCTTACAGGATTCACTTTGCAGGTTACTGGCTTTTCCATGTACTTTAGCCCAGGAAAGAGCATACAGGGAAATGTTTCTTTCTCTGCCCAGAGGAGCAGAACCTGGCTTAATACTGAGGCATAAATGGGACTGTAGACCTAGGAGCCAGTTTAATTGGGTTCTATTCCCAGTTCTTCAGCAGTTCATTGCATGACCTCGGGGAAGTCACTGCTAATCTGTTTCTCCTGCTAAACTGAGGCAGTATTGTCCCTTAAGCTCTTATGCCAAAGCAGTTCAACAGCTATAGATAAATCATGCCATTTAAATGTACACTACTGTTTTATTATCTGCAAAACTCACCTCCAAGCCACTTTTGTAATTTCTGACACAGACCCTTTTAACTTGCACTGAAATGTTGTATCAGGCCTGAATGCCAGATCCTGGTGAACAGTCACCTGAAGCAAGCACTGCATGTATGGCTGGATGAGCTGCAAGAAAGAAGTTGCCCTACCTTCCTTGATCCCATTTTCAACAGCAATTCAATAATACTCTGGAAGTGAGCATTAGGATGCTGTGCTTTTCATCAGCATTCTTCTGGGGAAGCCGGGGGGGGGGGGGGGGGGGGGAAGAGGGAAGCGGTAAAAATCTCATAATACTTCATGCTGTAAATCCTTTATTTTTCTTCCCTCGGTCCTGACCTTGCCAGCTTCAAGTCAGCTTCAAAACAGCTCCTGCTGTGCAGCTCCCTATGACACTCTTATAGCAACTCCTGTGCCTCAGAAACACATGCTGTTTGTGCTCACTTCACTTAGTCTTCATTTTAGACCAGGCTGAATAGAACTTGGAAGCCAACAAAAATTCAGCTTTGTTTAACTGAAGGTTCAAGGTCACAAACATGTCCAATTTAATGGACTTCCAGGGAGGATTTCCTTAAACCCTTGGCTGCTCCTATCCTGACTGATCCCAGCTCCCAGTCACATTGTAACTTTTATTTTGCCCTAAAACAAAAATGCAGAGATGCCTATATTCACAATTACTCCTCAGTGCTCCCCCTGGTACAAGCTGTCAAAAGATGCTTAGGTTATCTACCCACTGATACTCGAAAAGCAACTCCTCATTAGGCCTGCAAGTGGAGTCTTGAAGTTACCACAGGAAACAAAACACACACAAAAAAAAAAAACCCAAAAGAAACAACTCACAAATTTTTGTTTAAGATGGTTAGCCTCCCTGCCAGGCTAAAGGAGAGTTATGAACATTGCTATAAGCACTGAGATACTACGCTATTCTGTTTTCTGCAACGTACCCTGGTGCTTTACGCTGCTGATGTGTGTCCTTCAGGTTGCAGGCAATGTTAAATGCTCATGAACCTTCATAAATTATAAAACTCACAGCAACTGCACATTAATTATTTTGCATCTCAGATTTACACTGATCTTTGCAAAAGGTAGTATACCTTTAGCAATTCTTTACCATTTACAAGAGGTTATGTCAATAGGTGATGGTTTCTATTAGTGATTATTCTAGAAGTAGAAATTACTGAGGAGTGTAGTTGTTACATGAGTGGTTTGCATCATAGCTGTATGCTGAGTCTAAGTCAGAGTTTTCCTAATGAAATTATTACCTAACTACCCTGATGCTATTTATCTTCTCTCTCTTCAAAAAACTCATCAACTCATCTTCTTTTCAGGGTATTTGTCATGTCCAGTTGCTCAACTTAACAAATTTAACCTAGGTGCTCCCAAAAGGGTCTGTCATCTCAGCATAGAGATACTAAAAGCACAAAAAGCCTAAACTGAAACTTTCATTAATTTTACCCAAAACAAAACAATTCCTAAGGGCTGCCCTCAAATGGAAATCATGTGGAAAATGCCACATGATTCAGACACTCTCATGTGTTTTTCTTTACTAGAGTTTATATAGCTTTTTTTTTTCTGGAGCACATACACTCCTTTGCTTATGACAGTTAATGAAACCAGGCCTGCACAGAGAGAGAGTATTTAATGTTATAGTACAGAGGTTACTCAGCCCATGTAACCATGTACTCTATGTGCCTGTTCAGCACTGAATATTTCTAGCACTCTCTCTGGTTTATTTCTAAGTACTCCTATTCAAAGGTCTTTCATAATTAGGCCAAATGCAATCTATTCATAGAGCACCATTGTTTTCCCATGTTTCAAAGGAGTTGTTCAGGGCTGTTACATACTCTGAATTGATTGAGCATGGGGATTACTTTATCTCCAGGGGAGATGATGATCAGCATTTCCCACCCAGTTCCTGAGCTGTCTTTACTAATTTATCTTAATAACATCTTTGTGTTTTGAGTCAGAAGGAGAGAGATCAAAGCAGAGAACACGGCAGGCATACTCTCAGGATTAAAATTGGCCAGAGGCAATCAGCAGAACAAGTAAACAGCTCTTCAGCAGTCTGAAGAAAAACCTCGTCTAACGTGAACATTTTTGTGCCCCTGCACGCTCTCGCCCAGTTAGCCCAGTTGGCTTGGAAGGTCACATCTGCTGCTCACATTATTTCTTGTCATCATCCCATCCCCACTGCCCTTTTTCACCCTTGGACTTCATTAATGAATAACATTACATCAACTCTTGTGGCTCCTTAACAAGACAACACAGACCTGTATCCCTTAAGGAAACGGGCTGATCTTACAATTACACCACGCTTCACTTTAAAACCCCAAGCCCTGGCGTGCTGAGGAGGACTCACATGTCTGTCTCAGATGTAGGGCTCAGTCTCCTCAGGATACAGTCTGGGGTTTAAAGGGTCAGTGTATTTCAGTGTTTCAACACGATCCCATTTCACTTTGGCAGGAATAGCACACAGGAGGTGGAAGAGCCTATGTTCTATTCGATACTTGATACGTCTCACTTGGTACCTTGCCACTGTGATGGCCCCTCCTCTGCGTTCTCATCTCTCTGAGAAATTAAATTGCTTTGCTGTAAGCTGGCTCCACATCACATCACATCTTGAACAGAACAACCTAATCAGAAGGAAAATGAGAGAGATTGCACTCCTTGTCATTTTTTCATGGAAGCCTAAAACATAATTCCTGCTTATTTTCTTGACTTTTATACTGAGAAGATAGAATTGATGCAAAGGAGCCATCTATTGTGTTCATTTTAGCTTCCATAGGAGCTTTATTTTTAATGTGGACTTTCTTCCTAGTGAGTTCAGGAGACACTGCAATCTAGTTTAAAAGTGATTTTACTTTTTTTTTTCTTTCTTAATCAATGGGCATTAGGCCTATCCTGTGCTCTCATCTTGCTCAAAGCCAGAGGTGGACAGAAGCAGCTCAAATTTAATTGAGAATCAATGCATACAAATACAAGGTCATGTGTCTGGGAACAACAGACACACATGCTGTGCAACAAGGAGTCAGATCCTGCTAAGAAGCACCTCTGAAAAGGACATAGGAAGTCCCAGCAGAGCAGTGCCAGACCAGCACCCTGGCATTATCAGCACCACTGCTGTAACAAAAGGAGCACTGCTGCTACCTATGTAAGAGCACACTGAACACAAACTCGGTATTTGGTGATGATGGGGCTGTTGCTGACACACTTGAACCTAGACCTTGGCTTTAAAGTATTGGAGATGTGGGAAATGCATTTGCAGTTTGTGAGTGCTCTCAGGTTTGCCAGTCCTCTCATCTCTCCTCTCTTGCCCAAGCTTTCTGTATGCTGTGGCTGTCTTCCCTGCTGACAGTCATCCTGTGATGCAGCCCTGTACAAGGGAACAGAAAACTCCTGATATCTTTTAAAAGAAAGATGACATTGGGCAAGTGCAGGTGTTCTTCTGCTAAATAGTAGTCTGAAAGGCAGTGATCAATTCCACCAGTCCCTTCATAGCTGCTGCTAAGAAAAGAAAAAGTAGGAAAGTCAGCCCTAGCCCAAAAGAAATGGGCAATCCTGTCTCCACAGGACTCCCTGATGAGTTCCGTATCCCACAGCTCCACTGTGACATATATCTGAACAGAGATAAGCTAAGCTTAACCTGGGAAACTTTAAAAGACAAACTAATCTTACTCCTGGGTCAGAGACTTACTAAAGACTAGAATTTGAGGGGTCCTCCATGAAAAGCCTGTTGCACAGGTGATGGAGCAAGGAATGCAGCCCCATGGCAGGTACAGGCCAGGGGTCAGCTCCATTCTGACACTACCCGCCATCATGGGTGAGCCCAGCACTGACTCTAGTGCCTCCTTTACAAAAAAATGGGGGGACAAAAAGATATTTTCATTTTTTTTAATGTAGTACTGCTCTGGAAAAGCTAACTTCTGACCCTGCAGATTTTATTCCTCACTCACTTCCATCTTTCTTAAATTCATTGGTAAAAATAGGCCAGAAAGGTAGAAAAGTAGTATATAATATGGCCTTCTCAAGATTGCTTCTGACAGAGGAGGAAATGAACAATGTCTGGCCATTGCTTTTTAACCAGCTAAACATCTAGCCATTGTTGGGGTTTATTTTCAACCAGCTAAAAGGCCTGTCAGATTTATCACAATATGCAGGGTTCTGCCATTCATGTTGAATCAAACAGCTCCTGGGCTCTTTGGAGCTACCACCAGGCTGACTAGAGCTTCTGCAGAACTAGATGATCGGCCCTAATTACAATTTTCCATGACAAAGTAGCTTTAATCTCCATGCAAGGCATTTGTCAACCCTGTTTAACCAGGGAGGAAATTGGGCAGATGAAGTCAGGGTAATTAGCTCTTCTCTCTCCCCTTGATATCCCATTCATGGGAGTATTTACAGAAGACAAAAACCAATAGCAAGCTTCTCAAGCCATGCCACTGGCACAAATAGAGAATTTGTGCCCTGCTCATAGCCTTCATATGGGTGATTTCATTCCATGTGTCTCACTTCCTGGCCACACATTCACACTGTGGGAGCTACATTAATTTTCAGCTACATCACCAAAATTGAAAAAAAAAAACCCCTCCAAACTCATAAACTTTTATGTGTACACCTTTCATCATTCCAAAGAGCTGCATAAGTTTTTCTCTGTAGGTCTTGTACTAAAGAGTGTCTTTCCTAGACGTTAGACCATTTTTATGGCACTTCCTTAATATCTCAACAACTTGAGTTGCTAAACACAAACGTCAGAATCAAGGAACACTGTCTTACCGGTGTCTGTACAATGGGAGGGTGACTTCCCTGACAAAATCAGGGAGTGTATTTCTGTAGTGTAAAGCTGAAACTGATGTTTCATTTGCAGTGGGAAGGACAATCTGAAGAATGGACAAGCTCTTTCCAAGCCCTGGTTGGGCTGTTTTCTGAAACACAGTTGCTTATAACATTTTCTTGGAAATACTGTACTTAATAGGTTTTCTTTCTAGTGTTAAAAGCAGCCCTTGGACAATCACCTACACTTTTGACTTTTTTTTCCCCTACAGTATTAAGAGAAAAGAGGAGAAAAATATAAAGCCAGTAAACAGGAGGAAAAAATTTTGGAAAAGGCTTCTACTTCGAAGACCAACTAGAAGCAATTTACAGCAACAGCCTTCGGGGTTTGATTTATTTTTTCATGGAGATCGTGTGCTTGGACGTTACAATGCCAAACAGAGAGGTGACATGTTGTATAGCTGGACTGGGTAACATCTTTGCAGTATAAACTAATTTACCTGCAAATTCCCCTTTGTGTGTGTGTGTGTGTGTGTGCGTGCGCGTGCGTGCGTGCGTATATAAATTATCATTCAAAGAAGGTTATGTTTTTCCAATCAGCTTTGAGTACGTTGTTTGCTTTCTGTGGAAATAAAATGGAAACAAACATCAATCACTCCACAGCACCCCTCCCCTTCAGGTTACTAAGGAAAGCAGACCAGCTCTAAAAACCAGAGCCATTAACTTTAACGCGATGTGCCGGGCGCCGGGTGGTCCGGCCGCTGCAGAGGGGACGGCCGCTCCCCCGGGCTCCCTCAGGGCAGCGCGGCCCCGCCCCCGCGCCCGCCGCGGGGCCGCTGGCGCCACCTGCCGGCCGCGCCCGCCGCCGCCCCTCACGGCCCGCCTCGGGGGCCGGGCCGCGCTCGGGGCCGCCGCCGCACCTCCTCTTTCTCTTTACTTTTCCCCTTTCCCTTGGGAATAAAAATAGCACGCCGGCCTGCAGCCACACGGGACTGCCACCTCCCCGGCCAGCGTCGTTGTCTGCTCGGGACCGGCGAGCCAGCAGCCAGGCGACCCCTGAAACCATCTCACAGCCACAGAGCAATCCGAGATGCTTTTATCCAAGGATTTGCAGTTTTACCTCAAATGCACCATTACCAGGTGAAGTTGCCCGTTCATATCCTCAAGCCACAGCTTACACTTCTTTCTGGGATTTCCCTTCCCTTTCTTCCCCTGACGCTGGTGCCGTGCCCTTTGTCCGCAGTCCCCTCATGCAGTGTCTCCTCACCTTGCTCAAAAGCCTGCTGCTCTTCAGGAATTCTCAGCAGCACCAAACCTGCTCTGGACTAACATTAAGCTCTTGAACATTTACCTGAAAAAACAAACAAACAAACAAACAAAAACCCAAACCAAAACAACAACAAAAGGGAAAAAAACCCCCTCACACCAAAATGTCAGTTTCTGGGAGGTTTTTCATTAAAATTCTGCTTAATTTCCATTCCTATATAGATCCTTGAGCACATTTAGCAGATTCCTTGTTCACTTGTAAACACGGGAGGAAAAAACCCAGCTGCAAAAAACATTTCTCTAACCAGAGGTGTAGGTAGTGGCTGTGCCCACAGCCCTTCACTCTCCTGTCACCTCAGATTACACCAGAAACCCTCGTCTGCTACTGCACATTTGCCAGTGCCCATCCTGGAGCACACAAATGTAAATAGTAAATTCCCAATGGAGGTCTCAACCAAGAGAATAATGGAGCCCCAGTGACAAGTTACTTTTTACAGAACAAAAATGGGGAGTGTTGGGTGTTGAACAAAAAAGACAACGCACACGCGTGTTGGGAGATCTAGCTCGTTATAGCCCAGGAGATGTGTCCACAGGGCATGATCCCTGCAGGGCTCACCTTTGCCAGGGAGCTCTGGCAGGCCATACCCTTCCAGAAAGCAAGAGAGGCTTGGGCTGGGCTGTGGGCTTGGATCTGTAATAGATACATAGTAATAAATTCGTGGATTAAAATTGTGTGTGTTAAAACTTTGCAGTGGAATGTAAAAACCCCTGAATTCCTGGAAACAGTTCCAGGGCATCTCTTTGCATACCACAGTCTTTTCGCAGTCCAAAGGTGTTACCTCGACATCTGCCAGAGAGATAACCGGGAAAGGGCCCATTAATCACGGGCTGACCACATCTTCACAGTTCACCAGAAGATCCGATACCAATCTGGGCACAGGGCGGCAGAAACCTTCTGACAGAAGATTCGGAGACTTTTCATTCAGACGTCTTTTCAATTTCTCAGGAAACTCTTTCAGATATCCCTTGCGGACACCAGACATTTCAAAGATTATGTTATGTACATGATGTCATGTTCTTCGGGTTCTTTGTTACCGTCTTGTTTTCGCCTCAGGGTAGAAAAATGGTATAAAACACCTACCCTGAGACCCCGAATCTGTGGGCAGTACTCCGGAGAAGCACCCTTTGCTGCTCCCGGATTGTCCACCCAACATTCGATCGATGTTGTCCTGATTTATCGTGGCGTTTCCCGAAATTGCTTTTCAAATTTGTTAAATAAATCCTTTGATTTTGGAAATTGGCTCTGACCATTTATAACAGATCTTTTCCCTTCACTTACTCCATGAGTACTATGAGATTTCTGCTTATTGCTGAGAGGAATAGACTGGCTGAAACACCAAAATATATGGCTGGGACAGCTGGGGCTGTTCAGCCTGCAGAAGAGAAGGTTGTGAGGAGTCCTCACAGCAACCTTCCAGTACCTGAAGGGGCCTACCAGGGAGGCTGGAGAAGGACTCTTCATCAGAAACTATAGTGAAAGGACCAGGAGTAACAAACTGAAAGAGGAGGAATTTAAGTTAGATGTTAGGCAGAAATGTTTTACTGTGAGGGTGGTGAGACACTGGAACTGGTTGCTCAGGGAGGTTGTGGATGCCCCAACCCTGGCAGAGTTGGAGGCCAGGTTGGATAAGGCCTTGAGCAACCTGGACAAAGTGAAAAGTGTCCCTGCCCATGGCAGAGGGGGTTTGGGATGGGATGCTCTTTAGGATCCCTTCCAACCCTTAGAACTCTATGATTCTATGATTAAAATTTTCATATATTTGTTTTCATTTCCTCTCTGGATTAAATTACATTTTCACTGGATAGTTTTCTTCTGTCTATTTGGGCACTAGAGCTGTATTTGTGACCTGGAAACATGATTTTTCATCTGGAAATCCAGGCTAGCATAACAGGGATATCACCAAAACGAGTACCAAAAGTTTTACATCATCTATGCCACCTGAAAGATTAACTATATTGTTCATTCAGGGACTAGAATACACTAGAATTACACTAGAATATAACCTAAAGAAGATGGTTGCAATCTAATATTTCCTTTTCCTCACAGCACTCCCAGGCTCTGCTGTCTCCACAAGCAGATAGTATTACGTCCAAACCTGCTTACAGAGCCTGAATTCATAAATCATAGATGCACACAAGTTTGTAAAAAATACACCACTTTAAAAAAAGGTGCTTACAAAGAATGTACCCTGATTTTCTCACTACAAACGCTATACAAAAAATGAAAAAAAGATTGCCTACTAACTTTTCCAAACCACCATGGTGTGTCAGCTCTGCCCACAACCATGGGCTTTACACAGAGCTAATAGCAAATTATAATTTAGCATGAAATAAATAATGTCCACATTAGACCTACCGTGGTTACCTGCTGTTACCCTGGTCTCATTTAAACTGACAACTCGAACTACCTTGGCTCAGAAGGATGTGATTGCTGAGGCCTTTTCTAAAAAAAGAAGAGGGACAAATACAAGGTCCACCATTTTGACTGTTTTGCTGCTGCAAAAAGCAGCAATGAAAATTCTATCTCAATGCTATTTAATTCTACTTGTCAGTAGTATATGTATGAGAAAAGAGCAAAGATTCTCATTCAATCAGAAATTAAAATGTGGAGAGGAAGATGAAAAAAAAAAGATCTCTATACCAAGAGCAGTCCCTTTTCTTGGAAAAAAGAAATAGAAGATGTGGAGAGGAAAGAAAGGTGAAGTTTCAGGTTCTGTGTAGTTACACACTTTTCTGACACTGCATTTCTGTGCCAGGAGAAGAAGGTAAAGAGCCACTAGATTTGTATTCTTGGCTGGTCTTTACATTGGTTTGAAGGACTATTTGGCTATACTAACAATGATTTAGAGACAACAACTACGAAGAAGAGTTCGAAGGTGTCCAATTACAATCTAATTCTGCTGTGCTTAAATTAAATATGGAAAGGAATTAGTCCAGCACCTCGCCAAACTCCTTGCTGAGGAAGGTTCAGGGTGGATTCTCATCCTTCACAAAGGCAATAGACATATATCATTAAAATGGTGCCAGCAATGCGCACAGTAAACGGAGGCTGAATTTGAAGCCTTGTCCCAAAATGGGGGGCGGGGGGGGGAGGAAGAAATAACTTTTTCCCCCTGCTGTTTTGTCATGCACAAATACAATTTCTAGAGCTCCTTCGTTATCAAGGCTTCCCTGAGCACATCAAAAGATCTTTGTTAACTGCATTCACTGCTTAAGAGGCAGACCAGCGCTGCTGCTCTGCCTGCTACCGAGGGCTGAAACCAGCCAGTCTAAACAAAGTCGAGCTAGTTCAGAAAGCAGCGTCAGCCTGTAACACACAGGACAAACAGTGACACGTTCAGCCCGCTGGAAGACGACCCACATGGCTATCATTTGTGGGCTTCAGTGGGTGCTTTGCCAGCAAGGAAAAAGAGACTTTGAACAATTGGAGGGATGCTAAAAGGAAATGTCTGCACTTCTGAATAGCTGCATGCTGGGAATATCACTTCTGGCACACTGGGAATATCACCTCTTTCATGCTGCCCTGCTTTTTCCCAGCTCCCTCTTGTCATGCAAGACAGGATCTATACTGGATCAGTCAGGGTAACTAACAGGAACAGAACAAGGAACAGAAAAGGACATGGACAATGTCCATGGACAATGGATAATGAAGGACCTCTTTTAGAAGCTAAGATATGAGGCAGTGAGGTCATGGGCTCATTTTGGAGAGCAGAGAGAGAAGCAAAAGTCCTGAAATAGCAGGGAACCACAGTCATTGCTATTTACTGAAGATGAGGATTATCTTTTCGGAGAGAGAAGACAGGCATGTCCTCAAGCAGCTATCTCATCTGGGAAATGACACTGCTCTAGACAGATCATTTTCAAGTTTATTTAACTTACAAAGAGACTGTGAAAAAACACAGAGTATCAGAACAAATTTAAACCATCTGTTTGATCATCTTGCAAACTGTAAACATTGTCTTTGAGAAAATAATCTTTCTTCAGCATAACAATGTGCATGGATGGATATGACTAAAATCTGGATAAAAAGGAACTTCTACTAAGTCAAATGGAAGTTACCCAGAGCACAAGTCAATATTGAAATTATTTTAAGTAATCCTTCTTCTTTCATCAGCTTCTTACAGGAGTGTCTAGGAATTTTTGCCCCCTTCAGCTTTCTTCCACACCTCCCTGGGCACTTATTCTACCGAGCAGCATTCAAATTAATTGCCACGCTGTTTATCTATTTAAAGCCATTATGCACATACCCCAACTGGCCCTGTAGCTCATTTTTTTTCATATAGATTCTGTAGCATCTACATCTATTTTTTCCTGAAAGCATACGAGCTTTAAATGACTGTACTGCAATTCAAATTATTATCAGATGATTGGATATTTTTGTCTTGTCTGCATATTGTGCTTTTAAACTGTTTATTATGATCCATAGTGCACAGTTCAGAGAGAATGCCTGCCTATAAGGCAGAGGCACCGCACCTGCTTTCTTCTCCTAACTCAAAGCCCCTTATCAGCAATGTCACTGGATTTAAATAACAAAGAAAGCAGTTCCTGTTAACGCCCACTGGTCACACTGATAATTCAGCCTTAGCCTTTTCAAACGGTCTATTTGTTGCTCACAACAATAACATTAATTTCCTAGATTAAAAAAGTTATTCAATACATGTACAGCATCAACATGAATATAAAACACTTTGGAAACACCATCAAACCTAATATATGTTGACAGTCTTGGATTTATGGACACAGAGGTTCAAAACAGTAGCAGAAACTACTTTCAGAATGTGCTCATTTATATCCACACATCACATATCAGACCATGCTATCACATATCAGACCATGCTAATTAAAACATATAAATCTTACAGAAGCAGATAATTTTCAGTTGCAGCATGGATGGGTCAACTGGGCAGAGACCAGCTAGGGTCTGCAGGCCAGCCCCAGGCTGCAGGAGGACATTTCTGCCTGGCCCAGAGCCCCTTTCCTCCAGAGGAGATGGGGAACAGCTGCTCAGGCAGCGTGTGGAGTGATCACCACAGCACCTCTGCCTGTGCCTGTCCAGAGCTCAGCCCAAAGGGGCTCTTGTTCAGGTGAGGAAGGAGCAAAGTGCAGACACATCCTCTTACACCCCTCCCTTGCTTGGGAGTGACTTTCTGCTGCCATCTCAGGACAGCAGCTGGGAGTGGGACACCCCAGGTTGGCCTGCAGCTCCCCAGATCAGGCCACCACGAGTTGGCTCTCGGGATCCATCTCACCATAAGCCACAGGGTATCCCATTGTGAATATCCCAGGTATTATTGAACGTTAGAGAAACTACCAAATATTTTGAGCCATTATGACTCTGTCTTTCTGTCACTGATCACAGCATGAAGTTTTCGAGTCTCTCCAAGTGTGATGTGCACATCTGTACCAATGTAAGCAAGAAAAAAGCCAGGATGACATCATCTTACCCAACAGAATCATGGACACATGCAGGCATTGTTCACAGCAACATGAAATCTGTGTGTGGGAGGGTTGGCACTTTTTTCATTGCTGATCACATTCAGCTGCCTCCCAAGTCATTCACACAATCAGGCCTGTTTCTGAAGAACCTTTAGAAGTATAAATTTACTCAGGAAAATATAAAATCAAGGCTATGAAGCTCATTCACATTAAATGCCAAACACAACGTGGAACAGAGAGACAAAGAAGCATAAAGAGATGCCAGCACCACAGGCTAAGTGAAACACAAGTTAAATAATCAAATGTTGCAGGGTTGGCTGACCATAAATTTTGAAGAAGTCAGCCACGAAAAAATCTGCTTGCTTGTAACATGCCATTTGTAAGCACTGGGAGCTCCTGCTAACAGAGTGGCACTACCAGCGAGATCTTTCCTCTTCAGGTGTTACAAGCCTACACCGCTGGGGTTTTTTGACTGTCTAGTAGCAGACTAAGAGAATATTATGGCCATTCTATATGTGCTGCTAATTAATTACCAGCTACTAAGTTCATCAAATACTATACTGGTCATACAACTGAGAAATGTACACCCCTTCCTTAGGTATGAAAACCAGACCACTGTTCCAGTGAATTACAAATTGATCCTGGACAGTTTTCTCATCCTGCTGTAAACAAAAAATCTGTCTTACTGAGTTTGGTGTGTGGAAAGGGTTGGATTGCAAAATTGGTAAATTTTTAATAGCAGAAAAAAAAATATAAAGAAGCAGTTACCAACAAAAATTCCAGGCTGATAATCAAGTGGCAAATGCAGCTGTCATGGCTGACACATCTGAAGGCCTAAGTAAACTTTGATTTTGTAAAAATTTGCATGTAAGCAAGGTAATAGAGCTACTGAGAAATTTGGGAGTTTTTAATAGGTTGAAGGAAGTTAACAAGAATACATGTTAAGAGGAAACTGAATAGTTTCAGATAAAGAAATTCTATCCTGGGTTTGGATAATGAAATATTGGCTCACCTACATCTTCTGTTACACTGGGGCCAGTGAAGTGTTCATGATCCTAAGCAAGAGGGCTCAGCTGTCCGAGACAAAGAGCAAACAGCATTTAAAGGGAGAAAAAGGTTTACGGAAGTACTGTCTCTTCTCATGTTGTCTGCTATTTGAGCTTTATTTGGGTAAGGTAAAGGATTGCAGTCCCTGCTGGAAGAATTCAATTTCCCCCATAGCTAGGGAATTTTCTAGATACACTCTCCACTGGCTGTTACCCTTCCTGAGCAAGGCTTTGACATTTTGGTAGATGCTTTCATTAAAACAGCAGTTCAGTGCTCAAAGAAGAAAACCCAGTGGTAGGAATTATAAAAAGAAATAAAGAACCGTCACTATACCAAAAGTGGGGACAGTGCCAGTCTCCTCATGTCAAAAAGAAACAACGGAACTTGGAAAGCTTGATTTATCCTTGCTATCATTATTTAAATGTAAGACATGGAATGGCTTGCTTATAGTCTTAAAAAAAACCAAACCCAAACCAGAGGTAACTGAAGCAGTGTCATGAATGTCTGAGCATCATTAAGAGTGGTCAAGGGCTGACCATTCAACATCCTCTGCCAGCAGAACCAGGCATGTTCCAATGAAAGCGGCAGGAACTGGATTCAGCAACACATCATCAGAAGCAGTTCACACAGTAGCTGCTTGCCAGGGAGCACCCTGCATGTGTAGCTTTTCTGGGCTGAAAGGGAAGCTGGACTTGGAAGAGAGATCCACTGAAAGTTATTAAACAGTTAAACCACAACTAGCTCAGGAAATCCTGTGGACTGAAAATAGTTCACAGCAAGAGTGGTGTCTGGGGGAGTTACTGTATATTTTTATCCTGTTCTTCTTCGCCCCTAGATACCCATTTCTGGCCACTCCTGGAGGCAGTCTGTCTCTCTTGTACAGTACAGCCACTTTTCCATTCCTTGATCTCAGCCTCTCCCCCCAACAAATTCCACTCCAGTCATGAACTCCTCCACTTGACCTGGTTTTGGCTCTTCACATCACACACACAGGCATCTCCCACATCCTAAAAGAAACCCTAAGCCATCCTTGCAGGAATGAGAGTTAAAATCCTTGCCAATAACTATTACACACAGAACACAGGAAAAGGCCTGTTTGGTTTGTTTTGGCTTGTTTTTTTCTTCAGTAGAAAAGTTCTATGATGAAGGGACACTCAGACTTACCCCTATGGAACACCACATGAATGTAATATTAATGAAACAGTCCTGGTTACAGTACTGTGTCTACTTAATAAAACACCCTGTTTACTCATGAATAACTCTTAGGAGTATCTAGTGCTATAGGAAAGAACTGGGTGACAAAACAAACCATGTGTTGAAACGTTTTTGCAATGAGGTAGGAGCTGTTCCATCATCCTTTTCTCTCCAGTCCTTGCCAGCAGAACAGCTCTGCAATCAGGTTATTTAATTTGTCCAGTTTAGGTGCATTAAAAAGCCCACTGGAGAGAAGGCAATGCAGTGTTTCTGTTCAAGATGTAGGGGCTAAAATTTTGTCTCTCTAGGAAAGAAAGGTCAAAGTCCAACCTAGTCACTCTGCTATAAGCAGCTAGGCACATTGAAGTAGCCAAAACATAACCATCCCCGTTAAAAGAGGAAGAATGTGGCAGATGAAGCATGACCAAGCTACAGACATCCATAGTCTTTGGTCCTTGTGCAGTGAGATAAACCATCTAGAGTGTCTTCCTTCAACTGCAGCAATAACACTCAGCTCCTTATGTAATTCTTCAGGGCTTTACCCCCATGGCTGGTATTTTCATTGCAGTTACCTAGAAGGCAGACATAATAATATAAACCCACAGCTGGAGGCAGCAAGGGACCTCTGGAGGCTAAAGTACCCCCAGGGACTAAGCTTCAGTTGCCTGAAGTTGTCCACTTCTTGAGAAGGCAGTCTGTATCAGACACTCACAACAACGTCACCCATTGGCCTGCCTGCTAATCCTGACCCATAAACCCTCAGCTGGCTCCTCCTCCATCCCACAGAGAGCTCCATGCACCCCCACTGCACCCATGTACAGAGCAGGTCCCCCTCCTCACCCTCCTGTTCCAACCTCCCTGAAGAGCTTTGATCCATCCATGGTGGCACTCCAGTCATGTGAGCTACCTCACCAAACCTCTGTGACCTGAACTGGATCACAACCCTGCAACTGCACACAGATCTTCAGTTTCTGCTGTTTGCTCCTCATGCTATATGTGTCAGTATATCAGTACTTCAGAGAGGCATACAGGTGTTTCAGAAGAGACTGCAGATATTTCCCCATAAAGCTCTACTTTTCTCAAAATCGTCCCCTTTTTTTTCCTGATTCCGTTTGTTCGACAACCTAATCAACCTGACAACTTGATGGTGGGTCACTGTTTCCTCCTCTGTCACTCCTAGTCTCCAAGGTACATTGTTGGTGCCCACGAGGAAAAGCACAATCCAAAACCACAGCAGGCCTCCCTAGATTCCAGACTGGGTCAGCAGATAATCTCCCACTGCTGCCATTATCTGCTTTCTCCCAGGGTTACCAGATGAGGTACAGAGATGCACTGGAGGGAGTCTCCAGTTTCTGGTTTGCTGCTGGAGTGAATACCTTCCCTGGGAGCAGATCTGCAGGGGGAGCAGGAGCCGTGCTTCCAGGCCCAGGGAGACACCAGCCTTTGCCATAGTGGGAGTCCTGCTTTCCCACACAACCGACTCTGCTTGTACCTCCAAGTGGAGCTTGTGGGGCTTTCAGGCTTTTGCACCTGCAGGGCCCTGGAGAAGATCTGGAGGATCTTTCTTGTCATCACTGATGATGCACAGCCACTTTCATCTTCTCACAGCTCTGCTAATTGGTGACCCAGACACAAAATGGTCCAAGCTAATGACCCCTCCCAGGCATAAAAGCCCATATCCTTAGCCCTGGTGAGAGGTCCCCAGCATTCCTCAACCCCAGCCCTGTGGAGCTGCACTCAAGCTGAGGCTGCTGATGTCACAGGGGCCACTGACCCAACACTGGGGTCTGTGCTCTGTGGCACATCCTCACCATGGCCGGGCATGTGTCTCATGCTCACAGCAAGGTCCCTGCCTCTGTCCTGCACTGCCTGCTGCCATGGGGAAGCCATGTTCTCAACCAGGCAGTACTTCTGGAGGGCTGCCCAATACCTACTGAAAATGCCTGTGTCCACTTCAGGCAGGAACCAGCTCAACAGTAGCTCAGAGCCTCCCTTCTTCAGGAACAGGCCAGACCCATTCGAGGTTGCAGCATCCTCACAGCAGCAGCAGCAGCAGCACATTGATGCTCCTCAGATGTCTCCTGAGAGTCCTCTGCCAATCCCAGGAGAAACTTTCAGAACACCCACAAGATTTCAAAGCATGGCCCAGAAACTGCTGCACCTATTGGCTGCCCCAACAGATGTGCAATTCCTCAAATCTGTCTCCAGCAACCCAAGTCTATCTTCAGTGCTGGCAATCGTTCACTAAGGAATATCCATCTTACCATACCAAAATAATTCAAAATTCTTCAAACAAGCCTGACTATGCTGAAGTAGTTCCTTACTTATCCAGATCAACAATCCACCATAGTATCTTAAGATTTGAATTTAGTACTCAGTGGGTTAGTAGAACCATGAATTAAGCCCATGGCCATACTAGGCCTTGACTATACTACATGACTAATAATAATAATAATAAAAATAAATAATGTATTAGCATAACAATGCATATGTTCCTGGTAATGGTAACTAGAAATCATCTAGAAGTGAAAATCTGATTTCAAGATGCCTGCATATGTGCAGGCATGGCTATATATCTATATCTATATATATATGTCACAAATGTAGGAGAAACTGTTTTGAACCCACATCTAAAAAATTAAGAATAACCAATCTATTTGTTATGCATTTATCCTCTAAACTATGCTCACACTCACCAGCAGTGGTGATGCTAAATGGCAGGTAGAATAAAAATTGAATGCTATAACAGAGTGACCTAAATTTGTCAAGTCAGGGAATCTTGTCCTATTTCATGATTCCCACTTCAAAAGCTATGCTGTTTCAGGAATGGGGTCATATGATAATTCAGGCTGAAAAGGACCTCAGAAGGTCTGTAGGCCAAAATCTAGTTCAAAGTAAGGTCAGGCATGAGGCGAGGCCAAGTTGCTCAGGGCTCTACACAGCTGGTTCTTGAAAATCTACACAAGAGACTATATTCTCCTTGGGCAACCTGATCCCATGCCTTACTGATCCCATTCTGGTCAGTTTGTCTTCCAAAGCTTCTCCCTGCATCCAGCCTTACACCCAGGTTCAGTGTCTGACTCAGTCTCCCTTCTTCCCACCAGGTGTTGCTGTGAAAAGCCTGGGCCCATCCTCTCAGTACTGTCCCTGCCAGTGTCAGCAGGCTGCTCTTCTTTGCTCTCCCTCCAAAGCTATGCTGAAAGCCCAGCTCAGCCAGTTTCCCCACACAGAGCCTGTGCTTCAGGCCTGACTGTAGTGGCAACTCTCCACTGAACTCACAGGAATTTACCAGGTTTCAGGGTGCCAAACCTGAGCCCAGTATCCAGCTATAGCTACTATAGCTACTGGGTAGAGGGGATCATCACCACCTACTAATGGCTCACTCACTTTGCAACTATTAATACATCCTACTGTGATGTACTAAAACCAACTCCCCCAGCTGATTTTCAACAGATCTGCTGCCCAAACTAGTCAGTCCCCAGCCCTGCATCATGGTCAAGGGGCTGGATTTCCCATGGGTGTTTATTCAACTTCATGAGGTGGTTCCATTTCCCCTGGGATTCTAGTGTCTCTGCCAGCATGCTGACTGCCCACTTCCATGTTCTGTCATATGGAACATCCTAAGTGAGCACTCTGCCATCTCCTCCTGGTCACTGATAAAGGCATTGAACACAGCACATCCCAGGACAGATCCCAGACATTCCCAGTTGTTACTGGCCTTGGAGCAGAGTAGCCCTTGAGCACTCTGAGTCCACTCATGCAACCACTGTTTCTACCCCTCTGGTTGATACCTCCTAAGCCAAGAACTGGGCTATCTACAGGTGTAAGAGAAAAAAAAAACCACCATGTTTTAGTATGAGCAGACAAAATATTCATTCCCTGTCTCATCTCATTCAAATATGGTCTGGATTGAGATACTTTATGGATTACCACCTGGACGAGTCCAGGATGGAGTTTAGCTTGCAGCTTCTTCCCATCCCAGGAATCACATCTTCATCTCGCAGCTCCATCCACGATTGCATATTTAAATCTTTGACTGGCAAAATAATTTTGACCAGTGCCTGTTATGTATCTCTAACTGCATGCTCCTCCCTTGACTTTCTTGCTCCACCTCAGCAGGAAATCATCTAACCCTGCATCCTGACTGAGCAAAGGGCTCCCGTGGACACAAGCTCACTAAGTTGAGAGAATTGTTACCCCATTGCCAGAATCTAAATCCATTACTCATTCTCTTTCAGTAACATGAATTTATACTGCTTCCCTTTGCAGAGAAAGTGTTCTGTGACTTGGTCACCATGACTGTCCATGCAGCATTCAATGAACTTACTTCTCTTTCCAGAGGACTGAAATACTTTTGATTTTTTATTTATAGAGACACATTCTCAATAAGTCATCTGAACACCACCAATATCAAATTCACTGCATTACTTTAAAAGGCCATGTGAATCTCCTTTTCTTTTTTTTTTCCCGTGATATTCTCATAGGGTTTGAAAAGTATATTTACTCCCTTACTCCATTTCATCATTTTTCATTTATGAGTTTTCCTCTGGCAGAGCTCTGGCTCTCAGCCACAGCAGATCTGTGCAAACAGGTACAATGTTCCAGTGATGAGGGGAGGGATGAATCTTTGTTCTCTGTGGCTGTTTTTAATCACTGCTGTTCATCAAAGCCCTGTGGGCCCAGGAACATACAGAAAAGAGCAGAAAGCACCTGCTGATGACAAAGCAGGCAGAACTTAGGAATTTTAGTCAGGCTCTTTCTTAAGATAGACTTGGTTTTCCTTATTTGTATTTGTGTCATTAGACGTGACTAACACAAAGGAGCAGTAAAGCGGACAGGAATGTGGCAGAAACATCCAAAGAAACAGAAAGGTATAAAGATACAAAAATCCCAAATAGGTAACAGGGTATGTGCCGATTATTTTATTTTTTAGCACATGATGCTTTCCTTCTGAGGAGTTTTCCATGGCTACTGCCAATGTTTTATTGAATTCAGATGCTGCCTGTTGTGTAGAGCATCAGTAAACTCCACTCTCCCATGAGGATTTCTCCCTAGTTTGGTAGCTCTCCTCTTCCTAGTCACTATTTCCATAGCAGTTTACACTATATGAAGAAAAGTAAGAACCATGGTTCAAATAAGAAGAAGAATATACTATACCTAAGTCTTGAAACCTTGTTTTCAAAATTTTTCAGCACATTAAAAATGTAAATGTGTAAGAGGAAAAATAATGAGGCACAACTCAACAGGCACTGGAATTCTTGCACATAAACATTGCCACAGCTGTACACAGAAGCCAAGACCATGGAACACCTGGGTTTTTCAGCACATACTCCCAATATGACCTCTCTTACAAATGTACATGACAAAACTATTGCATTTCAGTTTCTGCTCTGTAGAAAATTAAAATATCAGATGTTTCAGAAGACTGAGAGCAGAAATGGCAGAAAGGAAGCAAATACACACATCTGTTACTTTAATAACAATGGTTCCTACACGGTTGTATTTCTCCCTGGCACATGAGACAGGAGAGTTCCCCTTGCCATACACAAAGCTGCCATATTCTGGATTCTCACTCCTCTCATCCTCAGCATTTCAGCACCTCTCAGCTGTAGGAATGTATCAGCAGCAGATACCAAATGACAGAAAACCCAAGTAGAATGCTCGTGTCTCTCAAAGCTCACACACTGTCCATACACTAACTAATGCTCTCTTCAAGTGAGTTAGCCTGAACTCCCATGAAAATGTTACACCACTTATAGTGCAGTTGGTAGTTTAGCAGTAGCTGGCTTGGCTACTGCCAAGCACAGGAGAAGGTTCTCAAAAAACCCACCACGCTGTGTCACTTCAGTGGGCCAGATGACCCCCGTGAGCTCTCGTGATCGAATTTGTGTGGTGAAATCCAGATGTGCAAGAGCATTGATGAGGCTGCATGCCAGTGTACAGGGGATAATCAGAATACAGCAGATCTTCAGTGTTCCAGAAGTCATCCAAGTCCTGGCAGAAGCCACTCTGACAACTCACCTCCTAGAAGTGTTTCCCAGAAGGCCTGGACACAGACTACTATCCTGTTGTACAATCACTGGCTAGAAACAGCAGAACAGTTGGACAGAATGCCTGCAGGGGAACTGAACAGCTTAAGATGTCCAAAGGTCTGAATTTATGTGGTCAAAAAACCCCCAAAACAACAAAATATCAAAATGCCTTTTGATATCAAGACCATGACAGACAAATTACACATAAAAGCAAAAGGCTCATAAGAAAAAGATTTAAAGAAATTTCCTGGCAGAGATCTAACTCCCACTCCTTTTGAAATTAACACAACAGAGGAATGGAAAAATGTGGCTGAAAGACTACAGAAAATGATGTGAGCTTTAGTATCTCCCTATGTCTAGCAGAGGTAATGGCCATCAGGAACATCACACTTCGTTAACAGAAACATGGAATCCAGATATTCAAACAGGGCATCCACTGTGAGAAGCCCTCCAGTTGTCTCAGTCATTCATCCTAGAAATTTTACTGAGGAACACTTGGGCTATTTTTTACCTTTATAATAAAATGGGACAATCCAGCTACTTAAACAACTAGTTAGAAATCATCATCTGTCTTGAATTTAAATAGGATGGTGGGTCCTAAGTAGGGACAGCTAGGGTACTAAGGACTTCTTTTTCTTCCATAAACAGAAAACAACACAAAAAACCCCAATGTTCCAAATTCAATATCAAACAGCAACAGAGACTAAGATGACAAAGTCACAAGTTTTGTGATTTGTGAACATATTGATGAACTAAGTATGGATTTAAAGTGTTCTCATGTTACATCAAATATTTTATCTAAAGTAAATATGATAGCACTAAATGACAGCAATTCTGTGTCATGGCCATCTCTCACTTCCATATTCTGTTTAAATCCGAAAGTTGAAAACAGGCAATGGATGCTGACCAGATATTAAATGACAGTTATAGAAAGAGAAACAATAAAAGTAACAGAACAGCTTCCCATGAAAACAAAATTAATTTTTAGATCCTTACAGAGATCAAATACTATCCCATGGAGAATTAGTATAATATGCCACAGTCCGCTATCACACATTTGTCAGGATAGCACCCAAGTACATAATCATTAAATGTTGCTAAAGTGATACATTTTTCCTGAGTAACTTTTCCTGCTCTTTCCATGACTACAAAAAATGGTTTGGCAAAACTTGATCTTCCCTACTGCAATAGTCTTCATTTTCTTTCACGTTCCTACCAAAGACTTGTTTCTTCCCTAATACCAGGAGTAAGAAAGAATGAACGGAAACTTCTGCTGAAATCTCTCCGTATTATTTCTCCTTTTGACTTACAAAACAAAGTGCATTTGGGAACACATGGTTCAGGGCAGTCCTTACTTGCCATTTTACTGGATAACACAGGCCAGATTTTGAAAGACACCTTCCTAATTTTGGAGAAGTATTATTACCTATAACCTTGGTTCACTAGATGTTGGGAAAATGAGGTATCAAAATGTAGCAGCAGTTCAACTACTACTTCTCTTGTGAATTGCCAAACCTGTCCACACCTTTTTCAATACACCCTGCAGTCCAAGGACTGCTTTTGCTTTACAGCTCAATGCCTGTGAAACAAGCAGCACAACAGCTGCATTTAGGAACACATATTATCTTGAGTTGGAAAGAAACCATAAGGACCATCAGGTCCAACTCCCTGCTCCTGACAGGACTACCTAAAAATAAACTTAATGACCAAGAGTATCATCCAGACACTCCTAAACTCTGTCAGGCTTGTTGCTGTGACTGCTTCCCTGAGGAGGCCATTCAGCAACTAAGCACCCTCTCAGAACAGAGCCCATGTTGCAAACAAAGATTCAGAAACCTGGCTGGGCTGGAGCCCACTGAAAGGAATGAAAAGTAGCAGTGACTGGGCATAGGGCTCACACTGTCCTGTAGAACAGGACATCCGTATATGAAGGCAGGGGAGAATCATCCCAGGCTGCTAAGAAAGTATACTGATATTAGTAAGGAGGACCAGACAATCAGGGTTTCACAAAATGCTGCTAAGAAAAGAGGTCACGTTGAAAGATTTAATGAGCGGCACTGTAGGAAACATCATTCCAATGCTTAAATGCTGCTATCTGCAATGTGGACCTGTGCAGGCTGCTGCTATTAGGCAGCTTTGAAAGCTCTTGTTTCCCAATGGCTTATGCCTTGACCTCTTTTGCCCCAGTTTTAGTTTTGCACATAAATGAACACTGCCCTACTTCCTACCTGTGGAGGTTAGAATCCTCTTTTGCCAAACTATTCCAAATTCCTTACTAATGACATTTGCCCTCAGCGGTAGCCATCGCCCTCTTTCCACAAACACTCCTGGCATTAATCTCAATTCTATGCTTGTTCTTACACATTTTCCTCCAAATCAGAGAAAGCAACATATCCTCAGTTCTCCTCTCTTTAATAAATAATAATGTAATCATCTCCAACTTAGTTTTCTCCATCTCAGCTTTCATCTTGAGTAGAACATTCCTACCATAGGTCATCTCGTATCAAGAAACTGCATTCCTACCTCATTTATCTGCTGATTCCCTACTCTTAACTGATCTCTCCAGCTCCTTTCAAATCAATAACCCATCTCTAATACCCCACTTTGCACCCAACCACACACTTGAACCCACTGTTGTTTTTTCATCACCTAAACCATAGCAATTATAGCAGAAGTTAATTAAACCATCGTTTATTCATCTTTTGAAAAGGTCCTTGAAGGGCAAGAGTAAATGCATTTTGGGGAAAACACAAAGGGCAGTTTCTACTGCCTTGCAGGTCAAAGAAAAATGGTGGTGCACGTCACACTCATGTCATGTGTTACTGCATCTATAGGTATGGCTATAAAAAAATACCCAACAAAAGCCAGCCCCCCAAAACCCCTTCACTTAAAATGAACATAATATTATTTTATTAAACAAGGATTAAAAACTCTTCTCCTCTTCAAAATATCTTTCGTTTACAAGAATTTAATTTTGCTGAATAGAAATATACTACAAGGAACAAAGGAACCTGCAAGTCTAAAGTATATCTACCAAAAAAGCCAGCTATTCCAAACCAGACTATTTCAAGGTGCTGTGATCAAGAAGAAAGCTGTTTTACATTATCAGCTTGTCTTCCCAACATAGTAAAGAAAAAGCTTTTTAGTATAAGATTGTTTCATTCCAACACAATCTTCTATACTGTAACAGCAAATGAAGTTACTGCTATTGATATTGCTACTAAGTTCTCATGTTCTCTTACGCTGCATGTCATAACTTGTGCAATTGTCTTCTACCTACATAAAAATAATAAAAACCAACAATACTCACACAGTATTACAGAACGTATTATCTCTAAGACATCAGCTCACTGAATCTATTCAGAACCACTAACAAATTTGTGACCTGCATTTTCTTTTTTAATAACAAAATTACCTCTAAGTAAGCAGGGACAGTGTTCAGTAACACTGCTTTGATTTGCAAAACACTGCATTCCTTTGTGTCTATAGATGTGAGGTAGGATACAAGCATGGGAAACAAACCTAGCCAAATCAAACACCTTATGTTATCCATCCTTCAAAGTACCTGTATGTTAAAGTAATTCCAACATACTACATGACTACTGAAATACTTATTTGCAGGGTGTCCTGGGTTGAAGTATATTCTATCACCATCTTCATGAACTGTTGAAACCAGGTGAGGCAGTGCTCCCTGCCTCCTCCACTCTGGCTTATCTTCTGTTAATGGCCCATCAGCACCTTTGCTACACAGCTCACAGATAACCCCCTCCTGGACTACCTCCTGTTAATGGGCCCATCAGGCCTTATCACATGACTCACCATCCCATTGTGAGATGCTCTGCCCAGAGGGAGGAACCAAGCATTCCAGTCTGGATATAAGCTGAGACTCTGAACACCAGAGCAGTGCTTACCTACTGGACTCCCAGAGGACAAGAGCTACTGCTGGATCTTCAGACCCATTATTTCTATAAGATCAGTGCTTCAACAGAACCACTCTACTTGAACTGCTACCACCACAGGGTGTCAGGTTGTATTCTGTCTTTGTCAGTGTTCTTGTACTACTGCATTTATTTATTTCTTTTAATTTTTTCCCTATAAAATTATAATTCTGACTTACCATCTCCTACTGGTTTGATTTCAAACTAGTACACAGGGGTAGAAATCTGTATTTAGAGGCTTTCTTCCTTCTTACATTGATATGATGCTGTTTCAAAAAGAACATACAATATACATCTTCATTACTGAAATGAAAGTGCTACTGAAAGCTGTATCATGACTGTACTGAGGCACTGAAAAAAATGCAAGCATGAAACCTTTTCATTACTGTACACACTGTACAAGACCATGTTTATCCTGCCCACACAAATACAGTGGCACTTGGGGATCACTGTGAAGAGACTGGATCTTCTAGACAGCAGAATTTGAAGAACATCAAAGCAAATCAGGTGGAGGTGGTTTTTTTTTAATGTATTTCTACACCAGTTACCAACATTCAGCTTCTTTCTTTTCCATGATCACCAAAATAGCAGAAGCTCTACTGTACACAATGAAGAGGGCATCCTAAGGATGTGGGGCAAACCTATTGACACGTCAGGAAGTTTGCTTGTCTGTGGAAGAGAAATCACTTCAGTCAGTGTTACGATAATGCACCTAAATTAGTAAACATCTTTTGTAAAGGCAACATCCAACAAAGATGCAAAGACTGGAATAGCAATCTGTGAGCACAACAGGAAAAAAGAATGCATTCAGATTCTTCTGCTCCTCCTGATGGACAACTGGTCTTGGTCAAGAGAATTTTATCATTTTGGTGATTACAGAACCATCAGAGCTGCAGGATGGCCATCCAGAACTCATCTTAGTCATGTGTGTTTGTAGATAGGAGGCTTTGATCAAACACAGTGGTGTCTCTGAATGTCTCTTTAAAAGAAGTATTTATAAAATATGTGCTGCACCTACTTGGATGAGGTGGAGAGGTATCCATCTCCACACTATATATATTTAAACACAGGCAGGTTTGTAAAATTACTCTATCCACAAACTCAGAATTTTCCTTATCACCGGTGTCCTGTTTTAAGATCCTCGTATCCTCTGCGTGCACAACCATGAGAATATTCAAACAGCGTTCTTGGGTTTGTACTCGTATTTGCACAGCATGACTGCATTTAAGAATTAACCCCACAGAGTGATAGGGTAAGTGTGAATGATAAATAAACTTGCAGGATTCAAAAGCTAACAGGTGCATTCACAAAAGCAGACTTGGATAATCTGTTAAAACCTACACATGCAAATAAAATCAGCAAGAAAACTGCACACACCCCTCTCATGTTTGGTGGTGCCTTTTCTAGAGTAACAGATGACAAATGCTATGCCAGAATAAAGTATTTAGGATTCAAGACTTAAGTTTTTTGCAAGTTACTCACAAACTGAGCATATTCATTTTTGGTGAAAATGTCTTTAATATTAGTATCTTTTTGTAAACTAATATTTTTGTTCACAGAGATCCAAATGGCAAAACAGCAAGTGTCAAAATATTTGAAAAAGGGTTCAATTTTGCTAGAAAATAAAGTCAGTTGGCAGAGTCAAGTATAGTTAATACAGGATTCTAATTATCTGAAGTGGAACAGGTATAGTCACATTAGAACTCTCACTTTCATGTTTCCTTCCTATTAGTCAGTTAGCTAGCCCTAAATATTCATTAACTCAGTCTGTGACAGGTAAAAAAAAACCACCATGCTTCTGGAATCAGTGAATTATTTTTAAACACTAGTATAAAGATTACAATCCCTGTTTGGATTCTGCACATGAACTACAGATCACTGAAAGTTTCCTGTTGCACTGCAGCAAAAAAAGGAAATGTAATAAAAGCTTTATTTGCTGCAAAATACAGCAAGATACTTTGGTAATCTCACAAAAATGTCATACTGGAACTTGTTACAGTGAGTTCAATTTGATCTTTTAATGTAATACAGTACATTTTTATAAACTTAACATTATCATTGCAGAAGAGCATGCTAACTGAATGTTAGCAATTTATCTTTTATACATAATTATAATCTACTGTAGCTACTGTATGCAGATCTCAAAATGTTAGTACATAAAATATTCATTTTCTTTATATGAGATGAGAATGAACTTAGAAGAGGTTTGAATATAAGAATGACGTATTTGCTGTGCCTACTTCTCAAGAAATAATGATTTACACATTATTACCCAAGAAATCAACATTTAAATTGCAAAACTATAGTTTAAATTTACAATAAACATTATGATCAGTAATGGTGCATCAATATTCCATGAAGTTTAACCTAACCATGTTTATGCACATAAAGCCAGCCTCAAGAGTCTGCAGCAGTTTCAGCATTAATTTTTCATATTTTTGTATAAAATTGACTTAAAGGTACATCTTCCATAAATGTTTTCAGTGCAATTCTGTCAAAGAGGAAAATACAAAGCTAGCTTTCAATCATTTTATACCATAAAAAACCCTCAACAACTTGCATTTGCACTGCTGAAGCGTAAGTAAGCCAGTTCTGTTATGCCAACTATTTCAGAGTCAATTGATATCAACCATAACTGCCTTTCTAGTCAGAATTTCCCCCGTATCTATAGGTATAAATGTTGAAAAGCTGAATACTGGAAGAGGGGGAAAGTTAAGATGAGGCAGAATAATCTAATTGTTTATAATACTTTTTCCTAGTGGTACCAAAAAAAAACTGAATAATGAAAAAATTCTAAGGGTTGCTTGCTTTATTAGTGATCTTACAGGTTGGAAATCAGAAAATCTGTGGTTTAGTATTACCCTTTCCTATAATCTTTACAGGCAACCTTGCGACAATAACTTATTTATTGATGGATTATGTGAAAATGCTCCATTATTAAATGAAATAAAATTTTCTTAGGTTAGAAATCGATTTTTCATGTGTTGTAGGGAATCAGAGGGAGAACAGCACCTGAAATTATGATGTGTGCTTGGCTAAGCAGAGTATAGTAACTTATATATTTTGGTTCAAAGACAGTTTGTAAACTGTTAAACTACATACAGGATACTGCTCTATGTATTTTGTTTCTTTTGTTTTTTTGCAGATTATAACTAAAAAAAAAAACCCCAAACAAACAAAAAAAACCAAAAAAACCCAACACAAACCAACCTCTCTCTATTGTAGCACAAAATAAAAATGGAGCTTCATTCAAATCTTGAATACCTTGACTGTAATAATTGACAGCTGGTTATTCAACAAAAACTTAGCTCTTCATACCAAAAAAATTTGGCTCAAAAAACAAAAACAAAACAAAAAGGTACAATAAACTCTCAATAAAAGGATCTCTCATGAGGCAACCTACCATATACTACTGCTAGATACGAGTTTCAAAAAAAACATTACATCCCATTTTCAGCACATTTTTCATAAACATGCAACTTCACTATAAAATACAAAACACTTGGCTCTCAAGAACAGCTTTATAAAGACACACTGCATCAATAAAATTTCTCTTTGTGATTAACTTTACATTGTAATAAGAACTGTATTTTCACTAATGTTTATATATCAGATTTCATATTATAATGTAGTAATAATTTGCTCTTTGTGAACATCATGTTCAGAAGGAAATATCTATACACATTAACATACTAGACTATTAAAAACTCAGTTACAGAATTTTATTGATACAGTAGATTAATAAAAACTGATTGGGGAAGATAAAATGGGTAGGGTATTCAGTACATTATTTAATAACTCACTTTTAAAATTAAAATATTTTAAATCCTTTTTGAATTTTCAATGCCACTACAAGTCCAGAAAAGTCTGGCATCAATACTGAGGCTGTAAAACAAAACTTCTTTCCAAATTTGCATCTCTTGTATTATTCTATCCAATATTGTTCAACTGTAAAAGAAAGTAATTCAGCACCTCTGATGATAGGTAGGTGCCTGAAGGTAAACACTAGGGTATATTTATGAAGGAAACAGACTTTTTTTTTCTTCCTCTTCTTCTCCTCAACAAATAGTGGCAAAAGAATGTGGCACTATTTGTTCAACTGACTTGTTTTTCACAGTTAAATGTCAACAAGAGTACAAATACGAACACTGACAGATATTGCTTGAGATCAATTTTCAACAAACTGTTCTTTTTTTTAAATCAATCGATCCAATAAACAGTGGGGTACTGTCAGTTTAAAGCCGCAGATAAAAGCTATACAAGCACTTTATAAGTCAGAAACATTAAAAAAAGAACTATTTACAGTTTTCTTCTTTAGTTCATATGTCTACAAAGCCAGCGCACATTACACTTCACAAAAATCCACAGGTAATGATATCAACATGTGTGTGGCTAAAGCTTGTGACCTAGGGACTGCAAATGCAGGGGCAGTAAAATAGGTTTTGTCTTTTCTTCAGCAACCCCATTTGTGCACTAACAGCTTCATTCAGTCTCAAGCTTCATATTAAAAGCATTCTTCAAAGCTTTCACCTGGAAGGCTGGTAACTACATGCTCTCTCATCGTCTTTCCCTTTTGGAAGTTCTGCGACGGACCTATTTGGAGAAAAGATATTTTAAATGTTTTTACATAAAAGTTTCAAAAAAATTCAAGAACAAATATATTTTATAATGGAAAAAATGCTCAGGCTCACTCAATAGTGCTTGAGTATCCATATATAGTGGCATTCATTCCTCATTTTGTCACAAGTACAAGTCTCAGTCAATGACCACGACTTAACTACATTTGATGTTCCTGAGCCCGCATCCTTAATGGAATTCAAAACAAGGCAGTTTCCTTTCTCAGAGTTTTCATACACTCAGATGCTCCAACCATCAAGTGTATCCAGAAGTGTGAAGGCATTCTCAGTTTTAGTATGACTACTAACATTGCCAATGTATTTGAATGAAATAAATATAGAAGTGAACTCATTTTAACATATGCAAGTAAGAGGAAGAGATCAGTTTAGGATTCTGTTCCAAGACTCCATGCTTATTTTCCAGTACTATTCATTTTGTGTGTCTGTTTTGTACAAAGAAGCTTTATTCACTATTAAAATATAGGTGAAAAGAATGAGCAGGAGTTACCTGGGAAATAATTCCTGTTAGATGCTACACAATTCTGGCATACAAGAAAGGCTGCATAGAGCAGAGACTTCAAGATACTTGACAAAAAGTGGTATTTTTTAAGAAATGCAGCTTCTCTAGGAAACTACAGCGTAGCTCCACTACAGAACAGTGGCAGCTGACAACCATCCCATTCATTTTAAAGGAGGAAGTTTAAGTTCTAAAAACAGGGAGAAATCATTCTAAGAACAGAGGTCATTCTCTGACCATCAATACACGGAGCACACCACAAAGACTCACAAAGAAAAGCTCAGGCATTTCTCTTACATTGATTGTGGAAACTTCCTCTTCTTCCATTACTTCTTCCTGGGGAATGTCATCACTGACAGGTGAACCACTCTGAAACACATCCATCTCTTCACTGGATTCGTTCTCTTTACTGGCTGCTTGTTTGGAACGTCCTGCACGGCTACAATGAGAAGAAAAATAAAGATCACCCTCAGAGCACATATACATCTGCGATATGTATAAACTGTATGAGCAAACAATCCAGTTCACAAAAACAGCAGCCTTACCATTTCATGTTATATAATGCTGCTGTCTTTTACACCTGTCTAGTTCATCCATGCACAGAACTGAAACTAGAAGGCTGGACAACACCACTTGAAAACAAAACTGTTCCACGATAGAGGGCCATGAGCACAAAGTTGAACAATTTTGCCTCTACAGACATGGCAAATTTTTCTCTTCAGTGCCACAATACAGGCCAAAATAGGTTGACACAACACTAACCAGTGAACAGGAAAAGCCAAACAGCCAGAGATGGAATACTGTTTGATTTTCTTTCCATTCAATTCCATGACCAGATGTACTCTACTTCTCCAGGACTTTTTACACAACAAATTTGAATAACTGCATCTATGATTTTCATACCTAGAAGAACCCATATTGCTACTCATGAAATTAACCCTATAATGAACCTAAATGCAAATCTTCCCAAGCTAACTTAGGGATAACCAGTATAACAATACCTTAATCAGGATAATCAAGAACAATCAGTCAACAATATCTTAAACCGTCTGTGTTGGTTATGGGATTTGTGTCACAAGCAAAAAGCACCCATTTGCTTAAAATGAGAATTAGCCAACACCCCTTGCCTTTAAAAAAAAGCCAACTACAGATGTATCCACAGCTGCAGCCACATTACAGTAGCACAATTCAGAATCAAATCACTGAATGATCCCGTTTACTGCAGGTGCAGTCTTGTGCACCCAAAGTTGGTGACGTTTTGGTTGAAATGAAACCGGAAACTCAGTTCCGGGCACACAACAGACAGACTTCAATCTCCACTGGGAGAACAGATCCAAAACAATCGTACTCTGATGCCATCACCACATGAAAGTGGTAGGAATTTTCAATCCTGAGAACCACTACAATGCAGACAAAATAAAATCTCTCAACTGCATAGCAATTACAGTATTTCCAAACCAACCAACATGCCATCCCTTAACACAAATTAGTCCAGCTCAAGTCTTCCAAGACTGACAGAAGCAACGGAATTGAAAAGGAAGCAGAAGAATTATTCACAAGCTAGGGTCTTCCTTTCACATATCACAAAAATAAGCCTGTTCACATGTGCTAACAGGTAACCCAATTTGCTATCAGAAATAGGTTATGCACTACCACCCACAGGATACATTATCACCTCATAGGCAAAATCCCAAATTCTTATGCCAAATCCATTCCCAAGGAGCCCAGAAAGCTTTAAGCATTTAGTATAAATACATTTATCTTGCAGTACACAATGCTGGCTCGGTCGATCAGCTTCCTTCAGTTAAAACAGATGTAGATGAGGGAGAAAAGTTTGACTACAATGCACTTTGAAGACTGAGAAATGGCTACTGCCTCACCTTTTTCCTGCAGATTTGAAAAAACAAATAGTCAAAATGTGGGTGGTTTGATAAAACAAACAAACACAACCCACTTGTTTTGTTGTTTTTGTTTTTTTAATGAAGTCTAGAATAGACTCAACAACTTGGAACTCTGAAACAACTTACTTGGGCTCCCCCTGACAAGAACAACATACATACACATGAACAAGAGCTATGCTTGTTACTGATTGTGAGCAGTGATATAGTTTACTGCCAGCTTAAAAAGGAGTCAAGAAACATGCCAACTTCACTGAGAGAAGTTATTTAAATATTTAGTAAAGGGCATCTTTGACAAACACCACTTAGCACATCACCCAACAATAACTTGTTGGTTGGTCTTCCCTGCATGGCAGTAGCAGTTTCCAGCTCTTGTTCTACCGCACCTGTGGCAGTGACTTCTGGAGTAACCAACCAGTATTGGGTCCTGTGTTCCTGGTTACAAAGTAAAGGAGAAGCAGAGGTCTGACCTGAGGCTGGGAAATGGAAAGGTCAGGATGTTGTGTGTTCAAAATGCCAGATCACGTGATCCGGAGTGATTTCAGAATTTGAAATGAGGGTACAAGCTTGTTCAGGCAAGGTTCTCCTGCAGGGAAGATCCCTGGTATAAGGCAAGTCAGTACACTACACTGCCAGAGGAAGAGCAATGTGATGCTAACTAAGCCCAGAAGCCAGAAAGACAACAGAGACAGACAACCGTGTCGGACAGTAGATGCTCCCAACTAGTGCCCCAAGGAATTTATATCAGGTTCTGGAAAACTAAAAATTCTTCATGAGCTGCAGTTTGATACAAGTGGGCAAATAATCCCTTGTGCACCTCTGCTTACATATATTATCTCTATGTGTACAGAAAAGGTACAGATACCTGAATTTTCCTACAGCAGGCACAAGAAAATGAAGCGAGCCAATGACAGAGTTTACCTTCATTTGGGAACTTAAAGCAGCTCGGAATTTTCAGAAGCTACGACCCTTCACAGATCACAACATATTTTATTCACATGAAAATGATTCCAGTGGATAGTAAGAAGGCCACAACTTAAAAAGTGAACATTAATTCAAGGAGAATCAGAATAAACTTAATTCTCCACAATTTTGTTTCACCATAGTAACAATTTGATTCTTCCCTGCTATCTGAAACAAACAGGACCACTTTCCTCCCCTTTAAGTCCTAATAAACCCCTGTCTTCAAGGCCTTTGTATGCTTTATTGACTCTTCTCCTAGAAAAGCAAAGCTACATACATGTTACCTGAGCACATTAAAATCACTTACAGCCTCCTGCTCTGTTGTGAGATACTCTAGGAAAAGCAGCTAAGGAAAACATTTTAGAAATAACAACAGCAATTTATTTTCTTAACTGTCAACTACAGCATTCTGAAATATTTTCAGTAAAGGTTTGCTTGGGGGCACAGAGGTATTATTTAATTTTCACTAAACACAGATTTAGAACACTTACACTTTTTTTTGCTGTGCTGGTGGTGTTTGTGATGACCTTCCTCGTCTTTTCTGTGGCGTAGACTGTGCTGATTCAACTGTACTAGTTTCAGATGGTTCTGCTCTGTTTTGAGGAAGACCCAAATTGCAAAGCATCAACTTATAACTAATGTCCAAAGATAAAAAACACACAGCTTACAAGAAGATGGACTTACCTCTGCTGTGTTCTTTTTGATGTCCTATTTTGCCTGCCTTTTGGTTTTTGTTCAATGTTTTCTGTTTGCCTTTCCTCCTCCTCCTCCTCCTCTTCCACTGCAGCTGGTGGCGGTTGTTTTTTTTTGCTCCTTTTTGATGACTTTGCCACTGGTTCTTCCTTTGGTGTTGCCCCATTATTTGTTCTGGTAGGGCGTCCTCTTCTCCCTTTCTTTGGTGGACTGTTCTGTTCATCCTCACTTTCTATCACATCTTCTTTTAGCCTTTTTTCCTCTTGCCATTGTGTTTCATCAGCTTCTGATACAACTGCAGGTCTCTTCCTTCCCCGTTGACTACCTCTAAGCTTCTGCTCTTGACCCAGTTTATTCAGGTCATCTATGCTTAGCTTCTCTTCTGAATCTGTGATAGTGCCTTTCTTCCTTCCTCTAGGCTTCTCCATCTCTGACTGAAAAGGCGAAATTGCACCATTAAATTAAAAAATTAAACTGCCATAATTAACAGTCACATGTAACCCTAACCCCTCTTTCCAACAAGACGGAGTCTTCAAATTACACAAGTTGTTTCAGGTTGTTTACCACAACCATTTCAAAAACATTTACAAAAATATAAAAACACACCTCCTACATATACAATACCAGACAAGGGGGAAAAATTATTTGAAAGATGGGTAGTTAAAGCCCTGAAGTGTGTATGGCCTTCCTCATTTGTATCTTCTGCTGTGCCCAACACAGTAGGACAGAACACCCATAAATGCATTTCTATGAATAGGAAAATATAAAGACAGAGAAGATGAGAATTGCCAACTTGTGGCTTCAGCTTTCTTATATGACCCCGCCATACTGGAAGGTTGCAATAAGATCTTCCCAGAGCCTTCTCTGCTCCAAGCTGAAGAATCCCAACTCTCCCAGCCTCTCCTTTTAGCAAGAGGTGTTCCAGCCCTCTGATCATTCTCATGGCCTCTCTCTGGATCTGCTCTAACAGCTCCATGTCTGTCTTCTAATGGGGACCTAGAGCTGGACACAGCACTCCAGATGAGGGTCCCAAGAGAGCAGAGGAGACATCAAGAATCCCCTCCCTGGCCCTGCTAGCCACTCCCCTTTTGATCAGGCCAGGACACAGTTGGCTTTTGGGCTGCGAGCATATGTGGCTGGCTCATGTCCCATTTCTCACACACGAGTGACCTCAGTCCTCCTCTGCAGGGCCGCTCTCAATCCCTTCATCCCTCAGCCTGTATGGATACTGAGGATTGCCTGGAGCCAGGTGCAGGACCTTGCACTTGGGGCTCTTGAACCTCCTGATGTTCCCCTGGTCCCAGTCCTCAAGCCTGTCAAGGCTCCTCTGGATGGCAGCCCTTCCTTCTAACATATCAACAAAATCCTCCTTCTCAGTTAATGCTTGCTATAATCTGCTCCCCATCTCCAAGAAAACCAAAAATGAGTTCTGAATCCATGACCTTGAGCAACTCGCTTACATATTGGAAATGGAATGATGCTCTCAAAGTACTCAAGACACTGACCGGTATTTGCTTTATCACTGAGCTTTCTCAGTAGTTACCAGTTCAAGCTAATGCTTCTAAACATGAATTGCATGCCAGAAGCTCTCTGGACTCTAAGACTTTTAAGGTTTACAGAAGTGGGGTTTTTGTTGTTGTTGTTTGTTGGGGTTTTTTTTTTTGGGGGGGGTGGGGTTGGTTGGTTTTTTGTTTGCTTGTTTTGGTTTTTTGCTTGTTTGTTTTCTTTTGTTTGTTTTTGACAAGAGTTTCCAGATTTTTCTTATTTAGTTATAAACTGGTCTGCTTTTCCCACAGTGTAAGATAGTTATTTATACTCCAAGACAAGGAAAAAAGTTCAGGAATTTTTACTAGTGAGTAGCTTATGTCCCAAGCAACCTAAAAAAATGCACCAGAATAACATAATGAGAGAAAAGAGAAATGTCAGAGACAGTAAAAAGAAATAAAGCAGCGGTGACATCAGATACAGGACATCTTTAATGCAGTCTAGAAAATCCAATTCTAGCAAATCTGATCTTATTACTTTCTCATGCATATCCCAAATACTACAAAATGTACTGACTGTCAACTGCTATTAAAGCACAATGAAGTGAAACTTATTAGTGGTATGGGAAATTCTTATTATTTTATTTGACCTGCTTTTAGAATTACAATATAATTCTAATTTTCTTTGGTGGTTTATTTTTCTCTATTCTGATACAGGTATAAATACTGCTTAAGATAATATTTAACCTGCTTACAACTTCTTTTACATATTAAAGCACTACATCTGAGTGAGAGTTCAAATAACATTTTACATCCTCAATAGGAACCTTTCTTATTATTGAACTACATATATATATAAATCCATTGGTAAGAATTAGTAAGGAAACTACCACTCTCCAAAGCCTCAGTAAGCTCAGGGACATGATTTCGTGGTAGACCTCACTCTTCTGAGTTAATGGCTGGACCTGATAACCTTTAGAGGTCTTTTGCAACCTATATAGTTCTATGAGAAACAGAACCCTTTTTTAAACTGTATTTTCATATCCAACTCTAAACACATTTTCCAGTAATTTAAAATATCAGCTCAGTTTCACATTTCATCATATTTTTTTGAATGATCTCAAATATCATCACATTAGTTTTTAACAGCTCACCCTTACAAGATCAGAGTCGTCCCTTTTGTCAGTTTTCTTTCCTGGTAAGGGTGAAGCCAGTGTGAATTCTTCATTTTCACTGTGGTCCATTTCAGTACTGTCAAGTCTAGGATGAAAAAATATATATTTCCCTCGTTATTATAATACATTGGGCAATTATTAAAAAAAATACTAAGGACAACAATCTTCAAAAAAATTCTAATAAATTAATAAACCAATAACAATTTGGCAGAAGGAACCTTTCACTGTAGGTACTATAGATACCAAGTATCACAAGCCACATCATTCAAGTCTCAAGACAAATGTTTGGATCATGAACCATGTTCAATTTTCTTTTTTCACTGGGAAAGATCAGCAGCCTTTTAAAACAGAAGAGTGTGAGTTGCAAGAGATCTGTGTTTGCATTCAATTGCCTACACTTTCCTATAGCTATCAAAGATCTCCACAGACCAGCCAAAGCATGCACACCTTCCTATGGCGAGGTTTAGGCAATATAACAGCAATTCAAATTTCCCTCTGTTTTTTGCAGCAGCAATTTCATTTTTATTTCAGTTTCTACAAACGTAAATGTGGACAACAATGCCTCATGCATACGTAAAACACTGAGAACGACAAATAAAAGGTAATGCATTAAAGCCAATACACAAGTCATTTCATTCCATCTGCAGAAGCAACATTTTAAAATACCCGTGGCACGTTTTTTAATGAAAAGAAATACGCTTTGTGTCAAAATGAAAAGTGGTATTCAAACACACAAACTCAACTCCCTGGCCTGGGCACTGCATCCTGAGTCAAAGATGTTCTCACTTCTACAGGTGTACAATCTTTATTAACTGGGATGTAATATCTAGATAGATAACTAGAAGATGACTTATGTAGCATTACAGTACACTTACCTCTTCATCACAAAACTAATCTAAACTCAAAAAATATTTGTCTGCTAAGTCCAGCAAAGTGCAGGACTCAAGGCAAAAGTCATGCAGGACCACCACAATGGCCTACCAGTTCTCCCTGGGTGGGATGTGTTTGCAGCATTACAGCCAGGTTCCCAGGGACTACAGCTGTTTGCATACACACACACACACACACATAGGTACATTTATATGTGAGGGGGCAATCTATCTATCTATCTATAACCCCAAAAACACCCAACCCTGCCCTCAAAAAAATACAACGTCATGAGGCTTTCCTTTCCTCCTTCAGCCAATTCTGGATGTAATTTGATTCTGGGGTGTTTTTTTGTTTGATTGTTTGTTTTGAGGGTTTTCTTCTCTTTTTTTAAAGAAAATTTATTTCTGGAGTTAGAAAGCCAAATTCATGGTTTCAGTTATGCCAATGTGATACTGTAATTTTACTTCAATGTAAGATAAAAGAATTCCGTGTTTTACTTAGAAAACATTATGGAAGTATTCAAAGTTTCCATTACAAATATTTGAAATATCAAAGATCCTTTGTTGTCTACCAACCTCCCTTTGATCCTTCCTGGAGAGCTTGGATTAGAACTGCTGCTGGCATTGCTTACAGTTTCCATTCGTGAAGATTTGGATTGAGACTGCTTGCCTGCTGACGAAAGAGGCTTATTAACTGCTCCAAGAACATTGGCTGCTTTGGGCTGAAACCAAAAATATATTTCCTTTATTTTAAGCTACACGTTCAGATATTGTTAACATGTACTATGCTTAAAATATTCACAGATTTCACTTTCTGCAATCATTATGTTAATTTTAACACAAAGTGATAAACATTTTCGTATGAAGGCTACAACAGACACCAGAAGGAAGCTGAGGGAGCAGCAATCAAATAACTAGCTGCCACCAAAGCTGATATTCTTCTCTCTAGCCTTAGATTCTGTCCCCTTCTCATTGGTAGTGCTGTGAGCTCACCGGACCGTGCAGTCAGGCACTGTGTCACTTTGTGTGCCATTGCTTTCTGCTGATTTATCTACCTGAACCAGCTCCCCCATCTGCATCAGATAAGCACCTGGCCCAGCGAAGCAGAAATAGCAGCAGGATGGCCCTTTCAGCAAAGGAGACATTAAACTGGCAACCACATTAGTTTCATCTGGGAATAAATGAGAATACCAAAAGCCAAATACTGTGGAGAAGATTCTGATACTTCTTGCACAGATTTAAAAATGTTAGGCTTTTACTAAGTGCCACAATTTCCAGACACCGGTGAGCTTCAGGTTATTAATTTAACTGGATTATCTTTCAGACCTGCCGAACGCCTCCAGCTCATACTAACTTTTGAGAGAGTTGAAAGTGTTCAATTACTCCTAAAGAGAATGCCAAACACCCATGTACAAAAATGTTGAATTAAAAGACCATTCCCTGCATTTCTCATTATCCATCTTCTCCTTCAATATTAGATTCTAGCTATATCTGCAGTTTGTGACAGCTACAAAAAGTTCAACATGCATATCATATCAGCCTGGGGTGTTTCTTTCTCAGAGCTACAGACCATGGAATATGGTTCTGCTTATACTCTTATAGCCAGAGGGAATTTTATGCTTACAAAGATTCATTCTGCACTAAGCACAAAAAAAAAATAACATATGCTTTCCAAAAATAAACCTTGGAGAACTAAATCCAGCTTAACAATTTCCATCTATTAGTTTAGAACTGAATGTTAATCAGTGTATGCGGAAAGAGCTCGAAAGCAAGGAGATTTTCAAATTCACACTGAACTGGACTTCCTGCTAAGGAGGGACCAAGAGGGCCTGCACACACAGCTCCTCCCTTTCACAGAATCTACACTCTAAGACTTCCTGCCCTCAGTGTTCCAGGCTTACATCCACTGCAGTAACATCCACCCAAGCCAGTCTTCCACTCACAAAAGTAAGACTCCCCAGACCAACTTTCATTTCATGTTCCTCTTGTGATAGTGAAGAAACTGAAAATTCTGGTGGTCAAATACATCTCTCCTGTTTGTTACAAAGTTTCAAAACAACACAAGAAGAGCTGGAGTACCCAGCACTAGAAATTTAAAGTAATATAAAAGTTAACTTAGGACTCAAAAGAATTTTAATGATAATCTATTCCAATCCATAAATGTTAACTTTCAATTTCTCAAAGAGAAATCTGCTTCTTTTCCTAGCTTGCATTCCTCCTTTATTAAGTTACTAGCAGACAGCTACTGCTTCCTTAGCAAAGTTAAGGGTAATGAAGATGCTGCAATATCTTTCTTTCACAAGGTAACATATTAATGTTCTTTGTCACCTAGAACAGGATGCATTAATCCAGATGAAAATCATGGTTTGTCACTTCCTTTACCAGATTTTGATTTTATCCTAAAGAGCATCTGGGTTTAGTTTTAGTGAGAAAGAACATTGCCAGTCACTAGAATGCATATTCTAAAAGAACAAATTAACAAAACTGTAGAACAGTCAGTTATTTTGTAAGACACTGTAAAATTATATTCAGCTTTGCCAAAGATTGTTATTTGATAAAAAGACTTGATACAAAGTTTAATAATTAAATTATTTTTAAAATCATTTCCGTTAGAGTTTTCCATAGCTGCTACTTTGTATGCAACATTGCAGTCTTCTGCAGTCTAAAAAGATTAACCATTTTGTAAACTTGACAAATATTATGGGTTGTACTGGGGTGTTTTTGGATTTTTTCCTTTTAAAGACAACAGGCTTTGCCTATTGTTGCCGCCACCCAGCATAGACAGCAGCAGCTTTCCCTTTACCCATCTCTTTCTCTATACCTAGAAACAATCTGTTCTCTTAAACATAGTGTTTCATTAATTACATGCTAGTTTTCTTTAAAAAAAACAAAATGAAACCAAAAAAACCCCACAAAGAACAAACAGAAGTCACTCCAAAAACAAAGACAAACCAGAACCTAAACACAGCACCAAACCCCAACTCCCCACACCATACCTACCTTTCCAGGGGTGAAAAAAGACTTCATTTCCGGAGGAAGATAATTTTTGGTGTTACTGAAATTCTGTAAAAAAAGGGGGTGGGGGCAATTACAACAATAATCAGTGAACAAGAGATAGATACAGATACATTCTGGAGATTGCACTGAAAGATTTCATTTACATCATTTATGCTTTTGGATTTTTAAACTAGAACAGTAATATGGGATTAGGGAGGAAGAGAAATTGGTGTGTGCACATATATACATATTATATATTTATGAAAACATATACATACATTTTCAACTACAATATAAGAGTGAGAAGTCTGAAGTTACAATAAATATTTAAGAAAAACAACCCTGAATTACAACTAGCAAATATTTAAACAGACTTATCTCAAGAAAAATTAAATGCCAAAGTATACCTTGTCTGGTTGAGTAAAGTATCTGGCTGGAAGTACAGGGTCTTTAGGGGATTCCAAGCTATATGTTGTACTCTTTGACATAATGATATTCATTGCTACATCACAGACTGTATATAGTTTCTGTAAATAATAAAATTAAAAAACCAAATAACACTTTAGAAGTTCATTGAAAATCTTGACAAATGACAGGTTATCTTTCATGCACAGGACCATAAGAAATCACAGTTTAAAAGCAATCAGCTTCAACATTTAACACTAGCCTGCATCTTAAACTGTGTCTCAGGATACTGAAATACAGATGGTAAAAGCAAAAGTTTTTTAAGTCTAACAGCTGAAGACAGATGGTTTTCATGGTCTTTCTACACTTAGGAGTAGTGTTTGCCATAGTTTCTAAGACAGAGTTAATCAAATGAGCGCACACATCCCACCCACCCACTACCCAAAACACGTCTCTGTGGGAAAAGCAGGAAAGGGACAAATCTGGATATGATGCAATGCTAAAACCACAAAGAAAGGTTCAATACATCATTACACAATCCTCACCAGATTTCTAATGCATTTTTCTTCCACTATTAAGTTTACTCTTGCACTTTAGAAATGAAATACTAAAAAGCACTTTAGTGGATTATTTAAACAGTAAACTTTATATCTGTTTAGTGTTTAGTAATCTTACTGAGACAGAAACAGAGGAACTGAAAACTATTACAGCTCCCTTGCAAATGTGCAAGAATTACTGAAGCACAGGAAAATAACTGCCATCAAAACTACAATAAATATAATCATTATAATACATAAAATATCTTTTCATACACACAATTCTATTGAAAGACATTTTGAAGTTGGTGTATAAACAAAAAGCAACTCCTTTTCATTAATGGGCCAGAATTAAATGCAATTTCCAATCAACAAGTATCACTTACTTCATTCATTTTTTGATCGTCTGGTCCTTGAGCATCCTTAGTTTGTTTGATATTTTCTACCATTTTTCTGATAAATGCATGACTGTTGTTTTCATTTTTAGCCATTAAGATTTCCAATATGAACCACAGGCACCTAAAGGAGAAATGCAGTATCCGACGTGAGTCAAAGTACTAAAGAAATTCCTTTCAAAAGCACACTGGAGAACACGATTTAGTCCAGCTTTTACTAGTATCATTAATTTGAACCAGCCTAACTCTGAGAAAACAGTTCTTTTGGAACAATTAAATGAAGATGAGCAGAAGGTGAAGGGTTCCTCTCTAAAATATCACAGAGCACTAAAAAAGCACCTGTACTATTTCTCTCAATATTTTACAGAAGTAACTGGCATCACTATGCACACGGGACTGTGTAACAGGGTACCACAATGAATTCAAATTTCACTTAGAATAAAGTTAGAAATAACGCTATTAAAAGTGGTCTTACTCTTTAATATCCTTGAGTTGTTCAATGTCCTGGACTTTGACATAATCTGGGTCATGAGCTAGAAGATGGATAGTATAAGGAACAACGTACTCTGGTAGAAGTGACAACAGTTTCTCTGAAAAGCAGAAGAAAGATGCATCAAAAAACTACATATCAAGAAGTATGCTTTCCTACCAAAGAGAAGGCGGCAAATTTTGAGGTCAGCATGCATTAATACATAAACACACATGGGCCTATTACTTCTCTATGATGTTGCATTTCATGGCTGATGTGCACATTTGATGCGTGCAAGAATTAAGGTTTTAAGTATCTCTCACTCAGGGCTCCTTGTTTTCTAACTACCTTGAGGTACAGCTGCAGTCACCTCCAACTCCCAATCCTTTCCTCAGCTCAAAGCCTGTATTCTGGAGGACTTTGAAAATTACAAGCGAGGATGGATCAAAAAAAAAACCATGGATCACAAATTCATGTTGACTGCAAGATGTGAGACCAGCACAACTGCAGGATAAGCTGCTACTATTCTTTGGACCTTGCAGTGTACAGCCCTGCTGCCAAGAGAACAAACAAAGGCCTTCTGCAGGCATTTTGCAGTCAAATTGCCACAGTATCTGTTTCAAGAGGAGTGGGAAGTCACATGAGAGCTGTCACACAGTAGAAGTGCGCTGAGTTTGAAAGGCCCAGTCCCACCTAAACAGGGCAGCACAACTCAGCACAACCCTACTGTGACACTCAAACCATCCAAAAATTTTCTAGCATTCTCTGAGACTTTTGGAATCTTAAACAGGACTGCCAGAAAGTCTTTCCTCCGTCATGACAGTGTGAAGGCCTATTTCCCTTGGGGATTCAAAAAGCGATGGTCGTTGCCAATGGCCCTCTCAGAGCTATGATCACAAAATACACTTCCCGTAAGGTAACAAATTCCCTGACCCAACCAACACAACACAGCGTGAACTCCAGCACCTCAGAGATCATCTCCCAAGGAGCAAGGACAACAGATGGACAAGGTGTATACCAAAAGGAAAAAAAAAAATTTCAGCAAATATCCACACTGCTTTCTTTAGCCTGATGCCTGAGAGGAGCCAGAGGATACACAGTACACCTAAAGTTACTAAACCTGTACCCTCTGCAACTGGCAAGACAATGGTCAAAGGAAGCCATCCTGGTATTCCATGCATATTGCTATGGCACAAGCATCTGATCTTTAGTGCTTGTGGCAAATGCATTGTCATAGTATTGGCATGACTTGAATGTACGTGTGAATGGAAGAAGGAAATTTCCAGCTCTGCTTTTGAAAAGTGACATTTTGTGATAGTAAGTGCTTGACCAAGCCTGGAAAATCTTCTTTCAGCAAACTTTTATCTATCCCATATTCAGTTATGAGTAAGTCCAAACATCTGTAAATCATTATATACACTAATAACACTTGAAAACTATTTAAAAATACATTAGAACACTAACAGTTTTACCTCCAGTATATGTATTCATATGAGATGTGCTTGACAAATACTGTGCACATCAAACAAAATACACCATTATTGCAGATTTTACAAAACAAACAAAATAATTGTCATGCGTATGTCAAGTCTTCACCTAACCCTTTCTTAGAGGTCTATATAAATAGGGGTAATGCACAGCCTACATAAAATATATATAATATATAAAATCACCCAATGTCTTTCTATTTCAGGCCATATTTATGTAATTGAAATCCAGTGTGCTTTGCAAAGCAGTTTTTATTGTTTCAATTGACACTGCGCTATTAACTTTAAAGACATCCTTTACCTCTTTTCAAGCACTGTCCTGCATTTTAGCCAGCAGCTCCACATTACTAAACAAAAATATTAAGATGTGGCAGAGAAGGAAAAAACATAATTACAACTTCAGAACACTAGCAAAACTGACTTGCCTTAGACATGCCCCAGACAAACCAACCCACTATTATTTGTACTAATTAGCAACTTCAATAGAATGCTCATCAAGAGATCATAAATTCAGTTTTTTAGTAACTGCTTGCCTTGGACAATTTCTCATACAACTATAACAGTAATTCCAACTGGGTCTGGAAAATAAAATGAACTCATTCCAGACAAAACAGGAGAAGAACAAATATCGATACATATTATATTTAACCCCTGTCATGAAAAAAAACAGTCGGAAAAAAATAGAAAAAAAAAATTAGAATTTTTATCTCTAATGAAAGCTGACACTACCTGAAAGGCAGGGTGGCTTTCCTACCAGCACATAAAACTACAATGTGCCAAAACCCTTCACAAGAGTCCTTTATGAGCTTTTAGGAAGAAAACTTGTTAAAAAAAATTAATCTTTAGTCCTGTAATTTTTCTGCTTACTGACTTTCAAGTGAAAGCCCATCATGAGAACATAAAAATTCCTATGCAAGGCACGTCTCTACCCAGATGAAACTACTAACAGATACACAAACAAAATAAGTCTCTTCTTGAGTGGCTTCCACTCTGAATAGCATTTAGAGAATTTAAGAGGGCTGAGAATAATTCCTGCCAGCCTATAAAATACCAGCGTGCAAGAAAGAGGCATTTTACTGTCTGGTACTAGTCCTTAGAAAGTTTTCCTCACGCAGGGTAAACAGAAATTTACCATATTTTGAACAAAAGCTGAAATGCCTCCAAAATATCCAACATGTAACCTCCTTACCTACATTAAGTTTTTGAGACAAAATGTATCACAAAAATCACACATTTATAGATTCAGACAAATAGCTGGAATAATCAGAGATGCAGATTTCCGAAGGCGGTACTACCATCATCACCACCCTGAGTTACTGCATGGTCAGCAGGGAGAGTGGCAGAGGGAGACACACATTTAAATATTGTGTTATTTCCAGAACTGAGCTTCGACTGAACTGCTGCAATATGGACGTTTTAGGATACAAACAGTTCAAGACATTTTATTTGCTGAAAGCTCAGACTGGTAAATCTGAACGGCGTGAAGTTAAGACTGTAATCCTAAAAAAATCCTGCAATCTATATTTAATCCAGACTCCCCGTGCATTATAGCATATGTCAAATCAAAGGCATGACTCAATTATTTCAGCAAGAAAAGAATTTGTCAGGTCCACTTTGAGGTCCTACTGGATAAAGAAGATCACACACATCTAGCTTCCTCTTAATTTCTTCCCAGGATTTTTGATAGCAACTTTGCAGCATCTATTTTAAACATATGAGAATTCTTATACTTTTTGTGTAGATAACTAAAAAGAGTTTTCAACTTTAAAGAGGAATAGTCTTAAAATGACTTAGAAGTGTTTGTTCAATTTAATTTTTCTTTTTTACATGTTATTGAGTGGGAGAAAAATACTACATTTTTCTTTAACTCTAATTAATGATACACCAAAGGATTTGTCTGTAGACTTATTCTCTGATGAGTCTAAGGGGACTGAGAAAGACTGACATAGCTAATATAAAATGATTCATAAAGACAGAAGGAAGTCAGTTATCTGACAGCATCTCTGTGATCAGATTCATGAAACATGTCTGGTTTAGGCTAAAAGTATGAAAAAATCCCCTTCATTTCACAAAGGTCAAACCATCAGTAATCTTTCAAAGAAATAAAACTTTCAAAACCTCTTATTCAAAAATGCTACAGCTCTTCATAAAGGTTTACTTTTTCCTATGACCCTGTACCAGCATTGTAGTATTAAATGTGTGCAGCTTTAAGTCAAAAGGACTGCTTTAATGAAAGAAAAATAGCTGACACGAGGCCATAATAACTTCCAAAGCATTCCCATGATCAGGCTGCTGGCATTGAGAAGAAAGAATTGCATAAACTCATCCTGAAGTGCCAACAAATATAGCCCTTTGCAGGAATAACACAAGACGCTACTCAATACACCAGTGCAAGGACAGTCTATTTAGTACAGCATTTATGCATTGAAGTTACTTATTAGTAATTGCTGAAGCAAAATTAATCACTGTCACTTCACTTAGAACATTATTAACATTATTAAGTTTAAACAGTACACATAATTGCCTTGGAAAATTCCTTCATGTCCAATATATTTAGGCATAAGCGTCTGCACAGTTTTTAACAATACTCAAAGACCTCAGCAGTGCCTGTTAAAAAAAAGAATCAAAAGAAAATCTGGACAAAAGAAAACCAGGAAACCTGAAAATTTTCAGTTTTCAATAGATACCTCCAAAGCAAATTTACAGTGGTTCTTGTGCATAAAAACAAACAACTATCAATGTTTTCAGTCTATTCACATTTATATTTGAACTACAGCACTTGTAGCAAAAAGTTGAGTTCTATTCTCTTACCACTAACTGCTGCATGTTGCTTCAGATATTCCCTTCTGACATTTATGTTCTTCACAAGGCACTGCCTAGCATGAGCTCTTCTCTCTTTCACGGGATCTTTTGCACACAGTGCACAAATAGCCATATATTCTAGTGGCAGCCGTAGTCTAGAAAGGCCTTTGTGAAGTTTCTGAGCAAATATTTGTCTCACTTGGTAACATTCATCCTATTAAAAAAAAAAAAAAGGCAAAACCAAAAAAAGATAACAGTAAACTTTTCTTAAAGCAATATAAACTGCAAAATAAAGCATGAAAGCTCAGGTAAATATGCTGAAATCAATTAGACCTTGAAGCCACTGAAACATAGGAATTGCAAGAATTTTTTTTTAATGCCAGTTCAGAGCAATTTAATTGAATTAATCAGCTGAAGCTTCTTTTAAGCTCAGAAGAAGAGCTAAGGTTCAAAAATTGTGCAGGAAAATATCACACTCAGGACCCAAGGCCAAATTTAGCATAAGTACTAAGGCATGGAATTACTGAAATTGTTTACAGTTAGGTCACTTTCTTTGTAAAGCCAAAGCCAAAGATCTGCATGAAAACATTTTACACACCAGTAACCACCACCATGTTGATTTTACTGCTACAATTTCACACATTTTCATCAAGACATTAATATTAAAAACTGAAGAAAATTCTACAGAATTACCAGATCAGGTGAAACTCTGAAGAGAGTACCAAGCATTTCTATTACAGTGTGGAAACCTATGCAATACAACTGACCATGGAAGATAATTATCTGTGTCTAAAGCTGCCAAACAACACAAAGTAAAACAATATGAAGGCAGCAATTGCAGTTCTACAGGTTATTAAGCAATGTGTTCCCAGAAAAGGCATCAAACTTATTTCTTTTTTTTTGTATGAAAATAACCTACATATACCATTTAATTCATGACAAACCACTTAATAACACCAGATAAGGAAGCTTAACAGAAACACACGTAGAAAAGACTTTGAAGAAAACATACAGAAAAGCTTAAGGTAAACAAGGTCACCAAAATAGCTTGGCACATTTAACCTGCCAAAAAAAGGTCAAGAGGAAAGATTTATCTGTAAATATGAAGAAAAAAAAATTAACAGGAGTAAGCAGCTAGCTATTTTAGTCAAATGACAGTTTTGAAGTCAGAAAGGACTGAAGAGGATTTCCTGTTATCAGTCAACTGGAAGTGCAGAACCAAAACTTAACCACTGGAAACACTAGCTCTGCTAAATTTGCAAATGGCATCAAAAGAAATCACGTATTAGATAAAAAAATCCTCCCTCTGCCCCAACCAAAAATGAAATTGAGAAGAAACTTTTTTCAATCAAGCCTCATTTTCTCCTTTCTGTGCTTCTGTCCCCTCTGTGGACTGAAACTTGGAAACACCTGCTGTAGCCAGAATTGAAGTAACCCAAGCCTACAAATGCAAACCATGAGATCTGCTCAACATCTTGTCTCCTTACAGCAAATCCATCCCCACAGGAGGCTAAGATAGAGCCCTCTTTTCCTCCTCAGTGTCACCTAAGTCTAAAGCCTTTAGCAAGCTCAGAAGAGACTAATGCCTAGTTGGTGTTTCAGCAGGGAAACATCTTTGTCTCAGAGGACAAGGGAGGTACAGTTGGTTGTTACTGATGGTATTGTGTGACCAATTGAAGTGGCTATAATTTCTTTATCTTTTAATATTTGGAATAACCTTAAATTCAACTGTTACACTAGTTCACTAAGAAGAAGGGGGACAAGACTTAACAGAGGCATGCTATTTCTAACAGCATACACAAACTCCATAAATTAATCCAATTTCATGTATCTGCATCTCTGAATTTAATGCCAATTTCTCAGAAGTTTACCACTTAAAAGCATTTAAAAATACATATTTGCAAAACATCATGTACCACTCAGACACAGCTCTGATTCATCAATTACAATACCTTGAGTTAACAAAGAAAACTGGAAAAGCCCTGGGACTTTTTTAAACAAATGAAACTTATGCAATCTACAAGATTTATTCAAAATACAACTGAATTGCATTTTCAACAGCAAAGCTTATCAGATCTTAAATCTGATCTTAAAGCTTGTTATACACTGAAGCACTATCCTCAATTACTTTTTGCTCTCTTTCAATATGAAGCTCTGCTGACATAAAAATTTGTTCTGGAGATCAAAGAAGTCAACTGCTGGAAAGTTTATAAGATTGGCCAAACACATATTTGACTTATTTTAAAATTACTAAAACTACATGCATTTCATCATCATAAAGCCCCTTTACGAGTGCCACTTTCATACAGCAATTACTGACAAAATTATGTGTTCTGCACTCCAATCATTACACATTACAAAATGGCAGCATCAGAGGAAAATAAAAAAGTGCCAGCACAGAACCACGGCAGAACCTGGCAACCATTGCAGGCTTTAAAAAATAAGATTGTTTAATCTGTTTTCTGACCTGTCCTCTTAAAAAATCTTTGCTGTGAATTAAATAACACAAAACTAGAGTTAGCCTTGATGTCATCTGATTTGCAGCTCGACTTGAAAGTGTTAAAAATAAATAAACTTTTAGTGTAATCAGTATCTACTATCAAAAAGGGGATTCTAATATTAATCACTCTAAGTATTAACATGTATGTATGCATATGTGCACAAGCAAAATCTAAAAAAAAACAACCCCAAAAAACAACACACAGTGCCACTTTTAAGTGAAAAACTCATTAAAGCCATTACAGATACTCTGCATCTGAGCATCCCCATTGACAGTGAGAAAGGAAATTGAAGAAGGCCTCAAAAACATCTAGAAAACTTATTTGTAAGTATTCAAATTCCATTAGGAGCTGCAGTGAAAATGAAAGGCAGAATTCCTGACCTGACAGACCTTACAATCTAAATTCTAGAAAACAACTTAGAAAGTCACGAAAGGTGAAGAAATATCCATAAATGAAGAGGGAAAAGTGACGGAAATGATACTACAAATGAACAGATTCTCCTGGAAGCGATGACAAAGCATATGGATATCCACAGGCAGGGGATTACAGACACACAACATGGCCTTACAAAGGACAAATCATGCCTGACTGGTCAATCACAATCAAGTGAATGTGCAAATGGATAATGGATGAGCAATTGATGCCACCTACCTGGATTTCTATAAGGGCTTTGACCCAGGTATACACAATATTGTCTCTAAATTGGAGCAATATGGGTTTCAGAGATGGACTGCTCAACTGATCAGAAACAGGCTGGATGGGCACGTCCAAAGGATTGCAGTCAAAAAAAATCAGCGTCCAAATGGAGATCAGTAACAACTGGTGCGTTCAAGGGGGGATACTGGGACCAGCATTGTTCATCTTTGTTAATTACACAAAGGGTTGAGAACATCTCTCAGCAAGCCTGTGGGTAACACCAAGCCAAGTGGTGCAGTTGATACAGTGGAGGGAAGGAAGGGCTGCCATCCAGAGGAACCTTGACAGGCTTGAGGACTGGGACCAGGGGAACATCAGGAGGTTCAAGAGCCCCAAGTGCAAGGTCCTGCACCTGGCTCCAGGCAATCCTCAGTATCCATACAGGCTGAGGGATGAAGGGATTGAGAGAAGCCCTGCAGAGAAGGACTGGGGTCACTTGTGGATGAAAAACTGGACATGAGCTTGCAGCCCAGAAAGCCAGCCATGTCCTGGGCTGCATCAGAAGCATAGTGGACAGCAGGGTCAGAGAGAGGATTCTCGACATCTACTCTGCTCTCACGGGACCCCCCATCAGGAGTGCTAAATCCAGCTCTGGAGCAATGGTTTTGAACTAAAAAGGTGAGGTTTAGATTGGGCATTTGGAAGAGATTTTTTTACAGTGAGGGTGGCAGGACACTGGAATAGGTTGCCTAGAGAGCTTGTGGATACCCCATCATTAGAGATGCTCAGGGCCAGGTTGGATGGGGCTTTGAGCAACCTGTTCTGGTGGAACGTGCCCCTGACCACATCAGGGGAGTTTAATGAGATGATCTTAATGGGTTCCTTCCTGTCCAAAGTATGCTATAATGCTACAGTAAAACGTGATACTAAGTGGTTTATAAATGTTGAGAACCCCATCATGTTCTAATTTGAATCTTATCTCTCAAAATTCCCTTCTGAAAATTCAGGGAAAGTAAGCATTAGACACAAAAGAGGTGACAACACATCTGTTAGAATATCCATTAACAGTTAAGACTGTTATAGCTGGAAAATAAGTGATAGAAGTGAGAGACAGTGGAGAGCAACGAGTCTGCACCTTAACATAGTGAAAAGAGTATCAAAACAATGAAGCAAAATTCTGATAGGAACTAAAAGGCTAACATTTGCAATAAAGAAAGGTTTGCCACAGGAAGGAAATGACCGAAGAAATGAACAGATTTTGATCACTGGGTTCACAAGAAAACAGAACATGCAAACACTAGATTGGCAGTGCTAGTTTGGCATGACATTATCCAGCTTGAATATCCTTTCCAGAGCAGAGACAGAACTTATTTGTCATTACATTGAGTGCCTATTTTTCTCTTGACTAATTTTGTTCTGAACTGTAAAACTCTTTCTAACTCATTTTGAGACAAGACTAACATTTCTATTCAGTTCTGGGATAGGAAAGCTGAAAAGTATCAGACTTTGCTTTGGGTATAAAGACTTTCAGTTACTACCACTGAATTCCTGCTGTAGTTTTGCTAGATTTCATCTGCTTAAGTAATTTAAAGCTTTGTTCCACTTCTATTGTCTTTCACAGCATTTGGCAACTGAGTAAGGGCTGCTTTTCATAGGAACACAGAAGCTTAAAATCCACATAAACATAGTTAAAACAACATACAAGCCTAATAGGGACTGTCTTACTTTATTTTTCTAGCCTAACTGCAACCAACTCCAAGCAACTTTAGAAACTAAAGAAGATACTCTGTATGAAATTAAAAAATATCCACACAGGAGCCATACTCTGTATTTTCTAACATGAAATGCCAATTGAAAGCTTTCTGACATTTAAAATGAGTCACAGCTTTTAAAGCTTTAGCTGGACACAGGAATTAAGGTCTAAAAAGGCATATCATTACTGCATGTATCTTCAGGACAGGACTCCTTGACTACTGGAAAGCCAGAATACCGGCAGCTACAAAAATAACACCAAGAGAAGTCCCTTCATGACCACCTTATTCTTGGGGTAAAAATCAATTGCTGTAGAATGTGCAAAGTCTACAAGCCAGAAATAGAGAGGGTCCCTACATCTCTACTTACAATTTGAGAGTTATTTCCTTACTATGGGCTCACAGGCAAAAGTTAAGGATGAAAATTCCAGCATCTGCTAAGGAGTATCTCCCTATTTCTTCTAATATTTGAAGGATGCTAATTATTTTTTGCAGACCTCTGCATTCCAAATACATTCTACCCAAGCACTGAGAAACCAAGGTCACTGTTTTGACCACAATTCAACATACTTTACATCATCTCATTTGAACTTCTAGCAATGTTATTAAGAAGCTGTGGTATTACTTAAATACATACTGCATTTCTTAGCTTATCAATATTCTAATATTTGACTACCCTAATTTAGCATTCCCCCAATGGACAGCCCAGTACTACAGATCTAATTCTCTGAAAATAAGAATTAGATTCATTCTCTAAAATGAGTTTTCAGGATTATGAAATGGAGAAATAATTTCATGCCAAGGGTGAATATTTTGTATAAAACCAGATTCACAGAAATATACATAACATACAGAACAAACAACTCTATACTCATACATCTGCTGATAACACACAACTCCCAACAAATTTTCTTACATTTATGGCTAGTGCACACAGCTGGTATTGTTCTAAGGTGATGATTTCATGGTAACAAGGTTCTTGTGCCAACTTCACAATAGCATTCCCTGCAGCCAGCCTCAAGCGAGACATATCAGGTTTACTGAAAAAAAAAGCACATGGATTGTGAAGGTTAATTAGTAAAAGAATTACGTAATTATTTGACTTAATTAAATCCAGTAAGTTTGCATCACTGAAAAATAAGTACTTAAAAGGAAAGAAGTTTCTGTAAACTCAGCTACCCCCATGCCAGCAGAAGTAATTTCATACTCAAAGTAATTTTCATGGCACCATATTTTACAGCCTATGCCCACTAACTAGTACCTGGTCCCAACCTGGCAATAAAAATTTTCCATCAAACTTCCTAGAAGTTCCACAAGGATCTGAAACAGTTCTATCTGTGCATTGAGCCAGGACAGTCCATTCTGCCCCTCAGAGACCACATCTAGCAGCAAGATTCTTCTGTTCAGCTTGCTGGTCCTCCTTCAGCAGGAGAATCCTGCCAAAGAAGTAGCCAGCCCATTTCTAGTCCCCAGAGTTGCCAAACTTTTTTAGCTCAAAACCCATGCTTCAGGCCAACATAAATTAAGATTAATTAGACACTGTAATACATGACTAAGTGAATTTTATTTTAAGACAATAGAAGAATGTCTTTTGAAAGCAACCACTGAAAATGTTGTATATCAGATGTGTGGCAAATTTTCTACAGCACAGAACTATGACATTCTAAACTCCAAAAGATTTTTCTTAATTTTTTTCTTGATGAGCATTAGTTTAAGAAAAATGCAGATAGTATTTTAAGAAAATCTCAATTCAACTTCTTATCTAATATCAATACTTTCAGCAACTACTAACATCTTCTGATACTGAAATAGTTTTATTTTATGCTTAGTATGGAGTAAAATCAAAATCCTACTACAAAGGCATGCAAGATTCAACCTAGCTGTTCTACCTAACCACAAATAGAAAATTTGCACAACCTTGAATTTTGTAGGACTGTTTATGACTTATAAAATGAAAAAGGAAGACTTGAAAAGGACAGTTGAGATACTGTTTATTGTTCAAATTTGATATTAAAAAAATACAAGACTGGTGAATTTAACCTACACATGCTAACATCTTGAAGAAATCAGTTGTTGATTTAAAAGCAATTCAAGAAAGTCATCAATCCTACTATTTCAAAGAGTGAAGGATGAACAAGAGAAGAGATTTGTTGTCCAAGTGGGACCTTGCCTTCATCTGACACTCCAGGCTGACCCAAGCTTTGAAGTAAAAAAAAAAAAACCCAAAAAAACAAAACTCCCTTACACTGTCACTGAAAGGTAGAGTTGTGTAGATTTCAAGAGGCATGGGGGCAGAGTCACGTTTAGGGCTGATGAGGGCAATAACAACAAGAAGATTACAACATGACTGATGGCCTCAACAGCATCAAAGGCTTCTGAGCCCTGCCACTTTCACTTAATTCAATTATCTTTAGCAAATTATTAAACACTATTTAAAAGACAAGTGCAAGCCATGAACATTAAAATTGACTCAGATAGAATGACCTCATATCAAGTACAGTCTGAAAGTTATGTTCTGTACTGAATGGACAGTTTTACTCTTTACAAAGCCTACTCCAAGTCAGAAGGAGCGGTATCAGGTTTGCACAGAAGGGACACAGTAAGCATTGCCAGAAAGAAGATATCCTTATTGCACTCAATGGGTGAAGAACAAAGGTCAGGAAGTGTCAGCAAGTTCCATGCAGAACTAACAGGCCTGAAACATCATCTCCTCTGCTTCAGGTTTTCAGAGTAATTGTTAATGTAGGCAGTATACCTCACACAGAGACAATGGACTGGCCCTTCTATCAGTTTGGGGCTTTCCTGAAAAGCAATAGTGAGCATCACAAAATTATTATTACATGTCCTGTCAACAGGGCTCTTGCCTCATTCAGCAGAGGGTGTACATTTTCCCTAGTCTTCCTTTTGTCACTTATTTACTTAGAGAAGGTCTTCTGGTTGCCTTTGCTACCTCTCACTAGATTTTATCCCAGTTGGGATTTGGCTTTCCTAACTGTATTTCAGGTGGTGCTCTCTGTATTACCCATCTCTACCTCCTTCTGTATACTTCACACAACCATAGAGCAGTTGGGGCCAGAAGGGACTGTTAAAGCTCATCGAGTCCAATCCCCTGGAATGAGCAGGTACTTGGAGGCCTGTCCAACCTGATTTTGAATATTTCCAGGGATGGGGAAGCTATCACCTCTGTGGGCATCCTGTTTCAGTGTTCCATCACCCTCACCATAAAAAACTTTCTTCCTTCTAACTACAGGCTCCCTTTAAGTACTGACAGGTCACAAAAAGGTCTCCCTAGACCTCTGTCTTCTCCAGGCTGAACAACTCCAACTCACTCAGCCTTTCCTCATAAAAGCGCTCCAGCCCTCTGATCATTTTTGTGACCCTTCTCTGAATATGCTGCAACAGGACCATGTGCTTCCTGTGCTGAGAACCCCAGAGCTGGATGCAGTGCTTTGGGTCTCACCAGAGTATGCTAAAGAGGCAGAATCAAATCCCTCGACACGCTAGCCATGCTTCTTTTGATGCAGCCCAGGACACAACTGGCTTTCTGGGATGTATGCAGACGTTGGCTCATGTCCACCCTTTCATCCACCAGTGTCCCCAAGTACTGCTCTGCAGGGCTGCTCTCAATCCCTCTTTTCGGGTTTGAATTTTGCCAGGAGCATCTTGCTCATCCAGGTATGGTTTGCAGAAGCGTCTGACCTGCTGTGACCACTCTTGAGCACTGAGGGATGATTTCTGAATACCAGGTAACTAGGTTTCTTGAGCCTCTCTTCCCTCCAGGCCTAATCCAATGGGACCCTACAAGCACATTCTTGCAGAGACCCAAGACTGTTCTCCTGAAGTCCAGTTCAATCTTACTTCTGACCCCCTTCTTGCCCTCGAGATTTTGAACTCCACCATCTTAGAGTCATTGTAGCCAAGGCTGCCTTCAACCTTCACATCCCCAGTACGCCTCTCCTTGTTGGCATGAATGAGGTCCAGCAGAGAGCCTCTCCTCATTAGGTCCTTTACCACTTGAGTCAAAAAGTTGTCATCAATGCTGCCTGGATTGTTTTGCACTGCTGTGTTGCTCTTCCAGAAGATACTGGAGAGGTTGTATTTCCCCACAAGGGCCTAAGACTGCATACATGAAGTTGTTTTCACCTGTTTAAAGGCCTCGTCCACTTCCTCTTCCTGGTCAAGGGTCCCATAGCAGACACTCACCACGATGTTACCCAGAGCAGTCTGCTCTTCAATCCTAACCCATAAGCTCCCCGTTGGCTCAACATCCATCCCCAGGCAGAGCTCCAAGCTCTGGGGTTGAAGGGTTACCTACACAGCAACATCACGTGTCACTGCAGCTTTCTCCTTAGCCCTCCATTAACTTGATTTAAAAATGGGGAACTGATCACATCGTTAGATAAAGTTTCTACTACTATTTTGAGTAGAAAAGGAGTAGGAAAATTGAATTTCTAAAACATGCACAGTAAGGAATCATCATTCCAAGCACGAAAACACACAGGGTCTACAGAACTGATCTATTCACTAACTACTGCATTAGCCAACAATGTGTTCCAAGTAGTTGTGCTGAAAAGCTAAATTATTGCCACTAAATCCCCGGCAACTGCCACGAATGGTCACATTACAGAAATTAAAGTTATTAAATTAAAATAAAGTTATTAAACAATTATTTACAAAGAACTTTAGGACAGACTACACAGTTGCTACAAAGATAATATACTTGACAGCTCTCAGGTTTGCAATTTTGCACACACAGTATAGGTTCTATCTGCATAACTACTGTATAACATTAGCTCTACCTGAAAATCAGAAACCATTTTAAACATACTGGCACAATCTACCCATGCCCTTAATGGCTTTTGTAGACATAAATTTTCAATGTTTGGCAAGCAATAGTAGCTGACAACTTGTCACTTTTCCTACCACAGAGGATTAAGAAGATACCCAGAAAAACAAGTTGTCTAACAGTCACCTAAAAGGTAAATTATTTATTGAGACTTAATCCTGTTTACACATTTCCTTCTTGCTTTCACTTTTAGAGACCTCAAGGGATTAGCCTGCCTCCAAGCAGAAGTGTCTTGTGTACTAAGTATTTCCACCTGGTTTATATAACACACTGTTATTCTTTATTAGAAAGCCCACCTTATAGGCATTTGGCATACACAGCAATAGGTACACCAGGAACAGCAAGCTGCATAAAAAATTAAAACCAATTTTCAGTGAAAACAAGGAAGTTGCACAGTTTATTCCTGCAGTATGAGTAATGGCCTATTGAAGAGATAAATAAAAACAAGAATATAAAGCCTAAAATTCAGCTGTGTGTACAGTGTTACAAAACCTGAGACTCAGCAAAGTTACACAGGAAACAGCCAAGCTTACCATCACATTTTATTAAATAAGATGTATAAATTGTTAAGCAGTCAAACAGAAGAGTTTACCCACTACTTCGATTAAAACTCTTCCCCTCACTCCATCATCACAGAGATGAAAACATTACCATCTGTTACATACCTTATTTTCCCCTGCTCTGTTAAATCTCCATCACTGTGTAATATTGTTGTTAGCAATCTCAGAGTAGAAGTTCCTGACTTGCTGTGGTTGTTTTTCATTCCTAGCAACCACCGAACCATCATCTTGATGGCCTGAATCTGAAAAATAAATTGATACCAAAAAGTCAAATCATATCATAAGCCTCATTTTAAAAATAATCTTTATCTTATTTAATCACATAGTATTCTTCCCAAGTGCTTTTTGCTGGTACAAACATAGGTCTGTCAGGATTGCAAAACATCATTTAAATACTGAAAGATAACTAGACATACTCTCACTAGACAGCAACTTTTCACTGAAAGTCTCAAGCATGTATTACAGCAAATAACAATTAAACATTTAGTTAAAGTCTGAGCTGCTGCTTCTATAAGCAATCACATATTTTGTCCTTTGAAAACATTTTCTTAATTGAGCTTACATCCATTAAATACTGGGAATAGTCTAAACAGTTTATACTTACTAAGAAAAGGTTACTGGATCAAAAACCAGAACACATTTTCATCTTTTATATATTGCTATAATTCACAGAATATTCTGAGTTGGCAGGGACCCTCAAGGATCAACAAGGCCAGTGAATGAACCATACAGGGATTGAACCCATGACCTTTGAATTAAATTCCTGTGCCCTATACATTCTCTATTTATCTATGCAATATTTGAGTTTAAATTTAAGACACATACTTGAAAAAACACTTAGTAGACATCGTGACTGTCAAGAATAGCAATCTGTACTATGACAACTTACCCTGGTAAAGAATACTTTTTTCACAGCTATTTAAAGAAAAGTCAATTACTTGGGATAACTTGGTTTTGCCAATGGAAACACCAAGCGTTCTGAGGCAAGCAAGTATGCAGAATCCAGTAACTATCATGAAACACTGAATAATTCCACATTTCTTTAGTGAAAATAAAACATCAGTTTGGAGACAAAGTTTGTTTTAGTATTTGAATCCCTTTATCCTTTCATTTTCTTTCATATGACAGCAGAGACAATAAAGAAAGCAAAAAAAGAGTATCTCCTTACAGCAAAATGAAAATGCTCATCTGAATCACATAGAAATCCTTTGGGGGGGGGGGGGGGGGGGGCAAAAAAACCCCACAAAAAAACACAAAAAACACCCCACCCACCACTGAATTCTGAAGACCAAAACCCAAAAGCTTTATAAAACTTACACTTTTCATACACGGTAACTTCAAATATTCTCATAAGTGGGAAAAGCAACTGTAGCATTTATATAAACATTCACAATATCACCAAATTAAATTTATCATCATACCTAAATTGATCTATTCCTTGCAACAAACTGACCAAAATGGTTCCATCAGATCTCAGTTCTAGGAGTACCACTTATTTGTGAGTTTAGTTTTCAGGACTGTAGTTCATTTGCTCCACCTTACTGGGTTAAGACCAGTAAGCTATAGGATGCCTGTCACTCCAGAACTCAAAATGCAAATGGAGTCTGAGGAGCAGAAATTAAATTGTCTTGCCCTCACTTTCAAAGGGCCTTCCACTGGAACAGCTCTAAGTATCCACCAGAAAATTTTAATAGCATGAAATCCAATAGAAGAATTGTAATATAGCAACAATGACATCAGATCTTTCCACAGCTCACAAATTCAGTTTCTTCATGTCATAACCAGGACTTGTAACCACTAGTGCCTTCCATTTGTTGTGAGGATGGAAATATGACAGCTCTCCTTGGTCTTCAAGTAAATGACTTATTCAGCCAGGGAACAGACACAGGCTACCTTGTCCCCTGGCCAATTTCAATCTTTGCTCCTAGTAACTCCCTGCATAATGTCTTTTCTCCAGTTTTATTTTCCAAGCCTATTCTAGTCTTCCTTCCATGTAGTCAAATTCTAGTCCCACCTCCTTCAGAGTTTTTGTCTGCCTCTACTAGTTTCCCTATTTCTTTGCTGGTGTTAATGATAATACAATGACATTCCAGCAACCATTCAGAATTAAGCATTTCCATGAAATTAGTACAGGGCATGAGAACTCCCCCAGTGACTACTACTGATTACCTGAAGACTTATTAAACATGACATGAGTTTGGACTGCTATCATGTTTTAAATTCTCCCTTTGCAACCCAATAGTGTAGCGATTAAAGGATGATTCCAGTTGGAAGGAGTGTTAGGAGGTATCCAGTTCAATCTCCTGCTCAAAGGAAGGTCAGTTATGAAATCACACCACCTTGGTTTCAGTTTTATGCATTGTGGTGTTGAAAGAATGTACTCCAAGAATGAAGACTGCACAGGCTCTCTTGGCAACCTGCAACCTCCTGCTACCTGTTGCACAGTCTGACTGTTCTCAACCTTTTCCTCATATTTAGTCTGACCCTCTTGCTTCAATTCATGTCCCACGAGCCTAGAATTCTCCTCCAAGACGAAAAATTATTATACACAACACGAAAAGGTAAGAAAACAAATATGAGACAGAACCATATCAAAGACAACACCGTCCTTCTGCTACGTCACCAGTATGACAGCAGCTGGTGCAGGTTTCTACTGCCTGATGTTTCAGAGCTACAAAGGCTGTAAAGTTTGTGCAGTGGTGAAAAATGAAACAAAGCCCACTTCGAGCATAGTTAGAGAAATAGTATGAGCAATCTTATATACCAAGGATATGGAAGGAAACAAGAAATATCACTGCTACTACACAAATCTCAATCCACTGCATGGTTCACAGAACTCATTACAGGTCACTGCCAAGAGAGGTCATTGCTTTAGAACTCAAGTGCCAGGCGTAGGAATTCCAGTCTAACTCATACAATCATTAATCCAATTCATAGTTAATACTGTACTGAAACATTTCTCTGCAGACAGCCTTTCATTTAAGGTTTAGCACCCAAACTTAGGCTACCTTATATCAGTCTACATCTGCTAGGCTGGACAACAGTAAAATTTAGTTTCCAGCAGCCCTTCCCACCTTCAAACTCCAACTTGCTAGTTTTAAAATCCCCATTAGATATATAATAATGCTACAAAAGGAAAAAGAAGCTTGTAAAACCAGAGTGAAAAAAGTACACCATCACAGAGAAATAATTTATAAACTGATTGCATGGTCTGCAGCATACATTAAGTTTAGGCTCCTCAGTAGTAATAAAAGCTAATTAAATTTGCAAATCAATTTTCACAATAACCTGTTTTCACCTGCAAATAAATGCCTTTTAATGTTTTCAGGATTGGCTTCAAATTGCCTTAAGAATTTCTGCAGGTTAATTCCCTTCCAAATGGCCAAATGTATGAGAAGTTTTATCAATATAAAGGTACATTTTAGAGAGTTATTACAGCTTCACAAATCATTTAAAAAAATTAAGAAAAACCATATTTACTACTTCAAGTTACATGTATAATCACTGAAGTAAAATTATGTCCATTTAAAACTAGCACTTCATTAAATTAAAACAAAGGTGCATTCTTTTAACAATTTTTGGTGTGTACTGTGTAACTATGGAATTGCACAAATATGAAAAATATCCTTTGTGTAGTCAAACAACTAAAAGCAACAAATTAACACCAAAAAACCCCAAGCCTTTCCAGTAATGATCTCTCTACCAACTGCAAACTAAAGTACTTACTAACCTAGCAGAAAAGGAGGTGTGCTAGGAAGAGTTTAACAATTTTGAGAGAGGGCAAAGAACTTCTTAAAACCAGAGCAACTTTACTTAAAAGACATCAGAAACTAAACAACCAATATAACATAGAGCATACTACAAAAGACAAGCATCTCATTCTGAAAGAAGTGAAAGCAATAATCTCTCCCTGTTCTGAAGGGCATTTGAAAACCAAATATAGATACAGAATATATTTTCTACATGGTGAGTCTATTTCTAATTCATTGAAAAATTGACTATTGACTGACAGTATCTCTTACAAAGTACAGAAAATGTAATACACTTACTCCAAAATTACAAAAAGCTTGACATGACATTTTTAAGTAATGTACCAAAACAAACTCCTCACCATTTTAAAGTGATTTTTTTCTTAAATTCAGGTTTTTCTCACAGAGAGAAAAAACCCCAATGTAATAGGCGTATTCATTTGAGGAAACTGACAAATCCAAACCCCATATTTCTTCCAAAACAACACTGGAAGTTTCTTGGAATGTCATAAAAATTCAACAGAAAAAGGAAAGACTTAAAAAAATTTCTATACTATTTAACTTCTGCATTGAAGAGGAGGGGAAGAAAAAAATTTACTCTAAATAATCCAGCTAAGAGCTTATATAAAAATTTAATGAAGTTTGTATGTAAATTTATGCATAAATAATAATTTAAAAACATTTTCCCAAGAGCAAATCCTTACTAAATATTATAAGCATAACAGACAGGAAAACATGCTCCATGCTACTTACTTTAACAAGGGTTTCAGGAGACACTTCCTCATCTGGCACCCAAAGTTTTGTTGTCTTTTTTCCTGGAAGCTAAACCAAATGTCACATTTGTTACACTTCTGTTATTCTTCAGTGAAACTTGTAACCTCCTCTTTCCTGTTTGCTTCTGGAAACAATACAGCGGCACTCCCTGGTCAACTTTATGTCTTCCCTATCTTAGGGAAGTAACCACTACAGAAGTGAGACACCTCACTATCCAAGTATCAGCAAATTTAAGATTAGTAAGGGAGTGGTTGTTGTTGCTACCTGAAAACTATTCCTTTAGAGCATAATAGCCATAGCTTTGAAAATAACTTCCAGTTTTTCCATATCCAGTAGATTGGAACCTCATGCACACTTTATCGTTTTACACAGTGTATCTTTCCCTAAGCAATTTCTAACAAGGCATAAGTTCATTTTTTGACTTCATAATCACTTCATAGTCTATAAAAAATTATTCAAAAATTAAAATTCAATCTTCCATTTAAATAGTGTATTTTAATTTCCAACATAATATACTTCCTAAAAGTCACAACTCACTCAAGATAAGGAACAGAGTGAAATCATAACAATTTTCCTCTTTTTAACCAAAGCCAAGTCACGAGTGATGAAATGCTGTGCTATGCAGCTCATCACTTTTGTCAGATTCCCAAATTAGTAGAACTCTCCTTTCCTGTACCATGGATTTTCAGTGGAGTCAAACTACATGAGGAAATTAAAAGACAACCATATACAAAAAGCAAAACCAAATATTTTCCCAAGCACTTGCTGAATATGATACTACAGGACAAGCATACTCTTAATACAAGGTTTTAAAAATACTCACCCTATCGTTCATTAGCAAATCTTTAACAATAAAAGTAGCAACCAAAGATTTCAAAGGGGCAGCAAATTGGTCAGGTGCAAGCATGGCTATATGGCCAATAGTAACCAACGGTGTAATGAGGTGCTCAAAATTGCTTGGATCCAGACTTTTATGCAGTGGCTAAAAAAAAAAAGGCAACAAAATCAGGTATTACTGATGTAATCTGTGTCTTACTGAGGGGATGGGAATGACAGCTTCCTACCAAGCTGTCCATGTCTACTTCAGAAATACAATTTTAAAAGACCTATTGATTATTTAATTTTAAAGATACATTCGCCAACCCATCAAGTCTTCCTCAAGTCAGAGGAAACACCAAAATGACAGACAAAATACTTACCACCTCTGGATAGTTCAAAAAGTGACAGCTCAAGCACGACCATTTAGGAAACAATGGATTGAAAAGCCTATTTTCTTGTGGGAGAACTAGATGTCAAGATAGCAATTCCAGTAATGACTATGATTCAGCCTTCAAGAGGCTGATGGCCACTAATTAAAAAATACATATGCAGTTATAGCTATAAAATTTATTTAGACTGTACCACAATTCAGTTTTCCATAATTTCTGCAACGACTTAAATACTTTTGACCATTTTTAACAGGGGAAAGGAGTAGCATATGGTTCCTCCTTCCATAAATATTTCATGGCTCTAGAACATAGCCCAAAACTTGGTTTCACTCTATCAGCCCTTAAAATCTATAACCTAAAACATGATGAATCATGAGATACAAGAGCACCCTCTACTACCATTCTTCAGGCCAAAAGGAAAGGGGAAAAATGTGTTTCCTGAATCTGCTTCAACTTGCAACTACATCCCTTAGCTTACATGTGCAATATAAAAGATGAATAAAAGTAACTTAAATATTTAATGTTACCTCAAATATCTGTGCAAACTGCGTTTCTTTGCTGGAAAATATTGCATGGATGCAGTGAATAGCATACTTGGCTTGACGAGGGGGTCCCTTTTTAGCTTTATGATGCAACACTGGAAGCAAAGCACTAAATAGTTGTGTAAAAAAAAAAAAAACCAGACAAACAGAGCAAGAGATAAGTAATTTCACAAATTGAAAATCTTCCAAAACATCAAACTAGCAAAGAAGTACATATATAAAAAAACACAACACTTTTGCAAAAGCACTAATTGCTTTTGTTTGGGTAATTTCTTAAAAAAAAAAAAAAAAAAAGAAAAAAATTATTTACATAACTTGCAAGCAAAAATTCTCCAGTTTTTTTGATAAAATATCATGTAGTAAAATAGGCATTTATATCTGCACAGGTACTAAATGTTCTTTTGGAAATATTTTTACCATTAAATTTCAAGGACTGTTTTTACAACTGCATCTATGTATATACCCTAGGAAAGTAATTCAGAAGGGTAACAATATAAATTATAGTGGTATCTGTGACATACCAGCTGTCACTACTTTGGATATATTCATTTCACTTCCATTCTTCAAAAAGCACTACATTTTAGTCTTTCAAAATCTCTTTTTGGAAGTAATACTTTCTTCCAAAAGAATGCCGGATAATGCTACAGCAGATGAAAGGAAGAGTGAGAACTTCCAAAACCCTATACAGTAAAGATCACTGCTTAGAGTAAGATCTACAACTTACGATCGTATGTGAGGAAAGTCTTCTTCAATTTTACTTCCTGTATTTTTGAAAATTTGTAATGCAGCTTCTGCCACTTTTTCATCATCCATTTTCAAGCAAGCGAGGAGAGATTCAAAAGTTTCAGCTGAATGAAATGAGATAGGGTGTGTAAACGAAAGTACCTGCCAAAATATGATGAAAGCCATGTTAGCATTTTTGAAAGGTCCACTTATACTAGGACACTTCATCAAGAGTCATTTTCCACTGCCCTACTGGAACATTTGTAATACTCTCCCTGGTTTTGACCCATGATACACATTTCTTTTCTTTTTTTTTAGTAGCTCTTAAAGTTCTCTGTCTTTATACATGACCTCAATTAGATTTAATTTATTTCCTCAGTCTCAGTTTCTTCTCCTGTTATTCTCAGTGGCTACATCTACATTAGCAAGTACTGGGTTACAGCAGGAGCAGGTCTTCAGAGAAGCACAACTGATGCTAAGGAAGCAATATTCATGTTTCAGGAGTTTTACTTCAGAGTCATTTTAGACTGACTAAATCCACTTTAGTCAAGGCAACACAATATGCGATTCTGAAGCCCAGCTCAATTTTGTTTCTCTGAAAGGAATCTACTCTGTGTGCCTCCAGACTTCATGTTTGTTTCCTCAGGGGAAGAATTGATTCTGCTCTGAAGTGAAATTCCTATCTCTAGAATAGCAACACAGACATACTCATACTCAACACAGACACATTTGAGGGTCTCTAGTCCCTCAAGCTTTCCACAGCAACTTAGCAGACCCTGAACCTCTCCTTCAGATTCTTGGACTTGATTATTTTCAAATATGACAGTTGACAGTCCTCCCATGTTAAAAACAATTGAAATAAAGAAACCCCCAACTGACCCTCCCTGAAATTTGGTCTTCTCTTCATTTTGAAGTGGCTGTTGATTATTAGCCTTGCTCCACATAATATTCTAACCCATGGCAGAGAAACAATCCTCAAAACCTAGAAACTTCTTCATATGCAGCATTCTCTTCTAACCAAGTTACCTTCCTTCCCACTTCATTGCATGGCATTCTTAATTCTGGACTCCTATATTTGTCTTTCCTATATTATTCTCATGATGTATAGACCTCTTTGTTTAGGGCAGTCTTACTCCTCTTCCTTAAATGTGGCATGCCAGTTCATACAAACGTGTAAATACACACTTGGAAGCCTCAATTCAGTTATATTGTCCTTCCCAACATGATTCATTCTTTCTTACTCAGATGCATTCTTGTGCTACTAGCTATCTGCACTTTTATCTAAATGTGCACATCTGGATAAAGAGCCACACCCTTTCAGGTGAATCTACTCAGTCCTTCGTTAATCTGAAATACTCAGAAAACTTCAGTATGGGAGTCCTTTAGATTTTTAGGCCTCTGAAGTCAACCCCCAGCTGGACTGCTTGACAGTCTTTGCTATGTTAGCTCAATCTCAAGATTACTCACAGCTGAAAAAGGTAAGACCTCAATTTAGGCCAAAAACAGAGGAACCACAGTGTACAATAGCACAGTATATATTTACAAACTGCTGAATCCAGTAATCAAAACTCTGCTGCTGCTGTCTCACACACAACTACTTTTGGCTTCCAGAAAAGCTTCTAAATCATTTAAAAAATAACCTTACTTATGTGCCATGTAAGATGAGCATAAAGCACAAAAAACCAAACCAGGTTCTTCCAGGTAGGCACCACATGCTTTTGACTAAAAGTATTAAGTGCTAATTAAAAATTTATTTTAAATAGGCTGTTTGCAGTTTCCCATGCTCACTGACCACCAGGACTATACTTGCCTTCAGCAATTCAAGACCTGCTCTGATTGCCTGGTCAGTAGGTACACCCTCATCTTCATCATCAGCCGTTCCATCTATAGATTTGTTCACTTGCTTGATAAGGGCACTGAAGAGGAGAACAAAACATGGCCTTGTAGTTACTGCAATTCCACCATATATGATTGTATTTTAAACTTGTGAAAACAATCTCATTAAAGCAACTTATTTAAAACATGAGCTTATTATAAAACAAATATGTCAACTACATGCATAATCTGGTTGCCCTCATCTCCTATCCAAATCCAAGCTTATGAAGCATTACATTCAAAAATATTTATCCATCATTAATTAAGAACTACATACAAATTACTCTGGAAGGATAACCAAAATAAGAAAACATTTTGAGCATTACAAGCAACAAACTCAATAAAAATTATGCTGAGCTTACAACCCACTACACGTAATTGATGGAAAATAACTGTTTACAATGCTTAGTCTCTAACCAAGAGGGAAAAAAAAAACAAACTTGTTTAACAGTTCTGCTAAGAGCTGATGACAAATTAACAAGACCTATCTCCTGCATATTTTTTCTTGACAGTAAGGCTTATTTCAAATACTGCTGTTAATTAAATAATAATTTCAGCAATTATTCCCCCCCCCCCCCCCCCAATAACTTCATTGGCTCACTCTTCCTTAGAGTCTTGCTGCCTCATCATCAGAGTCTTTACTTCCTCAGTTATATTACTGTTTATGTCACTATGAGCTAATATTCTGGGTGGAAAGTTTCAGCTGAATAGTCTGGACAGAAATTTGTTTTAAAAGAAGTCAGCTGGTTACAAACCATATTCACTTCATCAGCAACACATCCACTTTTACTGACAGGACATCCCAACTATGATGAATGACAATGCAATTGTTTCTGTGACTACATTTTGGACAAGGGCACAAAAAGCCCCATACAAGGTGAAACAGAAGAAAACATTGCAGGTCACCAAGCCTTAAGCCACACCCACCCAGCCTATTACTGCTTGCGCTTAGAGACAAAGTAAGAAACCCCAGTTTCAAACCCTGTGATCTATGGCCAACAACACACACACACAAATACCTGATGGATTCAGTATCAATGTGCACAGGAGCAATTCTCTCAAGAAGAAACTTTATCATTTCCAGGAAAGGATTTGTTGGTTGCTTTGGATTGCCCAACTTCTTTGTTATTTCCCTCTGAAATATAAGTTGTAATTAAATTTCTAATCAATTCTGTTCCAAAAATATTCACTTTAGGAGCAATTCTTACCACACATCCTTCAGCCTGTTTGCAAGAACATGTTGGGCTAACAAGCATTTCTAACTGATTTCTTATTTTTTCATCATCTTCTAGAACTTGTGTGAACTTTTTCATGAAATCTTGAGCTTTCCCTGGATCAGGAAGGTTTCCTTTAAATAACCAAAATAAATCACCATTAATGTACTTTAAATTGCACAAGTTTCAAACCCAAACCAAACAAATGAAAAGAAAAATCACAAAAAAACCCAAACCTCAAGACACCTCAAAATGTGCTGACATACCTATGAGTACACAAATTTCTACAAGTTTCCTCTATTTGCTTTCCTCATCCTTCACACTCATTTTTCAGCAAGTCTAGTTGTTCTTGCTAATATTACTAACAGCTGAAGCTGACCTCAGACTGCAAAGCCTAAACTCCACAACAAAATATACTCTGTATACAGATCACCCAATGCAACAAGTGTGAAGAACATCAAAAGGGTATTTTTGCCAAATTACCCCTTAAGCAAACATAAGCTTTACAACACCTCAAAACATTCAAAAAACAAAAAAAGGTATTTCAATTGCACAAAGTAAACATAAGCTTTACAACAGCTCAAAGCACTCCCCCGCCCCCTCCCCCCCCCAAAAGCATTTAAAATGCATTTCTTAAACTACATCGTCATTTTATATTATAGCAAGGCAATTTGCTGGCAAAGGACTAGTCTACTATTTAAGATGCTTCACATTTTTGGTCCAGCCAGTGTTAAGCAAAGCTGGTAGAGAATGTGGTGTAACACTACAGTATGGTTAGATCAAAACAATTTCTATTATGAATTCGCTTTGCTGTATTGATTTTTTTAAAATACAATCCAGAACTAAAAGCTTGAGAAAAAATACAAACTGAAGAAAAAAGGATTGTGATCATGGCCAACGAAGCAGCAAGGTTAATTTTTTTCTTCCGCATTACTTTCAAAAATGTGCATAGTCTTATGTAGTATTTTTTTTGCCAGAACAGATGGCATTTTTAAAAAGGTGGATTTGAAAACCAATTTTCAGAATTGTAAAGCAAGTTTTTCTTCATACTAGTTTAAATGCTATTGACACAGTGGGCCTGGAGAACAAAAAGTGTTACTTTGGGGTTGGTGGGTATTTCCTTGTCAATAGTTCAGTTCACACAGGAGTTCTTCAGTTTTTAAAGTGCTTTCCCTGCTACTGAAATCCAAACTCTTTTGCATTCCAATGATACTTGCAATACTAAAATCTCTGAAGACAGGTCAGTTAGTACATAGCTTAGTAGTTAAGTTAACATCTATGAATATATAGTCTATAATAAATGCTAAAATAGACATGAACACGCTAGATCATCAAGACCTTGCATTAGTCCACAATGCAGCCAAAATGCTATGTGATAGGCTTCATGACTGATGACTTCTTACAGTAAGACAGTAATTCTGCTTAGAGTTGCCTTCATCCTTAAAAGCATATTGCTTCATCACAATTATCATGATTTGCTTTAAATTTTACCTGTTGCAAAATGTCTTTTCATAAATTCACCCCAAAAGATTTTTAAAGCAAGAAAGCAATATAGTTCAACTGTAATTTATAGACACTGTAAATACTTTTACTGACTTACTTGTTATAACCATCACTTTTGAGAATATTGCTTTACTGCTGGCATCTGTCTGCAAGTCACAAAAGAAAAATGGATTAAGTAAAATTTTTACATTACTTATTTCCATTTGAATATTGAGTGAGGACGATTCCAGACTGCATTAACAAGTCAGCATCCATTCTGCTAACACATCAGTGTGTGAGAAATAAAAAACCACCACTGCAGATTCAATGTAGACACAGGAAGTAAAAGGTAGATCATCCCTACAGCATCAATTACACAAAATACTTTTATTACTTTTCAATCTGCCATGTAACTTATGAACAACACAAATGGGCTATTTCTGCAGTGTGTAGTCTCAGAAGAATGGCATCATTTTCAGGGCTCTTAGCTGTCACAGCTGAACTCACAGACAGACAAAAAAACCGATAGAAGACAGAAATCAGATAGCATTTACAAGATTCAAGTAATGCTGTCAGCAGATACAGATTTCCCATATTTGAACCTCCTGTGACTCAGGAGAAAAACAAAAACTGCTCTGCGGAGTTTCTTTCATCCTGACTGCTCTGGTCTCCTAATACTAGCTAAGTCTTCAAGTACCAGCTAACGCTCCCACCAAAAAGGACTGAGCAAGCTACTAGTAATTCAGCCAAACATCAAATAACCTGAGGCAGAAGTTTTAACTCGCAGTAGTATAACTCTATTGAATTATGACAGATTAAAGAAGTTGACAAAACATTTCTTTTTAGAAAATCTGACGTGGCACTTGATCTTCATAATCATGCATTCATCTGCAGCAAATGAAGATCATACTACAACAGACACAAACCAGCATTCACCTACTTTTCTACATATGAGCAGGGAAGGTTATGTATTTTATTTCTCTGTATACCACTGCTGTAGGAGAAAACAAAAGGAGCTGTGATTTATGCTTTCACTCTTCAGAAAAGTAACTCGTCTTAAAGGCAAGTTTGATGCCCCTTCTGTCTTAAGTCAGGGGAAATTATGACCAACAGCAATAAAAAGTTCCTTAACACATTTTCAGCCTCCTCAGTAGTGCTTCGTCTGAGCAGATTTTGAAGAGGGGGAAAAAAGGAGGATGCCCACAGAGTTTCAGTAAATGGCAGAAAGGTAGACTGGGAAGTTCAAAGATTTATAGTTACAGAATAATGTTGGTTGGCAGTGACTTTAGGTCATGCAGTTGAACTGCCTACTCAAAGCAGGATCAGGTTTTGCTTCAGGCAAACTTCAGTTGCATTTTAAATATTTACAAGGATGAAGATTTTGCAGCATCTCTGGGCTACCTGTTCCCATATTTGATTACCCTTACTGCAATTTTTATTTTTTTACTACCTAATCAAAGTTTCTTTGTGGTAACATCCGTACACTATTTCTTGTCCTATTCCTGTTTATCTCTGAGAGCTCTCACAATGCCTACACTTGGCACAGGGACAACAACTGCAGAACAAATCAACAACTAAGCCATAATGATTAAATTAAGAAATTAGACGTGAAAAAGCACACAAAGTCATCTTCTAACAGGTTACGATTTAATCTCAGTTTTGTTCCCTGAAAGGAAGAAATGTTTACATAGCTCTGAATTGCTGATGGATATTTGTCTCGATTACTACTTGGGCTGCATGTGATAGTCTGAGGTGCCACTGCAGGCAGCAAAACAGTTTTGAGTTGGGAAATTTTACATAATTGATTATGTCAACTTACACGAAGTTTTACTTATTTATTCTGGTATTGAGAAATAAAAGCAAACAAATGAACACTTTGAAAAACAGCGTTCAGCTCCCCCTCAGGCACATCTCTTCCCTGCTCTGAGCTATCACAAGCCATCTAAGTTCTCCCATGTAGTCCTGTTATTCAAGAGAATATCCAAGTGTAGAGAATTAGCCTTTAAGAGCAAAAAATGGGATAAAATCCAGATAGACAAATGCAAGCATGTCAAAAGCATGCACTGTCTTGAATGCAATGCCTATGCTGGCATCAAAATCTTCCTGGCAAATTCCATATCATATTTGATATTTTACAACTGAGAAAGAACTTTCACAACTCCCTGAAAACAAAAGGTGAAGTTGAAATTTCACTTTCAGCTGAAAAGCAGAAAATATCAAGGAACTAACTCATGTATTAAATGCATAGATGTATTTAACCTACACCAAAGAACATTAAACAGTACATGAAAAGCATTTCAATACAGTCACCAAAATACAATGAAGTATTGTTGTGTTAGCATTTACTGCACTAAAAATTTAATACATTACAGCATGTTTTTAATGCACTGAGTCAAAATTATTAATTTCACTGCAGTCTCTCCCTATTGGCATGACACTAGCATTTCTAAGCAGATACATTAGATAATCCAACCACACAGCTGCCCACTCTTCCTAGTTCAGGTAATTCCAGCAAATGGATAATCCTTAAATTTACCTCAGTACAACTATATACACATACTGAAAATAAAAATCACACACACAGACACATAGCAATTTGAGCATGGCAACATTTCCTACTCTGTAATATTTCTGTTAAAAAAGCATCAGATCAAACTTCTAGCATTAAAGCCAAGTTTTAATTATATTCCACACTATATCAAGAATTTAGTTTTATAACTTCCCAACTCCAAACATGAGTATGAACACAGATGTAACTGAAACAAACTGAAATTCACTTGATGAGAATATCCTAAATGCTCAATAAATTTTCATTTTTCCTTCTAAGAAAATCTGTAAACAAGAAAATTAAATTGTAGTCTGGTATCTCCAGTACATTATTGAAGAAATTTCTGAGAGGGAAGAGAAACAAGTAACCTGTTGGGACAAGTGTCCTGTTGGAACAAAAATATTTCAATTTCTTCAAAGTTACTAATTACACATAAGATAACAATTTAAGAGGGTTCATATAGGTACCTTTTCTTAATTACTTAATTTCACAGTCAAAAAAAAATATGCTGCTTTCTCCCTGTCCTGGCAAGATGGGACACTGGGACAAAATATTTTAGTATTAAATTACTGGCAAAACGTTTTAGGAACTTCTGTAATAGCCTTTTCCTCTTCAATTTTACAAACACAACGTATACACATTTCCTTCAGCAAATGTAGTCTAATGGAGTATCAGTTAACTTTCACAATATTTTCAACCTGCTATTACAAATAAGCTTGAGATAGCCAAATAAAGGGAATTTAAAAACAGTACATTACCTAAAACTGCATATTCACTTGGGAATAAAGATAAGTTGAACTCACTTTGGGTTGTTTAAAAACAGTACATTACCTAAAACTGCATATTCACTGGGGAATAAAGATAAGTTGAACTCACTTTGGGTTGTTTTATTAGGTCAACTAAATCCTTTACTTGATGTCGTAGCAGATTTTGACATTTCCACATTTCGTTCAATGCTCTAAAAATAGAAAAAATTAAAAGAATTGTCAAAATTTTCTATTCAAGGAATAACACAACTGTCCAAAATGAGTCTTTACAGTCTTTTCAATTTCAGACTCAGAAATGTACGTATCACCTAAACTTTCACTGCTGTGTGAGCAAAGGGCAAATATTTCCTAGTAGGGTAATATGGAAAATTTGCTTGGTCGTATTAGACTGAAACAAAGTGAGATTTTGAAACGAGTGTCATTTCAGATGCTCAAGTACACTGCCTTTCAAAGAAGAAGGAAATAACTAATCTCTGGTCCATTAAGAACTCATTTGTACAAGCCCGAAATGACTCTTCTAAAAACATACCAAGAAGTAGATTAAAGCAGATGTCTAAGATTTTTATCACCAAAACAAATATTTTTCTTGCAGATAGGAAGCAGCTACTAGATGAATAAACTGTGAAAAGTGGACATGATTAAGCTTATAAGAGATGCATGAAAGAAAATTAGCACACTTTCCAGGAATAGTAAACCATATAGAGGGTCACAGCCGCATTTACAAAACTTACAGAATCCACAAGTAAAAAAATCATTTCTATGTAAATAACTGAATAAATTATGTCTTTAAAATGAGTACTGCTGCACACAAGAACTGTAGAATTCAGAAGTTACCTGCTGCCTGAAATAACAAGTAACTTAAAAGAATCCATTCTGCATTACTAGAACAGTAACTTTTTATTTTTAATATACGATTAATGATTTCAGTCTGTTATAGTTGTTGTATCTTTGGAAAGGTAATACAAGAAATTCAATGGATTCCAATATCAGTTTTTTGTAGTATTGGAAGGCTTTGGGATCTTTTAAGGCATTCACATACAAAGCCTTTTCTAGTCTCTTTCACAGGAAAAAAAAACAACCCTCTATTTGATTTTGAAGTAACTGAGAACTACTACACAAAAAACAAAGTAAAACTATCTAAAATTAATCCAACTGTGACTATTACAGCAGTATAACTCTTGTTAGTTAAATTAGTTAAATGTACTCATTTTAAGCTGGAGAAGGCACATAATGTAATAATAATGGAAGGAGGAAAGACAAACAATAATTTTTTCTCATTCTTAAGTCACCTTGGCTGCTGCAACAAGCAGTTTGTTAATTAAGAAGTTGTCAGGTAAGATTAGGGCTGACCTACCATATCTATGTTATCTCTTTGCACACAAAAAAGGACTGGCATGCACTCAAGCTTCTTTCCAGATGTTTGACACTACTTTTTATAGCTGTTTAGGGTTGAAATGTACTGCATCTTGTTAGAAAACACCCTTTAAGCTTAGGGTTTTTCAAAATCTCACTCAAAAAATAGATATTATTTCCACATTCTGTTTTCTAATAGTTTATAAACTATTTCTGTCCACTGACTTAGGCTACTCATAACAATTCAGAACTACTTTACAATAATAGTATTTGTATTATTTTGCAAGTAGTAAAAAGCAGTACATACTTCACAGCATTTGAGTCCAGTGTCGCATAAAGGTAATACAAACACTTCATTCGTTCGTTCGTTTCCAAGTTATGAGGGACCATGTACTGAGCAAAAATGCGTTCAACAAGTAACCTGAAAGACAGGATTAAGACACTTAAGCTTTGCAGGAAGAACAAGGCCTGGAACTGTTGAAACATCAATTCAAAAATTCTCAGCCCCATATAGACATCAGTTGTTGCATAAAAAAATGGGGATATTCAAAAATCTAAAGGGTCAAGTTATTTGACGTAACTCAGCATAAATTAAATATAAAATTATCATTATAGAAAACTCAATGTTAATGCTGGCAGTAGGAGATTTAACAGATGACATAACATTATCAAAATCAGATGTATTATCTAGAAGAAACCAAACAATTTGAGAAAGATATTAATTATCAACCCAATAAGATGGTATCATTTAATTTTATTATGAGTCAGTATTGGGATAAATTCATGAATTGACCCAAATTAATTGGCCTAAAATAATACTGTTACTACTAATAATAATGCTTATAGGAAAAGAAATATCATGTTGATTTTATCACACAATATCATGAAGCCCAGAAGGAGAATTCACTTCTGCCCTTTTCTGGCCCCTTCCCCACAGCCTGAGTTTATCCCATGACTTTTGCTTCTGCAATATAAATGCAGGTATATTCCTAAGGGAATTATTAAAATCTTCTGTGTAACATGAAGTTCCTTCTGTGGAAAAAGGAGGAGAGGGCAGGCCTGACAGTTACCTAGAAAAGCCTGAGAAGAAAAAAAAATAGGGAAACCAAGCCCACACGCTACTCCTAAATTCCAAGAAGTCCAAGACTGAGGTCCAACAATGAGATCAATATTAATAGAATGGAGCAAACAGGTAAAAACCATCATGTATGTTTATGCTGGAAAAGAAAACAAAATTCCTTATGCACAGTTGGAGCAGGTGATCAAAACTCAAATCCAGCTAGTTTAAAAAGTTTAAGGAAAACGTCAGTGGTTAAGATTGGATGTAAGGATCCAGACAGTCCATTTCCATGTAAGGTACCATGAAATAACTACTTGTTTTGAAGATAACTTTTTGAGGTTTTGAATTTTTGGAAAGACTTGTATAGGTTTGCAAGGCCACTTGTATCTGAATACACTGTGAAGGCTCACTTCCAAAGCCAACACAATGACCTTGATTAGTCAAGGCAGATTTGTTCCCAGACTTGTTACCCGTGTGCAACCATCTCTTTTTCAATACCAACAACCATATACAAGACTACAGCTGGTATGACAGAGGCACTGCCTTCACCACAAATCCAGGACAAGGCCCTAAATCACAGCTTCTGTGTTACAGAAACCTAACTTTCTGCAGAGTGATATGGCTTGCCCATTGTCATGTGCTATCTTTAAAACACACAGGAACACGCAAATCTAAATCAACATTATTCTAGCACGTTTACTTACTAAATTTTAATATATAAATTAACAAGTTACTGAAATTCAAACAAAAATCCCCTCTACTGATGCAGTGGCAAAGTACACCTAAGACTTCTGAAATATTCCAACCTCTCACACCCTTTAGAACTACTTTCGGCCTTAAAATAAAAAATAAAAAAATAAAGTAGAAGAGAACACAGAACAGCATTTGGCTGCAGCTATATAACATAGAATCAAAACATACAGGATTATCAAGATTCCTCCTTCTCATCAGCACTAGAACACAAAGGAATAACACAACTTTATAACAAGTTACAACACTTAGCCACTGAATCACCCAGCTTTTAAAATTAACTTACCGGTCATCAATACTGTTTTGATAATATATATGCAGAAGTTTATCTTTGATCCATGATATCTGTTTTGCAGCTTCTTTTCCTGCTTCTGATTGCAATGAATATTTCTTGTATATCTGTGCAAGTCCCATCATAGCTTCCTTCCTCACTCTCCACTTGACAAAAAGAAATAGCAGCCAGTTTAGCAGTTCAAAATTTAAAACTGAAGAGACTGCAAAATTTTCTGTTAGGCATTTCCTATTCTATACCAAAATAACATAATTCGCAAAAAAGTTAAACTGAGTTCTGAGTGCAACAGTTCCTCATTAGGATGTATGTGGCATCATACTCATTACACTAAACCTTTCAACACCAATAACTACTCTACTAGTATGCCTCTTGAATTTAGAATTATAAAAGATTTAAGCCAACACCCTTTCTCACACTCTATACTCAGTATCTGCATTTCTGTTATGATAACAAGAAAAAGCATGTCACCAACTGAAAAATAAAACTGGGTGATAATTTCTGAAGTTTGCCATCAACAAACCTGTTTACTATGCTTTAAATTCAGTAGCAAACCACATAAATTTTACCACATAATGCACTATATCCAAACTAAAATTCAAGAGTGTTCAAACCTGAAAGCGACTACACTGATTTGCAGTCTTTCAGTGATCTAATTAAAAGCAGGTTATCTACAATACATATAATACATTCTGAAACCTGCTCAAAAATTTCTTAAAAAAATGCTAGAATGTTGTTAAAATGGTTTTATTTGACTCAAAAGTTTTACTAGACCAGACAACTGGAACAACATTCTTGTGTTGAAGCCAATTTAATTATTTAAATCATATCATCTTAAATAAAATACAGCATAATGAAAAATGTAGCATTCTAGTCATGGGAAGAAGATACCTCACTAAATAGATTGCATCAAGATTTTTTGCTTTATATTGTTTTCATTTGTAATTTTAAAATCAGTACAGCATTTTTCAGAAGTGCTGGTTTTTAAAACGGTGAGTATTACAGTTTAGAAGTACAAAACACAGCTATTACCAATGCTAATTATGTCTTACCCGCTTGTCCAGTGTCCTTTCTCTGACAAAATTTAGCAGGTGATCATTGACAAGCAAAAGATCTTTTTTAGCAGCAGTAACTATGGATACTATAACATCATGCCGTATGGCCTCCTCAGGATCATGTGACCTTACTTTCAGATATTCTGGGGGAAAAAATAAGTGTAAGTATACAACTTCAGCTACTTTCCCCCCTAGACAGAAACAGAAATACTATTTCATTCTGTTTGAAGCATTAGCAGTAAGAAACCTATAGTTTTCGCCAAGACTAACTGAAATGTCAGTAAAACTTTGTATTTGCTTAGAATATTAAATATGTATATCACTGGCATTACTGAAATAAGAATTATGTGGCTACAATTTTTTTTATTATTATTTCTTATAGTAGTTACACTATGTATACACTAGCAACTCTCATAGCCAAGCAGGACTGGATCTGTAGAGTAGAACAGACTGTGCTTGAGAACACACTAACTACACCATATACATTTTAAAGTCTTACATCAGGCTAGAGGCTACTCTCTTCCTGCAGACTCCATCCCCTTTGGCTTCTAGAGCACATTAGTTGCACTCCTGCTCCCAACTTCTGTATTATCCACAAGAAATCTAGTTCACCTGCTCCAGGAACACTCAACTGTATGAGCCACATAAGCATCATGAGCAGGGACACATCAAGAAATACTTCAAACTATAATGCATCTTTAGACACATCCCAGTTTACCCATCCTAAATAATTCTTATAGATTATTCTGGTACACTGCTACTTATTGACTAAGACCAATAATCTTATGCTATCAACACTTGAAAACTTACACTTTTAGTTGTCAAATTTGTTAGCTACCTACTGTCACTTTAAAAAACTGACAAATAAAATACCAAAGTTCATTTATCTTTTTAGCGGTATTTTAGGTTATTTTAGAAGCACAAAAGGGTAGAACACACACACAGAAGTTAAGATTGCAGTTCACTGCATACATCAGCATCACACTGAGAACTTTAAGAAACTTTGCAAACTCAAACTTTGAATGGAATAACCAGAGGTTACTGTTCTCTCATCACTGTTCAATGACCAGTGAAAATTTTCAAGTCTCATCTGAAACACTGGCCATTAACATTACTGGTAATCAGCCCAAGTGTCAAAAGAGCATATTTCAAAATAATGCTTTGCAGTCATGGAGGCTATGAAATTTTACATCCAAAAAAATCCTCTTGTTTCACAGGAACATAAACTAAAACAAATGAAAAATACTGCCATTACACAAAACAATTCTTGTCTCCAATACCAGTGAGCCACAGAAATTTTTCAACAATTTGACTTTGATAAGCACTGTAGGGAGAGAGAGGAGGGGCAAGCAAAATTACATTTCCCAGAGGATACCATTAGAGGGGGCACAAAGTCTTTCTGCAATGTAAAAAAAAAAAATAAAAAAAATAAAAAAAATAAAAAAATTGAAAATATAATTCTGATAATCAAAAATGAAAATATTTTTACCATTCCATTAAGGAAAGACCCAGAACCTTTTGGGTTTTTTAAGATGGTTTAACAATTCAGAACCAAAATATTCTGAGTTGGGAAGGGACCCACAAGTGTCACCAAGTCCAACCCTTCAGTGAATGGCCCATATGGGGATCAAACCTATGACCCTGGTGTTCCACGCTCCACCCACAGAACTAATCTCTGGACCACACTGGAACTACAGGGTGACTCAAGCCTGTCTCTGTGTCCAATTTGACAAATACTCAGCAAGCAGGAGAGCAATCCCATGCTCTTTACAGTCCTTTTAACTCTCTCCTTAGACCAACTAGGCAAAGATATTGCCTCAAAAAAAACACAAGTAGGAGTTCAGTGATGGGGGGAAGATACAGTTTACAAAGCAAATCAATCAATTCTCATTAATTACACTTTTTTTTTTAAGACATGGGGAGCAGCAAATACCAAATGCTTCCATTGATGCCAGTTGCCTTCTTCCTACAGAGCTCCTGAATTACAGGCCGTGTACGATCTGAAGGAGGTGGAACTGTGAAGCTGCAGTCAGTTATGTGGACTGTTATGTTTTAGATAGTGGCTGTATAAGACTTAAACATTTCAGCTTTATGGAACTTAAGTCTCCCCTATGCACCCTAATTAATAAATGCAAGACCATTAGGTTAGGCTGTCTTTACCTGATCCCATGGTGCTTAATTTCAGCAGCAGTTGGGAATGCAACTATTGTATGAGAGGGAGAGAGATCTCTCTGCTGAGGCATTCTTTGTGCACAACCCCCTCAGCCTGAGAAGCAACACCGGAAGCAGGGACTCTGACATAGAACTCCACCATCAATTAGATCCTCCACAACATCTGACAGTATTACTAAGGATTACAACTGGCGTTTTTGACTCTTCCAGGAGACTTTAAACGGTGTTTTAACATTATAATAAAACTGATACCTGTTAAGTCCTTTGCCAGATCAGGGTGGTTCATAAGGCAGTGACTTGCAAATTTCACACATTCAAGGCGAATAGGTACATGGATATCATTAAACCTAGTTAGAAAGAAGACAATCAATTACAACAACAAAAATTCCACTTCTACCAAAGCAATTTTTCAATTTCTACACAATATCAAACACTTCTGAGAATGTTTTTTATGATTCCCATGCATGGTTACACGCATAAAGGATCCCTGATTTCACGGTTGTCTTCAGCTTAAAAAAAATTTCCTTAACTCATTTGTTGATACATGTTCTGAACATTTAAACAATTATCTTCTCCTGGTACACATTAAAAACTCCCAACCAGACAAAAAACTATTAGATGTGTGACATATTTTAATTCCTTTAGTGTAATGCTACACATAATTAACCATAAGCCATGTATCAGAAATTCAAAATTTTGTAAGACTGTGACACTCATACTGCATGACAAACAAACAAACACACATTTAGTCTATTACAAATTTCTTCTGAGATGAATCAATTAATAGGATTTCACTTTAGAAGACCAAATCAGATTTGATGCTTGAAAACTAATATTTTCTCATTTTTAACTTTTATATAAGTCATTTTAACAAAACTGTTGATGCTTAGTTACAGACAACTCTTGCAAAATTAAATGCATTTTCAAGCTACCCTCAAAATCCTTGGTATGAAACAATTTAAAATGTAATTTTAGAACACTGTGGCTGTTGAAATGTTTATTTATCAAATAAATAGATTTTAAGGAATACCTGTTTTAGGAAAAGTCAGGTATGCTTTCAAAATCCAGAGATTTTAATGAATGCTTCCTTCAATAACACAGCTATTATAAATTTGTGAAAATCTTTAGAAGTAGTAACTGCATATATGTGATTCATAACTAGTAGAAAACAGTTATTGTGAATAAAATGCACGTAATCACATTGTAACACAATGAAGCATTTTCCTTTGGGCCCAATCAGATGTGGTATTTTTTGATGACATTTCATGTTTTAAATAGTTGTATACTTTCAAGCAAAATACCATGCTTCAATTAAATTTCTTTTATTCTTAAAAGTAGCATTCCTTTGAGGACTCTGCTTTTCATGACTGAATGCTATATTATAAACTATGGTATTTGTGATGCCTTTTAGACTTCATCCTCTTTTACTCAAATCAAAGGTATTTTCTTTCTAGTAGCCAAACTTCAGTTTCTCCTGACTACAAGCTCCAGCTGTATTTTCTACCTCAAACTGGCAGAATGTTTCAAAAAAACAGAAGACTAAGTATGTTTGCAGCATTGTAAATACTACATACTTCTTTTAAGGTACTCCTACCATTAAAAAAAATTGAAACTCATACACAAAGAGTATAAAAGCCTCACAAGCACATAAAAGCCTCAAAAGCAGTATCAATATCACCTGACACTAAAAATGTCTTTTGATGCTGTTTTAAAATTAATCCATCACTGAATAGCATCACTTGTGAAGAAATTAAAATAAAGTATTCATTTTTTCTTGACAATGGCAATAAAGCAATAATTTTTTGAAAAGCAATGAACATTCAAGGAGACGATTTGTAAACGTTCACTCTGCAGAATGACAAATGTGGAAGATAGGTGTAAAATTGCTTTAGCATTAGCTGCCAGATCTCAGATAAAGCAGCAGGAGGGAATTCACACTTAGCTGGGTCATGTTAAAAAAAACCCCAAACCAACTGCATTTGACTTCATTGAATGTTTTTCCTCCCTGGACAGGGAACTAAACCAGAATATACCTCCCCAGGTAGCACTGCCAAAGTGGTTTGTTTTGAGATGCCAACTCCGAATCCTTCGCCCCAAACATTTTTGCTAGAAGTTTCACAACCTGCAGACGTTCTTCATTGTCATTGCTCTGGAAAATGAACAGATTTTTTTTTTAATTTAAAAGGAAAACTAACTCAAAAACCAGACTTCTGTTTTGTATAGTTTTTATACCAATACACTCAGGTATGTCTAGATATATCACAATACAGCTCAACAGACTTCTCTTATATACTAATGCCTATCTCAAGACAAAAACTCTTCATTATCTTTGTCAGAAGACAAAATAATAAAGACTGTGAAAATGAAAAACAATGCAGAGACAAAAAATGTTGTGAACAAAGCCAGCTGAAAAATACATCTTTTTAACACTTATTTATAGTTTACTGATTGTTAGGAAATCTGATACATGCCTGTACAAATTCAGACACAACACAAAGCTTACTAAAGTCAAGTCTATGCTTGTCTGCACATAAAAATTTACAGTTCTATAGAACAGTGCTTAATTGCTTAATTAAAAATATTAGTTAAAGATAACAGCTTCCAGAATACAAGTTTCCAGAGATCATCAGATTAAGTACCCAAGATCTGAGATCCATAGGATGAGGTCCTGTATTTGAGCCTATATTCAAAACTGCTGAGGTACAACAGATAGTCTTTCTTTTATATTTAAAATGAACACTAACAATGATAGTGGAAATATACTGGAGAAGGCCATGTTTTATCATTGTTTTGCATTACATTCTTTAATACAACACAGTATGAGAACCTTCATACCTTTGGAAATGTATGCTAACATTTATGCGATCAGAATGTACTTACTGATCACCAATTTTTTTCCTTTGCTTATTAAAGCCAAGGAAGGAAATTCAATTGGCTGCAACAATTCCTAATTAATATAAATTAATTTTAGCTACACCTTTTCAAGATATTATTAATCCCTTATTATTTCTTGTTTTTTTCTGATAAAAGATAAGAACTGTGTAGAATACTGCCTTTTTTTCTAGCATCTTTGAATTCTTATGTAGTTCAGCATGCCCTTTTGAACATGAACAAGAAATAAGAGCACAATATAGCTGTCAGAATTATTTTATATGACACCACAGTTTTAGAGACAAACTATTTCTCCTGACTCAATACCATAAAAGGGCTGAAACGTTTCCCAGCATGTCTTTTTAATTCAGAACCCTAAGAACAGTAAAAGCATTTGTAAAATCCTTAAAGTAACAGAGCAAGAGAAGTGAAGGATGAAGTAATTTCTAACAGTGATATATTACTACATTACAAAAGACTCATTATTTTGAATACACTTTAGCATTAAGTATTCAAAGCATTAATAGCAAATCCATTAATATGTTTTTTTGCATTTGACTAATTTTTTTCCGATTAACATTCACATTGATGTTACTGAAAGCATTTTACAACCACCTCCTCTTAAGCTGCAATAAATGATAGTTTTTTCTTAATGAGTTTCAGCCCATTACACTATAAATTCTTATTCTGTGGGCCATGGTTAAGAACTTCTAATTTTTTTTTTTGCCTACATTAGTCCAGCCTCCATGAGTCACATCCTATCTACTCTTGTTTAAACAAACAAAACATTAAAATACTAAGCCTCCTTGAATTTTCTTTTAAGTAATCAACAGACTCAGAGCAAGATGCTCCAGAAGGTGGAAGGAAGGAGCTAGGCGTAAGAGCTGGGAGCACACTAAACATTCAACTACTTAATTATACAGCCAGAAATATAGAGGAAAAATAATACAGCCAAACAGAACAAAACAAACCCAGAAAACAAAAAACCCTTAAAATATCCTTAATTAATTAGTTGCAGAAGAAGGTTTCACTGTATCAGCCACTAATCCAATTATAAGACAACCCACTTGTGTTTCTAGTCCTGTAGTAGAAACAACAAATACTTGTGATTATGGACCTCGGTATATAATTATTTGGTCCTTTCTAACTTTTGTGCCCTGGTGTTGGCTTCCTTGAAACAGTTATATACACTCCAAGGGTTAACAAAAATAAGCCTCAACTTACTGAATGAATACATTGCTGCTATAGTCTCTCTCCTTTATTCTACTTTAATCTCCACTCTTTTTCTGGGGGTGAAAAAAGGGAGCATCAAAGTCTGAAAAAAATCTCAGTCTTTCTCCATTCTACGAGACACTCTACTTGAGGAGTCACACCCTTCACCTCTCAAGTAAATCCAGCACTCTTAATAGCGCTCCATCATGACTTGTCAATACAAATTGACACCGAACATGGATATTTTCAGTTCTTCATACATGGTCCCAGCATACAGGCAGCTGCTCTTTGGCCTAGACATTTGAGTCTGCCAGTAAGAGCAGCTGAAGCCAGTCAGATTGTTACCCGTACTGAGCCCAAAAGAATAGGCAGCACTCAGGATTTGGAGAGATTTGAGAGTAAGAGGTGGACATGTAACCTGAAACTTCTGTAAATTTTAATCACCAGATCCAGGAAGAAAGGCAGCTCTAAAATAAGAAGTTAACCTTTTATTGACTTTATTAATTACATCATACTGGTTCAGTAAAACAGTAAGATAAAAGCTTAAACCCCATGACAATTATTTCTAAAACAGTCCATTCATGAGCTTTCCATTCTCCTGAACATTTAAATGTTATTTGCTTTCTGTAACAAATTTTTCAAAATTCAAGTATGAAATTTGAAAAAAGTTTCTTTCCTTCAGTTTCTTCTACAAGCTGACCTATACAATAATACATTCTTAGCCATAATGCTTCTGTGCCAGTACTAAATCTCTAAACACACCACCTTAAAAAAACCAAGATCAGGCACAAATGACTGACCCTCAAAGAAGAGGTCAAATTAAATAAATATAGTCCTCATTCTCCTGTTCATTTCCTAGACTCTTTTCCATAATCAGGCAAAAAACCAAACTACTATTAAGATGCAGCCATGATTTCACACAGGTCTTACAGAGCATAACAACAGAGTTCTGCCACCTGAGAACACAGGAGCTTTTCCTTTACATAAATCTATAGAGGTGGGGCAGGTTGACCCCAGCCAAAAGCCAAACACTCACCAAGTTCCCCTCTCATTCTTCTCTCCAACAGAGTGAGGAAGGGAAGAGAATGCCCACAGATCAAGAGGACAAGAGCCCAATAGGAAAGAAAAAGCTATGTGTGCAAGCAAAGCAAAAAGAGGAATTCATTCGCTACCTGCCATGGGCAGGGAGATGTCCTGGCAGTTCCTGGAAAGCAGGGTCTCCACTCATAGAGGGCTCATTTGAAAAGACAAACAGCATGAACACAAATTAATCCTTTCCTTCTCCTTTCACTGATCTTTTATCGCTGAGCACATTTCCCCTGTCAACCTTCTTTCTACTCAGCCTACTTGAGGGGAGGAGGAGTGGCACAGAGAGAAAGCCTTTACCTGTGCCTTTACTGCTGTACCAAAACGGCAAGGTGCTTCAACACTAGGTGGCCACATCGTTTACATCCCAAATAGTGAGTAGGTTCAACAGTATTTCTGAGGCACCTACACTTTCTCACAAGTTTCATGCTAAGAGTCTTTAATCCATCTATACATAGTCAAAAATTTATTTGGTCTCTGATGAGAAAGCCCTTCAATTCTACCCCCATTCAAAGACACAGACAGTCTACAACCCTAAACTCATGAAGATACACCAGAAAGCTTACTGCCAGAAAGAGCACAAAAAATTTCACAGAGATGGAGAGCAAGAGATTTTATCCTGTCAGGTAATGAGTCACAAACTCAAAGATGGTTGTTTACATGCTCAAACTCTCATCACCCCCAGAGACTGGGAACAAGGCAGGCCAATGAACCAGAAGGCAGTGGAGATGGCTCAGTGAAGCTCACCTGGTGGTTAGGGGAAAACCATTATCACTCCATTTTCAAAGCAAGCCACAAAGCCATAGGATCATAGAGTCATAAAGGTTGGAAAAAATAAAATCCTAAAGATCCTTGAATCCAACAATTAATCAAGCACCACCATGTTTACAAAGAAACTATTACATTCACTTCCCTTCTCAAAACTTTCAGAGAGAGTGATTCCACTAAGAAGCCTGTTCCAATTCTTGACAAGTCTTAAAGTAAAAAAATGTTTCCTAATACCAAATCTAAGCTTCCCATGGTGCAACTCGAGGCCATTTCCTCTGGTCCTGTCACTTATTAGCTGGGAGAAGAGACCAACACCCCCCACTTTGCTACAGCCTCCTTTCAGGTTGTTGTAGAATGAGTGATAGGATCTCCCTCAAGCCTCCTTTTCTCAGGGCTAAATGTTTAGAAGCAAAGAAATAAGATATTACACAGACAGTCTGTTTCATGTACAAAATGTGCAACTAGAGGTAACATTGCTGATACCAGGAGGAATCCATTCAAATTCATGCAGTTTTACACCTGAAATGAAGCTTGCACCTCAGCTTTCAAGTGAGCTACAATACTTGATGTCTTTCTCAGATAAGTCTATCATGAGTGTGTACTTAATCTGACCAAAATTTGTTTTCACTTTCTGCTTTTGAAGTCAAAAAAGAAATGTGTATTTTCAAAAATACAAAGAAAATTACTAAATTTGGCTTTGTAAAGCACAGATAATACGTTCCCTTCCATGTGTTCAATGTATGCAAGATGAGATCATTTTGGCACATCTCCACAACTCAGTTGTTCACACAATCACAGCTTCCCTTCAACACTGGACACAAGAGGAAAGTTTTTCACCGTGAGATCAATCAGCCACAGGAAATGGTAGATTCCCCAATATTGGGCATTTTAAGATCCAGCTAGACAGAGTGCTGCGCCATTTTGTCTAGACTGCGCTTTTGCCAAAAAAATTTTATCCAGATGATCCTTGAGGTCCCTTCCAATCTGGTATTCTGATTCTGTGATCATCTGCTAAGGAATAATACAAATCTCCTAAGCAGCAAAGCAGCAACATGACATTCTGGAAAACACTAACTGTCCCACTACCTCCTAAGCACTACTGGAGTATTTGTGTCTAGTTTGCCTTCTATTATCACAACTCTGTATTCAAGAGCCAAATCAGGCGATTTCATAGAACAGAAACTGGATGTTCCCATGAAACTATGTATTTGATCTAAATATACTTTACAAACTTTTATTTAAATATCTAGTGTCCATGGTAAGTGAGCTCAGAAGGACAAAGCTCCTTAACTGGGCATACAAAGACACAGTACTATGTGTCAAATCCAGAAAAAGACAAAATCACTGAATCAAGCTTTGAATGATATGCAGGGCTCACTGAAGCTCTTGGCTACTGTTAATTTTTATTCACCTTTATTGAAAAAGACAACTCCCCTCTCCCAGTTTTCAGTATGGGCTATCATGCATTTTTTTCCTTTATCAGCCACCTGACCCAAGGCTTCAGCAAGCTTAACAGGGTTACTGCTGTCCAGTTTCTTCTCACTCAAAGCAATAAAAAATTAGCTGTCTTCAACCATAATCGCTCTGAGTTTCATTGAAATCACACTCTCTTCTCAACACACTAATGAGCTATTTACCTGAATAAAGTGAATTAAAAAATGTCGACACTTGCTGCAGCTGTTCAGAATAAAGCTAAAGCTATTGTTGGAGTGGAAAGTATTTAACCATTGCTGGCAGGTCTGCATGTAGAATGAACTTGTGTCAATCTCAGAAAAAAACACAGGTTGACTATATTTCATCAATATTTTAGAACAGTTATCTTCAAAATACTGTTCTCACCACAGAAAGAAGTTTAAGAACCCTCAACTCATTTAGAGCCATAAAATGATTTGGGTGGGAAGGGACTTATAAGGACATCGTTCAACCGCCCTGCCATGGACAGAAACACCTTCCACTAGACCAGGCTGATCAAAGCCCCACCCAATGTGGCCTTAAAAACTTCCAGAGATGAAGAACCCACAAGTTCCCAAGGGAACCAGTTCCAGCATCTCAAAATTTAAACTCGGTGTACCCTATTCCAAAAAGAGGTGCTTTTTTTCTTCTTTGAAAGATGGGTCATTTGACAGCCAATGGGGGAAAAATAGGCCTTTTTTTTTTTCTTATAACCTAAAGTATCAAAACACACACCTGGAGTAACAAGATGATTACAGTGCTTCTGGAATAGCTACAAAGTATATTGAGTTCAAGAATACATCAATAAGTAAGAGTGGTAAGAATGTAACTATGAAAACATACACATCTCCTGGAAACATTGTTAAACTGAATCTTGCAGATATCAAGTATGAACCACTTACCCTTAAGGGTTCAGACCACAGTGAAAAAACTACACTAAGGATGAAGGAGACAGAAAGCAACAAAATACATGTACATCATCTAAAAAGAGCATACTAAACAAAGAACAGAAATGCAAACATTAAAAAATGTGCTGTAAATTAAGAAGTACAAAGAAAACATAGAAATGCTTAGGGCTGAAATCAACCAGCTGAAGAAACAGACCAAAATTTTTTCCAGTGTGGCAAAAGAGTTAACAAAAACCAAAAAACACACTGAAAACAGCACAAAAAAATATTTAAAATTACATCAGTATTGAAAATCATGAACTATGAGTCAATGAAGGAAGTAGGACAACAAGTTAAGAACCTGCTAAATTTAGTGGACTTCAAGATGGGAAGCGTACTGCAATTATATACTATTATGGTAGCAGGTAACATCAAATATCCTGAAGAATACCTACAGCTGCAGAAGTACTATTTTTATTGGAGTGAGAATGATAATTGTTTGTCACCGGTAAGAACAGGAATTAAAGGCTGAAAAAAGGTCTACTTGGAAGACACAGACAGCAAGCAGTAAATTGAACCCCACTTCTCTTGGAAATGTGAATGGAGTGATAAAAACATTTAAAAAACCCTCACCCAACAAGTGTAGCGTGCCTGACTAGCAACATCAGGGAAAATTAACAGGCATGAACAAGCCGCTATGATAATAAATATTACAATAAGAAGAGGCCAAAGGTGCTACAAACCTAAAATCTGTCCTTTTTAATAAAAATACATTCAAACTTACAAGTGGCCCATTGCACATCAGCTCTCAAGTTTAGTAACAGATCACATACAAATGGACTAGTATTAATCTAATCACACTCCTCACAGAAATCCTGTGGAATGACAGATGATAGAAAAAAAAGTAGTGCAAAATAAAGGGAGAACCAACTACTACATTGCATTTGTCCAAGCGATGGAGACACTTTCAAAAGGAAGTCAGAAAGAAAAATACCCATTAAAATAGAGAGCTAGCACCTGCTATCCTCCAGACATATGAAACGAGCCTGAAAACATCATTGCAGCAATTACTACAAGACATACAGATGCATTCCAGTTGTCTGCCTACATCTGTCACAGAACTACAATTTGGACAAAGTTATTAGTGTACATATACTCAAAATATTAGGTCTTTCACAATGAATAATAAGTAAACCCAGAAATAAAATGGGTCAAATTCTCAAGTCACCCAAAAAATGGTGTTATTGCTTGAAACATACAAGTCAAAACCATCTACCAACCAAATCCCAAATATATACACACACACATACTGTAGGTTAATACACCTGAAGTTAAATTACATTTTTGAGGAGTTTTATGGGTTTTCCTTTAAACAACGCAGAGAAGGTAATCCGAAGAACTTGTCAGTAAAAAAAACCAAACAAACAAAACCAAAACAATAATGGTCAAAGCATACATGTTTCAAATACACAGAAAGGGTAGGAAGTGTTTACCTTAAGTTTGAATTCGAGCTGTGGTAGAACAGAAAGCAAGAGGTGGCTGTCAATATTGTATAACTCCAAAATCAAATCAAAGACATGCTCTGACAGGTCACTAATTGATGTTTTACCAAGCATGAGGACTTGATTAAAGAACTGGAAAACAAAACAGATTACACATCAACAACGAGACTATACGTGCACTCTTCTAAATTCTAAAACATTAAATCACTTTTAATATTAAAAAGTTAATTTTACTACTAAAAGAAAAAGGATGGAAAGTGGCACACATAAATCAGATTTCCACAGCAGAAGTCTTAAAATATCATTGTCTTCTATCAAGTATTATACATAAAGGAAAACACATTAAACATAATGTTTAGTCCAGCAGGCCTAAAAATAATTTAAGAAACACAACTTTAAAGGAGTTTCAATGCATCATATCTTTTAATAATGGGGTTATATTCAGAGTTATTCCACTACTGAAAACAGTAATTTGAAAAGTATTCTAATATTTAAAGCAAGGTTGAAACAACTGGCTAATTACTAAACTACTGAGGATAAGCTGACAGGATAATGAGTTGAAAGTAAAAGAATAGGATTTGGTAACTGGTTGTTCCAGAATTTGTATTTACAAGCAACATAATGCAACTGTAAAGCAAATATTCCTTCTCAGTAAACTTGGCGTATTTGAGAGAAACTTCATACTTCTCTCATTAAAAAAAATATTTCCACACTATTTTCAACTATGTCCTCTCTGATGGGTAAGAAGCAACTAAAGAGGAATATACATAATACTGCACATTTTATTGTAAGTTAAATACTGTCTTGAAGAAATGTTTTGCTTTTCTGTATACAGAGTTGCCAGGACACAGATAATCCTGGTTAGGAAAATAACTGTTACTGTGTTTTTAATGTACCTCAAGAAAAAAAAAATTAAAACTGCAAAAGACTTCTCTCCTGCGAGAAAGAAAAAAATAAAAGAAGACTCTACATGCATTCTTCCCATGAAGGAAGATTCTTATTGTGCAGACTTCCTCAAAGCTCAGAAAACTTCACCCAGTTTGTAATCTAACCTTACAGGTGGAACAACATTGAAAACACATTCCCATGTAGCAACACAGCAGGTTTGAAGTAAGAGTGTTTAAAAATCTCACTAAGTACCCACTTTCTAAGTGTTACAAGTCTGAAAGTAACAGAAAGCATTGAAGGTTTTCTATTGTTTTCAAGCTCCTGAGGTTTTGGATAGATGCCGTAAGACCTGCTAAATCCTCAACTGCTTAAAAAAGAAAAGAGGGGTTTTTTTTTCTATTGTGCAACTCAAGTTAGAGCTCTGATCCCTCATCCCTCTTCTATTACAGTGTCTATGATGTCTACATTCAACTCTGCTACAATCCTCAATCCTCTTGATTTTCTTCTTTACTACCTATTCTTTGATTGCTTCCTCTTCTGCTGTTGTGATAACAGCACTAAAATTTTGCTCTGTCTTCAACTCTCTTCACTCTAAATAGTCTTATCTCCCCACCAAAAGACAAATTTTGCTACAGAAACAATGTTTATATATCTTTATCAGAACAATATATATAAATGCACTTGGTCTTCCAGTCACTCTAAGGATTGAATCACAAGGTCTTTCAAGACAGCAGAAAGTAAATTATCCATTGCATTTCCCAAATCTCAAGTATTAAGTACTTAATAGTTTCTATATGGTAAAGAATTAGACTCAAAAGGACAGGTTCCTTAATTAACACAATCATTCTCTCAAAGAAAACTGACAATCTGTAAGAAGTTATTGTTTCAGTCCTTTTTGTTTTTTCATACAATTCGTTCTTTTTATAACACAGTTCAGTTACAGGAAGTATTGATTTCCATGTTTGTTTGCAGTCCTCACTTACATTAGTAATGTATGGTTCAATTGCTTGCGCCGTCCTCTTTAGTAAAGCTTTTGCCAAATCATAGGCTTGCTTGTTTAAATTCTGAGGGAAAAACAAATGAACAAAAAACCAGAGAGTTATAAGCACATACATTTATCTAAACACAAATCCAGGAATTTAAAGCCATCATGTACTGGTAAATACATTAAAGAAATGGCCTGTTCTTTTTATATTTTCATTAGTAAAGATAATATAGTAAAAACAAAGCTATCCAAAACAAAGCTTCGTAGTGTCCACTGGCACTACTGAGAAAAATTTTAAAAAACTCCTGTCAGATGAGGGCTTACTTTCCAGTTGCGCATCTAAAACTGATGCCCCGTGAACTCAGTGCCTGCATTTTAGTGCTCCTCCTTATCAGTTTCCCCAAAAACCAGGAAAGTGATACAAAGCAACACAAGGGCATTTACAGTCACCACAGAAGTGAGACTTTGAACAGGAGTACAGAAAATGCAATTCTGCCCTTGCATCAAGCAGCCACCTGTGAACCACCATTAGAGCCTCTCCATGGCACCACCCAAAGACAGACACAGACACATTCTGTTGTCTGACACAGCAAAGAAAAAAACCCTAGAATTTCAGTTTATGGGAAAATAAAAATTAAACTAATACAAAGAATTTAAAAAACATACCCCCCTCTTCAACATGCCTACCCTTCCATTTGTCTAATTGGGTTATTGCTCTATCATTGTTTTCTCCCTTTCCCTGCACACATTCTCCACGCTCCAGTTGTTACATCCTTTCTCCAATTTCTATATCACAATTATTTTTCAAAAATTTTCAGAAGAAAATGCAACTCAGCCCTTGTGACACCCACTGGCAGAGCTGATTAACACAGAGAAAAACGAAGAAAAAAGTCCTCAATATACAAGAATATGTAGTATTTTAACAGCTAAAAAAACTCTACAAAAATATAGATTCCACAATTTTTATTAGTCTTGCAATTTGAAAAACTCAGTATATTAAGCTTATAATTCAACAGTAAAAAGGGGGCAGTCTGTGCCTGCTTTTTAAAAATACTTCTCACCATAGAAGGAAGAGAACTTCTTTTAGCACAATGAAATGCAAACACAAGATGTCTTGCCACACCCAGAGTATTTCTTTACCTGGATACTCTTGGTTCTTTAGAGTTGTCTGAATGAAAGAGAGGATTTGCAAAGATATGGAGAATACTGCCTGAAATTTAAAAACCCTATGGAACTATAGGCTTCTAAACAGCAGTTTAAACAGCAAGAAGAGATTAATATTTTCTGAAAATATAAAACAATAAAAGTCTTTGACTTGCCTACTGATAGAATTAAGTCCGGTGACTGAACGTGAAACACTACAGAGACTCATTGCCTGAGGTGTCTGTCTTACTCAAAGCCAATACAGACGGTGACTAAAAATTCCAATTCTGGAGAGATACTTTAATATATAAAATACTTTCATCCTATTACAAAAGTGTACAGTTGTTCCATGTGCCAGAAAAGAGAAAACACTGCATGCTGGAATGTTCTTCATAGTCACAATAAAAAAAAAAAAAAAGAGGTATTTCCACTGGAATCATTTGTTTTCTGTTATTCAGAATCATAATGATTCAGGAAATAAAAGGCACAAATAACTATAACAAGGAATGAATGTATGCCACTTGCAATTCTTGTTCTGATCCTTCTTGACTTCACAGTTCAACTCCAGCAACACAAGGAAAACCACTTTCACCTGGTTGAGAGGGAACTCTGGATCATGAGCAAGATCTGATTTAGTATACAAGTCAAAACAGCAGACCTAGCACAGAAGAGTTCCAACAGGTAAATCTATTCTGATTCACATTAAATACAGTTTCAGCTTGTATCTTTTGCCCAGCAGTTCACTTCAAAGCTTAATGTTTCCCAAGATAAACGCTAGAAGTGGTTATTTGCAGCCCTGAGTAAGAAAGAAGGGTAATGCAAATATCTATCTAAAAAAAGCTCTAAAGAGAAAAAATACTCTATAGAGCACAAGCGGCCTCAATGCCTCATGTACTTGATTTAATAGTGCCAATAATCATGGCCCCCAAATGTCCAGAGGCCCCACTTTCTGAAAATAACAATATCAAAGAAGTCTTAAAAGCATATGAGAATTTTTCTTCTCATTTTCCAGCTTCAGGATAAAAGCAGAAACAAGCAAAAGTAGCACTGCCTTAGGTGAAATGAAAACAAGAGAAGCCCAGCCTTTACCAAGTTCAAAGACCTTTTACAGAACCAAACCTTCTAATTCAACAGTCACAAAAATATCCTAAACTTGCTTGTCCTGAAGGAGAAATTTTAAAAGGAATTTAACAATTTTTTTCTGTTTTTAGATAAGCTCTCCTAGCACTATCATCTTTACAATCTTTCCATATGTTTGGAAAGAAAATTGACATGCATTTCAAGACCTTTTAATGATTTAGGAAAGCCCTCACGATGGGGACAATTATCTTAATCAGGATGCCTTTAGGAGCATGTAAGCATCCAGTAGGCATAAGGGTTTTAGAGCCTTGAGTGGGGTAGAAACAAAGCCATCAGCTGGCAACATTATTTTTAAAAAATCATTAGCAATTTCTACATCTTGAAGGAAAAAAACAAAATAAATATTGATTAATAAGCAGAAACCAAAGAACCACACTTGAGAAGGCAGAACACAAATCTTCTGCAAGAAAACTGAAGTGACATTTAACATCTGAACCAGACTTCTCCCCCAAAAACATCCAGTTTTGTTTCAGAAAAGAATGTTAATACACAGTGGAGAACCTTTACATTTTTTAAAACCTTGGGAGATCTCCAGCAATAACATCTGAATAGAAGCTATCTTGGTCAACCACAAATTCTCTCCTTTGCCTAAATTTCTACCATGATTTTAAGGCATTTGTTGCTGGTATTTCAAGCTTTTTATACTTGGGGAAGACATGAACAGTTTTGCCAACTCGTTTTTCATACCTGCTTTTCTCTAAAATGACAAACTTCTACTTTTTGACAGAAGCAGTGGCAAACCTCCCTAACAGTATGGCACACACATTTTTGTGCTTATACAGACAATATTCTCCAGCAGAGTATGCCACAGAGCTGAAATCATTTGTTTTTGTACAATGGGGTCTGAAGTTCATACCCACTTGACTTCTTCTCAGCTCTATCTTTTTCCAGTTACCTTCCAATAACCAATTTAACACAGATCAAAAAATACGAGAGTGAAGTAATTTTTTTTGTCCATCTCTTAAAAAGAAAAAAGGCAACAGAAAACAAATGCATGTCCCTTTATTTTTATGTACAGAAGATGACTAAGCTAGCATCAATCCAGCATTTCTTTTGTAGCTTTAGGAGGAAAATCAAATGTTAAGTCTGTATCTAGTGCAAATATTCCTGAAAAGCATGGATTTTCACATATTATTTTCTTGGAATTTGAAAAGCATCTTCAGTTTTATTCTTATGATCAATGGCACAGCAGCTGAATTAGTAACCAAGAGCACCTGACTGAACAGTTCCAAGAGATTCTCTTGTTCTGCTGGGAAAGGTAAGTAGATTCTTAAGGACAGCTGACCAAAAAAAAGGCTCAGTTAAAGTCTTGCCAAGATAGATAACACTAAATATTAAGCAAATTCCTAGGAGAGAAGTTAAGAATTTAATTATCAATATCACTTTTTCTAAAACATAGGCATGTAAAGCATGTGGGATGTGCAATGTGGAATTCCCTGTAGCAGTCCTGAGGCTGAAAATGGAACACTGGCAAACACCCAAGGAAATCAAATACAGTTTGCCTTCTAATACACTGCACAAACACAAAATCGTTTGCAGATCTGCCATAAAAGCTTTATAATACAAAAAGATCATTAAAGGGGAAAGGAAAACTATTAATTTTTCTCGCCTTTTTATACTAACTACTTCCTCCCTTGCTTCTAGGTCTTATCTGGGTTTAGGTCACTTAAATTCATTCCGTCTTAATATAATCCTATCAAAAGAATTTCACTTGAGTCAATAGAAGAGAAACTACAAAAGGAAAAAAATAATTCAGCATCAAAATTAAAGAGTTAAGCACACGGTCAGACAAGCAAAGCTTGCCATTTTATTGGCTTATCTGACAGCTGTACTAGTCAAGCAAGCCTGTGCACACTCCAGCATGCCTCTTTACTGATACTGGTGTCAGCTGCATTCATTCAGGTTTAGGTTAGTACAGCTTTTATCCTGACCAAGTGAGATGGATGACAAACTCAAGGGAGATAGAGTAGTTTAGAGTTGTCACTACTTCAGTGACTACTAATTATGGTATACAGACATTTGATAATCTATCATGTGCCCAGTATATGCTCCTTATGCCAAACTTTTTGTAGCCATCCTGCAAGTACCATTGCTTTTTACACTTACTACACAGGGCTACGGACCATATCTATTTTTCATCTTTGGAAAAATACTGTCTTGTTTAAGGGGCAACAGTATTGAATTAACCTGTTGTAAACTTCTCATCCAATTACTACATCTCAAAAATATTCACATAATTTCTGCATCAAGTTGTCTACTGTTGAATTTCAGCCAGTGGATGAACTTCTGTCCCAACACATACTTACAGACCACAGGTTAGAAAAATTATACAGACTGAGATTTGAGGAGCTCAGTCTTCTTTTACCAATACAGCTCTTTTTTACAGTGCAGCCATTCAATTCACAAGGCCACTACACATTTCCTCTCATAGACAACCTTCCTTTTGGGCGTATTAAAAATACACCACATACATGTGTCACTTTCTACGGATAGAACTGTCTTATCTTCAACAATCTCGCAATCTGATCATCTTCAAACCTGAGCTTGTAGCACATCTACGTTCCTTCCACTCCATCAAAATATTTTTTGGTCCCTAGGAAATCTAGGGATTCCCTAGAGACCATTACACCGATGTCTGCCCTTATGCCATTTTTGGCGGCCAGTCTGATGACTCAATTTCCCTTTTCCACAGCCCACACAGCTGAACAGTGAGGTCAGCCAAGACGCAGTTGTTTTTTATGGTGGACCGTATTCTTTATCTTCTTCTAGTTTTGTGCTCATTGGGGAAGTGGAAAATTTCTCAACTCTGAATTTATTACACTTTTCCAACTTGACAGCAGTAGCCACAGAAAGTAGTTAGAGAACCCAAATTTTAAATAATTTTAAATAAAAAATTCACTATGTGAAGATTTTGAGATGAAACAGAAAAATATAAGAAGCTCCTTTCCATTAGTATGGAACAAGAAAAAATAAGGGTAAATGTAGCCAGAATACAGTCTGACATCATATAACTATTTCAGTTAGAAAGCAGGCTATAAATGAGCATCCTATGCACAGAGAGACTTTGATTAAAAGATAAGCAGCAGAAAATGTAAACCCCCAAATATATTACCCTTATTAAAATATTCAGTCAGTAATTTTAAATGCACTATGAAACGGAATTGTTTTAATGCTACAGGCATCCTAACAGGATGCAAATTCTTCAACTCAGAGTCAGTTTATTAAACATGAAACATAAAAATAGTACAGTCAAATCAAGTTGAACAGAGATGACACAATGAAACAATAGATTCTTAATAACTGAGAAAACATAAACTGAAGTATTTTGCATATTCTTGCTTTTGTTCTTTGTATACCAAAGCTTTACTTCATAAACCTGGACTATAGCCACACTAAGTTCAGTCTAGTCCTGGCACACAAGTATTAGACTCCTTGAAGGACACAGCTAAAACATTTCTAGTGGTGAAAAAAAAATACTGACCTATACTAAGCACTTATTCTTTCACTGTCAATAGAAAATAATTTATGTGCTATTTATTTACTGCAATTAATGGCTAGTAGTAAAGGCACACTAGTAGGCATTCCAAAGCATCTCTCCGTTAATAACCACTTAACCTTACACTTTTCAGAAACTACAGTAGTTAGCACTTTCCTGAACATAATTTAAGAAAGAAAACAAAAAGTGCTATTAGAAGTGTCCAAAATATGGCTAAAGATACATTTCCTAGATGATCCCCTGAAGTCTTTTTTTGTCATGCACATTTTACGAGTGAGTAGCCCATGAGATTTCAGTAGGACAGTTAGATTCCTGAACTAAGGACTTGGACTTCAATGCTTTTTAAACATTTAAGTAGCACAACACATGCACAGTTCTGAAGTTTTTCCTTTAGTTCATCTATAGGAGACTTTTTTTTAAACATGACATCATTACTTAAAGTAAGACAGCCATTCCTTGGGCTCTTCTGGAACCACCACTTCTGCACACAGTTTTCATTCTACGGCTGCATCAGAAACCTAACAATAACACCAAGCCAACATTTCTGAAACACAACAGAGCCAATTACAGATCAGCAGTCATAACTTTTTCCCTCCCACTCAGGGCAGCATCTTAGTTTGAACTATTGACACAACATTACATGAATCGAAACTTTTCAAAGGATATATGTAACTTCTCTATTCCGTTCTTCCGGCATTGATGGGACATAAGAAAATCTGTGTTTAAGTTCATATGATATTCAACCTTTTGGATTACTGTGACCACTGATACTTTCCTTATGGCAAGCATATCAGAGCAATGAAACTTGACAGAATTTTCTATTAAAATTACTTGTTTGCTAAAAGAAATCCAGATAATACAGAGATATCCTGTACCCACTCTCTCAATTAGACCTACATATCTGAACACATACATCCAAGAAATCACGATTACAAAAAACCCCAAAAAACTATAGAACAAAACAAAACATAAGCCACTAAGTCTTACCTTATGTGCTGGCACTAGATTAACTAACACTGTATCCAGAAGTTCCTGTGACACAGTATCTCCCTCACAAATGATAGAGCTCATCAGATCAACCATGTGCATGTGCACTTTCTGGTTATGACCGTTGCTGAAATTAAAAACAAGAATCATTAGTGTAGTATCTATATAAAGTACAACTTCTGTTCAGAGTACTCTCTGTGGTGATGCCAAACAAGAAGGAAAAAAATCAGCAAATCACAAGTTTTCTTAGAAATCAAAATACTTCAATTCCTGGATTGCATATACCATCATTCTTAAATTTCATGTTCTCCTCATTCACTACTGCAGTAAGACTGTATCTGTGCCTACCATGACAAGACAGTGTATCAGAACATCTCTCTGCTCTACCCAGTACTGGGGAGACTTCCTCTGGAGTGCTGTGTCCAGTTCTGGGCTTCCCAGCACAAAAGGGACACACACATCCTAGACTCGGTCCACCAAAGGTTCATAAGATGATTAAGGGCCTGGAGCTGCTCTCATGGAAGGAGAGACTGAGAGCTGTCATCTTTTTTTAGCCTTGAGAGGAGATGGCTTAGGCAAGAACTTACCATTAAGTTTAAATACCTGATGTTGGGAGTACAGAAGACAGGGCAAGACTGTCTCGACACCACGCGCTCAGTGGTGTCCAGTCAGAGCAAGAGGCAATGGGCGCAGGGTGAAATACAAGACATACCATTCAGACAGAAAAGCTTTTTAAACAAAAGGATGATTGAGCTCTAGAAGGTTGCCCAACGAGGGCACAGCCTCTCCATCCTTGGAGATACCCAAAACCTAACTGGCTACGGTTCTGGGCAATCTGCTCAAGCTGACCTGGTTTGAGCAAAGGGAAAATACTAGACTACCACTAGCAGTAGTATCCACTACTTTCTGACCCACGTTTTTTACAGCAATAATCCTCCAACTTCCTTAGAATTGCATATTATACAATTCAATTTCAAGAACAGAATAAAGTAAATGCAGTAAATGACAACCAAAGCTAAGTTTCTTAGGAAAAGAAGATGATGTGCATTGTGTCTTGTTTCATTAAAACAGATAAAACTGACAGTTTTGCTACCTGTAGTAAAACTAAATTACAAAACTACAGTCATTAATGCTGAAAGTCACTCTGAACAGCTACGTTAGAAGTCACCGACCTCAATCATGCAATAATATACTGTAATTTGGGGTGAAAATACTTACTTTATTACAGAAAACAGTGTTCTATACAGCTGTGTAAAAATCTCATTGCTGTCTTCTAATTCAAAGCATATGTTATAAGACTTGACCCAAGCAATGTTCTGTGTTGGAACAGGAAAAAATAAAGCGAGTAGTTAATACAAGATTAAATTGAAAGACCATGTTAAACAGTTATTGTGAAAAGTTATGAAGCTTACCTCAAGCAAATAAAAGTATCGATTAAACTGGGGGCTTTTTGTATCTTCTAAACCTTTAAGTTGCCTTGTTATGAACATAAATATATCCTGAAAAAAAAGAAGTGCTAGTTATTCAATCAACTGCAATTAAACCTTCAAAATAAAATCAATACCTTTCAAAGTTACTTGTCACTTAGACATTATTAAGTCACTACAAGATATGCAGCAATGACAGACATTATTTCACTACCCAAAAGAAGATCATCTACAAAAACATAATGGAAAATGTCAAGGAGTAATTTTAAAATACTTCATTACTGAGGTTACTCAGTAAGGTTACTCTCAAAAGGTTACTGAGAAAGTAACCTTTTCCTAAGGAAACAAATGTTTTTCATTTCCAAAGAAAAGCACTCAACAAACACAGCTGCAACTGTCTGGCTGCAGAAGTCAAGAGATTATTATTCAGCAGGACAATGAATTTAATATTTTCACTTCATATTACAAGTTTCAAAAGAAGGGGAAAATAGCAGTAGCCACCTACACCTTTTCTAAGAGTATTTTTATATGTTCACTCTGTATTGTTTGTGCATTTCTCAGTCATCAGGATAATGACACAGATAACATCTCCTGCAAAACTAATAAACCAAGTTCTTCCTGCTTCTTCTATCAACTTTCACCACCAGAAGACTCCTTCAGAAAGTCTCACAGAGTAAATTGAAGCAGTTTACAAGGAACAAATAGTCAATTATGAACAGAATAGAAACACACAGGAAGGTATCTTTTTAACTTTTTTTTTTAACATTCAGATAATTAACAGCTGGAAAATCACAACTACAGCTATATTAATCTGACTATATGAATTCTAAATATTTAGAAATAAGTATCACCAGAAATACTCTTCACAGCCTCAACTGTATCTATGTTTCATCTAAAAACCTAGGTGTAAATCAAATAACTTCCAAAAGGTATAATGGTGTCATAATAAATACAAGAGCCTTATTGTTAATTCTGAAAACCTATCCTACAGGTAGTCTATAAGACTTATCTATAACACTTTCAAAATGACAATTTCCCCTAAGTCCCCCAAGAAGAATACACAGACAAAAGATAAGAATAGGGTTTCATTTTTTCCAACACTGTAACAACAAAATCCAGCCTTAATCATTAAGCTGAGCATTTACTGTGGATCTAGGTAAAATCAAGAACTAGATTACATGTGACATCACCAACTCTTGGCAAAAAAGCACAGCGAACACACTGTTTAGAGAGATACAGCTACATTCATGTTTTAATTTAGTTTGAAACTGATTTTGAAGAGTTAAGGATGATCAGAAGGATCACTGTCTGGTTCACACTTCAGATCCCTTACAGAGCACACAATCTAGACTTTTTAGCTGAAATTAAACCAAAAGACACGAAGAACACATCTAATGGTCTCCAACCACTCAGGAGCATTCAGTCCCCATGCAAAAGCCCATCTGAAGAATCCCTCCTTTAAAAATTAGTGCCTGAACACTAGCAGACCCCACCCAAAATGAATGGTGTATTACGGAAAACAGGTACACTGGAAGGTTCTGTCAAGTTTAGAAGACATACAAACTGAGTCTCAAGGAATAATAAGAATCAACTGAAGAAGAAAGAGGGCACATGACAGACTGACCAATGCCAAACATAAAAACTATTTAATCTCAGAACCCACGTTCTATGCTAATTATTTCTGTTAAACTTTACTTGTAGAGGCAAATCTCAACCAGTTCTTTTAAGCATCTTACTTTTCATCCTGCAGCTCAGTATGCAATACTCACCTACTGAATGTGATTCAAAGAGTCTACTAATTTTCCAAAAGAAAGTTCTCATCACTGTGCTGTACATAACTACAGACATTAATAAATAGCATACATGTACAGTAAGTCCAACACCTGAATGCTTCAAATAACAGCATGGTTTGAAAAAGTAAGCATTTAGTACTAAACTATTTTTTCCTATTTAAAGAAAGCAAGACAGACTAAATTCAGAAGTACTCACTAATTTTTAGTATCTCATGTACTATGATCAAACATCTTTCCCTTTTTTAAGCACTCGTAACATACTACTTGAAAATGCATTTAGAAATTCAAAACACAGGCTAAAATAAACTTCGGCTGCAGCCACAAAATTGCAATAATTTCAAAATGGGACAATATGTTTTCGCATGAGACTGCATAAAGCAAGTCTACATTAGAATCCAGACTTAAGAAACAAAAGTGCTCATACTTCAACTTTAGGGAATTTTTTTTCTTTTATGGACTGCTGCCTTGATGTCAATTAACTACATAATGGCTTCAGTAATCATCAGAGCCATGGCTCTCACCAGAGAACACCTTCAGATAACTGAAGTTCTGCTACCATATACCCTTTTTAATATCTACATTTCAGCAGAGACAGGCAGACAGGCAGACAGTCCTGTTCAAGTCATCTTCAACTGACACATAAAAGTGATTAGATTGTTTTCCCACCAAAAAACTATATTTGGGCTCTAGGCTTTACATGGACTGAGCAGGGCTCAAAGTTAGAAGTTCTAAGATCACAGCAGAACAAACCTGCTCCAGCTCTGTTTTTATTCTCCTCATGGTATTTTCCATCCCTGTTATAAATGCTCTTTCAATGATCAGCAAGGAACGTAAGATTTACACGGATGATACACATGAAAGAGGGAAACTTGAGATAATCTCTTTTCTCAGCATCTCACTTGTAAAATATGTAAGTCACAAAGAGATTCACTGAGTCTGAAGCAAAAGGAAAAACTTAAGATTTGTCTTTTCCTCTCAAGAAATTAATCCTTTTCAGTACTCCCCTTTGCCATTTTTAACTTCGGTGTTAAACATATAAGACTAGATTCAGCTGCAGTATTGATTTGATATTAAATACTGGGAAAAATAGTGCCAAGATATAACCCAAGAGGAAGCATTCTTCCTCTTACCTCTGTCATAAAGTGGAGGGAACTCTTCGACATTTCTATCAGAGCTTGTCCTGCAACCACAAAAGCTGAGTTCAGAGGAAACGGGTTTGCAAAAAACCTACCCCAGCAGCCCTAGGCAGAGATCCCTATTGTTTGGCTTCTCTTCACTTCTCAAAACATCTTTATAAAACTGCATCAAGAAACTGATTTCTGAAATCCACACAGATTACAGAACTCAATGCTGGCAGTGGGAGTCCCTCATCCACTCCGAGCTCTGCACAAGCAGTGGTCGTAGTATTCTGATACTTCAGGTATGAGATTAGCACTGTAAACCTTCCAATATTGTACACTCTGAAATCTGAAGCTTAGTAGCATTTGGTAGACCAAATACTCTAAGGAGGAACTTAGTTAGCCCAACTCAAAAAGAGAGAAATTAAAGCTCTAAGCCTAACAAGCAAATGAAAACATACTCAAAACTGAAATAGAAATCAGAACAGCTGAAAAGCAGACTTAAATACAGCACAGTAGAGAAAGCTTATATTTATCTCCAGTTGAAGATGGTGCAATCAGTAAGGTAAGTAGATGCTGTACCTCTGATTACACACTAATTCAGAATTAAGAAAACAGAACTAAGAAAAATCCCTAGATATCTCTCCAGTATGTCTGTTAACAAAAGATGTACTACAGCTGTTGAAACTGCACTGTTTCCCTAATTATGAAGTACTGCTGGTGCAACCACTAGATGAGAAACTGAGTGATTTCCTCTTAAAAGATAATAGACAGACCATCCACCACAACCAGATTTTTATCCTACTGTGGAATAAACAAAGACCACACGCACTCCTAAATCAGGGAGACAAAAAAGCACAAATTTTTCAGCATAATTTTCACCAGTCTTTTCGTAGATTTCCCCCAAAACTCAGTTCAACACTCTAGATTCTGACTGCACAAGGGGAACAGTTTGATTTTGAGAGTTGGGAACTAAGTTAGGTTTCTACTTTAAAGAGTAAAAAACCCACAAAACAATATAAAATCTATTTTTTTTCTGAAACAAAGGAGTCAGATCTGTACGTCTTTTCAAACTTGACATGTCTCTATCAACCATCTCCATCTAGTGGGATCAGTGATGTTTGTAATTGCAGAATTTTCCAAGTCACATCAAAAATCATTGAACTCTGTACAAAAGTACTTTATCTTTGTTTCAATAGAATCTTTATCTATAAATATGCAAACTCTGGGTAGTTTAATTGGAGATGCAGGGCTATTTTCCCGAGTGAAGATATTAGCTATCTTGCAAGAAACTGTGATAAAACCTATACATATAATCAATATTTCTAAAATAACCTGCAAATCCCAAAACCAGTTCAATAAAATAATTATTTTCAATACAAATCCAGAACTCTGCGAGTTATTGGAAGATGCACTGTATAGCCCTTTATGTCATGGACAATTAACTTGACCAATCATATCCCCAGATCAAGTGAAAACTTTGAACTGTTTAGGCTGAATCAGAAATAAAAGGAAGGGAAAAAGCAGTCATAGCCAATTATATGAATCACTGAGTGTAAAAACCTGGTGTGGAAAGAGAGATTAATTTAATTTACCTTCAGTTTATCTGGTGAAGTGTATGGAGCTTCAGGGGCATAAATTCTGAAAATATCGGCAAGACAACATGCTACCAACAAACGTACATCCTTATCGGGATGTTTGAGGAAAAAATCTGAAGCAAGATGTAAAGCAAGATTTAAGTAGAGCTCCTTTTCTTCTTCAGAGTCCTGGTCCATATCCATGAAAGTTTTCACAACCATCTAAATAGATAGACACATATTAGTACATAAAATAAAACACTCTGTGTAGCAGAATCTTTACTAAAAGTACTTTTCTGGTTTTATACAACTTCTGTCAGAAGCATTATTAGCTATACAGTAGTACTTACTTGAGCAATCAGTATTTTCATTTTTCAGGGCACAGGAAAGGCCTGGCCAAGTCCTCTATTAACTGTCCCAACACACAGTCTAGCAGAACTCCTGAAAGTCTAGTTGTAGACTTCCCAAATCTTTCTGTGAAACCATATAATCGAGTTGGACAATCGAAGAAGTGCAACAGCATTCACTGTTACAACCATTCACTTAAAAATCCAGAAAGTGGTAAACATCATTAAAAATATTTGTTTCTCCCTCAACTAATTCAGTGATGATTTTTTTTCCTTCTCTTTCAGTTTCACGTTTTTGCCTATTACTGCACTGAGGAAAATTTCATTCCCTGTGCTGTCCAGAAGCAGAGCACACACTTTCAGCAAATGCATACAAATCCAGGCAGCTCAGCAGCATGGATGTTGTCCAACAAGACTAGAATGACCACTAGGATTATTAGGATCCAGTTACTGAAGTATGGAAAAAAAAAAAGAGTCTGGGACACCAAATATTTAACATGCTAAATAAAACAAAAGCAAGAAAAGTGGTATTTAGTAACTGCTAGTTGGTGAGAATTCTTATATTTTAAAAATTTTCTGAAGGAGAGAAAATTATTTACAAAACAAACGAAATTATGCCCTTCTCCAATTCCTTATCTGACTCACAGAGGCAGAGTTATTTTAAGGAGTTCAGCTCTTGCAAAATTAGCAAAATGATACTAAAAACTTAATTACACAATCCTGAAAATTAAAGCCAAACCTCCCATCTATTTCTTCAGTGCAGGGAGAGATATTATTCAAAGAATAATAACATCAAGGCCTAAAATTCTATAAAACTGCAAAATACTTTACTTTGCTACAGGTTTTTTTTTGGTTGGGTTTTTTTCCCCCCTTCAAAAAATTTACTTGAACTGGTCAGGGAGCAACAAGCCCAACTTAAAAAACCCCCAAACTTCTTCATAATTAGAATCACAGAAGCTGTGAAGTTTTCAAACATACGAGAATCCTTTACAAAAAGGCACAGAAGATCAGCAGCTTATGCAGACACAACTTCCATTGCAAGAAAAATAAAGTCCTCCCCAGTCAGGCACAAGATGAACCACTTGAAGTGCACTGGTGCCCTTACACACTAATTAATTTACAAGTCAGAATTGTTTTCATTTCTATGAAAAGTAGTCTTTTCATACTTCTTGCAACAAGTATGGGGGTTTTTCTACTCTGGAAATGAACCTTTAGTGTTTTTACCCTGATAACGCAAACATCTGTACAAGTCAGGACAACAAAGATCAGTCATCCTATCTGCAGAGCAATCCATCACAATGTTCAAGGAAAAACAAAGGAAAACAAGTTAGTTGCCCTAGCATATAGTTTTCCAGATTCTTGTAAAGCAATTGGTTAGAGGATTCCAGAGCCTGAAATCATACCCAGACCACCATGATTTATTCTCCTGGAGCTTCATCTTCCACATGTGGCACATATTTCTTAACCCATTCAAATTTTACTACATCATTCTACAGAAAGAAGCTTCGGAATTTACTTGTATAAAACTTACAGAAAAGTGTATTATTAGGCTCCTGGTCTAAAACTGGTATTTCATTAGATGATGACTTGGTTCTTGTGTATTAAAAAAAAACTCTGGAAAAATGCTTTTCTCACACTATCCATCATTTCCAAGTGTTTATCATCTTCTTCCTGTCTTCAGTGCTAGTTCACAACTGTCACCACTTAGTTTCTATCTCCTTTCCAAATCTATTATAAATTTCAAGAGGGCATCAATTCAAAATGCATGAGGTAAGTTATGCTAATGCAGAAATTCACTCTGCGTATTTTCCATTTTATTCTCAGATTTCCCAGTAATTTGCATTTACATTAATATATCGTCATCAAAAACAGCAGAATGTCTGCCTGTGCACAGAAAAGTGCTTTTCCCCTAATAATTATGTGAATTTGGCAGTCAGAGAAATCAAGAGGCTAACAGTACACTTATTTATCAACTACTGCTCTTTTGCACCTGCAACTGTGTTTATGCTGAAGTTCTGTACACTTCTGGTGTAGCGTGGATCATCCAACCAGATATAAAAGAAACACTGCAGTTTTCCCCCTGCCTAAGTACCAGCAAGTTCACAGCCAGAATAAACAGCTAACAAGAAATACAGGACATTTTAAAAAGTCCTCTTATTCTGCAAGACAGATCAAGATGACAGAAGGGACTAGACATTCAAGGCCAAAAATGAAATTAAGCCATAGGAGAAAAAGGATTAGTAAAGAACTGTGGCGCTGCATTTCCACAATCTGAAAAAATATGCAAGTGCTAACAAAAAATTCCTTCTCTTAGGAATCAATCATATGTAAAGTTATAAATGCGGTCTTTTATTCAGCATCACAGAACACAATATACTCACTGAAGTCCATCAACCAAAATCCCAAAGCCTAGACAGGTTGCTGGGAGGAAGAGGAGAAGCAAATCTTGGTGTTTTGTGATTTTATTGCTTTTTGTTCATTTACCCACAGTTCCAACTGACTTAAAACTACTTCAGAAAAACTCCAAATTAAGCTCTTCCATCTGTTAGAATACTCAAGGTTCCTCTCCCACATCTGTTCCCTCCTGTTTCACAGGGCAAGCCCAAGCAGCAGGCATTCCTCCAGAACAATACAGGCCTGCCTTTTTGTGGGAGTACATGGCTAGGTACAGAACTTAGTAACAAAATTAGCCTCCAAATCTGTACAACCTTTCTGTACACTTAGGTCAAATAAAGTGGTCAAGAAATCCAAGACAGAAATACATCAAAGACTGTAAGCATAGTCAAAGTATATAGACTAAAGTATAACAAAAATTACCTTCATCATGATACAGGCTAAAACAATGAGAATAAAGGTTTTTACAAAAAAATCAAGGAGCATCAAGGTGTAAAAGGAATGTACTGAGAGGTATTCAAATTACTTTCAAAATTATGACTCTCTTTTAGAGAGGAAAATACTGGAAAACAATGAAAGTACTGACTTAGCACTGTAGCTGAAATAAAATTTAAGTAGTATTTGAAATCAATGCATTTCTACTTTCTCATTTCTACTTTTAAATGCATTTAAACCTTTTTTGAACAAACCACTTCAAGAAAGTGATAGAAGATAAGAGCAAACAAGTTTCTTCTTTTACACATAGAAAAGGTAAAGCCCTAAGGAAAAAAAAAACAACACAAACACCTTCCAGATATATAGGATCATTGAACACCTTTTACAATAAACTTTCATCTGCGAGCAGCTACTTGCTTACTAACCTTTAGCCTTCTCACCATCTCTTCTTTAGATATTTTATCAGAGATTTCTTTGACTCCTGGAGGATATGTGATTTTTCCATCATTGGCTCTTGTCTTTGAATGAGCCATGATTTCACGGTTTTAAAACTGTGGAAAGAAATTAAGAAGACAATGTTGTTTAACCAGTTCATGCTTAACCATAGCTGTCCCACTTTGACAAACAAAATCCAACTAGAAATATATCAACAAGCCCATAAGCACATAAAAAAGACAAAATATTTTGATTGGTTTCAGTAATCTATTCTGTGGGAGACAACAACAGTTTTGATATCCAGGTAGATTGTCCTATAACACAACAAAGCTTTCAAGCAGTACAAATCAGAAGAAAAGCTAAAACTCCTCATTCAGGAATGTATTTGATCTTCACACTAATGAGACACAACCAAGAATCTCACTGTACTGTATGATCTGTTTCCACCTCTTCGTAATAATAGATCCCAGCTAGCTCTGGTTCTCAGACACCTGAAGTGGACTTTGTGTACTCTTTACTCTTTTAGAAAACGTAATTTTCCAAAAAGCCAAAACACCAGTGCTGTTAATTGTTACACATCACCAATTGTAACTTGCCAATACTGCCAGACAAGCAGCAGATTGAGAATGAAATTAGAAACAGAGCAGACCAAATACAGCTCTTTCCACTATGCCATTAAAGCCAAGTTTTCAAGTGAAAGACTGCAGATAAGCAACTTAAGATGGGTAACTTCTTCCTAAATTCCAACTAGGAACACAACCCAGTTACTTGGTTTCCCAAGCCCCTTAAATTGATGCAAATGCAGATTACCATGTAATCCACTCTAAGTTATGCAGTTTCATTGCTGTAGAGAAGGAAGCTGAACTGAAACCTTTACTTACATAAAAGCAATCAATACAAACGATAGTGAAAAAAATCTAGATAGCATGTGTGGGGACAATCAGGATCTTAGAAAAAGACTGTACCAAGGCAGTTACAAATGAAGAATGTAACAAAAGAAACAAGTTTCTTTGTCATTGTCTTGATATTTTTATTTATTTAGCTAAAAGTATGATCTACTTCTAGCGGATATGACTGTTTTGAACTGTGAATTCCAAGTCAGGAATTTTCTTCCTACAAACCTCCTAAACAAGAATTATGTATACTTCAAATTTCTTGGAACTGTAACACCAGAAATAAAAATCAGCCAGAATCCACAAGAAGAGATGGGCTAGCAGCATGTTCCATAACAGCCATAATTAAAATTTACTGGCCCCCAAGCCAAAGTCATTCTACACTGAAGGAGAATAAAACTTGAAATCTATTAATCTACCCAACTCTTACAAAACACGTCAACACATTTTGTATCCTACAGTTCGTATTTCATGAAAACAATCCAAGTTACAGATTTTGCTTCATCTACACCTAACCTTTTACCAAACAAAAAGTGAACACTGGCTTTTTTTTTTTCTTTTGCAAAGAACACATACTGCACAACACATTTTATTTTTGTAAATAGGGAAAACATGAATAGAACAAATAATCAAATTTCATTCAACAGGCATGACACGCAATGTATTTCAACAAATAGATGAAAGTCAACTCAGTTTCTGTCATCTTCTCCACATCTACCTACACCCAGCAGTGGAACAGCGCTACATGCTTGCAAGTTGTAGTAAACATTGACAATGACAAAGTTGGGAGGAAACAAAACTCACTGAAGCAACTTTTTCTAATACTAAAATATGATGTCACTTTTATCCCCATTATATTTCTTTAGTGCACTGTCATGATAGTAAGTCTAGGACTCCACAAAAGCCCACAGAAATTGTAACGAAATTCACTCTTCTTGCTGTTTGACATAGATATTCCCTTCTAACTTTCAGATGGGATGATGTTATATATTATAGCTAAATTCACTTTAACAGCTCATCACAGCAGAAGGGAGCCTTGCTTGCCTGAATCTGAGAATGTATAAAAGCATCAGATGCTTTGTTGGACCAATCAAATTCACCAACTCAAAAAACAAGCCTAATTGTTTTTGAAAAGCGTGTGACAAGCATCAAAGCTAACTCAAGGGAAAGAACAGGAACTAAGGGAACTGGGGAACAAAACTCCATTTTCCAGTGGTGGATAGCTGTCAGATCAGATCAAATTCAGTGGAAACTTGATTAGAACATGGTGATGTAGTCCCATTTGGAGGACATTTTGAAATAATTCAAAGACTGAAACTCATACATTACAGTCAAGTTGAACTGTGCAGCCAATATGTCCAACATCCACACAATCAAGCTTTTAACCTTCAGTGGCATTCAAGGTCTGGATGAAACTGAACATCTGTATTGTGTTTTTGTGGCAAGGTTTTGGTAGTGGGGGAGTCTGAAGGGATGCCCCTGTGGGAAGAAACCAGAGGCTGCTCCCCGTAGCAGAGTCAGATGCAGACAGCTCCAAAATAGACTCATCCCTTGCCAAAGTTGAGTCATCAGTGACACTGGCAGCACCGCTGTGATAATGTATTTAAGAACTGACAAAAAATGCTGCACAGCAGTTACTAAGAAGAAAAGTGAGAAAAACATGAATCAACCCTGCAGACACCAAGGTTAGTGAAGAATGAAAGCAATCTCCCTGCATTTATCTAGATCCATGAGCTTTTTTTGTCTTATTTCCTTCCCTGTTCCATTAAGCAAGAAGAGAGAGAGCAGCAGTGTTGGCACCTAACAGCCAGCCAAGGCTACAGACAGGGATGTACACAGCTTATCCCTCTCAGAAGTACAGAAAAAAAATAAATAGGACTTCATTTTATAGAGAATTAACACATCTAGTCTTACAGGGTCAAAAACAATTCTAAAAAGGTTCTAAGAAATAGAACATAAAGGATAAAGAATCATAAACATTCTAACACTGAGTGAAACAAAAACCATTCAAAAGAAACAGCAGAAAACAAAACCTATCATTCAAAGAAAAGAAAACTCAATGCTAAGCAATCCCCTTGTACAACAGTTATAACTTCAACCATTACCTAAATAAAACTTCATTATATTCCACTGCTAGAAGTCCCTGTTCTTCTGGACTGCCAGTATAGCTGTGCATACCTAGCTTTATCAAAACAATCTGTGTTGAACACCTAGTAGAATCTAGGATTTTATTCTGGGGGGAAGGGGAGGGTGTTTTCGTGATTCTAACCAAATGCAAGTCTCTGTCATTTCACGTTACAGATACATCAGTTGTTTCAGCGAACTTCTGCCATGGAAAACAGCTAAGAACAACAACCTCAAGGCCGACTGTACCTACAACATGTTGAAAATGAAAATCCACAAGCCAGTGATGTGATATCCAGTGACTGAATTTCAAAAAGCTTTTAAAATTCATTTTTATAGATCCAATGTATTGCAAAAGTCTAAGATGACAAGCATTGTGAAAGAAGGAAATTCTCTGAAAGCATCTTTAAGATTCAACAGACTTAGCTGAGAGTTTCTATTTTTTTTTTTAACAAATGAAATTTTAGAAGTTCTCCACCATGTTTTCAAAAATCCAGTATTATTCCATATACACCATCAGAAAGGAAAGAACAAGTCTTACAAGAAGAGGCTGAGGGAACTGGGGTTGTTTAGCTTGGGGAAGAGGAGACCCAAGGGGGACCTTACTGCTCTCAACAACTACCTGAAAAAAGGTGTGGTAAGGTGGTCTTTTCTCACAGGCAATATATGTCAACACAAGAGGAAATGGCCTCACGTGGCACTGGGGGAGGTTTAGATTTGACATTAGGAAAAATTTCTTCACCAGAAGAGTGGTCAGGCATTGAAACAGGCTTCCCAGGGAAGTTGTAGAATTACCATCCTTTGCAGCGTTCAAAGGTATGTGGTGGATGTAGCACTTTAGGACATGATCTAGTGGAGAACACAGTGGTTCTGGGTCAACTGTTGGACTCAATGATCTCAGAGGTCTTTTACAACCTTAATGATTCTATGAAAAAGGAAAATGTCCACATGGATGCCTTTTTTAAGGCAAGGAAACACTTCAGACCAAGAAATGCTTTGCACCATGCAGAATCCAAGCACATAAACTAAACCTTAAGACATGCACTGTTTCTGCTGTTATGTGAGGATAAAGAAGGGAGACAGATGTCCCAAGAAACCTAAACAAATATATAACAAATTCCAGTCCTAACAAATAGGAACAAAAATCATGATTCAGTCAGGCATTGGTTTTTTCAGTTATGGTAAACAGCACTGTAAGTTAAGTCTTCAAAACCTACGAAGAGAGCATTTAAAATACAAACCCTACACTTTTACACAAGGACATGACACAGTAAGACTTAAGATGTCTAGGAACTGCTTCTTTCAACACAGAAGCACCACTGCAAGTACAATTTCTCAAAAACCTAAAGTCAGGAATCAAGAGCAAGTCTGTAGAAGTATATTGAAAAATAGTATGTCTAAAACAGCATGACAAATTAAAAACTAAGTTATAAGGGAGGTGAGTGGAAGAAACTAGTACAGAGAAAAGAAAGATGACAAAACACATACCCTTTGTACAAGGACAACAGGGAAACTAAAGCATGGAGAAGAACCCAAAAGTGGAAGTTACATTTACTGGCCATTAGAATAGGATGGATTAAAAAGTCATACACCTCCTGTGACAAAAATCATCGTGTTTAATGTAAAATTATGATTATCAGCCAGACCACAAATGGGAACAATCAATTAGTCTAAACAGAGTTAATTAGTAATAAGTACCATTGCCAAAATTTGGTCAAGCTCAAATAAATAAACTACACATGAGTTCTGTACATAATGAGTAGCATCCAACAGCTACTGAGTTCCAGCTAAGTCTACTGGCCATTATATTATTAAAACATCCAGATGTTATCTATAAAGTAGATAACTTTATGAGTAGCTTAACTTCACATCTACTACTTGCTCAATACTTTAAAAAATGGATTGTGATTATGCAAATGAAACACTGATTGATATCTTGTATATTAAGTATCTATGCAAATATACTTCATAGATCAATAAATATCATTGGAGGATGTTAAGTCAATGATCTAACTGGAGGACTTAAACCACACTCCATTTAATTGTATAATGTTTGGTTGACAGTTTACATTGCCCATGGTGATTTAATTAACTGTGCTAATCATTAAGCAAACTCTGCCCTAACACACATGAAGTCATCATGTGTCAACAGGGACTTTCCAGAGATCTATACATTTGTTTAAACCCTCTTCCTCCAGACAGTTTTGTAGAAGTCTTACCCAAGTGATGAAGCAAACTTTAGCAAATCAACCCTATATTCCTTGCAAGTCTGTTTCCTGCCTTACTATCACTTCCTCTTTAAAATCCAGAATCCAAACATGAGGACTTAGAAAATCACCAGAAACAGTGATCAACTTAGCAAATTCTATCATCATTATTATTTTTCAGAACTTTCCCTGAATATACATAATTATCTATATAGCTATTCCTGAGATAATTTTAAAATCATGTATAAAAAAATCTAAGAAAGTATACATCAAATATATGTAGGCTAATATATACACTTTTAAATCTATGTTTGCAAAACATTTTTCAATGTGCCAGTGAGAATAACACTTTCTTCATGTTCACAAAGCTATTAGAAGCTCAAGTGAATCTAGTAAGTGTTTGGCATACCAAAAAATTTAAACGTGTAAAGAACTAAATACATGTTTCCACAGTTCATATCATTCCAACAAGAAAGTGTATCCAAAAAAAAGATCAGCAAATATTCATCAACACTTTCTCCACAACCACGCAGGAAGACCAGAGGCCTCTCACTGTCACAGGCCATTCCATCAACAATACAAGAACAGTTTCGAAGATGCAAAAACATTTTCCTAAATTGTCTCATGGGATATTGCAAGGAAGCAAAATCTTTTCCATGTCATAAATCACACTACAGATTCCACTCCAAAGCTCTACTCCTTTTTCAACACACAGTTTGTAATTTCTTATTATTACTTACATACATTTGTTTATTTTTGCACCCTCAGTGGGTAGCATCATTGTATGAATTAATATAAACCATGACAAATGCTTGAAGATCACTAACTTTGTTTCAACAACACAGGATGTATGAAAAAACTTGTCAAGATGTAATTTCCACAGAAGATGCAACAAAATATCATTAAGAGATTACTCAGGAACTCAGAAGCGGAAGAGGCAGGCATCTTTCTACTTCATCAGTATTATTAATAAAACACAAATAATACAACAATTTAAGTCATTTACAGAAATTCTTTTCACCCTGGTAAATTCCTGCTGGCATATAGCTGACTGACAACATTTGATCAAGGTGAGAAGTGACTTAGGTGTTAGAGACTTGCATTATCCAACTGCCACTAAACTAAATCTATTTCCATAATGAATCTACTGCTAAGGAGTTATAACTTGGCTATAAAAAGCCACTCCAAGATGGAATTTGGCAGTTAATTTTCTGCTGTTGAATAAAACAGAAAACTTCAGTGTGTTGGACCAAGGGTGCTTATTTAAGTCCAGGTCGTTTTTCATACTGATTCAGGTAGAATGCCTAGACTAATACTTTCCATTCTCTTTTAGAAATGTATCACAGTATACTGTTTACTTAACTACCATTAAATCAAGATACTAGTATTATCCATAATACCAATAAAATGCTAGCTTCTCATTTCTATAAGGCAGCATAGTAAGAACTGATACAGGAAGAATTTCAGAAGTCACTAATTAAATGTCTTCTGGAATGAAGATCCAAACTATAAGGAAAAAGTAACACTCTCAGTCCTACAAATGACAAAAACGTACTGGGTTTCACTACAGAATGCCATTAATGGCAGTCCTTTGACAGTCATACAAAAGTCATAATACCTGTTTAAATTAGGAAATACTTTTTCAAACTTACACTAGAGAATACAGCAAAGCACATGAAGTTTTTTTTATTAACACATGAAGGAAGCGCTTTGTGGAAAATTAAAAGATGTGCAGGTGGTAACTGTGCAAGAAGAGACATCATCACAATGTAGAGAGGATTTGGAGGATTCAGGAAAAGAACAAAGAAGAAAAGATTAAGACATGATACCAAAATCAGCACATGAGCACTAAAAGGCTTTAAGCAACTTAAAAGAGTCACAATCAGTTAGCAAATGATCCCAGGCAAGTCCCCACTTCTGCTGATAAGATTTTTTTCAAACTTCATTAAAGAAAGCCTCCCAAAGATTTATGAAAGTAGAAAGTATTCAGTACCAACTTATCTCAGCACACAGCTCTCTCCAGTGGCATTGCAGACACTTGCAACTTCCACAAAATAAGACCCAACTTTAAGTTTCAGCATTTTTCCAGATGTTAATGTTGTCATTTTTCTTTTAATAAAACTGTCTCTTGTTTTATGCCACTTATGAAACAGCATTTTCACTGAAACACACTTGATTAAAAAAAAAATATTAGAAACTATATAAAATACTTCACCATTAAACCATTCAATAACCTAAGGAAAAATAAAACTGACTTACTATTGCAGGATCTCTGCTTTCACACTTCTACTCAAGACTAAGTAAAAGAGACTATAGGAATTAAAATTGCTTATTTCTGTGCATGGCTGCAGGAAAAGAAATTACGGAGAGATAAAAACTGGAAGGCAATAGTAAAAGAATCTGACAGAGAAAGAAGAGTGTAGGCTGACTAAATATGATTTTAATAAAACACACATCTGCAATATATTTGTCAGTTAGTCAAGTACTAGGGAAAACATTCGTTAGGTGGTCACATTATGCAACCACACTATACAAAACCTTAAGAAAAGACAAACTATGACTAGTCCTCAGAGTGTTCAAACAGAAGTGATTTGGTGATGTACACAACTCCAGCAGGGGGGTAACAGGCAATGTCCATGCCAAACGAACAAAATTAAGCTTTAAGCTTGACTGGGGTGCAAGAAAAGTTTTTATACTACTAAGTGAACTCCAACAGCCACTTAGTGAAGTTTTAAGTAGTAATTAGAGCCCTCAAGACAGGTCAGTTCTACCACAAAGACAAGGAAATACAAAAATAAAGATAGAACTGAAGCCAAACTGAGATATCCACTGTAAAAAAGCTTAACGAAAGAAAAGAAAAAAGGAAATTGCACTTCAGTAGCTAGAATCAAAAAGGAAAAAGTACTGCTGTATAGTAATAACTGTAAAGAAAGAAGTTACTGAAGTATCCTATAAAGTCAGCTGAATACCCATTTTCAAAGAAATGACAGGTAAAACTTGTCTGTGGTAACTGGTAACAGGTATCTTTAATCAGAAGCTACTGTGTCTACACTAACAAACTTCCCATTTTCAAATCAAAGCAACTACATAGGCACCATCCAAGAATTCATGAACCACTGTGGAATGCAAAGCTTTTTAAAGGTATTTAAAAATTAAGGTGCAGTACCCTTCAATTTAAAAAATTTAAGTTTATTTCAAAAATTAAGGTATACTGCAAGAAAATAAAAGCAGCACTCCCATTAATAATGCAGAGCAAAAAACTAATAATACTACCACTAGAGCTGCACTAGTTTGATATCAATAATATTTTAAGAGTTTAAGAAAATATCTGCATGCTGAAGACAGAATTTCAAAAACAAAGATAAATGTAACATCTAGGCTTATCATATTACCCTGGGACAATTTATATTTGGTTAATCTGTGATAAAACAATTAGCACTTTCCTTGCACCAGGTATTGTTTATTATGGAAGCATTCAATTAGAAATCATAGACAGACGGATGCAGAGATGGATGAGATTGTCATTCAGTAAAACACTGAAAGGAAAGTTTAGAGAAACAGAAATGTTTGGAAATATAAAGACTGCATATGAACACCTAAACAAGAATATACTCACTAACTGAAAAACAATCAGCTGTCAGGGGAAAATAATAGGATTCTAAAGAGTAGTCCAGTGCCTAAGTCCAAGTATAGTCTCAGGGTGATTATTCTACTCAGCATTAACTCCAGGACAAGGTATTTCAAGAACCTCCTCTCCTCACTGAAGATACTCAAGCACTATTTGGACACAATCCTGTGCAATGTGATCTAGAGCAACCCTGCTTGTGAGCAGAGAGGTTGCACCAGGTGACCCATTGTGGTCCCTTCCAACCAGACGCATTCTGTGATTCTGTGGAACAAACAAACAAAGCAACCCCCAGAAACCCAAAACTTCAACAGCTAACACCCATTTTAAGGTACTGGCAAGAACTTGCTAGGAATACTGTGGGCAGCCACCAGCACCTATAATCCAGATAATATAAACTGGGAGAAGCGCTCATGAAGTCTATCACGAGAACAGCAGGCGCACAGAGACAACGAGACTGCCGGGAGGGTAAGTAGAAAAGAGGCAGAAATCACCATAAGTCACACAAATACCAGGAGATCCCACCTTGGTTCAAAGAAAATGAACCACCATAAGACAAAAGGTCAAAGATAAATAGCTCAAAGAAGAAGAACTGATCATGAGAGGCAGACTCCTAGTTTTTAAATTAAAATTTAAGAATGACTTTCTTGTCAATATCTGAAACAAAATATCCAAATAGAATACGGTACCACTTGATCAATATGCAGAGATTAGCCCCTCGCTTTCATATGGTATGTTCGAAAAGCAGATCATGAACCCCACAAAACATTCTTCTTCCAGAACCCCCAGAAACACTGGAAGTTCTTAGGCTGGTACTCCAAAAGAAGAGAAGAGCTGACAACCAGCCTAGACATCAAAATTCCAAAATATCACTGGTTTATGGTCATAATATTGACACAGCTGTCTTTTACCAGGGAAAATACTTTAAGATGTAGTAATGCAGGAATTATTTGTTTCCTTCCTCCAACTGCTAGAAAAGAATGGGGGAAAAGAGGCAGGAATTACTATTATTTTCCTTTACATTAACTATTTTTGAAACAGAGTAACAAAAAGCAGTCATAGAAACCTCAGATACCTTGCATTACATAAGTTCAAATGATTAACAGCTGTAGGACGCACACAAGTGGAGGAAAAAAAGACAGGCAAGGATGGCATGGAAGCCATGAGGAAAATAGGGGAATGTAACAGGAAGAGGAAGACAACTACAACACACAGACATCAGGCACAAATCAAGTTTAACCTCTGTGTTGCCCCTTGGGAGGAAACAACACTTGGTACTATTTTAGTGGACCATTTATTTGGCAAAAAGTGCCTTACTGAGTCTTATGAAACTTAGTTGGTTTTTTGTTTTGTTTTGGGGGTACTGGTAAGAATTAAAATTAAACAAACATCCCCCCAAGGAAGAAAAAAACCCCAACACTAAGAATACTAAAAAAAAGAAAATAAAATACTAAAGAGAAATAAAATAACCAACTAAATTTTTTTAAAAAGCAATACCAGTATGCTACCACAGAAGCAAAATAGCATGTAAAATTTCCCAATGGTCAATAAATACAAAGTTGCTTTTGTAACAAGTCAGAATTTAAATACCTAAATGAGATGCACTTCCATTCCCAACTTTGCATATAATATAAAAAAATACAAAATTATATGCTTTACATCCTACTGCAAATTATTTGATACAGAATTACTGAAGATCAAACAGAGAATGCTACTGGGAGGGATTGAACTGTATGTAACACCTAAAAAGAAGGCATGGGTATTCAACTGCAAAGTTGGATGTTGTTCTACACAACAGTGCATCCATTCCTAGTCAATATGAATTATAAACATTTATATTATAACTGTATATAGCAATCTTAGTACTAAAACGACATTCAGCTGGGTGTTTTACAAATAGAAGTTGTCTACCCAGATGGCTTCTATCAGTTCAGCTTTTCTTCCCAGCTAAAACATTTTATTTTGCTTTTTGCAAAACTGTGACAGAACAGCAGACTGAAAAAGATAACTGTGTCCCAAAGACAGAGAAAGAACCCATAACTGATCACAAAGCACAAATCAGATGAAGACATACTACAATGCCTACAATCAGGTGAACTAAGTGCATTATAAGACCGCAAGGACGTGCAGTAGTTTCGCAATCTAGTCACCTACGGTCATATATGGATCTATCAGTAAGATCGCTTTAAAAAAAAAAAAAAAAGCTGAATATTCTCTTAATATTTAAGTCTTAACTAACCTTTGACACCTACCTCAACACTCAACCAACACGTAAGTTCTCTGCCAATAATACACTGACTCCTGTAACTTTATCTAATACAGCTATTCATCCCTTACAATTATTTAGCGCTATGGGGTTGAATGGGGTTGAATTTTCACAGAATGGCTGAGGTTGGAAGAGAACTCTGGAGGTCACCTGGTCGAACCTCTCTGCTGAAGAAGGGTCACCTAAAGGGTCACCACAAGAAGTGCATCCAGATGGCTTTTGAAGATCTCCCAGGATAGGGACCTCGCAAAAGCCCAGAGCAACCTGTGCTGGTTCTTGACCACCATCACAGTGAAAACATTCTGAACGAACCTCCTGCATTCCAGTTTGTGCACATTGCCTCAGGATCTATTACTGGGCACCACTGAGTGGAGTCTGCGTCTTCTTTGTATCCCATTTTCAGAAATTTACATACGTTAGTACATTTTAACCCTGGTTTTTGTATAAACAGGAGCATATGTACAGCTGTGTCAACTTTCTTGACAGTAAATTTCCAAGCTCCGGTTTGTTTTCTGTTTTGAAGTTCATGTTTAATATTTAGTTATCCTTCAGTTGCAACTCATCAATCATCTTAGGACACAAGCAGATGGAATGAAGCTGCATTGGAGGAAGTTCAGACTGGACCTTAGGAAAAGGTTCTTCACTGACGGGTGATCAGTTACCCCAGGGAAGTGGCCATGGCACCAAACCAGTCAGGGTTCAAGAAGCGTCTGGACAACACTCTTAACTATATGATTAAGTTTTAGGTAGTCCTGTGTGGAGCAGGTAGTTGGACTTAAAAACCCTTATGAGCTCCTTCAAACTTGACAGTTTCTATGGTTCTATGCCACATTTGCTGCACAATGACAGACAAACTCGAGGCATGCATCAGCGTGTGACCTGTGCTTCAGTCAGGTTCAGATCTGGGCTAATGTGCAGTAAGGACATACATCTCACTTTACTAGATTGGATCACTGCCTTACAGGACCCTGTAACCCACTCCCAAGAAGACCACCCCTCCTACCCAGGAGAGCTCTAACAAAAAATCAAACCAAAAACAATGATGAAAAATTGTATACACTCCCCACTGGATTGTGTTCAATTGATAGAAACCACTAGGACAAAAGTAACACCTACAGGAAACTAATGCTTATTCATTTCAAAAGGACAAAGTTCTCAACTGAAAGGAGGAAGTTTTAAATTATTAATAAATAAATACAGCTGCTTGCACCACAGCTGTAAGCATACAATCATGATATAACAGTTCAGAGAGTTTCTACCTATTACCTAAGGTACAAGAACTGTTCATGCACACACAAGAACTGTTCATTGCTCTCTCCTTATTCCCCTGAAGTTAGAAGGTTAACATAGCCAAACCAGACTAACAAACACATCTGGTAAATCCTGCTGACAGCTGAATCCATCACTAATCCACCTGTCTGCTAACAGCCAGATGTTGCTGTTTCTTTAGCACAAAAAGCTGGATTTGTTCACACCTCAGCCAGATTCACAGCTCAAGAGCAGTCTGTCTTAATTAAGACAAAAAAGCTCAGCTTACCACAGAAACAGCTGAGGTTTGGACACACTTCGACTAACTCCACTGGAGAGACCAACAAACTCTATCAGACAAAAGGACTAGAAAGCTTAGGGGTTACAGGAGAGGCATTCAACCAACAACCAAAAGTAATGACAGAGGGAAGAAAAAGGGGGGAAAAAAAGGAAAAAATAGAAACAAAACACACAAAACATTCCAAACAAACAAACAAAACCCCACCGCCATACACCACAGCTGACATACCCTGTCAACCTTGAGATTCCTAAATTGCACAAAGTACATAAGTGTCTGAAGGAAGGGCATCAACAGGATGGAGCCAGGCTGGTCATCCTGGTGCCGAGCAATAGGACAAGAGGCAACGGACAGAAACTGACCCACTAAGTTCCATCTGAACACGAGGAAGAAGTCCTTTTCCATAGGGGTGACTGAGCACTGAAACAGGCTGCCCAGAGAAGTTGTAAAGTCTCTTCCTCCAGAGACATTCAAAAGCCACCAGCACACAGTCTCAAGTCATGTGCTCTCAGGGACACTGTTGGAGCCAGGGGGCTGGACTAGGTGACCTCCAGTAGTCCCTTCCAACCTTATCTGTTCTATGACCCTGTAAAGCCTATGATGTGTTGAAGAAGGTGAGAGAGGAAGCACACTGTACAATGAAGGATTGGAAGCTCAAGAGGTATGAGGACAAACTAGACAGAAGTCACTAAAGGAAGACCAGAGTAGAAAGATCAGTTGCAGTTGGCAGTAGGAGAATGCAGCCCCAGCAGATCTCAGTCCTTTCCAGAGCATACAATGTGCCAACACCACCTTACACTGCCCTTATACCAATAAGAAATACTTGCAAGAACCCACCGAAAAGGTCTCATACCTCACCCCACCTAAAGCTGCCAAAAGAGAAAAATTCATCTCTACAAACAGCATTCCACCAATTAGTCAGCTACAAAGCTAAAGGTTACAACCTAAAGACTGACAGGAGCACATCCATACTGCGAATTTGTTTACCAAGTTTGATTAAAAAGGAACAATGAAAATACAGAAGTAGTTGTAAAATCACTTATTAAGAATTAAGAAACAGATTTAAAGTCTCTTATACAATATTAAAGAGAATACACAAAAAGGAGCTGATACACCTGATCCTTCACTACTTTTTTTCCACACCACAGGATTTCTTTCTCATTCAAAGCAAAGCTTTTCAACTTTTCTCCTTATAATTTTATGTGTGTCCCTTATTCGACTCTATTTAAGCTACAGTCTGAAGAGACCTAATTTCCTACTGGGCTTTGGTAAGGTTTCATGGCTGTACTATGTTAGCATACCATAAAAATTAACTTGTTTTCACAACACTTTAACTAATTTTTCATAGAAATAAGTATTTGTCTCATTTCATAGATTACTAACCCAAGATACAGACTGAAATTTAAGAACTAGCAACCAATTTTACTTGTACAGTCAGGAATTTAGGAGGAGGAATTTAGGACACAACTTTTAAAGTATGCCAATTTATCCAGTGCTACATCTAAAACTAAAGCATCTGTTGAGCCAGGCAGCAGTAGTCCGGGTCTAGAGCCTGTCTCCCAGGAAATCAATGCACTACTAATAGGCTCTTGTGGGAAGTTTGGTTTAAACAGACTTGCCTGAGATCACAAGAAACCGACAGAAGGAATGAATTCCAGTATCCCAAAGTGACATTCAATCATTCAAATTACTAGATATGCTTCTCCCTTCCCACAGTCCCCTGTCAATTCGTTTTACATTTCCCAGCTTTTGGAAAATATGTGCGCAGACTTTGATATGCAGCTGTAACTCCTAAATACAGCGGGTTGAAAAAAACCCCAAGACTAGTCGTATAAATAAAGACTACCATAACATATACTTAGAAGGAAAGAAATTAACTTTAACTGTTCACTATTTTTAAAAAGAATTAGCAATTTTGATATTGTTTTAAAGCTTTTTTGTATGTAACATAGAAGATTCAGGGGGCAATGGTCCATTAAGAAATAAAAAGTCACTTTAAATGTGCTTTTATATGTATATACAAAATGCAGTATGGACAACCTAATAGAGAACTTACTACAGGCAACATTGGTAACTTTGAGGAAAACTTCCAAAATGTTTTGTATTCTCAAAGTACAGACCAGCCAGTCATGAAAAGAAGAGTGCAGAATATTTCTTTCCAAGAACTGTACATGCATCAAAATCTCTTTTCTTAGTTCTTGGAAGCATTTCTGTAACTGGAGTAATTACAAACTGCATGATCCAAGTTGGGCAAATGGAAGAAGAAATGCATCTCCTGGTTGTTGTCTCTTTGAAAGACTTCCTCACAACTCTTTTGAAGAGTCCATCATTGGCTTATCTATTCTTTCTTCCATTTTGAAAACACAGGAAAGCAAAAATTACAGCCTGATTCTGACCAGTTCAAACTCAGAGGTAGAAAAGCAAATGTAAACTTCATTTTGTACCATGAATTAAGTGAATTAAGCACTTTGGGCAGTCCACACACATTACCCCTCACGAAAGTTTTCACAAAATGATGACAGAAAAAGCTATAGTTACTTCCATACACTTTGTTTCTGTGGTCAGGGACTACATATAATGCTTTATCCTTAACTACCAAGTAACAAAATCAACAAAATTATCAGAGAAAATATCACACCTAATGACAAGCTGTCTAGCAGCTCTGTACATTTTCCCCCAGAAAAGTCTTTGAAATTTTACATAGGCAGATGCAGAAAAATTTAAAAAAAAAAAAAAAATCCTAAACGTAATTACAAGTTTCCATGAAGTGTCTTCTGCTCAATTCTCATAACTGACAACAATTCAATTATTTTTTGTTCAGAACGAAAACCTAACACATGCGGTGACAAAGACTTCCTAGAAATCTGACAGTCGTCATTGGAATGTACATCTAAGTAACAAAGAGTACTAACAGAAGTGAACGGTCAAACTCAAGGTTTGGACCAAAGATTACATACAGGAAGTTTTGGTGTAAATTTTTTTCAGGGCTTCCTCATGCACAATATATTTCTACTTACTGTGGGTAACCATTAAGTTTTTGATTGGGTTTTTCCTTTTAGTAATTTTTTACTTGTTCCCTTTCTTTCTAAGACTTTCAGGATGAAGGGTTTTGACACTGAAGTGAGCTACAACGTGGATATAACTGGGATGTCTCAGAGAGAACCAAAGGCTACATTGGCAGAAGTTGCGGACAAGCAGCTTGTCAAGAGTCACTTCCTAAGGTATCACATTTTAGCTGAACCAAATACCCTTTAAAAGAGCTACAGACTCCTGTCCCCAGCACAAGAAGGACATCAGGCATCAAGTCCAGAGGAGGGGCACAAAGTTGGTAAGAGGTATGGAACACCTCTCCTATGAGGAAAGGCTAAGAGAATTGGGATTGCTCAGCCTGAAGAAGAAAAGACTTCAGGCTGACCTAGCTGTGACCTTCCAGGACATGAAGGGAGCCTACAAGAAAGATGGATGGACTTTTCACGAAAGCATGTAGTGACAGGACAAGAATGATTTGCTTCAAACTGAGAGTAGGTTTAGATTAGATATTGGGGGAAAAATTCTTAACTCTGAGGGTAGTGAGACAGTGGAAAAGGTTGCCCACAGAGTTTCTGGATGCCCCATCTCTGGAAGTGTTTAAGGACAGGCTGGATGGGGCCCTGAGCAATCTGGTCTAGTGGAAGGTTCCCTGTCCATGGCAGGGCAATTGAAACCATATAATCTTTAAGGCCCCTTCCAACCCAGGCCATTCTATGTTCTATGAAAATGTAGTTTAGGTGACTACAATGGAAGCAATTAAAACAGTAACATTTTTGACTGCTAACTTCATGGGGTTTTTTTTTTTTTTTTGTCCATCAAAAAGCATGAAAGTGAAGCATCTAATTTCAGCAGCAGAAACATTCACCAGGATTCCTAATTAAGTCAGAGAAAAAGTACACACAGTTAGTATTGTCTGGAATCGATCTTTAAAGAACAGGGTCTGAATTAGAAAACCCCAGATGGGGTCCTGATCCCTGGTTATGGTACTCCCGTATAAATGGTGACAGACACAAGATGATTAGTACAAACATCCCCATCTGTTCCCAATGAGGTATGGCATTTTTAAAATTATTATTTCTTGAAGCATATTAATGCCAAAGTTGTTGTGAGCTGAAAAAACAGAACCGAAGATCAGGCAGTATTAAACAAGCAGAATGTTTTTCCAGTCCTTGGGGTGGGATGCAGAAGAGTAAATTCCACAGATGGGGATAAAGTAATAGCAGTCTTAACCCTCAGAACCTACTTCAAGGACTTCTTCACACTTTACAAAAGGCTGAAAAGCAGTATACATTGAGACAGACAGTAATAACCTTTAAAAAGAATGGAGGTGCTAACATTTTGATTCTTAGAAATGAAACTAAAATATTACTTGTATTTCATTAAATTCTTTCAAGTTGGATTTATTACAGCAAATATTTGCATAAACAGCTTTTTTTATTGTGGAAACCCTAATGTTCCAAAGAGGTTTTGAAACAAACCACTAACTTCCTAAAATAACAAAGTTAATTTTCATTCATACACCTCACTTTTCATATATTTTTTTCTTATTTTTACTTGACAGAACTGTTTTAAGTTCTGTTCTTAGTAACAGAGCTAAGCAGATAAAAAACACCTCAGCTTTTCTATAAGACTACATTCAACTGAAGAGGCTACCAATGGAAAAGCAATAGGTATGTAATTTGTATACATGTACAGCCTTGACTTTTAGATGTCCAATCTCTGAGGGGAAAAAAAATATTTTTTTTAAGCATATATTTTACAATTCTTTAAAAGCCTTGATTCCTTCCAGGATCTGTCAGTGTTGTTCCAACAGTCCAGAGGGTCTACACACCTGGAAAATTAACACACTTCACCACTAAGGACTATCATACTAACACACCTTTTAAAAATTTCCTCAGTTTTCCCTTACCACTTAGTTTTAGAACTGACTGAAAGCCTCCAATGTTCTCTCAGTCTATCTAAAGATTACTTTAGGTTGCAGTATTGACATTTTGTGCTAAGAGTAAAAACACCATTACTTTAGATATCTGTTAAAAGGAGAATGACACTGACAAGTGGTAAGATAAAGTTCCACATATCAGAAGTACTTTTTGATTCTAAAAAGGAACTACCCTGAAGGTAGCAGGAAAGACATACCTTCCTCTTTCTTGGCATAATATTTGGGGCAAGCAATATAAAGGGATAAGAATATTACAGTGAAATGATAGGGAAAAATAATGAGTTGCAGTATCACATTTTCCTTCCACCTCCAATTCTGCACGCTTTTACTGTTCAGCTTTACATTTTCGTATTTGTTGCTCCCATGAAAATTCTCCTTGTGCAACAAGTAGTCTTTATCACCTCTTCCAATTCAGGTTTAAAGGAAAAAAAATAACTCCAAACACCTTTAAATGAAAAACCTTTACTAAACCAGAAGCCTCAAACATACTCATACATCCTCTTACTCTTCTGTATGACTATAAATTGTGTGGCTGAAGAAAGAGCGGAAAAAGGGATAACCTGAAAGCCTGGTAGAGAGCAACATATCCCAAAAGAAAATGCATCTCTCCCAATCAACAGGAGGTAACAGAACCTCCTGTTCTATAGATAAAAACAGATAATGCCTGAGGTTATGCCCATATTTCATTACTGTGCTTTTCCAAATGCTAGCAATGACTGTTGGCTTTTATATGGTTAATTACAGCTTAATGACAACTTGAGTGACTTGCTCAATTTCAGTCCATAAGGACGCATGTTACATTAAGTCTAAATTCAATATTTACAAGAGAAAAAAGAAGTTGCATACAAGTGCTAAACATATGATTACCCATTTTAATTTATTTAGTTGTTTCATCAAAAACTGAACTATAGTTTACCCAGTCCATATACTAACAAGTAAAGAGGATGCAAGAAACACATAGGCAAATACTCCAACATAGGATCTATATAAAAAATCCCAAACAAAACACCACACCACACCCAGACACATCATACCCACCCAAAACCCTACAGTGATTAAGTTCAGCCTTGCTTCAGACATGGACACAAGATGTCATGCAAGTGCTAAAGTACTCAACTACTTTCTCTAGCAGTGCATCCTTTCAAACGCTGTGATGAACACAATACACACACCTCTGCTAAACCGCCTTACCTGATGGCCTGTCACTGTCAGTCTTCTTTCAGGTGGTCTGAGCGTGGCATACATTCAGCTCTTTCACCTCTTCTTCAAGAGTTACTTTACATAGTATAATATCAAGCATATCTAGAGTACATACAAAACATACCAGGCAAAATTTCTACCACCTGAAAACTGAACAACTCCACTAGTCTGGAAGGGGAAAACCTGAAAGAATGCACATCGTCTTACTCCCTTCCCAAAACGTGATTTGACACTCGTTTTCAACTGTAAAGCCACTCAAATTTTCAACGCTCCTTCTACTCCATCCCCAGCGAAAAGAAATCAATTACAGCCAAAGCACCTACTCGGCAAGCGCAAAACAAAGACCAACACGAGAACGCTTCAGCAGTTGTGTTAAATGGGAAAACACAACGCCTAACTAAATAACCACAGCTCTCAGAAAGCAACCATGCAGCAAGCAAGCATAAAAGTCAGAATAAGGTTGGCAACACAAAATCCAGCTCTGGAGGAGCTGGTCTGCTCCGGTTTAATCTTCCAGGACTGTTCACTGTCATTAATTGTTGATTTGTTTTGAAGAACAGATAGTGATTTATTTGCAGCGGGATGAAGTTACGGACCTAAATTCCTGACCGGAGGCTCTCAACGTAAACAATACATAACCTATAAATTAACCATTCTCCATCTGGCAATTCAGATGTAAAATTCATAGTTTTCCATCTACCAGGCGGCCCCCCCGCCACCCCCCCAGCTCCCCTCCGTCCTCCCTTCTCGAGCGCTTTCTAACAGAGCCTGATGCAAAGTGGGAGGGAAAAAGAAAGAGGAGGAAAGGAAGGGGGGAAGGAAAAAAAAAACCAAGCCAGCATGAAAGAACCGGCCTCGCACACAAGTAGGAACCCACCAAACCGCGGTCCCCGGCAGCTCTTCCCGCTGAGGAGCACTGGGAAGTGCGGTGCGGAAAGAGCGAAGCGGGCGGGGAGAGGACGGGGATGTCCCCGTGCTCAGCCCGGGCAGCAGCCGCGCGGGGCGGCGGGAGCCCCGCGCTGCCCGCGGAGCGGGGACCAGGCCGGCTGCCCGGGGCAGGCAGGGAAGGAGGGGACGCCCGGGGCAGGGAGGAAAGGGACACCCGGGAAGCCGCGATCACTCACTCACTCACTCACTCTCAGCCACGGGCGAGCAGCCTCCCCGCCCCCCCCTCCCCCCCGGCCACTTCGCGCCGCGAGGAGCCACCGGCGCTGGGTGCGACACCGCCCGCCGGGCCACCGGGGCGAGGGGGTGACCCCCGGGCCCCCCAGCCAAGGTCACCCCATCGCCCGGAGTGCCGGGCGGGAGAGGGAGACAATTTAGTATTTGACGGCGGCCACGGAAAAGGGGGGAGGGGAGCAGCCCCGCGGAGGGGCGAGGGGGATGGGAAGGGGGAGCTCCACCACGGGCCAAGGGGAGCTCTGCCCTCCCCCTCCGCTCCCCGTCCTCCTCCAGCGCTGGCCGCGGAGCTCGGTCCGGGCGGGCGCTCCCCACGCCCCCGGGAAGGGAAAATGGAGCGGGGACGGGGTGGGGGTACCCGCGGCCGAGGTGCCGCGCTCCTTACCCCGCCGCAGCCGCCTCGCCTCGCTGGTCGCAGGCGAGTCCGCTCCGCGCTGCCGCCGCTCCGGGCTCGGAGAGGCGCTGCCGCCGCCGCCGCCGCAGCCAATCGCCGCCAGCCCCCTCCCCTTCCGCAGCTCGCCCCGGTCCCCCTGCCGGCTTCAAAATGGCGCCAACTCGTCTCCGGCTGCTCCAATGGAACCGCCGAGGGGAGCGAGCGCGGCCAGCGCGGGGCAGCAGCGCCCCCTGCCGGCCCGCGCGGCAGCACCCACGGCCCGCGGCCCGGCCCGAGAGGGGCTGAGGGTGGGCCCGGGCCGGCTCCCGCCGGTGCGCGCCCTGTGCGCGACTGAGGCAAGCACTTCCCCAAAACGACGAATTGTTAAAGGATTGTTGTGAAAAAATAAGGAATAAAGTCGCTTAACTGCGGAGAAAAAGCGGAAAAAGTAGCATAAGTCATTCACCTAGCCCTTTGCTCTTGCTTCAGCGAGTGCAAGAGTTTGATGGGTGCCCTTACAGGAAAACGCAATCAGAAAAGCAACGTGGTTTCTTCTCGCCGCTACAGCTAAAAGGGTTCATTCATTGTAGAACCATAGTATAAGTTGGAAGGGACCCATCGAGTCCAGCTCCTGGCCCTGCACAGCATCATCCCCAAGAGTCACACCGTGTGCCGCAGAGTCCAAACTCTTCTTTGTCCAAACTCTTCTTGAACTCTGTCAGGTTCGATGCTGTGAGCACTGCCCTGGGGAGCCTGTTCCAGTGCCCAACCACCCTCTGGGAGAAGAACTTTCTCCTGATGCATCAGGACAGCATGTGTTTAGAGGATCATGGTTTAAAAAACACAAATCACACTTAACAGATCTGCTGAAATATACCCACGACTTTGTCTAGTGTGAGAAACACTTCAACAGACTGTTAGCCAAGACATTGTAGTAGTGTTTTGAATCTTTCAGGAAGTCCCTTCAAGCTTTCTGAACTTGCTAATACATTGTAACCAGCATGCTTTATCTTCATTCAGCACTAAACTACCTCATTGTGCAATACAGGTTACATCAGCCCAACAAGAACTATTACATACAAATCGCTTTTCAGGCCCCAAAACTCCTCTTTTTTGTATGTTTTTTTCCAGAGACTTATACCTGGTCCACTCCTTCTGGGGAAGAAAAAAAAAAAGTAGAGACATAAAAGAATGGACGGTTTGTCCGACAATTTTGGAGTCAAGATATAACTTTTTGATGCAGGTTGAACAATTTCCCTTCAATTTTCCCCATTGCTTCTATCTGGGCTCAACGAGTATAAAGCCGTAGGTTGGGGAACACATCCTTTCCCAGCGGAGCACTTGCAAGCGTGTGCAGGGATACTTACAAAGCAGCAGAAAATTGAAATACTCTTTGAACTCTCTTAACGCAGCTATTGAAATTGCAAACCACAGGGTGTGACTGTGAAAGTAACCAGTGAGCTAAGATGCTCCGTAGGCAAACATTTTGCTCCGTTTTTCTGATGGAGCAGGTCACAGCAGCCCCGGATCAGGACGCCAGGAGCGGCGGACGCCCCTCGGAGCGGGACAGGGCGCTGAATAACGGGACGCTGCACCAGGCACGCTCCGCCCTTGTTTCCCGCCTGCACCGAGACGCTTGGTGATTTTGGGGTTCGGCATTTTAGAGGTGACTCTTCGCTCGCCCTTTTCCGTCTCGGGTTCGCAGTAGCGTGCGCGGCCCTGCGGAGGGAGCCCGTCCGCCACCGCCGCTCGCTCACCCGCGCTCAGCGCCTTGGAGAGCGCCAGGAACCAACGCACTGCCTGCGGGACAGGGAAACACGCACCCACACCCTTTTCCACGCGGTGCCACCAGGAAAGAGCTGCACAGCCTGGGGAATGTGGACATACTAAAAAGTATTGCCCACATTCCCCACGAGAAATGTTGCATGTCTCATGGAACTGGTGACTCTAAGCAGCCTTGCTAAATTTTAGGGGATTTGCCACCTCCTGGAAGTGTAGGCAGGTTGTGTTACTTACAGAAACTGTATACCTCAGAAAGATTAAAAATACTTGTGCAAAGTATTTTGCTTGCAGTAGGACGTATAGGTAATGTCAGTGCCACAGAACTTCCAAGACCAGGTCTTTTACACAAAACCGTAGAATCATTCAAGGTTGAAGACCTTTAAGACCTCAGTGCCCAACCATTGGCCCAGCACTGCCGAGTCTACCACTAAACCGTGCCCCCAAGTGCCACATTTACATGTCTTCTAAATACCTCTAGGGATGGTGACACCACCACTTCCCTGGACAGCCTGCTCCAGTGCTTGACCACCCTTTCATTGAAGAAATTTTTCCTAATATCCTAAACCTCCACTGGCACAACTTGAGGCAATTTCCTCTTGTCCTGCCACTTGTTACTTGGAAGAAGAGAGTGATCCCCTCTGTACTACAACCTCCTTTCAGGCAGTTGTAAAGAGCAGTAAGACTCCCACAGCCTCCTTTTGCACAGACAAAACAACTCCAGCTCCCTCAGTCATGCTCCATAAGACTTATGCTCCAGACTCTATGGGCTGAAGAAACTTTCCACATCTCAGGGTTCGAGTGACAATGATGAACATAGTCAAAGAGCACCCTTAAACAGCAGTATTCTTCTCACAGCCTTCTGTCTGTTAAAAACATTGTGAAAACAGAAGACTGCAGTGACAAGGGCCTTTTAGTCCCTACTTTATCAGATTGACAGTCTCTTCCCTTGGATCATTTTAGTTATTTTTCTCAATTCATTCTCTAAATTTGTTGTGTCCTTGCAGGCTAGAACTGTGCACTGTATTCAAGATATGGGAACATTGAAATTTCCCTCAGAGCAGGGAACTGCTTTCTGTCTTGCCCTCAGTACTATTCCTGATGACACCTTACATCTCTGTTGTTTAGGTTTGTTTTGTTTTGTTGGGTTTGGGTTTTGTTTTGTTTGTTTGTTTGTTTGTTGCTGGTTTTTTGTTGGGTTGGTTTGTTTTTTGTTTTTTTGGTTTTTTTTTCTTTTTTTCTATCATTCCTGTTGCAGTTTCAGTTAAAGATTTCAGAGAGCTGACATCAGCAACTTCAAGATTTCATGAACTTAGACCTCCAGGTTTGACAGGTAATTCTATGCTTTACCTTACCCTGATCTACTTATCAATGCCTATCTTTTTACCCATCCCCTTTTGTGAGGCCTTCTGGAGTTCTTTACACCAGCAGAGCATCTGATTATCTAAAAGAGTTTAACATCATGCAAGTATCATTCTGTGTGCATTCCCTTTACTGGGTCATTGATTAAAATCAAAGACGGTTGCATAAAACAACATAAATAAGCCCAAACATTTCTGGGAGAGAGATTTGCTGACTTTTCTCCACCTGAGAAAGTAACCAAAAGCAGTAATTCTGCTTCCATCCTTCAACCATATTTCCAGCTCAGCATAGGACATTTACTTTAATTCCATGACAATTTTGTTTGACAGCTTTTAGTAAGAAAGCTGTGCAAATACTCTTTGAAAATACAACTATGTTCCCTGGTTTGTCCTTGTCCATGCCCTCCTGACTCTCAAACCTGCTGGAAGTGCGTGACTGTGTCACCATCTCCCTTCACAGAAACTACACTGGCCCTTTCCCAACATATTGTCTTCATCCATTGGCCCTGCAATCATACTCTTTTATGGTACTGGCCTTTCAGTGTAAGTAGGAACAACTGTCAAGGTAATATCAGGCTTGTGAAAATGATACTTTTGTTTCCAGAATAGATAAAACACTTCCCTTTGTTTCTCTTTTAATTGTGACTCTAAAACAATTGCATCAAAAGCATTTGACTAGCAAAACAATTCAGATTAAATATATGTAATTTATATACTGAGTCCTTCACAGTGGAAGGGGCTTTAGACATGTAGGAAGGAGATTTTCTACTTGCAAGTGTAGTGATTTGTCTTAGAGAAAGAAAAATTTGTTAATTTATTTGTGTTCCTCTTCAACTAAATAGTTGATACTATTATGAACATGAGTTAACTTTGCAACTAATTTTAGTATCTCATATGTCTCTTAAGTAATTTGCAAGGAAGCCACATGGAAACAGTGACTTTAGAAGACTGGAATTTTTAGACTCTTACTGTCTATGTGTGTGCTGTCTCCAACACTATCTCCTTGTAAACAGACATCAAATAGCTGAATAAGACAGTGATGCTCAGAATCTACTAGTTTCAATATACATGCAATATAAATTCTGAAGTTTGAAAGTTCAGTCTTAGTGCTAACAAGTCTGATTCTACCAGAAATACCTATTTGTGCCTGTCTTCTGGCTGTTTTCTAATAGGAAGACAAGAGTCATTAAGTACTATATGGTATTTCACAAAAACAAGCAAACCAAACCAAACAAAAAACAACAAGAACAAAGCTAGAGAGGATATGAGGATGTGATGTTATTCTTCAGGGCAAGGATTGCAGAAAGCCTTTCACCCCACCTACTTATCTGCTTTCTTCATTAAATAGTTAATAGCTACACTGGGACACCATAAAGATTAAATGACCTACTAAAGTAAGGCAGACTATTAAAGCAAGAAGCATTACCCCCTTACAAAACTTGTCCTCAGTAGTCAGCTGTAGATGTATCTTTATCTCTGACTTCTTCCTAAAGAGGTCATTGCCTATTTGGACACATGTATGGGAAGAGAACAATAAAATGCTTCACGTTACAGTAGTCACAGAAGAAAAAACAAAATTTAGATTTTTAATGTCCTAAAACAGAATCAGTTTATTCACTGCAGCCAGGAAGTGATGGTGCCTATTTTGCCAGACAGGGCATCCTTTATGCCTTTATGCCTTAACTCAACAAATCAACAAATCAAACCATCTTGCCATCTGATAGGAACAGGTTAGAGAGCATTAATGCACAAACTTTACATCTTCTGAAACAAGTCTGTTTATGGCTTCATAGCTGCTTTGTTGCTAAATGTCATGGAATCTTCTTGCTGACCATATCTGCACAATGTATTCCTACAATTTAGCACTAATACAATCTACGGAAGCCAGCATCTAAAAAATCACACTTGTAAGGGGGAAAAATTTATTCTTCCCTTGGTGCCTTGCAGATAGGTATGACAGTGGTGAATACAGTAGTGAATTAGTATTTTGGGAACCTGTACCAGCAGTCTTTCTTTCCCTGGTGATTAGCTCAGTTTGTCAGTGAACTAAATTAGTTTCTCGGAGTTACCTATAATTGATTTAAGTGCTCTCCATCCTTAATTGAGATGTAGGATAGGAGGTGGGAGAGTATAGTATGTAACTTGAATATTCTTAAGCAATGCCATTAGCATAACAAAATGGGTATAAATTAAGAACTTTCTACTGTGAGTCGTATCTGTTAAGTGAGCACCTCACCTAAGTTGTTCGCCTTGAGGAAATCAAATAAAAGTAATTTCAGGTAAAAGCTGAGTGGCTAAAATGAACAAGTATTCGACCAAAGAGAAGGGATGTCAATATGGACATAACTAAACGCATTGCGCTAAAGTTTTGTAGTATTTGATCAACTTCTTCCCTCTTGCTTAAATATTAGTCTATTAAGCATTAAATACTCGAAGATATTGTGCTCTGTAAAATGCTCGGTAGTTTTTAGCTGCTCTATCTCGTGCTTTCTTTCTTCTACTCACACTTTCTGCTTTAACCATTCCACTGTCTGCCCTCTGTTTAAAGCTACTTACTTTAATGTCCCATTGAATTTCAGTCTACTGAAGGCAGTCTTACACTTGGTCTCCTTCATTTTTATGTAAATGGTAGATGCTATTTAGAGAGTCCGGCAGACTAAGCAGTGACTGGACCTTCACCTTGAGTGTCAGCTTCCTAGAAACTCCCCATGCTCTACTTTGAAAGCCATGAATTGTTCAGAATCCTGTTTCCTTGGCTGGCTTTCACAACTCAAAAGCTCAGCTTTGTTGTGGGCCAGCAGTTGTTATATTGTCCAGAGCACTCTGTCTTAAAAGTTAAATCTCACCATTCTTTTTGTTCTGTTTTGCTGTAGCACTTGAGACCTAAATTACTGAACAGGTGCCTTACTGTCAAGAAAAAAAACTATGTATCGTGCAGATTTCAGATAAAAATCTTTAAATGAAAGGTTTCGAGAACCTCCAAAATAAAATAACTAGGTGTTACTTTTATTTTTGCCCCACTATTTTTATCTCCAAAAGGATTCATCCAGTACTAGAAGGGAATCAAATAACAATATTTAAATTACAAACTAGTTATATAGTAGTCAAAAGAAATACTAATCTAGCCATGGCTTAAACATCACTTGCTTCAATCTGTTGAATATATGAAATAATACTCCTATCTCACATAATCAGCAGGCTACCTGGAATTATTTTTTTTTTTGTAAAAATATATAACTTTATCAAAACCCTAATTCTTAAGTTAATTTTCAATTTGAAGTTTGAAAATAAAAACCTCCATATTGTCTGTGGCAATCAATAGGTAAAAACCCCTTACTGTATTTTTACCACTGAAACTTTGATGTGACATTTACATACCAGAATTCCTCTTTGCCATATAAAAGCTTCAGAAAAACTATCTGGCAAGCAGCATTCCTGGTTAGTTGAGAAAACCAGTTCTCTTAAACTTCACCAGAATTTCCCCCTAGAGGTAGTTCAAGTCAAATTCAAAGAATTATGCAACAGTATTTCTTAAATCATCTTGAAGCCTCACTTTTTCAAATGAGATTTAGTAGAGTGACAAGACAAACTATGACCCAAGGCCCTTTAGAAGGAGGCATGATTGAATCTAAGTCTGTCACTAGTCCTCATGAACTCAAATAGTTGCTATATTTAAGTGTTATTAGAAGAACAACGTTATGAGCAGAAGAAAGAGCACTCTGCTATGCCAAGTCAGATAATGAGATCACAAGATCTAAATGACTGAGCTATCATAAACAAACACCAATCTCAAGTAGTGCCCATTGGATAATTTTATTTATTTCCCCCTTGTAATAACAGATAGAGTCTCATTGTTGTATCTATCTTAAATTTGCCTGATCTTTTCTATTAAAAGGCATAACACAGGCATTTATTGTTTCACTAACAAATATTTAATTTTCTACATTATTATTTTTCATGCCAGCTACCTTCTTTATGCTAAGTTATTTTGGAAAGTTGTATCTAAAATGTTTCTGGAAGCAAATTTAATGGAAACCTTTCCATACACAAAAGAATAGTATGATGTTTGTATTAAAAATGCCCAGTTCTCAAACAAGAACGAAAGCCACCAGTTTAGAGGAAGCAGGACAGCAATTAAGCAACACCATGGGCAGGAAAGAGTAGCAGAAGCACTTTCTCTGGCAGTAGTTTCATTTTAGTGTGGTTTACCTGTAATTTGAAATTGCACCTTAAAGCTTTTTTTTTTTTCCTACAGAACCTGAAATTGGGCCCACACAGAAGAAACCAGTGCAAAAACTTAGTTTGGTACTAGTATCAGAGATCTCTGCATTGCATTTAAAGCATCAACCGCACCAGTGAACTGTAAAGGAATCAGAATGAGCCTCCAAAGCGGTCAGCTGCAATCTTCCCTTTTTAATGTAGGAAATCAAATGCAAAAACTACTCTGAGAAAATGCTCCATTTGCAAGTTCAAACACTCAAGTTACATAACATCAAAACTCTTTTTTTAAAAAAAGAACATTAGTCACTTCCTGTATGCATATAAATTGATGTGATCTGTAAGGTTCAAATCAACTTAAACTTACAAGACACTTGGAAAACCAAATCAAAATCTGATTGCATAAGGTGGAAAATTTTCCTTTGACTCTTCTGTCAGATCAGTTAAAGCCTACAGCTTATCAATGAATATAAAGGTGATGTAATAAATGTCTAGGAACACAGAAATAGATAATTTTTCATAACTCATTATCTATGCAATAACACTACCTTACTCTTAGATTTTTACCTCTGTGAGACACTTCCATCACAATCATAGATGCATCTTACGGGAACTGTAGTTTGGGTGACACATAGTAGTGGTACATGCTAGCATTCTGAGTAACTTTATAAACATATGTAAAAATGAAATTATAAAATCCGAAGTCCTTTGAGAACAAAGAAAAAACGTGATCTCTTAATGCTTCTTTGTAAATATTTTCACAGTTACAATGTTTAACCTCTTGGATGCCGCTTTTTCCTTCCCTATCAGCTTCTCCTAACAATGCTTCCAATGGAACTTTTTCATGATCTAGTGCAGAACAACGAATATAGGGGAATTATTTGCAGCTTTGTCTCAAGCAAGAGACATCCCATGTGCTACATGATTCCCACATAGGAGCTGTAGCAGCTGTAACAGGATCATCAGGGAAAGTGTATTTCATTATAGTCAATGAGGTTGAAAAAATGACATTAGGGTACTGCCAATTGTAACATGTGGCTTATTTAATTAGGTACAAGTAATGGGAGAACTCCCCAAATTAAATATATCTGAGACAATTACAACATACACAACATGAATGCTTGAGAGCTCTGATCCCCAGACATTACCTTCAAAATGTCCACGTGCAGCATTCTTACTCTCTCTAAATGGTTAGCTTGGGTGTTGCATGACTTAGGCCTGTCTAGAGAAGCACATAATTACTATTACAAATGAAAAATAGTGGCAAACTGGGAGATTCACTTCAACAGCTCACTTCTGATCTAGATGAATCTAGACCTATCCGTACCTTCCAACAAAACAAGGCCATCACCTGGCACAGGAAAGGAGACTATGCTTTGGTTGTAGGGTTAACTGGAAGGAACACCTGGCCAGTGGATTTGACCAGCTTTCTTTCTACCATTTATAGCAAATAAACTAATTATAAATTATATACTCGGAAAGCTTCATAATCCATTTGGGTGCTGTGAAAGAGTAAGTGTTGCGGGTATTTAGAACGGGTGCATCGCTTACGGGAGCTCTTGTGTGCACTAATGAAATTTGGGGAAGTACTGTTACAAGACTGAGGGGTTTTTTAGGGAAAAATGTGGTTTGCCTTGCAAAGTACGCAAGATTTGGGAAAAAAAAAAAAAAAGGTAGTTGGGTCATATTAAAATTTTACTTTGTACATGCAGGAGCGAAAGTTGCAAATCCATGTTAAGTACAACACGCAGTCTTAGAAACTCGGGCAGCTTTTACACTAGGGCCAATCCTCACTGGAACTCTGACATTCCGTCACAAAGACCAGACTAACCACCTAGAGCAAAGATCCCGAGACGCTGAGAAGCCAGCCCCCGAAGGCGGGCAAAGGAGCCCAACTCCCCCCGCGGGCGCCGGGCACTTCCCGCCGGGCAGAGCGCGCGGCGTGTGGGGAAGGCTCCGCCCGCCTCCGCCCCCGACGGCGCCACGCGCGGGGTGAGGGGGCAGCGGGAGGCGGCGCCATCTTGGCAGCGGGGGTCGGCGGCGCTGCCCCTCCCGCGGCCGGCGGCCGCCGCCTTGAGGTTCGTGTCCTCCCCCGCGTGTGGCTGCGGCGGCTGCCGCTCGGCCGGGCCGCGAAAGGAAGCCGCTTCTCCTCTGCCACCACCGCCGCTTTCACCGACCTGTGTCACCACTGGGCGGGGAAGGGGCAGCGTGGGGATGGCGGTGTCGGCGCTCGGAAGCCGGCGGCTGCTGAGGTTGTGTGACGTGGGCCGGGCCTCGCTGAGGGAAGTGTTTGTGTGTGGGGGAGAGGAGCGGGCTTTGCACCGTGGGGAAGGGAGGGACGGGGCGGATCCAGCTCCCCGAGGCGCGGGGCCGGCGGCGGCGCGTTCGCCTCGGACACGCCGCTGGCAGTGGCGTGGGAGCAGCGCCCGCTTCCCCCTGCTCCCAGGTGTGTCCTGGAGCCGTGTGAGGGGCCCTGGGGTGTGCGCCCTGTGACCGCCGTACCCACCGTGCAAGGAAAGGCGGCCACTTCCCCTGGCTGTAGGTTCTGCCAAGCAGGCCTTATTTCTCCGTTTGAGAAAGGTACTGTATAGGTGGAGTTCAAGGCCTTGAGTTAGTTAGTTGATTGAACCTTCTGGATGTTTCACAGGTCAGTTGAAGTGGTAAATAAGTCCGACATCCCCATGTGCCGACTCAGGTTCAATACTTGCAACTGCTTCTTTATAAAAATGATATAGACCCGAACTTGCCTCCTGCAAGAGGTGAGAGTGTCAGAGACTGCACTTTCCTTGAGCATTCTTGCTCTGTCCTCACCAAGGACACGGATGAATATGCTTTTGCCTGCATCTTCACTCTCTCCAAGGTTAGTGAGGGAAAGTCTCTTAGAGATTAGCAAGAAAGGAGGTTCCTATGTTGGACAGTCACATAGCAGCACCTTCTGTCATTGGAGATCTTGTCATGCAGCAAGTGTTCACATGTTTGCTGTTTTAATTCTGCATCAGGAAATGGGATCTGCTTAAACACCATCCGAGAAGATAAGGACATAGAAGCTAATAAACTAACTTTTTTCCCCCAATACTGTTTTTGAGTGGAGGCAGAGTAACATTTTTTTTATAGATGGGGGTAGACTCAATGATTAGTAGTAGTGTCGTACTTGCTTTCTAATGTACAAAATTGAAGAGCTAAGAAGCTGCAGGTATGCACAGAACACATAAATTTTGAGAGGAGGAGACAACCAATTCTGAGGGGGAGAGAGAGTTGCATGGCCATGTTTCTTTCCCTTCTGACAGTAATGCTTTCTTCCAGGTGCTAAAGTCAAGAGTGGACAGCAACATCTCCTTGGTTTAGCCAGTTTGAGATTGAGAATGGCAGGTTTCTCTTCCTTTGGATGGTAGGTGAGAAAGTGCCTAGAGTAACACCTTTTCTTGTCAGTTTTGCAAATGAACATGATGGTATAATGGTTACTTACAAATCTTCCCATAAGACTACCTACAGATCCTTTCCAGATAAAGAAAATAATTACTTTCTTATCCAGGATGCAGAGCATGTGACACTGTGTTAATATTTAGTCATAAAAAGTTGAAATGTTTCAGGAAACAGTAGAATAAACCTTCCAGTAGGAGAAACACATTCTTTCTTGTTTGAAACTGCATTAATTTGTAGGGGAAGAATTTGCTCTTTATTGCATACTGAGTAGACTTCAAAATCTAGAAATCCAGACTAACAGATGGGTAATGGCATGTCAGAGTGGTTAGTGCCATCTTGCTTTGTAATAACTTGTCTCTGAACCTGTCTGGAACTTAGTGATTTAACTTTTAGAATGCAGTCTGATTGGGACAGGGATATTTTTTGGTGTGTGTTTGATTTTAGAAGACATGCAAGCAAGTGGTCTTGGTCCCTAACAAAAGTCTTTAGTAGTTCCAAAACCAGAACCATAGTAACAGATTGCAGCTTTGATTTTAATACTTGACTAGTTCTAGAGTACAAATGCCACCCAGCACCTGTTTGATTGGTGTTAAATGAGTTAGTTGAGTTTGGTTCATGTCACAGAAAACAATCCTCATGGTTGAAGTATTTGCATTTTTGTTGGTCATATTAGTAGTGATGTCAGGCATCAGTTTGTACATTAGAAATTGGCATATGCTTCTTTTTAGAAGAGGTTTCAAACAGTTGGCAGAATAACAATTAGTAGAGAACAGTAGTAACATAGCTCACAGATTGTTGATTAATTTTTCAAATAGTTACATTTTTAAAGCATGATTTGTAAATGATTTAAGGCATCTCGTAAATTGTGACTCGAGGACTGATACAGCACTAACTTTTTTTTTTTTTTCCCCTGAAGATGAGCAATAAATAATGTAGCAGTCTTGTTTAAACCATAGTTGTGGTGGGTGATGTCTGGTTTTCTTCTGAGTGAGTAGATTCTAGTTGTGATTATGGAGAGTGTGATGTCATAGGCCTGAATAACTTAAGCTTTTTTATCCTTTACTTTAAAAATGTGCATACTGATAATGTATTCATTCTTTTTTTCTAAGATGTTTCATGCTGAAAATACAGGAAGGCTCTCGGGGTGTCAGGACGAAATCAGAATTGAACAATATTCTAGAAGAATGAAGTCAGCAGGAGGGGCTTGTGAGGACCTCCCTGATGATGATAACCAGGGTACTCAGAAGAAAGTGGATGTTGAGAGAAAATCAAATGGTTGCGTACCTATGTGTGCCTTAGATAACCAAGGGCAACATGAAATACAGAAGCAAGAGAAAATACCTTCTGATGTCTTGGGATCCTTGAATGAAATTCTCCCTGAAAATAATCCAGTGCTTAGTCAGCCAGTTGATTTAGAAACTGTGCAGAATATAAATCCTCCATTTGCACCAATAAATGACTCTAAAGTTAAAGAGAAGGACCCTTTTATTGCAAATAATACTGGGGAAGATAGTATTGAAAAAAGCAGTCCATCATTGTCAGTAAATAGAAATGAATCAGATGCAGACTTTTTTACAAGCAAAGATTTTATAGGACCTATTTACAAGCCTGCCAAAAGTAACAAACAGGACAAATCTGGCACTTGCAATGAATGCAGGAACACTGGAGGAGATGAGAATGAATTACATGAGAAGAGATGTAAAAGAAAGGAGGCAAAGAAGATGCAGGCTGTTTCTGCCACTGTACCAGAAATAGATGATGAACTGGATCAGTTCTATAAAGAAATTCACCAGCTGGAAAATGAAAATTTAGATACTAATGTTCAGGAAAAAGAAACTGAAATTTCTCAGGGACAACACCCTCCATTTAACTCTAGTCAAAGCTCACAAGAGAATTATCAACTTGCACTTTTGGGCAGTCCACAGCCATTTTATGAGAATGGACAGTGTTCTTTGGGGGAGCAGAACAGTCAGAAAACAAACAATGAGCAGCAGTTAGTTGTGGAAGCAGGTGGCTGGAAGACTGAAAATACCTTCAGTGGCCAAGTGGATACTTGGAACTGCTCAGTGCCTGAGTTCAGACCTGCTTGGCAGACCAGAGCATCTTTCAAAACACCTCAGGGACCTTTTCCTCCTAGATTCAACCATCAATCCCATTTTCAGCTATTTAACCCCCCACCACGAATCCCAAACATTCCCCCTTCCCAGAATGGGGAACTTCCTTATGAAAGTTTCCATCGTTACCACGGAGCTACTGATACCAACAGTCATGGTCCATTGCTTGACCAAAATACCAACTGTTCTGGTCCTACTGACGTCCATACTGCTCAGGTCTTCAGGAATGGGAATAATGGTCAGAGTGGACTCCAGAGTAATGGTTTCTGTGAAACCAGAGAAGAGTGTTGGAGGGATCCCAAAGCTGACAGTACAGAAGGAACACACAGCTTTTCTTCATTGCAGTTGTCTGAAGAAAGATTCAGTTGTTCGCAGAAGTTGCTTCTGATCTTAAGAGGCTTACCTGGGTCAGGGAAATCAACACTTTCTCGGTAAGTAAAGGCTTACCGAGATTTCTATGAATTTAAAAATATCTGTAAGCACCAAGGAAACTTTATGGTTTGTAAATTAGGCTCTTAAAATGCAGTAGTTCAATGTTGTCATTTGTACTAAACCAGTGCAAGTGACAGTAAATATGAAAAAGATTTACTTGGGGGTTTTGTTTCCCTCAGAGTTTTAATGAACTGGAGCTCCTGTGTGTTAAAGTTAAAATGTTGAGCATCCATTAAACTGAGTAGTCTTTTATTCTGAAATTTTCATACTAGCATGTGATGATCTGCTGCTTTTTTTTAATTCTTAAATTCTCTAATTTTAAAAACTCTCCTATCAAATCTAACAGTGTCAATTTGACTGAACCGGAAGTCCTTTTTCATGCCCATGTAAAAATTTTGAAAGGCCATTAGAAGAATGCTGCTGCTCTGAAAATACTTGGGTTTGGTGTATTGATGAAACTGAGCATTATCTCATTCCCTTTTTTCATCAGTTGCTCTTCCTTATCTGTGACCAACATACAAGAAAAGTATTATTTTTTCTTCACAATACACTTGTTGAAGTCTGACAGGGTTAAAAGCAGGTACCACCTCCAACCTGGATTTTCCCTTTGTGGTTTTTTGGCCTATTTTAAAAAGCACAAAAAGTGGATAGAGCACAGATGCTACCTGTATTAAGTGAAAATAAGTTTCTCGTGTGTATATAATAAAGAAGCTGCAAAATCAGTACTTACTGTTAGAATTTCATCCAGAAACTCCATCACAGATCGGATGTCTTCTGTAGTTACCATTTGTTGTACTCGGCGAGTCTGTGAAATGGTCATCATGTTTTTACTTGTTTTTTACATAAAGGAGTACCATTCTATTAGTGGATTTTTTTTTCCTGATATTTAGGTGACATCTCCATATTTCAGCTAGAAATCTCTAACAGGTATTTTCCTTATGTGTTTCAGTGATGTTGGCTATAATTTTTTATAGTTGCTGTTTGCTGTGTTTTGCAAACGTGCGTTTTTGAAGCTGTGTATTCCCATTTGGTATTATTGCAGTAATTCCTTTAATATGTGACAGCAACATAAAAAAAATTTAAAAAGAACCCTGTGGAAAAAATGCTGCCTCATTTGGTTCAGAGATTGGATAATACTTAATGTGAAGATACCAAATATATTTGTTTTCCGTGTTTGGTGTGCTGAATTGTCTCTAAATCGTTCTCCAAATAGATGACTCATATTATCTAACAAATTCTAAATGTTTTCAGGTTTTTGAGAAGACATTCTTGTGCTTTTTTTTTTCATTTCTCATTAGTGAGATCAGTTACTAATTTTATGTAGCAGATGGGGAAGTGGGCACTATGAGATCAAGGTCAAGAATAGTTACCAAAAGTCAGTGCAGAATTTGAATGGCATGGGGCTCGTTTTTCAGTGTATTCAGTTACATGCAGTTTCATGTGTTTAATGCTTGATTGCAATGGTTAATTCCCATGAAATCGTGGGTATTGGATACCTTGGCGAAAAAACATCCCAGAATTAACGGGTGCTGATGGGGAAAATCCCTTTATTATTATTTAAGTCTTAATAAACATGCTTTGAACATGTTTTTCTATGTAACATCATGGAATTCTGCTGCATAGCCTAGGACAGCAGTGATGTTGTATCTGATGTCACATAAGTACCCACGGGTGTCTTTGTAGGTGCAGCATTTCTGGCACCTGCAGACAAACCTCCACCATTTGTGCCAGTGAAGTAACTGCGAAGGAAAAGTAGAAAACTGACATTGTCTTTGTGGATCAGCACTAGAGGGGAATGAGGTGTCTTGCAAGTGGGTTTCCCCAGCAGTGGAATGACAGCAGAGCCAGTAGTGAGACCTTGGAATCTCCAGTTTCTATTTGTGTCTTGTGGTGAGTGAGGGTTTTTAAGTACAGACACTTTTCTTCCCACTCACAAACTTGGCATGTGTCTGTCTTGAATCTTCCACTGAAGCTTGTTTTTTTGTTTGGACTCTTCCATTCCAACTGAGCAGCTGGAATTACAGGCACGTTTTGTGAAAGAGAGTAGTGGATGTGAACTAATGTTGTAATTTTTTAGGGGAATGGTTTCTCCTTTGACCCCCTAGAATTTCCTCCCTATGACCACATGGAATGACCCTCCATACTTTTCTTGACCTAATTGGCTGAGTGCCAGGATCTTCCCAGAAAGGGAGACTAGATAAGACCCCTTATACTTGTTTGTTCTTTCTCTTTCGGCCCCTGGAACCCTTCGAGAATAAACGTCTTGGAATAATCCGGGCGTAAGAGCCTCCTTTGGGATCTTTTGTCCTGTCCTTCTGAGATATTTCCTCCAAAGCCTCTCCAGAGCTAGTCCCGGGGGGGGGGCTGCGGGGGAATATTTCAGACTAGTCCATTGTTCTGCTTGGAGGAGGATGTCACCATCGCTGGATCCCCCTATCTCATGGATTTATTTCCTGTGTCCACCTGATTTAGACTATCTGAACCCCTGAGGCTCATACGAAATCCTGTTTCTTAGCCGTCCATTTCCATTTTTGTTTCCCTGTTCATATCCAATCATGGCTTTTGCTCTGTCCTCACTATCTACCTCCTTCTAAATTCTAAGCTGATTTCTTCAGTTCTCTCTCCATCCCATTTCTTCCCACATTAATTTTCTCCCTGTTTCAGTCTGTGGTGTTACCTCCCTCCCAACTTCATTATACCAGTGTCTTCCCTCTGCTTCACTTGTTGCCTTGATCGTGTTTCCTTGATCTACTGCCAGTACCAAGTTGCTTGTTCCAGTGTTTATACCATGATGCTTCCTGTGTCCTCCTGTTTTAAGCCAGTTTTGTTCCTTATGTTGGGAGAAATGTGTTCTTATAATGCAGTATTGGTCCTGGATCAGCTTGCTGCCACTGCCACATTGCTCTCTTCAGGACTGGGGTTTACTGCAGTGACAATCATGAGTTCCTGTCACTATTACTTGCTGTGCACCTGGCATTTTAAAAGTTGTGTACCTCGGGCAAATTTACCAAAAGTTTTTTGCAGGACAAACAAACACGTGTGCTTTGTCAGATTTCACTTCCTCAATGCAAAACTTCTCGGAGAAAAGCTTGGATAACAAAATAGTCTACAAATGCTGGATTTTTTTCCTTGGTTTTGGAAGAGATTGAGCATTTAGTTAAAAATTTTTGAAAACAGTTTGGCCAGACAGATAGATCGCCAACAGTGATAGCTTTAGCCCAGGTAACCAACATCTGCTACAATTAGAAGTAGATGGTAATGTGATCTTACAGTCCTGGAAAAAGTTACAGGAAAAGAGACTTTGTATTTTTAAAATACTTTGCTACTGAAGTTGGCAGCAATTGCCATTTGCCTTTTCTCCATAAATATCCAAGCATTAATTTGAATAAAGGGGAGCTTAATGAAACTGAAAGAACAAATATTGGTGTCATTTAAGAAGTCTGTTTTTAATTAAATCCAATTATATGTAAAGACAGTTGTCTTTCTCTGAGGCTGTTCTTCCTCAGAGCCAAATCTTCTGAAGGGAAGAGTTAGAGTTGGTTTTTACAGCTGAGTGTAGAAGCAGTGGTGTGCTGTTGTTTCTAATTATGTATTTCTTTAAACAGTGTTACAAGCAGCACTTCTAGAGGAGCATTTACACAGCTCAGTAATGCTGCATATTTTGAAACTATATTTAGTTATTGCCTACTTTTTTCCTCATTCAGGATATGCTAGCTATTTTAAATAGGTGAATTATTTGATTCTGAGATACCTTTTTTTTTCTAGTAAACTCATTTATCAAAGTAGGCTAGCCAGGATACAGATTTGGGGACCATTTTAGTTCTGAAGAAAAAGGATTTGTGTGTGTACATGCATGCACACATGCATTGGAAAAAATGTGTATTGGTTTGCTGTGTAGTTAATATTTTGGTTTCAACATGAGAAGGATAATAGTTTCTGTTAGATCAGATAGAATTTCTGGGAAAAGTAGGTGAACTGCTTTAATTTCAATGTCCTGCTGTGCTCAAAGGTGGGTGTTTGCTTGGAGGGAAGTTTTAGGGTGAACAAGATGTGTTACAGCAGTTGGATAATGTGCTACTTGTTTCAAGCATGTGCACCTACAGATGCTGACTAATCTGTAATTTTACTCTAATTAGAAATTTTCTTTTCTTTTTTTCATCTCTTCAAAGTGGAGTATCATCTCTGTGGGTTTAGATAGTAATGATGCTTTCTTTCTATAGTTACACTCTTTTGTTCTTTCTGTTCTCTAGTTCATGGGCCTGGGATAAATTTTATTTCCAAACACATGTTAGAGGCAAATGAATTATTCCATATGATGTCAACCAAGAGTTTTCTGCTTTGAATTTTAAAAGTTTAAATACTGTGAATTCTGAAAGAGCTAATTTTCAGGCTTTTGAAGTGTTACGTTCTATGATTTAATTTCACAAGTTAGAAAGAGGTTGCAGTCATTAATGTTTGAACTTTCAGTTCATAAACTCCTGACTTTGTGACAGCTTGTGTGTTGTGTATGGGGTAAGGGCTCTGTTACTCTGGCCTCTGGTAACTGCTTTGCCTTCTCAAATTCGATGGGTTTAGGATTATTGCAAATACAGTTTCATATCTTAAATCTGTTATTTCAGTTATATTGGTACATTAATAATTGTGGTGTATCCTGAACTTCAGGGAATACTAACAAACTATTTCAAGAATGCACTTTGTTGATAAGTTTGCAAGATTTCTGAACCCTTGTCACTGTATTTTGTTATTGCTACTGATGATGTTTGGAAGATACAACGAAAGACTTCGAGTGAGTGAGTTATCCTTCAGAACATGAGCACATAGAGTCAGTTCTTAGAAATAAAATGAAAATCAGTATCTCATTAGTGTTGATTTGTCAGTTCATATATTCCTGTAGAAACCTGATGCTCAGGCCCCTGGGAACTGTAGGGGTGTGTCCATCTACTTAGCCAATAGAAGAATCCCAGATATTATTTGGTGTCTTTTTTTGTCAAGGCAGATGGTTCTTTAGGATATGTGTGTATACATCCAGCACACAAGGAGTGAGTGTGGAAGATGGATCCAGTTTTTCTGGAATTATTAATTGGCAAATGTAGCATACTGTAAATAAGAGAATTGAGCCATGTGTGAAATCACAGCCAAGTAACTTAATGAATATAAATTTGTTAAATACTTTATACAAGAGAGGAAGATGGATAAAAAATTACTGCTGTGTGTGGTGTGTGATTTACTGGTGCCATTTGATCTATTTAGAACAAAAATAGATTATTAACCCTTCTGCACTCTTCTAAACCAGTGTAATATACACCATATTGAAAGATCTAGGCTCTAACCAAACCAATTATTTATCAATGTCCAAATAAAGTGGCTGCACTTTATCATGCTCTGCTTTCTCAAATAGCATTGCTATTTGTCCTGGAGCAACCTTAAAGCTCTGGAAAAGGAAGAATAAGGAGGAAATAACAGTTTGTATGCAGCTTTGATCACGTTACTTGACATTTTACTATTAGTAGTTTCTTCTGGTCTTTAGTAGTCTGAATTTTGTTGTGTCTGGATCTGAAAAGCAGAAATAACCAGCAACATAGCTGTGGGACAATAAACCTGTAGGAGTATAAGCCAGTCTGTAATACAGTGTCCCAGTCATTAAACTGTGATCCATAATGGGCCTGTTGGTGGTGACAGGTGGCAAAACATAGCAAATTCCTTGTGTAGGAATTACATTTAAGTGGCTCTTCATGCAGATATGTATATGGGAAAGCTTGGTAAATTACAACTAGCATATCTTTGCTCCCCTAAGTTATTTAGGATCTGGCCAATTATTTTTTGCTGCCTCCTGAGCAGTAGTGCTGTCCCACATACTGCTGGTGCAGTTGGCTTTTGTAGCCTGTGGGTATGTTGCCTACTTCTGAGCTGGAACAGTTGTCTAAATTCCCATAGCACAGTGATACCTGAGTGTTGCAGTGGGGTCTACACACTCTGTGGCACTAACTGGCTGTTTTCTGTTTTCAGATTTAAATATGCCATAGAATTCAGAAGAGACAAGGAGGCTTAAAGTCCAATCCATACCTGTTCTGTAGGCTGGACATTAAACAGAATTGTACTGTTGTCTCAGTTATATAAGGTTTTTCTTTAAACGCCAATTTTCAAGGACTTTCTAAAACTGGGTTTACATTTGGCAGAATGGGGAGTTGGAGCATCCGGCAATGGCAGGGAGAGAGATCTCTGGAGACCAGGGAGGCGAGGCTCTTGGAACATGTGGTTTATTGCATAGGTTGTGGGTGAAAGAGCCTTGCCTTCAGCCACCAGCCTCGGCTGAAGGGATGCCCCAAAGAGAGAGCTAAGTCCTTGTTACAATGCATTCTATCTCTTTTTGTGTTGAATATTCTAATTTACAGTAAGCAACTGGCATGAGATACAAATCCTGCAGAATTTACATGCAGCCTATGAGAACTGCTGCATTACCATTTCAGTCTGTATTCTAAACCTTAAAGGCTACTTCCTAATCTACCTTTTCCCTAATACCTTGGCGGGGCTCCTCCCTTGGGTCCCTAGGTGTCCCTTTGTTTGCTATTACTCAACCCATCTCCAGCTAATCGCTGTCTTCCTGCCTGCGATGCTTACATCTCAAAGCTTGCTTTCATTTCTATTTCACTCACAGGCCTTGTACTTTCAGAATCTCCTGCCAAACAATCATATCTGTAAGCTTTTCCTGTCTCCTCTTTCCCAACACTCATCAGATTGCTTTCTAGACATATTTCCAAGTGAGGATTGAGATGGAAAATGTTAGCAAATGCATTCAATTATTATGAGGTACTTGGAATTTACTGTAGTATACAAATGGATACAAACATCTCTTGGGAGTGGAGAAGAAACAGCAAGTACAGAAATAGTAGAGGGAGGAAATACTACTTTGATTTGGATTAGAATTGTTGGCAATATATATGGGTGTGCTTTTTATAAATCTATTTTGAAGTTTGCAAGAAGTTCAGAAACAGTTCAATTTATTTTTTATTTATATTTTTAATGCATTTATCTATGCAAAGTGAACATATTTCTGTGTTTTCCTGTCCCAGTGTCCTGCTTGCTCAGGGCGGCGATGGCGTTGTGCTCAGCACAGATGATTATTTCCGTCAGCAGTACGGATACACCTACAGCGCTGCTCGGCTCGGGGATGCCCATGAGTGGAACCGCAAGAGAGGTTGGAATGGATAAAAGGCATCCTACTAAACTGTCCTACACAGAGGAACTAGAAGTGTAGCATAACATATATGAGTTCTAAGAGTCTCTGTGAAAAGGAGTGTTTATATTTTAGCAAAGCATATATAGAAGTATTTTTTATACTTTAATTCATGTGTATATATATTAAATTTTGAACTTTTACAAGGTTCAGAGTTAAAAATAGAAACCTTGTTTCTTTGGGCTTCAGGTTCTTGTTTCTATTTCCTTTCATTCCTGCCTGTACCTTTTATTCTTTCTCTTAGAACAGAATGTTTCAGTCAGAGTAGATTAGTGAAAGAAAATCTGGGGCAGTTTGTGTTTTGGTGGGGTTTTTTTTGTTTGTTTGTTTTGGTTGGGTTTTTTTTGAGTTGCATGTGGTTTATTAACTTGCACAATTCTTCGTTGCAGCAAAGCAAGCGATGGAGCAGGGAAAATCTCCAGTTATAATAGACAACACTAACACTCAAGCCTGGGAAATGAAGCCCTACGTGGAAGTGGTAGGTTTTCTTGCATATTTGGCACCTGTAACAATTTTTCGAACTTAGCCTTGCATGTGCTAAGTTGATATGTTTTGTCCAGAAACATTTTTACTGAAGTTTTTAAAGAGAGAGACTGCTTAATGATAATGATTAGTAATTGGTGTGGCAATGGTTTAGATCAATTCAGTGACTTAATTTGCTTAATCTGCAGTGAAAGCTAAGACAGAGTGGGGGTAAGTAAAATTCAGCATAGTATCACAGCAGAGTGTGCTGCTGCATCTGTTTGTTATACTTGTCTTTTATTTTTTTCTTATGTTTTATGTGATCCTGATACACATCACACATACTTCTTTGCTTGCTGCAGGCTCTAGAAAAAGGATACAGAGTGGAATTCCATGAGCCAGATACTTGGTGGAAGTTTGATCCTGAAGAATTAGAAAAGTAAGGTTTCTCTTACGAAATCATGGTACTTTATATATAGAGGTAGATGGGCAGATAAATATGCATGCATAAATATATATTTTATTAAAGTTATATTTTATTCAAAATATTTTCTCAAGTTCTTTACTAGTAGTATGAAATGTATTTTATTTAAATTGGCATTTTGAGGTATACCTTTACATTAATGTTTAATGGATAAACAAGTAGACAAATAAATACCAGCTCCATTGTGTTGGCCCAAAATGTCAATATTAAAATTTTATTGGACACGTGTAGATGTGACTTAGCGTACTGTTGAACATGGGTCATTGAACTTGTGGATTCTGAGAGTGCTTGGGGAGCTGCATGTTCCTGGTTAATATCCTTTTTGTCTCAGATATATCTGCTTTAGGAATCTCTGAGATATCAAACCAGCTCAGGGGTATTTCTTTGTTTGAAAAGCAGTGTAATATTTTCACAGTTGATTCTCTCACTGATTTTTGTTTTATATGCATCCAGCTAACTTTGCCTCTTAATTGTTTCGGCTTTGTAAAGAAGCCCCTACAGTGCAGGAAGTATGTGTGTATAATGCTTGCATTACTCACTTGGACTTTACTGTGTTTATAAATGTTCTGAAGTTTTCACATTTTGCTTGTAAGCTACCACTCATTTCTAGAGATGGAATTCTCTGTCTGTAGAAGGATAGTAAGTTTTTCTAGTTTGGCATGCAGCACAGCCAAGTTAGAAATCTTAGTAATCAGGCACTTCTAAGATACACAGCATGAGATTTCCATTACATGAAACAGACTAATTTTCCAGGAAAAGTTATGTTTCCACATGATCTTAACAAGCAATGACACTGTTGTGTCATTACCGTTGAATTTTATTGTTCAATTATTAATTGTAGGAGTAAAGTTGATACCTTTCCCAGAGCAAAACAAAAAAGTGCTGTTACCAGTTTTTAGAAGATTCCTAGAAATATTTGAGCGGTTCTGGTTGCTTCAAGTATTTAAACAGAGGCCAATAGCCTGGAAATTTCTATTTTTTTGTGAGTTTAAGAAAAGTGGTGATGTAAGTTTTCATTTTGTTCTCTAGTTACTTTGGGAGAGGGCTCCTCAGTTTTGTTTCATCAGCAAGCTTGCTGAGGGTGCAGTTGTGGAAGGTAGTATGGAAACATTTAATAGTGGCAGGACTTTGCTTTTATCAATAGGTTCTATGTTCCTCCACACAAAACAGTCCTCCTCCCATCTGTTAGGAGCTTTTGCTGGTGTGTCTGCTCTCGTTCAGATAGATGACTTTATGCTCTCTCAGCATAGCCGAGCTGCCAAAGAATGAGTGAAGACATGCCTGAAAAGGAGATACCAGTATTAAATGACACTACACAGCAAATTGATTTCCTTTTTTAAATCAGTTTCTGTGCTTGATGCAATTTTGCTGTTGGTGATTTTATTATCCTGCCTTATTCTGCAAGGAAAAGTACTTCCTCTTTCATGAAGTGATTATGCACAAGTCCATTCAATTGTGGATGAGTGTGCACTTTATGTCCAGGGCACTTGAGCTGTAATCTTTTTCTAGGAGTACTAAGATAGGGAAAATAATGAATAACTTTCTGCTTGCAGCATTTGACATTAAAAGACTTAGACTTACTCTTCTCATTTTTTGTCTGTCATGAATGTCAAGTGCTTTATAAAATCCACTTATTTCTAGAGGGTTGACTTTTTTCTCTACCCTTAACCTTGTTCATATCTGTGAATCAAATCAAAACTACTAAGACTCACCAGGTGATTAGTTCAACATGCAGCTGCTCCTGGGCTGCTTTAGCACGATGTAGAAATTGGAACAATTTAAACAATGAGCTACATGTGATGACCACTCCAGCTTCTGCTGTTGTCTCAGGGAAGACTGTCTGTGAGAGAGATGCTCTGCTTAAGCATTTTCTTCACAGAAAGGAAGCTGATAAAATACACCTTTAAGGATCCAATGTAATTTTGAATAGTTCTGTGATCACCAATTCTTCTTCCATTCTGAATGTGAAACTAGTATGCTACCTGCAGTCTGCTTTGAGCCTTTGTCAACTTGATACTTACTTCTTTGTTGTAATAATACTCATAAAGTCCTGAGGGGACTGGGTGGTGAGGAATGAGTCTTCTAAAATATTTCTGTATGGAATATTGTCTTTCCAGTATAGCCCATTTGTTCCCAGTATTGATTTCTCCTCTGTAGAGCTGAACAGGTTGGTAAGGCCCATCCATAACTCTTCTGTCCCTGGCAGAAAGCACAAAGATGCAGAAATACATTCCCTGATGGGTTCTTGTGGACATAATTTAGCTTGGATGAGGTTTCTTGGCAATAAGAAGTATTGGCTTATGATAAATGCTTGTTTATGCTATCAAAACCTTTTGTTTCTGTTTTAGATCTCTTTTTTTAGATTCATTTCTGTTACAGTACTGAAATTATCTGCTAATATGGTTTTTGAGGTCCTATTCCATAGACACCAAGGAGATATATACATATACTGTAATGTAATGTGTAACAGCTCAGGTTCTTAATAGACCAAGATCTCCCTGAAAGTAGCTGGTCACTGAGCACTGCAAGAACAGTACAGCGCTTTTTGTACCTTTTCCCTTATATGTGTTTCTCAGTACATTTCTAAATTTACAAGAAGTGTCAGTTACAACTAATAGACGAAAGTGTTGTGAGCATGTTACTCTGGTTCAGAACTAAAGTTGCTTCTAGTTCTGTAGAGAGGTTTCTTGATGAGAAAATACTCTGTCATTAAATCTTGAAACAGTGTAGTTGCATATTTTACACTAGTTTGAATGTTTCTTTCATAAGGAATAGTCTATGCTATTGCTCATCCCTCTGCTCATTAACGGTTATACCACATAAAATCTGATGGATAAATAGTAAAATCCTTCAAGGGTAATTCAGGTTACAGTGAATAACATCACATTTGTGTATGAAGAAGAATAACTGTGTTGTTTACTGTTACTCAGTATATGCAGCTGTGAATTGTTAAAATAAACCTTAATGCAAGTTGAATACCTAGAGAATGAGGATATAGTGTAATAGAAGCAAGAAGTAAAAATTGAGAATTTAGAGGGTTTTTTCTTGAATACTGTAGCATGCAATTGTATATGTATACTTACATATATGTAACTATAAACATACCAGACAATTAATTGAAATTTTTGGTTTTTTGTAGGAGGAATAAGCATGGGGTCACTCGTGAGAAGATTGCTCAGATGTTGGAACGATATGAATATCAAATATCCATCCCTATTGTCATGAATTCAGTGGTACCTCCCCACAAAAGCACTCAAAGACCACCTCTGCAGAGAAGACATAGGTGGGGAGACAATACAGACTCATGGAGTTCTTTCAGTATTTCCAGTAGCCAGTAACACAGCTGCAGTCAGTTAATAAGGATCTGTTCTTTGCCCTTTTAAAACACGTCATCACCTCCAATAAAGTAGTGATCTTCGGTGTTTTAAATAGGCCTATTTCAAGACAGTTTTTCTTCTGGGGGTTGTTCTTTTTAATGGACTTGCATGTAAATAAAATTGTACATTTAATGGTTTTTAAAACTATTAAAGTTGTAAGACCTTGGATTTTAGTAAAATACTTATTATAGTATGGCATATAGCAGAGTCTTTCTTCAGAAATCTAAGACAATGATGTTGTCATACATTAGGTAACTGTTGAGCAGTTTTTTTAAGGAAGGAGTGATAGTAAGGATCTTTCAAAAGAAGTAAAGCTCAAGAAGAAGAGTTTATTTACTTAATAATCAATTTTAATGATTGTTATTTAGTCGTCTTACCTTTTTGGAGATTTTTTTGAAAGCGGTTATGTTCTGGATTGTCCTTTAGTTCTATTTGGAATGTATTGCCAAGTGGCAAAATTTTGGCATGTGTTTTTTGATTTCAGTTAAGAGGTTTGAATTTTTTTTTTAGTTGGTTTTTTGAGGTTTTGTCCTTTTTTGCCCTCAGAAGTTCATGTGGCTGCTGAAGCAACATTCTGCCAGTACAGTACTCACCAGCCATGAACTGTGCAACCTGAACTATTTTTTAAATTTATTTTCAGTATATAAACTATGTTTACATACTAGAATATGCTATCTTGGCACACCACCAACTTGTTTTGTGCTGACTAAAAAAACCCTAAATTTTATCACTAAACTGTTGAATTTCACAGCTGTGTCTTTCTAAGTCAGTTTCTTTCATTTGTGATAAAAATGAAGTTTTAAAGAATTAGGCTGTCAGTTCCCAGTCCACAGTTGGGATGAATCAATTCAATATAAATAGTGGATGTAATTCTGTAAAACCATCTTGAATTCCTAATTTTGGCTTAGCCAATGTAATCTGTTTAGCACATAACGGCGAATGAGCCAGCATGGGGACTAACTTACTGCTCTTTTTCTCATTAAAAAATGATGAATTTGTAAGTGTTCACTTTGCCTTTTTTCTAACAGCTTGCTGTATTAATAAAATATATTTGTGTTCAGTATTGTTGAAGTAGTTCAATGCAATAATTTATATTTTCAGGTTTGTAGGATTTTACACAGATGAGCATTATTACTAACCTGCTAGCTGAAATAACCTAACTACTCTTGACTTCCTTATACACTGTATGACCAAATGTTGACTAGGAAATTTTGTCAAGAACATGAATGTGTAACTAAAAGAATTTAGATGGTTATCTGTTTCTAATTTCGTGTCACAGTATCAGAATTTTGAAAACTGCAAAGCCAGCATAATTTTTTTTAGTTGTAGACAACTTTTGAATAAGCATTAGAAGTTACTTCATCAATAAAGTCTGAATACCATAAGAGCTGAAAATCCAGGTACATAATGAAGTATCTTATTGTGGTCTTCTACACTTACTATGCAAATTTATGTTTTAATTATTTGAAACAGAGTTTAAAATGTTTCGCTAGCCCATGCATTGTTAATATATTGAATTATGTGTATGTGTAGAAAAGAGGTTCCCCAACTATATTAATTATCTTCCTTCATTGTCTGTAATTCATATCAAGTATCCTACTGTATTTTACTTTTCATTGTTATCTTTTTCCATGTCACAAAAGAGTCATGGATATAGTAAATGTTCAGAAATAGTTTAATTATCCCTAAGTTTTTATATTTAAACATGAAAGCACATTCCAAGTGTGGGGGAGATAAAATGGTTTTAGACTCATTTACTCTATTTTACTGTAAGCTATATCATGATAAAATTTATTGAGGCTTATGCAATATTGACACAGTGTGCTAAGGCGTGACAAAGCTGATTATTGAAGATTGAAATGGGGTTGTTTAGCAGTATTTATTTGAGTAGGTACTAATCTGTACTGTTTTAAGATGGTGCAGCTTTTCTTGTGTTACCTTTTTAATTATTGGTGCATGGAATGTTTTTGCTGTTCAAAGCATGCTGATCAATAGGCCTGCAGTTTGAAAAGGACACTTAGGAAAGGGGAGCTTTGCAATGTGTGTATCAAACATTTGTAAATTGATTCTAAGTACAGTGACATAGCTGGTAGGTGAAAACCCACTGGAATTACTGTCAATGTAACACTTTCCTGTTTCATCGTGTAATCATATTTTTTAAGGATACGACAGTCACGGATCATGGACAGACATATATCTCAGAAGCTGATCTTACACTACACAATTTATAGACAAAGAATTATGTGAAATACATGTTGCAGGAACTGAATTTCTCATGCCCTCAAAACCAAGGAAAATTAGTTATTTGGTCAAAATGGATGTGCAAGAAATGTTAGAACTTGCTGCTCAGCTAGACAGGAGATCTGAAAATTCTTACTGTCTGTACTTTCCATACAGTACTTTTGTTGATGATAATGTACCTAGAACCAAGGTTTCCCATTTTTTACTTTTTTAATAAATTCCTAGTTCATATTTCATGAAATGATAATGTCAGGTTGAGGTTTTTTTTAATTTAACTAGTGCATAGAACCATAATACTATAAATACAAATCCTAAGTTTCTCCTGCATACTTGAAGCTAGTGGGATGCCTGGTAAGTAAATTTGAGACTTAACTTTTCTAAGCATGAAATTTAAATGAAAATTATGTACATAAGTGGTACATAATACAGTAATACCTAAGTGGTTCATATAGCAGACCAGTTTGCATCAGTGTATTGGGAAAAGTGGTTCTAGTTCTACTGCTTCATCTAAGCTGCTGTTTCATGGTTTATTGGTTTACTTCCTGAATTACCAAAAGTTTTCATTGGCATTGTTTGGGTGATTTAGTTTACTTAATTTTGCATGGACAAGAAAAAAATCACTGCTCCAAGACCAAACCCTAAAAAACCTGTGTGCTCGTTTTGGGTGGGATAAAGTTAGTTGTCTTCAGAATAGCTGGCCTGGAACTGTGTTTTAGATTTGCCCTGGAAACATTATTGATAACACAGGGGTGTTTTTTGTTATTTGTGAGCAGTGCTTACACAGTATCAAGGCCTTTCTGCTCCTCACAGGGAATTGGGAGGGGACACAGCTGGGACAGCTGACCCCAGCTGACCAAAAGGAGATCCCAGACCTTGTGGCATCACACCCTGTATATGAAGCTGGAGGAAGGAGGAGTGAGGGGGTTCGGAATGGTGGTTATTGTCTTCTGAAGTAACAGCTCCATGTGATGGAGCCTGGAATTCCTGGGAGATGGCTGAACACCTGCCTGCCTGTGGGAAGTGGTGAATGAATTCCTTGTTTTGTTTTGCTTGGGTGTGCAACTCTTGCTTTACCTGTTAAACTATCTTTATCTCCACCACGAGTTTTCTCACTTTTACCCTTCTGATCCTCTCCTTCATTCCACCAGGAGAGAGTTGAGTGAGGGGCTGTGTGGGGCTGAGGTGGTAGCTGGGGATAAAACATGGCAACCTGGTGTAACACTGCTAATTTTTTTTCATGTGATGTGAAATGATCTCCTGTGAGGAATCCTGTCTTCTGTTCTTGTAGCCATATCTTCTTGAGGTTAATTTTAATCTAGTTTGCCATGATGCATTATTTTTTAAGCTTTTTGTGTTTAAGAAGGCCAGAATTTTGTCTCTTGTCATCTGTCTCTTGAAACCTTTTGCAGAGATGGTTGTTTCTCTGTAATAGACAACTGAAAACAAGGCTTTCTCTAGCTGTGATAGGACCCGTAACATTTATATTTAATTGTTTTGTGTGTCTTGTAGTAATTTAGACTGTTGGTATTTTCTTTTAGCTGAACAGTAAGTTTCATTCTCAGTGAATTAGAAGAATTCTCACATTCATGTGTGACATAGTTTTAACTGGTGCTTTCTCCTAGCAATCATATTTTGTGCTGGAAATGTTTTTACTCAGTGCTGATACATCATGGAGATGAGGTGATTAGGTGTATGTTGAGACTTCAAAAGAACTGACACATGTATTACAATTCCCTGTAAAAAGCATTAAAAAGATGGTATTGAAATGAAATTGAAAGTAAGCCCTCATTTTAAGTGATCAGATGTTTCATGTGGAACAGATGTAGAAATATTTTCCTTCATTACTTCTTGAGGGATGCTTGTCTCATTTTAAAGTTTATGTTCTTGTCTTTCTGAAATAAAAGCAAAAGCAGAGATTAAAGCTCTTTATTAATATCCTAGGTAAAAATCTTGTACATCAGTACAATTGTGGGGTTTTTTCTCTTTTTATAGGCTAATTGGTTGAAATTAGTTGTAAATCCGCTTATTTTGAGTTCACAGAAAAATGTGTGAAAACATAATTGGTCTTTGAAAAAAAGTAACAGTTTGTCAAGGTCTGATCATCTCAAGTTTCTCTTACTTTATTTCTGTAGTATTGGAGAAGCTGCAAATGGTGGGTTTTGCTTGAGGTAGACTGTCAGTGTAAATCTAGATCAGGGATAATAAAAGCATTGAAATATTTTGTCTGGAATTGGCCTTTGCAGTTTCCTTTTAGCTGATAATGCTGCCTCTTTATTTCTCTGGTAGGCAGGCAGTCCTTGACCATGTCATGTGTATCTTACTGATTTATATTGTTCTTGCAACAATATCATGTTGTGCCAAGCCAGAATATATTATGTCCATGAAAACCGAAAACAGACCAAAAAAAATCAGTAGTACTTCCGGTATTTTTAGGGGTTGTTTTTTTTTTTTTTTTTTTTTTGGGGGGGGGGGGTGTTAATCCAATTTAACTTATATTTTGGAATGTGTAGTTGCATGTTTTCTAACTACTGATTTTAAGAAGGCTGAATTCTGTCATGGATGTTGTTTAACCTCTTTCTAAATTGCTAATAGACTAAGAAGTGCTGCCTTAGTTTACTGAGTAAAGATTTGCTTATTTCTAGGGGATGTATTGTATAGTGTACAAATCAGTCTTAGTCATAGGCCCATAGTCCTGCGTGGCTGTTATATTATTCATCATACTTTTAATAATTTTTTTTTCTTTATTCAATAGTCCTAGGTCTGAGTAGTCTGTGTTACAGGTTATAATAATCAGTGAGAAGTTACTGAACAGCTTATCCTACACCTTGCTCTTAACCATTAATAGTTTCTGAAGGCTCATGAACCCGGCTTAGGAGTGGATTGACTATTGCTTTCCCCCATTTTGCATTTTTCCTGATAGCCTGTAAGATGGGTACAGTTTTTTAACGGGACCTTGACAACAAAAGTATAAACAGGGAACAGTCTGCCTGACAGGTCAGGTCTATATGTCTGAGCTGCATTTGTGCCTCTTTGCAGCCATTTGCTACATGTGCTAAATACTCAGTGAATATTTAGCATTATTCTGCACTTTATGGAGACTGTGCTTATGGCAGTGCAGCAAAAATTTACTATGTACAGGATTATAAATGGAATTCTTTGTATGTAATATGTGGATGGCAGAGCATTGTGTTTCATTCTGTTACTGCTTTGTTCCTGCAGTCTAAACTGAATTCTTGGTTCTAATAATTAATACTTAGGTTCCTTTCTTGGTCTGGGGTCTAGGTCCTCTTAGATGAAAAGCAGTGGCTGGAGGTTGCAACATGGGAAATTTGTGGTGGATAGTGGCTTGTGTAATTTCATCCTTGGAATATTCAAAACTTATATGGGCAAGGCGCTGAGCAACGAGGTCACAAAACTGCTTTGAACAGAGGTTGGACCATATGATCTCCAGAGGCCCTTTCTGACAGAAGTCATTCTGCTGTAAGTGATGGAGTGAGAGCAGTGTCTAGAATATCAGAAGAGTTAGCCCTTACTTATCAGAGCTGTTTTAAATCACTAGTGAAAGTGCCCAGGTCTCAGGACCAGCAGGATGCCGGCTTTGATGCTGTTTCTTCTCTCAGGTGGATACTAAGTTTCTGGCTTTAGCAGCAAAACTGGCTGTTCCCCTTATTCTGGTTGTGTTTCATAGCCGTGTTGGCAGAGTTGCTCACAGGTTCCTGGCAGCACCTTTAGCTGCTCCCCTGTTCTCTCAGTGTCCATTTGTTAGCTGTATTGTCTTTCCAGAACTAGAAAACAATAGCATATATTAGTGCTTATCTAAAATAATTTTTTATTTTTTGTCCAAAGACAAATTTCTATTGATGCACACTTAATTGCAGTATTGAAAGACAGCTTTCTGCATCTATTCATCCCCAACACTCTAGGAATAATACCGGGCTGTTTTGTAAAAAGTAATCATCTTTAAGGGGTAATTCATCATGTCTTTTGTGTCTTTCTAGCCTGTCAGTGAAAGATATTTGAAAAGGGAAATGAGTGAATACCGAAGTGTAGTATGAGGAAATAGTAAGTAAAATTTGGATGCTAGCATGACGAAGTGTGGAGATTTGTTGAAAAAGGTGTAATAAGATTCACGGAATGTGCATTTTATCTGAATTCTCCGTAGTTCTCAGTATTTCATAGAGCATTTGAGATGCGCAGAATGAGTGCCACAAGTGGAGCAGATGTTCTGAATACCACCATTAGAGTTACCAGTATTTGAATTTTAATGTTGTTGTAATCTAGGTTAGAGGCTGGTTACTTAATATTTGCTGATACTGTTTTCTTTTACTGTTTTCCTGTTGTAACTCCTCCCCCCTTTTGTTTATTCTTCAACTGCTTTTTTCTCATCTGAGTCGTGTGTTTGTTATTGCAGTTGTCTTCATAACTCTGGATCCATTTCCTCCTTCCCTTTTCTTCCCTTCATTATAAACTTGTGTGAAGACCTACACCTTATTCTCTTCAATTTTTAAATGCCTCACTCCAAACCCTTGCTCATTTAAAAGCTGAGCATATAGTACCTCACCCCCTAACCTGTCCTTTTGATTTTTTTACTTGTTCTGTTAAAAGTAGTATTTTGTGTCATACAGTATGTTTGTCATCATACTTTTTTCCCTCTCTAAGTTTGCAGTAACTTCTTGTGTTTCTAAAACTCATGCTTTTGTTCCAGATTTACAGTCTGTGCTTTGGTGGATAGTTGGGTCTTTGCTCTAATTTTGTTAATTGAAGTTATTTTAAATACAGCTAAAATCTATCATCTTTCATTGAAAGTTCCTAACAGGAAATACTTTATTACTTACCTCCAGATATTTAATTCTGCTCTCATTATGCCCCTGTTGCTTCCTTAGACTCCCACCCATATTTTTCTTCAACTTGATTTTGCCTGTCTCATCTCAAATTTCATTTTACATTTGATTATGGTGTGAATGTGCATTGGTAAAAAAGGTCAACACTTCCCCCTGTAAATATCATTTTTACTTTAAAATCCCTTTTGTTGTACTTGCTTATCTTTACATCCTGTTATGATGTCTGTCATCTGTGTTCAAGTGCTAGGATGACCTATTGTAGTATGTGGGTCTTTCTATTTTCTGGTTAAAATATTTATTTATTTATTTATTTATTTATTTATTTATTTGAACAGTAACTTTAGAGTGCCTGACAAGGCGATTGGTACTGTACTTGCAGTGCATAACATTGGCATTGGTGCCCATCATGTTCTCTTCAAAGAACTAAATGTTACCAGAACTTAAAACTGATCCTCTGAGCCTTTATGGTAGAAAGGCTGATGATGAAATTGCAGGGTTTTTTCTCTGTATTATAAGTACATCCCCTTAAGATGTAATCAGATCACTTGGAGTGTTTCATGTTGTCCTTTTTTTTGCCTTAACCTGCTTTTTAACACAAAGTCAGTCAAAGAAGAAAATGGCACCTCTTCTCCATCTCTTGGCATCCATCAGTCCATCTGTTGCTGGGGGAGTTGTTTTGTTTCTCTTCTCAGTTTTGAATTATGTCAGGTGAGATATTTGAGGTATCTAGAGGAGGTTGACGCAACTTTTTTTTCACTTGTTCAGAAAGTAGATGTTTCGTACTAGGCTCAAGTATATTCACTACACATAAGCATATGTGTCAAACAGTATATTCAGGATTAATTTCTTTAATCTTGATCAGCATATTCTATTACTAAGGAGCCAAAATTGGACATTTTAATCATAAGGTATTTGTGACTTTCATGAACCAGACAGGACCAAGATCAGTAAAGTCACTGCACCGGAATTTTCTATGGAGTGGATGGACTGTCATTTGAAACTGAATTGCTGTTTCCTCAGGAATGTGTGGGGTTTGATGGGTGGGTTGTTTGGGTTTTTAACCTCGGAAAGTAAAGTGCTTGCACTTTGCCATGTGTTTGATTAAATGAACAGCTTCTAAAGGCATGCTTTAATCAGACCAATTGTACGCTATTCTCTGTGTACTCTCTAGATCAAGGTCCTTTTTGTCTGGACTATAACAGGGCAGAAGTCTGATTATACATTGCACAGAACTGTATATACATCACTCCTGTGGAAAATTTAAAGATTGGACCAGCTCTTTGAGCACTGTGATAGATTATTTTTTAAAGGTACTTAAATCTCACCACCAGTGGCAATGCTGTTGAGAGACAAAAGAATAATAAATACTGGGTTCAGATTTAATTCAGTCAGTAGGATCTTTACTGATTTGGGGCAGAGAGAATTGATTTCCAACACTGTATTGTGTAAAAATTTCTTACAAATCATTTGTGGTGAATTTCCTCGATGTGAGGCAGCCTAACATGTTGCTGCTGAAGGTACTCCCTTGTTCCCACCAACACTTCTTTGTCTGAGGTAGATATTGTTTTTACTTCTCGCTTTGAGAGTAAAATGAGCATAGCAACAAAGTATGTATTTCTTTTCCTTTGATGCAGGGTCAGGCAGGTGAATCCACCCACAAGGAGAGTGGTAGAGCCAGCAAAAGACAGTAATGGAAGTGCAAGGGCAACATCTGGAGCAAAGTAGGAAAGGGTGACAAAGACTGTTCAGCAGCAAAGTGCTAAGTTGAATGCTCTAATGGAATTTCAACTTTCAGGAAACCCAGTAATGGTGGAAAGTTTTGCGGTTTTTTCCAGGTGCTTTATCCTCTGATAATAGAACCCAATTTTCCTTTTGGTTTTGTAGAGCTAGATCTTTATCACTTATTTCAATGTTAAAAGCAAGATATATAACAAAAAGGCTGGTACCTTGGTGGGGGGTTTTTTAGTCAACAATTATAACTTCAATTTTTAATTGTTTCTGAAGCAAAATTAGGTCACAAGGCATATAAAAATGTACTTGGACTTACCAGATGGGGAAAGTGAAGTGTATCCCAGTAAATGCCATCTTAGACAAGCTGCTCTGCTGTAATTTTTATGTTGAAAACACAGTCCAGAGACTTTGGAGATTAGTGATGGCACACATTTCTGAAAGACCATGTACCTCATTGCTAAATGTCATATAGAATTGGATTTAAATTTTTTCTGTTCCTCCATCTTTCCTGATGATTAGGAAACATTTCTTTACTGGTGGTCAGGCATTGGAACAGGCTGCCCAGGGAGTGGTGGAGCTACCATCCCTGGGGGTATTTAATAGACATGTAAATGTGGCATTTGGGGACATGGTTTAGTGATGGACTTCGCAGTGCAGAGTTAATGGTTTGACTCAGTGATATCAGAGATCTTCTCCAACATAAGTGACTCTATGATTCTATCCTAGATTTCATTACAGCAGTGACTGCGGGCATTTTTCTATATCACGCAAGACATCAGCTTCGATGCATGCTGGAGCTGAAGTCTGTACAACTGCAAATAAGTAACTCTTTCAGTTTTACCATTTTTCAGCAAAATGTGACTAATTGCTTTAAATTAATTAGTTACTGTGTTCTGCTTCAGTGAAAGTGCATTTGTTTCTCCAGTTGAAAGTACTGAGTACTTTCAATCAAGCTGGTCAGTGCTACTTTGAGCAGAGGGGTGCAACCTTAAAGTTACATATAATAGAGTTACAGCAAAATGCTTTTAGTATTGTCTAAAGAGTAGGCTGAGAAATTTAGAAGTGTTGCAGAAGCGGAATTCCTATTTCAACAAAGATACCATTATATTTTTTCAGGTCTTTTTATTCCTAACCAGGTTTCTAAACGCATAATGTGTAGCAAATTTTAAATACCAGCTGAAATAGCACTTTTTTCTTTTCCCTTTAGCATGTGTTGTATTGGTTTAATAACAGCTCACTAGGAAATATCCCTGTAAAGAAGAGAAGTCTGTCTCCATGCTGGTTCTTGCATTTTCTCAGTGGTTGTGTGCCATATGGTTTTACAGTAAGAGAAACTCTCAAAAGGCATGTAGGTGGACTAAAAGAATGAAGGAATGAAGATAAATCTTATGAAAACTAATAGACAATTTGCTTAAATGAATGCAGAAACTTTAACATGACACGGGGTTATACCCCAAGCAGGAAATTTTGGCTATGTCATCACAGTGCATTAGAATATTTCCTTGGAGTAATATTTTCTTAGGTTCAATTGTAAAATAATAGTTACCTGGAACCATGAAGACTAATACATTTTATTATTCTGCACTTAATAGTTCATCACTTTCCTTTTTGCTTTAGTCTTTTCTTTAGAAAATAACAATCTTTAGAAAGCTAATTTCCTTGAACTGTTATAAAACTTCAGTATTTCCAAAGCACAGAAATTACATAGTTGTATTTATGATGAACTGTTGAACGTCACTATTCATGGTCATATCCAGGTATGCTAAATCATCATCCTGGATCAACATTTACATTTGTTATTATTTTGACATGCAACAATTTCAATGCAGTAATAGCTGTTAGTTTTTCTGGATCATCCAGGGGATTCTTTTCCCATTATTTGGTGGATGTGGTTTTTTTGTTCTTGCATTCTAAAGTAATCCCATCCAGTGTGATTTTCCTTCCTGATTCAGAATTAGTAGCAAGGAGACTAAGAAAGTGTGCAGACCTTTAAGACTTTCCCCCTCATTTCTGCAATGCCTTTTAATGCAATATCCCAGCCTAAGAAAGTTTCTGTCTGCATTGTCCTGAAAGTGGTGTCAGATGTGTCAGGGGTTAGACATCAGAAACGTGTTTGTGCCAGTATTAGGGAAGTTAATTTCCAGCAGCAGCAGTACAAACTCATATCTGGGAGAAGTGAGTGGTGAGCAAAGTTTAGCTACAATAATATCAAGGCTGGAGAAGTTTATTCCTTTCCTGTCAATGCTGACAAGGATAATAATTTGGTTGTCATTTCTGCAGTTGTTCTGGCAGCACAAGGAATTTTAGGCACAACAATAAGTTCTTCTTGGAATTGGTGCGCAGGTCTGATGTTTTATTTCCCACAACATTAAAAACAGTTATTGGCACATTATTTTCTATTTCACTAGAAGGGGAAGTGGGTATATGAATCTGAAAGCTCCAGGGAATTTCCTTGTCTAAAACCAGTTTCAAGCTATGAATTTTCTTCACCAAAGAAGAAAGTTACAGTCAAGATTTAAGATATAATCTTGGATTCGTATATAATTTCTGCATATGTGGGGTGAATGTAAGAAAGTAATCTCTCCAGCTGCTATTGCAGGTACTTCACTTTGATGTAATTTATTTTGATAGACAAATAAGATCTATTCAATCCTCAAACTTTGGCATCTTTTTCTGGAGAGATAGGAGGCACAATGCTGACTAGGGAGTGTATTGTAAATAGAATTCAACATGGAATTTACCTTGGCTGATTTCAGTCATCAGTGGTGTGGACATTCCCACTTAGACCATAGGGCACTGTATTGAAAATACACAGATCTGGAGAAGAAGTCAGTTTTCATATTTTGGAGAAAACACCATTTGGACTTAAATGCCAACATTTGTAGGAAATACCATTCCTTAGTAGGATTTCTTAACTGGATGCTCTTATAGGGAAGTAAATTTCATATGCTTTCCAACAAGATCACTATGGAGATCTGTAGTGTCCTTTGCAGCAATATCAAGGCATCAAGAATTTTGAATCCTGTTGCAGTCAACAAACTTCATTGCTATGCTGAGAAGGATGCTGCTGTCCTTTGCACTCAGAGAATTAGGAGGGTTTGCTTTCTAGAGTTCAAATTAAGGAAGGACTTATAAGAGACTAATAGTGAATAACTAAGAATAAATAAAGGGTAAGGATAGATTCCCGTAGGATTCCCATTAGTTCCCAGGCTGCCTCCTAGTGATCAGCTTTCCCTCTCCATTGACAGTCACCCCTTTATGGTTTGTTTTGAATTGTTTCTGTCAAGGATTTCAGAATACAGCACTTAATGAAGCAGGTAGTTTTACATACACATTCCCCCAAATCAACTAATTTTACCCTATAATTCTAGCTGCTGCTTTGCCTTCCAAAAGGCTGGAAGTACCATCCCAAAAAGGCTGGATGAGTACCATCCCAAAGAGTTTCAGAAAAGTGAAGAATTACAGAAAAGGAACAAGTCGTTGATACAAAGGTGTATCAACCAAACTTAGCTCTGAAAATCTCATCTCTCTGAAGAATTGTAAAGGGAGATGTTAAATTCCTGGTTGTAATCCTGAACTGGGTTTTTCTTACAAGTTTTCATTTCAGGGTTAGCTGGCTGATGGGCCACCATCAAGATTTCAGAGAAGTCAGGGCTGCTTTCTGTTAAATTTGATGAGAAATTCAGACAAAATAAATAAGACATTCTGAAAAGAGCTACGAAATTAACTGTAAATAAACATGTTATTTTTCCTACAGCATCTTAATTTTTCCACGGTGTATTATTTTGTCGGTAATAAAGTATGAAATATTTCTTCCAAATATGTATGAGTCAGCACTTAATATACTGAACAGTAAATATCAGAATTGCTGTAGTCACTGTAACTTTACATTATTTGGATTTTGGTTAGTATGTTTTGAATTTGAGTATTTGATCTTAATGGATGACATTGTCTTCTACTTAGTACGTTTCTGCTCTGCATGGCATTTAACGAAATTTCAGAATACCACCAGCTCTTCAGGATCTGTTATTCAAACATCATGCTAGAAAGACATCCAGAAACATGATGTTTGGCCTAACAATGATTTGTGATACTTTTTGTAAAGTGAAGTTATTGAGATGGCAGGTGGGTTTACTTAAATGGATTTAAATGTCCTCAATTGTCCTAAGTATTTGTTTACTCAATAGAAGGTGTTATCTGAGATCTTATCTATTGAAAAAAGCATATAGTCTGTGTTTGATCATCATAATAGCATAAAGTACCTATTCCTCAAATTGATCCTCATGAATACATTATTGCTCTAATTTAGTTGGGGGTTGGTTTTTTTATTTGTTTGGGGTTTTACATTTGATCTTCTTTGTTTTCACATAGGGAGACAATTTTAAGCAAGAACCCTGGATACCTGTTAACAAAAGCAAAGCAGAAGAAAAAGAGAAAAAGAAATAAAACAATGAAAAGTAATTGCACAGAAATTACGAAGAAAATATTATGTGGAGTAGCTCATTATCCAATTCCAGATGACCATGATGGATCAGAAAGTGAAGAGGATGACTTGGAAGAAGAAAACAAAAAATCATTGTGTACATTCAGCAAAGGCCCAGAGGATCCAGTAACAGTTTCTGAAGAGCAGCCTAGGAGTGGTGATGAAAGCCTAAAAGAAGCTGCAGGGATTTCAAGAGAGAGTTTTCTGGTCACTGTGCCTGAGGTCTCAGTGATGTCAAATAGTGCATGGGAAAATGAATTGCCTGTAGAAAGTGACAGTTTGCTTTTAAGAGATGTAAAACCTTTTTGTACTGAAAACCTAACCAAAAATGCATTAGATGATGAGGAAGCAAAGGAAAGGCACCAAGACAATCTCTGCAGTTTCCTAACAATAAGTAATGATAAAAATTCCATCCAGGAAACAGAAGGCATTTCTGAGGACTATAATATGTCATTGTTAAGCACAGAAAACAAACCGGGATCATGTCAAATTATATGTGAACCTGACTGGGAAGCCAAGCTGGTAAGTTTAAACAGTGAAGAAAAAGAAATCTCTCAGTATTACAATTCAAATGTAAATAATAATGTGCCTGATAACACTGAGGGCAAATGTCCATTAAAAGCAGAAGACACTAGCTCCAATGCTTGGACTTTTTTTTCAATTAATTTACCTACTGAGGAGTTACAGATGGGCTTCAATTCTCAAGTTTCTCTCTCTCCTTGCTCTGAGGATAAATTTGTAAGTGAACAGAGATCTCAAAAAGTGATGAAACCTGAACAGATTCACACGAACAATTCAGCAGAGCTAAACTGCTATCAGTCAAATGAGGAACTGGTAAAGGAAAGCAATCATGAAGCAGAAACTGAGGAAGTTGGCAATGTAATAAGCAATGGTTTCTCTGCATCTTCAACTGGTGAAGTACACTTAGATTGCCTAGTGGAAGCCAGGGCTACCTTCATGCAGGGTTCAAGTGAAGTAAATGTGCCAATAAATGATGCTACACCAATTACATTAAAGAGGAAGAGATACAGGAGAATTGTCAACTTAGCACCAAAGTTTAACCTACCAAGACAGATCTTAGGCCATACAGAGGGAGGGAAGGATGTCCCAATAAAAGAAGATATTTCTCAAAATAATGTTTTGGAAGTGAGGCAAAACAACTTTCTAAGCAAGAGCTGTGGAGAAGCACATGAACAGGACCATGCATTGCAGGAATATTCCTTACCCACTCTGGATGCAGATGCTCTGTTACATAATATTTCTTGCATTCATTCAGGACAATGCTCTCCTACATCAAAATGCGCCTTCAGGGTTTCTGCAGATTCCAAAACAAGGGAGGAGCAAGCTACAACTCTTCAGCCACAACAGGTAGTTAATAAAAAAGAGGACGAGGGTGAACTCGTTTCTTCAGAGGTTACAAATGGTCAACCAGATATTTTGTCTTCTGTTAAAGTTGTTTCTGAATATCTAGAAGATTCTAATAAATTGGCAAGCTGCAGTGAAAATGCAAATGGAGCTGATGACTCTGAGCCAGCAAAGGCAAAACAGCTTGAAGATTATCAAGGTGCAGATATGAAATGTAGTTTTCTGGGACTTCCCTTATCCTTAGGATTTGCATTTCAACTTGTGCAGCTCTTTGGTTCTCCAGGTCTTCCACTGGGTATAATGCTTTTCTTACTACTTCTATATAAAATAAAAAAACCCACAACCCCCTCAAAACCACAAAAACCAAAGAGGAATCCCTACAACTCCCTCCAAACCAAAAAACCAAATGAAAATACTATGGTTAAAAACTAATTTTTATTGCAGTTATTAGTTAAATATCAATGCTGTTAAAACAAATCACTGCTCTTTTGGTGTTAGTTTTTACCTAAAATCCTCAGTTTCTGTCAAAGGATCTTTTGGTTTGGCCTTGTATTTGCAGTCTTTTTAGTAACAAAAATTGGCTAAGTTTAAATCCAAACATGAAGCACTTGCTGAAATTTTAATATATCCTAGTAAGACTTTGCTGTGTTGATTACAGGACTAAATGATGTTTTAACACATCCTACTGTGTAAGACTTTATTGTGATGATTATGGAACTAAATGAAAATGTGGTACAAAATCTGTGCTCTTATATAAAGGCTGCATATTCTGTTTTATATTACAGATAGTAACATTCTTTTTTTTAGTAAAGTTTTCATTGACTCTTATGTGGCTTAGATGCTGTTGAAAATCTATCCCAAAATCTAATTTAGTTTGAAATTGAGTATCAGACTTACAAGATATTTTCTCATAGTGAATGTCTTCTTTTTAATTGTGCCTGATTAGTAAGTGTCCTGGTGTTGTATACTTGCCTTCCAGAGCTCCCGATGTCTTACTTTTGTACTTTCAGTTTAAAAATTTTAAGTTAGCAGGTAAAAGACAATCAATCCTCAAAGGAATTGAGTGTGCCAACCATCATTTCCCAGTATACTCCAGGCTAATGTAATCCCAGAGAGCTGTAACTGGTGATAACAACAGTGTTTTGCTTGGAAGTCACCCTACAACACCTGTTGAAAGAGACATATTCCCTGTGCATAATGTTTTTCAGCTTCTTGGGTCCAAATTTAGTGGAGAAACTGTAACTCTCATTTTGCCAACAAACAGGATTAAAAAACACAGAGCAGCTTTTCAATATACCTTTACGTTTGTTTCAGTAGAATTTAAAGTTAAGCATGAATTTTCATATGAGAATTTTAACCTAACAGACAACAGCTTATGTCTGTTTATCTGCTCAAACTGGCTTCAGGATTCTTTGTTGTTTTTTAAAAGATGATGGCAATGCCACCTGCCAGAACAGTGAGGCAAATCATAGGAAGCATTACTTGGCTTGGTCCCTAAACAACCTGTAGTGCTGCTTTACCTAAATTTGGCACCACATACTAAAGAACTTGCCATATAGAGCTGAAATTAAACATGGAAGTACTGTTGATGTCCTCCACTATTACATATAAAACATTTTTCTCCAAACTTGGTGAATCTCTGTATTTGTGATCTTAAATTTCATCATCTTAGAGGCAGTTGGCCGTAACTTGAAAATAGGCATCTTCCAAGAAAGAAAAAGAATAACCAGGCATTCAGAAACACTCAGTAGGTTTGTTCTTCTTCTCTGAGTCAGTAACAGGTGACATTCTCTGGAGTTTAGGTGAGTTTCATTTGGAAATAACCTTTAAGAAATACAAACACACTCTGGTATCTCTCTGAAGCTGTGCCAGCTTGTGATTGCTGACTGCTGGTGTTTTCCCATGAGAATTGTGCCTGGCTGGCCATGTTCTCCTTTATTATTATTATCCTACAATTCCAAAAATTATCCTGTTTTTTTGTAGCATACAGTATATTGACGGGCAACTTGATGCACACATTTGAGTGGTATTATTTTACAACACTGGGAATTGCAGTCAATCTTTATTGAAATTATTTTGGAGGGGAAATTTTTGGTAAATAAATGTCTGTAGTTATTTATAAATGAAAGATTTAATTGCTTGTCTTGCTCGTATGATTCTCATACAAGTGTAGAATATATTTCAGACAGTTTTCCTATAAAGAACCTCTTTTCAGCTTCTTAAACAATGTTAGAGTTAAAACATTTTAGGAAGCAACTTCTCTACTGATAGTGCACAAATTCTTATAATGAAGCATTTTGAAATTTAAAGGTTGTTATTTAAGTTCCATTTCTTTTAATTTATTAGCTGAAAACTTTGTTTTTCTTGTGTGCCTATTTTTAGGGGAGTATGTGGGGGAAATGAAAGAATGGTAGGAAAGCTTTTGTCTAAATAAAGAAACCAAACCCAAATCTCCTTCCCTCTCTTTCCCCTCTTGTGCACTGGCCTTAGATTCTATATTTTGGCTGTGGAGAGATCTGAACATTTAACTGCAAAAAATATTTTCTTCTGCAGAATCCTTGTTGCCAGATGATTATATAGTTCCCCTTGACTGGAAAGTTTCAAAGATGATCTATTTACTGTGGAAGAGCTCTGTGGAGGTATGAATAGTAGGGGATTTTGGAAGGCTTTCCAATATTTCAGGTGCAAAGGGGAATTCTTCAGTTTTTTGTTAGTAAATTTGCTTTAATATCCACAATAAGGAGAGAGATGTTTTCTGACCTCCTCTGAATATTTCTAAAACCAGCTCATTGGCATGGTAGGATTCAGATTTTGAAAGATCAACTTCCGAAGTGTGTACAAAGTAGTTTAAAAAGGGTGAAAAAACTTTGATACCTCTGTCTTGACCTGACCTATGTTCATTAAGTACAAGCTACCATCATTCAGATGTTTTCCTTCTTATAGTTTACTCTCATCATCTGAGCAAATCTCATCCTCCATCATCTCTGCTAGAGCTGCAGCAGAGAAGTTATTCTGCGTGACTGTGGGCAAATTAATTCTCTTTGTCTAGCTGGAAAGTGTTACCTTACAGGGTTTTTTTTCCTTGTCTGGTAGTGGAAATCAGGAAAATCCTGATTACGATGAACTAGTAACTATAAAATAGAGTATGGACTTTGTTCTTGCCCAGAGTAACATCTCTTGTCACACACTTTCTTTTTGCTGGACTATTGTTATCTATTTTAGGAAAAGCAGAAAACAAACGGATTGCAGAATGGAGATGGCTTGACTGGTAAGTCTATTCTGTGATACAAAAACTGTATAAAATTCTTCTTATCCAAGGGTTTTTCATTACCAATGGGTGAAAACACTCCTTTTTGTGCGAAAGCACGATGATGAGATAAGTGAATTTGTGCAGCCATTGATTGTGTCCATGGTCCACAGAGCTATGGTTGCTATCATCACCTTTCCTCATCTAAGTGCTAAAATTGCCTTGTAAATTTTCCCACATGGAAATATTCCAGTAATTAGCTCAAGTTTATCCATTCTAGATCAAAATGGTGTTTAGTATGACAGGCTTTCTTGAGACTTTACTGCCCTGAAAGGTTGAGTATCTTCAAGTTAATTAAACTTCATTATCACAAAAAGTTGACAGCATAATAGTAGAATAATGGAATTATTTAGGTTGGAAAAGACCTATAAGATCATTGAGTCCAACCATTAACCCAGCACTGCCCAAGTCCACCACTAAACCCTGTTCCTCAGTGCCACCTCTACCTGCTTTTTGAACACTTTTGGAGATGATGATTTCACTATTTCCTGGGCAGCCTGTTCCAATGCCCAGCCACCCTTTCTGCGAAGAACTTTTTCCTAATATCCAACCTATACCTCCCCAGTGCAACTTGAGGCCATTTCATCTTGTTCTGTCATTTGTTACCTGGGAAAAAAGACCGACCCCTACCTGGCTACAGCCTCCTTTCAGGCAGTTGTAGAGAACAATAAGGTCCCCCCAGAGCCTCCTTTTCTCCAGGCTAAGCACCCCCAGCTGCTCCTCATCACACTTGTGCTCCAGACCCTTCCCCAGCTCCCTTGCCCTTCTCTGGACATGCTCCAGCACCCCAGTTTCTTTTTATAGTGAGGGGCCCAAAGCTGAACCCAGACTTGAGGTGTGGCCTCACCAGTGCTGAGTACAGGGGGCCAAACACTGCCCTGGTCCTGCTGGCCACACTATTGCTGGTCCAGGGCAAGATGCCACTGGCCTTCTTGGCCGCCTGAGCACAGCTGTCTCAGGTTCAGCCACTGTCAAACTGCACTTGAGGTCACACACCTGAGCAGTAGGAGATATCAGGGTTCATGTGAAGCTCTGAACTTCTGCACTCATTAATTCCTGCAGTGTGGAGGTTATGCGATAAGGTTGCTCATTGTCTTTTTCCATGTTTCCATATTAATGCAGTACAATTTCACAGGTTCTGTAACAAGTTTGAAAATACACAACAGTAGTTCCCTGAAGGCTGGTAGAATTTGCTGTCTAAAATAGGAGAGAAGTTTCTCTGTTTTAGAAGAAAGGCTGCTTTTGGAGAGGCAGCATAAGAGTGGGAATAGACACACGCATGGGTATTGTCTCTCACTTCCCACCCCCTATGTGAGACAAAACTGAAAAATTTCATTTATTTTATAGGCCATTTAGGAAGCAAAAATATAGAGGATTCTGATAAAATAAAAGCTTTTCTTGAAATACTCTATCCTGACGCAACAGAAATGACAGACTGTGTGAGGTAATTTCAGGTGTGTTTGGCTGCAGTTTGTAGTTTCCTAATTTCTTTATTTTTTAGATGATATTATTAATCTTGAAGATCTAAATAAAAATCACCAAGAGAATCAAGACTCTTCTGAAACTACAGACATGGAGCTGTGTCAAGATGTGACAGAGGAGAACATCATAACCTGCACTGGCTGTCTGGATGCTGCATTTCATCAGTCATGACTCACTGTCTTAAATGCTGTATGAACAAACAGGTAATCGGTCAACTTGTGAATGTTTCACTCTTTAATTATATTTGACCCAATGTCTTTTTATTATGTTTTACCAAATATCTAAAGAATATTGCTTATTATCATTTTTAAAGAGCACTTAGTATCCATTTGAGTTAGGGTTGAAGGTTGTTCGGATTTTGTTTCTTTCAAGCTTGAATGGGGAAAAGAGAAGGCAGTATTTTGTTATAAAAGCCATATGATTTTATTTTTTCCTCCAAAATCTAAAACATGCATGGTGAAGTGAAAGCAGCAGCGTAGGATGCGTAAGAGCTGGAATTTATTCCCATTTTGGTTGCTGTGGCAATCTGTTGTGAGTCATCACAGTCTTACTTTCCTTGTCTTTTCAGCATGGAGAGTAATGCTGGCTCCATTAAGGGTCTAATTATGAAAAGAACTCCATGAGTAATAAACCAGTATTTCACCAAGTTATGAGAAGGTGGCAGTTCTGCTTTTCAGTGGAGAAACAGTAGCAGGAGGTCACAGTAAGACTCCATATATTGAGGTGTTAAGTTTTCATTAATGTTTTCATTTGGTGTGACAAAGCATGCTATCGTGTTCTTGCTTGACTTGCGAATTTTTGAACCCTTTGGTAACTTGGCGAAGTTTCTTTGGTTTGTTTATGAGAGATATTCTGGGAAGATTGATATGAGAAGGAAGGATTATGGGTCCCAGCAGGAAAATGATAACTTAACTTCTCTATCATTTGCTGTCAGTTGTTCTTTCCAAAATGGAAAATGGATTAATCTGTAATTTTTAAACAAATAAACTGAGTTACATAGAAATGGAATAACTTGCACCATGAGCAAACTGAGCCAGAAAAAGTTTCCAAATCCTGAGGCTTAAATTGTTCCCATCCAGACATCATAGAACTGCTAGAACATCATCCACATGGGGTCTGGTCGGGGGGTCTTCGTCATCCGGTGCCCTGTGCCTGACCTGATCGTGTCTCCAGTCGATGGCTGGAGCAGGAGTCGAGGTGGATGTGCACTGTGTTGGAACTGTTACAAACATGGAAGTTTTCACAGTGGATGTTAATGTCAAAGGGGAAGTAGTTGAATAGTTTGGGTTGGAATTAAAACTTCTTGAATGGGGTTTGTTTGATTATATGTCATTGATGACAAAAATGACAGTGCAGGCTGATTAGCTGATACCAGCTACCAGTGTAGGAAGATCTCTATGAACCACGTGGCCAGAGAGAAAGGGTCTCAGCACAGATCATTAATTACATCAAGAACATCTGGTAGCAGTATTTTCCTCTTATATAATCAAACACTACAATATTAGGTAAGCAAATAAAAAATATTTTCACAAAATACTTAGGCCTACACCTGCTACCAATTTTTAGAAGCTATTTATTTATAATATTGCAAATATGAACACTCTAGAGGTAGGATTTTGGCTTATGGTCCTGACTGGATGTCTGTGTGGGTTTGTATCCTAAACTATTATCCAGAAATATCCAGGGTATTGATTAAATGTTTATATGCTGAAGAAACAGACGTGAAGAGCTTTGTTATATTCCTGGGAGAAAATTGTGAAATATGAAACTTTTTATTTTTCCTTTTGTGCTTCAAGAAAGGAAAGACACATGCTAGCAGATTATTCTGCCTTATTGTCTGTACCTTTATCTGGCTGCTGAATCCAAATAACTGTTTTTTCCCATCAGATTTACTCCCTTTGTCTGTCTGCTCTGCTACTCCCAAGCTTGTTTCAGTCTTCCTCTCCTGCTTGTCACGAGCGCAGCAGAAATGACCCAGAGCCCTGTGTGTTTGTGACCCAGCCACTGCCTGCTGCCAGGAAATCCCAGTTTGTTATGTTGTGTTGCAGTCTAACACTCTACTGCGTCAGCTTGTGTTAGTTCTATGGGATACAGAATAAGAACAATGCAGACTTTGCCACGAAAGAAATGCACACTTTGCCACTGCCCCATCAGTGTTTGGCTTATAAAAAGTCTTGCACTGTCTCTGCAGGGCTTGGTCATTTAGATCTATGCTGGAATGGGGTGATTCAGCTGGATCTTTATGTTGTGGGTTTTTGTTTTGCTTTGTTTTAGTTCAGCATCTGAAATGAGTCAGGGAAAGTCCTGAAGGCTGTTGGAGGGAGAGGATGAGACACCAGAGGTCAGATGGGTTTAGGCTGCTCTGGAGTTGGGATCTGCCATCTCAGACCAGGCTGATGCAATGGGTAACTGCTGCCCAAAGTGTGAAGTGCCCTTCCTCCCAGCCCTGCTCCAGACAGCAGCTCCAGGACTTGCTGGCTGACACGAAGGCTATCATTTAACTCGCTAACCCCAAAGCAAACAAATCAATACTTTTCTGCTGGACTGAAGAATTTAGATAAGCTGCTGTAAGGTCCAGCTCAGTGCCAAGGCTGGGGCAAGGGAGCAGTTGAGGTTGTGCTGCTGCAGATAGGAAGAGGGGACGTGCAGGGTGTCCTGTCTGGGCAGCAGTCAGCTCTGATACCAGGGGCCATGTATTCTGCAACCAAACCTTCAGGTGGAGGACTCTTTTAAGCTTTTACAAATGTAGGTTGTTAAAAGAATTAAACCAAGAAAAGTATGTGGAAAGCAAGAAGCATGTCTTAGGCTTTTCAGTCAGCTCATGCTCACTGTCAGGCACAGGATATTGGGTAATGCAGACCCCACGTGAGTATTCCAGTGCTTCCACAATGTCTGCGTGCAGGCATTGTGAGAGACAGGTGAGTTTTCCTGATCGATGGTGTCCCTGGTTTTGAGGGATGAGGTTGTCTTGCCTCGTGACAAAATAATTCCTCTCTGGTTGCTGATTAAAGCAGACTTGCCAAGAGTGATGTCCCAGAGTGGTTGTGAAACTGCTCAAGTGAACAACTGTAAATGTTGAAGTGGATTTCATTCCTTCAAATGTCAGAGGGGAAATAAAAAACTAGGATTCCTACCAAAAGGTTTTAAAATCATAGGGAATCAAGGGAGAGCTAATATGATCACTTTGGTCCCCTTAGATTGGAAAGCAAACGGAGCATTACTGGCCAAGTGCGACTTAATCTGTTAGCCAGATGAACATGCTTCTGTATTCATGTTGTGTAAGGGTGTTTTTATTCCAATGGGAGGGTGAACGGAGTTTCTCTGTGAAAACACAGGGTTAATCTCAAGTTTTTGTGAGAGCTCCTTACTGCAGCATTGGCAGCACATCAGTATTTGTTCTGGAGATTAAGCAAGAGTTCCCAGTTTGAGAAATGTCGAGATCATGTGAATGATCATCAATGTGAAAACAGCATTATTTTGGTGCCTTGAAGTTCTCCTTAGACCAGGACGCACAGATGTCAGTGCAATACAAATGTGTCTGTTCAAGCATTTATCTGCAGGACTACTGCAAAGCAGAAGCTGGCATGTTTCTTTTTGAAGTACAGCAGTCAGTAACTCCCTGCAGGAATACTTCTTCCACAACAGCCCTGAAGGGGTGTGGTTTTGATGAGACACATCTCTTGATACCCTATGTTATCACTCCTCCTTTCCCTGGCTTGCTATTCCCGGCACTTCCCTTTGCTGGCTCTGATGCTTCTGATTAAGGCAGTTCAGCTCAAACATCTGATGCATGAAGACATCCAAGAAGTTTTTGGTCTGGACTATGGAGCTGAAACAAATTGTCCTAGAGCTCATGAGATCTGCAAGACATGGGCAAAAAAGCAGGAGCGTATAGCTGGGACAAGCAGAACTGTTTTTTGGCTAAAATGAAAAAAAGAAAATAATCTGAAGGATACAAAGCAGTCTTCCAGTATTGCCACAGAAAATATCATCCCATGGTCAAACCTCTTCCACTTGCAACTTGGATACACAGATAACAGTGAAAAAACTTACCTGTCCTTTGACATTTAACCACTAATATTAAACAAAATGAAGCATGAATAAGTGCACAGAATTGTGACCAGAAAACCTCACCTGCATTTTACAGTGCTTACCAGGAAAACCTTTCTCAAAAAATCACTTAAGCAGAGAGTCTAATTACCTGGGGGAGTAAGAGCAGCCCACAGCAGTGCTTCTGGAGCTCTCAGAAAAGAGCAACAATTGGGTTGTGTGGGTGCCTCACACGAACTCCACTCAGTAACATGAAAGCCTCTGAGGTCCTGAGTACATGTAACAGGGGGAAACAATTCACATTGTAACAAAAAAAAATTGAGATGTAGCTGTACTATGGTGGTATTGGTCGAACAGCTGTTCATTATATAGGGTTTGTGACATGTAGAGAAAAAAAGTCCACTGTGTTTTTCAGCTTTGAGGTGGTAAAGTCCTTACTGCCTCTACTTTTGACATCCAAGTTCTTATCTTCCTTTTCCACTCTCCTTGCATTCTTTTATTTTGCCTTTGCTTTCCATTGTCTGCTTCCTCTCCATTCTAACTTTTTAAGGAAATCACCAACAGCTGAGAATTAGAAACTTTAAAAAACATTGGACAGATTCTTCTCAGTCTGAGGGCTAGATTATCTGTAAAGTCTTTTTGCCACCTGTGCTGTTGTAGAACTTCAGCAGACTGTCTTATTTTACTTTTTTTTTTTATTTCAGAAACTTCTTGCTTTGATTCCACCATGGAAGGACTTCAGTTGGCCACCAAGGATTTTAAATGTGAGGGATAACCTGGAAGAAAGAAACCACTGTAGATTTTTTTGGTGTACATCTTTGGCCACCTCCCCCCAACACTGCCCCCTGATATCAACCTCTCTGTCCGTGTAATAACGATCAAAATTGAGATAACTTTGTGTATGGCAAAAGGTCATTTCCTGAAGCCATTTGGGATTTACACTTTCTCAGTGCATCCTTAAGTGTGGAGACTGAGAGTGGAAGCCAGAGGCATCTGTCACTATGGGGTGTGATCTTCAGGCTGTGGTATTCACTGTGTATTTACTTGTGCCAGGATCCAGGATATTGCCACAGAAGCAGGCAGTGATGCACACCTGCAGGGAATGGTGCTTGTTACATGTCTTAGCCTACTTCTGCCTTCACCCTCAGTCATAATTGCACCCAGTCCCTTTACAACCTCAAACTGCAAAAATCTTCATCTGTCGTTCCTATTCACTCGTCCAGGGGTGCACAGCTTCCATTCTTTTCTCCTGAAACCAGGCTTTATGCTTCCTCTCAGCTAGACTCATTTGGGAATTTGGGACTACAGAAACAAGAGCATTTCACTATAGAACTGATTCAAACATGTTGGAAGAAGGGTGTGTATGGTTTGTGGTAGACGGAGAAGATGTATAACTAGCACTGGTAGTTAGTGATTTGATGTTTCTGTTAGTGGTGTTGGAAATATTTATGTATGTAGAGATAGACAAATTATGATCAATTATAAAGAGCAACCTCTGTCAATTATGAGGTGTGCATAAGGCTGGACACTTCCTTGTAGGGAGAGGGAGTGACAGAAAAGACAACTGTCACCTCATGTAACAATAAAAGTGTGAGGAAAAGATTGAGGAGAAGCAGGAAACTTAGTTGTGTCTACTTGTCAGAAATAATATTTCCCACTTGTGCAGCTGGCAGATCCAGAATATTTCTCCATTTATTCTTTCATCTTCTCTTCCTCACCTTTCCCTGCATGTGTTTATACATCAGCTGAAGAGCCAGGACTTGACTGAACTCGTGCTGAAGCTCCACCATGGTCGAATTTGCCGATGTGTCTCCACTTTCTACTTCCATACTGCGTCTACATGAAAACAATTAACAATGTATGTATTTCTAAATTAACGTTGTACCACTGGCGAAATTTTCTGGCTGCGCTGTTTGAATGCATCTCCCGTGTACATGTGTGTGTCTTCCTTGGCTGGAAATGTCCTGCTCTCCTACCAGCAGAACATTATGGAAAATGTAAAGGGGAGGAGGGAGGAAGTTCATACCCACCATAACCACAGCTTCAGACCTCTGTGTTGTACTAGTGGCAGCAGACAAGTTAGTTTGATTTCAGGAACATGTCACTCAAGGATTAATACTGTCTTCCTACTTCTATTTATTGAGTGAGAAATCTGAATGCTTCTATTTTCTGTTACTGAATCCTGGCCTTCCAGAATGCTTGAAATAAAAAGTTTTCAAAATCTCACAGTACTCTTGTATGGGTAAGTCACGTTTCATGTCTTAGTGCAGTGTTGCTGGTTTATGTTTACTTTAACCCCTTTCCCCAGTATCTATGAATTTCAAATTTTCTGTCTCTTCTTTCCTGCCACATTTTTCCCACTTGTTTCAGTTAGCATTGGCGTATCATGTCCCTGGGGAGCTAAGCTTTCTCCCTGTGTGTGAACGCTCTCTTTAGCACTATTTGGAACCTCAGAAGCTAAAGCTCCAGCATTGAGGTTTGGTGGTGGTGTGTGCTTGGGGCATACCTGGGGCTGGCTCCTAATCAAGCTGGGCACAATGCTGTGTGTAGCTCTGAGAGGGAGGGTGTTATAACCACTCCAACCATTTTTGGTTTTACTGAAAACTCTAATTTCTTTGGCTTCTTTGATGATCAAGTTAATGGAAGTCAGGTGTTCTTTAGAGGAGAGAATTCTTTAAAACTTCTTTTACTTTCTCTTATGATAATATGTTTGAAAAACCCCCAAACAATTAGGGTGGTGTAGTGAGCGTGATGCATGTGGTCATTTTTCCATGCTGGGCAGTTGTTTAGCTGCATCCCCTTGGCATCCTTGTTGCTTCTGTGGTCGAAGAGGACTCCGATAGCTCGTTGCTAGGGAAGGGGCGGGCGGCGAAGAAGTCTCCGTGCATACCTGGTGTCCCGTAACCAGCCCCACTTCTCTTTCAGGCTTTGATGATTCATTCCCTTTCGGGCCTGCTCTGTAGTTCGCAATACAGAGAGGCAGCACATGGGACTGGAACGCTGTCAGTGCTGCCTTGTGTTCTCCTGCCTTTGAGAATTTGGGGAATAGTCCTGACTTTAAATAGTTGATGTTATCTCGGGCCAGGGTTCCGGGTCTGCAGCGAGTGCCGTAGCCGAGCGCTTTGGCTGTGCAGCCGCAGCCGCCCGTCCTTGCCCGTGTCTCTGCTCCCGGCCGCTTTCGGTTTCGCGGGGCAAAGTCCCGGCCGCTCGGGACATGGAGGGACGCGCGCTCCCGCGCGGCCCCGCCCGCGGGTGCCGAGGGGCGCGGGGCCGGGGTCGGGGCGGGGGCCGGGGCCGGGGCCGGGCTGCGGGGCGGCTGCCCCGGGTCCCCCATCCCGGGCCGGCCCCGACCCCGCGCCCCGCCGGGCCCGGCCCCGCGGCCGTGGACGAGCGGCTGCTGCAGGCCCTGGGGGGGCTGAGCCTGCGGCCCCCGCGGGGCGGCGGCGGCGGGAGGCTGGTGCTGCTGCGGGGGCTGCCCGGCGCCGGCAAGAGCACCCTGGCCAGGTAAGCGTGTCCCGGCTCCGGAGCAGGGCTTCGGGAGCCCGTGTGCCCGCCCGGCACCCTCTGCAGACCCGCCGGGGCTGGGCTGGGCTGGGCTGGGGGTCGGGGGGGAGCGGGAGCCTTGACTGATCGCAGCTGCCCGCAACTCCCTCGGCTCCCGGCCCGCTCCAGGCTGCGCTGTCCCGGGCACCTGTGGCCGTGTCTGGGTGTCCTGGCCGTGGGACTGTGCAAGCTCCTGTTCCGAGCGAGAGGTACCTACAGGGATGCTTCTGATGACATGGACTGATCACCCCGACCAAGGCGGTACTTGTTCCTTTTCTCAAAGGCGCCAGATTGGTGGTGGTTTTCCTTTTAATTTTTTTTGGTTGATTGGATTGGGTTGTTTTGTTTTAATTTTTAATCACAAACATCGTAAAAATCTTCTTCTTTCTGGCTGAAAATTGACCACTCTGTTTCTCTAATGTCCTGCACTCCTGGTCAGAGCTTTAGCGGTGTATAAAATGATCACAGGAGACCACTCCACTTTCCAACAGTTCAAAGGCTGATTGTGTGAAAAACACAGTGGGGAGTGCTGAGAAGCAGCGCTGCAGTCGGTGTGACTGTGCAGCTGTAGTTTGGTATCACAAAGTCTCACAGTCTGGCATCATGCAACTCTCGGTGCCACCCACTCTCTATCAAAAGAGGAACATTCCTTGTCTTCTTACTCTGCTGGGCTGAGGAACCCGTGCTGGGATCGTGGGCTGCTACAGGAAGGGCTCTGCTGTGAGAGGTGGCAGCAGAAAGCTGTGATACACTGGCTTCATCTACAGTTTCCTCTTCTGAGTACACACTTCCCTGTCCCACTGGGCCTCCTGCCTCACTGCACTTTGGCAAAAGAAGTTATTTTATGAATTGCCAAATGCTGTGTTTTGCTCACACCCAAAACACACATTTCTCCCTTGAGAGGCCGTGTAAGTGTGGGCCTGCTCCTTTAGGGGGATTTGGTCTTCTTATAGCAAAGTGAGAACATAAAGGTTTGGGGGAATATTCACAGGCAGTGCGAGTAACTATAGTCACCTGTACTTTCTAGGTCAAAACACAAGGTTAATTGTTAATGACATATTTAGAAAATCAGTTGTAAGTGTTGTAGTAGTCTGCGGGATGAACGTTTGAGGATCTGGCTGTTTCTAGCCCGTGTTAATCACATCATTGTGTTCAGCTGTTCAGCAGCACTCAGATCAAAAGGCAGCATTTAGTACCTCTCCTTAACCCTGTTCAGATTGTGAAGGACTGTACCAAGAGAATTCTTTTGCTGTTCTCACACTGTCACACTACCTTTTCGTGTTGGTAAATGCCATGTGCTGCACAAGGGAAAGTTTGCAAAAAATGACTGCAACAGATCTCAGTGCAAGATCCCACTGGAGGAGGAAGGTGGTTGATTTGCAAAAGCACTCTGTAAACTCATCTTATAAATTCTAGTTTATTTTCTCAGATTTTATTCACTCATAATATCACAACATAATACTTGCAAGCATCAAGATGCATGTACACAGGTGGTCTGCCTGAAATCAGAGCAGACAAGGACCATCAGCTGTCCCATCCTCACTTTCTCTACTAGGTTGCTCTGTGCTGGTGGTGACAGGGTGGGTTTTGGCCGGGTCTACTGTGGCATCTCCAGCCAACAGCTCTTATGCTGCCATTTTTTTGCCTGTGAATTCTGCTTACTTGATGCTCTATGAATCTTAGATGGGTTTTTTCCCCCATTATATTCATTTTCCCATTTTGGGCGTCTTCATCCTCTGCCCCGCTTGGTACAAGGGGAAGGAGGCAGGTGTGGAGAGGATGGTGTGACCTGCTGGCCATCCTCCTGCTCTCAGAGCACAGGTTTTCCTGTGGTGGGTCACCAGTGCTGGGCCTCAGCTGAGTGCTGGCTTTGGGGGTTGTAAACAGCCCCTGTTCCAGTTTTATTGCTGTTAATGATCTTGGCTGTCAGTGGGTACCATTGTTTCAGCATTTGCTCTGTTCTTCTGGTGCTTTTGCATACATCTACGTTCGCTTATTCTGCTTATCAGCCAGTATTTCAGTATTTCTGTCACAACTTCTACATCTTTACAGTGCTCATGAGTCACAAACCATGAATGTTATCACTGGTGATACAGCAACCCAGTGATAACTCCAGTCAAAAGGCCCCTTTTCCATTTGTCACACAGTCCTAGGAACAACCTTGGATCCATGGCTTGTTTCCCCTGACTTTCCAGTGTCACTCAGCGGAGTTTGGATACAGCTTTGTAAGCTTTAGTTATGGCATTTTTGTTAAAATTATTTCCTCATCCTGGTTGCTCCCTGCTCAGAGCTGCCCTACGTTGGTATGGAACAGTTGAGGTCTGGTTTTTGGTTTCTACTAAAGACAGCAAAGGACCGACGTGTGATATATTGAGTAGTCAAGCCAGGACGAGGAGTTATTCTGCTCACCACCAAGCTTCACACCTTTCCAGCAGCTTCAGTGTTAAGGATGAGCTTCCCTGGACCACATATCTTGGGTGGGCCCAGCTACCTCCCCATAACCAGTCACCAGATGTCATGGAAGTGTGAAGGGGAAGGGGCAGCAGGGAGTCACATCTCCATCAGCCTCCTTCAGGCATGTTGGACATGCTCCTCCTGAACACATTGTGCTTGACTTCACAGTGCAGGTTTTGTGATCACACTGAGGCAACAGCTAAGAAAAAGGTTATCTGAGGGGCAGTGGCAGCAATACTTCTGAAAATGCCTCCAGAATTTAAGTGAGCCACGTACAAGCTCATACCTGCTTCCCCAGCAAATCTGCATTGCACAGTAGCTCTATTTCCAGCCCTTCAACAGCACGTTGCTGTGCTGCACAGCTCAACCTACACCTAACCGTTTATCAGTTGAACTCAAGCACTATAGGCTGGGCGTGATCAAACTTGGAACTTTTCAGCCACAGCTGTTGATGTATTGCTCGAAATGGGCTTTTTCTTGTACTCCTTTGTGAAGCACACAGCGAGTAATCTCTCAGAACAGGAGGGGGAAAATGCGCTGGTGCTGAGGCATCACTGCTTGGTGCAGCCTGTGTCTTCTCCAGTTCTCTGCTGCTGTTGCCTGGTTTATCGCAGCACCTCCAGCCCTGGGCCAGCTGTTCCCAGCGCTCCCAGCACCCGACCCCGCTGCAGAACTGCGGCTCTGATGGGTTCGTGGACTTCAGCTGGGCAGCTCCTGCCTCCAGGCAGCATTGCACTGTAAACATTTACCTTTGCGTGAAACCACTTCAGGTGAGTCTCCTGCGTGCGTTGATCGAATACGACACCACACGAGCCTGGTGCTTTAGGAGACAGAGCCGTGCCCGGACCCCCCGCGGGTGCGACACAAGGGCAGGGCTGTGCTCTGCCAGCAGCTCTGCCGACTCGGCCAGGCGAGGTCCTCGGGGCACCAGGAGTTCTTCAAACACAACACACTGTGGCAAGCGCTGGGCATGTGCTCCAGATCTCACAGCACTGCTTTCCTGCTGAAACAAAAGGCTTTTAGACACCTTTTAAATGACACAGAACCCTTGAGAAGAGTGGCCAGAGCAAGTGGTTGCATGTGGTGCCAGTACATACCTGCTCTGGTCTCTGATACCCTGTTCTGTGGTCTTCTGAGCAATAAAAAAGTTTCTTCCAATCTGCTATCAGAAATTAATTTATTTTCAAGTTTTCTGATGGAAAGGTATGATAACCTATGGATACAAAATGCATTTTGCTCTATCCTTTGCTAAAGAAAGGTTTGCTGCTATTTCAGAAACTACAAAGGATAAGAAAGTAAGGAGATAATGGGGGATGTTTTCTGTGCTTAAAATAAATCTCAAACCCTTTTCTCCTCACCCCTCTACAAGGAGAAGGAGCTACCATATCCACTGCAAGATGAAGAGATGTGCTACTCTTCACGAAGAGATGATCTCTTCATCTTGCAGTGGGTATGCAAATTAATACTGAACCTTTCACAGATGCTGCCTGTCACAATGCAGTGCTTCCAGTTCAGCGGCTTCTTTAAAAAATGCAAACATAGCTCCTATGTGTCCTTTGTTCTTCCAAAGAGATTAGAGTTTTCTTTTTCTCCTTGGTGAGCTTTACACTTATTGATCTACCAGCAGTGGGTAGTTTTCTTATTACAGGGCAGTTCAAGATTTATTCATAAATAACCGTGGTCACAAGCCCTCCCATTTTGCATGGCTGGTGTATTTTTCTAAAATGCAGGCATTTTAATTGCTTACAGTGATTAAGAGCCTGATGTGATTATGCAGGACCTTTCTTCTAAACCAACCTGAGGTCCTGTGAAGATTGTGGAAAGCTCATTTCATAAAGAACACGCAAAAGAGTTCTTGATGCCCTTTGGAATGATAAGGAAGAGAAGAAACAGGAGTTTTGTCAGCTTTGTGGGCAATATGGAAGGGATTACAGAAAACAGCTATAAACTTCAGCGACAGCTTGGTGCTTTTGGAAAGCTAAAAGTTAAAACCAGCAAAATAAACAGAAGGTAAACCATCTTTTTCCCACTTTATGTTTTCTCATGTTGCTGTTAGCAGGAGCACATTTGGTATGAATATAGCAAATGTGACAGTAATTCATAACTCTCAACCCATTTTGTCCCATATTTTTCCTCCTTTGAAACACAAGCGTTATCTACTTTAATTATTGATGTGAGGACCATAGACTGAGCTTACAGATATTCACCTACAGTTTAGATTGCTTAAGGGTTAATATCAAAGCTCTCAGTGTTGAAAATTTAGTAAGGTATGTGCTAAGAAAATGGATTTTAAAATTTCCACTGGTTAAGAACATTTTAAAAAGAAATACTGAGCAAGGAAAAAAATAGTCTTGAAATCTTTTATTAATGTGCACAACTTTATGTGCCTCTTAGTAGCTAAAGGATATATTTCCACATATTTCAGCAGTTAATTTTTTAGAGAAGAAATTGCGATGATTAAAGCAATGGGGAAGGTGAGGTGCTGAATCATGGTGAGACCTGAATATATCAGGTTATCCACAGCAGTAACCCAATAAACATTAGGTGTTGCTGTGCTTTTCATTATAAGAATATTTTGCCTGAGGCCAAAATTAAAGCAACAAAATTTTACTGTTTGCTAACACTTTAAAACATGACTTTTCTTAAATCAGTTTGCCCAGCAGTAATTTTGTGAATAAAACATTCCTTTGGGGCTAGAAGACAACGACAGGTAGGTGCTGAATGATGCATGACAGGGGGTACAGCCCAGTCCTGGCTCCATCAGCACCAAGTCACTGCTCGCTGGGATGGACCCCACCACAAAATAATATTGGTTAATCAGCAGATGGTAGAAGTTACAGGGGAGACAGAGCAGAGTCAGAAGCTGACCATTATTCAGCTAAATGCACCCTGAAGTCCTAGTGAAGAGCTGCTGCTTGCAGGCAGATTAGGGTACAAGTGGTAAGTAAATGGTTGGAACAGAGCTGGATGACAGAATTAAGGTTTTTCTGTCTAGGTGCCTGTTCTTCTGCTGATAACCTGGAGACAACTTTTCCCTTGCTCTTGCCCACATGGATAAGGCACTGAGAAATGGTTATTTTGCAACTTGTGAGGATGGAAAGAGAAGCATTTTATTAGGAAAGCTGAAATGGGTCACAGGGGGTGGAGACCATGTGTGGGTTAAGACAGCAGGGCAGCAGCATTCATGTCTGAGAGACACAGGGTTGCTTGATTGACCTTTCTTTCTTTTCCCAAGACATTCCAGGCCTTAGGGAGACAGGAAATAGAGGGATGATGCCATGGGCTTTCCCTGACTTCTAGAAGACTCCCTCCTCATCCACTCATCGGACTCTTCTCTGATTGAAAAAAAAGGGACAATTTATCTATGGACACACAAAATTCTGGATTATACACTTACGGGAAAACAATCATACATTAAGGGTTATTTTTTTGGTTTCTTCTAGTGGTCTCTAAGGACTGGCAGAGGGATTCTTCATATTTAAACTTCCACACAAGGCAGCACTTGCTTCCACCTCCAAGAGCCAGTGTCTGCCTGTGAGGCAGCTGGTCAGTGTCCAGCAGGACACACATCTGCTCCCCATGGCATCCCCGGCCTGCAGGAGCACTGCTGGGGCACACACACCCTGTGAAGGGAAGTGGCATTGCCCAGTGCCGCACACCACAGCAGTCTGCTTTATGGGTCTGCAAATTTGTCTATAAAATATTTTTTATGAACTCAGGTTTGCTTATAAAATTTGTTTAAAACGTGAAGATATAAAAATTACTCAACTCTACAAGAGGAGGATTAAGTGGAGCAGGGACAAGTGATAAGAACCATAAAATTGCATAAAACACCACAAAATATTGACTTATCACTCAGATACTTGTTTGCACATTAAAATTATAAAACAGTGCTACCTGCTTTACAGCCAAAAAAGCCCCCCAAACAAAACTGATGGTTCTCTGGACCATCTTTGCTAAATGACAAATCCTTCCTCCTGGTTATCTTCAGAAATCTCTGTAGCAAAATACCCGTCTCAAATTGTCTTCTGACACCCACTTCCATGCCTGGATAAGCAGGTTTGGGTTGCTCTCTTTTTCTTTTCTTCTTTTCTTTTCTTTTCTTTTCTTTTCTTTTCTTTTCTTTTCTTTTCTTTTCTTTTCTTTTCTTTTCTTTTCTTTTCTTTTCTTTTCTTTTCTTTTCTTTTCTTTTCTTTTCTTTTCTTTTCTTTTCTTTTCTTTTCTTTTCCTTTCCTTTCCTTTCCTTTCCTTTCCTTTCCTTTCCTTTCCTTTCCTTTCCTTTCCTTTCCTTTCCTTTCCTTTCCTTTCCTTTCCTTTCCTTCCCCTTCCCCTTCCCCTTCCCCTTCCCCTTCCCCTTCCCCTTCCCCTTCCCCTTCCCCTTCCCCTTCCCCTTCCCCTTCCCCTTCCCCTTCCCCTTCCCCTTCCCCTTCCCCTTCCCCTTCCCCTTCCCCTCTCCTCTCCTCTCCTCTCCTCTCCTCTCCTCTCCTCTCCTCTCCTCTCCTCTCCTCTCCTCTCCTCTCCTCTCCTCTCCTCTCCTCTCCTCTCCTCTCCTCTCCTCTCCTCTCCTCTCCTCTCCTCTCCTCTCCTCTCCTCTCCTCTCCTCTCCTCTCCTCTCCTCTCCTCTCCCCTCCCCTCCCCTCCCCTCCCCTCCCCTCCCCTCCCCTCCCCTCTCCCCTCCCCTCCCCTCCCCTCCCCTCCCCTCTCCCCTCCCCTCCCCTCCCCTCCCCTCCCCTCCCCTCCCCTCCCCTCCCCTCCCCTCTCCTCTCCTCTCCTCTCCTCTCCTCTCCTCTCCTCTTCCTCCCTTCTCTTTACAATCCTGCTTTCTCAGACAACTCAGAAGGCAAGCTGAATATATTAATAAGATTAAAGACTCGGATGTTGGTAGTCCAGTACACATTTCTCTGTTGTATTAAAGAAATCAAGGCCATGCCTTCAAGCTTCATTCCTTTCTTCCTACATGTCCATCTACTGATTGCAGTACTTCCACATCTTTTAAATTGGGATTTTTCAAGTGAAGCACTGTGTGTATTTGCAGAGCACTCAAATAGCTCATGATTTAATGGTCTCTGTTAAAGGGTGCGACCAGGTACTAATCCTTCTTTCATCTTTTTTTTTTTTCCCCTGCAGACAGCTTAAACGTGACCACCCCAGTGCTGTAGTCCTTAGTACTGATGACTTCTTTGTTGAAAATGGTGTCTACATCTTTGAGCCTGACTTCCTAGAGGATGCACACAAGTGGAACCAGAAAAGAGGTGACCAAACTTGATCCAGGGGCTGTGCAAAGTAGTTCTGCATTTCAGGCTGTCTTTAAACTTAGCCCCCAAAATAAAATACCTCAAGGTGGTGTCACACACTGCGCTTTGTGGGGCATTGGCTAAAAAAATACATTTACCACTTCTGATTTGATTTCTTCTGACTTATAATAGGGAAATTTGTAAATGAAAACATTTTGGAGGTTGGTTAATGTTATTTTAGAGGAAGCACTGCTGAATCTTGATGCCCTTCAGACACCAGCCCAGCAGCTGCTCCCTGCAGTACAGGCACCGCAGCCTTAACCTTTAACTTCCTAGGTGTCAGTCCTGACTTGGAAGGGGGTGGGAATGTAATGACAGACAGGAAGAAAATTTGCAGGCTGAATTTAAGTTTGGGAATTAAACAACCCAGGTCTCTACTGCTGTACCATGCTTTTTGTGGCTGCGCTCTGAAGGAATTCGTGGCAATGGCAAACATACTTTGAGATCATGTAACAGGGGTCTCCCGAAGTGACAGTAATTTTTGGCTGTTGTAAGTATGTTCTATAAGAGATTCCTCTTCCAGGAGAGCTGCTGGGCACTGACCTCGGCTCCCATTTGGATGGTAGCTGCAAGCCCAGGTCTGGTGGGGAACCAAGCGTGCGAGCCGTGGGCAAAGAAAGGACACTTTAGGGCTAGTAAGGCCTGGCTGTTATTTAATATATTTTAGCTTTACTTAATGTGTTACATTGCAGCACGCAAAGCAATGAAGAATGGGAAAAGCCCGGTTATTATTGATAATACCAACATCCATGCTTGGGAAATGAAGCCATACGTGATGATGGTAGGGAAAGCGCCGATTTATTGCTTTCATATACCTGGCTGTGACATCAACAAGGTGATCTGACTGAAAAGGTTCTTTACATGGCTAAAAATATTTACTTCAGTTTTCCTGTAGTTCTCTAATTATAGTTAAGGATGGATATTGTGATGGAGTAGGGGCAGAGCTGCCAATGTCTAGCTGGTCAGCTTTGTCACTCATTGAAGACAAAACAACTTGAAAAGATTAACAGCCTTTGAACCTGCCCTGCTACTTCTTGGTGATGAGGACATCACACCCTTCCCCAGCAGTGACATGAATTGAACAGTTCCCAAACTACTTGTTGACAAATATATCAAGATATGATTTATAATTGTAGTTCATGACTTGTGAAAAACACATCATACAGTCTTTGAAGATGCATTTGTGTCTCTTGTCAGGACTTCTGGCAGGGGTGGCAATTCTTTTAGTGCACTTTCATAATGTCACCTTTGTGTCCTTTAGGCACATGAAAATAGATATGAAGTTACATTCCAAGAACCGGATACACCCTGGAAGTTCAATGTTCAAGAACTGACAAGGTACATAGTTTTCTCTTTGCTGGAGCAGACAGCTGCTCATTTTGTTGACATGCTCTGAGGTCAGCCTTCTTCCACTTCATATATAGAAGTATGTAGCCTGGTAAATGACAACAGAAGATTGTTGTGGAAAATTTCCATTGCTGAGTACCTGGTCTGTAGTGAATTTAGCTCTGAAAGAGCCTGAAGTGAGTCAGGCAGTAAAAAAGCAACAAGCCCTGAAGCATGTTTTTGTGCTGCAAGCTTGATGGGGCAGGAGCCCTGATTCTTATTCTGCCTTTTGAGCAGCAGTCTCTTTTGTTTGGGCACAAACCCAAATCTAAGCACTACAGACAACATTCAGACTTCTGTCCTTAAGAATCTAACCATAATAAATGCTGTCCTGCTGCAGCATGGAGGGATGTACATAAAGTGTGGGTAAGACATGGGATTCTAGAGGATCTCTGTAAAGATCTTAACATGCACATACAAAAGGAATATAAAGAACATATTCACTCTGCACAGTGTGCTAAGATAGAGGCAGCTGAATGTGGCTCTAAGAATGTTATTGTTGACCAGTGACTGCAGGGTTAATGGCTGTAGGCACTGAAAAATTCATGCAGGCTGACTTCCTAGCCTTTAGCCAGCCTGATGTGAGGGAGGGAGTTACAGGGAACGGTGCTCTCCCCACTACCAAATCCAGAAGATAACACATGCTAACTTGTTAGTGCAAGAAAATAAGGCATGGGCACTTCATTGCAACGGATGGGTTTATTTTCTACCAGCCAGGAGCTCTAGTCAAAAATTAATGCTGCTCCTGTCTGTGTGATGGATGCAAATGGCAGAGAGCCAAGGCCCAGAGCGATCATGGCTGCAGGGGGAGGCAGGACATGGCAGGTGATAGCTCAGGGCTGGGGACAGGTGAGGATACCACCAGCCTGAGCTGTCAGCCAGCTCTGGCCTCAGCAGCACCAGCCATTGGTAGGGGAGCACTGCAGGGGCACAATCTGATCATTCGTCGTAGGCAGAGCTACTCAGTAAGTTGCAATTTGTTTTATTAAATATTTGACACACATTGACTTTTCACAGCAGCATGGTGAAGCTCATTCACATACACTCATGAGGGCACAAGCTGTGCCTTAATAGCACAAAATGGCAAACCCAAAGATATTCAGGGTTTGCAAACTCCCAGACAGAAATTTCTGGTGGTCTTTGGGAAGACAATTCCTGCTAAGTTGTGGAGGGATCGTGGCTGGTGCTACTCTGGCTACTCTATCCAGAAAGCCCTGCACGTTTGAGCATTGTGTTCCCCTCCCTCTCAAACTTGTAATTTAGGAGTCTGCCCGGGAGCCTGAGCTCACGTGTGATGTTTCCCTACTTGCTCTCAAAGCAACAGCAGTTTGTGACCTCTATCCTTGCTGCTATGTCAGTGTCTGGGCTGGCTGCAGCCCCTGGCTGCAAATTTCCAGCTGTACAAAAGCTCACCGAGGCCAACAAGCTGTTTGTGCTAAAGCACAGCAACACTCACATAAAATACCACACAGGTCTTCTACACAACTCTTACTTCAGACATTTGACAACTTCCTACATCCTGCCTGCCTCCCAAAATTAATGCTGTTACATGTTTCAGCAGTCACAATAATATTCCTAAGAAGTAGGTGGGAGCAAACAGTAATTTGAAAATAAAAAAGGCCAGAAAGAGATCAGTGGAGACCTGAACCATTATGCTGAACCTAGCAGGAACTTCAGCAAAGTGAACATAACCTCTCATACACAGGCAGCTAAATACTGGTATTTTCTGTTACTGTTGACTACAGAAGAAATATTCATCATGTCCCTCGGGAAAAGATACAACGGATGAAAGAACAATACGAGCACAATGTTACCTTCCACAGCGTTCTCCAGTCTGAAAAACCAAGCAGGGATGAGGGAAGCCACAGTGGAGCAAGTGCAGCTCATGGCACAGGTCTCCATCCCACCCACCTTTCTCCCTTCCCAAGGAGGGGACCTGGCACGGCACGTACAAATGTGACATTTAACTGAAGATGTGCATTCCTTGGTGTTTGAATTATCAGGGTACAAAAAGTCTCTAGTTTTACATCTTTTTCTAAACTGTTTATTCATGTGTTTTTCTACTACATATCTAATTAATTATTTTTCTTACAAAACTTTAAATGCCATTGGACTGTTATCTCACAGCTCTACAGGACCCCTGTAAGAGCACTGTACCTAGTACGAACTGTACTCCCTCTCCTCCATCCAGGCATATGTGAAATGTACTGGCTCTACCACATGCCACGTTTTGGATATTTTTTTCTGCGTCACAGTCTGATGCTAGCGATAAACATTCCTAACTTATTTCTGTCTTAAGGCCATTGTGGCCCATTGTGGCCAATTCTTTCACCACACAATTGGCATTTCTTGCCATTTTAATGCCTTATATCTGACAGTATAAACTTTTTGTATCTAATACCTTGCCTGCAGCATTATTGTAACTTTCAGAGACAAAGTGAATAATGGCAAAAGTAGCTCAACAGATTGTAGCAAGATTTGATGCTGTTCCCTCTCTCCACTGACTGGATTCATGCCGGGCTTACCTCACACACAAACAGCTTCTCCAGCCTGGAAACAAAACACTTCAACAGAGCAAACTTAGCTCTTCATCTTGCCAAGGCACAGGAGCTCACTGATCCAAAGATGGAGAGGCTCCTAAAATGAAACATCAGTGTTAGGCTTGTGTGTGTTAAGTCCTAAGTGCGAACAGGGCTGCAGGAGCAGCTCCGAACAGAACACAGACCAAGGAGCTATTTAATAATAACTCTGTGTGGCATTTTGCTGTGAATCAAATAATCACAGCAGTTCTTCAAACCTCTTTTAGTGCTATGGGGACAGTCTGAGGAGAAAAGTGCAAGAACTGTGCCAGAATAGCAGAGCAGCATTTCAGAATTAAAGTGTTCTGTTTGGTGAAAATAAGAGAACTCTTTATTATGCCCTGTGGCACTTTGGACAGCCAAACAACTATTCTGATGTTGCAGAGGGTAACAAAACTGATGGCTTTAGACTGAATCAAAGATCCTGCCCTAATATAAGAACACAGAATCAATGGCTTACAAACCATCAAATGTCATCAAACCCTCAGCCACACTGATGCTACTATACAATACATCTTTGTGAGAAGTGTTTACATACTGAACTTCAAACTGGTTTGCTAACGAAGTGTTATTTAATGAGGCTCTTTGTGTAATAGAACTTTATTAAATATAATCAAGTTTTAATGTACAAAGTGTAAAAATAATTTGGATTTGAAATATATACAATACTGTACATGTACGTTAGCAGCATTTTTGGGATTTTGGTCTTTGTAGCATTCTGTGGGCTGTAAGTAAGTCCTCAGGTTCCTTTGGGTTCTTCTGAAGAGCCTCAGCTACTTCAGAACTGCTTTTGATGAGGTATCTGCTTCCCCAGTAGACCTGGAACTATTTCTGGATGAAAGATCATCAGATAAAGTAGTAGCTGTTGCACTGCTGTTTTCATTTACATAATCCATCTTCTTTTCTTCTGGTAAATTATTCACAAGTGCTTGTGTATTAATCATTGCCAGTTCTTCATCAGCAACCAGGTCATTCTCAGGAAGATGGACAGTTTCTCTCACTTTTCTGCAGGGGGTGACATGGCCAACATTGTGACCTGTGTCTTTAGGTGACTTGCTGTGCTGTAAACCCAAACTTCGTGGAGGCTGAAATGCTCTTTTAACAGATGGAGAAATTACTGAACATATTGGTGTCAGTGGTGGAGGGGCAGGTATGCAGCTGAGGAAGTCCATTGCTTTTCTCTTTTTGCTGGTTTTGAGATGGTCTTCATTAACTGTCGCAGGTGAAGGTGTTTTTGCTGGCCCTGGTGTGACAAGTTTCATATTTGGTGTGCTAGTTGACAAAGGGCTTGGATGCTTCATTTCAATTCTAGAAGAGATCTAGGTAAAAAGAGAAGTTTTATGGTGAATAGAATGTTCTGTTTTGTGAACTTCCTCAATGACTACCAATAAATGGGGGACACCTCTCCCCCAGTATAAAACCACTACATCATCATTCATATCCCATTTAAGTTTAGTTTGGTCTCTCCTGATGGTGATTAATAATATTCCTCCAAGTGCTGATGATTGATAAATCACTGTTTACCTGTACATTTACATTTTGTTTCTAAGAGCTAAGCAAAATGTATGGGAATTTTTCTATGCCAGATGGTAAGAAATCAAAGGACTCTTAAGTCTTCTACTGCCTTGGCTATATCCTCCACACATGGTTAAATAAGTAAAAAGGAAAAAAAAATTGAAGAAAAACCAGGATAGAACGTAGACCAAAAAATTAGAAGATAACAACATACACAAGACAGATGCTGCAGAGCAAATCTTTCCAACACAAACTTGAGAATATACATAAAGTCTCATTTTTAAAAAGATGATTAATGTATTTAATAAACTATAAAAATATAAACTAGTTAGTCTATAAAATATAAAAACAAAACCTTCAGAATTAAACATTAGCCCTCCCTCTGAAATGAAAAAGGATGCCTTATAAGCTTAAACTTAGTCCCCAGGAACTGAAACCACACCAGGGTGTTTCCACCTCCCTTGCAACTCATGGCAGGAATAATTTTTGTTCTGACTGTGCTCAGTACTCCACGTCAGAAGCAACTCACCACCAGCAGCTTTCATGGGAAACTTGAGTATTATTTAAATCAATTTTTGTCAAGACTGCTAAAATACATTCACTAGGTGATACCTCTTCCCTTTAAAATCCCAGAAACAATAAACGTATCTAGAAAAACACCAGGAAGTAAGTTCTCTCAACCAAGGAGGGAACTGCAGAATGCCTTGAAATAAAAATGTACAGTTCAAGATTTTTCCTTCTGTAACATTCGCATTGGATAATTTTCACAACGGGACCAAAGAAGCACTAAATCATCTATAAAGAAGGGATGATACATTTTACTTACATAAAACTCAAAATACTTAAAGTATGCTGTGGAAACACAGGCCACAGGGGAAGTTTTCATATACTGTTTGGAGGAAGGATAATCTATCTCATTCCCTCCTGGGGAATGATCCTAAACGCACACACACAGAGAAAGCTTCTAATCAGTTTGCACTGCCCTGAAAAGACTGGATGAAATGGACTGAGAAGCGAGACTATTCACCACAGCTGTAATACTTGCTTAAATCCTGACTGCATGTACTGCCAGTACAAACACAGCATTAATTACCAGAAGCTTACCAAACTTTTATCCTCTGCATAGCTGCAGGAAGGAGAGGGGCTTTCCAAGCCACATCTTTTAGTTACACTGGGTGTAAGCAAGAGATTTCTTTGTAGCAAATTCATCAGTTTACTTTCTGCATCAGAGCAAAAGGAGGCCACGTTCTGTAAGGGAGAACAGAGTTTGCAACGCAGAAGAGTTGGCTTTCAAATTATGTAAGGACTATACACACTACATTTCATACTTTCTTTTCTCATCCCACTGGAATTTTATCTCAAACCAGCAACACAGAAGACTGCTGCACTTTCTGTCCACGGCAGATTCCCTACTGACAGGTACAAGATCTTTCACCAGCCAAAGATGCTGTCGCCCATCCTAAAGACAGGGCTGGATGAGTTGGGGAAAAAAAAAATATAGAAAAATCAAGACATTCAATCCTCCAGGAAAATTGCATTAACCTCTTACCCCGAATTCAGCATTATGTGCATTACTTGCTTTAAAGATTTATCAATACTAACAGGCTTTTTGGTGAATGATGTAACATAGCAGTAACTGAAACCAACCATCAAATGACACTTCTACAGGTTTACCTCTATCACACTTCTCAGTTCATTAACCTTCTTTTGAAGATAGCATTCCTTTGGACTGGCTGAGAATAAAGAAAGATCTCCAGCCAACAGCATGGGAATTTCTGATCTGAATTCAGACTGCCACTGAAGGTTGCTTGCAGAAATGAGTGAGCAGCGGACAACTACATCTTCAATAGCCAAGTGTCTGAGATCTGTCCAGATCTTTACTGCCACTAAATTATAGCTTTCATCAGATAAGTACACCACAGTAGTAGAACCTAAAAACAGGAAAGAAGTCTGAGTTAAACCTTTATACCTCTTTAGGTAAAGGCACTGTGATTTGGATCTACTAAAAAAAAAAAAAAATCACGCACATCTTGAAAAAGCCACATGGCAGCCCATCTGCATGGTGACAGGTATCTCATGCTTCTTTCATATTCTACACAAGCTTGCTACTGATTACAGAAAACAACTCAAAAGTCTGTGTCTTTAAAAACAATATTCCTATGAAACTTTTCCTTTTTGTCCAGAAGATTATCCACCTCTCCCTGTCCATGAGCTCCAATGCCTGAATTCCACTCATTCCATGACACTGTACACAAAAGAGGGAGTTCATGTACATGCACAATGGTGTTTCTGCAGATGCTGAACACAGATGTGAGAACTTATGCCCACCATTTATGGAAAAAAATAAAAAAATTAAAATGTAAGCTGCTTTTGAGCTTAGATCCTGCCTTACTAACTTCCTGAGCTAATAAGCACAGACAGTTTTTCCTCAGAAATACAGATTTATCTGTCAGCATGTCACCATGACAGGCTGTATTAGCAAGTTTTCACAGGCCTGTGAGATGCAGGTACAACACCAAGATAACTTTGACTTTTGACATAAAGAATTTAGTGCTTACTCAATGGGAGGACATGAATGTGGTCCACAACGTACCTGTTCTGCTAACAGAAATGACAACTCCAACTAAATCCACTTCAGCACAAGGTGGCTGAAAAGAAGGATCCAACAAACTGGTGAATTCTAGAGCCTTTCTTGGAAAGAAAATCTGTACCAGCATCTCCTGTGATACCTGATGAAACAGAGGACTTCAGTATTTAGCACACTTACAGAGTGTGACACATTTTAACCATGTACCTTTGTGCCCTTGAAGCACTTACTGACAGCTGTAGATACTGAGTTTTCTTGGTGGCTGTTAACTGGATGTTGCTGGTGTCTGCCCTGCCCCTGGCCTGGGACGCTGCCAGCTGGAAGATCCTGTAGCGAGCGCCTTCCTTCAGCAGGGAGCACACGTCGGGCAGCGGGCGCCAGATACTCAGGACTGCTCCTACAACAGCACAGTGAGCTCAGTGACCTGCTCAGCAATAACCTGAAGGCTTCGAAACAAAACGAATCTACAACATTCCTTACTATCCAAAAGCCCTAAACCAAGAATCAAACTGGAAATATTAACATGCAAACTAAAATACTGTTGGGAAACTCTTCAAATATACTTATGCTGGCCAGTTACCACCTTTAGTTCAAAGTTATTTATAATTTTTTAGGCACTAACCTTTATGTTTTTCTTGCTTTCTGTAGTCTACCACATACATTCTCCATACTGCAGACACATCCCTTTTGTAACAACCATTTTCTTCCTGTTCTGCTGACTCTAAAGCCTTCTTGAATTGTTCCTGTATCTGAGTTTGTTTTCTGTCGTTCATCAGCTGCCTGTAAGCCTTCAAGGCTTTTAATTGGTCATCACTGAGATATCCCTGCAACCAAGAGAAAATTAACTCAGTATCTTTTTTATTTATCAAAAAAACACTGTCAAGATTTTTAGATAGCCTCTTTCTCGAATGTTCATGTGTTGGAAGCAATTTATTTCCAGCTGAGACACTACTAGGACTTGAAATGAGGTACATTAAAACAACAGGAGGCTGCAGTCTTACCTGGTACTTAGCTGGTGCCCTCTGGTCTGTGCAGAGCATTACGCTACACACTGTTCTTACATGACAGTTAGTGGGAAGCCCGCTTGAAGAGTGCCTAACTAAGGTGAATGTTTAATATAACAGGCACACTTGCCTGTTTCATATGAAGATATATTAGGAAAAAATTCTGTAAGAATAAAGAAGAGTTGCACTTCTCCTCAGGCTGCTGTCTCTGAGCTGACACAATGATTTACACTAAAATGCATCAAACCCATCATGTTTCTGACCAAGCCTTCAAGCAGCTCCAGAGACATGGATACCATCTTATCAAATAAAGACAGCTCATACTGCTTTATGACAGACAAGGATCTTCACTTGCAAAAGACAAGGCATGTATTTAATTTTTAACAACTGGCAGGGACTAATCACCTGCATCTTTATTGGTAAAAGCATAAACACTTAAAAGTTGTGATTTAACTGGAACGGGGAATGAAGACAATGATATAATTATTCAAACAATTCAGTGAACAGCATGCAAGAATATGCGTATGAAACTCTAGAGTGATGAGATGCATTAAGTTTTCATACATGCAAGACAAAGCAAAGTAATAAAATTACAAGTAACATTAACTTTTAATTGTGCTATATCCTGGATTTTTATACCAAGAGAAAACTGCCATCCAAGATAGTATTAATCAATTACAACAAGCCTTCATTAAGGTTTTTTCAAATTTTTAAATGTTAATTTATTTAGCAATAAGCGTGCTGTAGAAAATATCAAAAGGCAGCAAAACCAAAGAGTAATTTAATGGTCGATTTTAGCAGGAGTCATTACATTTTAATTTATTCCACAAGCTTTTCAAAATTAGCCCAGTAGGATCTAGTTACCTCCATATAACCAGGATCAGATGCATTCTGAATTGCTTCATAAAGTTCTGCACCATCTTGCAAATTATGGATTTGCTGTCTTGTGACTATCTGTGATCTTGGTGTTCTTCTGCTGGTTCTCTCTGTTGAGAAAAAGCCTTTATGTGGAGTACAACCAATACACTTTAAAATGAAGGAAGAAATAATTATGTAAGAAGCACAGTGGTACTTAGGCCTTGCCAGAATAAAAAAACCCCCACATGTATAGGAATTGATGTATATGTGTGTGTGTGTGTGTATACATATCAGGAAAATACAAGCAGAAAATAAATCTTATTTATTTGAATACAACATCGATTAGAATATTACACAAACTTCGGGGAAGCCAGTATCAATGTCTGCACTTAGGAGAGGGTGGGAGATTTGATGGGCTGCCACGAAACTCCATAGACACTTGACTACATTTTCTCTATGTCCATCACTTCCTCTTCTTCTCATGCAGCAGAAAAGTTTTAAAGACACCACGATGTGGGACAGCAGGTGACCACAGGCCTGCACACGAAGCCTCCTCAGGACATCAGCTAAACACCAAGTTAACTTACATTAAACTTAGGTAAGTCACTTCGCTGCCAGAATTGTGATGAATTCCTTCAGCATAGCAGACTCCTGTGTACACAAGTTTACCAAACATAAAACAACACACGGGGCGTCATAGCAGTGAAGTTAAGAATTACAAGGCCACCTCTGATTTTAACTCAGAATTCCATGCTAGAAAAACTGTTAGAAATCACTGGCAGAGGTGGACAGTGTCAGTCATTACAGAATTAGAATATAGCTGAAGGGGAAGGGACCTCTGGAGGTTATCTGGTCCAGGCCCCCTGCTTAACCAGGGCCACCCTACAGAAGGCTGACCAAGTCCATGTCCAGTGAGCTTTTGATTATCTCCAAGGATGGAGATTTCACAGCCTCTCTGGGTAACACTATCACAGTCAACCATCATAATGAAAGAGTGTTTCCTGATGACCAGAGGGAACTTCCTGTGTTCCAGGTTGTGCCCATTTGGCTCTGGACCTGTCACTGGACACCACTGACAGAAGCCTAGCTCCATCTTCTCTGCACTGTCCTTTCAGGTATTTAGGTACATCGATCAGATGACCCTGAGCCTTCTCCAAGCTCAACGGTCCCAGCCCTCTCAGCTTTTCCTATGTCAGATGCTCCAATTCCTTAAACACATTCATGGCCCTTTGCTGTAGTACCTCCAGTGTGTCCTCCTCTCTTTTGTAGTGAGGAGCCCAAAAATGGGCACGGCATTCCACATGTGGCTGTACCAGGGCTAAACAGAAGGGAAGGATCACCTTCTTAGACTTTCTGGCAACAATCCTCAACTCACCAGGATTCCCAGGGCTCTTTCTGCCAAGCTGCTTTCCAGACGGGTGGGCCCCCAGCATCTACCGGTGCATGGCACTGCTCCTCCCCAGGTGCAAGAACTGCAATTTGCTTTGTTAAACTTCATGAGGTTCTTGTCAACCTATTTCTCCAGCTGCTAAGATCCCTCTGGATGGCAGCATAATCCTTTAGTGTATCCATCATTTGTCCTAATTTTCAGCATCAAACCTGCTGTAAGTACATGGCCCCATTCCCCAGATCATTAACAAATTTGTTAAAACGGGACTAGACCCAGTACTCATCCCTGGCATACACCAGGAGTCACTAGCCTCCAAACAGACTTTGTGCCACTGACCACCACCCTCTGGGCCCTACTGTTCAGACAGTTTTCAATCCACCTGACTGCTTGCTCATCCAGCCCATCAGCTTCTCTCTGTGGACCTTAAGGGACACAGTGTCAAAAGCCTTTCTGAAGTCCAGGGAGACAACAGCACTGCTCTCACCTCAAATGCTCAAGCCAGTGATTTCATCACAGAACGTTGTGAGGTTGGTCAAACATGACTTCCCCTCAGTGAATCCTTGCTGAATACTCCAAATCACATTTTGGTCCTTCATGTGCCCATTAACAGCTTCCAGGATTATTTGTTCCATCACCTTCTCAGGGATCAGGGTGAGGCTGACTGGCCTGTAGTTTTCTGTGTGCTCCTTCCTGTCTTTTCTGAATACAGCAGACACATTTGCTTTCTTCCAGTCACCAGGCACCTCTACCGATCAACTAATGATCATTCAAAGAGGGTCAAAAGCAGCCCCACAGACATCAGTCAGCTCCTTCAGTACTTCTGAGTTAATCCCATCATCAGTCATGGACTTACATATGTCCAATTTGCCTGAGTGTTCTCTAGCTTGATCCTCTTCCACCAAGGGTACGTCTTCCTTGCTTCAGAATTTTCCCTGGTCTCCGTGGCCTGGGATTGCCAACCAAGGGCATTCAGTACCTCAGCATTCTCCATGGCCTGTGTCACTAGAGTCCCTGTCCCACTGAGCAGCTCCACCGACCTCAGTATCTGCACAGTCATGCAATTATTCATGAGGAGAGATGCTCAGTGCTCAGTCTTGGTGCTCAGGTCTACCAAGATACATCCTAGCAGTGCCCACCTCTGGGTGAAATCTTATGGTGTCATGTCCCTGAAGGGAATGAAATGAAGAATTCTACAATTTTGCAGCATTTCTCTGAGAATCATCTCAAGGATAATTTTTCAGTGGCTTTGCTACCAACATGTTCAAGAGGTGTTTCCTAGGTAGCTCCAAAGCCATGCAAATACGCATACAAAATTTTGTACCAAAAGCTCTTTATACACAGGAACCAAAACCCTGAAACAATACAAAACAAAAACAACAACAAAGAGAACAACCCAAAATCCCATCTCTGCTTCTCTATCACCAGAGAAGATTTTTGACAATTTCTTTACATTTTTCTGAAAACACGAAAATGTTTTTCTGCTCTTCAAACATGTTCTGAAAGAATGAAAGCTTTACCTTCATGCTTTTCATATTCTGCTTGAATTTTTGCAAACAGAGCTTCCAGTTTCTTTTGCTGATCCTCTGCATGCTTGGCAGCTTCCCTTTCTTCAGCTCGACTGTTACGAAAAACATAGGAACCAGCTGATGTCTTCTCCATCCACTGAAATAAAAAGATTAAAACTAAACCCAGAGTTTAAAAAAAGTATTTTAAACATTATCTAGCTTCTCTTTCACACTCACTGTTAAGTAAAAATGCTTTAAAAATGAACAGGCAGCAGACCTTAAGTTCTGCCAGTGTAACAGATAAAAGGCAAAACCCCACAGCACTGGTTGGTAACTTGTCAAAGACACACAGAATGGAGCAGTATCCAAAACCAGATGATTTAACAGCTGAAGAAAACAGCTGCAAGTAGTGGGTATCAGTGTTATAATTTAGATGATGAATGGATCCCACTGGTACGTATATTAAGATACAAACCATCAAACAATGCTTAAAAACACACTAGACTGCATTCTACCCAGCTTGCCTTTCCACATCAGCTGTACTGCCTATTTTAACACCCTAGATTAGATGCTGTAAAAGAACTATGATGTAGTTCTGCAGATGCTCCTAAACCTTTTCTGCCTGAGATGGCTCCATAGGACTAGAGCCTTGTCCACAACCCTGCAAGAACTGGCTTGCTTGATTTGAAGAGGTCAGTAAGCTAAACAAGGAGATCCATGGCTGCTGAAAGTGGTCCCTTCCCTTCCCATTTTCTGCACGCTTGTCTTCTCCCTTGCACTGGCTATAGCACGTATCTGAGCTCAGCAGACTGTATTAGTTTGGTAATCCAACAGACAGCAGTTCATTGTGTGTTTTTAATATTATTATTAGTTACTTTTTCCTAGTTTAATGAATTAAGTTACCTAAGTGACAGGACCAGGTGAGCTCCAAGTTTAGACCAGAGAAGCAGCAGGAGCATACAGTGAAAGCAAGATAAGCAAAGGCTGCAGGACTAATACTTATGAGGCAGTGAACTGTTGAAATAGGCTCTGCCTACCTCATTAATTGCACACCATGTATTTCCTGCATTATTCACAGTTTGACACCTTTAACTGAGGCTATTGTGATTCCTACACTCCTTGACTCTTGAGGTAAAAGGAGACAGACAGCCCAAATCTTCCTGTAATTTTGGTCTGTTTGAGCAAGAATTTCAGTGTTTAGAAAAGAAAAAAGTACATCAATCTCTTGTCATAGCCAGATATGAAGGAGCACTTTCCTCCCCAGTCTGGAAACCATTTACTGTGACGCAGTCACAGTTTACCGTCCCCATTTTGAGACCTAAATAAATGTTTGTTCTACCAGGCAGCTCACATAATAAGTGCTGCAATTTCCTCCATTAAAGTAATCATCTAAATAGCAAAGTAATGATCCAAACCAAATATTGCTAGTACCTTGCCAGAATTCATTCTGCATCCAACAACAATAATATAATATCTTAGAAAGAAGACAATGAAAAAATAATCCTAGACAGACATGCCAAGTATAACCTGCTCTGAGAAAAGTTAATAAAATATGAAAGTTGTGTCCTGGTTAAACTGTTTACATTAAAAGGATTGATTACCAACAGAAATACTGTTTCTTTTTGTGTCTGGTGTTGTTATAAAACCAATCAGTTGCAGTCAAGTCTGATTGCAGTATTTAAAATGTCTACATCAAGTGGTTTTAAAAAGATCTTAACTCTATTTTACACCATACTTACACACTGTATGTTCAGTAATATAAAATTTACACAATACAGTCAGATACACGTAAGAAAAGGTAATCCTACCAATGCTTAGAAATATGTAACTTTTTGTAAATATGTTAATAATAAAACAAGTGCTGTACTTTTTAGAGTACAGAATTGAAATTCAATTATTTCTGGCTTTTTGAAGCTGAAAGCAAAGCCAACCAAAAGATACGGAACATGAAACTCAAATTCTTTTTACAGCAAGATACTTCAGTCCTGAAATACATGTACAATGCAAGAACCACTCCTGTTTATTTTATACATAATAGTATCTTTAAAAAAAAAATTTAGCTCTCTACATTGTGTCTGATTTGAGGAATGATATAGCAATTAATTAATATAATTGAAATCTCACAGAACCCTGTTAGAGTCATAAAATACTTTCACCATACCTGAATAGGGTAAGTTCTTTGAATAACCACATCAACACAGCCCACTGCACCACCCTCGCTGTACAGCGATGACAAAGGCAAAGGGAAGGGTCTGGGATCCCGATGAAATCCCAGCTTTGTGTGCCATCGCACACGGCGAGTGCTGTTCGCTGAGATCTGAGCAAGGGAAAGGCTGGATGAGAAACTGTCACTGTAAGTCGAAGTAATATCCAACTTAATTTACCTACAGGAATATCTACAGATCTATTTTCACACTGACCTCACTAAGAATATAACACTTTTGCACCTGAGCAGATCACATTTTAATTTAAAGGTTTAAAATACATTCTTCACATTAAAGAATGTATTTTAAACAGAATCTAAAAATCTGGTGAGTTAAAATTCTCTGAGAAATGAGAATCTATGAGACTAGCCCCTGCTTCTACCAGAGGAACAATTTCATTATTATGCTGAAACTTCACCCACTTTAAAGTTAAAGCTCTTTAACTAGAGCCAAGGCCCTCCCCCACCGATTCACCCTCTCATGATTTGGTTTTTCCCCCACCCCCCATTCTTCCTCCAATTTCCACATGGACTGAGAGGAATAAATACTTTTTTGCAAGTTCGTGTTTAACCGAAGTAAGGAGCTGGAGCTGCCAAAACACACAGCAAAACTTGGCAGAATTTTATACTACAAACTTCTCTTCCAACTGTATTGAGTAACACCCTTATATCACGTCTCACAAATCTGGTTATTAAACTTCAGCAAAGCTCCATCTGTTTGTAAAGCCCCAACAGCTTTTTCTGTTTACAAAATGGGGCTCGACTAAGTAGCATTTATCACATCTCTCAGTCACATCTAATCAAGCTGAACTAATATTTTATTTACCTTTAACATAAGAGAATCTGGGGCTTCCAGTGGTGTACATCCAGTTTGAGGACCAACAAGTTCTGCTCCGTGCACTATGATCTTCTGACCAACAGTCAGCCTCTTTCTGTCTAAGAAAGCTTTGAGAGGTGGATCCAGAAGAGCTCTGATCCCATACCAGCCATCAGTAACTTCAATTAAAGCTGCTGCTTTTTTACTTTCCACGTTCTTATTGCTACTGCTAGGAGATACAACTGTGTTCAGTGATATGATTTTGGAAATACACAGTACAAGTGTTTTACCTGCTGCATCATCTCTTTCCATTATTTTTTTGATTGCTGATCGTTTGCTTTTATCAACTTCCAAATCATACCTACAAAAAAGAATTTGTGCTTTGTTACAGCAAACAAAATCCATCACATTCTTTTGCTTTGAACACAATTGTAGCAAACTGTTGGTTACTCAATCTACATGATTAAGCACCACTGTAGCAAAGCAAATGTTTTCTACATTTTTGCAAGTAACACACACTATGTTTTTAATACTGCTATGTGTAAGTTTAACAATACAAGCATTCTGCTAAGTAGTGAACGCAAGGTAGATGTGCTTATTTTGTAATACTGACAAACTGGAAAGCACACAGTAACACAAATTACACATCCCAATACATTGCTATACACATACCTATATTTCAACTGCAACAGGACCATTTCTGGTGTCAAACATCTGTTAGCAAATTCATGTGGGAAAGACACTTCCATAGCTGCCAGTTTCCATACAATCCATCTGTAGTGATTGTAAACCCAGGCTTCTGTTATTAGATTGGGATCCACACCAGGAGTGTCACAAAGGGCTCTGCAGATAAATTGTTAATAAATTAACCTGAAATCCATCGCAAATTTTAACTTGCCTATTTTTTAGACTATTTACACTGTTGAAGAATTTCCAGAAATTTTCCAAATTGACTTTGCTTTCTTTACTGGTCAGTGAAGATCAATCACTAACAACATTAATCTACATAGCAATTTTACAATCCTATAATATCTTTATTTACACTAACAGAGGTGTACTAAAAATGCATAATAAAAAAACAGTAGTCAGAGCCTTTAAAATACCACTGCGTTGGATTTATTCTAGGAGACAAGAGAATTGCTAACTAATAAATAGCATAGATGGTTCAAGCTCATAGGTAACAGTACCTGTAAAACTCCTTTTTCCCAGCTTTTCCCTCATCTGTAGGTATTAGCCATCCTCCATCAGCAAGCTGCATTCCATTTCCAGCTAACAAATACTCCTTACTGAAAAAGTCTTTGATGAGAAACTGGAAAGATTCTGCATTTGTGCTGTTAACTTGTATGCACTGTTTTGAAACACCGTATGTGTATAGCTGAAAAAAATCAGATGGAAAAGACAACATAATGACAATACAGTAAGAATTCAACAAAGAGTTTAAATATCCAAACGTACAAATTCAGATGAAGTATTTTCTTAACGCTGAGACAGCTTTTGTCTGACCTCACCATTTCATATGTAAACCATGGAGAATGGAGGATTCCCAACAACTGTTTCAGCAAAACAGCATCACAGTGTTCTCTGAAAGTGTTTAAAAAATTCAATAGGTTTTGTACTTTCACTGTAGCAAAAGCAAAAGCATTTTCATGTAGATTTACCTAAGCTTAAATTTTAACTGTTCTTTTAAACCAGCTCTTCATATGCACTGTAACTGGTGGATTTTTTTCTCATTTGATTATAACACTAGAGATTTATGGCCTGTATTATTTGGAATAGTCTTAAAAACTGGATATATGCTACTTAAGTACTGTAGCAACTGGCGTAACAGCTACTGTAAATACTACTTAGAAACTGAAGAACTGAAGAATCTATTCAGAAGCTACTGAATTTTTATTTGCTAGTCTTGAGAAACAGATGTGAGACAGAAAATAAAAAGACATCTATATACCTCTTCTGTAGAATAAAAGCTAGGAGATTTCTCTTCTACTGCAGTTTTCAGAGAGATTCTATTGCTTGCAGATGTTTTAATGACATAAAGAGTGCCTGGCTGTGAACGAGTATTTTGCCTACATTTCTTTTTAATTCTCATTTCCTGCAGATCTCTGGCACAGCGGAGATTTGTCACCATCCTGGCCATAGCTGCAAATTAAAAAACCTCAAATCATCAAAACCTTCTAAAAAGCACTATCAAATAAAGACACACAGTCACACAGTAGCAGATTCAGAGCAGTGTTTTTTCTATGTCACTATGCAGATTTTTAGAAACTGGAAGTCTAAATATTAAAAGTTTAATGCATTTAGAAAGGAGTGTTTACTGAAGGCATTTGAATACTTATATGAAACAAATTACACACCCATACTAATTTTGCATAAGTCCCTGAACTCAACTTCCATCCACATATTTTTCTCAACAGACTGAACTCAGTCTTCATAGAAAACTCCAAATGGAAAGAAATTAGTTGATGACTACAGAATACATAATCATGAAATTTTGGCCTGTTACTGCAGGGTCTAATTCTGCAAATGTTCATACACCTGTTCAAACATACACAAGTACTTCTGAAAAAAATCCAGATTATTTGACTGTAAATTACAGAAATTAACACACACCAGAGCATTCAAGAGATCTTAAAAGGCATACGCCCACATTCTTAAGAGGAACAGTTGAGCATTTAAAGTCTGCTTCTTTGCAAATGACACAATCAACTATTTATATGGCTAAGTCTACATTTTAATTAGTGAACAGAATGAAAACAAGCTTCTGTAAAAGTGACTTAAGTATAGCAAGGCTAATCTAAGGCTCCTAGATTATTTTACCTATGAGGTATGTAAGAAAAATCAAATATCAAGTGAAACATAAGCTATCTTGTTTCTAGGCACTGTTTTAAATATTTTTCATCTTCTCAGTTAACTTTGGAGATAAACAGGATATGCTCTTTTAGGAGTGAAATATAAAGTATTAGGGAAGTATATTTTCCTAATTTTCCTGCCCAAAAAAAAAAAAAAAAGTCTTAAAAGAAGCTTCTTTTTATTAAAAAAAAAGGACAGAAAAATTATGCAAAAAACCCTTAAAATCAACTCTGACAGTTAGTATTCACAATAGTTAAGTGAGTAAAATCTGAAAATACCTAAATTGCCGTTTTCTAGGTCAGTGTCTGCTGCATGTTGGATACAAGACTGCTGATCTTGAGGGTCAGCAGTATTTTGCTCAGTTTTGACCTCATTAAGTTCCATCTCTTTAGTCATATTTTTGCAGATGGGTGAGTCACACCTTTTGCTGCTGCCTTGTTCGCATGTAGAAAATGTCAGCTTAGTTTTGAAGGGTGGAATAAAAGTTTTAGCAGCTTTGCCAGATTTGTACAAACTTCTCGTTTCTTCACTCTCTTTTGCAGAGGCCTTACATGGAGTGGAAACCTCTGCAGCACCTTCTGAAGAGTGCCTGAGAGCACAGTGCTGAAAAATGGCAGGTTTGCATTGGAATCCTCTGAAGTCTTGATCTGGCAGAGTAAGGGTAGGATTCTTGACTTCTTGTCGTTCTTTAGGTGACCTAAAGAAACAAAAACATTTAAGCATACAGGTTTCATCTTCCTGACAAAAATCTTTTGTCATGAGTTTTGTATTCTTAATTTAGTAATACAGATTTCAATTCTGTATCGATAAGAAGACAAAACACCAGTCTTTAATATTTTAAAACCAGAATACTCGACTTCTATCTATTGAGAAAAGACACAGTGTAATAGTTTATTTAGCATCTCACTGTTCTACTGCAGCAGCATGTGTTATCCATATAACACCCATTTAACTTAATATTTATTTTGTCATAAAATTATTAGTCTTTTATGAAGTGGGAGTAGTAAATTATTACTGTATATTTTTAGACAGTTACAAAGAAGAACTCTAAAATTTCTCACCCAAAAGGCTGACAAGTTATGGGTTTTAAAGGCACGTGGTACATAAATTTTCTTCTGTCTTTAAAAATACCTGTAAGATAATTAGAAAAAAAAAAAGTTATAAATGGCACATTATATAGATAGATAGAAATTTACAGCACATCTTTTATCTATATTAATAATATTCAGAAAAGTTTTCAGAGTGGATTTAAACAGCTTTATTTTTTTCATTCCCCAAAAATGTTTGTTTAAACATCTTCCCAGAGAGATCTAAAGGGTAAGTGCTCACAATGCTGAGCTCTCAAGAGTTTGTGACCCAGCAAGATATTTTTAGGCTCCTGAAAAGGAAATGTTTATCATGTATTTAACTCCAGGCAGGCTCATCATTCCATTTAGAACTCTTTCAGCAACTTTTATTCTTTTATTTGAAGTTACAACAGAGAAAGGCAAATTTGCACAAACTCCTCCTTCCATTATTGAAGGCCATGCTTATCTTGGAAATATCAATGTAACTAAATTGTATCTGCCTGGAAGGTAGACCCATTTGTGCTTTGCCCTTAGGCTGCAAAGAGGAAGTTTCATATGAGAAGTAATTATATAGCAAGTGTATTACCAATAAGAATCTGCACAAAGTTAAACAACAAAATATATTACGTAGATTAATCAATAAAATCCATTCTTCCTATTGAGACTAGAATTTGTGAGATTTAGGATTGTGAGAGAGCGGGTAAGTTCCTCCCGAACCGTAAATGAAACCAGAGTTCTTGCAGAAGGAATAGATTTAGAGTCTAGGCAACAAGGCGTATCATTAATCACATGATTTCAAGTCTGCAGGGACATTACCACAGCAGCTTTCCTGAATTTCCATGACTACATTGATAAATGCAGTAGTTCAGCGAACTTATTATGTTAGGTTATTGGAAATTGGAGAATTCTCAAGATAACAACTGACACTGGATTACTGCTTAGAACACAAGATGACTAAAATTACCATCAGGGGTGCTTTTTGAAGCTTTCAAAGACCTGGGGGAATTAGTTGTTCTGTTAAATTCAAGCAGAAGTTGCCTCTTAATTGGAGGTTCACCTAGAATAAAAACAGAGTCTTAAAAGTGATGTTCCTTTTAAGTTCAGCTTCTTATCAATCGGCACAATGTAACTGTAATTTCTAAACAAGACACAGAAGTCAGAGCAAGCAGAATTAGCAAGTTTTCAGGTCACATCTTAAATGTGACAAACACACACAGCCAACTCACCACAAATTGCAGAAGTTTCTGCTGTACAGAATGACTGCATATTGTTTTACCAAGAGTGACAACGAAACCCCACATAATGATGTCTGTTATTAAACTTTTGTGACCAGTAATTCTTTTCCACCCAAAAAGAAGTCTGTAAATCTGAAGTTACCAAACACAGTTTGCCTCAGAAAGTGCATCACAGTGCACTCCAGCAGCACCGATCTCACAGCGCACTTCACTTGCATCTCTCTTTGAACTTTCAGTAACTAAAGAGTCCCTCCAAATTTCAAAGAGTAACTCATCTTTTACAGAAGCTGTAACTAAGGTCAGGGTTCAGCTGTGCCACAGCTGTTTCAAGCTGGATTGGTAAGAGTCTTTCCCTGGCCTTTGCCACCTACCCAAACATTCCAGCACTAGCCTGTCTGACCTTTGCACCTGAACCTGTGCAGCCAGGGAGAGACCCTGCTGCCATGTCCCCTTCCTCAAGGAGTTTTCAGCTAGCCCAGGTCCTTAAACTGGTCGGTGCAAGCATCAAGTACCAACATTTCAGCCCTAGACAGATCAGTTTCAGAAGGCAAGAAACTGCTTTTACACCAACAACTATTCCTCATATGAGATTAGCAATCTTGATACAAGCAAAACGTTGTCCTCACCTACAATGCACAAAAAGGTGAAAATGAATATACTGCTACTCATTTTTCAATAGAAAAAAAACCCCACTAGATTTGCACAGAGAGGAAAAAAAAAGCAAGTCTGCTCAGGGGGAAAAGGAGCAGCAGCTTTCTGCTGTAAGTTTATGGTAAAACAGCAAACCTGTACACTTTCAAAATTACTAATCACAAATTTAGCTTCTACTGTGAGTATTTAAGCCTGGAAAGAGTGGATGAAGTACCCTGCAGCAAGAGGTTTTGTCACTGACACCTAGAGAAAGAACCTGAATGTCTGTGACCTAAGAACCAACGTGACATGCAAAAAAATCCCCAAAACCTAAAATCCACTATGCAGAAATGTGAAGTTGAACATATGTAAGATAAAACACCTACCAAGTGAGTTGTTTTCTTCAAAGTGCCTCTTCCCAAAGGTCTTATTTTGAAAGTTTTTATCCAATCTGCCACTGAAGGTCTGCGCAGCGTTAATTTGTACTCCAGCACTGGATAAACTGTCTTCCATAAAAGCTCTTGCACTTTCTACGGCCTCTACTTCCAAGTAATTTTTTGGACTTTGGAGATTAGTATTAATTTCTGCTTTAGCAGTAGCACTGCATGAAATTGCTTCAGACTCTGGTTTTGACCCTAGATTCAGCTGCCCTTTTCCAAAAGACTCACTTTCCTCTTGCTGAAATTTATTTTTAAATGATGTTAACTGCTTGTTTTTCTGATTGTATGGTGTGTGCTCAGGCATTTTGATATGGTAAGCGCTTGGCAAATACTTTATTTCCTGAGGGCAGATGCTTTTAAAGCCAGAGTCTTGATTGCAGTTTTTTTCAGTTTTGAATTCTGAGATGACCTTATCTGTTAAAGATTTTACATGCTGACAACTGTCTTTAATTGAACTAAGCTGATCTGTAGCGCACAGCCCACTACTCAAAAAATAATCAGATTCTTCTAAAATAGCCTTTGCTTTTTGATAGGCATCTTTAGAAACTTTTACCTGCTTTCCACTAGCAGTGCTGAAGCCAAAAGCAGTATCTGAAATCAATTCAGGGCTGGTATTTTCTTCCCCTTTCGATAACACTACCTGCATTTTCCTAGGAAGTACTTCAGTGTGCATTTCAGACTTTTCAGTATCTTCCTCAACTAAAAATGCTTCTTGTACATGTGGTGAATGATTACCTTCAATTTCAGAAAAGAGTTGTCTAGCTTTCCTGAGTGACTCTTCTGAAAGCTGTACAGGCTTTCCACTTGCTGTACTAAAAAATCCAAAACTGCCTGTAGAAGCATCTGACGGCTTTATCTGCTTATTTGGAACAAAGGGCCCTAAAAGCTTAATATTCTGCTCAAAGGATTGAGAATTTGAAACAGACTTTGCATCCGCAGATGTGTTTCTTTCTTGGTGACCATCTTCATCAGCATTTGCATTTACGTTAATAAATTGGGATGCAGCTGAATTAACTTCTTCACTTGTTGTGGCATGAAAAGATTTAGCAGAATTGGAACACTCAGCATGAAGGACTGCAGATGAATTTGTAGCAATTTCTTTTTGATCCATTCTTGAGTTAGGCTCAATTTCGTATTTTACAGCTTCACTGCCATCTTGAAACATTTGTCTGACTCTTGCTAATGCACTTTCTGAAACAGACACAGCTTTCCCTTTTGCTGTGCTGAAAACAGCTTGTTTCAGATCACCTCTCTGCTTTTCAACCTTAAGTGTTGTTTCTTTTAACCTGTTAAAATTAATTTCCTCTTCAGGAAGAGTGACTAGTGACCGGTTTTGGCAAGCACTAGCTACAGTGTCTGTGAAGTAATTTTTATTAGTAGCAGGTTCATTTAAATGTTCTAAGTCGAATTCCTTAGTGTCATCATTCATGTAAGAGCAGATACTTTTTGAATCTAAGAGGACTGATTGGTCAGCTTTATTGTTGCTCTCCTCAACAAATAAAACATTTTTTGTATCTCCAAGAACACAGTTGTCTTCGAGGTCATGTGGTACCTTCATTAAATGCAGAGATGCAGCAGAGTGCACAGGAAAATCTTCTGTGTTTTTTGAATCATCCCTCTTTCTTGGTGAGTAGTCCACCTTTTTCTCTGCAAGCAATTTTCCATCTTCAGACAAATGAGTTCTACTTAAAGCATCACTCTTCTGTCCTGTAAGGGATTCCAATTCTGGCTTTCCAGGTCTGACATCAGCTTTTTTATGCACATGTGAAATTACCAAACTCCCTTCACAAGCTTCACCTAGATCAACGAATATATCTACTTCAGCAGGCTCAAGAATCGCAGCATGTTTACTAGGACTGCTTTCTATGGCCTGATTAAACTGATTTCCAAGCTCTTCAGGAACAAGCTTTTCATTAAAATTGAGTCTTTCTGAGTCACACTGAGCAATGCTTTCAATACATAAATCGCAGTCTTTAACACAGTTCTTGCCACATTTCCTTTTCTTGATAAGGTTCTCAAAATTGTCATTATGTTTCTTTCCTACCTCGACATCTGCAAAAAACTGTTCTGCTTTAGCCAAAGATCCATCAGCAATTGCTATTTTCTTACCACTAGCAGTATGAAAACCAGTAAGGTAACTCCCTTCCACTTCATTTTTCCCCACATTTACCTCTTGTTCAAGAGGTATTTGATAATGATGGTAAGAACCTATTTTTATTCTGCTTTCATTCAGTAGCAGGTCCTTATCATGAGTGGTGCCTTCTTCCAGATTTTTACAATTTGTTTTCTCTTTACCAGAATTCTCCAAAACATTTACATCTCCTTCTTCGCACTGTACACTGAACAAGGGCAGAGAATGATCCAAAGCTGCATCAGGAATGGATGTATCACCACCAGCTGCAGTCTGAAGTTTTGGTGACAAACATTCATCTTCCTTTTTGTCTTCTCCTTTCTGCTCAGGAGACTGGTTTTCCATTTTGTGTGATGTATTTAAACTGTGTTCTCCTGCAGTTGTAACCACATCTTCTAGACATGTTACATTTAATGAGTTGTCTTGCAAATTGACTTCATCATCTCCTCGATTTAAAATTTGTTTGGAAGTTTTATAATTCTGCTTATGGCTTTTAGTGGGTAATAGGCTGTTGATAATGTTAATACTATTGAAGCTAACATTTTCAGTATTATTTACTGATATTTTTGACTTATTTTCCACATTTTCCTTGAATACTGTACTAGCATTTTCCTCATTTTTATCCTGTGCGTGGTAGGAAACAGAAACTGTGGGGGAAACAGCATTCATGCTTTTGAAATCTGAAACACAAACAGTTTTTTCTTTGCCTTCTTTTGTCAGGCATCTGGAAAAATTACTGTTAGAAGACATAGATCCATTTGAATTGTGACCTCTAGTACCAGTTTCAGAAGATTTGAACAAATAGTCATCATCATCCAAGTCTCTGAAGAGCTCGACAGACCTACTCAAAGCTGCCTTTGAAATATTTATTTTTTTACCTCCAGCTGAAGTAAAGCCTATGAAATTAGAAAAGCTGTCCTGTTTAGCTATGGGAAAGCACTGATCAGATCTTCTACTTTCATTTATGTCTAAGTTAGTAAAAGTTACCTTTTTGTCATTTTTGTGGAAAACCACTGCGTTTTCTTTTTCATTTTCCACCAATTCAGAGTCTTCATTTGTGCTTCCCTCCTGAGTACAATACCTGTCATTTTTTACTTCATTTTCTGATTTAAAAGTGCTACAAACCCCCTCATCTTTCCTTGTTTCAGAAATATTTTCTATATTCTTTGTTTCACGTGCTTCTACAATTTCTAACTGTTGCAAGCCGTGACTTTGTATTGTGTTACTTTGCTTTCTAAATTGCGTAAATTCAAACTGACTACCAGTTTCTTCCAAGATACTGGAAAGTTCAGCAATTTCAGCTTCTTGGCTTGCTGTCAAGGTTTGATTTGCTTCTTGCAAGGCTTGTGGAGTTCCAGGAAAGCTTTTACACAAGCCAACTTTATGCGGAGTAAACTGTGTATGCCTGGGCTCAAGAAAACTTGCCTGTGAACCTGAAGAATCAGATAAATTACTGCCCAACTTGCTTTTTGAATCTGAGAATAACATATTTTCCTTTTTAACTTGATGTGAAAAGTTTCTGACTCCTTCCATGGAAGAGGCTTCAAAGCATTCATTTTCAATATCCTTGAACAGCATTCTGCCTTTTGCTATACTGGCTTCAGAGAACTTAATCTGCTTATTGGAAGCAGTCTGAAAGCCACTGAAGCCCAGATTCAAACTGCATGCATTAAGATTCAAGAATGATTCCCCTTTACACTTCAGATTCTTGTTTGGCTTTTTGCTGGAATGCATAGGTGCTGCTTGTTTATCTTCCACAGAAATTACTTCATTTAAAGAATTATTATCTACACAATCTAGTAATTCTTTAGAAATGTCTACGGCTACATTACTGAATGCAGCTGCCTGAGGGCTTCTGCTGTTTTCAGCTGGCTTTGTGTCTTCATTGTTGGCTACATCCTCTGAAAAAGCAGCTGCATCTGTTTTCTCCCCTTGTTTTAATCCAGTACTGTCCCTTTCTGAGCAGTTTATTCTCAAGGGTCTGTGTACTTCCCTACAGTCAACTCCTGAACTCTGGTCTGTACCATGCCTTTTATTGGGTGATAATTTATTGCAACAGTCACTACTGACTCCAGTTTGGCCCATGTTGATCTGACACAATGTATTATGGGAATTGCTGTTTGTCACAGATGTAGAGTCACAGTGAATATCAACTAAGAGTTCCTTGACCCTGTGAGAAGACCCAAGTTCTTTCAGGCTCTGAGGTACAGCAGCTCCATCATTCACCTTAGCACTCACATCCTTATCTTCTTCACCTTTTCCTAAAGCACAGCTTTTAGGGAGAAATATGGAACGCTTTCTTGCCATTAGGCATGCTGGAGTCAGAACTTTACGTTTTATATCTGAAATAATCTCACTATTTAACGAATTTGTTGTGTCCTCTTTCAGTGTATTAGATACTTCTAAGCATTTTATTGGTGTAGCAGGTTGATTCTGTCTTGCATTTTCCCCTAAGTCTCTCAGGTCTTGTTGTTCCTGCCTATCACTGAAGGAATTATTGGATGAGTTATCCATTATATCCGTTTTTAAAGTAGAAGTGCTGAAGTTCTTTGTCGTGGTATTTGATTCCAAATGCTTCCTCTCAGTGGGAAGAAAGTGGTCTACAAGACAAGACATTACAGAGAAAAATGTGAATAAATTTATTCAAATAAAGGTAGATTCAGACTTTCATAAAATTTTGGCTGATTAGATAATTTCTACACAAGCTTAGCAGCAGACCCCAAAATATCACTTTTGTTTTCAAATGCAAATGCATTGACAAGGCCTGAGGTCTGTTTAACCTAATTATATTCTAACAGCCAGAAATAAGAGATTTGGCTGCAGTTAATGCTACCAGGTAAAAAACAATAAATAATTTTTTAGTTGTAATGAAATTTGAAAATATGGGCTTCAACTCCTTGTGTCTCAACATAAGGATTTGTTTCAAATTTAAAGTACTTCAACTCTTAATATAAAGTAATTCTTCTAGCAATAACAACAGGTTCTAAAAATAGAAGCATGTGCTTGCTTTCATTGTATTGTTTTTTAAAATATTTTGTGCTTTTGGAAGAAATGGATGTACAGTCCTAAAGCACCTAATTCTATAAAAATAACTACACAACTATAACATTCTTTATGATCGCTTAGAAGTTACCAACTCAGACAAAACTCCCTTGACACTATGGATGTAAAATCAGCATTGACAAAGATAACTAAACTTGTCAATTAGAATAATGGCTCAGGATGGAGGTTTCTATTCCAGAAACTAACCTGATATGAAAAAAAGTTAGCACAAGATTACTTGAAAATGATGCTGCCCTCATCACTGTGTAACAGACCCATCCCATATGCTGATTCCCAATTGCCCAGCTACTTTTCCACAAACACAAGATTTTACATGACTTGATCTGAAACATTTACATTATGAAAGGCTCGTAACAAATAATGAGTCCTCCACAAATGATGAAAAGCTTAATAATATACCTTGCTCAACATCACTGGCCACCAGACAGTTTCTAAATTTGTATGAATCAGATTCCAAATGTGGTAATACAGTATGAATAGGTGATTTAGAGGTTACTTCTTTTTGTATTTTTTCTTCTTGATACAGTAAAGTATTATTTATTCTATAAATAAATTTCTTGGATCTCTTTCTCAAGCTGGGTAACATCTTCAGGTTTTTAAAACCAGACTTTGTAAGAGTATTTTCACTATTTCCTAAACGTAGGTCATCGCAGTGATCTGGAAACGTGGCACTACACTCAGGTGGGTGAGACAGAACATCAGTTACGACAGATTTAGAAGTTGCTTTTAAATGCTTGGAAAAGTTGCCACTGTAGACTACAGAATAATCTGTGACATTTGCATGTTCAATTAAAAAAGAATTACAGTTTAAGAAGTTCATTTTGGAAACCTCAGCTGCACATCCTTTAACTAACTCTGGATCTTGTACACTCAATGACACAGATTTTACTGGAGTTATTTCCGATGTTGGGTTGTTTTCAGTGTTTTTCCTTTCACAGCATTTTTCTGACAAATCGACACTCAACAGCTTTTGTGCTTTTATCAAGCCTGAAGAATTCAGTAAAGACATTTCCACAGCATCATCCTTGGCCATTAGTAATGACTTTTCCTCTAAATTTTCCTCCCTATGTAAGTGGGAGGGTGGAGAGCTACATGCAGACATCTCCAGGTGAGTTACGTCAAGATCAGATAAGTTCAGTTGAGACCACTGGCTTGGTGGAGACTGCACACCTTCTTTCACAGGCCTCTTGTTCTCCAAGGACTTGTGTGTTCTATAATCACGCACATCTCCTGTGTTCCTAAGAGACTCCAATTCTCTTTTGTGTCCTATTGAACGGCCATCTTTACCATGCCCTGTATCTTCACTGGTGTTTCGGAGTAAAGAGCTGTTCACTTGTGTACAGTGGCTGTTTTCAGTCCAGCTATTTGTTTTGACTTCCTGTGAAACGTCATTCTTTCTTCCATTAGGCTGCTGAGAGGGAACATCCCCCTTTTCTTGTGTTTTATCTGGATTTATCTCATATTTCTCTACTGCATCCAGAGCATGTGGCATCAGCAGAAGAGTTCCACTGGACTCAGCTGGCATGCTGAATGTGTCCTCAAAGCTATCCATGTCACCCAGTAAGCCATCTAACACCTCCGACTCTACAGAGTTTAGAGAAGATGGAGAGAGGAAAAGAAGTAAGAAAATAAGCTTTAGGAAATAACTTGGAAACAATATTGGTAAATAGAGCTTCCAATTTTATAGCCATTACCTTTACTCAGGAGTGAGCCGGTAAAGAAAAATGTAAGCAGCTATTAAGAGGAAACCGGAGGCAAAGCAAACACATGTAAATGCCCTGGCCTCCTGAGCTCTGTAGTGGCTAAGGCTGCCAAGATGAAACCTGGCTGTCTCAAAAGAGTATTTTTTTCAGCCTACAAACAGAGAATGAGTAGTAAATTTGACCAGATAAATATATTGATCTTTTTCTTCCAAAATTTATACCCGATGGTAGGTACCAGACACGTTATGAAGCTGCCTATCTTTTTCTAAACTGGCAGCAAAAGAAACTGTTATATGAAGATTAATTTATTAAATTGTCTTCTACTATGATATAAAATACTATAGTATTTAGAAATATTCTCAATCTTTTAATTGATTAGGAAGCTTTTAAGTAGTTCCATGATTGGCACAAATATTAGAAAAATAACAAAAATTTTTTGTTTGTGTTTAGAAATAACGTGCAGTGGGGGAAAAATAACCCAAACTCTACTCTGTAGAGCCAGTACGTGCCAAATAAAAATATTACCTTCTCAAATGTATGAAATGAGACCCACTTATCAGAACAGTTCATATTCAAAAACAGGTTTCATTTACAGAGTACTTTTTAAGGCTTTTGTGTATCACAGAAATCATAATGAAGTGCCTAGAAAACATCACAGTCCTCTGTTTTCATTAGGCCCATAACCAATAGCTTAACTTTTTCTATTAGCTTTTTTTAGGTACAATTTCTTTAACTTACAACTCTGTAACTTTCCCTACTAAAACCTTTAAATAGCGTAATATCTGGAAGATTTTCCATTTGGAAGTCCATAGAAGATTTCCCAGTACTTGCTCACACAACAAATTATTTGCAATACATCCACTATAGGTTCATGCTGATATTGCAGGCATAGGAAGTTATTAATTCTTTTTACTTTCTATTTTTTCCCTGAGTGGTAAATGAGATCTCAAAAAGAAGAAACTATAACACTACAGACTGAGTCTGAGTGTACAGGTAGGTCATTTTCCTTTACTAAAGTAGGTTACCCTGAAGCAAGTTTTGTGTCCAAACCTTTTCACTCTGTGATAACTTGTCAGTAGAAAATTGTAAAAAGTCACAGTTTATTTGCTTTCACTTAAACAAGAGACATTACTTTTTAGGATTAAAGAAAACAAGGATTATCTGAAAGACTGTACAGATACTGTCTGTATGCGGAATAATCTCATGCCAGGGAAAAAAAAGTCAGGGAAATTAATTCTGACTTCTAAACTCAATGGAGTGTGATATTACTTGATGATCTGATATATTATGATCTTATTTTCTTGAACTGAAACAAAATGAATGCCTCATAAAACTTATTGTACTTTTTGATCATATAAGACTATTCCAGAGAAAACCAACATCTGAAAGCTACAAATGTGAAGCAACACCTTCAAATGCCAAATTAACTATTATCAAAAAGGGAAGACATAGGAAAAGGGAAACATTTGCAAGTTATTTTGAGCTCTAAGACAAATGGTCTTCTTTTCCCTCTTATTCTTCTCAGACATTGTTTTAACTGATCTTCTCCACTGTAGTATACAATATAATAGGAACACAAGACCAATTACTTTATCCTTAAAAAAGTATTTTGCTAATTCCAGATTACTTGAATACATTTACTACCAAACACATTTTTTTCAGCACATTTGAACCTACAGTAGTAAAAACAGCAGACCTGTATCATTCTCCAAGCAACAGTGCTTCCTGATGCTAGTGTTCTCAGCCCTCCTTATCAAATTCTAAACTGATTTTTTCACAGTTCTTACATGTACCACCAAACATTATTTTTAGGGCAGGCCATTCAATTCAGATAAGGAGACATAAAATCCTAAGGATATACTCTTCTGTCTAGCCAGTGTGAATCCCTTCAACACCCTTTTACACCCATGCCTGCCGAAAAAATTTCTGGTAATAATCTCCCCTTCTGCCATCATTTGTCAACTGAAACAAAAAACTCTCACACTGGAATTTACACTTTCACTTGTTCACTAACATGATCTAAGAACACAGTACAAAAACATTTTTCCCTTGTCTTGTGTATTTTCTGCATTCATTTAAGAAACACCAAAATATTATTTTTCCAAAAGGATTTGTCACATTTTGAACTACCTATTTTGAACAAGTGAAGTAAATGAAGAAATGATACAGCAAGATCAAAAAACAAGCTCACCACAGAACAGTGAGTGCTGGGATGAACTTCATGATAAACTTAAGCCTGTTCAATAGATAGAAGCAGTAATCTTGCTCCCCCTTGAGCCTGTACCATTTTTCTGTCTCAACTCTGCCACAGCCTCACCTCTCCAGCTGCAGTGAACACACTTCACAGTACGAACCTGGTTGTTGTCCAGTGGCACCGTAACCTCACTTTTTATGATTTAACCAGGACGCTGATTTAATTCACTGACTCAACAGACAGTGAACCTTTTTAAGGCTAGATTAATTTTACAAAATTGAATCAATTCAGGGACTGGGAGTACACAGCTGGCAGAACAAACCAACCATAACAGCAGCCCAAACCACAGAACGTAGTTTTATCCTCAGTCTTGCTTCAACGAACACTCATTAAGTAAAGCATCAATGCATACCCAAATCTTTGATGTCATCTTCAGCATTTAGCTTCACTGTCTCTGGTACGGACAGCATACTTGCATCACTTATCCTACGACATTTATTCTGCTTGGAAAAATAGCTGTGCAAAATCTGTAAACCAAAGACAAAAGCTGTTATATTACGTACGGTAAGCGTCACTTTAACAGTCAAGGACAGAACTCTAAACATCTACTGCAGTACCAGACTAAAGTTCCATCACTTAAAAGGAAAGGTAAAATTTTCACAGGTACATGTGAAAAACAAATGAGCAGACAATCCCCGTTTTTGATGGGAATCAGGTTCCATTCGAAAGTCACCTTTAGGGCAGTGGGGTTCAGCAGTTTACTGTAATCCTCTCAAAAAGGGAACAAAGGAGGTATGAGGAAGGACAAAGACATGTTGATTATTTTCACTTTTAACGGTTTGTTAACTGTGAAGTTTCAGGTCGTTAAGGATCAAATGAAATTCGTAATTGAAGCCTTTTAGTGCCATCCTTGGTTTTCAGTCTCAATAATCATTCAGCTTTCATATACACAGAATCAAATTCCAATTATTCAAGAACTCTCCCTACCACTATCAAAGGACTGAAATTAATACTCTATTTCAACTCTTGATTGCAGTGGCTGAGAGCAAGAAGTTTTTCCCAAAGAATAACATTTGAAAGTTAATGTTTTAAAAAACAATCAGATAGGAGAGCTTAAAATAAAAACGACAGAATTTTTTATTCTTGGCTCAAGGAATGTAAACATGCAACCAAATAGCTTGACTGAAATGAAAATACAACATAGCTCTTAAAACTACTTACTGTATCAGCCCTTCCATCCTGTTGCTTCATTTCAGAAATAGAATCATTCTCTTTAGCTTTAGAAGAAAGACAGACAAGTCAAATTATTTTCTCCAGAGTAATCTGCTGAATTTGATCAAATACAGCTGTGTTTTGGGAGGGTTTTCATTGGATTATTTTAAATTCCATTCAAATCTGTAAATAAACTACTAAAAACTAAAAGTTCTAACTAAAATGTTGTACAGATGAGGCTGAAGGACAGTGTACAAAAGCAGTTTTGTAACAGCACAAACCACCCCAAATCACAGGTTATGGCATCTGCTGTTTCCAGTTACGACCTTGAAACAACACTGCCATTCCCCTTTCAAGCAGTTATTCACGGCAATACTCCTCATTTTCTTCTGTCCAAAGACCTGGATGAGACCTTCAAGCCTTTCAGGAATTTGGGTTTTTTCCCCACTTCCTCCCAAAACAGCAGTACTATCTGCACTTTTGTTACAAAAGGAGAAAGTAAACCCTATTTTTAAAATGCCTGAAGAGCAGTATATTAAAATGTTTCACAGACCTGGCATCTAGGTTCTGTGTAGCAGCTCTTTCTCTTCACAGGTTTCAGAAGGCAGAGGGTATAATATCACTATTATAAAATACTAGGCTTATCCAAAACATGGGAGAATGAGAGCTCAATCCGCAGCTCATCACCCAGAACATCATCATTAAGGTATGGATACTTCACCCAGCCCTTCTTTTCATCCCACATCTTTCTGGACCAAAGAACACTCGAAATGGCACAACTCAATAGCTTTGTGAATGTACCACCCCCTACACCCCAAAACAGATTCCCAGTCCTAGGATTCATTCTTAATATGCTTTATATGCTCTATACAGTGGTAATTTAACATGAAAAAGAGCAATATCAGAAGCTAAGGAGACACATCCAGGTCTTCCCATTTTCTCAAGAATTTTCATCAACAAATCATACAAGTCAAATTTCATTTTGCTTATCGTATGCTAATGAAATCTCACTTTCACCAACATCTTAGGTCGAGATTTGATGTTTATCATCACTGTTGATTACCACTGAAGCAATTATCACCCATTCATTCTCATTCACAGCTCTGCTGACACAGCTGTTTGTGAAGCTGTGCAATAAATGAGCTCCAGGAATTGCCCCGTCTGAACAACCCAGGAAATAAGAACCCAAGAGCTCGGGTCTTAAACTGGATGAGTATCCCAGTCTGTCTCACTGGATTGATACGATGGCAGGCACAGTGAGAGTGGTTCAAAATGCTGAAGACAACACTGCTGCTGGAGGTTTATTCAGCAGGCCACATTCTCACACTTCATAAACAAACCCATTTAACTTAGCCCTAGTAGTTTCTAGTTTTATCATTGCACAAAGCAAACATATTAATTATCTTTCTGTGCTTTGCTATGTTATTTCTAAATTTATATTCCCTAACCCCTCAGGTAAAATGAAGAAAACTTCTGAAAAGTTTTCTGTTTAGGGCTGCATCATCTAAAGGCACCCATCAATAATCACTGTAAGAATTTTGTCTTTTTTTTTAGTTAAAAACCCAAACAGTTCATATTGAATAAACTTCCAGGGTCAAAACCAGAAGTTTTAAACCCTTAGCAATTGCTCATTTTCAGAAATACCTATGATCACTGTTTCACCAAGGGTAGGAGGCGTGGCTAAAGAACTTGACCAGGACATATCTGGATCCACTTCTGCTCCCAGACTTTCAGAAATACATTTTGGAGTTCTGACCTAGAAATACATTTAACAATCATATATATAATTTCTATGCCAAATTCTAAATGTACAACTCAAGAAAAGGAAACAAAATGCATGAATAAAAAAATCTGTACCTCCGAAAGTTTTGGTGTGCAAAACAAGCTTCCATATGGTCCTAAAAAACATGTAAAAAGGACATTAAACAGTAACTAAAAAATGAAGATTTTTATCTAGAGATGGAAAATTATTTTGTAGAACCAAAAAGTGAAAATACAAACCAGCAATATTATTTCTCTGAGGTGTTCGGTAAGTATTCTTTAAAATAGCTGGACTGCAAAACAAAAATAAAACCAAAATATTAACTTCACTTCTCAATTTCTTAAAATAATTGAATATTTCAAACATTACATATATTGCCATCTCCATTATTTCCTTTCTTTGCACCATGATTACTTCCCTCACAAAATAAAATTCAGATTCCTCCTAACCATCAGCTAATATTTTAAACATTACAATAAGTCTAGTATAAACTGGAAAATATTTCTTTCAAGAAATATTTTAATTTTCAGTGATGATTTGTCTGACAAGTAATAAATTTCAATGTAACCACACATTTTATAATATGCTGTATGAAACCAGGGAAATTGGCTTAACTGATTGCAATTAAATAACTAGTTTAACTTCTTATAATCAACATGAGTACTGTGATGAAATTTATCTGAAATACAGACATTTAAGTGTCAAAATCAAGGCTATTATTAAAAAAAATCTCAGTAAATATTACAAATAGCTTTACTACTTGAGAAGCACATGATACATCACTACTACTCTTTCTCTGGATGACTGCACTTGGAAAGCTGAAATAATGTTAAAAACTGATGTATTCCAGCTGTGAAAGAGTAGAAAAATAGGAAGAAAGATCACCTGAAAGCAAGGATATTTTCAAATTCAGCTAGTGTTTCATTTCCAACTAATTTAGCAACCTATAAGTAAACATCATAAACATCAGACATACAAGATTATTCACTGCCCCTGAAGTTCAAGGGTCAAATATGGTGGGTTAAATACTGCTTTTTGCTTAAGGTTCAGCTTATTTTCTATTTGTGCTGACATACTTAGCATACCTAGCAGCGAGGCAGTTGTGAAAGGTACCAGAAGGAGAAGCAAGTATTTCATTTTCTTGATCTGTTTTTCTTCTTGTGCTACTTGGGCTTATCAAATTCTCTCTATCTAGAACATAGAATATAGTAAATCAGCACAATTTTGCAGAACTCCAGGTAACAATTTTGAAGTTTAAAGTCAAGCCCTCAAAAAAACCCGAACAAACAAACAACAAAAAACAAGAACAAACCAACCCTAATTTCTCTTTAAGCATTTTAAATATGTTCAAATTTTATATCCTAACAATGCTAAACACGTTTTAAATGCACAGCCAAGAAGACCCCTCATTATGTCACTTTATTCACCTGGAATTAATCAAGTCACATATTCCATTTCAGGTTCAATGTAGTGCATCATGCATTTCTTGTCATTGCAGAAGTTATTCTTAGCAAAAACACAATACGTGGAAACACAGATTTGTGCAGCTTCCTCTCAAATTTACTAAGTCATACACTTAATGATTCAAATAAGCAGCAAAAAGCAGAAATTATTTCCAGAACTGTTGTTAGAGTCACTGTCAGCAGCATCTATTTATTTGCAAAGTACCTCCAGGCAAAAGAGAGTGTTCCCACCAAAGCAGCAGAATCCTCTGAACGCTGAGACCCTTACTGGACAATCATCTACTAAAAGGAATTTCTACCCTGAAGTTTCCAAACAACCTTAGTACCAGAAATTACACTTTAGTTTGTGCATTTCTTTCTGCTTCTGAGCTCCTGAGTTCATATGCACAGCACAGGTGCATCCCTGTACCACACCAAGGTATGAATGAAATCCATCAGCTCCCATCCAGGCTCTTGTTTCCACAAGAGCCTTTTGGCTCCAACCAAGAAAAAAAGAATATTTCAGGCAGCCGTAAGTGCAGTGAACTTTGCACATATGCAGAGCAAAACCGACCATTTTGAAATAAACAATCACAAGGTTCCCTTCTTTGCCATTTATAAAACTGCCAAATGAAACTCCTGACACCAAGAATTCCCTGGGGACTTAACACTGTAAAATACAAACAGCTACATTTAGAAGAAACATGTTCTCAGCAGAAGTTCAGCAGCCAACCTCAGAAAAACAAAGAGAGTTACAATATTCCATGGAAGCAGTGTTATAAAGTATACTTGAACTGCAGCACGGCTCTAACCCTTCACTGAATTTGCTCATGGTCTAATAACAATTCTGGTAGTAAAGGGAGTCTTGTGTTTGTCTGTAACCTGGTTAGAAAAGCTTATCAGAAGGACACAGACACAGCATATGTACGAATCACATACTTCAGGAATGGGGTTAAATACTCTTCCATAGAAGAGATTCTTACATACAGTCTTGCATACATTTCTCCACAGAAAACATTCTTCTCGCTGTCCAAGGAGTGTGTGTACCTCAAAAAGGAGCAGAGTGACATGTACTCCCATGATGTGCTTGGGATTTGGAAATAATATATGAGAAATACCTCACAAAATTCCTTTTTTTTTTTTCCAAACGGCAAAACCTAATTTTTTCTATAACTTACAACCTTAGTAACTCAAAGAGATGGTGCTTCCAAAACTTTCCAAGAATAGTTAAGGACTGCCCTACAGATTGCCTCACACTTCATTGTGATAAGGATGATTCTCTCCCTTGAAAAGCTTCAAAACTTTTGCATAAAACATAAATGAGATTACTAAAAAAATGCACTCTGATTTGCAGTCAACAGGTTTTACTAATAAGTTCATATCCCCTCATAGTAACAGTATTTAGGATGTTTGGACCACAACAGTATCTTCTATACATGCAATTTTGCTTATATATTACCAGTTTATCTCAAGCTGAATTCACTATTAAGATTAATTCTGCATTTTTATAGATGATTTTCAGAAGACTTCTAAAATAAGCTTTTTAGGCACACAATTCCTGCAGTAGCATTATCTATTATACTAATGATCAGCAGCAGCAACAAAAGGTTCAAAAAAGAAAGTTACTCACTTGCTCCTATTTTTTTCTGATCTGGCTCTTTTTCAGGAGAAGAACAAGGTGGCAATGTTGCATTTTGTTCTTTAAAGAGCAGTGGGGTTGATGCCAGCTGACTGCATGTAGAGGGTTTTGTCTTTGGAGTTTTAAAGGCTGGTTGATCAAGCCAGCCAGAGGGCCCATCAACCTCTCCCAACGACTTGGGCTCATATGGGGGTGCTTCTGCACTGAGTTCTTCAAACCAGTTAAGACTGATAGGCCCTAAATCTAGGAAGGAAAACATATAGAAAACCACATGAAAAGGAAAAAAAAGGTTCCTCCATGGAGGATGTGAAAATACACCAGGCATTTAAATGCTAACAGCAAAACACATTGCTCCTTCCACCGCCATACTTCCGGTTTGTTTGTTTCTAGATGGCTTTGAACTCTGATAACCACAAAATATAAAGAGATGTCCACCCAAATTCTCAGGCCATTAATAAAATAACCAGGACTAGAAAAGTATCCAGTTTGTTTAAAATTACAAGTATGCTCTGGATTTTAGAGCCTCTCTTGTTTCGGTGAGACTGGCAAGTTAAACAGGTTCCTTTTAAAATTACTAACTACCACAGGTACCTTTAACAAAAGACTAAGCCTGGTCTGCATGTGGCTATGGATACAGGTGACAACTCTAAATAAGCAAGTACAAAAAATAACCTAGCATACATTATTGAAAAAACTACAAATAAGAATTTGAAGAAATCTAGGTTATTAGGAAATACAGGTTAGGGGCAAGAACAGCAGCTAACAACTTGCATAAAGCTTTCCTGTGGAACATACAGCAAATGCGTGTATAAAGTATTGGTGCCCAGAAAGCAATCCTAGTAAGGATTATTTACTTTAGATAAACTGTACCTGATTCACTGCAGTGTGCCTTAAATATTTCAAAGAAAGTTGGTCTTTCCACAGGTTTGCAAGCCATTTTCTTATCCATTACATTACTGGAACAGCTGAAAAGCCTGAGAAGAAATAAGAAAACACTTTCATACACTGCTGTTTGAATGTCTTAGGCCTGCTTTCCTGCATTTTGTGGTGTGCCACAGCCCAGCTTGTTTAGCTTTGACTGTGATGAGAGGATTCAAACACCACAATGCTGAACACGGTGGGAAAACAACAGACAAGAGCATAGGGAATTATACCTGAGATAATGAAAACACTCAGCAAAAATACAGGAGAAAACCAAGATGGAATGGGCAGAACACTTCTGAGGCCTTTTAAACACAAATCAAAACCCCACACTCATTACATCGTGTTAGGACGGAGTATGTACTATCACATACATACTCGTACAACCATCACAACTTACACGTCAAGAATTTGATTCAAAGTTGCTTTCAAGTGGAGCAGACACGGCCAGTTTCACAGTTTTATTAAAAAACATGTATAAATAACCCCATAGTGAGACTTCACCTTTTAACAGGTTTATGCCTTCCACGGTAAAAGCCGCTGCCCACACGATGGCCGTGTTACACACGCTGCCTTACCAAAACCATGGGAAAAACGGGCGCTTTAAAACAGGGTAAGGGCTGCACTGAGACAGAACACCGAGGAACTTAGCACTGCCTCAGAAGTACATTTTTACAAGCTCGATTTGACCAGTCCGCCCTGCTTTCCCTGAGGGGAAGCTCCTCCCGGGCAATGACCAGGCACGGAGCGCGGCCTGCGCAGCCCCGCCGGGTCACCGCGGGGTCTCCGGGCACCGGCCCAAACCGCCCTTCCCGCACCCGGTGACCGCAGACCCCCGGCGGGCTGTGAGGACAGGGAGATGGAGAGGGAGGGACCCCCGAGGGGCGGCAGTGACACCCCCAGGGCACGGCGCAGGGCCGAGCCACACGCGGGGCCGTTACCTGCCGGCGGCGCCTCGGGCGGGGCGGCGGCCGCAGCATCGCCACACGCCGGGGAGGGGGCGGGCAGGGAAGGCGGCGGGGGATGAGGGGGCAGCGCAGACTCCAAGCCCGGCCGCCCCGTTCCAAGCTTGGCGCCAACGCAGCCCCGCGCCTGCGCAGCCGGAGCATGGGCCGCTCCCGCCCTCCGCCGCAGCCACCTCCCGGCAAGGAGGCGGCGAGCCCGCCCCGCCTCGGCCTGCCCTGCGCGGGGCTCGGCGTGGTGCCCGCCGTAAGGGCTGTGTCCCCGTGGCTGACTCCGCGCAGTGCAGAAAGCGAGCGTGTCCTGAGCCGGGATGGCCGCCAGCAGCTACACTCACGCGTGCAGAGGCGAGGGCATGAAGTTCCACATCCACGGCTGACAGGGCCCGCGTTGATGGGCAGCGACCTCCCGGGGAAAGGCTCCGGAAGGCTCCCGGCGGCAGGACCCTGGGCTAGTGCCACGGCCTGTGCAAGCCCCAGCCTCTGCTTCTCAGGTGCTTCAAGGTTTTGCAGGCCTTGACACATGAAATGGTTGTTGACGTTCCAATAAAGAGAATGTTACTATCCTCCGCATACATGTCCACTCCCGCCTTGTCTCTTGATTAAATTCTTGGCTTTGGAGATGGAAAAATTTCCAGATGGGTGGAACACTCTCTCTCCACCACCAACTTTGAGTTTACCATCTTCATTTTAGTGGGATGTTCATCTGTACTTGTGCCGTAAAGGGCTTTCTTCCTACCTCTCCACACCAGTCCTTATGTTGCACAGTCTTATCACATCATTTGCTTAGTCATCTGTCACTTTCATCAGTTTCTTGTACAATAATTTTCCATATCCCTCATCTTTTCAAGAAACTTTAACTTCTAACCCTACAGTGTTTTTGGGAGCTGCAATAACTTTCTTCCCAAAGCGTTCTAGAGGAACTCAAACTGTTGGTTTAAATGATGGCATGTAGTTTCCAATTTGATTTCCATCCCCATTCCTAAAGCACATAAAAAACTTACTCTTTTTGCAGCCACGCTGCAGTCATTAAGTTTTAACTTGGCCATCTCGATATCCTGTTTTGCTCTGAGCTGACACCGACAGTGCTTTGAAAACCCAAGCACAATGTGAAGCCTTGAGACATGCTTCTTTTAATTATCATGAATGTGTTTCCTGAATCTTAACCTCTTTTTGCCCTGTAAAAATGCTGTTTCTTGCTGATTTATCTCAGACACTTGAAAGTGTCAGATACACTGTGAACGTTTAAAGACACCATCCCTATCAGGTCTTCTCTAGCCTCTCTCTTGCTGGCCCATTGAATTTTATAAAGCAACACATTTATAAAGATGATGAGGAGTCATGCAAAGAAAGGATTTCACATCACAGCAGTTCCAAGGATTTCAAGGGTTCTCCAGTCTCTAAAGGCTTACATATACAGCTTGGATGATTTAACTATATTACCTTAAAATTGAACTGAATTGATGTAACTGTGGAAGAAGGACTATTAGTCTAATATGCAGATGCTTTTATGACTTGCTTGTATTACTAACACTTATTTCATTATACAGGTATTAAGGCACTGCTTTCCCTTACTTCAGTTTGTATACACAAGTATATTCCCTCTTTTCCTAAAGCAGTTGATAGAAAAACCTCCAGGTAAATAATCCCCAAGTAATGGAACAATAGGGACACTCTGACCTTTTAATACTAGTAAAGACTTCTTTTCTAGATGTTATTGCCTGAATTCTTTGCTCAGCTCTCCGGGGGACACCCAGTTTACATGGACTTTGCTAAGTTTCCCAAACCCCCTTTTCCTTCTTTAAAGACCATGAGCAGAAAGATGCGAGCAAGCAGGCTTCTCCTCGCAGGCCGTGGTTCTCCCCGCTGTGGCTGAATGACATCTCTTCATCAGTAGAGTCCGGCAGAGCAGGCAGGCTGGCCGGCCTTCCCTTGCCATCAGCCCCCCACAGCTGGCCCCACTTTCCCCATCAATTAGCAACCATTAGCTCCCCAGGTAAGATAAAAGCAGGGCAGGGGCACAAGTAGGGCCGACCCTTCAGCGGTGATAATCATGGACAGCTTTGTCTGTTCCCCCTTCAGCACGTACCAGACCGTGAGGAGCAGCCCCGCGCTCGGCCGCGGCGGCTGGGACGCTGCGGCCAAGCAGCCCAGCTGGAAGCAGAGCAAGAGCGGCGGCATCAACCCCTTCCTCGGGGGGCCCTTCACGCCGCTGCCCTCCGACTGCCTGGACAGCTACCGGCGGGCGCAGCTCCAGGCGCTGCTGTCGCAGGTGGGCCCCGCGCTGGCGCCGCGGCCGCGCCGGGCCAGCACGAAGGAGGCGGCGGTGCAGGTGTCCCTGCGGACCGACGCGGCCGTGCAGTGCTCGCTGGGGCCGCGCACGCTGCCGCCCGCCCGCGCCTTCAGCCCCGCCGCCCTGCGCGCCCCCGGGCGCCTCGCCCTCTACTCACCCGGGCCCGACCGCCGCCTCTTCGCGCTGCCCGACGCCGCGCCGCTCCCGGAGACGGCAGCGCCCGCCGAGGAGACCCCGGCGGCGGACGGCGGCGACGGGCAGCAGGAGGGCCCGGCGGGCCCTCCCCAGGAGCCCGTGGGGACGCGGCGGGAGGAGACCGCGGCCCCCAGGCAGAGAGCTGCCTTCCAGGTACGCCGGGATGGGGCGGGGGGCGAAACCTCAAGCAGGGCGGCCAGAAATCGCCTCATGAGCAGCACGGTGCTCCCTCTCCTGCCCCGGGCTGGCTCTGTTTCACCTAGAGCAGAAGAGCCTCCAGCCTGTGAAAACCCACACGTGCAGATCAAAGCAGAGCAGAATGGTTTGGGTTGGAAAGGACCTTAAAGATCATCCAGTTGCAGCCATGGGCAGGGATGCCACCCCCTAGCCCATATTGCTCGGAGCCCCATTCAGTACGGCTGCAAGTATTTCCATTTGGCCTCCTGGGCAGCCTTTTTCAGTGTCTCACCCATCCTTTGGGGGGTAGTAGTGAGGGAGCTGGACTGGGTGTTCTTGGGATGCTGGAGGATGCTCAGTGAACTCTTGTCTCTGCAGTTCTTGGAGCAGAAGTATGGCTATTTCCACTGCAAAGACTGCAAGACCAGATGGGAGAGTGCTTACGTGTGGTGCATTTCCGGAAGCAACAAGGTAGTTAACAAGTAGTTTCTCCTGTGACTTGTAAGAATGGTATAAAATCTCTGACAAATGAGATGTTTTGGCACAAATTTAGGTACCTGTGCAGAACACCTTGAATAAGTCTCTGTACTAACAGAACTTGCCTTTTTTTTTCAGGTGTACTTCAAGCAGCTCTGTCGCAAATGCCAAAAGAGCTTCAATCCCTATCGAGTGGAAGCAATCCAGTGCCAGGTAAGTTGACTGTACTTCATTAAGACCGTCAGATGTTATCACATGCACTAATACTACTGTTGAATTTGATATTGACTTTATCTGGAAGAAAACTTGATTCCATCAAAATACTAGGAAATGTTAGTGGTTAGGAAATGTGTCTTTGGTTAGGCCTCCCTCCTCCCATGGATGGCTTACATAAACTGTTTTCATACAGCATTATGGCTTGCTACATGTATGGTAGCGTTTTGTGCTTCTAGGTGAGAAAGCTCTTACACCTTAAATCCACAAGAGCTCTTAAGTATATCAGCCCCAATGTGTCGTGTGATTAAGGAAAACCAAATGTTAGTCTAACATGAGCTGCCTCTTCTTTGACCTACTACTACTAACGTGTCTTTGTTTCTTAAGATCTGTTCCAAGACTCGTTGTTCTTGCCCTCAAAGGAAGAGACATATTGATCTGAAGAGACCTCATCGCCAAGAACTCTGTGGCCGCTGCAGAGGCAAAAGGCTGTCCTGTGATAGCACTTACAGCTTCAAATACATTGTCTGATCCATGTGCCCTCTTCTGTTTTGTGCTTTGCACTTTGTCTATTGCAGTGTTTTGACTTAAGGCTTTTGACCTGGCATTGGATAATGGATGAAGACTTCGGTATTATTGTAAAATATAGTAACTTTAAGTACGTGATTTCACTGTATGTATACTGTAAATAAAGTTAAATAAAACCTTGCACTAGTTTGATACCCCTTAGTTTCATCTTCCTTGGATGAAAGAGGAAAGTCTATCTGTGAGGAAGCAACTTATTTGATTTCCTAAAGATAGTAGACTTTGTTTTGAAGTTTTCAGGGACTGCTAAGATTCAAGCTATACTAGCAAGTTTTTCCTTCAGTCATTCAAACTGAACTATAGTAGAAGATGCAAATATTCTGGAGCATAAAGTCTGGTGTAAATGCAAATGTGTCTTCCCCCTGCCTCTCTGAAATGTATATATATAAAACCACAGCTGCTTGGTAATCAAAGACTATCTGCCAGAAGACAACTCTGGCTGTAAAATAGGAGGGAAAAGGGTGTAAGCTGCCCATGTTAGAAATGAGGACGGGAAAAACCTTTTCAATGGCAGTATTTGTGACAATGTAAAAAAATACTCCTTAGGGGAGAAGGAAGTTGGAAGGTTTTTCACAGTTGGTGGAAGACCAATGAAACTATTTTTGCTGTTGTAGTCTTCCATGCTGAGGTGCAAGGATTTTTTTTGTTAGTCTGTATTAACATTTCTCACTAATTTCTATGAATGGTTTCAGCATAAACCAGGAGACAAGTATCTTTTGGGAGTGTGCTGATCATGGATACCGTGTGCAACAGTACTGATTCAGACAAGAACACAATTTTCTCAACAAGCACGTGCTGTGTTGTGACTATATATGACTTTTATGCTTTAGTTAAATGGATGTACTAATCCAAATTTCAAAGTTACTTCACAAAAACGGTTAAGTGTATTTACAGGGTGAATAAGTTACATAGTTGTCAGAATAAAAGTGTCTCAGATGTGCAACAGATTTACATGCATACATTTAACACTGGACAGCAGTTAAATGTAAGAAAAAAACATAGTTATGACTTATATACATTACAAATAAAATAAGACATTTCTTTGAAGAAACTTAACATGAGAACTTGCATTTCACGTTAATATTTTTACTTTTTATACTCAAAATTTATATTAAATAAAAATATGCATGCTTAACAGTTCAAAAGATTTGACTCTGTGATGGGACTTTCTCCTACAAAATGGCAAGTTAAATTAGATCAACCATCCTTTAATAGTATAAATATATTCATAAAAGCAAACCTCTAGTAAAAAGCATCCAAGGTCCTTAATAAAAAAAAAAAAAAAATCTACCACGACCTTTCATGATCCTTGGGGGGCCTAAGAACAGACCTCTGCAATATGATCCAGTACCTTCAGAGACAGTAGCCTAGTAACATTATGAAATGTACTTCATAGCAGCTCATTGTTTTAAGATACAGTAATCATATTCAAATTACAGTGTACATTAAATTATAGTCTGTTTACAGTTTGTTTCATATACACAGGCTCTCAGCTTTTGACCAACAAGTTTGTGAGATTCCGTGGCCAGCTTCATTCTGCCCATCTTTCACTCAACTAAATAAGAAAAAAAAAAAAAAAAAAGGAAAAAATGTACAAGGTTTGTTTTTTTTAACAAAAAAATACTATTTTGTGAAGGAAACATTGCACTTTTGCCAACCGAAAATTAATTTGCTATAAAGGAAGTATTGTTCAGTGTAGTAGGCTTTGGTATGCAACAGAAGTCACTTCTTCAGTAGTGAGTTGCAGTTGCTCAGTGAAATGCTAACTGGGTTTTGTGCAACACAGAACAAAGGATGCTGTCCCAGGTTCTCTATGCTACCTCTGTCCTTACAGTATTGCTACGTGTTTGAAGTTCAGCCCATCGCTTTTTAGAGGAAATCCTAAATGTAACAAGAGTGAGTACAGTTTGACCAAACCTTTGTAAGGCTGAGAAGACATCGAGCCACCTCACTCCCACAGGGCAGCACTCCCAGCTTGAAAGGGGGCCCAAGGGTCCTGTCAGAGACTTGTGCCGGAAACGCTGGAGTCTGGAAGAAAAGTATTGATGACCCGGTAGCTCTGAGCTCTGCGAATCATGTCACGGATCTCTATGTTTAGTTCCATTAGTTTGGTGCAGATTTCAGTCAGGCTCTGGTTGGAGCCCACCAGTGCATAGGTGCCCGTCTGACCCAGGGTTTGGTGGCGGAAGTAAATATTCAGTAGTGTCTGGACTTCATCGTCAGAGCTGCTTCCGAAGATATCATTGGGCCACAAAATCCTGCCATGAAACAGGAAAAGAACAGGCATTTAATTATGGGTTCATTAGCAGAGACAGAAGCTATGTGACAGAGATCTCTAAAAGAAGAATGGACTTGCACTTGCTTATAAGCCTAAAGCAACTCATTGTTTTACACCACTCATTTGTTACTCATATTCTGGTATCAGGCACTGAACACACATAAAAGTGTAATTTCCTTTATCTTAAAAAAAAGCTTAAGAAAGCTCATTCAAATAGGTGTAAGTGAAACTGGGCTGAATGTTAGCTCAGGCCAATGACATGCACCTGTAAGGAATTAACTCAATAAAAAGATTCTTAAGAGCCTCACAGGACTTGTGATCTACAGAATTAGCATCTTAATTGTTGCAAGCATATGTTTGACAGTTATTTGTGGCACACATCTCCAAAAGTCACTATCAATGCCCCCAGGTACTGTGTTGAAACAATTAATTAATTATGCTGATCCTGTGTACTGCGTTTCATTAGGAAGATAATAAATGCATACTTTTCTAATAAAATGAAAGTCTAATATGAACCACGTAGCAAAACTTGCCTGCATTCTCTTATTTGTCTGACGGCTTTAACAAGTTCATTGTTTTTCAAACACTCCAGCATGGACTGAATAGCTGCTTCAGTAGAGTTGAATGTGGGCTCAGATTCTGCTGTCAGAGGCTCAGCTGCGATTGCAGCAGTAGCATCCTTCAGATTTTTCTTCAGCTCACTCAGTTCTCTTGACATATTTAACAGCTGTTCCAAGGAGAAAAATGAGAGATGGGTATTTTCATTCTCCATAAGCCCCACATCAAGCAGGTACTTCAAGTTTATCCTTACTACTACATTGGATGTGCACATCATGAAAAAGACCCCAATTTAATACAAGGACATCTCTTGATCTCTGTACAATACAGAGAAAAAGCAAACTACAGTTTCTTTTTTTTACCTTTGTGCATCCTTTGATATTATGCTGTAGTTTTGGCTTGCTAAAATGCAGGAGGATAATCTAAACAAGCTTTTATTTTTCACCCTTGCTACTGTCTTCACATCGTAGTAGAAGAGCTGAAGAAAACATGTACTTCTAGCAAGATGTTGATATTAATTTAAAAAACACATGCAGTATTTGACATGATTAACAGATGGACAGGAATTGTATAACCCTTTCTCAGGCTGAAAAGTTAATATGGCACGAGATTCATAAAGAATTAGTAAGTTAATAATTTCCAAGGATATACTTTTTCGTGCTCCTACATGCTAAAAATAACCAGTCATATGAACTAACAATGGAATTTCCTTCAAGTAAAAGCTTATGGCTTCAGCAAAATATGCAAATGTCACGGTGAAATAGCTATTCTTTGTACAATTGTTTCTCAGTTCCACAGGCTGCATTATTTACAACAATTTAACAAAGTCATAACTGTGAAATACACTTAGACAGATCAATTACAAGGAACACAAAGTATTTCTAAAAGGTAGACTGCTCTAGTAGTACTAGATGCCTATTGTTCTGTCTTCTCTTAAAAGTGAACAGCCCAGTCACATTGTGAGCCAGCCTTCACAGCATACAATTCATTGTATCCTTAAGATACAATAAATATTCAAACTCTGTTTACTCCAACAGCACATCTGATAAAACAATTTCCATTTATAGGCCATCTCTAAACTACTAGAATATGACATAAAATACATGTAATAGCTTCAAATTTTATTTTACAAGGCAGAGTACAACAACAACTTCTCCTCAATACTTTAAAATAGATACATTTTTCTCCTTACCAGGAGAAAAATACACATGGAATGGTAAGTTAAATCTTTCCTTAAATGATAATCATTCAGCTTAAAGCAGTCACCTCAAAGATGTTTCAAAGTATTACATATTTTAAGCAAATGCCATGTCAAAAATATTTAAAGAAAAAGGCTTGTAAACATTACAGAATTAAAAATACAGGACATTAAGGTATTTAGTTGATTATGTATGACTGCAGATTAATAGTCAGGGTGAAATAGTGTGATCCTTGTTGTTAAGTCCATAGAAAGAAAAAATAAGAACATGAAAAAAAAGTGGAATTTTCAGTATAGGAGTTGGTAGTTTGTTACATACCTCTGGCATGGAACTCACTTCGTGCACTTGTCCAATAAGTTTACAGTAGGACTGAAAAAGCAACAGCAGCTGGAAGTGCAGTTTATATAATCTCTGACAGAGTTCCAATTGCTAAGGAAAGATTTGTAAGAAAATAAATAATTAATAATGATTAGTGAGTTTAGATAATTTTTGATAACTAACAAAACACATTGAGATAGTTTGTTCTCAAAAACATTATTTTACTGAAGTATGATCATATACTATTTCAAAAAATAAGTAATGATTTTTCTTCTGTAGCTAAGTCATATATGACATTGAAAATAGAATTATGATGACTAGCTCTCACATAGCACATGTCAGCATCAGCCTCAAAACATTCTGTTTTGGGGTAGCCTCACTGTCTCCAGTTTGCAGCTGGAAAGAAAGTCGAGGCAGAATATGGGGGAAGTGACTTTCCTGCAGAGAACATGAAACTCCTGAATTTCGGATATGGTTGAAGACCTCTTCTAAGGGATGGAAATCTAAGAGACAAGCTGTGAAACAGTTGTCCAAGATGGTCCAAGTTCCTGCCTGCTCCTCTGAGGAGAGAGAAACAGAGGTGATAAATCTGTCTAGGAGCAAGGAGGAGGAAATGCCAGCCCTGGAACTTAAACCACTGCCCATGTATTTTCCACCATCATAAAGAAACTATACAACAGATGGATGGAGTTTCATCTGTAAGAGGGTATTTGGCTTCTATGAAGTATTCTCACAGATTAAGTAGATACTGTGCGATGAATGTTCACTTGTTTCTTCCAGTGTGAAGTGCAGCATGACATAAAAGATGTCAGACACATTGAAATAATGGGTGATGGGCATGGCTGCCAGAGAGATTAGGTTAATATGCCTATGGTTCCTGGTATTCTTGTGTCTAACAGGAGGGGAATCTCGTAGTTCCACAGCTGGATCATGATGAAGAAGGGAGGAACATTTAATCTTTGGCTAATTATATAAAAAGTAAAATACCTGCAAGTACAAGTCTTGACCTTGTATTGACCCTTTGGCAGGAAAGCCTTATAGACTTCCAACCGTATTTGATTTGCCTACTGTGACAGACACCATGACCAAGGGTGGGTTCAGTGATATTTCCACCTGTTTGGAGGAGCTGAAGCTGAGTTTCATGCCAAAACTGTCAGAAAAGAAGAAGTTATTCATGTTTGCTTCTTAAAAGCACTTCATACATACTTAGTTACCAGCATGTGCTGCAGCTCTTTGCTGAATTTGGGACTGTGCAAATGTCAACACAAACACTAACAGAAAATACATTATAAATGTTAATTTGACTGAGGAGTTTTATTTACATAGGGTTTAACATTTAAGTGCCAAATTTTTTATTAATAAGCCAAAATTAACACCACAGTTTAGCATTCCAGTTCTCAATTTCTGTACCAGTCTCACAAGGCTGAGGGGCTAAGGTTGAAAGCAAATTTCATCTTTGTTCATCAGAGCGAGGTGGACATCAACTACCCATCTGGGAACGACAGCCCAGGGCAGTGCCAAAATTAGGCAGAGTTAGTCTCCTTCTAAAGGGGGTTTATGGAGGAAAGTGGGAGCAGAAGGATAGTGCCAAGGCAGCAAGTGTCAGCCTAGCAGGGTTTGTCCTGCTGAAGGCCTGGCAAATAGGGCTGCTCACACCTCAGCACCACCACAGCAGCAGAGCTCAGCACTGTAAATTTGCCCAGTCTGAGCTCTGTGCCATTCTGGATCTGATATCTGCATCATTTATGTCTAATGTCTGTTACTGGTGGGCAGCACTGGAGTGCTCCTGTCCCAAGTGGAAAGGAGAAATTTCAGCAAGGAGGAGTCCTTCAGCAAGTTTGGAGATGACACAGAAGGATGGGATGCCATCCAGAAGGACATGGACGAACTTGAGAAGTGGGCCCTTTGAGAACCTAATGACGTTCAACAAGCCCAAGTGCAAGGGGCTGCACCTGCGCTGGGGTAATCCCAGACATGAGCACAGACTGGGAGAGGAACTCACTGAGAGCAGCCCTCTGGAGTTCTCATGGATGAAGAGCTGAACATGAGCCAGCAGTGTGTGCTCACAGCCCAGAAGACAAACCACATCCTGGGCAGCATCAGGAGCACCTCTCCTGTAAAGACATGCTTGAGAGGGTTTAGCCTGGAGAAGAGAAGGCTCCAGGAAGATCTCATAATAACATTTCAGTACTTAAAGGGGCATATAAAAAACATGGAGAGCAACTTTTTACAAAGGCAGATCATGGCAGGACAAGGGGCAATAGCTTTAAACAAAAAGAGGAGAGATTTACATGAGATGTTAGAAAGAATTTCTTTACATGGAGGGTAGTGAGGCACTGGAACAGGCTGTCTAGAGAAGTTGTGGATGCCCTACCCCTGTAAGTGTTCAAGACCAGGTTGGATGAGGTTTTCAGCAACCTGGTGTAGTGGAAGGTGTCCCTGCCTATGGCAACGGGATTGGAACTATATGATCTTTAAGGTGCCTTCCAACTCAAACCATTCTATGATGCTACCAAACTGGATATGATAGCAAAGACCCACAAATGCAGAAAGAAGGCCCAGCATATCTGTGGTGGGGAGCAGATCTGCTAGGGCAGAACTGACTTGTGGACAAGGACAAAGCCTATCAGAACAAAGAGGTAGGGCACGAGGAACACTGCCAGTGAAATAAACCTGCCCAGGGGCTGTTCTCTGTAACCAAGGGGACAGATTTGTGGATGTATGGCTAACCATTCTCTTCCCAAAATAAATTCTGACTGTTTAGATACAGCCTCCTGGAGATGTCTCTGGCTTCTGTCTTCTCTCAAATCATGCTCAGGCATGTCAGGGTCTGGCTGGTGGCCCAGCCAGATAAGGTGCTGACCGCTCACGTGAGTGAGTGCCAGCCCAGGGACATTTGCTTCCTCCCTGTTGTTCAGCTCGCAAGTAGGGACACAGCCTGAGGTTCCCCAGCAGGGATCAACTTCACTCTATTCAAATTTTGGAGACCTGGCAACACTACATTGCAGTTACATACACATATAGTTGGAGCTGTCAGGGAGTTAATGATTAATTGAAAACAAGCATAACATCATTAAAAAAAAAAAACCTCATGATAGCTTGGCATGTAACACTGGATTTTTTTTGTCCTTGGAGAACAATAATTCAGTTTCACCCTTCTGGCTGCTAACCTGAATGAAAACAAAGTAAGGTGAAACTAATGATTCTAGTTTGACTCAGTATTTAGTTACTGTATCAAGCAACTCAATTTTTGTTTTTTCTGAGTTAAGTATTAGAAACCAATAGTAGTGCAACTGTTTATCAACATATACATAAAACCCATTTAAAACATAACTGCCAACTATTGTAGTTTTTCACTAGGATAAATGGAAAACTATTAATTTTAAAATAACAAGAAATGTTTCCTGCCCCAGCATATTACATCCATTCAAAAGCTTGATTTGCAAAAATGTATGTAAATGACCATTTGAAACAGCATATGAGTGTCAAAATTTTGGCACAGTATTTTTTGATTTCACAAAACACACCTTAGTAAATTATTTTAGTCACTGCATTTAGAACCATGTATTGAATAGGAAAATTATAATAAAAAAAAGAAAACATACTCAGAAGTAAAACAGTAGAATTGGGGTGTATTAGCCCATCCACAGATGGACAAAAAATATGAAAGAACTTCAACTTACTGCAAGAGATTCCATTTGCTACACAGCAAGCATGGCACAGGAGAAAAGGAAAGGAAAGAAAGTATAGTGTCAGTGTAATGCATGCAATAGGAAGCACAGCCCATCTGTAATAGCATAACTTGTCAGCAGTATTAGCAATGCTTGCCTCAACCTGATAATTGGTTGGAATATCACACTCAACATGCACGGCATTCTTAATAAAATCAAGCTTTTATTCTAATGGTAAATTCCAGTCTAAATATCCTGAGTTAGATCTTCAGATTTATTAGTTTAGATTTATCCCACCCAGTAGCTCAAGAACTTACAATGAAATGGAGTAAGAAAACTCTTGAAATAATACTTTTATTTAAATTTGGTTTCTTTCTTATTAAAAAGAGCTCATTTTGCGAAGTACTAAAAAAATTAGGAAGGATTTTCAAGTGATGAACAAAACCGAACTTCGCTATTTCTAAATATTTTCTTGTTTAAAAATACTTCTCTTTTTGCCGAATAGATTTAATGAAATTGGCAGGATAAGTTTTATGGCTGCTGGGCTTATTACTTGGCACATTACAATGGAAACATTTTGCATATAACTTTCGAATTATGACTATCATAAAGAAAAAAAAAGCATGGAAAATGCCAGTTTTGTTTAACTACGTGGCAATACCACATGTTGAGACAGCCTTGTATCCCTTCCTCTCGCCAGTAATGATTCACTGGTTTCTAATTCTGAAGCTATTAAAATGTCAGTATAAGTCCTTTTGCAAAAATAATAAAAATTCTAATTGATTTGCATTAGCATTTCAAAGATTAGGGGACTAAGTACACTCTTCAAAACATAAGTGTTCCTCTTTTCTTTGCCAAGAGCTAACATTTGCACTCTGTGTTCACTTAATGCAGCTTTTTTTTTATTTTATAAATATTACAATCTCATTATATTTTACATGAAGAGAGTCATCATGTAAATGCTGTAAGTAACAAACACAACCACATCTGCCCATTTATAGACTGATGTGAGTGCATATGCACCCAGTGTTAACAAGCATATGGAATTCTTATTAAAATTATTTACCTTACCATGAATACAAAGGCAGAAAATACAGAAATGTGAAATAATATTAACTTTGATGAACCTAACAGAGTATTTCATTCTGTTTTCTTTACATTTGCCTTACAATTAAAATATATATATGAAAAGTGTTGCCCCAAACCCTGCACTACTTTTCTGTAAAACCATGGCAAACTAAGCTTTACGCTCTTTTGGTGTTTAATTTTTTTCCTTTAACATTGCTTGAATAGTTTCTTTTTCTATTTAGTACTCTTCATAAAAACCCTTTACATCTTGGCTTCCATGCAGTTCACATAAATTAAGCTTTATAAAGCTAAATACAAGCTAAGAGGAGGACAAGAGCAGACAGATCACCGTGTCCAGTAAACTCACAGGTGTGCTGTCTTGTGTTTTTCAAATCTTGTTGTCTCTCTTAAGCTACTCTGAAGTTTAGCATGCTACCAAGTGTTACTTTGACTTTCAAAAATACTGGAATCCATATATAATTTCTAATTTGCCATGGAATTTACTTTAAAGAAGGGGGGGAAGAGGGAGGCGGAAGCAGCAAATAAGTGAATTCCATGGTCTTTTCTGCCAGAAAACACTGTCTCCTCTGTACTGCTTCCAAAACAAGGGCAAGCCAAAAAAACAGGGTGAGGAAGGGGTTTTACATTACATGAAAAACCCTTCTTCACTGGAAGAGAATATACTGGATACAAAATTTCCCATAGCTACTGATGCTCAGCTCCACATTGCTCTCCAATATCATGATTGTAACTTCCTCTCTCTTTCAACATAAAATGAAAGATTCCTTGGAAGTTGAAAAGAGATTAATTACTGGCTTCAGTGATATTTCTTTTATTCTGTAGCAGCAAGGGCTCAGGTAGAATGATCATAGCCTTCACACTTTTCAATTTCTGGTTTAATTCTTAGAGTAAGGGAAGTGTTTTAAATTCCTTGACAGACACTACACAATCAGTGGTTTTGACAGCTGACACTACAAATGTTTAGAGTACTTGGATCATTTACACAATTTTTTAAGCAGCCAGTAAACGCAGCATCTAAGAAGGACACACTCCCTAGCAGCAACACGTTGATTTAGTTTTTTATTCCTAGAATTACTGTTTTGTACTGTTAGCAGACCAGGAAGACAGCAAGGCACTAATTTTCAGATCTCAGATTTTCTTGCTTTTTTAAGGAATCATTTTTACGTACTGAAAAGAGATGACAGTTTTAAAATTACTTCAGTCTTCAGTCATGTACTGGCACAGGAGCATAACAAAATAACCACTGCATGCAAGGGTTTATTAAATGCAAGTGCATTTTACTAAGGTATTCTATTTCCCTTAACATGTAAGCAGACAGAACCTTTTCCCATGATCTAGGAAGCTGAGTATATACACAAACTTGTATATACACCAGAGAAAGAGAGAAGAGCACATGCTGTGCATTCTTGAATATCCACTGGACTTGAAGGATAGTAGAAACTATTCTGTGTGTGGAAATCTACACACAGCTGTGTTCCTCCTTTAGAAAAGCTGCCTACCTGGGCCAGTTTTACCTCATTGTCTAGCCATGGATCTGTCAAACAACAGTCAGATAATTGACTATTAAGAATTTCTAGCTTAACAGTGGTCTGACTGTGCCTTGAGCTTTACTGTATCTCAACTCAGCTCCAGATGACTGTGGTTCCAATGGGTACTCCTCCAGCCTTATTGGTGGCCTAGAGCGATTGGACCTTTAGCCACAGGGAAACTCAGAGCAGCAGGTATATTCTGATTTCTGGGGGTAAATTTTTATGGGGTGCAGCATGTTTTAAATATCCATTAACAGTCTGAGTTTGCAAAGCCCACACCCATTACCTTGTGGTGAAGAAGGTTTGAGAAAGGCATATACTGACTTTGGACTTACAGAGTAAACTGAATGTCTCACTGGGAAATAAATACTTATTTGAATTAGCAGCATTATTTGACAAGAAAAAGAGGATCTTCCAAATACAGTTTTTCCAGAAGAGCAAAGAAACAAACCAACCCAGTCTTGGACTGGATTTAACAAAACTCCTTTCTTAATAAGGCTGAAGAATGTACTGATATCTGTACTCATCTAAGACTAAGACCTGGACAGACAACACAATGGCACGTGCAGTTATCTTTTGTCTATAAATTGACTCCTATGTCACTGAGATTCTGTTGCTTGAAGTAGCATCAAAGCTTAGAAATCACACGCATCCAAATCATGTAATCTGTTGCAATAATAAGGCAGGGGAAAGACATTCTGGGACATGAAGCTTTTACCCGATTTCAGAGAAGTTGCTAGCTCTAGCAGCTGACCTAAACAACTTCTATTTCAAGCTTCTTTAATGTCAGAATAAGCAATTTTTGCCTTTGCCCATTTTCAGTAACAGTGACAATCGTCAACAAATCATGTGCAATTATTTTGAAATAAGATCTGATGAGAGAAACTGTCCCAAATTAGTTACCAGCATCAGAAGGCATTTGTGATGCAACCACTCGTGACAATGCTGAATTTGTCTCACATCGGTCTCATCTGTAAAGGGGTCTGTTTTCCCCTCAAGCTTTTTACCAGGTGGAGAGTTTAACAATCTAAGATTTCTGCCTTCTGTAGAGCAAGCTGTTGCTTTTTCTTCCTTACAATTAATTCTGAACCTTTTCCAGGAGGAGCCTGGTTTTGTGCTTGGCTGAACAATTTTTTTTACGACAGCAGTTTTCAGCAGGATTTCGGGCCCTAGACTAAACCTCAATGAGTTTAGGAGTTTGGGCAGGTTCCCTTGTGACTATCACTGTAAGACAGATTCTTTTCTCCCTACAATTATTAGATTCATTAGTCTTTTATGTTGAGGGAGAAGTGGAGAGGAAAGATAAGAAAACAAAACTCCAGTCTAGGAGTAATTCTTCCTTGTCCCTTCCTAATTGCATTTCCTCAGTTTCCCTGGCCTCTTCCTCCCATTACACTTTCATTGAATAAACAGATTGTTCCTTTGGGAAAAGCTGCTTCTATTGAGGTGAATGAGTAGGGGAAGAAAAGAAATATGCCTGTTTGTCCTGTCAACTTCCAAGGAATAATGGATTTTGGCCTGAATGAATAAAGCTGGGGAAAAACCAGGGACTCCTGAAGGAATGAGAAACCCTTCTTTTCAGTCTGATAAGGAGTATAAATGCCAGCCCTGGCTTCACAAAACACACATTTAATTCCAAAACAGAGAACACCTAATTATAAAAACCCACACAGTTGGAACATGACATTTACTGACTTTTAGATGTGTTTAGGCCAGCTATATGAGCTGAGTTATTCCTTCTCCTTAGCATTACCTTTTTTACTTTTTCAAAAAAGAAACAATGCAGTTGATCAGCAAGATGTGTAATTCTCCATCCCATTCTATGCATTTCCAAAAAAGAGATGAAGAGGCTAAATTAAGCTGTCTTACAGCAAGGTATGTAACACTGCAGTCTGAAGTCACTGTGTAGGGAGTTTGTGCATCAGAGGGAACGGAATGCCCATGCGCATCCCAGCAGTGCCACTTGATGCAGTGGTATGTATTCCAGGTCTCCTTTTTTAGACTTGAGAATAGCTCATTTGTAACTTCCTTGCACACCATCACAATTACAGAAGAGACAGCATATTATTTAAATGCCCTGCAAAGTACCTAACTTTTGCTGGTGCCAGTGCTAGGTGGGGGAAGATTGAACAATTTTCCCACCGCCTGTGATTGCAGCCAGAGGATTTATTAGAAAATCAGATTTGCTAATAAGGTCAAGGAAGCCAAAATGCAGGGGTGGCAAGGATTTGGGATTCTTGGAAAATGGCATAAAAAACCAAAAATCAAGGGAGTTCAAAGACAAGAAGACAAATACGTAGAGACGGGAAACAGAGGTTAGGATAAAGACAGAAGAAAATGAAGTGACTTGAAGGAGAAGACAGACAAACTGAAACCAATATAAGAATAAAAAAAAATATTTGAAAAAAATGGTTACAACAGGCAAGTCTGTGTTCTGAATATGTCACAATTCTCTTTTATAAGTTAAAATACATAGGAAGAGGAAATGTCACTTTTTTCTATATGCTGTTTGCTTGCTTCCCAATTTTGGCTAATTCTGTCCAGCCCCCTCTTTTTCCCATCCTTCCACTGTCTGTCTTCCAAAAGGAAAAAGCCCAACAAAATAACATTCCTTAACTCATTATACATCACCAAGATATCATCTGTTGCCTATACTTAGTACATCAAATAACATATACTTAGTATATCAAATAACAGTATTAACTGCTGATGGTATTAGTGTCTGAAAATACGATTCCTTAACTGGAATCAAGAAACGCAAACAAATAAATATACATGTACATGTGTGTATGAGCTTTTTGTTAAAAATTGATTAGGAGATATTTTGCCTTAGCTCTAAATATTTGCCTACAGCATAAATAATTTTGCTGGCCATTTTACAGTCACTGTTTTGTAACTGCTGATCTAAGCATATTTCAACCAGGCAATTTTTGCTGTTTGGCAGAGGGAGACTGTAACAGACAAAGATAAAATGGGAGTAACATGGAAGGAGAGTACAGCAGGACTGATTTTCAGAGACACTGTGGAAAACTGCTGCTGCAACGTCTTTCTGAACGGGAGAGCACAGGGTTAGGGTCAGCTCTGCTTCTTTTCCGTAGTAGGACAGCAGAAGTACCTCCTGTGAATACTTCCCATTTCCAGTGGCCAGGACTCAGGCAACAATAATAGCTTCAGGCCTGAAGTGTGAAAACTGGATTATGCCCAAGCCCAGCAGAGAATCAAGGAGGAAGTAGAGCAGGCTCTCATGGGTTCAAGAACTAGATGTATCACACATATGTCACCTTGTGGGAGAGAAATAATACTGGCCATTCATTACCTTCTCTTCAGAGTCCCCTGGCTGGCAGGTAATAACTCCATCTCGTGAGCCCCCAGCAAACGTTGCTTTGCAGTTTGCAAGCCACTGTTTTCAGAAAGAAATTAAAGAAAATATGACTAAGATCTATGGTTTGATTCAAAGAAAGATAAGCAGTATTTTAGTTTCACAGCACATAAGGTAAATAAAAATTTGGAATTGCATTTTTTATTACTATGGACTTTGACAATTTGATTTGACTGTAATTTAAAAAGTGTAGTCTTGATTTCTATTAGTATTTCAATTGCATGAATTAAGAAAATTAATGAATAAATAGGAGAGAGACCAGGGATATTAAAGATACCATTGTTTCTAATATTAAGGGATACAATAGCTACTTTTTAGTTCACATGTCCAGGAAGAAACATTCAATGAATCCAGTATCTGAAACATGTTTTTCTACTGAATGTTAAACAGATCTGAGTGGATGTACAGTTTCCTGACATAGCCTAAGTATACAGACAAGACCAAGAGCATTATTCAGCATACCGAGAGTGTTGCCTCTTTCCTGTTGTTGTATGTGTCCAGGTACTCCTGCAGCTCTAGAACACTGAACTTCAGCTTTTCAAGAAGGCCACAAGAGAGCAGCTGGAGAAATGAAATCAAAGGGTCTGTAAATGTCACTATAAAAGAATGCAAATATTGGTACACAGTATAGGAAAGGGCATCCTGTTCCAATACTTAACACTCTTTCAGTGAAGAAACTTTTCCTGATATCTAACCTGAACCTCCTCTGGCACAACCTGATGCTGTTCCCTCTTGTCCTGTCGCTGGTTGCCAGGGAGAAAAGGCCACCTGCCACCCTGGCTACACCCTCCTTTCAGGCAGTTGTAGAGAGCAATAAGGTCTCTCCGGAGGCTCCTTTTCTCCAGGCTAAACACCCCCAGCTCCCTCAGCCATTCCTCACAGGACTTGTGCTCCAGACCCTTCACCAGCTCTGTTTCCCTTCTCTGGACACACTCCAGCACCTCAATGTCCTTCCTGTAGTGAGTGGCCCAGAACTGAGCACAGAATTTGAGGTGTGGCCTCACCAGTGCCAAGTACAGGGTTAGGATCCCTGACACCACTGCTGATACAAGCCAGGATGCCAATGGCCACCTTGGCCACCTGGGCACAGGCTGACTCATCTTCAGCCAGCATCATCCAGCTCACATCACAGTTGACTCAAATGAAACCACTACACATATTACCATATTTCATGCCGAACTACGTAAAAAATAGTTGCTTCTTTTTCATTTGTGGAGCCAACTGGGTCCAGCAAGCATCTGTTTTATATTGGGGTTTGGCACACAGGTTCAACACATCGTAACTGTTCTGTGAGTCTATGATTTTATACTGCCCATCTGTCACTACTGACCTAACGAAATAATACAGAAAATGAATGGAAATATGCTTCTGAATAGGAGATAAAATATGTAAGATAGGAGGAGAATTCTTTTTTGACATATATGTTCAGGAGTTGCTCAGAAGTGAAACAGCCAGTAAAATAACACACTGTAATGAAGTACATGCCTTTTGAAAGGAATATACTCACTGTTTCTGCATCTACAAAGAGGGTGGGACATTCTGAACATGATGTTAACATCTGAGAAGACCTCACAAACTTGGAGCCTATTCCTCTCAAGTTGTCTCCCAAGTAACTAGCTGCATCACACGTCAGGAAGCAGAATCGTTTCTGAATATTCTGGAAAGCAAAATACAGTTTAGTACATTATTTACTCAAGTATGAGCTTCTTTCCTTTGTAAACAAATGGCATGGTTGTTTTTGTTTGTCTCCCTGAGGAGAACTGAATGTCTGCTCTAGGATAGTGAATAACAGTCATTATTCTGGAGACAGTGTACAGCTGGGCAGCTGTGAAACTAATTACAGAGTTCATCATAATCTCCTACTGAAATATATTCTTTCCTGTAAAGATGAATCAATCTTTACAAGCCTTTTAGCCACAGGCAGCTTTTTTCTCTTGTCTCTACAGGGTTAACAGAGTTGATCAGCACAATACTTTTTCTGCCCATTCCAGGCATTGTTTTGTTAATATTCCTGTCAACTGGCTAATTACATAATATAATGGACACACTTATGCCAAACAGCAGCACAGAAAAATCAGAAAAAACCTTTTGTTTTCCCCTGTGGGAAGAACCTTCTTACTAAAACTTTACTGCTGCTTGGGAAGATTCCAGAAACACTGCACTGCATCCAGGAATTATTCTTGTCAGCAGATTTTTATAATGTTTTGGGTCCTAAACCAGTCTAGTCTTCCAGAAACATTCTAGTGCTCTTCAGTGACTAATATATAAAGTGAAAAATGAATAAAAATAATATATTAAACTTGCACTAGCTGAAACAATGATCTTCATAAATACCCATCAGTTTTCACTGCCCAAATATATCACACTAAGGCCTAGTGCTCAGCAGTTGAGAGCAACATGAGAGTATTTTTAAAAATAAATATATGCAACATTTTTATATTATCCATTCCAAGTTACCAAAGATATTTCTCTGAGGAATGTAGGTTAGGACCTGTACCATAAGTATGCCTCACTGGAGAGAGGCACTTCCCAAATGCCGGTCTCGATGACAGACACAGAAGTAGCCTGTTACTGCTCCTGCACTGGTGCAGGGAAGTTAAGTACCTAAAATCAGGTAAGATGAACTCAGACTTTATTGATAATGCAAACTGTTGGATTGAATGATTTTCTTTAAATGCTAAATAGGCCCTCAAGCTGTACATAGGCTATACACTATCAATGATTTATAAAATGGTCAGACTTCCTGTACCAATCAATTTCATAACTACTTATTTGTGAAGCTCTCTCCCGACCATCTCAACTGCCCATCTGAGCACAGTTAGGACCAGGCAGACTGATCCTGGCTTTACTGTTTCCACCATCTTACTTCAACAAAGAAATAAAGTGCTACACACCTCACTCAGCACATGATACAGATTCTCTGCTGCACTGAGTCTGTTAGAGGCAAGGGGTTATCGCTCATTAGCAACAAACCAGGTAAACAATCAGTTTTAGAAGCCACTAGCAGAATCATCTGAATCATAGGGCTTGGTGACAACTGGAGATTTACTACTGTGATGTCTTCTGGAAAGAAAGATTCCGCCAAATCTTCATGCAACTGCTGCTGGTAACTCTCCCAACAAACCAGAGAGATCTAGATTTGAGCTTAACCAACAGAAAGGACCTAGCTGAGAACAAAGAAGTGGAAGGAAATTTAAAATGACAGACTGTGAAAGAGAATCCAAGAGACATTGGTTGAAAAGAACCTCTGGAGAACATCTGATGCAACCTTCAAGTGGGACTATTGCTAACCCCAGATTGTATCAGATGCGCTTTAAACTAACTGAGTGTAAAATCTCCAAGGTCAGAGCTTCCTCAAGGCTTTGGGTAACCTGTTTAGTTGCTGCAATGCCCTCCTGGGGAACAGCAATTGATTCTGCAGATCTGAAGAAGTGAAGGAGACAGATTACAGAAAAAGTAACAGATATTCTTCCTCTAATCCTTTCATTTTCAGATATCATAAAAGCAACAATCAATCTACAGCTAAGATGATAATGGCCTTGAAGAGTGTTTTAAATTATTAAGTGTGAAACAGTGAGAGACTGTACTTTGCTATCTATGTGTAATAAATATTTCACTACATATATTTATTTTGCGATTACATGGACTAACAGTTCTATAATAAATTATCCTCTCAGCTATGTCCTTCTGGGTGCAGACTACAGGGGCTGAAATCTATCAAGCAAGGTCTGAATGCAGTATATATTTTATGAAATGGGATTACTGTGAATAGTAATGCCAGCTGTCAGCATATTATGAACAAATATATACCTGCATATAGTCACTGTGCTTTGTGTCCATGTAAATAAAAAAAAAAATAATCTCAGAAAGTTTTCTTCTTAACCTCAGGTTTCCTCTCCCGGGAAGAGGACTTTACATAACAAAAGGGCTTGATTGTGGAGGGTACTTGCTAGACCTGAAATCTACTTGTCTTGCAGCTGTCTGGTTTGCTGAAAGATAGTTAATTTGATGGAATACAAAGAGGCAGAAGTAAAAATAATCCAGAGATCTCTGACCTCTGACTCATTTACAGGAAAAGTACTTAAATAATTTCAGGAATTTTAAACAAGTGTAGTATGTTGTGGGCAAACATCCAAGATACCATTAACTTGATACAGGACTGAAATGTACGTGCCCTGGAAAATGCACTTCTTTCACTTCACCAAGTATTTAGTTGACAAGCTACTCCAAACAAGGATTTTGTTTCACAGTCAAGTATTTTGGCAGTACTTTGCATTGCAAGCTTAGCACATCCACGACTTGTTTCTGAAATTTCCTGTTAATGAGGGTCAAAAGTCAAAGTTGGCAGATGAGTAATAGAGTTTAATAGTGCAAACAAAATACAATTCCAGACAAGTTGGGATCTTAGAAAAAAAAGAAGTGGAAATAATACTCTTATGTTTTAACATTGAAAAGAAGAACAAAGTTATTCTTATAAACTAAAAATAAGGCAGTGACTCCAGCTGAAAATTGTGACTTGTTGATATTATTAACGCCTTTTTCTCTCTCCTCCAATACCAACTGACAAAAATAAGTAGGATATCTTCTGAATATAGGGCATGCACAACAGCAAATGAAGTGTGTGCATACTAGGATTTGGAGTTAAACAGATACTTTGCAAGTAATGTTTAGGTCTTTCACGACACTGTATTATTTATTTAGTCTTCAGAAGTATGGCACCAGTTCCTTTTCACCTCTTCAAAGAGGACAATCAAGGACAAATAAGTCTCTAAACACTCAGACAGGGCTATTAACCTCTAGGACTGAGGTTAAGACAGAAAAGCTGACATCATGAATAAACACTCAAGTCAGCACTGGGTTTTTTTTTCTTCAAAATGGTTATTTATCAGTGTTTACAAGAATGCCTATAAGACACCCATATTTACAGTGGCATAATGTTTAAAGGAGAACAACGTGCAGGTAGAGGAGACATTCAACTCTAGTGGAGCACAGAGGAAACATGACGAAGAAGAGATTCTTACTATAGGATGCTTCTTTCATATCAGGTTAGTCTTAGATGTACAAAAACATCTTGGAACTGCGTATTTATTAGCAGGGTACCCCTTGTTAATTAAACGTTGTGTTCTCTGAGATCATAGGTACTGAAACTCTGCAGAAAGTTACCTGACACTGCTATCACTGCTGGAGCATGCTAAACATCCTGCAGCTGCAGGAGAAACAATTTAAAAAGGCTTTCTAACTAATTACAGGTAAAACCAGACAATCATTCCTTAGAACACCTCATACATTTGACTCTTTCTTTTCTTATCTTTTTGCGAGATTCATATCTTCGCAAGCACACAGTTTTAGAAAGGAGAAATGTATTTCTAGTCTTCAGACTCAATTTCTGTAATTTATGTTACATGATGGCAGCTGGGTATTTCTATTCAGATGAACCATTTAATTATGCAGACATTTACATGGATATGCTCAGATTTCAAGAGTTTTCCATAAAATAACAGGTTAACAATAGTTTGAGATTAAAAGGGTTATTTCCGTGTGTCTTGCAGTTACTGTTCCTGCAATCTGTAAAGTAATGAAGAAAACACTCTTTAAAGTGGATCCATATTTTGCAACACGACCTTCAAACCTGCAAGTATGTGATACACAGCATTTTCTTGACAAAACTGGTCACAGAATACAGTGCTGCATGAAAATGTAGTACAGCAATTCTGCAGTATGCAAAATTACAAGGGTTATATATCTACTAGTTCATTACTGGGGCTGCTATCAAGAAATACTAATTGCCACACACAGAAATTATGACTTTGTATCTTAAGCTTATTTTCTCACCTTAAACAGGGAAGAGAACACATGAAATGTATAAACTGCACAGGAACCATCGGAGTCGCACATGAGCTGGTTGATGTGACTACGCCAGGCTTCCTCTGCATCATCACATGCTGCTGGCTGAAATGCAGCAAGGATGGCAGAGAAAAATGGTGAAGGAGGAGGGGAGCTATTTCGATCAACGTCTCCAAAACTGAAGGAGAAAACAGAAAAAGGCGATGAAAGAAGAGTACCAAGAAGGTGGCAGATAAAATATGCTATAGCAGAGAGATAAAATCACAGGAACAATTACAGCACCTTCCTAAAAACATTAATGAATTTTCAAATTACTTTTGAAGGTTGACAAGATGTTGGCTACAATGAGAAAATCCTCCAAATCAGAATTCCTATCTTCAGGCCATTATCCTCTATCTTCCTCCATCTTAGAACACTTGAATTGTTTTCTTGTACCATCATTTTGCAGAAGAAGGCCGAAACTTCACAGGAGAGTAAAGCTTTCTCTCTCTCCCTCTCCCTAGGCTAACTGCAGTCTAACTCAGCACCCAAAACCTGAAAGAGCTCCAGATGGCATGTAAAAAAATCTGAAAGCCTTTTTATAACATATACTGGTGTCGAGCCATGCTCACAAGCAACCCTAAGAGCATATAGCTGGGATTTTTAACAATACTGAGACTTTCTTTCATGAGAAATCAGAAGGATGAATACACATCTCATCTGTTGAATAGGTACCTAAGTAATATCTCCATTACTCCAAATCTTTAAAAATCCTTCCTTTTATTTTAATCAAGCATATTATATACATAATGCCTAGCTACATAGATGTACGTAAATATTGTATCTTTTTTTCCTAGAATGAAAAGCTTGGTTTTGTTTTTTCTTTTTTTTTTTTTTTTTCAGTTGAGTGATAATTATGCAGGTAAATAGGGCGTTGTCTTCTCATTGCTCCAAACTCATGAGAATTTTGCAACTCCTGTGGCTAAAACATCCATTCCATTAACTACCACCTTTTAATCATTTTATTGTACATTGTAAAAGAACTTGTGTGAATAACAGTGCATCGAAGTACCTAGCAAGAGCAAATTGTTCCAGCTTGTCTGCTTTCTCTTCAGTTTCTGTCATATCCAGACTAAGGCTATCACTGCATTCAAAGGCTCCAGGGAGTTCATTTGTAGACCCTGAAAGGTCATCCTCATGGACTGCTATATCTTGTTCTTCAGGTACAGCTTCAGCCTAGGGGAGTGAATGATGATGTCTTAGAAAACAGCAAATTAGTAAGTTAATTCCTCTAATAAATAGAAAGCATTTAATGAAAAAAAACCCACCTGACAACATGTTAAACTGCACACATATAAAGCCACAGGTTATAAATTACATGGAACAACTTATACTTCTTCAAAAATACTGTATCTGCTCAACTTTTTGTCTTGGATTAACATTATTTTTAAAGCATTTTTTGAACTTGTCTAGCAAAGAATTCCAGATTCCAATGCATGTGGCAACATAGCAAGGAAATAATTTTTCAGAAAAAACAATAGGGTTCTTGTTACCGTCTGTCCTTGTCACTTAACACTTTATAGTGTCCAAGACTGTACTAAAGCCTCTCAATATATTGAAAATAATTACTGTCTGGAAGACTATGTGCATGTTTAGAACTGGGAATTAATTTTAGCATGTCATTTACATTCAAGAAAAATCCAAACATTTTAACAGGCCATTAAAAAGATTATGCTTCATTTCCTTCCTTTTTCATCTATCAGTACCTAAAGCTCATGATTTCTTTTTGAAACATTCCAATTTCTCTCACACATTTAGTCTGAACAAGTTTTGTTTCAGTTTTAATCTTTTGGCTTTTTTCTGCCTCATCCATAGCATCCAAGGCAGTTCCTGTAGGGATGACTGCAGTGGGTTGCTCAAACCTTTGTGCACATATGCCCATGTGCATGTACAGACATGTGTTGGGAATTAATAGGGAGGGAAATCTGTGGCAAGTGGAATCAAATGAGAAAAGTGCCCCTCAGCAGTTCATCAAGTCTGCTTGGACCCTACAGTTTAACTATGGAGATTTGTATTTGTAAAAATTAAACAAGACTTGTAACAGAGGGGACAGGGTCAGAAATTAAGCAGAATAATCTTTTTGTTTGCTTTGTTTTCTAAGCAAAAGAGATAGGAATATTCCTGAGTTCAGGGTGAATTAAATGAATCAGAGCCCAAACCATCTTGAAAAGGGAAGTGGAAGCTATATGGTAGAATTATCAGAATAGGAACCAAAACACCTCGTAAAAAGTGTAAATGTTTCATGCTTATTCAAGAAGTAATTAGTAGTAACCACTTTCAAATATTAAATATTAGCTTGGAAGAACCACTGCAGTTTCTTCACTGCAATGACAGTTGGTAGGAGGAAAACACATTTTGACAGGCTAGAGCAAGGGAGGAAGGAAGAGGAAGCAAACACCTCCCACCCACTGGAGTCTAACATGATGCCCCAAAAGCAAAATAGAAAAGTGAACTTTGAATATTCACGGAGGATTGTAGTACACTTCCAGAAATATGTGAGTTTAGGTAACTTGAAAAATACATAATATAGCATCATCTGAATTTTTGTAACCCTCATAGAATTATCCCGCTATCTTTAATAGAAAGTAAGTTTAGCTAATTTAGTGCTGTTAACAATAATATCTGGATTATGGCATTGAAGCATCTAGGAAGAGGCTACATAAACAGTCTGTTTCTCTCAATTGCTATATCTATTTAAAGGTTGAGATATTTTTGGTTTTGCTTATGATGCAACAACTAAACATTCTGTAAATCACTAAAGAAGCAAAAAAATTTCCTTTGCATTGATGACACCTCATCAGCTCTCTCAAAAGAAGAATTCAGAGAAAAAGAGAACAGTAAAGAGCTCAGATTTTGTGTTATGAAATTAATTAAAAACTAATTAGGTGTAAATTTCTAGTTTTCTGACTAAAAACTGGATAATTTCTTCTTTACATTGACTCCAAATCATTTTGAGTAAGAATACAGAAGTATGCACACTAGAAGAAAATACCTTTGAGGCAAAAAAACCCCACCAATAAGGCATTCTGTGTTTAACAATTCAATTATCTTTGTAACAGTTGTAACCTGGGCTATATTTTACACCAATATCAAACCTGTACCAGGGCTAGCTGAATTTGCCTGTCAATTCCACAAGAAACTGCTCTGATTTTACATTCTTCACTTACTTACTTATTCCAAAGCTTTTAATTTTTGATCAATATTGCCACATGGGACATTAAAGAGATTTTGACAATAAGGATTCCAAACCCCCAGACATATATTGAGCTGCTAAGCTGTGATTTTCAGTTCCTAATGTACACACCAACAGCTACTGCAGCTGGATGCATGAGATCAGCTGCAGTTACCACCTGCAAATGTGTCTGTTCTGACTGCTGCTTCCTGAACTGAAATTCTGCCAACTTCTGCTGTTTATGGTTGTTATGTGGTTACTTGTCTACCAACAGTTGTTTTGACAAATGATAATGAGTTTACCTTCTCCACAGCCACTGTTTGGAGAGGTTCCCCTCCTTTCCTATCCCTACAAACACTTCCCACCTCCCGTCCTTTCTTCCTATTGCAGTGGTTTCTGACAGAATTTGTTCAATATTCAGCACAATTCCAACCTCCATTTCTATGACCTTTTCAGTATACCTTTCCATTACTTCTGAAACATGCAGTGCTAGCAGTATCAATTTTTTGTGTGGTTGCATTTGAAGAGAGCAAGGACAAGAAGCAAAGCCAACGATTATAGAAGATGTATTTTTCCTCTGCCCCAGTCTCATACACTCCTCTTTCTGCAGAAGTCACACAATTTAGACATGACAGAGAAGCTTTACTGACAGAAGCCAACAGTATCATCAAGCCACTAATTCACACACACCCTCTAACATCAGATTATATTTCTGGAGAGACACTGAAAGGCCTAGGTTCACCTCATGTCTCATAAGCAAGTACTGTAGAACAGAAAATTAAAGAAACCATCCCCATTTTGATAATGATTTACCAACCTTGCTCTGTCTTCATCTTCTGATACAATTCTCTGAAATACACTGGGCTGAACATGGTTGTTGTATCCTTACAAATCTTGCCTTCCACCCCCAGGATGGTTTAATATTGTGGTCATGAATTTAAAATCTCTGCATGTCTGCCAAAAGGCAAGTACTGAATCCAGGGCACACAACTGTACAAAAGGTCCCCACATACAAAAATATTTCAGAGAATACACTCATACACCCACCACATGAGCTGGCATATCGCTCTTTAATTCAGCATGAAGAACAGAAGAATACTGCCTTGGAGTTTTAACTTGTAGCCAGTTAATGAACTTGTCTTCTGATGACCTTGTAGTATTTTGGTGCACATGCAGTGCAACATATTTAAGAAACAATAAATAAAATCTCTTAATGAAGAAAGTATAAGTAGAAAGGCAATGGTTTTAAAGTGCAGTTGTGCATTAATGTATTGTACAATGCCAATAGACAGAGGAAGCCAGAATGTACTTGCTTTCACAGATCAAACTCTTTATGAAAGTGTAAGCAAAAAAAATTGTGACAGTGTCACATAAAATACAGACCAGTTGGAAAAGAAAGAAAAAATGTATTCACCTTGGGTCCTTCAGACACCTGGAGATTATTCATACCAGGCAAAGACACATCAAAGCCGGATGTTCCCATGTTAAAATGATGAGGGTCTGCCGAGGTTGTCTCACAAGATGTAGAAAGTGAGTCAATATGATTTGCATCCTCAGATGGGGAAAGATTTATAATCTGTTAAAAGACAACAAAAGCACAAAAGAACTGAGTATACAGCTACCGCACCACACACTGCTTTTATGAACATGCAAAGCAGACAGTATCTTAAAGTGCAGTGACAGTGGCTCTCTTAGTTTGTATATAGACACAATTCTTTCAACATTTCTGTCACAAAAATTTTATTGAAAGCATCCCAGAAGTGAACAATGAAAATCTGACACCGTTTACCAACCTGGAGTCTTGTTCTACTTCTTTAAGCATTAAATACATTAGAAAGATTTACCACTGGCCAACTGTCAAAAATTGTCCCATAGTAAAAAAGGCAAATAATAAGATCTGATGATTCCTGTGTTTCAAACTTTGCATTAAAATTCCTTTTTACCTTTGCAAATAAGGGAAAATGCACCCACCAATTTTAGCGCATTAGATTGCACCTGGGCAGTGGAAACTAAAAGCCCACCTTATTTAAACCCACCACCCTATCTTTTCCTAAATTTCAACTTTGCAACTTACTAGGTCTGAGTTCTCCAAGATTTGGCTGGTGGTCAGGTCCTCCTCCTCTGATGACTCATCTGAGTCCTCGTGGTTCATTTTGTTCAGGCTGGGTGTGCTCCCTGAGAGCTGGTTCTCTTCCATCAGCTGCATGTCACACTTGTCCAGGCTGTCCAGGGACCGTCTGCGAACTCCCCAATTGAAGTTGTCCATGCTCTCACCCTGAAATCAGACATAGGATCAGCTTGCTTGATAAGAAACTATTCATATGCTAACACCGGATCAAAGTTAGCTCCGGAAATATTTTGATGTAAAAATATAGTAAAAACTTGAAATAAGCATTATATTGCTTGTTCACTTGGAGATAAGAGCAGAAGCATGGAAATGGCAGTCAGTCTTTTCAGTATTAAGATATTTTTCATGCATTTGCTAATTTAAGAATTTGTTTTTGTAAGTCCACATATACACACTCCTCAATACCAGTAGAGCAGTGATATGCAAAGAAAAAGCTTGAAAGAAATTTTAAAGGATTTTTTAAATGATATTTAAAAGTATTAGAAGCACAGTTACTACCAGTGGTTCAATTGCAAAACTTATGTTAAAGATTTTAGATTCTTCGCTGTATATACATAACCATAATGGTGAGTAGATTTGAGCAAACCCTTGCTTTACACAAAAAATGTGACACCTTTATCAGCATACATTTTAAACTTTTATTCTAAGCCCATATTGCTACTTTTTGAATCTACTTGAATTATTTGAAACTATATTTTGGGAATAGCCTGATGAGTATTGCCTGTGAGTTCACATTTTAAAAAGGACACAGTCAAATGGACCAAACATTTTATATTTATCAGTCTTTCAGTTCTGATCCCGCACACAGTCACATAAAGCTAAGTACATGAAGTAAATCGTGTAACCATTTGTTAGGCTGAAGAACTGATAAAAAGATCACTTGATTTCTTTCATGTATAAAAATGACAATTAGTTTTCCACCCCTTTTCCATTTATTTACTTTATATATTTTCCAGTAGACTGCATGCCTTTTCCTTGATTGCAATAATCCCTTGCTGCCTTCCTAAGTCTAGCCAGGTTCCTCTCTGGCAAATGCAGGACCACATCCACAGCTGCTCCTGCCATGGTCCTCCAGAGGCAAGAGGGGCCTTACACAGCAAGAAAGGTCTCCCCAGAAGTATTCAGATGCAGGTTTGGGTACTTTACCTAGGGAAAGCCCTCAATCCTGCATCAACATGGGAAGGAAATTTATAGAGAAAAATGTTTCCTTTTAAGGTTCAGGGCTGCCTGTTCTAAACAAGACTCTGTAAGTTGCAACACTCTTAAACAAGCAAGTCAATCGGTGAAAATTCAAGCTGACAGTGATATTTTAAATATTAATTTGAAAAAAAAATAGTTCTGCCTAAAAAATAATATTATTATCAAATAGCTGATTATGATTATTTCCTGAGTTTATGCAGATCAAAATTATGTGCAGTCATTGAGAAAGAGGCTTCAGTTCAGTAAAGTCCTTTAAGCAGTGTTGTGATTTTAAACACTTGAGCGATGCCCTTTTGGGACTACTCAGACATTTACTGAATGGGGACCAAACTGCATAAAGTGCAATGAATTAAATTGCAATATTACCTCCCTAACAATCAACTAACTCACACAAATTGATCTTATTTTGCATCATTACCATTTAATGCAATGGACTGTGGAATTTGGATAGGAGGGAAAGTTCAGTTTCATGACATAAAGCTCACTATTTCATGAACAAATATGATGAAATAGAAAAAAAATTTTTAAGGAAAAAGACAACCCTTGCAATTCACAAGAAGATTTAAAATTAAGGAATGTACTATAATGAAGAGAAAATGAAGATGAAATTGTTATGAAGCCTGACACATTATTGGAAGGACCCTGTGTTTTCATTCTGGGTCTGGTATTGTACAGTAGTTTTTGTGTGGAAAGACAACAGAACACATTTGACTTAAGAAGTCAGGCCTCTTTAAATCATAAAAATGACTGTTCAGTTCCAAGTTATTTATTTTAACAAAATTTTTGGTTGTTCATCCTCCCCCTCAAAGACTGGAGGACACATGCAGCAATGAGACATCCTCCAAAAACACATCAATTTCTGAACTAACAAATGACAAAATGACATAAATAAGCAAACAAACAAAGATGACTGTCATCACACCCTAATCCTCATGATGCCTAGTAAAGCCATCAGTAAATTTAGTAGCCCACGTCTATGGGAATTTTTCCTGTTGCAGTTTTATTCTGCAATGCCTTAAAGAAGGAAGCCAGCAAAAAGAAGAAAAATAAAAGGGACACTTCCAGTCCATGCTGTTAGAAGGGGTGGTGAATTAAAAGTGAGGGAAAAGAGTAAAAGAGATGAAACACTGTAACTCAGCCTTTGGATTAGTGTAAGTTTGCTACAGGGGCACCCAGAACCATACTGAATTTAAACAAGAGGTCAGCACATGTCTATGGAGTTGTTATTTTTGTAGTCTAGCAAAGATGTATTTGAGAGGCTGTTCATTTTTATCTACAGCAGGAGCAAAACCATCTCCCATCTGAAAAGTCAGCAGTGATAAACTGGTGGAAAACAGTCACATTATGAGTGTGTCTGGACAGCAGGTACCACAGAGAACTTCCTACAGTCACCACCCTCTGCTAAAGGAGCAGATGTGCCCTTGCAGCTACCTGGAACTTTACAACAGCCCAGGGGAAAGGAGAGACAGAAGGGAAAGTAATCCTGTGTGGGGCAGAGCAGTAAAGCTCCTCCACAGTGGCAGTAAGAATCATGCACAACCTGTTTCACACAAGTTTTCATCCTTACTGTGTTGACAAAGTATGCAAAGTTAATGGAAACACTCAAATATTGTACGGTATAGGCAGAAGTATTGTGGAACTACACAGTAAGGCACTATTTCCATGTGGATGTATCTCTTGCAGTGCAGGCATTTTGAGACAGTGATTTTTGGGGGTTGTGTTTGCATAATAACTGATGTCCAAACTATCAGAAACAGATATGCAAAATTCTGTGGTTGCTGATCTCTTTTATTTGCAGAACTTGTTAAATTCTCTATGATTTCAGTTATCTCTATACAATGACAAATTTAAAATTTAGGTCCCAAACTGTCAATGAGTGATGTGTCTTTTCAGTTTTCCTCACAGGGTAAATGAGTCCAGCCAAGTTGGTAGGACCATACAGACCATACAGGACATACCTATTAAATTAGGCTGTAGAATTTATTTATTTATTCAATTAAATTCAGTCTGATAGCAATAATGTAAACTGTCTTAAGAGGTCTCAAGACATCAGCTTTAGCAAGATGCTAACAGGAGACAACATGCCACAATAGAATAGGTAGAAATTATATATTATTTGCCCCTACAAACAAATGGCCCAAACTCTATAAATAATGAAGTTTCTACACATTAATAATGTACAAAGATAACACACGGAGAAAGGGCTCAGTCTGAAAATCACTGATACTAGAATTAAGATATTTTAAAATTTGTGAAGACTCTTGAACATGTCAAAAACAAACTTAAAATGAAGCAGAATTTTAGAAAAAGACCTCGAAAATATTTCTAATACAAGACAAAAAATGAAGCACCTGTCTGAAATGCAAGCACACGCACACACACACACTCACCTACGCACACACGGAAGGGGGGAGGCAACAGCAAAACTAAGATGTTATTCTACAATATAAATTTGCAAGAAGGCATAACATATGCTGGCACATCTGAGTTCAAGTAGCATTCTTACCTGAAGTTCCTGGGTAGCAGATATAACAGATAGAAAAACAAATAGAAAGAATCTGTAAAATCACTGCATTGAAGACATCATAGACAAACATTTGCCTACAATTTTAACAAATATTGTTACAGAAATTTCAACTCTACCTTTTAAGTCTAAAAATAACTATTTCTTGCTTTCACATCTTTAGGAAATTTCATACAAATATACCTTATGGTCTGGGGATGATCCAAGCCTGTTAAAATCATATACACTTCTTTGAAGGATTGATGTTGCTTTTGCTAGCTTTAGTTTTCTAGCACTGTTTTTTCATTTTTATGAATATACTACACTCAGATATGATGGAAATGTTACAGTTTCAGCTCAGTCATTAGAGAAGTAGCCTTTTACACCAGGTCTGAATTTATTTTTAAAACAGTAGTAAGTCAAGTCTGAACTAAACTTTGGAACACAATCCACGGCAATTTAAAAACCACTAAGTGAAACTCAACATTTTAAATTTTACTTCACATAAAACTAGAGAAGCTTAATATCTGCTTCATGAGCAAATTAAGACTATTAGGATATCAATTAATTTAGGCCTCAGTCTTGAATTGGCCACATGTATAAAATAAATCTTTGGAGAGTCACAGTCCACAGAAGTAAATTTATTTTAAAAGGAATTGTTCTGCACAATATCTATACACTCAATATGGTTTTAAGTGGTGAAGAGAGAGAAGAATTTCCTCAATTTCAGTGGACAAAAAATCATCATTTGATCTGCAGTCAAAATTGCGGACCTACATGCTTGTAATATCTTGAAAGCATTTAAGACACAGAAATTGCTGCAGCCAGTATATTTTTGCCAAACAACTGGCATTATTGTTTTACCATTCATCCTTGTTTGGAACCTTGAAGCTCCTTCAAAATTTGTCTAATGTATTTTCAACCATTGCTGCCAACTACCCTTTTGGATTTTTGGGTTCTTTTTCCTTAGCAAAGTCATGGGCAACTGTGAGCCAAGATTATAAATTTTTCATACAGAAATTCCCGACTTGGAAAAATAAGAACTTTGGGATATATTTTTCCCCATTCCTTCATCTTTTCTCTTAATTGGAAAAAGAATCAGATGTACATAAGTTCACAACTGACTGCTCTGTTTACCTTAAAATGATTTTACTACTGTAATACAATAGGTAGAAAAATGAGTGTTTCTTCCTGCACACATGCTCTTCTCAGGGCTAAGAGTGATGACTGAGAGAATTCATGTTAAAAACAAGTCCAGATTATGACAATTTATTAAACTCTAGGTTTGCTGAAAATCTGAGTCTTAAGTCCTTCAAAAGAAGTAACAATTTCTGAACTAACAATTTAAACAGTAACAAAATTGTTAGACTTGTTTGGCAATGGATATTAATTTTTGGTCTTTCCTAATCAAATAGAAGGAAATACCCCAAATCTGATATTAGCAAGGGTAAAGGGTGTAGCCCCCCCCAAATTTTTGAGTTCTTCAAATTTTTCCCTTCAGCAGTTTCAGCTCAAGGTGAGCTGACAGGCTTCACCTGTCAAGACTTGATCAGGGTGCTCAGGATTTTGTTTAGCGCCTGCATGAAATGATGAAATCACAGACACTTCAGCAGAGTGGAAGGCACATCTCTAAGTGATTTCATCGGCAGTTGCAGGAATAACAGCAGCCTGAAGGCCTGAATTAACTTTTCAGAGGGCTCCTTATGAACCAACAGATTTGGAACAATTTAATTTTAAAAGTTTTTAATTAGCAAATATATATATTTTCTTAACAATTTACATATTTATAAATTGTATTTAAAATAAGTTCACTTAAAAGTAAATTCACCAAAAAGGTACTAGAACAGAGGCTTTATTTTCCACTACCAGTTTTGCAGTGTTTCCTAAAGTAGATTCAGAAAGGAAGGGTGTGGTAGTCTTTTTACTGGTACGCTACTGAAAAAAACACTAAGTGAAGATCATAAATAACCTGAACTTAAAAGTACGTTTAGAGTTACACAGTTTAAGTTTTATGTTACAAGGAGAGAAGTGTTTAGCAGAAGGAGTATAGAAGTGTTTTAATAAAAAAAGCTGTTTCAGAGAAAATATACTGTACCTCCCCATCTTCCAGCTCAACATCTAGGAAATCAAAGTCCCTAAAGACTCTGAATTGTTGTTCACTGTTTGAATCATCCATGTTCTCCTGCTCCCTTGCTCCGTCTTCTGAAGAGACCAAGCTCGTCTGGTGCTCAATCAGATCCAAATCACCACAGGAAGAAAAAATCACCTACAATTCAAAGGATTTCTTTTGTTACAAACTGTTCCCTCTGGTTGTTTCTTCCTAAAAGCTCTAATTGGTTATTCAGAAGACTGTATTTCCAGTACACACCTAATTCCTTCACTGAGTATTTTTAGAACACTCTTTATTATTTATGTTGGACAGGTGCCTTCAGATTAAACTTGTACAAAGAAACAACTTCATACTGTGGGAACACATCCAAGAATATTACAGCTACCTCCTAATGGCTGCAGATTGATGTTGCCTGGATGTTTATAGACATATATAGGGACAAAATTCAGAGAACTTAGCAGAGAAAATACTGTCAAGGGGATGATATAGTAAGTTCATTAAAAAACCCCTCCAGTTAACAAGTTGTTAAAAAATATGTCAAGATTAGAAAATACAAGCTACATTTTTTTCTTTCCTACTGAGTATACTTGTATCTGCAATTCAGTTGCAAAAATTAAATAGTTTCTTGCAGAAACAAAGGACCTGTTCTCCATAATGCAAGTGACATACATCATGTTCAAAAACATTCAGAAATTTTTCTTTCTTCTGTAGAAAATATTTAATAAATATTTTAAGAGCTTCCCACCCTGGGTGATCAGTCACCCTTTTCCTGGCACCAGATAACACTAATTTTTAAAGAGTAGCATCAGAACTAGTGTCTAATGGAAAAATCAGACACACATCCCCTTTCCCCTCCCATTTTATTTCTGTAATTTAATTTTTTACTTAATAAAGGTTCTGGATTGGTAATACAGAGGTCATTACTCTCTACCCACTGAGATGGCAGAAGCAAAACCTACAGCATCACAGATTCTCACAGGAAAAGCACACATAGCTCTCAAAGTGAATCTTCTTTAAGTGAAAGGGCCATTCACTCCCTGGTCCATGCTGAGAAGCACAGCCTGGGCCAGTACAGATAATGACAGTAGTGACTTCAAAACTATACAGATCTGGTCAGCAACTCTGGGAAACACAGTTCTTCGCTTTCAAGGCTTAGGACACGATGGAACAAAAAACTGGTCAATACAAGGCTACTTACTGAAGGGTTTTTACTCAGCCCAACTTCCTGACCACACAGGGAAAGGACATGCACCAGCTTCTCCTTTGTCCTTTTCTAGAAAACAAGATGTTTCTCAAGTGAGCATTTTTTTAACCACCCGTTCTCGCAGTGGCTAGAAACATACATTGGCAATTTTTAATTAGGAGGAACCAACCAAAGAATTAGTCATTAAATGCTGAAAGGATTGTTTTCAGAGCAACTATGCATCAAGGTAACATAAAAATAACTGTTAATGATTTTGCTGTTTATTATATTAAAATTAGTCTAGAAATTTCATTGAGTATATTAAGGAAAAACTTGATCATATGCATCACTTCAAAAAGACAGGTCAGAAACCTAAAATTAAGCACATGCATAATTTTTTTTCCCAGAATTGGGCCTGAGTCACTGCTATATAACCTACTATATCAAAAAAGAGAAAAGAGCAAAAATTAAGTTTATTCTGCATGGCTTTATTTTAATTGGCAGATAACCAAAATCATTAAGGTAATCAAACATCACTTTTGGGAAAATTGCTCTTTTTATTGAATTTCCCAAGAAAACAACTTTAAAAGTTGCACAAGCTATCTACCTGCTCCCCTTGCGAATATCTGAACTCGTCTGTTGTGTTTACTTAAAACCGACCTAGACTTAAGAGGGCTTAAAGAGATGCATTTCCTGCAAGTTGAAAGAAAAACAGCTTTGGGATAGAAGATGAACATAACTCACTTCATTTTGGAGTCCAAGAAAGACACTCGGCACACAGGGTCAGATGTTGTGCTGCCACTGTCCCAGGCAGCCAGGAGCACTGCGCAGCTCACAGAGGGCACAAGCATTTAAGGACCCAAGCATGTGTTAATTCAGCTGCTCTGACTGCAACTTGCTAATGAATAGCGGGCTACCTACCTGAGAGTACTGGGGTCTCTTCCAGCTCACAGGAACAAGGACATTGGAGTTAGATCCTGAAGACGTTGAAGAAGTGCTTCGGGTGACAGCCATTGCCCTGGGTTTACCATCTCGCCCAGAAGAACTCTGCAGCTCATCATACCGTCTCCCAATAATTGGAGTCTTAAACAGAGAGGAATTATTCAGTAGCACCCTGCTTCAGCATGAACTTAAAAGAGCCATTATTGCTTCAGTTGGAGGAAAAGATTATTTTGAAGATCATATACAGGGATATAACAAGTAGTGCAGCAAATTTCACATCACTTGGTATGTTTCTTATTTTCCACTGTGAACGTCTGAGTAGCGACTGCCACACTTAGTAGTCAGAGCTTATGTTCATGGATAGATGATGCTCAAAGCAACTGCCACACAAGTTCCTGACATGAGAACCGGCAAAAACCCAAGAAAGCTTATGAAGTTAATTTCAAATCTGCACTTCTTGCATATTTTTAATTTCTTTTTCTAAGAGTGCTGAACACTTTGGCCCTTTTCCAACAGGTATTGAAATGCTTTCTTGGATTGACAATAGGATGTTCAGCATTTCCCAGAACTATACTGACAGGAAAGCAAGTAGTACCATATGCCTTTTTATTCTTGTATTTCCTTTTAACCTCAACAGCTCACTATTATCTATATGAAATAATCTATAATGCTGCAAACAATTCTGCAGCTTCTTAATAATAAAGTGAGTTGCCCATTAAAGTCACTAGGACCATTCAGTTCTACAAAGTTACAAGGGTCTGCAGGATAAAGACTGCTATAAGACAGCCCAGTCAGCAGTCAGAATTAAAGTGTTAAGCATCAAAACTACAAAAAATACCTCTGAAATATCAAAATGAAACTCCAAAGTCTTCCCTGGTAGCTCCTTGGAGGCACTGTTCCACACCCGATGTATTTCCATTTTTGAAAGATCACTATGTTGATAGGAAGGTAGAACTAAACTGGCAGAACGAGAAACTACCAATTTCAGGATATTCAAGGCTTCTCTCCAGTGAATGCTCTAGAAATAATATATTTACTCAGCAAACAGAAAGTGAGATTCACACACATTCAAGATTATTTACATTTTACATTTGTATTTTTTACCACATAATTAAAATGTAGAATGCAATATCTCTATTCTTTGTCTTTCTTGGGCACTGACAAGGTGTGTAACTGCAGAATAATTTCAACATCAGAGACCAAGACTTGCCTTAGGTATCACTGTTAGGGAACTGGCCCACAAGCTGGGAGACCTATGGACAAAGCCACCTTGGCAGAGGATTTAAAATCTCCTACCTGAATGTCTTAATCAGTACGAATAAATATAAGGGCCATAGCAAAATCCCCATTTAATAAAAAAGGTGACTTGACACAGGTTTTTATCTCTGTGAATTCCTAGTGCTCCCATGTATTTTTCACTTGTCAAGAATTAGGTACAGAGGTCTCTGAAGAGAAGTGCTTCTGCCACATCGCCCTTGTGCTAATAATTAGAGAATGGTCACTCAGGCTCTGAGTGGTGTTAAGGTTGCTCTGAGGTACTGAAAGGCTGAAGTCCAACCTTCCCCCACAGTGAACAGAGAGCCAGGCATCTTCTCTGGGGATGCACAGGCTATGAGACATCAGGATGTTTACAAACTTTGAACCACACTAAACACTTGCAGCCCTCCCTGCAAATCTAGTCTGAAATTCTTACAGAGAAAATCAACTTATGATAGTAAATGCCGCTAAGTTGCTATATTAATATAAAAATGATATGGAATTTACCTGTACATATTTTTCAATGGTTTTTAGCACTTCCATGTTAAACTGCTTCACAGGAATAGCCGACAGGTCCATGTAACTAAGAAGGCTGTAGATCATCTGTAAGAGGGACTGTTGCATACTAGGAAGGCCCTTTTCTAGTAGCTGTGAAAAGAAAAGTGAATATAACAAAATTTTGAGACATTTCTTTTTAAGTAAAAAGCTACTAGTTTCATAAACAGCAATTGTACTCTTCATCTCCCTTCTCTCACTGATTTTGCAATGCCATTTTACAATAATTTCACAACTGATGATGATAGAGGCATGAAGTAAAAAAGAGCTTCAATTGAGAGCCAAATGCCAGCCTGTTTTGTTTTATATATGCCTGCCCTAACTTATCCAGAAAACACATTCAGCAGTTGAGTAAACTGGTATGTAAAATTTACGCTGTAATTGGGTAAGCACATCCAATAAAAACAGGAGAGGATCTTTTTATGTCTACATTTGCTGGAAGTCACTGAGAAAAAAGAAAATTTGCTGAAGAAACAAAACTACTACTATTCAGAAATCAATAAATGTTTATCAAATATATTTCACTGCCAGTGCTCACTGGCTGTAAATGCCAAAGAAACATTTTCTGTTTAGGAGTAGGTGGAGTCCCTGGCCTCTCTTACTTTAGAGTAATACAAAGAAGGGCTTGATCTAAATCCTGGAATTTTCAGACACCTGAGTGTAGATCCTGGAATACCACAAAGAACCTTGGAAATGCAACTGTGCTCATACATATGTGTGACAGTAATTTCAGAGGCATAGGGACAGTCATGATTTGTTTGTATATGTGTGAAATATCTCAGCTGAAAATTTTGTGGCATGCAGCATATTCTTTCACTGGTGACAGGCACTGTCCCACCCCACAAATTTCAGAGGCAATCAAATGTTTTTGCTGGAGGTTATCAGAGCCTCAGTACTAGACACCATCCTCCCAATTCAGGCTGACAAAAAAGTTCTAACACTGGCTATTAGAGTTACTAGATTCTAGAAAAAACGGCTTGTAAAAACTCTAAGCTGCCTCCTGCCTTCCATGAGAGAAAAAATTCAGTTCTTATCCAAGTGGACTTTAGTAATTTTTAAAATATCTTTTGAAGGATATAGAAGGATAAGGTTTCTCCTTTTATTGAATGAGAATGTTTCATGCCAGTGCAAATGGAACCTATTTTATCCCACTGAATATCTTCCGATTTCTTTCATCAACAAAAGTGAGTAGCAATTAGTGATTCATAAAGCGAGTGAATTCCATTAATAGCACAATAAAGTGAACTCATCATATTTATCTATTCCCCTACAAATAGACAGGAAGAATTTTTAAATTAAAGATACTACATGGCAACCTGCTTCAGCCCTTAAGACACCTCCAGCCCCTTAGATACCTTTATTGAGAGAGAAAATGTGCTTAGCAATTCTTCCTCAAAACAGGGCTACCGAGGGTTTTTTTGCCTTCTATCAGGCTCTTGCAGTGGAAAGTTTGATTTCTTGTTTGCAAATAGTTTATGTGATGCAGCACATCAGCCAGTATACCATTTCAGTGTAGGATTAGAAGAAACTATCTGGATTACAGAAATAATTTTTTTGTTCTCTGACTGAGGCTACTGCATCAGACAAGCCCTTCTGGGATAGCAAAAGGAATTATTGGGAAATAATGGGAATTCTGTCTCAACTGCTGTTTAGAAAGCTGTTTTAGGAACCTTATCTCTGAAAGTTAGTATTTTCCATTACAGTTTGTATAAATTTATTGTCACAAGAATTTGTTGACTGAAACAGCTCTTGGCCCTTAAACCTGACATATTCGTGGACTGTGTCGGTCTTCACTTGCTCAGATGAATATATGTGGTGGCTGGTAGTCCAAGTGGTTCCTTAAATACATAATGAATTTACAATAAGAAAGAGTATTTCTGTTTAAGTAGCAATTTTAACATGCCTTTGGTACAATATGAATTCTGTTGCTGCCACAAGTATCCAAAACAGCAGCAAGATGGAATTGTGGTAACACATCATTTGGAGAAGAGAATTCCAGGACAAAGAGTTTCCACTGTATTTATGAAAAGAAATATAGCTGTTCTCAGAATTTTTTTTTTGACTCTTGTAGATATGGCCTGTTTTGAAGAATTGTGGATTCCTCTCTTGTTCTGTGTGTTAACTATTGTGGTCATATCTGGGCTCAGGAATCCATATTGCATTAGCAACATTTTCCTCCTTCCTGAAGCAACAGCTAACCCAGAACTAAGTGGAGAAAAGAGCCTTCTCTTTCAACGACTGCCTGGGCTGCTACCACAGGAGACAGTTCCCTTTGCCTCTCCCAGTCTGGCAGGGGCTGTGAAGAGATACTCAGCTCTGAGGCAATGCCATGCAGTCAAACAAATGTTTTGAGGAAATAAAGAGGGCATTTAAAAAGCCATGTCTGATAGACAAAGCCATTATTTGGATTAATGCCTTATCTAGGGCATGCTTCCCCTTGCAATACAGATGGTTTAGCGTCTACTGATTCTTTGAGTTTGAACGGGTTATAAATGCTTATGTTTTTATCACAAGAAATCCTCCATCTAACAAGGAGGAGGTGGAAAAAATCTATCATAAGCATATTACTAGGCACTAGGGGTTCTTGTCCATTCTTCTCTATTAATAGCTTTAGCTACTTAAGTTTGAGCATGACCCTGGACTTAATGAGTCACCAGTTAAACATGACCCATGCCAATTCAGATATGTTCCTAGAATAAGTGTGCTGTCATGATTAAAGTTTAAATTTTAAAAATTAATCTGCAAAAATTAAACATAAACCTAAAGTAAGCTTTCAGTAATATGTTTGTATGCTGGTCTGATTTTGGTTGTGGAGGTTGATAGTGCACTACTGAATAGTGATTTTTCCTCATCTGTAGATTGAGATCTCCCAGTAGTTTTCTAGAAGAAATTACAATTTTTCATGAATGAAGCATATGTAAAACCAAGTAAGGAGCACTACTTGTCACTGTAAGATTTGGATAATAACAGAGCTCAAATGTTTTATTTTGTGCTAGAATCATACTCCTTGATGTCAAGCAATGACCTGCTGTTGAATAGGTTAAATACAAAATTTTATCTGAATGGCAATAATTGAAACTTCCACCTTGAGCTGAGAGAATTTGTTTTCATAGCCTTAATTTGTGGTCCAGTGTCTCCTTCTGAAGCTACACCTCTGTTTGGAAGGGTCACTGTTGCAATACAATTTCCTTTGTTATTGTTAAGCACTGCCCATCTCACTATTTCCCTCTGTCCCAAGCGTTGGGGAGTGAGCCAGGATTATTAAAGCTAGAGGCTGTGTATGGCTTTAACATTCAAGTGCAGGTTGCCCAGTGGGGCTGCTAACCTGTTTGGCTTTACCAATTGACAGCATATCCCACAGCTGGTTTATAGGAGACAGGGGCACATTGTTTATCCTGGCCTGGAGATTAACTAAGAAGAAAACAGGAAACATTCTGAAAGCTGGAAAAACAAACAATTCAAGGCCACAGCAGGCTGAATAAGATGGTTTCTTGTCTTTTGCTACACCACCGGACTGGCAGCTACTCTATGCCCATATAAATATTCTCCAGACATGACTCAACAGAGCTGTACTCAACGTAAATATAGAGAAAGGAAGTCAGTGCTTACAACTCTGTCATCCTGCTGCTGGTGGTGCTGTGTGAGGAATGTATGTTAATTACAGAGAAATTAAAAAAGTTGCCTGGCTTGCTGTTGATACAGTAGGTGGTGCCAATCTACAGCAAGGGGGAACCGTGCAGAAAAGAGTCTCAACCCATTTCAAGGGGAGCAGGATCACTAGCAATGGCCTTTGTGGAGATTGTGGAGCACTAGTGACTGTACAGAGAACACTGAAGGGAAAACAGAGGGGCAACCACTTTCCTATGGCTGGGAAAGCAAAAGAGAAAGAATGTGAACACTTACATTTTTATAGCATTTCTTTATTATAAATATAGCTTTATTAGAATTTTTTATTAGGAATATGAGCTTCCACTGGGAAGAAGACACTTGACTCTGGAGGATTCCATGTCACAAAGAGCTCTTCATTTGAAGAGCTAATAGTTCTCCAGAGTATTTGGACTTGAAAAGAGACTGGAAAACCTCAAGGTCCTGTTTAAGGCTCCTACAGGAAAGTCAATGGCTTTCACCATCACTTAAAATCATACATGATTGTTTACTTAGAGCCTCCACGTGCAAGCAAACTGAGGAACTGCAGCGTGACGTAGCAGGGCTGAGTTTGCTCTGAGGCCTTAAGCGAGTATGAGAGCAGCACTTGGCTTTTCAGGCTCTTGAAAATTTGTGAATAGACAGTATCAGAGATGCCAGAGGGTTTTTTATAGATCCTTTAGCAGACGCCAGTTAATTTATGTAGAGAGGTAGGTGTCAACCTCTTCTCCAGAGTACCAATTGATAGTATGAGAGGAAATGGTCTCAAGTCAGGCCAGGGAAAGTTTAGATTGACTGTCTGGAAAAATTCCTCCATGAAAACAGTTGCCCAGCATTGGAACAGGCTGCCCAGGATAAGGGTAGACTCACCATCCCTGGAGATATTTAAAAGACGTGTAAATGTGGCAGTGAGGGAAACGGTTTAGTGATGGACTTGGCAGTGACAGATTTGGGGTTGGACTCGATGATTTCAAAGGTCTTTTCCAGCCTAAAAATAATTCTGTTAATACAGAACTGTCTTCTCCCTGGATGAAAGGGGAGACTGAAGGCAACTCAGCAGGGAAGAGATAAATCTGAGAATTCTGTAAGAAAATGTTGTCCTGAAAGGGATCTGTCAACGATGGGCAGAATACCAAGCAGCCTTATGGAAAAGAGCAGAACTGAGCCTTGGACCTGCAGTAACAACACAGCGGCATCAGCACTATACTCCACACATGAAAAATGTCAGGAGCAAACAATGAACACGGGAAAACCTTCACAGCAAGATGGTACCATTCAGTATTAGAGAAATGCATACAAATCTGTATCAAGAAACCAGATCCTTATATAGCAGATGGTATCTTACTAAGCTGGAAAACCCACTGTGGAGTTAGGCTTCTGATTTCCCTCAACGGGATCTCAATGTATGTCCAGTTTCCTCCCACTTTCACAGTGGAAAATCCAACTGGCTGATGAAGGAATCTGCTTTAAGATGTATCAGCTTTTGTTTTAGTGTTCAATATTGATTTTTAAAGTAATTCTGCTTTTTTTCTGCCAATTTCTGCTTTTAATTTTTAATTATAAATAACAGATCCAGAGCTCCCAGTAATTTGCTGGCACACTTCATCTCTTTGGGCTGTTGGGCAACAGAAGAGTTAGAACAGTAAAAAGTTTTTGAAAACTTACCTCAGCCAAATATGTAACCATGCTCAGAGTAATATCAGCAAATGCTTCATGAAGGTAACGGCAAACCACATTTACCCAGGTAGCACAGTCCCTTGTATAGCTGTGTGTTTTATAAAGGGTCATGACATGTGCAAGATTTGATAGCTTGGGATTCTTCTCCTCCAAACAAACCTAATTAAATATAAACATCAAAACATATCAAGAACAAGGCAACTGCATTTACAGGGTTTGAGGATGTACAAAACAGCAAATGATTTTGATACCTGAGCAATCCTTTCAGCTATATCTTTACAAAACTGGTTTGGGCTGTCAAAATGCTGAATTAAATGGGGCAGCAGACACAAAACATTCAGTGGGAATCCTAGAAAAAGAGAATACAGAACAAAACATATATTCTGGACAGCAAGAGCCACAATGATCTTTAAATTGGTGTTTCATGGGAGGTCACACTTTCAATGTTACATTAGCCATAAACTCACACAGATCCTGTCAAGTTTGTCACACCACTGGCCACACCAAATTTTTCCTAAAGAGGGCCTTAATTTGAAAATCCACTATGTCATTTAGGCAACAAAACTCTTGTAAAGCATGAGCCTATTTCTGCAAACACTACTGCACATTCCTGTTAGAGATAATTTTTATCTTTTACACTTAACTGGCTTATTGACAGTCTTAACCAGTGGCATTTTTACTACAGCTGCTAGAACACAAAAAGAAATTCAGTGAGTATTGATTCATAAACAACTGTTCTGGTCAGCTGCCAGGCACAGCTTCCATTGTTTTATACTGTTCAAGGAAATAATAATGCACCAAGTTCCAAGTGCTGTAATTAGCTTAAGTGCTGTCTGGAACTGGGATTCAGCTCTTCTGCACCAGCTCATAGCTCAATGTAGTTGATGAAATACCTGCAGCAGTTGTAACAGAGAGCTATCAGAAAAGCTGCTCTAGTTCAGGTGGGAGGTCAAAAGTCAACTAATTGTATACGGACACAATCTACTTTTTGAAAAGAAAGAATTTGTTCTATGAAAATAATTTTCTAACCATTCATTCCCTCTTATTCTACATAATTAAACAAGTTGCTGAAATTAGGATCATGGTTTCCCTACCCATCCTCTGTATTCAGGGAAAAGGAAAGATACCTCCAGATGGTACTGTCACAGCAATTCAGTGTGTGAATTGCCCAACCAAAGACTGGAACACAGGCACCACCCAGGTACTTAGAGATGGGCAGGATGTTCATGGCATTCATGTCTTTACTCTGTGTCTAGGCTTGTTATGATTTAATTATAAAGCCTGGACAATTGTCTTGGTATCTGTATTTCTGACCAAAAGAGAAGACTAAAAATCTGGAACAATGCAGAAACTCTGTTCAGGAAATATAACTAAGAAGTGGCCACAACCTCAGCTAAATAATGGGGTATTTCAAAATCTGATCTTATTTCCTTATAACCCAGGCCTCTCTCCTCACTCACTACTGTGCTACTGTAGTTTATCCAGAGTGTACAAGAGTTTTTGATATTTATATTTTTAGAGAAAATACCACAAAATACTAATTAAAAATCAAGCAGTTTGACATAGTCTGAAAACAATTGAACAGAAAAACTGACCAAAGTACGTAATAGAAGTTTTGACAGTATCTCCTTACATGTTTACTTTGTCACCAATCAGAAACTTTATAGCCCTAGAAATGAAATGCTAAATAATACATTATTTCTCTCCTCCAAAACCTTATTGTGCAATGGATTAACTTTCTAGAAACAGGTCATTATTTCTATGAAATTTGAAAAAAAGGCTCACCCAGTTCAAAGCAAAAGTACATTATGCTACTATACTCGAAGAGAAAGAAATTAGGTCTGTCACCAAATATCAGTGCAACAGAAACTGAAAGAGAGGAAAGCATAATGGTTTTACCTATAGCTTGAGAGGAATCCACCATCGATATTCGAGACACTGGTGTCAGCAAACTAAAGAGCTGGAGTGTGAGGTCAGTGGTAGTAAGGGAAGTGAATCCTTTCAGGAGTAGTTGCTGAAGGCCTGAGAAGTCTGCCCATTTCAGCTGCCCTTGCAGCTTCTCTAACTTCTCCCTGTTTTCAGCTTTATCTAGTGGCAAATGAGCCAGAAGTTTATTCAGCAACCGCAGTGCCATTAGGTACTCAAACTCAAAATCTGATTCCATCAAAGCCACAGCAACCCAGAAGATGGTGGCCAGTAGGTTGGTTGGATTGTTAATATGGGATGGATCTGTGAGACTGTCCTTTAAAGAGGATGAACTTCTTGTTTTAGAGGACAGGCCTTGCTGGGTGCATGCTTGAATTCTGTCCAGTGTGGCACTGCGTGGTGGGTCTGAGGACTTGTCCACGTCTCCAAACTTTTTGGGTACAGAGAAGCTCCTCTGGTGTCTACTTCGCTCAGCAGTGGCTGTGTTGCCACTTGCAGGATTCATATTCAGCTGCCCTGTGCTCTTCCGGTTTGCGGTCAGTTTGGTGTTTGATATTAAATCTGGTGAAGATGAACTGAAACCAAGATTTATAACATCCATTACATTGCGTGAATGCACAGCTGGAAAGGGTACATGTTCGATGCAAGCTAAGTATTTATCAGACTGTAAATAAATATTTAAATGGGAGAAGTAGAACATCAAACCATCTATTGCAGCCTGCCTTCTGTTTTCCAGAAGACAGACTCAGGCCCACAGATCTGACAGGGATTCACATGGCACTGCACCAAACCAGAGCAGGATAGCCTACAGTCTACATAGGCAAGAACGGCATGGGGATAAGAAATACAGAGCTGTGAAGTGACATATGGCAATTCCCATTGGGACAGTGGCAGAACTGAAAACAACTTTGGTCTTTAAAGTGCCCTCATCAATGGAGCAAGCCCTGAACTTGGCACAGCTGGCAGGCAAATGCACAATTTCTTGCTGGGTAATGTGAGAACTGTGGGCCGAAAATACAGCATATCTTAAGCAGAACCACAAAAACACTCCATTATCCTCAAGAAACCTGTCATTTGCTTCGTTGCCCAGGCTCTTGCCTGGCAAGGTCCTTCCGAAAATTTGTTGTCATTGCATCCTACCCTGCCTGTATCCTAACATCTCTTCAAGATGGTTTACAGCAAGTATAGGTGCTTCAATTTCAATGACTAATGCCTCCTCATGGATGAGGATGATCCAGACAATACCTATCAATTATCTGCACAGAGGAACATGCTGTATTAATATACGCAAGAGAAGTTTGTTCTGGAGAACAGCTAATTCCTGACTCTGATCCCATTCCAACCTCATACAGTATGAGTCTCTACTGTCTATAGTACTTGAAGAGAATCTTATCCTAGATACAAGTGTCAGGGTAAAGTATATTGCATCCCACTGCTTTCTGGACTGTTTCCTACTCTTTGTTCCATCTTGCTGTTTGCTGAAATGTGCACTAAAGAAAAATAAACAGCTCTTAGAAAGCAGAAGTGTGTTTACCCCACTCTACTCTGTCCCAAGGCACTCCTTGGGTTCTGCCATGGCACAGCACCCTGCCTTCTAGCTTCAGAAATGACAGCCCTGGTATTTTTGCACTGCAGGTAAAGCCCGGTAACTTTCAAACAATATTTAAAAAAGTATCTATTCTGCTGTTACTATTAGGAGTCAGACATTCATCTCCCTCAGTACTATCAACAGCCATGTTACAGAGGGAGCCTGTGACTTCCCTCCACGCACAAAAGTCTACTTTCATGCCAAGGGTTTCATAAAGATGGTCAACACATCAAGCAAAATCCATGTCTACACGGGAAAAAATTCTCCCTAGTTTTATTGAGAATAAACCATGATCATTTATTCCTGGGGAATACTTCACCTGAGAATGACACGCTGTATGAAACCAGTACTAGAAAACCCATGTTCCTTCCCAGATACATTTTCAGGTTTATGACACAAAGGTGCAAAAATACAATATTTTAAAGGATGTTAAAGTAGGTTATAGCCAAATGGCAGCAAGGTAGAATTTACAATACATTGTAAAATTTTATTAATTCTATCAACATTATTTTAACTAAGGCAAAATTTGCTGAAATGTGATCATAGTCTGGTTCTTGGAAGGTTACAAATGAGCTCAGTCTTATCAAAATAATTTTTTGCTGTTAGACTGCAGAACTGCACACTTAATTTCATGAAACATTGAAAAAATACAGTTAGGAGAATAGATTCTTACCGCGATAACACCGTCAAAAGATCACTGTTCTTCAAACAGTCAGAGAGATTATCCACTGCAGCTTCCAGAGTAAGTAGTGCCTCCATTACATACCCCTATCAATGCAGGAAGTTAAGCATTTTAACAAAGACATTCAAAAAAGTAACGTTTAAAAATCTTCAGTTCATAAAAGGAACAGGCACCTACTGAAAACCTAAAATTTATCAGGAAAAAAACCCCCAGCATTCACATCAAAGCCACTGCCCTGAACAATAAAGTGTCACTACAAGTGTGTTTTATTTTCTGCCTCTGAATGATCTATGAAGGTATGCAAGAAGGGCACATATCTCACCAAGGGATTGGTAATGACACACTGAACCTCTGACTTCCAGGTCACTGATTTAAATTCTACACAAGCAATTGTGACAGAGTATTACTGTCATCTTGTGGCAGTTTCATTACCTAAGTAAAATATGGAGGTGATGTCAGTCTATTTCTTACTGAGAGCCAGGATTTCTCTTTACTAAATCTTGAATCTTGCAATAACTAGTCTCTGACTATCTTGTAATTTACAATTCACTATCTTGTAAATTGTAAAGATTTCAGTCTGTTTAGCTAAACATAGTGAACATCATAATGCTGTGAAAGGTCTGTATCGAATTAAGTCAGTGTAAGCTTTGTATTGTTATGGATGGTGCAGATTTCTTTACTCCTAAACATGTTAACATTTGAGGAATGAGACGGTGTCTGCTTCATGTTGTGAGATTACATCACCAGACAGATGATGAATTCCTTAAGCCCAAATTAATGAAGTTGAAGAAATGGACATCACAAAGATTTCATTTTGAGTGACAATTACTAACATTTTCTAGTTGTTCTCTTTAGAGCTTTATGTAAGATTGTAACACCCTGATGAAGGCTTAGATAAGGTACATATGAACCCAGAAAATGCAGAAGTAACCTTTTCTATGGCTACATTCTGCTCTTCATCACGTGACTCCAGAACACCTTGTTAAAATGGTTGAATCAACAGTTCTAAGAAGCATTATTTACACATGCATACCTGAATCTCATCTCCATGCTCTCCAATAACTTCCACCAATCTCGACAGGAGGTCAGACAATGCATGTGCAGAAAGGGGCTGCTTTAGAGCCCTGAATATCTGGAAAGAGCGACCAGCGTAATGTCTGGAAGAGCTTGAAAGAGCTGTTTGTAAAGCAACTTCACTCAGATGCTGCTCCAAATGAAAACCTAAGCAAAAGAATAGGATGTCAATTTTTCCCTGCTTTTTTATTACAGACTTTACTGTGGGTCATAAACAGGCTGAACCTACTCTGTGAGGAGTATATGCTTGTCAGCGTAAGCTTCAAACACTGAGAAATGGAGGTACAGAGACATCTATGCTTTGGAGAATTTTACATTTATTTTGCACAGAATGCAAGAAAATTAACTGAATTAACTGCAAAACAAATTCTGAGTCTGGAACTGATAATCTGATTTATTCTTTTTTACAATTCCTGGACAAACTTTCAAGCCATCCACTGTTCTTGCTGGCAGCAACAGTAACTTCTGAAACATCCCAAACCTGAAGCCAAATTGAATTAGGAGTCTTTCTAGTAGCTTCAGAAGGCTTTGGATAAGATCTTTAATATAAATACTGATGCTCATTCTGCTTTGATCTTAGAAATTATTTAATTAGTGACTGTGCTGGTTTTCAAAATGTAATCAGCACATTCCCTGTGTTGTAAAAACCATAATAAATGAAAACTAAACTTTTACTGCCAGAAGAAATTTAACAAAGTATATTTACTCAGTAGCTGTGATGTATTTTGCTAACAGGACACAGAGGAGATTTTATCTGGCAGAATCAATCAACAGGCTTTCTACCAACAGCTTTGAAGAAATATTCAATTCAACATTTATCCACAGTTTAATCTAACAGGATTGTTTTAAAGCAATTCTTTCATCTGTCATACATCCTTGTACAGACATATTTACTGTGCTTCTGCATAAGCAGATCTACTAAGTCACAGGATAAACATTAAGTGTGACCATAAGGGAATATTTTTTTTAGTTATGAAAGGAAAATACTTACTACCTGACTTGGAATCTTTAAATACAGATACAACATGGCGCAGAAAATTAGTGAGCTGTTCAGCACTCTTGGTGTTCTGATTTTTGGGAGTGATATCTTCATGGCACCAAAGTGGACCAAACGCCCTTAAAGAAATACATAACAAAGTGCAAAATTTCTATGAGTTATCTGAAATAAATGTAATCAGTTAAAATATATAATCTGTACAGGTACTTAGATATTTACAGGCCATGACCTGGTAAACATGCTATCAAACAGAATTTTAAATAAAAGCAAACAAATATTCCTACGCTGTATTTTAAAATATAAGCTGTGCTGTGTAGTGAGCAGCATAAACAAATCCCTGGTTTTCAGTTTAACATCATGCCTAGAGTCTGCTGGCTGTAGCCGGTAGTTAATAGTAGTTTCACTATGGCCTTTCACTATGTGCTGTACACTTTATATCTTATTTTATAATAATGAAACTGTCTTCTTCTGTAAGTTCATTTCTGAACATAAAACTATCAGTCAATTAAACATTTTATTTCTGTCCGGCAAGATTTTTTTCTGGGTTTTTTTTTCTGACACTAGTGCTTTGAAGTATCTACCTACTACTGTAAGTATCAATAAAAGAGGAATGGGGTCTGTAATTACTATTAAAGCTCAGTCCTTTAAGTTCCTTCATGAAAGTATGCATTTTGAGTACAAACATTTCCTCTGCTTATCTGCATTACCTGGTTGTCAGAAACTCAATTAATTTGTTTGCTTTCTCATCTGATTCAGCAGCAGTGTCCATGTCCTCAACTTCCTGTGTAATTTGTGGGAGATTCCCACTGCTGCCTCCCAGACTGATACTGGAGGAGGTGGAGCTGGAGCTCAAGCCGGAGTCTGGCACTGGAGATGACTGGTATTCCCGCAGAAAGTCAAAGCCACCTGCCAGCCAAAAGGGAGGAGATAAAGATGGAATGCCCTGTTGGGCCAGCTTTGCAGATGAGAGTGTCTGCCAAGCAGCTCTTTTCAGAATCAGCAGCAGAAACCTTCCACTGGGAAACATAGGGAATACCTGCAGAATACAGCAACCCCCAAATACTGATGGGAGTGAAAATGGTACTTTGTTTCGAAATGTGTAGAATCCAGAATAAAATGAAAACCATCCAAGTCAAGATTTCTTTTTTTTACTGCACAAGGACAGCAGTTCTTGGAAAAAAAATATTCTAGGGCATTCCACATTCAGACGTAGGACTTTTTTTAAAGTGAATTTAGGAATTGGCATAGTGCATGCAAAGTTCACTTCTCTGGGCTAGTCTGATATGGAAAAAAACTGCAGGATGAAATTTGTAGAACGATTATGCTAAGTCCCAATTTTACAAATGCAATGGAAATCAAGACATAAATGTTTAAGGCTTCTATTCAACACCTTTAGTAACTGTACCCACTGGACTAGTCATACAAAACATTTTCAGCATTAGGATGAAACACCTGAGTAAGAGTTCTGCTACATCAAAAGCTTACCACGGTTTCAGAGCAATGATTAGAAACCAAGACCTGTTTTCTTAAGGTTAGACTTCTGGTCATGTTTAGGCTGTACCCACAACAGAAAAAATGGCCTTGTGAGAAAAATGGGAGCAGGACAAAATCCATTGCAAATCAGAGTACTCTTAATTTAGTTGCTTGACATTATGTGGAACAAACCTGAGCTGAAGCATTTTCAGTTAGGGTTCTTTGCTATAGCTACTCACACACACTCTTACTCTTTATATGAGCTTCTCATAAACCACTCCAAAATATCAAGCCTTGATAACTTCTTGAACTCCAGAGGGCCAGACTCAGGGTACCAATTACATTTTTTAGACACAAGAATGAAAACAGTTTTTCATTTTGGCAGAAAAGCAGTAATTTAAGAATTTTATTCTGTATTTAATAATTCATAGATGTGCTCTGGGAAAGAAATCCACCCAAATCAATACAGGAAATTTAGGCGAGATAATTTTTCACAGAAGTTATTCAGAATGAAATTTCTTTGGCCAAAATAATTCATCAATCTAAACCACCTATCCCTTCTGCTCATTACTTTAAAATAAATTAGTTGTGTCTCAGAAAAAATAGTAATAAGTTACCATGTAATTTTTTTTATAAAGCCAGGTTACTTACTAGTTCCTAAAGAACCACGGAAATGCCACTGGTTTGAGAATCTTTACTTTTTGTTTTTCACTGTATGGTAAAGTTCGTCACCCTCTTCGTGACAACTAATCCTACATCCACAACTGTGTATTGGTTCTGTGATTCCTTCAAAACCGGACAGTACACTTGTTTTTAGTAATATTATATTACAACAGTAAATCTAACTAGCAGCTTTCTTCAAATTGATTCCAACCAACTCCGTAAAAACAGATAAATTGCTAAAAGTAATAGAACACTGTCCTCAGCAGAGGTCTGAAGTAAGACTCCTAATGTAGAAACAGATTTCAGGACAGAAATGCAATGTATCAGTGATGTAAACGAGGGTGTGCATCATGTGAAACTTAATTTAATAATGGAAAATCTGAGCTGCACATTCTTGCTGCTCTTTCTGTGTCAGAATTATTCATTCATTTCTTTTAAGGGTGAGGAATGATTGCCCTCATTTAAAGTAGCTCTGGATCCCTGAGGGGGGAATCAGGAAGTTATTAGCCTATTAATTTTAAAATACTACATTACATATTTTGCCTTACATTAGATAACCTTCCCACTATCATGAAAAGTTTTCTAATAATAAATTGCACGCACCCCTTGGGTAGTTCGTGTGGAATTAGTATTAATGGGAACTGTTCATATTTGCCACTTTATTACTTTGATTTATCAAAACCTGACAGTATAATACAGTGTTCTTCTTTTGCTTCATTACCTGTATAAAGATATTCAGGTAAGTATGCTGGCTGTACTGTCAGAGTCTTGGTCTCATTCATCTCTCTGGTCTGAAGAAGCACAGATGCAATGGCTTGATAGTTGTTATTGCAAGATAATGCAATCAAAAGGTGAAGCAGTAACTTTTTACTGTGTTCAAAGACCTCTGGGCGGTAATGGTCAAGACCTAAAAAGAAAAGGTTACAGCAATCTCTGAAGATGGAGTAATAATAAACAAGTTCACATTCCAGAAATAGCAAAAATTCCAAGGCAGTTCATGACAACAGTGCAAATAAACAAAAGATGTAGTATTTCCAGACATAGTTAGTTACCAGTGCTTTTACTTAAATGTATGTGTATATTTAGTTTCCAGACTGAGGTCCCACACAGGAGGTACAAAGAATGAGTAGCAATGCAGCTTTATGCATTCTGTCTCACTGCACCTAATTTGACAGGTCTGGAAAACCTTTAAAGATGAGGTATTCTTGATGGTGGCTGTAATTACATTGCTTACCACGGTATCTGGCTTTCTAGCACAAACATCAGGTTTAGAATGAGTGCAAACTCTAAGAGGCAGGTACTGATTTACTAAAAAAGGAACTGACAGACAAATCACTTGAAAAAGAACTTCCAACTACCAGTGAGCAGCATGAGAAATTAGCCCCTAACTCAGGATGCAGAACTCAAACCAAAGGTCTAGCACTTAAAGACTCTGATTTGGTTTACACTACTGCTCTCTGTAAGATTTTAAAACATCCAGAATAGTTCACAAATTACAAATATGAAGGAAACAGATATTTCTGCACTCTGTTTTAGTAACCTTGTTTTGATTCTCTTTCAGTACCTTGCAGTATATTTAAACATACTTTCTTCTGTTTAAGAGTAGTTTCAATGCTGAAAAAGTTAACTTTTTTCTTCTTCAGCTCCTCTCTTCTCAGGATATATTCCTCTTCAAAAAAGCAGCTACTTCATTACTCTGTGTGGCAGCAGCCACCAGATCTTTCAAGTCAGGTGTTTTCAAATCTACTCTAGTCATGCTGGCTCTTGTTTGGCCTGCAATATTGAAGCTGCTCATACTGCCATAGTCCGAACATGGTGCCATTGGCTCCTAAGGGCAATTCTTTGGAGGCCCTGTGACCCCTGGTCTTACTCATCTCCCAACAGCCTCCTCCAAAAGAAATGCGGCCATCCTACCCTGTTTTAACATACATCTGAAAGGATATATGAAGGGTTTTTAATTGAAAATAAATTACATATTGGCAACAGTTGTAGCTGAAATCCTATTAAACCCCAAGGTTGTATAAAAGTATTGGCACAGATCAGCTAACTAGGAAGTGAGAAGGACAGTTCTTTGTGCTTGTCCAGTGCTGGTCCCTTCTTTAACCTGTAAGAGTTCCAAAGAGGGTAAGCTTCTGTGACATGGACACATTTCCATGGGAAAGGAGTCTAGCTGTTCAACTCACTTCACACTGATTGCAAAAGAGATTTTAAACAGCAGTGATTTTCATGCACCAGAGATAGGCAAGTTCAAACCAGCAGCCTTGCCTGCCTACTACCAACAGTACTACAAACTATTCAATAGCCTATTAAACACACAGACATTGCAAAATCCTTTCATTTTAATATTTTCTCACTACTTCAAATAAATGTAATGATACCAGCTCTTCAGCTAGCCAACATACTAGATTATAGTCTGCTTTTCAGTCAGATGCATCTGCCTGCTCACATTCCAACAGGACAGCAATACTTCAATGAAAGAAACTCTGTTTCTGCATATCTTTATTTGCATGGCTCCCTGATGGCTCCTTAAAGCTGTCTTAACAGAAGTGGTCACACTGCTCTGTACTACTCCTTCTTAAGTTCTTCATTTATTCTTGTGACAATTTCTAAGTGTAAGCACCAGTTTTCTCACACTTGTTGCAAATCATAGTAAAGACGTTGTTTGATCAGTTAATGGTTAATGATTTGATCCATAAAATTACCCAGGTCTCTTTCAGCTCTCTCTTGCACTTAGAACGTTCAAAAGAGAAAAGTGAAAAAGATAGAAAAGCACACAGAAATAGACAAAAAAAATGAGAAAGTTGTTATGGGCAGCCACAGAACAAATTTAAATTTTAAGCAAATATATGGTGAAATACCATATTGAAACTGACTTTGGAAGTCCCATCCAACACAGTCCAGGTTTGTTAGTCCTGCACTTCATTAGAAGTTTGTGAAATCAATATACTGATATACAAAACCCTATTTCATCAAAAAATTTAAGCAGAACAGTTGGTAACAGAGTAGCAGTAAAGGAGAACAAGTGTCTTCTTCAACATATACTTCATTTTACCACTGTGCTGTAACATCCCAATTTAATCTCTTTTTGCCCGCTGATCAGCAGATTCTTCCCAGACTGACCATGAATACTTAGTGGTAACTATGGTGACTGAATGAGAAGTGAACTGTGATACCAGCTATGATAAATTTATTTCACAACTGTCTGTGGTTTTTTGTGAACACTATTATTTATCAACCATGAAAGTCAGGGAATGGCTTTATAACGCTAAATACCCTTATATGCTAAAAGAATTAGGCCACTCACTTTTCATAATGTTGAATGGCAGGACAAGGAAGGTAACAGCCTCCAGATGAACTGTGCTACAGTCAGGAACATACACAGCAGTGGGGAAAAAGCAGTGCCTCAGTGCTCAGGTACATAAGGGAACACACTGATGATAATGTATTCCATCAGCAGTGAAATTAATGAAGCTTTGCTTTCCAGGGGTCTGTGTCCTGCCTCCACTGCCTCTGCAGTATAGCTATCCTGGCTCTCTTACAGATTATTTTTGCAAAGGCAAAGGACAGCACAGGTGTGTGTAGTCCAGCTCCAAGGTACGTGTAGACTGTCATCACTAGCCAAGCAGGACAAAGGCATGAATTTCACCCCCTTTTCTTGCAGGAGCCATGCCACACATTTTTAGAGAGATATTTTAGGAAGTCATTAATCTTCAAATTTTCACACACCTCTCAAATTTGGGTAAAATTGGCCAAAATATTCAAAATCTTCAAAGTTTTTGAGACTTATTTACAGACTGCAACTGCCTTGGGCTTTTTCTTTTAGGGTGGAGGGAGGAAATCATAAAACATGTTAAGAAACACAGTTCTACAGCTTCAGCAAAACTAAAGTAAAAGGAGGGAGTACATTTATACTTTCTTTCTTGTTCTGTTGGTCTTACCTAAAAAGAGAGCATGTAGCAATAAAGGGAGGTGAAGAGCCCAATCTTCTCTCACACTGTGATCCACTACCATCTCAGTCATGAAGATAACAGCAATATTGCACCTGGAAGTTCAACCACAGCATCAGTTGCAAACCTCTTGGAAAAGGGAAAGCATAAAGAGGATGCCTACTTCTGAAGAAATACACAATCTATAAATTTTCAGGTTTGTAGCATTTCTTCTCAATACAATTAATGCTGAAGCACTTTAGTTACAGTATCAAGCAAACAAGTACCCATTACTGAAAAAGACCCTATTATTGTCAATACAAATTATGTAAAAGAGGAATTTCAGAATATGCATGGCCTAGTTAGAATAAAACATCAAAGTGCTAAGAATAACAAGCACAGAGGCCTGGGAAAAAGAAAATTTCCTATTCTGTTTCAGTTGTTTCACAGTCTCATTCTTATCAGTGATGTCCTACATTGTAAATAGGCTTTCTGGTAGAAATCTGGTAGAATTGTGAGTTTTCACTGCATATTGATTTTTGCACTGGAAATCAGTAGAAATTGAATGTATGATTTTCAGATGTTCTGAATGGTGAGACGGTTGGATTGGTGTTGGTCGACTACTAAGAGGAAGCATCTCACTGTCTGAAATGTCAGAATGAGAAACTGCTCACCTATGAAGGGGTCCCCTGGGTGTGATGGTTTCTGGGAGATAGTCCACAAGTGGTGCCCAGCATCCTCCATTGTAAGGCATGGGCAGGGGATGTGGCTGCTTGGTTTCAACAATATTCAATAACCAGCTTGTATACGGAGAAACAGGATCATCTGCGCGGAAAAGCATTCAAAAAAAGTGCATAAAACTCAACTCTGGTTACCTATTTTTGCAAAACACTAAAATAGATTTTATGCAAACATATGAGTTCAGCTGTTTGGAGCAATGTGATAAGACACCATGAGGTTTGCAAATTCCTGTGTTCAATAACAAGTGATGCATTTTTAATCCCTCTTTCATGCTGCTGGAAATTAAAGAGATTCCAGGGAGACAGCGCTGAATGGCAGGAGCAGCAGCTGAATCCCTGCTGTCACTTAGTAGCCTTGGATCCAGATCACAAAGCACCAAGCAACAGACTTTCTCTTCAAAAATGAGTGAAAAGTTCAGCCAACAAAGCTGCTGTCAGAAGCCATCTGCTTCAAGGAGCCCAGTACCAGTGACACATTCTTGCAACTCCTCACCAGTGCCCTGCTGAGTGATGCTACAAAGGCAGAAGTTAAATGTCCTGAATTAGCAAGGAGGCATAAGGAATGCAAAAAAAAATCTTCAGGGTAATTTTCCTTCAACAGGGATGAATTATACCTTGAATTTCTCAAAGATGTATTTAATTTTGCTTTAGTGTGACAGCTGCTGTTTGTTAATGAGCATTAGGGTTTTTTCTTCCACCTGTTTATCTGCAATGATGGGGGTCAAGCAAGTTATTTCCACCACTTTCTATCTGGTCTCAGCTGCACAGTTTCATTCATCTCTCCTGCATTTTGTTCCCTCTCATTCCTCTCAATTTTCTCACTGCTCAGATTTTATTACTGAGGTCTGGCAGTCTGTGGTACACTGCCATGGAAAGTGTCCTTTCTAAGTCTGTTTTTGATATACATTCAAACATTGCCCTTTGTGAATTTTTTAATGAGTGTTATTTTTTGTTCTCTTCCTTCTATCTGTGTTTTTGTTTGTTTGTTTGCTTGTTTGTTTTGTTTTGTTTTTATTATGCCTTTGTATTTTAGGTAAGCTTGAAACTCTCAGGGGGGTTTTTTTGTTTTGGTTTGGTTTTTTTTGTGGGTTTTTTTTTTTTTTTTTTTTTTTAAACCAGCATGTATCTGATGCTTGTCAGCTTTCCCACGGGAAACCAAAACTGTTTTGATGCCTACAAAAGTATCAGAGCTGGATTTTTCTAATGCACATCACTTCTTAGTTTTAGAAAAACATCTTCAGATTTCCAGATCTTCAGGAGACTTTCAATGCAGTAGCTGCTTCTCCAATTATTTCTAAAATGCCACCTTTATGACTCCCATTCTTAAGTGCTGGGCTTTTAAGGAACACTTTGTATCTTTATGATTTAGACCTCTACTTAGATTCTCTGGAGGATGATTGATTAGTTACAGATAAAGAAGAATAAAATGACTTAATAACGTAGCAAAGTATGGCATTTTCACAAATTCTTCTTCTAAGAATTAACCAGATAATGTTTGCCAGATGCTTTTCACAGAAACAGCACTGCACAAGAACGACTTATTTCTACCAATTTAAGTGTTTCACAGAAAAGTGCTTCATGAAGTTTACACCAAGACCTAGATCCTCGCTTCTGTTTTCACAGGTTTATGCGCAGATCGAAAAAAAAAGAAAAGCAGAGCCTTGAAGGTAAACATACAATCCTTGCCTGTAGTTAAGAGTTTGTGTGCTGCGGAGTTGTGCTCCCTATTTATATCCTCAGCAATACATGAATATTAAAGTAGACTGGAGAGAGGGGAGAAGCCATGTCACCAAATCCTTTGCAGCCTGGGCTGCCTGTCTGAGGGAGTAAGTTGTGCTTTCTTAATGGAAGTTGCATTATGTTTCTTGTAGAATGACCAGAGGTATAAAAATTCCTTTCTCTTTTTAGAATTCTATATAAATGTCAGTAGCTAAGTAAAATACATTTTATTTCCTTCATTTATATATTTGCCAAAGGAACCCCTGTGAGAAGCATACTTTGCATAAATATTCACGGTACTACAAAGCTTGCAGGTATAGGCAGGAAAAAACATTCGGGCACTGGCTAGAGGAGACATTCCAAAAGAGAAAAGAAAATTTCAGTATTTTTTAACCTTTTATCACTCTAAGCTCTTGTCAAAACCAAGTATTTGTGAAGGCTGTTCTGGTAACATAAACGCTGTTCTGTCTTGAAAAATTGTTCATGCAGATCAGATTAGCACCAACACTTTAAGTAACATCTGGTGAAGCATTTTAAGTAGCTGCAGCACTAGAAAGCCATAAAAAATTCAAGACAAGGGTACTAAACCCCACTGAGTTGAAAATGTTGCACACTTCCTTGTGCATTTAAACACCGGAGTTTGTATATACGCAATATTTTGTCAATACTGTGCTTCATAATAATGAGTAATAGTTGTTGGTGTACATTAAATTATCCTATTGTATTTTACAGTCTTTGCATATTTTGCAGAAGAGTATGTCCAAAAATTACTTGGATTAAAAAATAAATAGAATCTTTACTTTTTAAGTTAAAATACTGTTCCAAAATGGTGTCTCCAATTCCAAACCAAGACATTATGGCTGATACAGTACTTGACCTGGCTTTAGTAAGCCAGTGATGAAAGTCAATAACAAGATGTTGCCTTTTTTTGCATTTGGTTAGGGCCCAGCCAAAATCTGTAATTTGAATTCACTCCAGAAATGAAGTCAGACTACCCAACTCCCCAGTTTTGCACTGTTGTTCAATAATTAATTGGTTTACTTTGGAATCTCTGCTGAGCACCAGTGTCCATTTACAGCCCATTTAGCAGAAATACATAAAGAACAAGAAGCATGTTCAGGAGCCCCATCTCCCCTCTAACACGAGTTTTCACAGTGCAGCCAGAAACTGGTTGCAGCGAGCAGATGAAAGTTAATGAGGAGATACAATCTCCTATTTGGAAACTCCTGAGCCTCTTTTCATCCTCATATAACAGCCCTTGATCTGGAGGGATACACTGCCAAATGGCACAACTCAAAGTACTTGCTCTAATGCTCTTACAAGTCTTTTGCCTTGCCATGTATGAAAGGCCCAATGCACTACTCTCTGGAGGATTCTCTGCTGCTACTTTCTGTGAAGTTCTTTGGCCTTCAAATGGGTTTGGCTGATTCCAGATTAAACAAAGTAAATTAATGAAATGAGGTAAAATGGAGGTAAAATAAGGACACTCCCTGCATGGTGATGCTACAGTACTGTTTACACAGAACTTAAACAGAGAGGCTCCGCTGGTCATTAGAATGTTTTCCTCTCCAACCAAAACACCAGAAATTTCATCAAATTGAGTGTAACTTACTTTTGTCATCATCATAAGATCCTCCAGAGCTATTACTATACCTCGATTCTAGCCGGGTATGGGCTCTGATGACATTACTGAACCTTCAAATACAAAAAAGAAAAAAAAAACTTCATTAAAAACACAGACTGACATTAAACATCTGGACTTTGTTTACCCTAAAAAAAACCCCCAAAACATTTTCTCAAGCATTCACTTTTACACAGAAGTAGACAGCAAATTAATATAATGCTGATCCTTTCCCCATAACATTTTTGCAGCCAGCTTCTGAGAAGTTCTAGGTGTGCTCCTGTGTCACAAGCCTTTAAAATTTAGCAAAGGGAAACTCTCATGCTGCAAATGTGTGATTTTTTTGAAGGAAGAAACTGCTAAAGATGAACTGAGATATAAACTGTTCATAGCTGGAATTTGTCACAGATCATGTTCATGGGTAAAATCCTGCCAAATTGATAAAGCACTCAAAGCATGGTGCTAATAATGCCAAGGTTGTGGGTTCAATCCCCATATGGGCCATTCACTTCAGAATTGGACTCCATGATCCTTGTGGGTCTCTTCCAGATCAGGATATTTTGTGATTCTGTGACTGACTGGATAGTCCAAAGCCACGCCCGCACAGGTACCAGGCAGGAAAAACTACAGCAGACCACCCTTCAAGAGGAGAATCCAGCAAATGCCAGAGCAGACTCATAGAAAAATTAAGGCATATGAGAGCCAGAGCAAACTGCTCACAGCTGTCCTCAAATCTGCCACAGAGTCATGCTAAGCTGACTTTTCCTGGCGATCTTCTTTGACTTCCTCCACCTTGTGTTCTCAGGGTAATCAGGCCTGAAGTGGAATGGGAGGAGCCATACTGACAGCTCACGCACTAGTGATGATCTAAAAACATCACCATTCCTGCAAAGCTAGGAAACTAATTACAAATAACCATGGGTCAAACAAGACAAGACTGAAGATTTTCTAGACAAAATTCAATTTGATTTCTCACTAATGTTCACACACCTTAGTGCAGGGTATTTCACTACATATCAACATATTACTTCGTTTCACACATTAAAGCATGTGTGTCTCATAAGCAATAAATTCCTTGTGCTGTTGACAAAAAGGCATTGTGAACCATCCAGTACAAGGTATTCTACCTATGACCCTCATTATTTCATATGTCCTGGCATATGAAGTCAATATTAATGACCATTCAAAGATTGACACACTGGTTTTGAAGTGCAGATGCATTTACAGCCGGCTTCAGTAACATAAATGCCAGCAATGAGTTCAGGCAAATTATTTTCCATTTTCTTCTGAGGTGTCTTTCAGCAGGATCCTGAATACCAATATAAGAACTTCGTAATTTTCCTTTCATTTTTATCATAAAGTCTCTGGCAGATCTGAATTCTAAAAACCTTTTTGGAGTCAGATTTAAAACTTATGTAAGACAAGAAATCCTGACTTGAACTACTATAAGAGACATTTTCTCTACTTGGCTGTAAATCAACTGAATAAAAATTTATCTTAAAGCTATGCAGCCATAAACATTCATGTAAAGAGTAATCAAAAATTCAAAAAATAGTTTTATTATCCTTTTAAGTATATTTGTAGCGTGTATGTTGAAAAACATCACTTAGAGTCAAATCTGTTTGAAATTTAGTACAGAGTGCCATTTTTTACTTACATTTAAATTACCAGACACATATAACTAACCTGACAAAATGCTACTCTTGTTTGTAACATGGAGAGAGGAAGTAATTCAAAAATTCTGAAGTACAGAAAGGTTTGCTCAAGTAATTATCTCTGTACCTCTAAGCCCTGAACCTTAGGGAAGGAGGCTTGGACTACTGAAGTGATACTAGTGACTTTCAGGGACTAATGCAATACTAATACACTAATTGACAAATGCTATTATTAATTGTCTAAAGTTCTCTTGCAAAACTAATAGAGAAACAATCTGTATGACAGTGCTTTAGGATCTAATGGCCCTTAGGCTGTGCATTTATTCATCTGTCATTTGTCAGTATGTATCATAAGTTGCAGAAGTCTAAACTGAATATATAATATATATGCAAGTTATTTTCCATAGCTGTCCTCTGTAAAACATTTCATCCAGACAAAGGAGGTGTCTGTGCAATCACTGATATAAATCTGCAAACTAAATTTTACTCACTGTCCATGAAATCAAACGGTGTGATCAAATCTGATTTTTCATAAAGATTTTAGTAGTCATTACTTGGTGCACGTTCCTATTTTTTTCTTTCACCTTTGTGGATAATTCCTACAAAACCATGACCTACTTAGCACAATTCATGGAATGCAGGTTTAACAGTTGTTCCTCTGTTAAACAAGAGTCAGGACAATTAAACAAGAGTCAGGAACTAGAATCGTGAGAATAGCTTTGATTTTAAAAAAAATTATACATACTGGGATAATGCCACTTAGAATCAATCCAAGCACCAGAGTTCCTCACAGTACAATGCAGAACTCTGTCCAACATCTCATCCTCAGCCTAAGAAAACACATACATTTTGGAGGAAAACACCCCAAGCCACAAACCTTTCATCAGTCTCTTTAACTACTCTGTTCTCCTCTGCGTCAGGAAAACTATCTTGGCCAGCTACCACAGTGTTACTGCTGGAGGTGGTTCCTGTGGATGAGATGTGAATAAGAACACCTGTTATATGCAGCAGACAGCATCTGCAAAGCAGTAAAAGCCCAGAACTTACAGGGTTTTTTAGCAGCTACAGTCAAAGCAACCATCCTGCAAGTACTTGCATATATGAATGAATGAATGAACACTGTTACTTCTACAAACCAGGACCTGCTTCCATGGCTGGATGCTGTAAAGTTTACGTGCTTTGAGGAGTAGATCAACAGAATGATGGTCTTCTACTCCTTAAAATAAGCTCATGCTCAAGAGACATAGTCTACTGTTTTTCAAGGATTTGGCCCAACATTTACAAGGTTAAATGGGGGTTAAATGGGGTTGGTTCTTGAGTATATTTGACTATTGCAGCTTGGAAAATGGCATTAGGCCTTTCAAAACAGAACTGCCACACCATTGAGGCTCTCAGTTTTCAGGAAACTCTGCCTGATATATCTGCTCTTTTCACTGCATCCATGATGATTTCTTGTTCTGAGTAGAAAAACCACTAGAGAGTAAAGTTTTCTGAGGAGTGGCAGAATTCTGAACAGCACCAAATATTGGTAATATGCTATTAAAATAGTTAAGATAATTAAGCACACGTTAACAAAGCATACACATGATTAGGTATTAAAAAGAACCGTAATTTAGACATGCAACACGGCCCTGAAACCTGTATGTTATGTACACAGGTCTGAATGGATGAGAGATTGTAAGAGATTGTTTTTTGCAAAGAGATGAAGACTCAAAAGAGCAGGAGAGCATAAAGAAAACACATTCAGGTCATACCAGAAGCTGCAGCTGAGGCTTTGTTGCTGGCAGCAAAACGGTAAAATGGAGGATTATCACAGTGTTGGACTATGGGGTTCACTGGGTCAGTTTGCTGCAGCTCAAAAAGAAGTTCCTCCATGGTCTGAATAGTGTTATTGCGACATAGGTATATCGCAACCTTCTTTATCTGTGGAAGAAAATAACAGTTGTTAAACTCTGATTAAAGTGAATTTCCAAAGAAATCAATGAATGTTATACTGCAGTACTGAAATGATCTAGAATGTGAGTGTTGTTCCTGAACAGACACCACAACCACATACAATTCATACAGAAATAACACCTCTCACTTAGGCATCAAGATCATTTCCCCAGCAGACTGACTCTATGATTTAATCACCTCAAAGCTTTTTCTTACTATTCACAATGAATTGTTTATGTATATAACTATATAAAATATTAATATATATAACATGCACATCTACAAAACTGTAGCTGTGGCCACACAGAGTAAGCCAGACTTTGAGTTGCTACTCGTATCTGTAAGCAAAGTAATAGCAAATGGAAGAAAGGAAGAGCAATTATGTATACAGACTTCATGTATCCTGATCTGAAAATCTGAGAGCATCATTTACAGAAACTCTGGAAATTTCTATAAATCTTTTAACAAGATCTCAAACTTGCACTGCAGCAACGAGGATTGTTGAGATACTGAGACCAAATTCAGCTTAATTCGGGAGGAAAAAACCCTGTTGACTATTAAAAGCACAGATTCTCTCCAGCTCAAAACCACTTGATTCATAAACTGCTGTAGCTGGGAGACCATATGGGGAATATCTCTCTGTGCTTGCCTGCTTGTTTTTAAAGATGTCCCTGAACAGATACTTATAGGGGAGCTAATATATTAGAATGAACTGACTGTTGGCCTCACCAAGTATTGCTGTTCTTACACTCTCAAATACTTCCATTAAAATAACTTACTGCTTCACTTTCCCATTTTTTTTTTCCTTAGAGAAAATGCACATATGCAAAGTCTCTTTTATTACTCAAATTACTCTACTGTGCCAAAAATTTCCCAGGGACTTTGCAGAGACAAATCCATCTCCTTCCCAAGGCTCATTTCTGGTAGGGCTCACAGTGCCACTTTCAGCTTCTCTCACCGCTGAAGGGGTCATGTTCCCAACACCGAGTCTTTGCTGAAGAGGTTTCTGAACTGTAAATACTCTAAGAAATCTTTCAGCACATAATGTGAAAGAATGGACAGCTCAGCAATTTGTACTGGGGCACTGGGAAAAAATGCTTAAAGGAAACATAAGAGACAAAGCAATTAATTTAGATGACAAAAAAAAACTATTTAAAAAATGTGAGTCAGGCATGCTTTTGGCTTGGACCCACACAGGGAGAACAGATGGCTGAAGGCACAAAGCAGCTGGTGACTGCCTCGGGGCACAGGGGGCTCCTAAAGGAGATGGGTAAACTGGCAGTCCTGCAGCTCTGTGGTCTTTTAAGCCCAGGTGACCTGGAGCACTGCTGATAAACTGTCCAAATGATCTTTATTTGCTAACGTGTATCTGTAATCTACATGATAATGGAAGACACGCGTTTATGATATCAGCAGTCTTGTGTAGTTAACAGGGTTAGGTAGGATTTCTTATCTGTAAACTGCAGGGCATTAGCAAAACACTGAGCAGATGCATGTGATAAGACCGGTGTATTTTCCTGCTCCAGACAAAGCTATCAGTGAAGGAGTGACTCAAGCACAGTCAGGCTTCCTACAGAAGCTAAAAACTTTTTCAGATTTTGCAAAATCTGAGAATCAGACTTTTAACTCAACATTACAAAACACAGACTAACTGGGTGGTAGAAAACACGGGAACCTTGTCAGCTGCTGCTGCCACCAGCCACGAGAAGCCTGCGAGGGAGACCAGAACGGTCCCACAGGCAAAACAGGAGATACTGAGCAGATAAAGCTGGAGATGTCAGAACAGATTGCTCTCTTCGTGAAGTAAGAGGACTGCACTGTCCTGGAGGAGGACAGGACTGTGAAATCCTCGAGGCTTTGAGGCAAAAAAAGGATTTGAAGAAACAAGTGCACTGGGTGCAGGGGGTTTGAGGAAAAGCTGCTCAGAGCTGTGGAATGGCAACAGCTATGGAAAAAGGAGGTGCTTTCTGAAAGCTTTGGCTAGGCAAGTATCTGGATTGGGAATAAGGTATGTGAGGGGCTCCTGGGCAAGAGCTGACAGGGTTATCAGTCTTTTCTAGTCAGGCTACATTTAGGAGTCAGACTCCTACTCAGCACAGGACTACTCCTGCTTCTCAGAAAACTGCCCCTGTTCCTTCTGTAAGCTGTCAGAAATGAGGGTAACAGCCCTCATTTTCTGTCTTATCTCTAACAGGTGATTACCACTTGTTCTCTGCCAAAATAGATGGTGACTACTTTTGGGCCTAATCCCAAATCTGTCATAGACTGTAGGAAGAGACAGGTTGGAAAGAAGCTGGGAAGTCTCTCATCTAACCTCCTGCTCAAAGCATGGTCAACACTGAATGGAAAGGCTCTGTAACAATTGAGGGAAATATCTTATTTCAGATCAGCTCCTTTGTCTTCCTCTCATATAAACCTTGAGCTTGTTCTTACACTAATTCCACTTTCAAATTATTCTACTTTTGACTAGCTAGGCATATATATACATTGATTAGAGAACACAGAACAGTAAACCCTACAAATGAAAGGAAACAAACAGGATGCCGATGGTACGACAATATTTTGAAGATTTTTATGAGCTTCTTTATTTTCTTTATTCTAATATGCATAGTGGTCATCATAAACACTTTGGGCAAACTATTATTTCAGCAACTGTAAATTAAGTTTGTTTATGAGGCTTTTTAGATAAATTTCATCACATTAATACTAATTTCAGATTTATTTCAGGGAAATAATGGAAAGAGGCTAACTAATAAAACAACATATTGTAATTGGGCTGGAAAATTCACTAAATTTAGACTCTGTTTCACTCGGCAACTGAGCAATAAGGAACATGGGAATGGAAGTAGCCTGGTTTTCTCAGACAGCCCTGATTTTATTTTAACTTGAGTAATAACAATATCCAGCACAGTTTGAGTTGCACATTGCAGCAACTGTTAGATAATTTATGGCAGTCATGCAGAGGCAGAAGTTGATATGGTAAGGAGCTTATAAAGATTAACTATCTTCTGTCTCTTGAGATGCCCCAGAGAAAGCTCTAGTCTGCTGAAGAAGAGGAGGTAGCATTTTCTGGCAATTTATTATTATTAACAGACAGTCTCTGTTACTGTCCCCATTCACAGACATGTAAAGTTTCTCCTTCCTTGAGAGAAACCCACCTCTCGCTTGCAATGGGGTGTGCTCCACTGGTGCAGGCTGAGATTTGAACTGCTCAATTTCTTTTTTTGATTTCAGTTTCCTGGCACTTTTATTCCTGCCATTTAATTTTGTACAGTGTGTTAGGGAGTATGTTGGTATTTCTTGGTTTTGATACAGAAATTTATTTTCTGAAGGTAATTGCTGTTTTCTTCACTACAACCTGTGTAATCAGCAGTAAATACAATAAAGTGCAAAGACTTACATAGGGTAAAAGGATGGTATCACTGCTAACACCACACAAACTAATGAGGAACTGCAGTGTTATCCTAAGGTTGTTACTCCATTTTTCATTGTTGGCCAAAGCATTCCAGACATTTTCCATCTCTGGTCCAGGAATTTCATCTCCATACTGCAAAGAATCATAGGCACACATTCCTTGAAACATGCAGACTTCCAAACTAAAGTACGTTCTTTTAGAACATTTTCTAACACAAAAAAACCCCAGTGAAATGTGGTAAAAAGTTACAAAACAGTATTCTAAAAAGCTACCTGACAGATTTCAGGTTATAAACTTCATTTAAAACTATTTAGGGTCTGACCCACAGAGGGACTTATATCATAAGAGAAAATAAAAGTCTTGAGAACTGTAAATTCAAGTAATCCTAAAATTAAGCACGTTTTGTTTGATTAGTACAGACTGTTCCAGTCTGAAAATTCTGGTACTGGAGGGAAGAAATCGAAGTTTTACAGGTTAGTTTCTTTGTCTGACTTGTTTTTTTACCTTGGCTGTCATATACATGAGATTATTAAGAACCAGGGAGGTGGCCTCAGGTGAGCCCCAGCCATTGCCTTTTAGTCCACTTGTGACTGCTATTTCCCCATCCTTGTCCTTCAGTTCATCTTCCGGAGTGGTAGGGCTTGAGCCAGGGAGGAGCAGTCTGTTGTCTACCAGCTCAATGTTATGAAGCCATGGCAGCAGATAGGTAAGCATGATCTGCCTTCCATTTGGATGTGTAGTTGGAAATCGCTGGCTTACCTCTAAAATAATAAGAGTTGAAAAGGACAACATATTAATTTGTGATGGAAACCCCAAGTACACTGTTTAAATCACATTTCTGACTTTTGTTTGACTACCTAATGGTTTTTACCTTGCACACCACAAGCATAAAAAACCATGTTGTTGAGTTTCCTGAAGAGAAACATGGAATTAATGTTCAGTAATAACAAGCAATTGGTCATGTCTTCTGTCTGAAATCACAACTCAGTCTGGGCATAGAAACAGAAAGTCACCCCTTGTTACTGTGCCATGTATGCATTAAGTGAGGTGCCAATGTCAATAGAGAGGAAAAAGGATAATTCAGTTACTGGTGGTTACTCCAGAATTCCAAGAGCTTCTGGAGAATATACAAAAGTGTTCTGCAGATTACAAATGGCTCACTGGCCTCCAGGTTTCTAAGCAATAGTTTAAATAATAAGGCACTTATTATACTGAGTTTACCAAAAAATCTTGCATATATTGGGATCCTGCTTCCTGTGGGAATGTCTGTAAAATTCATAGCTGGCTGTCAGTTCAGGAATGCTTGTATACAGCACCTTATATAGTTTACAAAAAAAGAACTGGCACTGTAAGGCAAAGGGATTTGGAAAATCTGGGATAAGAAATACAGCTTCCTGCCAAAGTGAACCACATTATCTCTCTTTACCAGAATTCTTCTGTAAAATCAGTAGAGGAAACATTTCCTTTTTTCACTCATTGCCTGGTTTTTAAAAATCATGAAGACACACACTGTTTTCTCCTCCCTATGATTCTACATGTACAGAAAGGATGTCTCACTTGGACTGTAATATCCTGTATATCTGAGATTTTTTTTAAATGACACATTCATTACAGCAACATGAGCAGACAATAACAGAGATAACGAACAGCATTTGCTTAATGACAAATGAGCCATCAGAATTTCCCTACACCAGTTATTTATAACTCATGATATCTTGGGCACTAAGAAATGTAAGGATGATGTACTGTTCCTATACCCACACTCCAGCCCCTACAGACTGAGTAAAAACAACAGAAAGGGATTTTAAGAGCCAGTAAAAATTCCCACGATTACAGACATTTGCATTCTGTTATTTAAAAACTAGAGCAACACATAAGATTGATTAAACCAGACAGATATGTCTCAAAACATCATTGTTCCCAGGAATGGCCTCTCAGTGGGTGTATTCTGAATTGTTCTCCTGCAGGTCTCATTCTTTAACATTTTTCTCAGTAATCCTGAAAATATACATTTCTGGTAAAATTAAAAAATGCTGAGACATGCAGATGTGGCAAATAACAGAAGGTAGAGATCACCCAGAGTGATTTGAGTCATTGATAGAACTGGACAAAGGCAATCAATCTGCCCAAAGTTAAAGCCATGTTTATATAAAATGAAAAAATATATCCTCACAAGTATGATCTATGTAAATCCATGTGTAAGAAGAATCACATGAGAACCCACCATAGAGCTCACCAATGTCACTTTAACTCATTCAGGGCACTTGTAATTTCAAAGTTACCCTAAGATCACATAAGTGGCACAGAATCCCCAAAGAGGGTTTCTGTACTTTGTGCGAATACCTCTAGGAAATATAAATTGGATTCCTAAATCTGATTTGACCTGAACCAGAATAAAAACAGGTCAAGCTAAATTTATAAACAGAATTGTGGTTCAAAATTGTAGCAGTCTAGCATTTGTACAAAAATGTAAAGGAGATAATAAATCAAATAAATATAGGTACCTGAAAAAAGTGGAAGGGTAAGTTCAGGATACATCCTTGCTAGTTCGTATGAAAGAAGGGCAAGTGAGACACTGTAAAGAGGTGGCAATGGACCATGTGTCCCATACAAGATACTGCCTGGTCTTTGCTCAGCTACCTTTTTTGAATAAACAAAAAGCTTTGATTCAAGGATCTATAAAAGACAAAGGAAAAAAAAAAAGTAATGAGACAATAAAAATTAATTAAATCAGGAAATATCAGCATTTGAAGTTTAGCTATTAGAGAATGCCCTATATGTTTAAGAGTACATGCTCCAAATATGAAAGACATTATAACATTAATTTTTATATAACTATTAGTGTAAGCTTTTATAGCCAGGACAAAACCAATTGTTTATTTTCAAAACAAAAGTAATGTGCAATAAACAGTACTTCATAAGAAGTTCACCAAAAAAGTTTCCAAGGATAGGAGGAAAAAATATGTAGCTGATACATGCCTGCATAAGTTGCATGGAAATTTCATAAATCTCTCTGTTGGTGTCAGATGCCTTGAACAGCACCAAATTTAAAAGCGTCACGATATCAAAAGGATAGTTCCTAGAAGAATAAACAGAAGATTTCTGTGAATCCTAGTGAGGAATGCAGATTATATTCACTCTGATTTACTGTGTAATATCGTCTAAAGAGAATGTCATCTTTCTTTTTTCTCTTCTACCATCAGAATATGGGAAAGGGAGCTAAGGGAGCTCTTATGAATACACACTGCTTGATCAAAGGACCATCTGGTGAACAGGAAGAAAGAAAGGATTATTCATAATTACCTTAGGCTAATGCTTCGGAATGCACTGAGTTACCCACAATGAGAAATGCAGTACCTGTGTCTATGACTGTCAATTCATTTTAATTTATAGCATAAACTGTTTACAGGACAGGCTGACACCCATGAAAGAAAATGGGGAGCATGAAAATTTCCAGGTATAATGAATTTCTTAGGCCAAGCTGCAATTAAAACAGTCCATTTGGGCAAAAGACACTATCTCTGACGTGAACATTCTGAGCTATTAGACAATTCTATGAAAATTGTTTTCAAAGACTAAACCTGCTTCAAAAGACCTGCTTCAAGAAGTCTGCTATCTATAAAGTCAGCATCAATTGCAAGGTTAAACATTTCAAAGTGTTAACAAGAATACTGTTAGAGGAATAAATCCCACATCATAATATTTGGATTTGCACTAAACAGCTTTCTGTTTTCTCATGATGATTTGTAAATGCACTGATTGAATTGTGAACCCTCAATTTATCACCCCAGATGTCAGCTACAGTGCTCCTGGATGGCTGTAGGATGCCTGTTTGGACTTTTTAATATGGCAGATACATGTGTGGCATGGGACATTCTCGACAATTCCATATACCAGCTGCAAGCCAAGCTCTGTAATTGGCTCTTGTCCCTTCTACTGCTTAAAAAATAAACACAAAAAGAAAAGAAATGAAGGGAAGTGGCTTCTTTGTAGAAAGTTGGATGGACATCATCAATTGCTGCTCATTTTACAGGCAGTTTAACCAGTGGTCTCCTGATACATTTTGATAGATAAGAGAGCAAAAACTATCAACAGCTTTCAAAGAGTAATAAAAACTCCCAGCTGGCTAGAAAGAGGACTTTCCCTTCAAAATAAATCACGAAGATCATACTCTCAGATTTTACTGTAGGAACAGAAAAGATTAATTCTTAGGTCACAGTGGCACAGGTAACACAATTTGAGGAAAAAAGACTGGCTGAAACTGCTATGGGCCTGTGTTCATTAAAATAAAAACCCTGTTATCATAACTGAATTTGCAAACACAAAATTCCATTCATATTTTAAAAATCTCCATATAATTAAGTCTCTAATCTAGTTGCTCCTGTCAAGAACAAAAGTTTTGCAGGAAAACGATGAAATATAAGACTTATTTTGATTTTCCAAATCCCAATTATTTCCCTATTGAGCTTTCTCTATGCTGATCATACATCTTGCCAAATTATTTTTGTGAAGAGTTAATTTTCACATTTGTTTTAATAAGATGCAAATAACTGCATTATCTAATTTCTCTATAAATTTTGTCTTTAAAAATAAAAAAGGGATAGAATTTTATGAAGGCCTGACACAAAAGCAATATTTGCATTCATGTCTTCATGTAGCTTGTGCTTGCTCAGCATTAGCAGTAATGATGATACCAGTTGACAGGAAAGGAGCTAAACAAATCAAATGAAAGCCAGTTTAGAAAAAGGACATGACTTTCAAGATAATGACATGTCAAAATAATGACTTTCAAGCTATTGACATAGAAAACATTTTTCCTTTTATAAATTAAATTAAAAACCATGCCAAAACTTTTGAAACCAGATTTATGACCTACATTCAAATAAAACTGCTGCAGCTTTTTTTGTATCTTTCTGAGAAAAACAGCATGAAAATTCCCCAGATTTCAAATGTAACTATAGTAAGAACATATTCTACCAAGTACATCACTTTGTTTTCAGAATCATGAAAATCAAGCATTTGAGAAGAGATGAGTGTGACCAACAACTCATAACAATACAGTGAGCTCAACCTTCAGTTTTCTTTACATTTGAAAGTGTAGATTAATCAATTAATTAATACCTGCTTCCACACACAGTTGCAATGGCTTTGAAGCACCCAGAGGCAAGCTGGTATGATCCTGTGTAACAACGATCTATAGCCCAGTTGAAGAGATTGATTTGATCAGGATTCAGTTCTAGCAACAGGACTACAACCTCACAGCCAAGCTGGTGAACCTGAGCAAACGTCAAAACATGATTGATGGGGTCATATGTATGTTACTTCTCTAAAATTCTCAGAGCGACATGGGCAAAACAGGGCAAAAATGGAAAATTCAAATATGCAAGAAGAAATCAGAACATTTGTAATAAATTTATTTTAGGGATAGCGCAGTTGGAATGTGACTCAGATTTCAACACTTGAAAAAATGTATGTACAGATACTACATAAATGAAGTAAATTTTCCAAAATTAGGCACAACAACAATAACAAAAAAGCACAATTATTGCAAATTCTAAGATACTCGATAGGTGTTCTTGGGCAACTTCCTTTTACATCAATTAACTGACTTGCTAACTGATTTCCTACTGCATGTGAATTTCACAGAATGACAAACTTTCATGTTTATCCTGCTTTTGACTAACTCAGAAGCAAGGCAGACAAAGAAAAATACCTTTTACAAGTCTGAAAACTTGTATGTTTAATCCAACTACAACAAGCAATCTAACAACTCTCCCTACAGACTGTGAATCACTTAATCCTGGTACCACCACTGCTACAAACACACCACAGCTAAGGCTTGGAGTTCGTGTTCTTTCTGTACAGGCTAGTGCTGGTACACCAAACACTAAGGCCTATTAGTATTCTGTCACCAAGTGCAGGTGACTGCGTGTAGAGACTGCATATAACTTGCACATACCTTTATAGCTCTGTCCCTACCAACATTCCAAAATCCCATGCAAATTCTGAAGGATTTTCTCTGGAGCTATTAATTTTTTCTTTAAATTGTTCAACCATTTTTTTTTTCCTTAATCAATTACCATTTCCACAGCCTCTATCCTCTAGCTGCTTCACACACATTTATTTAGGTTCTGCTATTTACCTTTCCTTAGCAGAGTTATGTGTGCTGGTACGAGAATTTTAGGGACAACAGCAGGACAAAGAGCAAGATACCAAAAGGGGAAGATTGTTGTCTCTCTCTCCATTAAATATAAATCACCAGTCTACTCCTCCTTAACCAAAGAGGCAGTCCCATCTGCTACAAACACATAACTATGACTGTGTAGGTACAAAGTTGAAGCCCATCTTCACAGAAATGGAAATTGGCAAGAATAATCCATTACATGCTCTTTAGGAAGAAAAAAAAACAACCCACTTTACAAACTCTTTACTCACCCAGTACAGTGAGTAATTGTCCATCAGTGTTGCATTTTGGTCAGTACTTACACGTAAGTCTTGACAAGCCAGAATGTTATCGAGCCATTTGTAAAGATATCCATCGGGGGAAAGACCAACATTATCAAACACGGGTCCACAGCAGAGCACAGCTGACATGGCCTAGAAACACACAAAACCCCAGTTACACAGAAAGTAACACCACAAACCTTTCAGAGTGATTTGAGCCCAGGCTAACAGGACTGCCACTTGCTTTCTGTTTGGAGGGAACTATGGTGATAATCATAACAGCTGACTTCTAGAATTCAACAGTTATGTTGCTACAGATTTTACTGGATTCCAGATCATGCCCAAAGCATTTTGGAGGGAGTACTATGTTCAAGATACATTTTGTCATTTCACCCAGTATTCACAAATCAAGCTGCAAAAACAATTAAAATATACTCAGATGTTTCAATAGTACATTAACTGCAAAAACTGTCTTATAGCAAGTGGTGCACCTTATATAAGTACATAAGGTATAACTTTCCCAGCTTACTCATGCAGGGGAGCTGCAACTAGTTTTGCCACAGAAGTAGATTATTACTGAGCATGTCTCCAGGCAAGTGTGGGAGGCATTCCTGAGGTGTACCTTGGTACAGATTCAGTATCCTAAGGTACTGAATTGCAAGTACACTCAATTTCAGAGCCTAACATCTCCTTGCTGAATCTGCTAACCCATTAGTGAACAGCCAAGTAAAATTTCAAAATGCACTCTGGTTTTTAAAATCAGCCTTGAAAAAAAAGAATATATAACTTCAGTGCTATATTCTATGATACCACTGTACATTTATATATGAGCATACAAGTTTGCATCAAGTATGCCAATTCAAAATTGTTTGAAATAAAAGGAAATAGACCCCCCAACTACTTGTATTTTCACTGAAAGATTGATGTTACTGGTTTGTACAGAGAAACTTCAGTACCTTTAATGCACAATATTGGTATCTTGTAATCTGGTGATTTCTATCACTGTAACGGTCCAGTGGTGTGAACATAATACTGAAAGGGCCTGCCCACTGACTGAATAAGATGAACAGGTGATGCCTCAAGCTCTGCTGAGGAAAGAGAAATCTTCTGTGGTGAACTAAGTGAACAGAAAGAGAAATAAGTGTGATTTATTAATATTAAATAGACAATAATGTGGCACAATGATTACATGATTTTCAAATTTCTACAAAAAGGGAAGGGTTTTTAGATGCTCAACGTACACTTACTCCAAAGTATCTAAGCTCCTTTAAAAACGATAACCAAGAAAGTAAGATGTGTCTTATTCCTAAGAACCTTCAGTTCTAAATTAATGTGTAGTTATACAAACATGCACAGCTGACTATGGAAAAGCATTTAAGAATCTAATTATAAAATCAGGGTTTTTCACTGCCTCCTGCATTTCTTTAGTGGCAAATATTAACTTGGCTTTTCCAATTCTTTAAATTTGAGCCTAAACAATACATGTGTCTTACTCTAATACAGTAATGGGTAGCGACAACAAATAAAAGAAACTTGGTGGTTCTTTGTTTATGACGAATATGTGGTATATATTCTGAAGAGATGAATTGCCTGAGCAAATGAAAAAAAGCCTCAGACCTCATCTTCCAGTAATTGCACTGAGGCCTTTAAAACAAAGGCTTTTTTTTTCCTTTTTTGCTAATGTAATTATGTTACATTTCTGAAGCGATATTGCAATATATAAAAAGCATGAAATCAACTGGATAAATCTTTGTGATACAACTGGACTCAGGTAATGTGGGATACTGTCTCAACACCTTGGGCAAGTTTTTCACTGGATTTAATATTGCACATTGTCTGTACCTACTTGTATTTTTCAAGGCCTGTCTGAATTTATGAAGAGTCTGACAATCAGGTCAGATGGGAGAAAATAAGGCCTTGTGCCAAAGAAATCCAAAATCCCTGGAGGTCACAGACAATTTCTTTGCTAGGATTTTAAAGAGGTGATTCTTAGACATGACTATTACAAGCTTCATCAAGTTTTATTGGTATTTTTATTTCACTCTTAATAGACTCATGAACACTTTTTTCCTACATTTCCACCTTCATTATATGAAAATTCACAAGCAATGAAAAAAGCACAGACAAAAAAAGAAACAAAAAATTACTTTTTCAATACCTATATTAAATGCATAATTTAGCTCCATACCTGGAACACACTGAATCAAGTTGGCAATCATTGCACTGAAATGTGCTCTCATATCCTTAAGTATCTCCACTTCTTTATCATTTTCAGCCTCCAGAAGCATGCGAGTCAGATCAACATACTCTAAGAACAAGGCTCCAAGGGCTAGTGTATCTCTTTCTAAGGCTCCATTTGTACTAGCATAAAGGAAAGTTGCACATTAATATAGAATAACTGAGTAGTTACACTACAGTTCGCTGCAGAAATACATGCAAATCTCTCTATATCTGATAGACCACACAATTCTTCAAAGAATATACTGACATAATCTCAGTGTGGCAAACACTGAAAATCGTATCACGTAAAATATCAATATTTATGATGAGTGATAGTCCTACCTGTCACTTATGACACCAGCATCAGCAAGGAGTTCAAAAATTCGCAGTAGCTGCAGTCTTAGCAGATCTCGTCGTTCTCGACGTTTCTTGTTCTTGGAATTTAAAATAACAACCATATTTATATACACAGGTGTACACAGTAAAAACTAGTAGCTTCAGAAATGCCAGTATCGTAGTGAAATTTAAGAATTCCAGTTCTGGAATTTTCTTCACAAAGGAACCTGAGTACTTTTGGGTATTGCACTTTAACGTTGTGCTTATACATCAACAAAGAACTGTATATGATCAATTTTTTGTCTTTGTAACTATTCTTGAAAAGATTGTTAACAACTGCCTTAGTACTTATGGAAAATGTAGAAATGAAATACTGAAATACTGGATAAAAATAACTAATGTTCAAGGTTCCTGTACCAAACCCCCATGCTATCTTCAGGTAACAGGGATGTTCACGTCAGTTCAGTGTCATCGAGTTTGGGTGCTGGAGGCACTTATAGTGCAGAATGTATATCCAGACCCAAGGAAGGGATTATGTTAGTGATTAGCCATTCCTGAACTTGGCAATGCTGCAGCGCACCATCACTCACATTCAAGTGAGCTCCTAGCAGACACCACTCCAGTCCAGTGATGGCTGAGTAGACCGCAGGGGTTTTGCCCACAGGAATGTACTCCTCCCACAGAACAGGACTGCATGGCTGTTAACTGGCTCATTGTATCTCACTGTGTTCTAGAAAACTGTCCTTTCTGTCTCCTGTCTTTCCTGGAAAGATGCGGATGCAACAAGGCCTGTTCTTTGCTGAAAGGCTAAATTGACTTGTTTGTATTCTGTATCTCCCCTGATCAAGAAAAACATGAGAAGGTAAAAAAGCTGCTGTTGCACTCAAAGGAACTCAAAGAAAAGCTCAGAGAAAATGCAGATTTTGCTCTTCAAAACTGAGCAATATTAAGATCCAGGACCTATCTCTTCTAGGACTCTGGCTCTATCCATGGCCAGCAGTAGATGTGGGGGAGAATAAAATGACGCTTTGTCTGGTATTCTGACCCAGAACCGGCAGAATTGCAGCATCCCAGCCAAAGGTTTTATTCAAATAATTATGCCATTTGATTTGTTCTATTCAGAGCCCTGTTTTTCTCCTGTTACACCTTTAAGGCTCCAAGAAGCATATGTAGGGAATAAAGCAGTTTCATTGTAATACAGTATTTACCAGACACAGCTGCATCCTGCAGCAGTGTCAGAGGTGATCTGGCAAGCTCCGTGCCAGTGCCCACAGGGCGGATCTTGTGTAATGTCCATTTTGGTTTACCCCTGCAGCTCTTGGCCATGCTGGGAATTCTCTTCCTAGTCATAGCATATGTTCAAGGACATTGTTTCTGGTGGGTTGGACACCTGCCTGCTGACATGACGGCCTGCTGTGTTCTCTACAGCCACACAGCCCATACAGTCATTCCTGGGTTTCCAGGTGGCACTGCTTGGAGGAAGGCATCCCATTTATTCATCTCAGGAAAAATACAGGAATTAATGTTGCAGTCTCTTGTTCTTGTATTCCTCTACTGACAATTTCATGTGCTAAATTTGCTCTTACTGCATACAGTAAACCTCTGAATTCTAGCAGTTCCTTTCCTGAGGGTACACTGGATATGTCTGTCTCCAGAAAAAGCTTTTCAAGTCTAAGTTGTCTTAAATGGTGCACAGACAAAATGCAGAGGCAAGTGGCTGAATAAGGCGTATTAATCCACTTCTGCCCAGTATCAAAACAAGTGACCTTCAAATCAGTGACTTCACAGGGATGGAGGCCACACAACTGAATTGAAGTGTGAGACAATGCAGAATGGAAATGATTGTGGATATTTACCAGACACAGAATTATTAAGAATTGTCCAGGAGCCATCTCAGATTTCTATCTTGGAGCCAGATGGAATGGTCCAAAACTGAGTCAAGGAGGGAGAACTGAGCAGGACTTGAGTCCAGTGCTGAAGCTCTCCCCATGGCTTTTCTGTTTAGCTGCATAGACACATCCTGGGACTAAACTGTCTACTGAGGCTACAGATTTTATCCCCAAAGGTTTTTAGGAACACAGAAGTCTCTCTTGTGTGGATTGGAAGATCTGTCAGGAACCCCTCCAGCACTACTTTTTCTTGAAACAAAAGAGAGTACTTTAATGAGGGTGAAAAATGAAAACTCTGATGAATTTGTTACTTAACAGATCATACTTAGAAAGAATCCTGTGCCATATGATCCAGGCTAACCCTGCCTGAGCAGGAAGGTTGGACCACTTTGGTCCCTTCCAGCCATTCTGTGATTCCATGAAGTTGCAGTAGATGACCCTGCCTGTCCTGAAAATAAAAGCACATCTAAACACTGCTACAAAGTGTGCTTGTAGCCCAGATGTGTTAAAGCGCGGGGGTTTTTTTCAGATAGTGAACGTGAATTTCCAATATTTCCAAGTTCTGTATCAGGAGGTTCCACGTTGGATGGGAACTTTTTCCTCAAAATGGAATTCTATGTTGTACATGTCAGGTCACTGACAGAATTTAAATTAAACTAGGTTTTAATAGATTAATTTTAAATTATGCAATTAATAAAACTCTTGTTGCACACAGGGCTTTATTTGCTAGTTAGTACAAAATATATTCATATTTCAAACAGACAGAGTTACTACTTTTAAAATAATTTTTCATTTAAGAAAAAACAAATACATTTGATTTTTGCAACTAACCTCTGGTCTTCTTTCTAGGGCTTCTTTCATTAGTGGATGGAGTTCTTCTACTAATTCCCTAAATTAAAAAACATAAATACTTGTAAACAAAATCTAATGTCCTTTGAAAAGCATAAATGTTTTATCTATCCAACATATAAAAATGAAGCTCTAAAGTGCAAATAAAAAATTAAATATATACTTAAGTTACAACAAAAATAAAGCACTTGTATTAGAGGCAAATAACTGAGAGTATGATAAGTGGAGAAGTACCTGAAAACAAGGGAATTTGTTCTTCCAAATCCTAATACAAGTGATTCTGTTATTTCTATGCTTTCAAGTCTCATCAAAGGAACTAGCTGCTTTAGTAAGACTCCAACAGATGGAGTTCCAATAGCCTAAAATATATTAAAATATTGTTGAATTTAATTGTCAGGATATCAACATTAAGTAAACACAATTTTTTTACAAACAAACATTGTCTGAGAATCAATACATATTTTAAAAACATGCTGGAATGATTTTACTATTATGGCTATCAATCCACCAGTCTAACTGGATGTCTGCTACCTGACAATCATCTCAATAATGCCTAACATGTAAATACATCTGGGAAATCTCTTTGCTTTAGTTCAGAGTATTGTAATTTACTTGATTTGTTGTTTCATTAAAATATTCCAGTAACTGCATTTGTGGAGTTACTTCTCCTCTCAGGTTGCTACTACTTGAAAGTGTACTTTATATATTATCATTTCTGACAGGCATATATCCAACAGGAATACAATTTGCATTCAGAAATTTGCTTTATTGCTTAAAGTTTTAAATTCACAAATTGGAGTGCTCGACATGGAAAGAAAGGGGATGACGAATAAAAGTTAACTTCAAAACACATGTCCAGACCTTCTATATTTTGAATGCACATCACCCAGAATGAAAAAAAAATAAAGCAATATATTGAAAATACCATGGCTTTTGCCAAATATTTATCAACACATCATATCATACAGATGTTTTAATTGTTAATTATGTGTGTTAAGTAGTTTGCATATATCAAAATATTCCCTAACTGAAATACTTTCACGAGGATAGGATTTTGCATGCGGATGCAGCTTAAAATTCTCCTAAACCAATAGCTAACTTGTAAGAGGTTGCATCACCTTATTATCGTAGTTCATTGTTCCATCAGGGGTGGTAGCCATGATCTCTGGTGTTGAAGCACGCAGGTGTCCTGGGCTCATAATACTGGGTTTTGCTACTCCAAAACACAGAATAAGGTAGTTTCTCCACAGAGTAACATAGTTGTCTCCGCTGCTTGCTGTACTTGTTTTCTTTGCATTAACAGGAATACTAGAATTTAAAAATAAATTATAATTATTAAAATGATCTTCTCAGTCTTAATTACAAGTACTAAAGTCTTAATTACAGTATTTTAAAATATTTTAAGAGAGAATAAAATGCTATGTATCTACCAGCTGCAATTCAACATGACACGATACACAGGAAAAATCAATGAAGGTCGAAAACTGAAGTTTTCCACCTTGCAAGTTGCAATTATGAAACTCAAACCTGCATGGCACCAGTATCTGTGTGGAACCTTGCAGGATGTGTGGACTGATACTCAAACACGAGACCAAAGAAAAGCTTATATTAAAATCACACAGCTCATACAAAAGAAAGCGAAATGCAGATTGCCACTTACTTCGGATCCACAAGAGGCATTATCAGCTGTAGCCTCGTGAAGGCGTATGGCCAAGCATAGCTGAGAGCTGTAGGACAGTGCTTTGGTAGATTCTCCTGCCTAAGGAAACTGAAGAGGCAGAGAACCCATGGGTCTTTAACGGACTGTGCAAAAATCCAGACATGGGAAGGACTTTTCACATCATAATGGCTATTTACTAGGACAGCATTCCACTCCACCAGCCACTGCAAATCCACGCTGTGTGTTAACGGGATTGTTGTCTATGGAGAGAAAGGATAAATTAACACTCCTTCCTGTACTAGTCAGAAACCAGGCACAGAGGCAACACATTTGCTTTCCTTTATTATTAATGAACAGAAAGCACAAAATTCAAACCTTGGCCTCTAGAAACTGCAACACCCAAACCCAGGTGCTGCTATTTCAGACAAATTTCCTAATTCCTGTATTATGAAGTCAGAAAGTCTCTTTCTTGCTCAGTTTAGAGGGACCCAGCCACTAGTTTAATGTCCTTTTCTGTGCTGGTTTTGGCTGGGGTAGAGTTTATTTTCTTCACAGTGACTGGTATGGGGCTGTGTTTTGATTTGTGCTGAACACAGGGTTGATAATGCAAAGATATTTTTGCTATTGCTGAGCAGGGCATGCACAGAGCCAAGGCCTTTTCTGCTTTTTGTACTGCCACATTGGTGAGGATGCTGGCGGTGTTTGGGAGCCTGGGAGGAGACACAGCCAGGACAGGTGATCCCACCTGACCAAAGGGAGATTCCAGACCAAATGACATCATGCTCAGCATACAAGGGGGGAGAAGAAGGAAGAGGGACGTTTGGAGTGAAGACATTTGCCTTCCAAAGTCACCGGTATATGTGATGGGGCCCTGCTCCCTGGAGATGGCTGAACACCTGCCTGCCCGTGGGAAGTGGTGAAATAACTCCTTGTTTTGCTTTGTTTGCAATTCAGAGTTTTCACCATCCTAGTTAAACTGTCTGTATTTCAACCCTCAAGTTCTCCAGCTTTTACCCTCCTGATTCTCTCCCTCATGCCCCTGGTGGGGAAGTGACTGAGCGGCTGTGTGGTGCTTGGCTGCTGCCCAGGATTACTTTTTTAGGAATCCAACATGTGGCTCAAACCCACAGCCCTGGAAAGAGCACTCAGTGTGGCAAGGACCATTTGTTGCTTTAAACTTAGTGAGGCTGAAAAGTGCCCCAAACTGATTCTTCCTGCCCTTTGGAAATGGGCCTTTCACTAATCTCTAGGACAACATGCAAAATCAGTTGTCTTACGTATCAGTTCTTCTACTGACACTTCTTTATTTAAAATGCACGATCTCTGCTTCCTCTGAAGCATGTCAGACACATCAGGCCCCTGAGAGAGCGAAAGGAGAGATTGACCCCAGCTGTGAATTACTCTGGAGCTTACACTCAGGTGTGCAGGCAGGGCCACTTTCTGAGGACACAAGGGAGCTAAAGCTTACTCCCTTCTCAAACAGATAACAGCAGTGAGTGACTATCAAGTGCCTCCAGCATTAGGTGGTGCTAGTGATAAGACTTTCTCAACTGTTCTTTTTTCTGTATGCAATATCTTCCATATCCATAATGTGATTACTTTCATGGAACATATTATCTGGGACATTGTGGAGCCTTGGATCTCTTGGGTAGATGGCTGGAGCCTTAACGCTGTATGATCTCTTTGATTTTTAGCAGTATTATTTTTAGTATTTCATGTCTGATACTTGTTATGTAAACACAAGCAGTAACAGTAAAGTAGTACTTACTGAATCTGAAACAGCCACATGAATAAAGCTTTCAAGAATAGAAGAACTCAACTGATCCATGACATCAATCATAGGTCTGTCATCATCCTGCATAACACAGAAAATACAAGTTTACTGCTCTCCTGACCAAATTATTGCCCTTCTTATGTTTCTGGGATATGTAACAGAAACAGCTGAAAATTATGACATGAATCTGAAGTAGCTAAAAATATTCATTGTTAACAATGGGTACATTTTGTCTGTTTCAAATTGATCTCAGAACTAAGTCCAAGCTGTGGTTTGAAACAAAGTTAATTTGTGGCTATAGCTCACTGCTTAGGAAACAAAAGCACATATCAGAAAATCCCAAACGACTTTGGATAGCTGGTATCAAAAGACTGAAAAATTAGCTTACTGTTTATTGAAGCATTCCTTTGCCATGAACACACATATTTGTGTTCTTAGGCATTGAGATGGCTCACTGAGCTGTGACCGCCAGTACACAACATGACTCTCCATATTTCTGTATCCATTAAAAAGACTTAGAGATCTTAACTATAGAAGGAAAATATATGTGAATGATCTTAAAGGTGTCTTATGCTGTGGGTTTTTTCACCCACAATGGTATGCCACAGGAATGGGTTTCATTTCCCATGTAAATTTATAATCTTGACAATACAAAAATGACCCATGCAGTAAAAATGGTTTACAGCGTATTTTACATTCACATCACTCCAAGAGAAAATAGAAGTTGCTGTACATTTTCCTTCAAATGCTTATACAGGGTATTTGCAATTCATGTTACACTGTTAAGGCCACAGAAATGTTTGCAGTGTTAAGGCAAATAGAAATAGTAAGCTGAGATCAAATGGTTTTTTATAAACTAAGTGTAGACCTGCTACACCGCAGCAATTATGTTAAAAGCAGCTGTAATCACAGTTTTGAGCTTTATCTTTGGGAAACTTTAACTCAAAGTTCCAGAAGAGAAAAATCCTACCTCTGCCTGGCCAAGGGCCAAGAATAAAGAACGGATTTCTCTGAGGATTAGAACAGCCAGTTTCCGTGTGGCAACCTGGAAACTACACAGCAGAACCAGCGCAAATCCTTCGACTGCGTGCAGCACGTTAGAATAGGGGCTCCTTTCAGACTGTATCCTGTGGCTGGATCCGTTTGGTATCAACTGTAGAACAGTGCAAGGGGGGAAAAATGGAGTGGTGGTGTTTGCAAACCAGGTCTCCAAGAAATATTCTATCTAACTAGGACATATACAGACACACATATACATCAAAATGAAGAGGCCATGTAGATGCCAGACTGGGAAAATTGACATATTCTCTCAATCAGGTTTGTTCCTTTAAGTTACCTTGTTCCACAAAAGCAATGTGTGAGCAGAGTCCTTTGAACAAATCCTTCCCTCTAATTTTCAAGTGATCTACCCACTTTTTGTCATCCTCTGCTAAAAAATTAATGAATAAATCAGATGATGAACGCCACACATTTTCTACTCCAGACAACATGTCCTCAGGTCCTTCTTTGGTCCTGCAGCAGCCAACACCTTAGGTAGGTGGCCTCTAGAACTGAACCCCACCAGTAAAGTGTAACAATATTTCATGAAAAGTATGTGAGGATCTCTCTTTTCTACATTTTTATGTACTCCTGTTATTACCTCTTAATTAATGGTCCTCTGTGACATAAAACACACATCTTGTTTGCCCAAAGGAAAACACACTCAGTGTGATTAGTTGAGGAGATAAGAAGCCTAAAAATCATTTCTCATAGTGAAAATATCTGTGGGACAGTGCAGACGGGAGAAGCAGGAGAAAAGCCGTTCAGTTCCCAGAAATGTTTGTAACACATGGAGACAGCAGGCTATGGTAAAAATCAGGTTCTTTGATGTTTCTGAATCAACCAAGGGAAAAGAAGATGTACTTCACTCTTCACAGCATTCCCACTAGCATTATCAATCTGTTTCAGCCCTGGGAAAATGTCCTTCTGCCACATCTACATACACATATTTCACTTTACATGCTTTTGTTGATGTGCATATTTTAGTTTGGCATGCATTTTCTTATGTTGCTCAACAACAACATCTGCTGTATTACACAAGAACATGGCTGTCCTCAAAAGACACATGAACTAATTACCTAAAAAAAATTTGCCTAGTGAATTCTTCTCAGGTGAGTAAATACAAAACACACAAACCACGGCGGCATCAAGGAACATAATTTCTGCCGTCAATTAGTAAAAATATTAGGACACAGATCTCTTGATTCCTTACCTCTGCAGATCTGGTTTTGGCCTGCTCAGAAGCTTTTCCTGGAGTGTGTATTACAAGCTTCCATTGCGTAAGCAACTGTAGTAGCAACTTCAGTGAAGTATCAAGAAGGGTATGATGCATATCATTCACTTCACGTAGCAGAAAATTAGTGAAACCAAAGAGTACATCTTCCCGCCAGTCAACAAAGTCAACAAGTAGGCCCTGAAGAGAATTCTGTGCAATGTGTCGAAGTTCATCATCCATATGGATGGACAGCCTGCAAGTAAAAGTAAATGTCAGATAATAAAAGATATAAGGAGTGTTTCTCAGTACATGACAGCAATGGAAAATTCCCACTGACAGTGGCAGATGATGCTATCATGGTTTCATTATTACTGACCACAATTAACATCCTTGACCTGTTTTCTATATTGTAATTCTTGCTACTGCAGAAGATATTAATGGATCCAAAAGATGTGTGCTCCCATCCTAAAACAGGGGATCTCTAAAGTACATAATTTGGCAACTTTTCTCAAACTAAGTATATTTTTTATTTACGCATGACTCAATAACTTCCATGTAGGTATGATAATAAAAAGCTTGTAAATAAATGCATAATTTCAGAATTTATGTATTCATTTTTTAACATTAAATATAAAAATAAAAGAACAGCAACAGGTCAGCCAACAGTTAAATCTTTAGCCAAGATGCAAATCACAATTAATGAAAGCAAATCTTCAAAAGAATTAAAATGAGGCATTTGAATTAAAAAATGCTTTATGTTTTAAATAACTTAGGATAGGGAAAACAGCCTCAGGACTTTCTATGCTTTTAGAAACACAAAGGAACACCCTCAGAATCCTTCTGAAAGATGGTGACATTTCCGATCCCATTTTCAAATTTTATTTTCTTCTTTAAATGCATCACGTTGAAGTCCTTCTCAACAAAAAAAAAAAAAATCACTTTTTTTTTGACACAGAAATCATCAAATCACTGCTATGTTAGAAGTTGCTACAATAAAGTAAATTCTGATTAGTGTGCTCTGCAATTTTTGGTTCATTGCCTTTATGATGCATTTTGTTTTAATTACCCACGAGACTGTAATTTTCTGCAGTGTGTTAGAACTCATTTTCAAAGTATTTTATCTACATTTAATCTACACAGTTGAAAAGGAGGACTCATTATAATGAAATGGACAGAAAGTTAGGAGAAAAAAACCCAAAATAGCAAATGGAGTGGAACCAAAGTCCATTCAGTTGGAAGTGTATGATGAGATGCGGTTCATAAAAAATCTGGTTCACTATAGTTGCCTAATTTGGAGGCAGGGGACATTTTATTTAAGCGAAAAGAAAACAACTGCCATGAAAATTCACCCCTGGCGAGTATGACTCCAAAAATAACTGTTATGCTTTAATAACCACGTGACTTTATATATTTAGAAACACAGTATTTTGTTGTGCTAAGAAATGATCATTTTTGTCTCCCTTTTGGGCAGCCAACACCAGATAAACAAGCAAAACCTTTTGAGACCACAATTAAGTCATCCATGAAATGACATTCACAATGACACAAAAGCAATAACAGTGAAGAGGATACAAAAGACATCTCCTAAGCCCAAGTTAGTGCCCAGTGGCATTATCTAACAAAATGAAATTCAAATTGAGCATAAGCATGCATCTCTGTATTACCACTGCATGACAGGCAGTGCAGGAAGCAAGTAAAAGTTTGTTTGCACTTGAGTCAGTTTAATTTAAGACCTACTCAGTAATTTGTAATGAATGGTTGCAGTGGGCAGTGAAAGGGCAAAAGGTACAGTATATACTTGACATCTGCTTCATGGTTTATAATTTGAATACAGCTGTCTTGGAAAAAAGTCTAGCTGCTGACATACGGACTCCTGAAAACCACCGAACGACACATCTGTTGAAAGCATGAAAAACTCAAACCAAACCGTGAATGCAAGAACCAATTAACTGAAAGATATAACTTAATCTCTTGTGAAAAGAAAATATTTAACAGCTTTCTATCTCAACACCACAGACCCACAGAAATCCCTGGCAGAACAGCTTCTAGGGTTCTTTTCAAAAAACAGGGAGAAACTGAAACGTTGCCTTTTCTAAGTTTGTTATCCTTGTATTGAGTCTAGTTTCTGATCCAGAACACACAATATTGTAATGCAGAGTTCTCCAGAACTGCAGATGCTTACCTTCTGGGTCTAGACTTTCAAAATTGGGAGAAATAGTCAGTCTGGTCTCAAATAAACATGGGACAGTATACAGTACATAGCAGCTCTGGTGCTGGGGCGTTCTGGTGATTTACTTTATGTCTAGGCCAGGTATTAATTCTTTAAATAGTTTATTACTTCCTTCTCTGAAGGTATGTTTTTGAAGACAGTTTTCAGTTCATGCTGTCACAGGCTAAAGAGACCTAAGTTTTACAATTCACGTATCTTTTCCCCCTTGTTCTCTGGTCAGCCTCTTCTTCAACTACAATGCCCCAGCTCGCATGCTGTTCTCCAAACCAGACATCCTTGATATTGATTAGACCAGAAGAACTTTTCAGAAAACCTTCTAGACGTATACATGTGAATTAGGTCTTTTCACAGGAACATCACTTCTTTGTATCTGTTCAGTTTGTGATCCTGCTCTGCAATACTGAGAACCCAGCCAGTTGTTTCAACACCACTCTATATGTCTTTCGAACCATGAACTATTTGTTAAATGCTTTCCAACCTATTATGTACCTACCTATTTTATCTAATTTGTGTTTGCCTTGCTTACACCTAGGAATATGACTTAAAGCACTACCAATGTCTCAAAGATGCTGTAGCATGAGTAAACGTAGCAGAGAACAGATTTCCAAAGTTCACCTTCTTGAGGAAAGGCTGAGCATGTAATTGCTTCTGAAGTTGCTCTAGAGAAGCTTCCCTCAGCTCCTTTTGACATCTCACTTCTTTTCATTTCTTTCCAGTCAGAGTCAGACACCTCAGCAAACTTACAGCTTGCATTGTCCCAGCAGGTCAATTACCCAAGAAATACCTAGAATCACGGCTGACCTTTTCTGAATGAAGTTTGCCAACAGAACAGAGATAGACCAGTGGTTATATTGACAGCTGTGAGACTTAAGGAGGGTAGCATTAATTTATAAAGAAACTCACACTGGTCTCCAGATTTTCTTAAGAGTAGTGACAGGTCTGACCTGGACAATCCTGTGAATGAAGAGCTGTGACCTGAATAGATACATGCTTTTTACCAGCTCAGTTAAGGCCATTAATAAGGATAGAACTCTAGCTGAAATATTGGATTAAAGGAAAACATGTCCTTTTAAACTTCCCTTAAGCAGAATTGATACTTGTTTAACAAGGTATCTGTATAATTTAATAATGTAATGATTTAAAACAGCCTATAAGTGATTTATAGCAGACAATGTGCATGCAAGGAAATCAAACTGGCCATGGACTGCAGCACACCTACTGCTGGCTGATGATTTGGCTTGTTTGGCTCACTGCACTCCCCACTACTACCAGAATCAACTGTTTCACTGTTTTAGCACATCACTGGGAGTTAGTTGTTCATAGAGCAGAAAAAACTGGTTTTGTGTGTAGCCTTCTCGCTCTCACATCTGTCCTTCCCTCATCTGTGATGTTTGAAAAGCAAGAACAAAGCAACAGAACAATAAAGAAAAGCAAGAAAGTTTGCTTTGCCACAGTTACCTGAAAGCAATATGCTGCAAAGCCCTCTTGGTTCAATTTAATACCCTAATCCACTTACATAAAGAACACAAGCTGGAACCTTGGTCTTGGATACTTGAAGTGAAATGTAACAGACTTTTCTGTACTGAACAGCACCTTTTATCATAATAATTTACCACAAGTCACTGATTTGATGTCCTGAAACCTAAGTGGTGAGCAGTCATGTCACAGACTACCTTGTTCAGTGAAGTCTAGTCAGACAAATTAAATGAAGGGATATAATATTTTTTTAAACTTATATTTTCTTTATTTATGGCTAATAATAATAATAATAATAATAATAATAATAACAATAACAATAATAATGTAAAAAGGTTTTTGTAATGTTCCCCATCTAGCACATTCTGTTTTACCAAAGAGACATGTGGGAATCATAAATCAAAATTAAACAGGTATCTCCATGTTTTTCCACTACATAGAAAAGATGTTTTCATCTGTTAATCAGAATGCTGTGATGGTTAGAAAACAGTAATAAGTTGTGACTTTCCTGAATAATAGTGAATATCATGCAACCTACATACTGATGGGAAAGACTTCTGGAGGACGTACCAACTTTTTCATAAAATTCTGAACCATAATAAAACCACAAAAACTATAAAAAGATGCTGGGACATCTCCATCTAATTCATTAAGAGCAATTTACTTTTCCTAAGCATATATAAAAAGAAACAGTTACATATTCTGTTACATATTCTGTGGCTCAGCTTTTCACACTTCCCCTGGAGCAGTCATTCATTGCTTGTACATCTCACCTTGCCAGCAAGTCGATCAACTCAAGTTTTGACATTCCATCAGGAAGTAATCGAGGAATAGCAGCAACACATGTTCTGAACAGATCGATTTTTGGTTTTCTTTCACCACTGAAAAATTAAAACAGAATTTTGACTAAGCTTAAGAAGGAGTTGTGTTACATGATCCACCTCTGAAGTGCCAGAGGCCTACTAAGAACATCAGGATGGACTGGTAGACACTATAATGATCCTTTCTAAGAAGGAAACATGAATACATTTTTCCATTGAATAAATGGTTTTGATTTTGACATTTTTCATGCACCATATCTATACATTATTTGAAAAATCAACTATCAATGATTTGTTTGTTTCTCTCTGAGAGGAACTGGCATGCCTATAAAAAATGGAGGTATAATGTAGGGGGATTCCTCCATCAAGATCAGCATTTATATGATACAAGCTTTGGATAAGGCAGTGAGGAAAGAGTTGGGGTGTTCTCCATCATAGTGCAGCTATATTTCACCAGTTGTATAAAGCAAATAGGAGGTGTGTAACAAGTTCAAATAACACAACTGAAGATCCAGAGATTTTCCCCCAACAGAGGACAAGCCTATGGAAAACCATTGTGATACATTTTTATACTGAAAAAGGTGTGTAATTTAGAGGTAGGAATGGCCAGAGAGCTTCTGTTGATCACTGCCAGAGATAACAGCATTTTGGCAACTCTTATCAGCTAGAACATGTTTTAGCAGCCCTAAGGGTGTTCTAATCTGTGAAATGGCACAACTGTTCCCTAACAGCCTGCAAAAGTCATTAAGCACAAAGTTCAGCATGAACCAAACACTAGGCTGGAAGTCCATGAGTTTTCTAAAAGTAGCTCAAGTTTCAGCTGTTGCTTATTTTCAAAACAGATGCAGTTGTTTTCTGACTTGTTTTCAACATTTTTGCAAAGTCTGCAGATTAAATAAGTCCTTCAGATAGACCCCAAAGTGTGGATTTTTTTTTTTTATTTGCTCATTTCTATCTCAATCATCTATTATCTGATGACGGAGTGTAGAGGAAATTACCAAAGCATAACAGCATTTCAAACTGTGCAGTCTTTCCCACAATATTATTAATTATTAGCCTGTAACATGCTTTGGAAGGATCAAAAAAATAAGGTCCTATTAAGAGGCCATATTATAAACACACAGAAAAAGACCGTTCCTCTTTTAATATGCTTCAAATAGAGCTAGAAAAGAGTGAGAGGGGAAAAAGAGACACCAAGAAGCATTTTCAGCTGCTTAACACCACACTGAAATGGAGTGACAAAACAAAAAATGAACTTAGTTTTCCTGCACCCCGGTCCATTGCTCTGGTTACTCTGTCTCCCCACCCAACAGAGGACTTTGCATTTGGGTATTTTATTTGTGTGTCCAGTCACAGAGAAAGCTGGATGCAATGCAGTCTGAAAGAAGATTTTCTGTACTCATTATTTCAGTGAGTACACTGAGTAGAGTTCAGTAAGTATAGAAAAAGGCATAAACTGATATTAGACTTACTTAATTCAAAGATTAAAGGAAGTTTTGTAGTTAACACCCTACTTGTCAGCTTGAATATACGTTACATGAATAAAATGTTGACATATTTTTAATTAACTGTCTTAATGATACAGTAAGAAGAAACTATATTCATGATCAATTACCCCTGTCTCACTGAATCTGTACTCTAACAGATAGAACTTGAAAGGTGTCAGCAACTGACTGGAAAAGAAGTAAAATACAACATCTCACTGAGAATTTGATTATGAATAAATCCATTTCAACTATTATCACTAAAGCAAATACTAGCTGTATTAATAACTACTGCAAAATCCTATATTTTTACAGTTTTAAACATTAAAGTGCCATTGGGAATTTTATGCGCAGGCAAACCAAGTCTTCCTTGATGACTTGAAATGGAAAATGAACTTTGCAGAGTTTCCTCACACTCAGACCCTAGTGAGGGCAAAGTTTGTACATTTCAAATGGAGACTTGTAAAATAGTAGTTTGAGAGGAAACTCTTCTGAAGGCAAATGAGTAATTATTTATAAATATAAAATCTGTGGGTGCTCTGTGGCTTATCAGCTGTGCTCAGAAAAGTAGCAGGAGAAGATCCAGACCTCAGGCTCAAGTTTCCAGTTCACCATCTGAGCTATCAGGCAGAGCATGTGAGGGAGGCAAGGGGAGCCTTTGAAGTACTTGCAAGGACAGGTTTGTGTTTTAGAAAAATGGATGCCCAATTCTAACTAAATGTTGGAAAGTAATTATAACCAGTTTTGAAATTCATATCCCAGTGTAGGATGCAAAGGATGTTTCTTACTCAGGATTTTAATAAGACCCTCCATATTTGTATTTATTACTTCAGCAATAAAGGCTAAAAGGATCAGTAATTAAATATTGTCTAGAGGCAAGTCTAACACTGCCAAAGAAAATTCCAGAATCTGCATACTTTACAATGTTATGTCTGCTCACTGCCTAGCTACTTCCCTCTGATTCTTATTTTATTTGTAAATAAACATAGCACTGTGGTATTCATTATATGCAGTTTACACATAAACTTTATGTAACTATGACAAAAGCAATAACTTTAAAATGAACATAAATATAGTGTGATATCTACCAATTAAAGCCCGTAAGAATTCAAAATAAATATGTAACTCTAGTGAAGCATAGAGTTCTGGGAATAACATGGGAAGCAATTTCATGAAAACAATGTTGGCTTTTCCACATATCCACAATGCAGTTTTTGAAAGGATCATTTTTAATCCTGACAGTAACAGCTACTGATGTTTTTTCTGAGTTCACATGATTTTAAATAAGTGATAATTAAGCATCCCGGATATTTTTTTCCCTTGAAAGAAGGGAAAGTAAAATGTGTTATAATGTGGTTCACTTTTGATTTTGCTGTGTGGTTTGCTGTGGGTTTTGGTGTATATATTAAATTAGAGCTCATCTGGATATAAAGTACAACACAAAGGCAGTAACTTACATGTCTAAATATTTCTATCTGCATGATTCTGACAAAAGTTACTACCAAATCTTAAGACTTCCTGAAATTTAAAACTCTTTTGAGTCTATTTGTTCACTGACTCTAAAAACAAACAACATTTTGGTGATGCTGAGAAATAATCCAAAGGATATTTATAGCAAAGATTAAGCACACTTCTTATCTTAGTGCCCAAGGTTTCACTGTGCAATTATCTTTTGGGAATAAAATGCGAGTTTCAAAACTCTCTTTCCCTACCACAAAAGCCTGAATACCCAAAATGGTTATGAGCACTGGGTATGAGAACTGAACAGGACATGGGGTAGGACTACAAGAAAAAAACATGAAATATTATTGGATAGTAATATTAGCTACGAATATAAATAAAGACAATGCTGGTGACACGGCCTACAGTCTCACCTAGAGGCACTGCAACAAATAAGGGCAGAGGAACAAAAACATAAAGATTGTATCAGTTGTACAAGGTAGCTCAATTTGGCCAGATATTAGAGTCAGTCTATCACTCACAGTACTCCTAGCAAGTTGACTTTTTTGTGCAGTAAATGTAAAAAATCTCAAAGAGACCAGTGTCCCTTTCATGACATCCCAAACTCTTTTCCAGAGGTTGCTGCTTTTCTAGAATAATGATCATGTCCACTGCTCTAACAGGAAAGTTATACAAGGTCTCCTTACAGTTGAGATCTCTACAATCTGTGCTCTGCATTTATCAGATGATGTCTCTGTGTCTCTAACCTCTACTTGATGTTCACCTCACCAGAACTCTCTCCAGGAAACTTCCCTCACTAATAATTTTGGATGAAAGTGAAAAATGGTGCTGTTCAACGCAGCTTGAAGCACACTGGTTTGATTCTGTTCCAGTGGGATACTGCTTAAATCCAAGCCTTATCACAAGATTACTTGGGTTTTTAATTAAGATTTGATTTTGATTACAGGCATGAAAAGGAAAGGGAATTTTGGAATAATATTATTAATAGGGATTTACAGAATTCATTGCATTCATTTTGAAGTTCAGTGATGCAAATATAGCCTGAGACAATGTTCTGAGCACAGACTGCCACGTTTTCTACTTCAGCATTCTACTTCTATCATCTAAACAACCATAGGATTCCCACATGATTTTACCTACATCAAGAACATCTTCAGTTCCAAACACTACAGCATTCAAAGAAGCACAATCAACTAGTCATAAACATTTTTTTTCAAGGTATATACTAATTAAGCTAAATGTTCCTGTTTTTTGCTGTTTCTCTGATGACTCATGATAGACAGAAATAGAGAAAAAGTTCCAAAATTACATCTCCATGTTTCATGGGAATTAGTGTTCTTTAGCACTCACGTAATCATGTCTTCAGGTTCTTTGTTAAGCATCTGTATGTTGGTTAGCATCATGCACCGACCCACTTCCTTGTCAAGGTGTCTGAGGATGTTGTCCACAGCTTTCCTTACTTGAGAATAATATAACGACATACCTGCAAAAATAAGTGGTTTTGTATAATATGGGGTATTTATATATATATATATATATATATATATATTCTGAAAAAGCAAGTTGCTTACTCGTGCTGTGGTGCATGAAGTAAGAAAAATGCTTTGCTCATGAGATAGCATATTCCACTAGTAAAGATACCCTGATCTAACAACCAGAATATGTAGCCTGCTCCAAAAGAAATGCTTACATATTTTACATGGAAACTGGAATACTGGATCATAAAATAGCAATGAAATAATACAAGAATTTAATAGTGCCAACATTTGTTATCGAACACTATCTTCAAATACTTCTAGTACTTTAAATACTTCAACAACAGTGCGCCTTACACTGCATATTTTCTTGCTATTACTCCAATGATCCAGCACAATACAACACTGGGCTTCGCCACTGGTGTAGGCTTCATTTCAATCATGTAACTTTGGGAACTTAGTGAAGTGTGAAGGTGAGCAGCCAAATTTTATTTTTTTTCCAACAAATTTAGGCACCTTCAGGGCATGATAAAGAGGCTCTTCTATAGCTCAGAATTCTTGCTCTACATTGAAGCTCAAGACAGCAGTGCTATTGACTTAGGCCTTTCAGTACAACATTATTTAAAATATACATTTGAAAGTTTTGCCATTTTGAAAGTTTAAGATATTGTAATTAAAATGAAGCTATGAATGAAATCCTTGATGATTTTCAAAGCTGGTACGTCTTCGAGCACAGACACTGTTTCTAATAGGAAACAGTGATAATATCCATGAATAAACACAGGTATGGGCACTCAAAAATTAAAGACACTACCTGTGTCTTTAACCCTTCCCAGAATACAGGGTTGCTATCACTTGTGGAGCATGACTGAGGACTTTTCAGAATAACCTATGAAAAGCATTTGGCAAACAACCACACATTTAATTAGAACACAAAATAAATTAAATGCTTACAATACAAAAATAAATCAAATACTTAACAATAATAAACTATTTTGTTCAAGTGCTGAAAACATGTTCACATCCATTCTCACACAAGTTTCTATATTGTCCGTTCTCTTACTGACCTATCATTTTAGCTTCCTCCTCTGTAAGAGTTTTGCTCAAATACGTTTTCTTCACTCTGAGAGTGTTTCCAGAGGGAAGGACAGCTCCAGTCACTGGCATTGGCGGCTCACCATCTTTTTGCTGCAAGCTATCAGCAATTACCAAGAAAGCTCTCAGGCCAATATTCATTCTCTGTGAAGTTTAGAAGATGGATGAGTTCCATAATCAAATAATCATATTCCACTCATATTCTTCATACACTTTGAAATTTTGAGAATGCACTTGCAGGCATTTTCTTCTGTATCTTCACTACATTAACTAGACTGATATATTTCACAAAAACTGCCCATGAAATAAATAGTGAATTTTTATTTCTACTGCAAGCAGTGCTCTCTCCTCTCAGAACTTTTAGTATTTTCATTAGCACATTATCTTTTTATCTTCAGGATAAAATACCTGGATATTATCTAGAGTGTAGCAATGCATCTTAAATGGACCTTCAGTTAAACATAAACGACCTACATCTGTTATGAAAAAAAATATCAATAACTGTCTTGAAAGGCCCCAGGGTTAATCATACTGAGAGAAAAGTCTGGAATGATGCTCAATGCCAAAACTACAATGTGAAAATATTAGGAAGCTGAATCTAAGTGACCTGAATGCCTTCTGAGAATGCACCAGAGGAAAACTTGCAAGCGTTGCATTGCAGTGATTGAAATACTAGAATGTTTTCAATTTCTCTGGAATGTGTTCCAAAAACTAAGAGGCTGTCCTACTGACAATCTCCCAGAGACGCATTTACACAGATTATGGAGAGGTTTTTTTTTAGAATGGTAAAGTCTACATACATTAAAAAGTGGCCCTATAATCTCTTTGTTTTCAGTCTTACAATGCTGTTTAGAAACAGTAAAATTTCAGATGTTGATTCAACAAGAAGCTAAGGACTATGTCCACCCCCTCTCAGCTGGGCTAACACAAAATGTCCTTTGTAGGACCTTTCCCAGTCAATGCTGCAGGTGGCTGACCCAGAGCATGGTGTGGACTGCCTGCTCAAAAATTCTGTTTCATCCTTTTTTACTCTGCTACAGAAAGATGAAAGCCGTGTTCAAAGCAAAACTTGCCTTTCATTTTTCCTGCCTTTGACAGTAGAAAGTTTAATCTACTTTTCCACATTTTTGTAGCAAATATAATTTGTTCACGGCAATCACTCTGTTTTAACATCTTAGTGAATAGATACAACGATTTAATTCTGCAGTATTATTACAGACATGTTTTATGAGAGGATCACAAATTATTTTGTATTTTTCTTAATTTTCAAAGGAAAACGTTTTCAAAATTTTAAGGAATTCTATATTTTTAAGCGATTTTTTAATTCTCTTAGTACTTATTTATATTTTGATTTTTTGGAAAAGTTTTTCAAATTTCTGATTGTTTTCTCTGGGAAGCTGACTCATGACACCAACACCAGTGGAGCTTTGCTGATCAGAGTGGTAAAATTTTATTAGAGTATTTTCTTTTTCGAGCTTTCGTGCATCATGTACTCTCAGTAAAACTGTTTTGAAAAACATGTACACTGTTACAGAAAAATTATTGTTATATTAAAATAGTTTCAGGTGTTGCATGTAACAACAGCACAGTGATAAGTACATACTGTGACCATTATTTTTATTTATACTTTTCTTTTTGTTTTATACATTTGCACTAGTTCATATTTGATATTCTTCACTGAGAAAACATCAGAAAGGCATAAACAATGTCACATTTTACAGATAGAAATTCACAGATTTATTTTACCAATAAATCAGATTCAAGATTTGGCTTGAAAACTGGACAAAGGTGAAAGCATGCTTAGAATGCAACCAGGAAGTAAATGTAACACAATACAATACATACTAACTAAAAAAAAAGGCAAAAAAAAGAGCAGATGTACATCATACCTCAGGGTTGAGACTGAAAGCTTTTGCTGGTTTTCCAACACAAAGGAAGTCAAAGATAATTTCTTTCATTGCAAAATCTAAACGTTCCTAAAATAGCAAAAATACTGCAAATCATTAGGCTGCTCACTTCTGCTAGTTATTTTCATTAAGGCTACAGAACGCTGAAAACCAGTTTAATCAAGGTTTATTTAAATATATGGAAAAACAGATTTTCAGAAGTATGTAGAACATATTATCAGATCTAAGCTTTTAACAATGCCTTATGTAGACAAAATCAAAAATGTACAGCATTTAAATAGAAAATGATCCATTATGAAAATAAAGCTTTTAATTATTTCATTTAAACTGCAGTAATTATGGCACTAACACACTATTTTACATAAAGAGAGCTTGTTCACAGATGGCACAGTTAAGGGAAGATTTTAAGCATCTGTTTGCTTCATTCCTATTCAGAGACTTTAAGTACGTGCTTAAGTGCTTTGCTCAATGGGAAAATTTTCTGAGTTTAAGTCATAACAGAGATGAAACTTTCAGCACTGCAGGTTAGCCTATTTTAGCAGTTCCCATCTGAGCTGATGGAAACTACATGTGTCAACTTCATGCTGAACTTGGTTGACGTCTGACTCACTGCTTTGAAAGCACTGCAACTTATTGTCCTATACAGCAGGGATGATTCAGTACCAGGATAAAACATGGCCTATTATTTTGAACTTTATTGACAGTCAGAGTGTGTCTCCAAATGCATTTTTTTACTTGCTGGAAATTTTAAAAACTGAAAAAAATTACATGACCTGAAGTGAACACATTTTAATCTATTTTCAGTGGAATGAGGTTAATCAAAAACTGTTGCTCAAAAGTTGCCCCAGCTCAATCAATAATTTCATTATTCCCTGCATGAAAGATAATGTCAACAGTGTTACAAAAAATTAGAAGTTATTTGTTAATTTGTTATTGGGAAAATAAGTTGTTCATTATATGGAAAGATACATGCGTGGCTCTCCCATACCTGTGCAATAAACTGTATTATCTTCACAAAGATGTTTAGAGGCATATCTCTTGGCACAACACCACGGGACCCTTTTGGGAAAAGGGTTGTGACAATAGTGATAAGTCGACTGCAAAAGAAAAAAGAAACATTAGACATTTTTGGACCTTGCAGACCTTCATTTAGCATGACACTCCATTTAGAAAGACCAGAAAAAACTTCCTTTGAAATAAAAATGTAATGGGGTATCTTGGTCTGATCCTTTGCTACAAATTCAGTGTAATTATTTTACTTCATTACTTCATTACAAGTAAATTAACAAGTCAAAGGCAACTACAAAAGTATTTTTAACTTACACTGAACAAGGAGTGACTTCTAATTTTTCCAAAAGCAGAAAACACTTTATTACAGCATTTTTTATAGGTGACAGGATAACTGACAGTGCCACAAGAGGCAATATTTGCTGTGTACAGTCAAGTTTCTTATTTCACAATAGAAATAGGTTCAATTTGAAAGAATTCAGGAGAACTACAAAACCTCTTCACTGGCAACATCCACTCTACAATGGATTTTCATTACAAATAAAGCATTTTACCTTTGGGTAGCTGTGTTGCTTTCACATTTAATTCTGATCATGTAAACCCACAGTAGTCTGTACAGAGATTCCAGTGCAACTCGAGCCATTTTTGGGTCCTTATTCTAGAGAAACATATCACACAAGAAAAAAACTTCAGGCCCAAATTATCAAGGAAGTTCTACACTGGATGGATGCCAAGGTTCAGCATTTGAATAAGGAAACTACAAAATGACAGAGCCTCACAACTGCTCAGTGCTCCGTTCCTGTAGCTGTAGGACGCTCGTGCATCCAACCTGCTTCTGTTATTACTTAAGTCATTGAAAAACCCAAGTATCAAATTAATTAAATTAGATAGATACACGTTACAATTTAAAATCTCTGTTTGAAAACCCCCACAATTTGACTATGAAAAGAAAACCTCCCTTTCAGTAGATTACATCAGCTCAAAAGTTGTTGCCGTTTGGTGGAGGCCTGGTATGAAGAACAGATAAAGGAATGTACCACACACTCAAAAGTGAAAGGACAAAAATCTGTGGATGCTTAGGCTGGCCTGATTAACATGGCATCTGCGATCAGCTGGACTGAATTGGTTTATCTGTCTGATTGCTGCTTATTTTTAGAAACTAGTACAGGATTGTCTTTGGGTCCCTCCAGTCATATGCAGTTGTTTGTTTCTGTGGCAGCTCTAAGGGCTGTCAGAGTAAAAAACAAGTAAGTGCAGTCCAGTCAGATGGTCTCCCACATGCTGAGCCATCTGCTGGGTTAAACTTTGAAGGAGTCCAGTACACTTTGACCTGAGATAAGGTTTGCCTGGCCCACAGGGAAAATCTCTGGCAAAAATCTGAGATATTTTTGGAAGACTAATGTTGAGTCATGGACCAAAGACTGTGGTTTGATCAAAGAAACTGCAACTGATGCCATCAGTAATTCCAGAATGTGTACTGGTCTGGGTCCTGCAAAATGATGGGAAGACAATTTGCCAGTGAAATGGGAGACAACTTCAACTTTCAACATGGCATCTGTCACAAGCTTAGGAACAGAAACACTGTTTTTGGGCTCCAATTTCCATTCAACTCCTTGACAACACATTTTATGCAATAAACTTTTATATGGATAGAAAACTTTCTTTGTTTATCACATCAGCATACAATGGTTGTCGCACGTGTTTAGAATAAGTAGTAAAAGGAATGCCAAAGTTTACTTGGTATATTAATCTCTGCAGGATTTTAAAATGATAAAATACATTACAATCAATTTGTTTATTAACCTGTTTACTTTCAATCCATTTTTCATCAGGTATAATCATGTCAGTCCTTGTACAATTCAAACCTAAGAATTTTATTTCCTCAACAGGTGAGGAAGTACGTTTATCAAAATTTGTTCTTATTCCACAGCTTTCAAGAAAACAGCAGGCTGTGGCTAACTGAAGTAAGGTACAAGAGGCTGTGTAGCAGAGGAGGAAGCTATCTGTTAGCAAATGTCCAAATATCCCAGTGATGAGATAGTTAGCTGTGAGGGCCATTGAGAAAGAGGGAGGAGAAAAGGGCTGAGACTAGTATCATTGGAGTTTTCAAAAAATAGCAGACCAGTTTTTTGTCAGCAAGCTGCATGGCTAAAGCAGGATTAAGAGGAAGATGATAAAAAGCTTAAGATGCATCCAGGGACATCATGGGCATGTCCATGAGCAAGATCTGTCCAAGTTCATGGTGTTGATGTGTACAACTCTCCCTCAAAGGGGTGGATTTCCAGTTCTTTCTCCAGCTGTGTGAGTTTGGCTTGGGTTTTGAGGTGCCAGCCTGTCTGGTGAAAAGACTGTTTCAATGGTTGGGGCATCTCTTTCTCTGTACTGGGAAGAATTGCCCAACCACTTTCATACTTTAGTCACGTATTCAGCAACCTTACTTTCTCCCCAAAGTAAAGACTGAATTAGTGCCACCGCATTAATCTGAGAGCCCTATAAATTGAAGGATATATCAGTGAATTACAGGTTGCAAGATAAATTCCAATTTTATTTTCAATCAGTAAGATAGGACCAACTTTTCTTATATTTTCTCTGATGGTTTCAAATAATTTGTCAGGATCTACTTAATTTTCAGAAAAATAGATATTCCCAGCTGGCTTTGTCTTTTCTGAAGCTTGTACAACTGTATAAAACCCCCTAAAACTAGTTTCAATAACAACATGCTTATCTTCTGAATCTCTTTGCAAGTAAGATTCTAATGCATCATCACCAAAAGTAAGGTATTCAGGTACTGGTGGAAAGAAATTCTCAGGCAGACTGAACATTCTGAAGAGCTATTCGAACAGCAAGATCCATATGAAGAGAATCAGTACAAATTGTTTCATTAAGATAAAGAGGAAGCACAACCAGAAGCAACAGCAAAAAAGGATGTAATATATACCTTTTTACTAAGCTTGAGAACTCAACTTTTGGAGAACTGACGTTTGCCTCTGAGCTGAGAAAGTGGCTGAAATGTGAAGTCTGTGTGAAGTTTGAAGTGTGCTGTTAGCAGAACCCTCCTAACCACCGGTTCATCAAGACACAGTTGGGACAGTTAGACAATTGGACCCTTCCCTTGCTGTAATCACTTCACCGTGTTTTTTTATATTGCACTTTTCAGGTGGGCACAGGACCATCTTTTCACAGGGATGCAGTTCTAGCATGGCATGGGACATGAGTTATTGCAAAAGTAAAACGCACATGGAGCAGCAGTAATGATAACTAGCACATGTGCATTGAACACCACGTGCAGCCTGGAAACACAGCAGATTATAGTGGAAAGCTAATCTTAAACCTCAAAGATCTAACAAATGGCAAAGGAGTAAGAACGGCTACATGGAGGAAAAAACTTGAAACAGTTTAGGTATTTGCAATGCAAACACTTAACAGGAATGAAACAAGAAAAAGAATCAGTGTCCTACAAGTAGTTTCATTTTGAAAAAATAATAACAAGTTTTTTGTTTCCAATGAAAAAAGCAAGTTATTACTAGATCAGTTTTGGTATGTCATTCAACCTAATAACTCATCATCAATTTCTTCCGTTTCACAGGTGTTTGATAGGCTTGGTTTGAGTTAGAGGAACTTGAGTTTTACTCTACCTTGAGTTTGAGTAAAAATTCAAACTAGGCCCAAGAATACTTTTTTGCTATTAAAAAAACCTGCACAGCTAACAAACTTGTACTGTCAGGAATAAAATTATGTATGGAATCAGATAATAACAATAACTCAGAACATTTACCTAAAAAGGCTATACAACAGATCAACAGTGCCTACTGAAGTCTGAATACAATATTAAAACCAGGAGATACTAACCTTGAGATTGGAAAGGCAGTTGTTGAGGAAAATATGCCATCTGTTTAAGAAGAACTGCTTCTGACTGACACAAAGCAGGCATGTTACCAAGGGGTACAAAGCCTAAACAGGAAATGGATGTCGATACAGTGTTATTTGCATGTCTACACAGCACAAAACTAACCTAATAGAGCTACTGTATACCTGAAGTTGTCACTCCTCCATTTCGTGCAATACAAGTTAGCCAACATAAACACATTTGTAAGTAGTACTATTTAAAAGGAGCTTTCTCTAAAGCTGTTACAGATACGTTTCATGGACAAACTAAACCCAACCAAATGTGTACTCATAGCAGTGTAAGGGCACAATTTTACAGACTCTCAGGGCTAAGTTCTGTCAGTTTACTGAGAAATAAAAGCACGGAAATAACTAAACTTTATTATTATACCAACAGGACCCACAGAGATTGTTGGAACTTGTGAAACAGATGAGTATTACTCCTCAAAATCTACAGTCATAATATTTACCGAGAGACATGTCAAACACCCTAAAGAACTGTGTTAAAATACAGGGAACACCTGGATCTGCTGGGAGTTACAGCTTGTGAAGCAAAAAATAAAAACAAGCAAAGAAGAACAAAGAAGTTGAAACACCGGAACCCAATCTTTGTCAATGCTTACTTTAACACCTGTAAATGTTAAACTAAAAAAATAAGCTAAAATGCACCTAATAATTTTGAAACTGACTCAGCTATTTCAAGGAGAGTAAGGTTTCAGTTGTAATGCTAATAAACCTAGTCAAGACTTTAAGGGTGTTAGTCAAAAATAGAATGAATTATTCTAAAAATTATCTCTAAAACCTAACTTCAGTCACAGCTCAAAATATAAACACATCATAAATCTCAGTTTCTGTTCCAGCAACATATAACATAAACTATCTAGGTTAATTTCTTGGTCACATGGGAAATGTACATTAATTTTTAGTTTTATAATCTTCATGTCCAAAATACATATGGGACAGGATAACTGAAGTCTTCTCACAAAAGACTTTCTTACTATACAGTGGTATACCACTTGATTGGACCACAGAGTTTAGTAACGTTCCAAGAGTGTTACAACCCATCCTAAGGAAGATCCCTAGGGGGAAGATAAACCATCTCCTGGAATTCCTGATTCTCTCCATTCACTACTAAGAGAACCTTAATGACTAACTCATACGAGGTACTTTTAGAAAATGAAGCAAGATGAATTCCCCTGTCCTGTCCGTGCAGTGAGTGCCTGGATTCACCAAACACTGATCTTGGTCCAGGTCAGACTTTAAGGAGTGTGCTTTTTTCCTGGAAGCCTGGAAATATGCACTGCAGCTATTTTTGTCAACTGTTTGCCTTTCCCCTCCTCCTCCTCCTTGCAATGTTTGTATTTCTAATCACACCCTCACAAGAATCTATTCTATTTTGTCACTTTTAACTATGTAGCCTCCAGTTTGGTATGTGTAGAGAAGCAATCAAATGCAAAGGCCCAGCTGTGCAATCCTTTCTCGAGAATGTAGTATTGACTTTGGCAAGTATGGCCACAGTTTGGGAAGTTCTATTTAGTGTAAAAACTGTACAGAAAAGCTCTACCCTGCTGCAGTTCCAACAATGTTTTATTAACTTGGTAGAGTGAAACAGAGCCACACAAATGCAAGCAGTGAAACCAGAAATCCATCTCAAGCCTCCCACTAATTCAAACTGGATCAGGATCAGGACTGTGCCCCAGGGGGTGCTCTGACTGTCCCCTGGGAATGTTGTAGCAGGCAGAGAACTCAAGCACACTCCTGCAGTCCTCCCAGCAGTTTCACCAGAGCCAGTGACCAGCATTTGCCGAAAGAACTGGAAACAGGGAAGTCTTTTTGACTTTCCCCGAGAATGAGGGAGGACAAATGACAAACTTTCTTTACTTAAAAGGTCCAAGACTTCAAAATGAATTAGCTAATGCCGCAGTGCTGACGGGCACTGACCCAGTTGGAGAGACAGACTGCTCAAGGCAGCCAGCATCAAACTGACTCAGATCCTCATTTAATTCAGATCAACTCATGATTCCAAAAATACACTGCAGTGCCACTGTTCATCTCACACACAAAAAAAATGAAACAGGGAGCTACACAGTAGCCAAGTTATGGATTTAAAAGGGCATGTGTTATACATTTTTTCCTTCCTACAATGTATTATTTAAGGCCCCTGAGAGTTGTTCCCACATGCCTCATTTGTCCTTGCCTGACAAGAAGTGAACTCTATTCTTTCTCCTCTTCTCCTAATGTTTACACATAACAACTATGAGAAAACCTAACCATTTAATAATCACAGAACCAGAAGCTGACAACACCTTTGATTCAGACAAAATTAAGATCATATTACAAGTAAAATAAGTACAGTTATTTTCTGGAAACACAATAATCTTCCCTGCAAATAGAAATGTATTGGTTATAGCCAAATATAAATAAAACATTTTGCAATTTCCCAAAAGTCTTGCTCAGAAATATTTGTGACAAAGAATTTTAACCTCTGCTTCTTAGGGTTACTAACCAATGAGTGTTTCTTTCGTGATGAAAGTTCAAGCGTTGTATCATACAGGCTTTCAACAAAGTTCCTCAGACAGGGAACATTCACTTCATTTTTAACAGCCTGAAAGAAAATTTCATGTTAGTATAACACTATTTCCCAAGCTGTTTTATCTAATTAAAAAAAATTATGCAAACAACATCAAAAATAAACTCACAGCAGCTACGGGGACAAGAATTTCAACAAACAGTCCTGCCAGTGCATGCTTGATATCTTTGTCTTTAACTTCAAGGAAATAATGTGCACATTCCTAAAAACAAAAAACAAAAAACAAAAAAACCCAAGAAACATCAATTGCATATCAGCTGGAATAAAGACCTCTGAATGTTTGCTGAATGCATATCACGTGTCAGTGACTATTTTTATCCTGCAAATACCACTTAAAACATTTGCCTCTTAACTTCTAAATCTGCATTTTGCTGCAAGCACAAAGCAGGACATAGGTCAAGTTCAAGGAGCTGTTACTCTAATCCAGAAAGTCTCCACAGACTCCAGCTGTGCCTGGTGGTGTTTTGGACTAGATATGGAGTTGGACTCAGGGGCTGACCTCATGCCTTCCCTGTGTGTATCTTCAGGAGCAAAACTAATTGTCAACGTGGACTGCTTTACACAATGCTTTGAGAGCCCAGAAAAGGAATGCAATACTCTGGTAAGATACACAGGGCAATGAACAATCTTATTGTAAATATTTTTGGAATGAATTTCATTGCCAGGATTCGTTGCATTATTGAGGGTCAATATGGGATTGTGCTATGTGAGGACAATTTCCAGCCTGCAACTGGGGATTAAGAAAAAAATAAAAGCAGACTTTATCCTAAACATGCAGAGAACTACTCTCCAGACAGCTGTGTTACTCAGGAAGTGAGGGAGGGAAGATAAGCATCCACCCACGTGTATCTACAACTTCTCTGAGGATGACAAATTCTATTTCCCCAGTTACTTTTTCTCCAAGTTCAAGGCCCCAAACAGCCCCTGACTGTAGGAGGAAGGTCCCTAATGACCATTTTTCCTTCAGTCATGCAGAGCAGTTTACACCTCAGATCATGCATATTTTTTTTTTCTGTGCGCTAACAGGATTATACAACACATGGCTTCAGTCACGCCAGCCAGACTTCCTGAGGTGCTTCTGCACTCTTTGGGGGAAGACAGGCTCTCCTGGAGCTCACTCCTGAAATCAGCTCACCCCCTTGGAAAGAGTCTCTCTCTACTACAGCAGCAGTGCTGTGACACAGGCTTTGGATGAAACATTCCATGGAGAGACTGAAACAGACAAACTGCCCAAAGAGTTGAAATGTACTTCACCAAACTGAGCAAACAAGGTTTTCTTACATACACAGTGCTTCTTAGGATGCAGAGTAGTAAATACAATAATTCATTTAGTACTGAGATATCGTAGCAGGGGAAGGTAGAGATGCAAATTTCAGTTTTACTACATAGGAGTTTTACCACAGATTTTAATAGTAGTGAACACTGGATAAAGCTGAGCCACAACCCCATTCACTCATCAAGTCTAGTGCACTGAACACACAGTACTTTGGTATTTTGCCAGCTCTGGATAACTTAAACTAAGTTGACACATCCTAGTATGTGTCTACATAATTAAGAGTAAGGTAAGAAGAAAAATTACCTGTTTCTGTGTTGTTAAATATGTCTTAAATATGCTATTAAATATGGTTTAGAACATATTGCAAAGCTGAAACAGATTGTGCTTCCTGTTCAGGACTTAAAAGAAAAAGTTCAATGTGTCTGTATGCCTGTATGCTAGCATTCCAACGCCAAATCCTTACTTGTGGGCAATCTAACATTGATTTTTTTTTCTCCATTTACACCATTGATACACTAATCTTTACATGGAGGTTTATATAAAACATTTATTTTACTGGATGAGTGGCTATAAACCATGTAACCATGCGGGCAATCCCAAGAAAAAAAAAAGTGGAATAGAAAGGTTAAGCTGAAGAGAAACCTGCTGGTGGGAACAAAACCAACTGTACGTTACAAGCAAGAATGCTGAAACAAGAAATAATTTCTTGCCTTTTACAAAATGATGCAATCTATTAATTTAAAGCATTCATTGTAGTCAAACTGTGCTCTGTTCTAGAGACTTTTAAACCAGGAGGGTACAGAATGCACTCTACAGCAAGGAGAGTGAAGGTGTGGTGGAAGGAGACAACATATCCAAAGGAAATTCTATCCAGCTTTTGCCTCAGTTCTTTATCTCTTCCTCAGTGTTTTCCTCCATCACAAGTTTCTCCCTTTCCTGGCAACTGTTTCACTATTGGAAGGTTTACTTTAGAGCAGCTAGGCAAGGACACAGGGCAAGAGACAGGTGTTGGACAGGGCTGAGGTCTACAGAACAAAGCCTCTTCTAGCTGGAGGGTGAGATGTAGGGACTAGAGGTGTATGACTGATGAAAATTGGTATGACACACTCTAGAGACCAGAGCACTGAGAGGTTCAGAACAAGCAGAAAGTAGCTACATGTAGGATTATGTGGAAATGACCTATGGAAAATCTGCTAGAATATTACATGGAAAATAAAGGTTAGCCCGTTCAGAAAGGTCCGGGAAACCACAGGCATATACTTAAGAATTTTACCTGCATAAACTGAAGGGAAGCTTCAAAGTCCTCCACAGGATACATCTTAATGCGAAAGAATTTCATTCCCATTATAAGACTGATAATGCTTTGAACTACATACGGGCTTTGTTCTTTATGCCGCAACTCTTTCAGCTCTGCCATAAATTTCTTCTTTACAGCAGGAAATCTATGGATTCAGATTGGTTAGTTCCAGAAAGTTCAAAATCAATATTTGAAATGTATTGTAAGGTATATAAATAGGGAAAAATGTAAAGAAGATAAAACTTGGGTTGTTTAAAAGTACCATTTCACTCAGTATTTGAATAGATTTTTTTTCTTTAGTTTTCTTTCACTTTTAATAAACTGAAAAAAGGAAGCATACAGCCTGATCTTAGTAGTTTTAGATAACCACATATTTCAAGTTATTTTATTACCATGCACCTCTTTTACATAAGAGCTAACAATATCATTTAAATAACTCCTTCAAATGTTTTTCAAAAATCCATGATAGAAGATAGCTATCTTGCAAGTATATGTAATATTTTCAAAAGAAAATGCTTATATCATAACCTTGAAAATATTCATATAGGCAGTTTGTTCCTTCAGGTTTCTTTTTCCTACTAGCCATTACAGTAACACTTAAGCATTAACAACTACAATAACTTGGGGTAGAGGGCTCTGTGATCATTTTTTGGTCTCCCCCACAAATCTACTGAAGGTGTCTTTGGAGACACATTGTCCATAAAAATGATATATAGAAAGTGCATCCAACAGCACCTCCTGCCCTTTTTGAGACAAAATTGAAAGAACGTAATTTTTTCTTGGTAGGCATAGCATGTAACAATCTTTTGTTATTCCCTTTGATAGACAACCCAAGTGAATAGAAACATCTTAGCAAGGCCCTTCAGAACTTTTACAGTCAACTTGAAACTTTGGATCCAGATGCAACTTCTCCTTTTGCATCTGACCCAGCCAATTTAGAGGCCCAGGTAAGACCTTAGCTGAATTTATGATTTTCAGAATCTCAAACTGTTTTAGCCACATCAAGCCAAACTGATTGGTTTTGTAGAGCTGAGACTCACCCTCAGCAACACCGAAGTGCCAGGAGACAGATAGCATTACATAAGGGCAGTAAAAGTCATCCTCTGCATAGTTTGTGGTTTAAGTGTATGATGAGATGTCATACTGCGTACATGAGATCCCAAGTCTGACTGTTTCCAGATTCAAAATTTAAGATCTGACCCACTAAGTGTTTCATGCTATCTGTTCTAAGAAGGATGGAGGGTTCAGAAGCAGATGCATTAAGTTCTGAGTTGAAATAGCTGCAGAGAGCCTTATTATTGTTGCTTTGTAGGAGGATAGCCATTTATAGGTTTGCACAGCTAAAGAAAAAATAGCATCTACAAAAAAACTAGTTAAAATGGCTCTCTTCAGCCCTTTGGGCTTTCTACAGACGTCATTGCTGAGATAGGAAAAATAAGGCTGATGTAGTTGAGTTCAATTTATTCAGTATCACTGGACAAGATGCAGAAAGCCTGTGATTCCCTAGAGGCCTATGTTCTAGAACATCTGGATAAATAGAAGGCCAATGAACTGGAATGACTTATTCCTACAGAATACTTAAAGAAAGTGAGAAAATCAGAATATTCACATGCTAAGCAAGTAGACTTTGTTATATTTATGGAGGAAATAATATATTGAATTTGGCTTACTTTGCTTGAGCTAGAACACCTATTACTTCTGCATACAAATCTGCAACAATGTGCATATTTCCAGTGTTAGGACCAAGGTACCTAGCAAGAGACAAGAAAGAATTCTCAGCTGAGAAAACATACTGTTTAAAGCACAACGATTAAAAAATAAGAAAGTATTTTTTCAAAGAATTTTTGCATGAAAAAGAGCCTTACCCTTCTTTGTACTTAAAGTGCTTGAAAGCCAAGTTAATAACATCATTTACCAAACTGTCTATTACAGGATGAAGTGGAATCTGAAAACATATAATAAAATATAATAAGTACACATATATTACACTAGTGCTAGTATTACTCAAGGATAACATCCATTCAGAAATATATCAGTTTAAACTGGAATGTAGCTAACAAAATAGCTAAAATGAACCAGCCATTTAATGTTTATTAAATTTTGAAGAGGAATACTTTAGCTTCAAAAACTTGGCAGAAGTAAGGTCTGTATGAGTAGAGAAAGCTATGTATCATACAGGTGCAAGAAAGACAGCAATGAAGAAGCATGCAGGATGTACTTCATGTTTTTATTATAATCTTAAAGATGCAAATAGAAAGAAGAATCCCAAAATTCACTTGCATTGGTAATTGCCATCATTTATTAGTTAGTGGATAATTTAAGAACTCCTACCTGTTTCAAAACTTCAATTAATACTAAAGAAAAAATAAAATCAATAGCCAGATCTCTTCTCTCCATTAAATAGTCCCTCTGCTGTTCATCACTGCAAAATCAAACCAAGAAACACAATATTTTGGAGAAGTGTCATAATTCATATTATATGCCCTCTTCAACTACATAAATACAGATAACAGGGAATTGTGTTCTACCTTTTAAACTGCAGTCCAGCATTTCAGAAAGTAATGTACTGTTACGTTCTTAAAATCTGAGATAGACAGACCAAATCTAACTTGTTACTGTGATGTTCTTTCAAGTGCTTGAATAGCACTTAACCATTTCCTCCCTTTTTTTTTCCAGTTAAAGATCCACAACAATAAAAAACAAACAAACCCCCCAAAACCCCAAAATCAAGGAAACTTGTGGGTTCTGTATTCTAACAAATAGATTTAATTTCAAATTCCTTGCTGATGACACCATTTAGACCATTCTTAATTACACTTTGGAGGCAACTGTAACTTCGTGTTACCAAATTCATATTTAGACTTGTCATGAATTATGAAAAATGCCTTAAAAGCACCAATGGAGAATTCACAACCAAACTATATTATCTCTTAAAAACTGTTCCAGTGTTAATTTTTTAACTTTGGCAATACTTGTCAAAATTTTCAAACACATTTCTTGTACAGAACAACACAGAGGAATAAAAGTCTGAGATTAATAGTTTCCAATAAAAATACCAAAATATACCCATATACTTAGGTATATAGGTATATATAAAATATACCTATTTGAATCAACTGATCAAAGTTTCAAAGTGTACTGAAAAAACATAAAATATATAGTACTTTTTGTTAACTTAAACATTAAAGAAACAGTTCTGCAGTCCAGTTGAAGCATTTAACATGATTTCAGTGAGATTTTTATGTAAATTCAGCACAATTCTTATAAACATTGAGAGTTTTAGTGATTTCAAATGTACTTATATGTTTGTAATAAAACAGGCATTTAAGAGCATGGCTTGATCAGTGAGGAAGCAAGTTATTTGCATTTTGGTTTCCTTTGGTTTTACATTAACTGGAGAAAGGACTTGTTATACAGTCTTTCTTGTAACACTCCCAATCGACAGAGTGGTCTTGTTTCACTGCTAAACTGACTTTCTACTAAATTTTCGGAGTTCCCAAAGACAGCTATTTATGAGCAGGTAGTTGTGGAACAAGTTGAGAGAAAGAAGCAGTTCAAGTCAAGAATTCATCTCACCCAAAAGCAGACATCTAATTAATGAACTGTGTGTCTTCATTCTGCTTACTTCTACTGACATAAAGAGTCTAATTCAGGTTCATTTCTACCTTGGTATCTAAACGTAGCCTCTACCCCTTTGTTCCAGCCAACTACTGCCTTTTGTAGTTACTGGGTTATAATAGAACCCCAATGCGAAGAATTTCCTATGCACGTCTGAACACCAGGTCTGACAGTGTTGATTCTTCTGCTGTTTCATTGAGGTGTGTAAATGTAGTACTGAAGTATTCAGACAAACTCAAAGTTTGAAGAATATACCTGAACCATACTGCCAGACCTCAATATAACCAAGATCAGTGTGCTGCCTTATCACTGAGGAACTACTGAAATCATTATTTTTGTGTGCTTGTTACTTTTAAGAGGTATGTTGCTAAAACTCTCTGACTGATTCTCAAGTTTTGGGATTGAGGGCAGGTATATGTGAATTTTTTATGTCTAAGCAGAATATAGAGGAAACATTCTTTTAAGTGGCACAGAATTACTGCCCAATCACTTGAGTAAATACAGTTTATACAAATTGGTATTTAAATGACATGAAAGCATCCAAAATACCAGTAGGACAATTACAACAGCACTGTTGTTTGAAATATGAGGAGTGTAATGTGTAAGACACAACTATTCCATCCATCAAGAAGCCAAGAGAAGAGTTCCAGGAAGAAGCAACTGCTACCTCACAAAAGCTGATGGGTGAAATATAACACAGTTTACCTTAGAGTTTATAAATTACGCATATTCAAAATCATACCTTTTGGATTTAGTGCTTGTTCTTGGTCTGTACTCATGGGATTCATCTTCTATGCCATTCTGCCTTTTATACCAATCAAACAAAGTGCGCAGGATAGAGGGTAGACAATATTCTGAAAGTGAGCTCATTGAGCTTATAACCTATTGGGAAAACACAATGAACCAACAAATGAAATGCTGTTCAAGTTTGCTCTCCTCAAAAAAAGTACTAACTCAATTGTTCTTTCTTGTTTTCATCCTTTTTTTGAGAACTATGGTACAAGCAGTGACTTAATATTCTGCATTTCCTGTCTTAAAAAGATGTGTGGATGTCATGTAGGAACATAGTTTAGTGTTTCGACTTGGAAGTGTTGGGTTTGTTTGTGCCAAGTTTGAACTTGATGATCTCAAAGGTCTTTTCCAACCTAAATGAATCTATGATTCCATAAAACATAAACAGAAATGCAACAGTGGAGTGTATGTTCGATAGAGTCTTCATATCAATGATATTAAAATGCATTAAAGTCTTGCATAACATCTTTCAACATACTAGAAAATCATCTAGTTTTTCAAGCAGGTTATTTTTATTTTTACACAATGTTGATTTGAGTTCAAACAGATTGTAAGGAAAGAAAATGTAATGAATCAGAGGTACCATCTTCAGGGGTTATATCCGACTGCTGGATGCCTCCCCTGAAGCTCAGAATATATTGAGAAACACCACAAGTTCTTCAATAATTTTAATCAACTGACCATGAATCTTACTGTTAGACTCACACACCTGAGAACTTTGAAAAAATCCTGAAAACTTCTCTTTTATCTATGGGAAAATGTTTAGAGTTTCTTGTGTCTTTGTGGGCAAAAAAACCCCAAGAATAGTTTAGAATTATTTCTTAGAGGCTGCTGGTTAAACAGCTCTAGTGGCATACCAGATAAGAAGATTACTGCGCAATTACAGAAATGTTACTGAGCATGTTGGACTGAATTGTGACTTAAACATCCTATTACAGGAAAAAAAAAGCTACAAAACATGAAAAGATCACAAAGTAGAGTGAAAAAAACCCCATTTATACAACAGGATAATACATGTATTGCAACTGAATGTTCACAGCTACAGCATTTGTGGACATTCTAAGAAACTAAAATTAAAAACAACAATTTAAAATAAGGAAGAAATTAGTGATCTGGAGATTTTTGACCACCTCAAGATCATGCAGGGCTTGATCCTGCAAAGGGCTGAGTATCAGGAGTGAAGAGCTGAAGTGTGTACTACATGCCAAGTACCCTGATTATGTAATTAACTGTCAGGTTTATCCACCTGTTTAAACTTAAACCAGCACGTTTCAATGCTTGTGGAAAAACAATAGAGTTTAATGTCTCATGTAACATCAAACTTGTGTGAATTCTGTGACTAAGACAAGAGCAAAACTGGCAAACCAAGCATTCCCAAATATTACTACAGCCTTAACTGAGAACTTCTGTAGATGACACCTAGTCTAGATGAGTAATTCTGAATCTCTTTTGCAGTTTTTCAGCCTCAAGATTTAACTAATTCACAGTGATGTTGTGGACTAAAGTTAGTGAGACACTTTGAGGATGACGCATTATTATTCATTAAATATGCTGCATTAGAAAGATATAGCAACTGCCTCGGCTAAATTAAAAGTTTCCACAAAAGTAGTAGTTTTAGAAAATTTTCAATCTAGTCTTCGCAATAAATTTTATTACCTGAAATATGAAACAAGTTGCTGTGGAAGGTATCATGAAGCAACTGCTTGCAGAAGTGACAGGAGGCCTTTCATAAAGAATTACTATAGGACTTCAGGCTCAATTATACCAAAGCCTTCTAGTGTTAAGGCTTCAGATAAATACTCAGAAAAAATTAATCACCTGGTGTCAGGGCAAACTATACCAACTCACTTCTCTCCTGTTTTCCAAAACTTTTAATGAAGTTAGCACAACACTGCCTGTTAATGACGAAATACAATGAAAATGGGTTTCCTAGGGAAGATCAGAAAAGAATGATAAAATCATGGAATCACACAATGGTTGGGGTTGGAAGGGACCTTACTGGTCATCTAGTTCCAACCTCCCCAACACTGGCAGGGACACCTTCCACTAGACCAGGCTGATCAAAGCTTCAGCCAACCTGGCTTCAACCAACCAGGGATGAGGCATCCACAGCTTCTCTGGGCAACCTGCTCCAGCCTTACAGTAAAAAATATCTTCCTTCTAGTAAATAAAAATTGACCCTCTTTTAGTTTAACACTCCGAGCCTTAGTCCTTTGTCTATCGGCCCTACTAAAAAGTCTGTCCTCAAACAGACCTAAATATCTTTTCAGAAATCACAGTATCTAACTATAAATGAAAAGTTGTTTCAATCAGGTCTTTCTGCATGTTCACTGACATACTTAACACAGCTGTTCTCTAAATCCCACCTATACAATTTCACCAGAAAAAGTCCAAGTAACTCCTGTTAAATCTTCTTATGCCATACTTTCTCTGCTGAATTTACAGTGTCTGCCTTCATTTGGGACAAAAAGTCAATATAGCTTTTTTTTTCCCTTCTATTTTTTTTTTAATCTTTCTGTCATTGCACTTTTAAGACAGGAAGGAAGGGTGGACTGGGAAAAGACCTGGCTCTCAGGGAACAGGAAGGGAGGGAAGTCTAGCCAGCATGCCGGTTACTCAACCCTTTCATTTACTGGAAGTAAGTCCAGGAGTGAGATGAATTCTAGCTCTGTGCTGCTCCTGAAAGGGAGTGCACAGATGTACAAATATGTCCTTGTTGGACAAATGATCATATTCTTCCATCATAAATGAACTACCTACTGTATAGCTTAAGGATAAGAAAGCTGCACAAGTAGGGAGCTGTTTAAAACCTGTGTTCACAGAGCATTAAATATACTTTATGTAAATGTTTAATATTTATTTTGGATTAAAATGCAAGAGTAAATTTAATGAAATTCTGCTCAGACAGCTCACTACAATTTATATACTTTCATAAAACTCTTGTTATATTGTCAAAATTTAAATATAAGAAATGTTTCCACTAACAGCAAATTGATATGATTACCTTTTTATTTCACTAATGAATTTATGTGTGCTTTAACACCAAATATATTCAAAACTGCACCCAATTTCCAACAGTGTCATTAATTTTTTGGACCAGCATTCTTTTTCTATACCACATATGTCAATAATGTATGTTGAATGGACATTTTATTGTCATTTTAATAAAAACATGATTGCAGTACTTCATTTTTGCATAGTCTTGATTTATTTCTTGTGACTCTGTTTTTTGCGCAGTGTCTGCATATTTTATCTTCAAATTGTTGTTGTGTAGATTCTAAATAATAGACAAGCACAAGTAAGGTTTTACACTTTCTATCAGTGCTGCTGAATGCATTTGTGACTGTGGAGATCTCCTTTCATTCACATCTTTGTTCTAAGCAGTGTTTTTGGACTATGCTGTGAAGTTAAATCTCCCTCGAAATGGTTAAAACCGATAACTATCCAAGCTGAACTCTCTAGTTTTCATTAATGGCCTTGACTCTGTGAGACAAAAAAAGAAAGCAGGACTATTTACTACCATAATTTTGTGGATGGGCAATTTCAGCTAGCATGGTTATACAGCACCAATGTTTATAGCTATTTTACTGCCAGCATAACAGTTTACATGAAAACCCACTTATTTTTAGTGGACAGCAAATTCAGTTCTGAAAGTGTTACCTTTAATTTTGCCTTCAGATGTACTTCTTTACACACTGCTTGAACCCAAATCTCTGACCAGGAGCCAAAGGTTATTTTATGACCTCATGACCACCATTTCTTATGCTTTCTCTACCCTGTGCCTTTTTCTGGTGATGAAGATGAATGTGTAAAACTCAGGGAAAGGGAAAATACAAAAGTGGCCAACTGCAGTGCTACTGCAATGACAATGATATCAGTATTAACTAACTACCTCTAAACAACAGTATTGGATAAGAATCATTATCAGCACATCATTAATCACATTTAGGCTGTTGTGAAAAAGGACACTTTATCATTAGTATGCTGCTTAATGCCTTATTTATTTATTGCATTTTCCACTTCTTTATTATTGTTACTATTAATTTCAGTTTCCTTTACCTTGGCTGATTTTTTTTGTTTTAATCTCCTAAAAGTATATAAAAGATTAAAATTTTTTGCTTTCCAATCTGTAGTCTCCAACCTAGTGCACATCTAAGAAGAGAGCAGTAAAACTGTAACAAGAATAAGCTTTTGTGCAGTTTATACTGAAACTTCTGCAACAGGCACCTCAGATAGATAACTTCACATGAAAACTAAGCCTTCGTGTTAAATTTTCACTTCCATGGCCAAAACACTATATTCATTTTGTGTTTTTATATGGAAAGCAGCCTGTAGCTCAGTCCAAGATTACACAGTGCCCTTCTTCTGCCTCCAGTGTTGTCAGTTCATGGAACATTTATACACCGTGGTAAGAACAAACGATACATTAGTAGAGGCTGAGAAAAGAGTAATAAAAATGTTTCCTTAGGTGAGGATAACCCTCTTGGAGAATTATGGGTTTTTGCTAGCTTTTGATCTCTTCATGTACTGCAACTTTATGGTTTCCTGTAATAGGAAATTTAAGTCATAGTTCACTAGTACAATGTTTAATAACATTTCTGTAACTGGGGACACAGAGCATGTTAATACTGGAGCTGTAATGCTCTTTGCCAATAGGCAACTAGAGTTGTCTAATCAAGGACTTTCAAAACATGATTTCAAATATACTATGTAAATATTTAAAACCATATGAAAAAGCCTACATAATTTCCTGTATATATTTTCTTTATACACATGCCCATCTAGAAAGGAAAACACAGTCAGGTGTAAGGAATGCAGTTTGTTGGGCCAATGGTGAGACATTCGGCAAGTCAGGATAAGTACCATCACTTCATACATTGCTCAAGATCCTATTATTTGTTCGAGGAGTGTGATGCAACTGGCAGCCAGACATGCTGTCTGCCTAACAGGAGACACTGACTACACCTATGTGGAGAGAAACAGCCCTGGCCCAGTCAGGTTTCCAGACCCTGGATCCATCATCACCATCACAACCAATGTTCCTGAAATGGTGTTTAAGAATGGGCAGGAAAAAATGCTGATTCTCAGGGAGCCAGAGACAGAACTGTTCAGGGGTAGTAAGCAATGCTCTTATAGCCATCACAAATGGTTTGGGGGTTTCAGTGCTAAACTTGATGCTGATTACTTTGGGTAGCCAAAGTGCCATTCTGCTCATTGTTAAGTTACTTTTTGGGCTGTTTTTTCGACCTCTGAAGCTGACTTGCAAAAAGCAAGTTTTAAATCAGGTCATGCCTTATTTTTGTTGCTTTTTAATTTATCATTATAAGATTGAGCTCAGATATTTTAAAGTAACTAGTGACCTACTCACTTGAGCATTACTTATCAATTTCACTCAAATTGAATAGAGATAATTTTGATTATGTCAAAAGAGAAAAAAAAGTAGGCTCCTTTGACAGTCTGACACTTACATGCCCTAAAACTGAAAGTAAAAATTATTAGACATGCCTTAAAGAAGTTTGTTCATGGGGATTGTCCCTCTTTCCCCTCTTCATTTCTGTAGTAAAAATATCAGGAATGTCATGGCTGGCCTTTTTTGATTTTGCTAGATGACTTCATGGGTTTCAGAAATAAACACCTAAGCTTTCTGCACCCTAACTGGAAAAAGGAAGTAAGGGATTACCAACCTGGTCTTCCTTCATCCCATAGACTCTTTAAATACTTGCGTTAACTTCAAAAATAAAACTTGAGTGGTTTCACTTAAAAGCACATGCCTTTTTATTTGGGTTTTGGCACCACATCATATCATGATCTTCAGATCTTCCCAGGCAGACCACACCTTCATTTTATTATCCATACTTTCATGACAGCTTTATACTTCTGACATGTTATCATTTGAAAAACAGCTTTATAATGCAATGCACTCACATAATCTAGTGAGTGAAACATGCCAGGTAAAGAAAGATTTTTGCTCTGTCTTCCTGTCTCTACTTTAGCTCAGTTCTATCAAAACTGTATTGTGCACTACAGAACTTTGAATGCAAACTATTTGAATACAATTAAAACCATCCTATGATTGTATGGATTTAGCCAAACTAAAATAATTTGGTAAGTATGAACCATGTTCTTGAAAATGGGCTCATAAGCCAGGTTCAGGTCCCATCTGCTGATCACAGGCCTACATCAATCCCAGGAGCACCAGAACATCTCAAAATTGATACTGTTATTTAAGTAGAAAACAATGTAAAACTGAAAAGGGAAACATTGCCAGCAACCTGGCCTGAGGCTGACAAATTCTGAAAATTTCAGCTAAAATAGCTTGCTCTAAAAATTTCAAGCAACTGAAAGCAAGGCTTTCTGACAAGATATCTAAGTCAACCTCACCACTGTACTTTTATATCAACTCTGCAGATAAGTAGGATTTCAGATATGTGGACAGAAAGATATATGAATGTGATATATAACAAAAATTTACCTTGGTCTGCCTCTGTTTTTTTTTTTTTTTCTCCTGCCTGCATTTAGAGCAAATTGCTACAGCAGTAAACACACAGTTGTTTCGCTCTAGGAGGCTTTTGCTGTTTTCCTTAAATGATCTTGACTTAATTACTCAATTTTCTGTCTGCTTACCAATAACTAGAAGTATTAGTCTTCCAATTCTTCCTTTTAAAGGGCCAAAACTTGTTAAACCATAAATATTTAATCAAATCATGGCCACCCATTATGAGTTTGTTTAATGCACTGCAGGAACAGAATCACAAGGTTTGCATCTGGGTGGCTTAATTTGTTTTACTTTCCCATCTGAGTGTAACATTCTTCCCACAGGAAGGAAAAGAATATGTATATAAAATTAAGGTCAGAATACCACAAAGAATTTTGTGAGGCAGGTAGGCAGTACTCAGAAAGAACCTCCTTTAGCCTGCAGTGGCTGGTTTCCCTGCGACGTCTCCGTGATCAGTGAGACGGACAGGAAGCTCCCTGGTATGAAGCAGAAGTCTCACCTCCTCTGTCCACCTCCTGCTCTGAGCAGCCCTCCAAGCAGGTTCTCTCTCCCCAAAAAGCAGCCACAGAACAATCTAGAGTCACATTGTCAAGCTAAAATTGCAAAGTGAACCATAGTGAATACCAGTGGAGTCTACAAGGCATCTTTACTTCTGGCGAAATGTCGCAGAAAACTCAATAAATGTTCAGCTGAGGTTCTGAAGTTGTACTTATACCTATCTCCTCTCCTGAAGTCAATCAATATGGTACCTGCATCTTAGGGCATTGGTCATGACTTCCTTTTGAATTGTTGCTGTTGCTGCTGCACCTGCTCTTTCTGTCCTGTGCTTCTGGCCCTGATAGCAGCACAGTGGTATGGGCAGATGTGGAGTCATTAGCAATGGTGACGGCAATGGCATAACTCGAGTTTATCATTCCTCTTTGTGGGGAGTGAGATTTGACAGTTTTGGTATCTTTTATGTAACTTAAACTCTTTAGAACCTATCTTCCTTTATTTCAAAATAGGTTATTCTAAATGTTGCTGACAAAAAGAAAGACTGCAGACAAAAATAAATTGCTTTATATAATCAAATAGAAGTGTGCATATGGTTTTATTTGGTTTTATTTTTACACTCATCCTATTTCCCTTACATAATAAATTAAGCTAATGCCAGATATAAATTTCATTTCATTAATTACAATTTTATTGTTCTACTAAATGAAATCAGACCAATTAGATAAACTCTACTTAATTTTTCATATTTTTTCCCTGCCCACCATTTTCCTAATAATTATCTACCTTGTCATATATGGGCATTTATCCAGACAATTGAACTTCTACTTAATTTTAAACACTACAGGTTGGCTCAGCCTATTTGAAGTGCAACATAGATGTAAGCCATGCTGAATCACAGCTATAGAGGCAAACTCGACTGATGAGACTGATGGCAACAACCATAATTCTATAGGCTCTCATATTAACTACAAAAGAAACCTCATAAAAGAAAGATTGGGGGCCACACACATGTTTCAAAAATCATGTAATTTGAAAAGATAGAAATTTTGCCTCAAGATCCCCATCAGGGGAAACAGACAAGAAACGATACATGTGCCTAATACGCTATCTAGAGTAACAAGGTCTATGGCAGAAAAATACTGACCTTGGAAACAGAGGAAAAATTCTTCCAATTTATACCCAAGAATGGTTAGGAAACCACTCATCATTCTACCAAAGCACATCAAGAAATATTACTTCTGCAATATGCAACAACAGTATAAGGACACTAGAATGCCTTCCAATGCACTTCTCTTTTAGCCTGAGGAATGGAATTAATGTAATTTCAAGAGTCTTACTTGATCAAACTGGGGATCTTCTCCTCGTTGCAGAGATTTGGTCAGTGGCTTCTCCTGAAAGAAAATATATTAAATATGTATCACTTAAGATCAACACTATCATATTCTACAATTATTGTTTTGTTAGAAGATTTTTTACTCACAATAATGTGCCTCCTGATCTGATCCTGGAGATACCAGGACAATCGTTGCATATGCAGAGGAGGTCTCTGCATATGTATCAGCCAATACTGACAGTGTCTTGAGTGATTTTGGTGTCTTTTCATGAAAGTGAAGGATTAGACATTCATTACATGTGAGTTTGTGCTCACACCGATGATAAATTCTTTCAACATCCTAAAAAGCACCTAGTGTTTCCTCTAACACATAGCCAAGAGGCTCTATTTGGGGGAAAAGGAGACTCAGAGGTGACCTTATCACTCTCTACAACTTCCTCAAAGGTGGCTGTAGTCAGGTGGGGTGGTCTCTTTCTTCAGGCAGGAACTGACAGAACAAGAGGATGCAGACCTAAGCTGCACCAAGCGAAATATAGGTTGGATCACAGGAAAAAGTTTTTTACTGAAAGAGTGATAAAGTACTGGAATGGCCTGCTCAGGGAGATGTGTTTAAAAAAAGACTGGACATGGCACTCAGTTTCATGGTTTAGTTGAGGTGTTAGGGCATGGGTTGGACTCAATGATCTTGAAGGTGTCTTCCAACCCAGTGATTCTGTGATTTAGTGATTCTGTTACATGATGTACCTTCTTGTTATAAAACCACCAGGCAATACAAACGTGTCCATACATATAATGCACCATGCAGGGCATACTGAAAGAAAGGTGATCTTAGAAGAATCAAAGACCACAGTGTTCATTTTTAAGGAAGACGGTTGTGGGGAAAATTATTACTAAAAAATTTAAAAAGGTACTTTCGGAATGGAAACCTATTTTCAGGTCATATTCTCGGAGTAACTGGTAAAGCCAAGGAGAACTGCCCAACTCAGAGAAATCATGTGTGAACATCCATTCACCTGCATGTCTTCTTTGTCAAGCAGGCTGAACTACTGAGACATGGAGAAGTACACAGGCTGATGTTCTATATGTATGCAACAGTATACAAAACATGAATCTCCCACACTACAATGAAAACAAACAACACATGAGGGCAGATGACAGTCTGGAAAACACGTCACTTGTCACCATCACAATTCTACTGTGAATTATACTACTGTTTCTGGTGTCTGCAATGTGCCAGTGCCTTATTCTTCTGTAAATCATGACTCTTTCTTCTCCTACAGCTGCAAGACTGGGGCTCTCCCACCAGCTCAGAATGAGATTTTGTGTTCAGCTTTCAACAAACTGTTACACTGATCAGCATCTGTTAATGTAGCAGGCAAAATACCACCCCTGCCAGCGGATATTAGACATAAAATAAAGAAATCTGTAAAGCTGATGAGATAAGGAAATGGAGAGACTTGAGTTGAACCAAAGATTTCTATTATTTCATGTATTTTTCAGAAGCAAATGTTGCCCAGTATAATCTGCTGACTGATTTTGAAATTAATTATGCTGATCCACTTGTAATGCCAGCTGGCAAGGAGACCAACTGTGGGGTGATTGCAGTATCCCCTGACTACCTACCAAATACAAAAATCAACAAAATGTTTTCTACTGACTCACTGATTTACCCAGAATAGCCATCGATATTCTTCATTGTTTTCTCCGATATCTAAAGCAACTCCTCCAGGTTACATTATGGCCACAAAAACTATTAATTACAACTTTATGACAGATTATTGGTGATGATAAAAAAACCTCGTAACCCTGAGAAAAACACAGGACACTACCCCACCCACAGTCCTCCTCCTCAATCAGTAAGTCGGTGGTACCCTGCCTAGGTGTGTCTCACAGGAGGACAATACCTCTTTTGTCTATGGCTGCTCACTGAAAAGGACAGCAGATAAACTTAGAAAAGTTCAACTTATTTAAAAGGAAAAGGATTCTTAAGTTTTCATGGGTCCTGGACAAATCAGCATTCTAAGAATTACTGCAGTTTAGGAAAAGAAAATTAACACCACTTTTTTTTCTTTTCAGTCATGAAATTTCTGATTCTGTTACAGAAGACTTGCGTTACCACAGAAAAACTTCTTAAGGTCTGTTTCAGCGAAAAGGGCTTCGGCACGCAGAAGCTTTGTGTTTCCATGACCAACACTGCAATACTTGGCTTTCAGAGAGTAAAATTTCAGGCAGAAATGAGGTGTGGGCTTCCTCATCACATGCTGTCCCTAAGGAGGACACAATTAAAAAAGACAAACCATGCTCTGGGAACCCGAGTCAGGAATCGCAATCCTGAAAACGTCCTCATCACCTGTAACCTATCTGGGGAAGCACATACACCTCCCAGATACTTCAGTTTCTGATGATGACATTCCCCAGGGGATTGCACCCCTGAGTTAAAGAAGATGACTCCATTTGACAATGCAATACAAGTCATCACGTGCCCTCCTACAGGCGCTACACCAGGCCTTCCCCAGCCATGGTGCACAGACCTAGAGAAACCATTCACAGGCCATGCAGCAGCCTCAGTCACAGCAGAAGGCAGCTGGGATGGAGAACTGCCAAAAGCCAGGAAGGCTTCTGCTGCTGTAACTTCTCAATGTCCCCAGTTTAGAGCTTCAGCTGAGGCCTTTTTCCTCCCTTCATCCCATCCTGCACCTACTGCTGTTCCCTTCCCCTCACACTCTTGCCAGGCAGCAGCTGCTGCTGCAGCTGTCTCTGCCTCTTTGTCATGCCCCTGTTTGGGTTGCTGGTGCTGCTTCTTCCTTGACTCTTTCCAAGGACAGTGCTGCCACTGGCGCTGCCTGCAGCCACTGTGTCAGGACCCAACCCGACCCTATGGAGACAAGAGTCTTTGCACACACCCTTCCACTTCTGGGAGTGGGGTGCCCATGCCAGAGCCACTCATTGTATCCCTGCAGCAAATGGCAACAGCCATATAAGATTGTATGTGGGGTTTGGAGGTTTGAGAGAACTCAGCGTATCAGTTATTACTACTTACTACTAATGCTGACTGCTGAATAGATAAAGAACTGAATAAAGATGAAGGGTCAGATATAAATGTGGGGTTTAGTTGTCTAAGCACTCCTAAAATATAAAACCATGAATACATTCATGATAAGAATAACAACTGACCATGCCAGAAGACATTACTGAGTAAATTCAAAGGCCACTCAATTATATGCAGGTACTTCAAACATCCTTTGAAAACAGGAATTTTTCTTTATGCAATAAATAATTTCTTTTCATCTACTGTAAACAATTTGCCTATTCTATTTGCCTAGTTCAAATATCCTTACAAATCTTACCATTTAATTTTATGCAGTATTTTCAACATTGTTGCTATGGTAGATACTACAGAAATGTATTTATACTCTTGGGAGGTGTCTTTATGACATACCACAAGTTCAGGACTTGCAAAGAAAGGTTAAAATTCATAATAATATGAAACTGTCTCCAGGCAATAGATTCCATAGTAGTCTATTTACCCTGGAGATCCACTTAATTAGATTTCAAAAAATCCTGAAACTGTTTTGTAGCCTCATGGTACAATTTTACTTCAATTTATTTTTTTGCCCACCCAACTCAGGAACGGCAAAGAGACCTTTCTATATAGTAAGTTGACTTATTTGAGTCTGTCAATATACTACATTCCACAGAAATGTCTTTCAAATCTTAGATGAATAGTTGGGCTGAATTTGGAGGCAAAGCCTACAAGATACGAATAAAGAAAAGTTTTGATTAATGTGGAAAAGGCCCATAGCTTACTGAACTATCAAAAAACATCAGAAAATTTCTAAAGAATGGATTCTCAATAATAACATTTCCATTTTTAATCACTAAACTAAACATCCTTATTTCTTGTTTGAAGAGGTGCCTTCAATTGCAGCACTGTATTTGCTCACACTAGAAACTCCCACGATATAAACACTTTAGAGATAAGCAGTAAAGGCAACTTAATATTTGAAACTATTGTTTTTCAATAAAACTAGCTAAATGTTTTGTGTTGCCAATGCCTACAAAACAAAATGCTCAACTAAAACTTAACTTCCTTCCTCTCCCTCACTGCTCTTGGGAAAACATAAATAGAATATAATAAAAGAGAATATGTTAACTATGCAATGGAAAATGCATATTTTATCAAATTTGCATACATCTACTAAATATAATGTCTATAAATTACCTAATAAACAACGTATCATTCAAACCCGCTACTCACACAGGCACACTTAAACATTTCTCCAAAGACTGTCAGTGACTTTTAATGGTTAATATATTAAGGATTTTTCAGGGCTGCTACACAAATATAATTGGGTAAATTTACACAGGAATAGCCACCTGTCACAGAACTGAGTGTTCAGGGAAACATAAAAACAAAAAGGATGTTGTAGTGCCTATTAAGCTTCACTATGTCACTGTGTTATAATGATGTATAATGCCCCTTAAAGCTATTTCTAATCTCAGCAACCATTAGGCCTGTTTTTCCTACTGAACTGTGACAGGCTACTGTATTACTGATTGAGATAAAACCCCGTTTTTGTATTTTTTTTTCTTTTCTTTTTTTTTGTCCCTAAAAGCATGGTGAAAGGATATTTTTACACAAATTTTAACTTTTGCACTGCACACTAAAAAGCAGCCAGACATACTCCACTGAGTGCTCTGCTGGGGTGGAAGACTCACCAAAGAGAAAGACAAATGGACACTTTCATGTAAAATGGAGTAGACCTGGAACACATTCAACTACTACAGTTACAATATATGTAAAATGCATATAAGCACAATCTTTAGAGCCCAAAACTCTCCAAGTGTAATTCTTTCTTGTTATGATGAATCAGCCCATCAGCCCCCTCTCCCCCACATGAACATCTCTGTCCTATATACTTCTCAGCAGGAAAGAGAATTGGTGTTTGTAGCAGTAGGTCTGCTCCCAAACATTCCAATTATTTTTTTTGGCCTTGATTATTCTGGACATGCAAAACCAGGAAAACTCATCACTGTCAGTCCTGTGCTCATGTGATGGGTAACCCATGTCCTCCACTCCAGCTGTGTGCTCCTGCCTCCTCTCTCCCAGAACAGATCAGTGCTGATCCTGAACTGAAAAGGTTCACAAAGCTGAACTTTCGAATATTTACTTCTGTTTGGCCCTTTCAGAATTGGATATGGAGCAGTCTGTGGTCACACAAAAAAAAGCTCTTGTACGGAAAATAGCTCTGAACTTCTCAGGAAATGATTTTTGTTGTTCATATACCTTTTTGCTATTTGGGAATTCCCACCACCACTCCAAGGAGTTTAATTAATTTATACCTAAGCAATTAAGAGAGCCAAGCTTTTTGACTGAAAAGGATAATCTGTTTACTCTGATAGTCTCCCAATTGTCTCCCACCTGCAAATTCTATTAAACAGGCAAATTAGTGTCCTGTTTTCATTAACCATTCTTTGCAAGTCAGCAGGTCCTCATGCATAAACACATAAACCACTTGTTCAGTGGATGACAACAGAATCTTTGACTTCTTTCAGCACCAATTAGCTGCTAAGACACTTCTTTTAGAAACTGTCAGTGATGATGGTACACAGAGAGGAAAATAAAGGAGATTTCCCTCATTAACCTTTGAAATTCTAAGCATACAGAAAAGCATTCTAAAACCAAACATAATAAGAAAGATATGATAATACAGCTTCAAGGAAACACCACAACTTTGCATAAGACAAAACTACAGATACACAAAATGTTAACACAAACTGTGATGGACTTCATTTAACTGTTGAAAATTGAATTAAAAAGCAATGCTAATTGTGCATGGTACTTCATACTGTGGAAATAAGCATATTTCAAATGGCCATGAAATATATGTAAAATTATGCTATATGTCTCAAAGAAAAATGATTTAACAAGCTCAAGTCAAAAATCTACTTGTCATTACAGTTAATGCACAAAAAATAATGAAAAATGCATGTTTAAAAGACAAGCTCACTATTACAGAGTCTACTCTTTCTTCATGTAATTGCTTTGGGTTTTGTTTTTTTTTTTGTAACAGCTCTTCTGTTTTACTCATGTGGAAAAGGATGTGCCCATAGTGTTGAACATAAAAATACAGTAAAACATCAGCTTCAGATACAGGTTTTCACTCTTTGCCTTTGATTCTTTGGCATCCTTGTCATGCACTGCTCTGATTCGATGATAGACTATGTCATCACATCAGGTATTGCACGCTAATTTTTGTCTGATTACCACATTCCCTGCGGAAGGCATCTTTTACCTAGGTTGTCTACCAAGAAAACTAAAACACATAAATTTTGGTCATGTGAATGTTTAGTCTGAAGTACATGGTACGTCAGAAAAAATGGCCATAGAGGCAAACAAAAAATCAAATTTATTTTCAGAAGTAATACTCTTTGGAAGTAAATTTCAAGCATCCTGAAAGAAAGAAGCAAACCCACTGAACTAGAGATTGCTATTGGATGCATAGTACAAAAATTAGCTCTGCTACTTCCCCAAGATAACATAGAATGTAAAGAAAAAAAAAAAACTCCCAACAAACAAAAACAATTTTCCTTCACTAGCCTTTAGCAAGCAAGTCAAGAACCCTATCATTCTTACCTGAACAGTACAAAAATTCCTAGATATTCTCTCAACTCAGTGTTGACAGTAAACAGTTGCAAACTTTAAACAAAGGTTAAATGCTGTTAACAGATTTACTGGTAACAGCAAAAAACAAACAAACAAACAAACAAACAAACAAACAAACAAACCCCAGAAAATGAAACCAAACCAAGCCAAAAAACCCAACAAACAAACTAAACAAAACAACCCCCCAAAAAACCAACCCAAACAAAAAAACCCCCAACAAATCCAAACGACAAACCTCAGCATACTCTTAGCATTTCTGTTTTCCATTGCAAAGTAAGATGCTTTATTGTAGGCAGGAAGTAAAATGGTTTTTGTACTACCGTATTTTAAGCCTAAAAAAGCTGATAACTACTGTTGGACCAGTTGCGAAAGAAATATTTTAAAGACATGCTTTTGTGAAACCTGAAAGAAATATTTCAAATACATGCTTTTGTGAAACCTGTAAGTAGAAAAGAATACTAAGGATAACTTAACTGAGATTTGAGGTACACTCTAGCACAAGTGAGAAAGGAAATTTTCTTGGCTGTTTGTTTTCAGAGCTTGTTTTAATAGGAATGCCTTTTCGAAACTGTAACTGAATGAACACATCAAAATCCTCTGTCTATTAGGACCCTCCTGATAGTATTATAACGCTGTCCCTTGATTTACCCTGATTTCATTTGTTCCAGAACTACAGAAAAAGAGGTAGACTTTAAAACCTGTAAGTATGATAAATTTAAAAAGACCATCTGGAGACAAAGTGTGGGCACTTATTGTTGACACCATAATTCCATCACATCCTTGTGTTGGTAGATTGTGTGATTCTAACCTAAAAAAAATTCCAATATCAGAAGATAAAATTTTGCTGATTGGTACCTAATTTGTTAGGGCAGGGAATGTATAAGGCCTCAGTCAAGAGTGGTGTCATAGAATGCAGTATAAGAGCCCAAAGTCTTTCATTTATTAACCTGTTGGATTGGAATAAGCATGATGCTCTAAAAAAAATTGATACAGTGATTTCCATGTAACAATAAGAACAATAGATGACGGAGATCGAAACTTCCAAGTCTATGTTAAGACCTTTGCATGAAACTGCTATTCGAGGTACTGTTTCAATTGTTTTTTTATTAAGGTTTTTATTAAGGTTTATTAAGGTTTTTCAGCTGTGACCTGGATTAGCAGGGCCCAAGGGAAGGGGGTAGGGCTGTGGGAGCAGGAGACTAGCCCTGCTGTGGCATGGACTAATGGCTCCAAAACCTGGGAATGGGTCTTGGCCTGTGGGCAGGTGTGGGTGAGATTCAGAGGAGGTCATTAAAGCTTATTAGTGCCTTGAGGGCCCTGACCACTGGTTACCCACTCAGAATAATGTGACCTAATTTAATAAAGCCTATAGGAAGCCCCTACCAGTTGATTTGAATAAATTTAGGGTTGTAATTGCAGGGCTGTTCCAAGCACAGCTGAGATGTCTGCAAACAGGAACCACATTCTCTCAAGACCCAGACAGCCAGGGGTAATGAAGGACAGCAAACGACACTGGCCATGGTATGCTATCTGATGTCCACTACTGCTTTAACATCAGGTAGATACTTATTATCACCAACTGTACACCTGTTTTCACAGAACAGAAAAAAAGATGAGGAAAGTGTATTTTTAAAGTGAACTTGAGAACTACTGCCAGAAGTTTTCTTTAAAATTCTGTTACTTGGAGCTTTCTTGGCTCTGTGTTTATTTCAAAGGCTGTAACTGTACCATGTGAGAGGTGTCCCCAGGTGATTTGATCTGAAGCCTTTTCCTCCTGGTTACTGGTACTGATTTGACAGACTTCCAAGGAGGATGCCAGATGCCCTTACAGAGCTAATGTAAGCCTTCACTCTTCTTTTGCTACAAGTACGTTGGCCCTGAAAGCCACAGCTTCCACATGTATTGCATGCCCAGCTAGTGAAACAAGACCTTATTGGGTGGATCTCCAATTTGGGAAGGTAGTTACATGAAGTACTTCAAGTTTTCTCGTATTTGTCATGCCACCAGATATGCAGGGTCAAATATGGTATAATTCAAGCTGTCTGATGTACAAACCGTGCCATGCCAGTTTCAGGCTCAGAAAAGAGCACATAAATTAAGCAGTAACTCATTGACTTGAAATGTGACTCTGAAGGCACGCAAAGGATGAAGCTGTTGTGAAGCTATGGGAAGATACCTCTTTACTGAATTGCTACTTATCTGGCAACAATGCTACCTACCAAAGTGTATGCCTAATTTTCCTCTGTCCTTCATGATGACAGACCAGTGATTAAGACTGGCCTGAAATGACTGTAGTAGGACGTTCATTTTCTGGAGAGTGGTTATAGCCAATATCCTTAAATAACACAAAAATGTGATTAAGGGCATGTGGTAGGTTCTTTGCTATATTTGCAAGCATTGGTCAACATGTGATGTAGTGTGACAGCCTCAGTGACCTTGGATTGAATCTGTCCTGCAATGTTAAATTCTCCTAGCAATTTGAACCATCCTATGTGTCACTGACTATCCAACTGTATCCATGCAGTAATGAACCCGAGGGACAGTGAGCATCCTGTGGAGTCTTGCCATTGGAATGAGCTCTGCTCATGTCTCAAACAGCATTCTGCCCACACACTCAGCCATGGAAACCCTGGGAGCACCGAAAAAATGCCCATTGACACTGTCTGACTCTGAAATGTGTGACTGTTTTATGGACCTGTATCTAACTGCAAATGACAATGCCAATGTCTATGCAAAAATGTGTCTGTTTCCTTCTTGACTTGCTAAAGTGGCGTAAAGTTTTCCCCTCAGTCTAATATGGATGTCAGAATCAGACCACACTGCATGCTCTCTTTGCTTTTCTGCACTCCCCATGATTGCTTCTGAAACCCTACATTTGTCTCTTCCTCTAGCTCTTTTTTCCCAGCTGCATCCTTCATACTCTTTTCCCTCAACTTCTGTGTTTCAATTCTGCAATACGTCCCCCTGAACTACACAGAAGACACCTGATCTATCATCACTGCTTCAATCACGCAAACCTTTCTAGGTTTTTCTGCAAGATCATAGTCCTGAGGTTCAAGATTACCCACCCTAGCTCTGTACTGTTCAGTGCCTGGCTTCTGCTACAGGTGTCAGCCTGAGATACATACTGAGGTAACTGGAGGAAGATATTATATCCTGAGGTGTTATGTGGAAGGGGAAGTGAAGGACCTTTATGCTATTGGACTTGTCTTTGTTATATTTGATTGCTCTCCATCTTTAGTACAGAAGGTCAATCTTTCTCATGGTATTTTGCCTTCAAATCCTTTGAATTCCTGAGTAGAGCTTGCTTATTTCATGGAAAAGAGCTCCCAGGCTTAGCTGCCTTTCCTTCTGCTGGAGAAAAGAACACACTAATCTGGCCCAGCTTGGCCTTCATTATCACCAGTGGACTGGACTTTATTTGGAAAGTCAGTGAACTCCCAAGGAAACCTGATTAGTGAAGGAGGGAAGAGTGATGACTGAACCATTGTTTTGCTTAATTGATTCTTTGAAACAGAGAAGTTAGCTGCTGGAAAGTCTGAGTAGAAGGAAACAGAACCGAGGAGACAGCCCACACAGAAATTAAACTCAGAATCATAGAATCATGGAATGGTTTGGGTTGGAAAGACCTTAAAGACCATCAAACTCCAACCCTCCTCGCATGGGCAGGGACACCTTCCACTAGATCAGATTCTCTATTCTGATCTTGAATACTTCCAGGGATTGGGCACTTACAGTTTCTCTGGGCAACGAGAAATCCTTAGATATGGCTAGAAGTTGAATAAAATACTAAGACCAATTACTAGTCTAAAAAGTTGACCCAGAATGATTCGGAGGAAGGAAACTCTGCTGAGCTGACACTTTCTGGAGGGACTAGGAGGTGAATGACCGGTGAGTGACATTCTCCTGAGGTGAATGCCATAACGTACTTGGTCCTCCAGACTGTCCTACGACTGACTGACACAGATTTGAACATTCAATTAACACATCCACTGTAACAGATCTGTGGGGCTCCATACAATGAAAGGATCACACACGTTCAGGTTATATATTGAGTACCTCAAGTAATACGTTGCGGAGATACTTTCTTATGAGGAGGTGAGAGAACAGTCCTCAGTACAGTATAATAAAGTGAGGCAGAATTTCATAAAGAAGCATCTTAAGTACTTCAGAGACAATTTTTGAAAGAATGATTAAGAATAGTTATTCTTAATGACCTACACATTATTTTTTGCAACTAGGCCTAAAAAGCTACTATAATAATATTTATTTCTATAATTAAATGCTAAATAAATAATACAGTAGAAATAAAGAATTACATTAGATACAGAGTTATGGTATTATGAATGATGAGGTCTTAGAGCTGGGATTGACTGCTACATGCTTTACTAAATTTTGACTAGCACAAACACTTGTGGAATAAAAGAAGTAGATTAATAATCAGTGGCATATTCCTTCAGTGACACAGAGGTGGATAGGGACAGATGACAATGGGAAGCCAGCATGCTTACAGCATTCATAGAGGAAAGGTCCTAGGGAGAAAGGTTTTGTATGAGAAAAGAGAACAGAATTTTCAATATATATTTGCATAAAGGTATTCAAACAAAGTTGTGTAATTGTCAGTTTGTCTGGGCATAAAATACTGAGTGAATAGCTTGAACAGAACAAGGCAGCTTGCCTTTCCTCTCTTCCAGGAAATTACTTGTTCCTTACAGTAACTACTATCCATTCACTGTGAACAAACAGGGGACCAAAGTCCCTGTACGTGCCAAACTACTAATGAGGACTTCAAATGTAAAATATGTGTAATGGTAATGTATCTCATTAAGGGTGACAACCAAAGAGTTGTCACCTTGTGTGATGCAAATGGAGTTTTAGTCCATGTAAACCAGAAAATTCTACATTACAGCTGTTGGATAAAGCTGTTTGGTATTATCATAGCCTACATTAATCTTACTAGTTATCACAGCCCAGTCCTCAGAAAACAAAAAACCCTACTTCCTTTTCTCCCAAATCTGTTTATAGCACATTCTTCTCTTGCATAGAGAAAGTGAAGCCTAGACTGACACTTACTAGAAACCAGTCCCATTATACTGGTTGGTCAGTCTCTGTAATTTGTGTATTCTCGCCTTTCTTTCAAAGTCTTCTGCACCATCTGCTAGGTTTTTATCACCAGCCCTGTCTTGAAATAGATCTCTATTTTAATGTCTTCAAGTTTCTAATGAAATGGAAGTAATAAAGACACTAGTATCAACCACATTTCAGGATTTTTTTCCTAATGGTGAGATGAAACCTGCCTATTAAAAGGAAGGAGTTACATGCAGAATACATGAATATGCTTATAGTTCCAATCCTATAATGAGTAAATTCTGTTCTTGACTTCAGTATTCAGAGAGATCCTGAATTCAGACAAGCTCAGTAAAAGAAGATGCTTGCAGGAGAAAAGCATAATGAAAGTTTACCAACAGCTAAATTAACCATTAACAACTGTCAATGCCTGTAGCTCCCTATGTTTTATCAATGTCTACAGCTGTGTGTAAGTACTGCTGAAAGCCGTATTTAAAGATTAGCCTGCTCTGTATGCACAGGATGAATTATTACCCAAAGTGATAATCAACACTCCTAAAAAAGGAAACTGTTTTCTGGGCTTTCTCCTTACAGAGCTATGAAACATATTCTTTCATTTGAACTGGCAAGAATATTTCCCTGGCTTCCTCTTTCTAGCTTCATTTCAAGGCCACCACTGCTAGAAAAAAGTCAGCAGTAATAAAACAGAATGTGTTTATAAGTGAAGCAATGCAGAGAAGATTTAGAACAAAAATGGATAAAAGTTAAATATTAATTAAATCAGCTGTGAAAAAAGGTCTGCAGAATAAAATCTTAATATTTGTTACAATTATCTACTGAAAAGAACCAGGAAATTATTAAAGATTATCAAGAAAAAGTTATTTACATTTCATTATAGAAGTTTAATTTTATAAACTGGACAATCTACTTTAATCAAGTCTGCTGTCAAATACTTTTAATTTGAAGTAATATAACTTGACAATCTGGGTACAGGAGTTAATCATTAAAAATTAGCCACATGATTGTGAACTTACAATTACTGAACTGTTTCGTTATATACCAGAGATCCTGATATATAAAAAGGGAGAAATTTGACCTGGAATTCTGAATAGAATATTCTGCAGACAAAGTTAAAAAATATCAAATCTGGAAACAAAAGTTTTCCATTTCAACTTGTTAAAGACTTAGCAGTGGATAGTTGACATCATATTCATGTCTAGAAAATATATTAACTGGGGAGTGTTTTTTTTATGATGATCACTGCCAGATCCAGTAACCAAAATGTCAAATGTTACACGCTTGCCAGCCAAGGCAGTAGGAGGAGCAGGTGACATTGCTCTCTGCTTTCTCTCCCATTGGAATATTGCTGTCCCAAATGAGACTTCATGAGGCTGCAGGAAGGGGTGGGGTTTGCTGTGCCCTTCACTGACGCCGTAGAAAATAGCAAAGATTTCTAGTGCCTTTCTAGCATCTGCAAATCATGGTGTGACACAAACATGGTTTTCCAACACAGTTGTCACAACATTGTAATTTACACTTCGGCTCTGCATGCATCACAAAAGAAAGAGATTGATATATCACATGGACATATGGAACCCAAAGAAACTGAGAGAAAAAATCATAAAAAGAACAGTAATGCTAATCAGAAAGCATAAGCAGGCAGAATATGTGTATGAAAAGAATTATCTAGGCAAAAAAGGTATCAGTAAGTATTTAAATTAACCATAAAAACTTTGGAGCTTCAATGTGAGCTAGACTTTGTGATAAAAGAGATGCAAAGGCAACAATACTATAAACAGATCATTTTATCTTCTCTAGAAGACATCCAAAGTATTCATCACTCATTATAAAATTAAACTGTCATATCTTGTAATGACTTGGAGAAATCAAACTAGAAATATCTCAGTGTTGAGCACTGTGCAAGTCTGACTTTCTTTGAAGTACACTTGAGTTTAATTAGAACATAAACTTCAAAGAGCTCACCATCTGACTACCTATTGTGAAAAAAGGCCAAAAGGTAGCTTTTCACCATCAATTTATAAACTTCATCTCCCAAATCCCTGGGACTTCCTGGTCACAATTCTAATCAGTAGAGTAAAATGTGGGAACAAAGCTGCTAAGCACCCAGAAGCTACCTCACAAAAAGGGTAGACTTAAATTCTTAGCTGTTATTCAAGAATAATTTTTGCCATTTTCCCTTGTCACTTCTTTCATTACAATCTAATTATTTCAAGATCATTTTGACTGAATGTCTACAGAATCCTGCTTACTCATTGGTCACAGCCAACCTCAAACAGCAGCATGCCATGACTTGTAAGTTTTATTAGTACTAATGAGATGTGAGTATGTAATTGAATTATTGTTAGTGTCTCATGGTCAGACCCCTGTAAAAAATACGTTCTGAAAATGATGACAAGAAGGTGACATTCCAGTCTCTTGCAATATTTCTACATTCTACACTGAATTTACCAAATAAAATTTCACTGAACAACCTCTAGAATAAGATCAACATTCAGAAAATAATAGTTTCTCAAAGTGAAAAAAACAACATATTACCACATATCAACTCAAAATCATCTTAACACAAGGCAAAATGGGAATAAATCCACACCTGAAATCTTATATGAAAATGCAGAGGTTCGTGTTTAAGAGTAACAAAGGTGCTGCAAGGAAATTATGTCCTCAGGACTGGTCGACTTGCTGTTTTTCTGATCTTGTCAAGCAATTTTATACACATTTTGTTTTAAAATTTTAAAGACGTTCGCTGCACATCACATGAAGGCTGGTAATAAATAGCTACTGGTATTTTATTTTTTAAAAGGACCTACACTATGACTGTCAGTTTATTCTACTTTTTGTGATTTGGAGGGAACTCTTCAAAGAAGAAATAACTGGATTTTTGTCATAATATTCTTTACTGTAAGCTTTTTTTGGTGTTATTTCCAAATTATGTAAGATAGTTCTGTCATCTTGCATCTAGCTAATATTTCAGCAGAAAGCCTTGTAAAACTTTCCAAGCATCAAATGCTCCTGAACCTAAATCAAAGCTAAACAGATGCCATCAGAATAAAGAACATTTTAATTTTGCCCTTCAAAATATCCTGAAAATGGGGAACTGAACTAAGTATTCTACATTGGACTTTATAACAAAAACATTCTAAGATGTTATTAAAATTCCCTTAAAGTACAGAAGTAGAGATTTCTACTTCTTTTTAGGTCTTGGTTTTTTTTTACCTCATCAGAACTAAAATATAACTCATAGAAATATTCTTCCTTACTCAAAAGAGCAACAATGTATATAAAATGTAATCTTAAGTTAAATAAGCAGAGTCCTGGAAGTTCAGTTACATAAGACAAATTGCAACAGACATACTGGCGTGTTAAATTAGCTTAAAAATACAAGTAACAATGGTTCTCTCACTGTGCATGACCTTGTGATGTAACTCTTTTTTCAAGTGCTGCATGCTTTTTCATATCTGAAAAATAGGTGCTATAGCCCTCTGTTATAATCTGAAATCTACTCTCAGAAGTAAAAGAGGAGCCAGCAGTGGTAGCCATTTTCATGTTTTCGTTAAAATCTGTAATGTTCAGAAATGCTGCTTTTATCATATTTCAGCGTTTTCTAATCTATTTTGACTCAAGTGACTGCTCCCCCAGCTGTGAAATCTATGCTGGCTGACACTCCTTCTGAGTCTCAATCCCATTTACGTGTGCCCATACTGCAAACAGGAATTAAATATTAATTTTTTTTCATGTCACCCCTTTGGCATATCTTGCATACCTCTGCCCTCTCCCACAACATTCTAATTGCCATAGCAGCATATCTCACAGTTTGGGAAACACTATCAAACTCCAACGCAGACTACAAGCAAAATATTCTTCATTGCACAGCAAGCAAGCCTGATTTTAAAACAAATTCAAAGCACTATATATATATATATATATATCTATATGGAGTTTCTTTTTACTCACAAGAGGCTCTGCCATGATGATGCGAATCTTGCGTTCAGCCAGAGTAGTGAAGTTAACAAACAAGCTCTTCAGGACATATTCGCCTGGTTTACTGTCTGGGTCAATGCTGATGGGCAACATGGCTGGAGGCCCTTTTTCTCTCTGAGTACCAGAAACAGGAGGGACAGGTGGCTTGATATATCCGTTACCAACTGGAGAAGCTGAAATGTAGAAAAGACACATTCACTCCTGGGTAATTCAACATGGTTTAACTCTCACAGAGCACCTCAACAGCTCACTACACTGGCTGAAAAACTGAAAAACATTCTATTTTTTTATCTTTTGCATGCAAGTCAGACCTGTAACTCAGTTTTCAAGTAACAAAAATTTATTCTTTACTGCTACTCAAACTGGCTTAGCCTTGCAAAAGTCAGGAGTCTAGTCTTTTGACTACCGTGAGTTGTAAAGGGTCTTACTCTCCTGTAATCTATACTGAGGTCAGTCAAGAGTAACCCAAAAAACAACACACATGTTACCAGTATAAATCTTACACGAACATTCAGACATGGAATGTTTTCCATGGCCAAAACGTATTGATTATTCATTAGCTTTCCTGAAAGTACCAAGCCCTACATTTCCATCTGGCACTTTTGAGATTACACCTGGTGTATTTTGTTCAGTTTTGTGCTCTCTCACACAAGAATGACATGGCTATTCTGAAGTAAGGCCAAGAGAGGACCAAGAAGATGGTCAGGGGCTTGCTAGATTAGTAAAGGCTGAGAGAGCTGGACCAATTAAACCTTGAGAAGAGAACCTAATTGCACTCCTTAACTACCTAATGGAGTATAGCAAAGATGCCAAGGAACTAGATTCTTCTTTGAGCTGAGGATGACAGGACAAGAGGCAACAGACACTAGTTTGAAGGTGGGAAGTTTCTATTAGATATATGGAAATAATTTCCACTGTGAGAGGGTGATCAAATATGGATACACATTGCCCAGAGATACAGCAGAAACTCCACTTTCGGAGACACTTGAAAGTTGACCAGAAAAAGTCCTGAGAAACCTTCCCTTGTTGGTGAACAAGCTGGGGTTGGACTAATCATCCACCAGGGATACCTTCAAATCTGACTTATCCTGTGATTGAATTTCCCGTAACAAGTATCAAGATTTTGTAAACTAAAATCTTTTTGTAACTACTTGCTGTTTTTCTGTGAATGAAGAAAAAATAAATGGAAGCACTTCAAACGCTACCATTATACACATTAAATTTACAAACCCAAATCCTCAGGGCTCAGCTCTTATTGTTAATAAAAGTCATGTTTGGTCTTCAGGCAGGAACTGGTAGCATGCTCTCTGTTAGTTTTGCCAGAGACTTTAAAAGTAGCAAATTAAGTAACACTGGCAGGACCAGCCATTATCCACTCTGAATGTAATAAAAGAGTCGCAATGCCCACAAGCACTACTAGTGATTGGTACAGAGATACTTTAATGCAATAAAACCCATGGAAATACTGTGGACTAAAACCATTACAGCACTGCATAAAACCCCATAGCACTGCACTCCAGAGTGTCACATTATATGTCGCATCCAAGTTGCAAAGAAAGAAAGAAAGAAGAATGAACTATAATGATGGTTGCCTCACATCTAATACCTTTAGTCTTTTCCTTTGAGGAACAGAATTGCAAACGTTACTGAAATTAATTGTCAATTATTAGTGACATGATTTTTTTTAAAGATAAATCAGACTTTTGACCTTTCCTATGGACTTTACACATCCCTGCTGAACAAAAATGAAAAAAAATTAAAAGAAGAAAGTTTATGGTTTGAGAGTATTTAAATGAGAACCCGAAATTACACACTGAAGAATAAAAAAGGATCCACTAGAGAAAAGAGAATGTGTTTTCCTCTAGAAAAATCAGTTTAGAAGTTCCTATATAACTATAATAGAAGACAGAAGTGCTTCTCTTCATGTAGCTATTATTCTGCAGACATAACACATCTATACTTTTCTTTGAAAATAACCCTTCACTGATGAGGTACAGCATCACTCTTCAGCACAGCAGCAGCACTTCTCCCACTGCGACAGATGTTTCCTGCTAGATTCATTTTCTGCAAAGTTTCACTTGACTTTTGAGGGCACAAGCATTTTCATGGAATCTTCCTGGCATTATGACTGTTGGCAAAAAACTAAGTGTATAAAACAGCCCTACATTTATATTACACAAAACTTGTTCTAAAAATACACTGTTGTTCTCAATAATAATCTACTTTGAAGTACTGAAAAAAGTGCCACCAGAGAAGAGTGTGCATGCTATTGCTCTTCTGTCATCACCTAGGCTCTCTTAAAACTTGAACACGAAGACAGTGGGATGCAAAGGATCAGATGCAAATTTTTATGGACTATCAAATAAACTAGTAATGGAAATCTCTCCAAAAATAGCTTTAGGATGGAGTCACACAATATTTTTACAATTAGGAATATATTTGTCAAATGTGTGGTTCTGACCGGCTCACATCTACCCATGAAATGGGTAGATGAAATCGGCTTGATCTCCAAGTGCTCAGTCAGGAAAATTTTTTGGTGAGCAGCGAACCCAATTTTCTTAAGGATTTGTGTCCTTTGTGCCTCGCAGGCCCGTCCCTGGCAGTGCCGGCACGCCGAACTCCCCGCGCCGTTCCCAGGCTCGGTGCCCAGCGCTGTGCCCGGGCTGGGCGGGCGGGCTGCTCGCCAGCCCGGCCCCTGCCAAGCACAACACTCCCGGGCTGGGGCCAGGCAGCCAGCCCGGGCTGCCTCTCGGAGGAGTCTGCAGCAATCTAATCGAACACAAACTTGCCTTCTGTTCCTCCGCAATTCTGCTTTAAACCGGGCTACTAAGCTCAAAACATCGGGGGGGATTCAAGGGAGGCAGGCAGGACACAGGCAGTGTGTGAGAGCAGGTACGCTTCACATCCTGGCGAAACTGAGTATAAAAAAACCTTAGCCATGCTACCTGGGAGCTGCCACCCTCATCTTCAATCATCGTAGCATTCAGCCAGGATTCTGAGTCTGGAATTTAAATCCACATCATCACTGTTAGTAAGAAGCCTTTCAACAATGTTCTGTTAGGTTTGTGACACAGACGGATTTAATTTTTTTTTCCAGATATCTAACTGAAAAATCACTTATTTGCACACTGTAATAGAGGAATGCAATTATCTGTGAGATTTGCCAGTGCACCAAAAATTTTTTTTCTAGTTCTTCTCAGAAAGAAAGAACTTTACAGCCTTTTCCCCAATACAGAAAAAGCACATCCTGGGGGTTAATATCTATCTTTACTACAGCAATTACAGCAGTTAGAGAAATGACTGGCATATGACATTGATTTGGTTCAATTTTTTGAAAGACCATTTTGTAACCGTTAAGTCCATTTAAGAATCTTTAGTGTGAAAGCTAACACTGCCAACATTCTGAGGGTCTGGAGTTGATCATGACTTGGTCATGAACTATTATTTATAGGTTTGGCTTTCTAAGGCATCTTTTCAGCTCCATTATCCCCAGCATTTACATATGCTTGATATTTGCATTGCAAAATTCTGGCCCAGCGACAAGACTATCACTGATGTCTATACTGAAAATATATGAGCTTTAACAGAATATAGCTTTTATGCCTAGATCGAGAGCCCTATAAAACTCACTTAAAAAAAAAAAAAAGTTGCCTCTGAGACATAAAATTGGAAATCAAGGACCCAAAATTTAAGAAGTAGATGCATTAAGGTCATCTCTGGTTGGTCCCTTTATGTTGACATTGTAATGTGAGCCTTAGAAGTAGCAATAAAAAGGATGTGCTCAGTTTTGCCCTCTACACCAGTGAAACACTGGCCCATTAAATAAAATGCGTAAGTTTAACATGAGAAATTGCCATGTATAGTTTGTGTGGGTTCATGCAGAAGATATATGGAGGGAGGTGGGTGGAAAGAAGGAGTTATACTCAATTTGAGATACTGATTTCCTTAACAAATTTAGGTTTTACTGCCTGATTTCAAAATAAAAAAATAATACAAAGAGAAGTACCAGAACAGACCACAGAAACATTTAGCTTGCATGTCTACATATAGTAGGGTATCAGTCACCACACAAGTACGGTATTAAGCTAAACCCTTTACGTAGAGAAAAGAAGATCATCCTCCAGAAGAATGAATGGTGATGCACATGGAGGAGACCATGGTAACCCTGATGCCCAAGGACTCTGCAATAGCAGAGAATCTACAGATCAAGTTTAGAAAGTTGTATACATATTTAAAGCTCCTATCCTGCAAAAATCTGTGACGAAGTTTAACCATGCTAGATCAACTATAAAATGTCTGTACCATTTTGGGATGTAATTCTGTCTGAAGGACCTTGTTTCCCTTATTTTTCTACTAAATGTGCAACAAGCTGTATTTCAAATTATACTCTTATCCTACAGAGCATCTTCATTTAGTGCAAGCTATAACCATATTATTTTCTCAATTCTATGTATTTTTAAAAATTAAAGACAAGGAATAAATACGGAAGTATCAGTGAAATATCACTCAATTGTCATCACAACCGTATACAACTGCCACAGAAAGGTCTCCTGACATAAAATCACTGCTAGATTTTTTCATGTATTGATCATTTCCCAGAAAAACAGCTGTAAAAAAAGCACAGTAGCTGTAGTGCAACACACAGTCAAAAGCTGATATTCGGGAGTACCAATTTAAATTATCATTTAATTATCACAGTCCGTGCTATGATCTGCACTACAGGTATTTTTCTTAGAGCTGTAAGAGGAAACAAAACAATTGAATGATCATAATGCACATGCCAAGAGTCTGTGCTACGTTGGATATAAATTCAGCCACACAGCTACTGAATTTCCAGTATCTTTGAGCAGAAAAGCAGAGGTTGAATTTTTTTAGTAAACTGTGTCAAATTTACATTTTAGTAAAAATGAATAAACTAATAAGACAAATGCAAACATCTATTTGCAGTATTTTCATACCTACCGAGCCCCTTTATAAAGCCGATCACGCTGGATTTTCTCCAACATGCTACTGTAATATCCATGAGCCTGTGAATTCCTGAAATGTTCCACTCCTTCAGTTAGAAAAGTTAGAATCCTTTTCTAACTAAAATTGAAAAATAAATTAGTTGTTTCATAATCCTGTTTCACACTTCCTCACTGCTTGTGAGGAAGACATTTCCTTCAGTTTCTTGGTATTGTTTCTCATTAGACAAATGCTGAAGACCTGCAATGTGTGAGCTAGAGCAGGCCTGCAGATCAGCTCAGCCTTTCCATAACCAAAGGGGTAATTTTTAGCTTCGGCATATGATGATGACCGCTCACAGAGTGGCTGCATGTCTATATTTATCCACAAGTACATACTATGCTGACAGATTAGTGAAACTACTTCAGGCACTCCAAGAACATGAGACAGGATAATGGAGTTCGACAAAAACAAACCACACATATCAAACACATGTATTATCATACAATCCAAGCTGAAAGCACTTAGTATAGAAATGTGAAGCACAGTGACAGCACAGGATGGGTTTTGTTTTGTAACTAAAGTATTTTGGCCAAAAGTACATACAGTCTAAATTCCTTTTGATAAAGCCAACGCAGTATCTCTTCTTTTCCCATGCCAAGAATCAGTGAGAAACCACATATCCTTAAGAACAACTGTACATCTCCTGCAATAACTCTTGAGAAAATTTGCTTTGTTTTAAATCAGCAATTATAACATAAAAAAGAAAACACATTATTAAATAAAGTATGAAGAATTTAATTTACAAGGATATGGTCAATGTGCCACAAAAGGTTTCTGTTTCACCTTTTGAAGGAGAACATTCCCAATTAATCCAAGCTTGATTGACAGAGAATAAAAAAAGGAAACTTTTGCTGAAACAAACAAGCTAAATGTCTAGCAGATCCACTTTTATCTTGGTGGAATAAACTGTAAGATTTCCAAGGAAAATGTTATTCCAGCATATTAGTAAGATGCACTAATAGCACTATTTTAATGTAAGTATTATTTTCATAATTAATTTTCATGTGCCCAGTTCTGGGTCCCTCAGTTTAGGAAGGACGTTGAGATGCTTCACTGCGTCCAGAGGAGGCAATGACGCTGGTGAGGGGCTTGGAAAACAAACCCTGTGAGGAACGACTGAGGGAGCTGGTGTTGTTTAGCCTGGAGAAAAGGAGGCTCAGAGGTGACCTTATCACTCTCTACAGCTTCCTGAGAGGCAGTTGTAGTCAGGTGGGGGGTGTGTCTATTCTCCCAGACAACAACTGATAGAACGAGAGGACACAGTCTTAAGCTGCGCCAAGGGAAATTTAGGTTGGATGTTAGAAGGAAATTCTTCACTGAAAGCATGATTGGGCAATGGAATCGTTGGCCCAGGGAGGTGGTGGAGTCACCATCCCTGGAGGTGTTTAAAAAAAGACTGGACATGGCACTCAGTGTCATGGTTTAGGTGATGAGGAGGTGTTAGGTCATAGGTTGGGCTAGATGATCTTAAAGGTATTTTCCAACCTAGTTCATCCTGAGATTCTCTGAAATCCCAGTAAACATGTATTCTAAAACTCCAGACTCTGAAGACTGTCTAAAACTGTTCAGGCAACTACTGGAGAAGACAATCAGTCATTCTGTGCATTTTCTTGACACAAGAAAATGACATAAAACTATCCCAATTCATCCTGACTTTCCAAAGCCTATTTAATTCAAATACAGGATTCTTCAGGAAGAGTTCCTTTGGTTGACCAATTAGACAGATGGGCTGTAATGCAATAAAGATAAAACCCAAACAATTATACGTAAAACAAAAGTCTGGAAATCCTTATGCCAGAGGAAACACTATCTAGTCTAGAAGATAAAATAGAGAAGAGACAGTGGGGTCAGTTGGGAAAAGTACAATAGAAGTTCAAGATTCTGGAGCAAAACAGCTCATTTGGAAGACAAGCCTAAAGGGAATAGATTCGGGAGGATATCCAAGAAAGTGTTGAGATGACCTCAGTTCTCCAAAATGGATATCCTCAAATACTTGATTATGGCAAAACTATGAGGGAGTAAAGGCTAATTTATACATTTCAGATTCCTTAATTTCTTTAAAGAGACATGCCTCAGGAGAGTCATTTGTGTAAACTGGCATGGGGAAGAGAAAGGAAGAAAATATTTTCCATCATAAAGGCACTCCAGAACTTGGTTACCGATTTACCCAAGATAAGACCAATATTTTAAATTATTTCTGTCTGAGTGCTTGGTGAAAAAATGCTGTTGCCAGGTTTAGACATACTTATTTCATTCTTTTCACAGTACTTGTGGAGCTAAAAAAGACAGTTCCAAATCCTGTAGACTTGGTTAGGCAATTCTTGTCCAAACTTCCTTTTACCATAATAGGAGAATACAAATTTCATGTGAACACAAGGAACAGTAAAGACAGAATACAGGAGACAAATTAATTAGTACATCCACTAAGAAGTGGCGGAATTGCCAATGAAGTGTAAGCTTTGGACAGCCCAACTACTCCACCCAAGGGAAAGGAGGCTTGAACGTTGTGTGTGTATTATGTGTGCACATGCTTGCCATTCTTGAATTTATTTTCAGTATCTCATAAAAAACGAAGCCTAAAACAGACCATGTGGTATTCTCAGTGAGACTGAACATTTTGGGACATAAGGCTAATTCCTCGTAGCAAACTTATTCAGCCCTCACCTTAATCCAAGGGTGGACAACGATTTGGACAATGGAGCCTAAGAACACGTCCCATATGTGGTAATTTTTAAACAATCAGATCCAATTCTCTGCAGGACAGAAACAAAATGCAACCTGGAAATAAATACATGGTCACTCAGCAGGCCTTATGGATGCTAACATAGCACTTGTGGGGAATGCTCTTCTCTGCACATCTACGAAGAGTTCATAGGTTCATGCTACTCAGAAATGCTTATGAAGCAGCCATCTTCTGCGATGGATGCCACCAGGAAATAATCAGTTTAATACAGACAATCTTTGCCCAAACTCAGGGAAACATTGGAACAGCCCTTACGTGACTGTAACATATAGACAGGTCTTATTTGAGATTGACGTGGTGAAATGCCTGTTATCTTTGAAGCCAAAGGCTCCAGTTTAACTTAGAACAGTGGAAAGAATAAAACTGTTGGTTTGGTTTCATTAGCCACTAGCAACCTTCTGGCCCTCACATCCCAGCTGATGGCAGGTAAGTGTTAAGCTTTGTAATCCTCAGAGGAGTACAGCAATTCTCTGCACGAAAGGGGTAATTGATGTGAGAGCCTCTCGAGGAAAGCAGTGAGTGGCACATTTTCTCCCCTTGCATACACAGAGGATTCAAGAATGATGACTGCCAAAACAAATAAACAAACAGGAAATCCTGTCATATGTGTCCATCAACTTTTTAAAGGCCTTTTCACTGACTTGGCTAAGCATCCTGTAAGATATAGGCTTTCCCTCTCTCTTTCTCCTAACTGGCAGGTCAGGGGTTGAGCAGCTTAGCAGTGTTCCCTAGGCTCTTATCTCAGATCCTTGCAAGACATGTGAGTGAGGCAAGAAAGCCATTCTCCTTCCCTCCCATTCTCTTGGCTCACAAGCTATTTTTCTGCTTCTTTTTCTCTAAATCATTATTTTCTTGTCTACATATACCACTGTGCTGAAGATACGTGGGAATATATGCATGTAACATAGTGATTCTTAATGGCACCAGTTCTAGAAATTGCTTGGTTTATTATGAGATTTAAGACTGAAAATGCTAAATGACATGGAAAATCTTGTGGAAAATCTACAACAATTTTCCCATTTGAGTGTTTTATTTAGGGGTGACTTCTCACCAAAGGAGATATCTTTGTTGCTTCTGATGGGATCCAAATCAAACAAAAATACTTCTCAGTTTCCGTGTTTTATATGGTAATGACACGCTGCCTCTTTGAAGGCTGACTTGAGATTAACAATATACTTTCAAAAGATTTCAAAATCTTGGTACCTCTTCCACGTAACTTCACAAGGTTGTTTTTTACCTTTTCCACTTATTCCAAAAGAAAAAAACTCCAAAGAAGGGAGAAAAGATATTTTCAGAAGAGTAATTGTTGGGTTTTTTTCTAAAAAGATTAAAACAGAGACAAGGTTTATTTCTGAAACTACACCAGGACTTCTTTGGGCTCAAATAGAACTTAAAAATAATTTCATTTTGAATAAAGACATTCATATTTTTCTTTTAGACTTTTTTCAGGTACTAGGGCAAAAAGGCTAAGCTCCACTTTGGTTTTGTTGGATCAGATGATAGCTTCCTATAGGATTTTTAGACAGACATTTTGTTGCATTTGCTTTCCTTTTCAGAGACAGGGAGATGAAGATATTCCTGTAATTTTGTGGTTGATGGGTGTTAGCAAAAGAATTATTTTTAGGGAACTTCGAAAAGGGCCGAGGAAGTACAAGGCTAAAAGAGTCCAAAAGAGAAGGAAAAGTTATTTCCAGAAGAGGGACTGACTAGCAAGCAGGGAGGATGTTACCTGCATCTTCTTTCCCTAATGTGCTGCTTTTGGTTGGGGTAGAATTAATTTTCTCCACAGTAGTTGGTGTGGGGCTGTGTTATGGATTTGTGCTGGAAACAGCGTTGATAACCCAGGGATTTTTCAGTCACTGCTGAGCAGGGCTTACACAGAGCCAAAGGCATCACTGCTTCTCACCCCACCCGAGAGTGGGCTGGGGGTGCACATGGAGCTGGGAGGGGACACAGTGGGGACAGTCAACCCCAGCTGACCAAAGGGATATCCCAGACTGTGTGGTGTCATGCTCAGCATATAAAGCTGGGGGAAGAAGGAGGAAGGGGAATCATTCAGTGTTGCAGTGTCTGTCTTCCCAAGTTACTCTAAGCTGGAATGGAGAGCGTGCTTTCCTGGGGATGGCTGAACACCTGCCTGCACACAGGACTGAGCAAGTGGCCTTGTGGTACTTCGTTGCCAGCTGGTTTTAAACCATGACAGCGATACATTTTCTCTTTGGGACAACATACTTTTCCTTTTCTACTTAAATGTTCTGTAATACAATTATAAATCCGGATAAGATGGAATTTTGAAAATATATTTAAACCATTTATTTTTTACCAGACAGAGACATTAAATGCTTGCATCTCAGTCCTATACCAATTTCAATAGCTACCTAAGATGTTAGAACTGGAACCATCCCTGAATTTTTGTTGTCTGTTTGTTCACACTTGCTCTTCCAAACTACTGACATGTTGGATCATGCCGTTAAAAACTGCTGTCTTCCACTGGAATGGAAACAGCATATTGCTTGTGGATGACGTGTCTTCTGTGCCATGTACACATGTATTTGAAAACCTGAGCGTGTTGTGATGCACTTGCACAAACAAACAGCACTTTATTACCAATGTATAGAAAGAAATAGCTTCTAGTTCTCATGACATAACACAGTTCAAAGTCTAAGAGTTGGTTTGCTACAGCTTTGTTTATTTCATGCCATAATAAAGATGTCATGTCTAGTTATGTTTCAAAGTGTAGTGCTATTAAGGAAAATCTTTAAAACTGTACTTGCTTTGTTGCATATTCTGGTGCACTTGATCTACTATATGGGTGCCTTTTAGGGAAAGTTACAAATTTAGCCACCTACCAACCAAATATCAAACTTAATCTAGCCATCCAGGCTCTGGGTAAATTGAGACTGACGTTTCTAGGTGATCCATCAAACCCTTCTTATTTTCTCCTCTTAAGACAGAATAAATCACTTTCTAGAGGTGCCTATCCCTCATTCAGTGATTACTAAAAGAGAACAGACAATAAAGATGCCCAAAGTTATTAGCGATGACTCTCACTCTTAAATCTGTAGACTCTTCAAGAGCACCTTGTATGGATTAAACTGCACTGTGGTGCTTTTTAGCTGCTGCTGGCTCAAATTCTTGCCCTTGCTTGTGTGGGTGGAAAATGGCACAACACCAGCAGTAAACCAAGCCACAAACTGGATCTGTGGACTGGCAAGTTAAACCATCACAAACCAAGAAGACTTTCACAAAATTTTGTGAAGCTTTCTTTGATGACACCACAGGAGGGATTTCTCTGAATAAAGACTAACATGAGAGAGACATCAATTCATGTTTTCCTTTACACGTGGAGCACACAAAGTAACATCTATACAATGAAAAATGAAAGAAAAAAATTATGCAACCAAAATCTGGATTAATATTTATTATCAATCACCTACTCTATGTCTGACTGAATCACTACTGCCATGACTTAATACTGACAGCCGCAGCACACTCATGAGATTGCCTGTCTTCCATATTCGGGCCTCTTTGCTTACAGCCATCTTTTATTAGCCACACACCATTATGATGCTATTGTATCTAATAACCCTTTATTACATTACATTAACAAATCTTTGAAAGTAGGTTCATTTGCTTCTTCGCCACAAACCCAACTACAAATGCAAACATTTGCTGCTTTGGTAGACTGCGGCTCCAGGATATAAATACTTTTTGTGGTGACTGAAATACAAGATAATGTATTTTACCATCCATATGAGCTCAGTGAAGGTTTCTGAAAATTTGGCTCAAGTGCAGCTGCCCACTGAGAAACTTTCACTTGAACAGATGAGTGGAGTGCATGGAATTTAGCTGCTGTCCAAGGGACCTTCTGCATGACCAGTCAGTTGCAAATACCTAATACAACATGGACAGGACATTGCTCTCAAGTTGGACAGTGGGCCATGACAGAAAACTCCTTCCATGCATTGAAATGTCTAAATGTTTTGGAATGCCAGAAATATGTTATTAAATTTGGAGAGGAACAGACACCTATGGAGATGAACTCTGTGTAAGTTAATTACAAAAATAAAGAATCCTAGGGTTTGCATTGCATTTTTCAAATAAACAGCTTAAACCCTGAAAAAACAGAGTAATTCATTAGAAAACCCAAAGAGCCTAATCAAATCTGAAAATAATAAAAACATGCTTTTTATAGTATAGTCGAAGGGAAATTCAGCATTCCTGAGGGCTGGGACAAAATTAATGTCGTATCAGATTTTCTCAAGTGTCAGCAAGGGCAATCCAGGCAAACGCAGCACAGCTGGCCTGATACTCATCCAGGAGTGGCTGCATTTGATTAATAAAGAACCGAAGTATGATAATACAATGCCATAATCATAGGTTTTTGGAAAGTAAATTCTATTAAATTAACCATATCTTTTTATGAGATTATACATTCGGTCAGCAAGGCTGAAAGTGTAGTCTTACATCTTTGCTTGGCAATTGGATTGGTAGTTTACCAAACTGTAAAATCAACGTTCCCAACCAATATAGATTAAAAGATAGGTAATGTCTATGAATTAAGGATGAATCATACTGTAATGAATGTAATTCTAGTGGAGATACTGAGACCAGTTCTTGGTTATATACTATTTATAATTTCTGTTAATGATGTAGAAGAAAAGCGTTTCTATAAAGTTTACAGGCAAAACACAAATTAAGGGTGACAGAAAAAATAGCAAAAAAAAAAAAAAGGTCCTTCTACTCAGTTTGAATAGCATTTGAAACTTAAATACAAGCAAATAATAATGAGATATTAATTCTAACCTATGGAGGACTTCACAGCCAGAAAAAAGGCCACACAGACAGAAAGCGGCTTTCTCTTCCTGGGAAACACTGATGATGAAAAAAGGCCTGAGACGAGGATGACTAATGTGTTGGAAACAGGCTTGCTATTCTTGTGACCTGAAGAGCTATGGAGAGCCTTTTCAAGCAGTGTGAAAAAAGCAAAAGCAGGAAAGCCCTACTGCTTCATTGTCAGTGGCTCTGCAACCACTGCTGGATGCTCAGTCCTGTTCTGGTGTCTGCAGCTTGAGAAAAGATGCTGGTGAACTAGAGAACATTCGGGAAAGGTGAAAAATAACTCATGACTGCAAAAGTTGCCTTGAAGTTTAATTTAGTTTGACCACGAGAAAGTTGCACCATCTATCTTCTAACAGCAGAAATGTGCACCTATTGCTCCTACAATGGCACCTATTTGCAAAACGTATTTCATGGAACCCTTACCCCCTAACACCTTTTTCAGACAGTATAGGCACTCAGGCACATCCAAAGTCTGATTCATTACAATAAACATCTCTAAAGCAGCTAATCTGAACTGCACCCCTGCACCTCTTCACTGGATATCAGGAAAGCCAGGCTTGATTGTGTAAGGTGTAAAATATACACGCTAAGGATGCCTGAAAGTTAGATGAGATGATTTCCAAGCCCATTAGGCATGAATATCAGGAATAGAAATTTGCTAAGAGAAAGCGCTTTTTTCAGCAACATCCCATGTCTGGAATTTTAGGCTAGATGAATGCATTAAAGAAGTTAAACAAAAAGGGAGGAAAATTAACTGCCAGAATGCTATTAAGTCTGGTGCTGATTCTTCCATTACTGGGAATTTTAAATTAAGATTTTTTTAAAGATGTGCTTTGTCTCAAACAGAAATTAATTTAGAGAAGCCATAAAGCCCTCTATGTGGAGCACAGATTGGATGACACAATGTTTTTTCTGGTTGTATAATTTATGACTTGTTGAATATATTAGTAGGAAACACAGTTCTGAGAATAATCTCTCATTGGTAAAGCTAGGATACCAAGGTTGTAAGAAGGATTCTTCTTTCTCTAATCATGATAGTATCAAGAAGCAGAAGTCTGAATTTCTATCAGTACTTGATTTCTCTTTGTACATCCAGGTACAAATATAAATTGTATGATCAGAGTATCACAGTTGTGTCTCCTAAAGAGCCAGGAGAGCTCAGAAGAAAAACACACATCCCTAGCTTTAAGCAAATAGGCCAGAATTGTACTGTGAGAAACCTCCAATTCTCACTGCAGAAAGACATTAAAACCAGAAGAATACTGACCTAAAAATGCACTAATGGTTTTGCTAATAGGTAGGTAATCAGAGAATTCAAAATGAAGAGTGTAGGCAATTTTGCCAACACTGTTCCAAGACCTGTGATCTTACCATAAATTCCATTAGTTACAAACATCAGATGTTGTTATGGGACATCATTTCACATAAAAACAATGACAAGCTATATTAGCATAATGGGTTATTATTCCCAGATCCATGTGATCAGTACTCCATGGCATCCCAATGATAATGAACGCCTTTGTCACAAAGAAAGCATGTACAAAACAATACGAAGCATTAACCTCAGACACCTGAAATGGTACATAAGGCTGTTAACATATTAAGAATTTAAACATCAGCATTGACATTCTTTCTGTATATACAAAGAAATTTTCCCCATGTTGGCAGCCAATCACTGCCTTTGTGGGGATGTGACATTTCCAGGACACTTTCGCTCAGGGCTCACCAGTTGGGAAGTTGAGTGCTTAAAATCAGCCTGTGGAACAGAAACCATAAAAAAATGACCCAAATTATAAATCGCTTGGATAAATCTGGGTAAAATTTGCTGGTAAATTTACTGGGTAAAGCAGCATCTCAGAACAGGATCCACAACAGCCAACACTGCCTTAGATATATCCACACAGTGACCTCACATTGTCGGGCACTTCAAATGTTTAAAGCAGAACAGAGAAGCAGCTCCTCTCCTTTTCAGTTTGGCTGTAATTGCTATTTTTGTACCAGCTTAATAGCTAAAAAAACTCACTAAGAATGTGATAGTTTGGGGTTAAATGCTTAATTAAACTTCAAGGTTTTGAAATCCTATCTCCAACCTTTAAAAAACCTTCATCTGGAATGAATAATACAGTAATTTTAAAATAAAGTTTGTGGTGATTCTGTTTTGTTTTCTTTTAATGAAATCAGTATAGTTCCAACTCCACTGATGTAAACAGTTAAATACTCTCTAGTTTTCCATGAAAACCCACAGGACAATATTCAACTTTCTGAAAATGCCATTCAGTATATCTTACTTAAATTATCAATGCAGATACTTATTAGATTTTCAGGACACCGTGCCAGTTCTTCTACAGTTTATGGAAAATCATAGTTATCATTTGAATCAAAAATGCATATGATTTCTGATTCAAAACAGAAAAAAGAGATTGAAAAAGATTGCCATTGATCACACTGATCACTTGTCTTTAATGACATTTAATGTTCACTGGTCACTTGTGTTTAGGAACTTTAATGACTGAAGATCATTTTCTGTATTAATTAGAAAGACAATTTGTTATTTATATTTATACACACACATAACAGTAATGTAGAGATTTGAACCTTCTAGCCAAATGTTTCAAACTCTGCTCCTTATAAAGCAGGTAAACATATCTGACCCAATAAATGTAAACAATATCAACTTGAAATGTCTTTTTTGGATTTAATATTATAAAACTGAGAATACTGTAACAAAAAGTCATGCCCCAAGGATATTATCATAATACAAATGGAATTTTTAAAATGCATGACATCTCAGTCAGGCTTTAGGAAAGTTTACCGACTAGGTTGAAATCTGGTAAGCATGCTAGCTGTGCAAGAGGTTCTGAAAAGTTACACACCTCTTCATACTTAATGGAGAAAAATGCTTGATTAAAATTAGAGCTAGCACGTTTGACAAAAACTATCTCATTACTTTCCAGGGAGAGATTCCTTTATGTAACAAGGAAATTACTGCAGAAATTAGTAACAGACTTAATGGCGATCTAGAAACAACGGTATTAATATTAGGCAGATAGTCCTTTTAAGTATCTATTAATATCAAAGCACATGATAAATTTAAATAAATATCTAACTTGCCAGCAGTGTGATGCTTCCATTTTACTCCTTGAAGAACTACTGCTTGTCCTCAAATAAATGAAAAACCCTTACTTGTAAACACCATCCTCAGAGCTCCATTGTAGCCGTCAGTCACCTGGAATTCCCACTTTGGGCAAAACAGAGCTGGGAATCGGCCCAGGAGCAGCTATGCTAATACATGGACCTTCTGTCACTGCAGCTGCAGTGAGAAATCCTGTTTCTCCCCTTCCAGTGAAGAGCTGGACCTTACACTGCAGTTTAAGGACATAGTCAGTCTTATTTTTTCATGCTTTAAAAACAAATTCTATCTTGAAAGACATTTATAGATTCACATGGTAAATAAGTTTCCAGATTTTTGCTCCAAATAATCCCTTATTTCACTTGATTATTTTTTCTCCTTTTTCATTACTAATACTTATATACTTCAATGTGTATACGTATACTTAAACGTCACAACATGCTATTTACCTTCTTTCAAATCCCTGATGAGGAGATAAAGTAAAGCCGAGAGTCCATCCCTGCAGTACACAAGTGCTTAGCTCAATCTAATGTGATAACAAAACATCCACAAGGATATTTTTAATATTTACAGCACCTCATGCCAGTTTTTAACACATTGCTCATAAAACTATTATGCTTGAATGTATGCTGAGTGACACTCAAATATTCCCTAATGCCCAAATACATGGTTTGTTTCTTCATTCAGATGAGAACTGTCAAAAGTGCCCGGATCTGTCTGACACCCTCCCCCAGGAGATGCTACTACAGACTAGTTTTTATTATTAGCTTAGACATTACCTCCTGTATTGGAGGAGAAGTCCATTAGGAAGTTATCTGCTACTGCATTACAAGTAATAATAAATAGAATAATAAGCTGAGAGGACACTTTGTTCATCTGTGTGCTTTCCACTGTGCTGCATTACCTCGTTGGACCCAGGTTTTCAGAAGTGAGGTAATATAGAGGATGTATGATTAATCTGATGCCAAATGAACCAACTGTTGACCCAGTTACCTTAACAGCATGCATAAGGCACTTGCTGTTCTCCTCACCTGATAACATCTAACACTTCATGTCCACCCAAGCGCTGAGGCAAAGGAAGGCATACCCTGTGCTGGAAGGATGTGCTATAAAGCAAGGACGTAGGACGGAAATCAGGTCTCCTGCACTGCACTCTGCTCTTGGGAGGGGATTTCTCTGTCTCTCACCTCCCCCATCTTCCCAGCTGCTCTCTTCTTACTCCATCTCTACCAGCTGGTGTCTCCTCATGGCTGTGTCTTCCCCACTTCAGGCCCCCTATTCCAGTTCCGGACTCTCGTGCACTGATTCTCCATCTAAACATTGCTTATCTCACCCTTCCAGCCCTTCTAACCCCATCCCATTCCTTCCTCCATCCCATCCTTACCCCTTCACCCACTCCTCTCTAGTGTCCCCGTGGCTCCATCTCATAACAGGCACTCTTAATTTCTACTCCCACTGCCTGGGAAGTATCAGTTCCTCTACTTCTGATTCCTTCTCCATAATGATTCCTCTGCCTCTTCTTTCATTTCCACAGGGTCTTTGCTGGGCTTGTACTGCAGATTCACCCCCTCTGCCATCACTTTCTTTGTATAGTGACTGAACAGAGGCAGTTGGCTGTAAGGTCTCTGTTCCCAGCCCATTCCAAACAAGGACATTTTTAACATGAACAAAAAATAGGGTTTCTTCTGTATTTTTCTCATTATTAGAGGGGGTAGAACCATTTCATCAGAAAATTCTAAAATTCACTTTCAGGGACTTAAAGATTAGAAGTGCTTTAGCCCAAACTGCAGAGCTCAGAAAAAGAGAGGATTTACATTAAAAAAATAGGCACTGCAATATACACACAATCATTTTTAAAAAATTAAATAACATTCCAACCTCTCTATATTAACAACTTTTAAAAGTTCATTAAAACAATAATTCAAAATATTTCAGTCATTTCAGTTGCTACAGAGGTCTGCAAGTCCTTATAACACTTCTACCTGTCCTATCTCCTACTGCTTGGATACATGACAGACAAATGAGTAAAAACAATCAACATTTTTAACTTCACATTTCCTTTGAAAATATTTTCGTTTTCCATAACATATTTTTAAAGATTTACAAAGGACACACTGAGACTTTGCTAAATTTACTACAAACCCTGATGACTTCTGTATTTTGAAAAGTGATACATTTCAATTTCCGATTTCCAGAGAATCAGAAATGCTCTTGATCAAACATACTCAACCCAGTAAAGAATAAATACACGGTTCTGTCCCACCTTCCTGCCTATGAACAATAGAACAAAAATCAAAATAACTACCTAGCTTTGGTTCAGATGGCACACAGATAAAGGGTGGCATGAGGTTATTTGTTTCAAATATCTGCCTTCATAGAAACAGAAATACAGCTAAGTAATTTTCTCCTCCTTTAAGACATCAGTAGCAACAAATATGCATGCTGTGGAATTTTAGAACAATCCAATGACACTTCCATATGAAAATTACTACTTACTGTCAATTAAAAATCTCATTATATATATTAACTGGCTGAGTCACGATTTACAATGTGTCACTTGGCTACCAAGAATGTGAACGAAAAAAGGTTCTTCCAGTTCAAAAACAGAAGACAGGGCTTCATTTCCAGATCTAACACAGGATATGTGTTTCTCAGTTAATTTCTCTGTTTTGATTTGCCCAGGAATAGCAATAAAGCAATCCTTCATATTCAGGTAATAATGCTGGAAGAATTTAAGTCTGTAAAGCTTCCAGATGGGAAGCACTGTATGAATATTAGTATAATGGAGACCATTGCAAGCAAGTTATTTGCAGACGTTTCCCTGCACCTGAATTAATGAATGTCAATTTGCATCTTGTGAATGTAATTTAAAAACAGGCAATACAGTGAGTTTTGTGTGGAATCCTCTCAAAGGTGTGACTGAAGCTTGCTTCACAGATGGGGTATTTATGAAGGCTATCACAGCAAGGATTTCCCTGTGTCTAAGAAGGCAGGAGGTTCATGCAGCCATTTTTCAACATCTGAGATTCCCTCTTCACTGTCTAACAGCCTTAATTTGCAAATCTGTAGAAATTAAAGTATCTTCAAGAATTCTACCCTTCTCTGAATTGTCCTGATTTTGGTTAACATGTCCAAAAACACTCAGACAGGCAGACTGAGTAAGTTTTGTTTTCACAGGAAAGTTATCTAAAACAATTCCAGTTACAAGGGAATGACTACTTTCAGCGTGTGGTATCTCAGTAATGAGCAAAGAATAAACCTTATTTTGAAAACACACAACAATGCATTGCTGTGAGTATATGCAGAAACCCACTCTGCAAAGTTCTCAAGGAACTTCAACACGAACTCTATCCAGGCAACCTTCTGACTAAAAAACCAAAATTTATTAATTATAATTCATAAATTATAATCAGAAATGCAATATGAAAGATAATTCTGTATATTGTGTTCAACAAAACTTGTTCAAGGAAAACAGTATCAAAACAAACCCATTTATATATGGACATCCTTTGAAGTTTAATTTACTCCACACACAAGTTGAGACTCTTCAAAGTTAGAGAGAGAGGAGATAGCTTGAGATTAGGAAAAAATGTTAGCATAATGATCACCCAACTATAGGAGAACTCCTTGGAACCAGTATCTTTGTCAGACTTCTGTGCTGAGCCATGTACTACTTAAGAATTCAAGGGAATATAAATTAGTCTTCCAAAGTCAAGCTTTTCAAAATAAAACTAAACCATCTGCAACTTCATGATTATAAATAAGATCAAGATCTGATGCATTCTGTTGATCAGTCCTTGTCTGATACTAATCCATCTAATGTCTTCACATTTTGGACATACACAAACTGTGATTTCTCACCCCCTCACTGACGAGTGAAAAACCACAGCAGTCTCTCAACTTGTATGCATTAGCACTACATGTGTCGACTGCAAATTTCTGAAAAAAATAGAAAGTATCCAGGATAAACATTGTATAGCATGTCTCCCAAAACGGCCTACCCCCCTTTTTTTTTAATGTGTGAAACTTCTCTCCTAAGGCCCCATTCACCTAATTAAGCTCTTTATCAGCAATGTATTCCCCTAGAGAAACATGATACTGTCACTATAGTGATCCCACAGTATTTACAAAACAACACTCAGATTTCTCTTCAAACCAGTGCCCTGAAAAGAGCCCCAAAATCTTTCTTCTGAGACATGACAAAGATGAATCTCTCAGGCACCTCTAATACCAGTTGTGTGAGTGATCTTATAGTATGCACAAACATCAATATTTTGGGGGGTGTCTCTATATCTGTGATATCTCTTTCTCACAGATGAGGAAGCAAGTGGCATTCAGTAACCCAGTGAAACTACTGCTATTTGGCTGAGAGCAAACTGGGAAGTCAGTCTTTCTCAGATGTGTTTCATTCAGTGACTTGTTTTAGCAAGCTCTGCTGTCTGCTGTGAAAAGAAAGACTCTGCCACCCCTCGGTTTTGAATGTGAGTATAATTGGCAATATAGAGATCATAAATATTGAAGGAATTGCCAGGCTTCTCAGTAGTTCCTGCGAAAAAGAGAGTCTGGGCTTCTGAACTCTGAACTTGTTCAAGTTCTACATTTCCCCCTTTGAGATGTGCCATATCAAGGGGAACTCCAGAACCTGGCAGACAGAGGCCAGAGAGACCATCCTGCTGAAAAAAGAGGCAGAAGTATCATTCAATACTTCATTCCACTATGACTAAATTCCCTGCCTCATTCAGCAATGGGTCCACATTGCCCTTGTTCAACCTTTTACCCCTAAAGAAGCAAGAATAACTCTCCTTCTTGACTTTGATATTCCTTGCAAAGCCCACCTCCAGTTGCGTTTGGAATTCCCAAGCACTGTCCCTGCATGCCCAGGCAATGGCTATAAATTCCTTCATTGCAGCCAAATCACACTTCTGCCTGGGATATATTGCCTTTTTCACAGTGGAGCTCAGCCAAGAGGTCCCTGGTAAGCCAAGCCAGTCTTCTCATACTCCTGCTTGTTTCCTTAGGAATGGGGAGTCCACTCTTGTTATTGGAAGATGCTGACCTCAAACATGTCAGCTTTCCTAAGCTCCTTTGCCTTTTAGAGCTGTCCCTCATGAAATCCCCACTAATAGTTTCTGAAATCTCAAAACTGAAATATACTCTCTTTAAGTCCAGGGTCTGTACACAGCTACCCTTTCCCCACTCTTCATAGGATTTTCTGAGCTCCAGCCAGGTCTTCCACATTAATGGGTAACAGACCCAGTTGCACTTCACCCATTTGATCCATTGTAATTCAAGAAGTTACTTCCAACACCCTTAAGAAATCTTGACTGCTTGCATCCTACTATTTTGCACTCGCAGCAGACATCAGGAAGTTCAAGTCTCTCATGTGAACCAACATTCACGAACTTCCTCAAGTTGTTCAAAGAAGACTTTCTACACTTCCTTGCCCTGATTAATGCCCTGTAACATATTCCCACCACTACCCTGAAACACTTCAAGTAATCTGTTCTAATCCTGACCCACAAAGTCTCCAGTACACTGTCACCCATCCATCCCATAGAAGAGTACCAGATCCGTAAGAAGTTCCCTCACAAAGACAGCAACGTCCACTCCTTATTTCCTTGCAGGTCCTCCCTCAAGAGCTTGTATCCATCCATCCATCCATCCATCCATCCATCCATCCATCCATCCATCCCAGCATTCCAACAGTGTGAGCTGCTAGCACCCAGCTTGCTACTGCTGTGACCTTGTAACTTGTGACTGCATATAACACTTGACTTCTTCCTGAATGTTTTCCAGAATGCATGTATTTGTATACAATCATTTAAGGTATGCATAAAATATATAAAAGGCTGTCTCTTCATCCTGTTCTACAGTTCCTACTATGTTTCTCTTATTCCCTTTGCCCTGCATCCTTTGCTTTCCACCCCTGTTCACTGCCACCTAACTGAACCATGGATCATAATTCCCCCTCCACTGGTACCCCTAGTTTCCAGCTCTCAGCAGGATGATGAGCCAGTCAGCAGATGTTTAGTCCTGCTTTGTCTATTTGTCTACTATTGAACATCTTACTGTTTGCATTCTTAAAATATAAACCATGCAAGAACTTAAAATATCTCACTGATAGAGCTACTGCGAAGTCTGAACATTATGTTTAGTATTCCTTTTAGCTAGTGCAATAGAGAAAGGACTGGATGATTCAGAAGAAAGAATATTTGAGGAGAAGGGATTTTCTTTCCAGGAACAATTAATTCTATTCCAGTTTAGGCAACTGCAATGACTGAAAAATTACCAACTCACAAATAACTCAGTTACTTGTCTCTGTGAAATTATTCTGCATTCCAAATTTATCATGGAAACAATAGCATCAACTTCACTGCTGATGCTCTGAAAAGAGAGGGATCCAAAATTACCAATATTTAGAGGCAGGCATAGGTACAGGAGTCACTATTAAAGTACATGTGATTTACCATACAGTTCCCCCAGCCTAATAGCAGGAATCAGCCAAAACTGCCTCGCACTCCTAGCAGTGTACCCTCATCCCGTTTCTCATGCTGACACCAGCATCTACACCATTTTAGAAAGTTTAGCTTTCAGGATATTAACTCTATGGGTAATTAGGGCGGCAGAGAAGGGGTAGGAGCATGGGGACAGGAGTAAGAGGCTGGGATGAGACTGTCCCTCCCAGCCACAGCTACTGCAATGCCATGTGTACCATTCATGATTTCAACACCCACAGGAATTCAGTCTCTAGGGATACCAACTCATAGCAAGTGTCTGTAGTTTCTGATTGTTTAGAAACTCAGGAATGAATACAGAAAATAAACTTAGACAAGCACATGCAACTGTAATCTGTAGGTGTGGAGCATGCTTCCTCCTGCCCCCAAGTCAATACACAGAAAAGAATTAAACTATTAATGCAATGAGTGTATCAAAAGTGGAGAAAATACAAAAGGATTGTTAAGTAGTAATTTACTATAATATATTAGTAAAATAGTTTATATTCTCCAGTATTAAATTTTAAACACTATTGTACATTTTATACTCCTAAGATATCCTGTTTATCACTTTACTTATATATATATACTCTTTTTTTCATAATTATAGTTTTTATATTTATATAGACATCTAAAAATAAAAGACACCACAGCTTATTCAATGGTATGTCACATGAATAGAGAAAACATAAGAATTGTTAGTTCTTTCCCTGATCCTTTTGAATATATTTTTAAGAATGCAAACAGAAAGATGTTCAATAGTAGACAAATAGACAAAGCAGGACAAAACATCTGCTGACTGGCTCATCATCCTGTTGAGAGCTGGAAACTAGGGGTACCAGTGGAGGGGGAATTATAATCCATGGTTCAGTTAGGTGGCAGTGAACAGGGGTGGAAAGCAAAGGATGCAGGGCAAATGGAGTAAGAGAAACATAGTAGGAACTGAACTAGCAATACCAGAAAAAATTGAACTGCTGGTATTTTGATAACATCAAGGATATCACAAATTAATCACTCAAAGTGAATACATACAGTATAACAGAATAGTTTTGTTTTTACCACAGGTAAAATAATTAGAGCCTTTATGGAATATCTACCAGTAATTAACAAAGCCTAGTTTTCCAGACTATCGTATATTTTGGTGTTTTGAAGTTTTACCACAAAAATTTATGTACTATACTGCAGTCAAAGCATTTGTAGATTTTTACTGCAGTGATTCAAACTTTTTAATGCCAAGAAAACTCATTCTACAAAACAAGTGTATCTTGCAATAAAGCACTAATGATTTTCTCATCCTATTTTTCCCTACCGGTATGGTAGAAACGCTTCTGGAATGTCCTCAACAGAGTAGCAAATATCAAAAGAAACAAAAAATCCTATTTTAAGAAGTTCTCATGTTTCCAAAGTAATAAAACTTCCACTTTCCCTCGCTTCTGAGAACTATGTCAAAATGCAAGTTCTAAAATGGGTACCGCCAGAACATAAACAGCCCAAACACTGCGGTTTACTATCTTTCCCTTCGGATCAGACCAAAGACAAAGAAAGTTCCTGGGAGACAACCGTCACCGTTATCAAGGAAGACACTTCACTGCTGACAATCACAGACTACCTAGAGCTGGAGAATACACTAAGCACCCTCCCTTCAGGCTCAATGGACGGAGCAATCAATCCCCTTCACACAGCACAACACCCTGAATTAATGGCATCCCTCGTCCCAGGCAGGCTCAGATGCCGAGACAGGAGCAGATGCTAAACCTTTGTGCCCAGGGCTCCCCGAGGGCAGCGGCAGTGGAAGGGGCAGCTCTCTGCAGCTGTATGGGGGTGAGACCTCAGGAGCCGGCAGGACACACGGGTCCCAGGTTCTCGGTCTGCTCACCGCAGCCACCGGCCCTTTCCCAGCCGCTTCAGGCGAGAACTCATCCTCTGCCTGTGAGGTGAGTTTGCAGCACATCAGCTTCTGGAATCAGGTCATTTGGGCCGGCAAGAGTACGGATGCCAGGAGCAAGAGGGGAAGGAATGATAGGTTCTCCTTGTTCAGTGAATGTGCTTGTCTAAGTGGGCGCTGGGAAACACAAAGGAGCCTCTTTCCTTGATCGGTATCTTGCTACAGATCTCTAAGTCTGATAGCATGGTGTGCTCAGTGTATTCAGCCTTAAACAGGTCTGTGTTTGACTGCAGATAAGGGAAACCTACGAAACAGCTGTTATCACCCTTACGCACAATCAAATCTAACTAGAAGATCAAACCAGTGCCGTAGAGACTTGGACGTAACAGAGACTTTCAGCTAAGAAAGCGTTCATGGCCTTCCCTTTTCTCTTGCTCATCTACACAGGACTTCATGAATATTCTCTGTAAAAAGGCTGAATTTTATTGCCTTGTGTATTACGTTCATTTAATGAAGGCCTAAGTGTTCTTTATTAATTTCTTTTTCTAACATGGTAGAAACATATCTTCAAGAGAAGAACACAGATGACCACATGGCAGCTAGCAACCCTTCAGGCTCCACCTTGGCCACCGGGAAGTCTCTGACACCTGATGCTCTTCTGATCACAGAACTTGTTTGGATGCTAGCCCTGTGTCCAGCTCGGTATGTGACCAGCAAGCTGTGGAGGAGCCAAAGATCCTACCGGGAGTGCTGTGGGATGTGAGCTGATGTGGGTGTCTGTGCGGTCCCAGGCCTGGGCTGTCTCTGATGTTAGCACCACTTGTAGACAAGCAGTAGTTTTGACAGTGGGCACACAGGGGCACAGAGAAAGACGATGATGACACAAGGATTTTGATGTGCATGTAGGCTACTGTGGAAGAAGGCAAGGAAGTATGGCCACGAGAAAGAGACCAGAAGTCCTGATACTAGGAAAGTCCTTATTCTGAGTCTGCATTAGACACAAGTCAGCAGAAAACCCCCTTGCTATTCAAAGGTAGATAAACAAGCATTGCAATCCTTAAAATCAGGCCCTGCAGACAACTCTGTTCTATGAGAAGTGCCAAATACAATATTCCCTATCCAAAATATGCAATATCATTTCATTACACAGAAAGAAACCTTAAAACCTATCTCCAGCAACTGTGAGACAAAGAAATGCAGCTTCTACAAGCCCACACAGGAGCTGACTTGTGAGAGCACGAGTGAGCCATCTACCTGTGCCATTTAGATTCTTCTACAGAATCCTTTCCTCCAATAAACTTAATTGCTGATCACATATAGGAACTGCAAAAGGCAGAATTTGTTACAGACTTTTCTGCAGTTTATAATGGTGGTACTCTAGGTTCTTGTAGCTAGATTTCAAAATTTCTGTACAGATTTTTTTCTTAAAACTATGAATTTGAAAAAGTCATTTGGAAATTAAATCCAGAATAATCTTATTTATTCAAAAAAGTAAAAAAAAAAAAATCTAAGGAAAGATCAGGCTTAAAATTCTTAACATTTGTATTCACGTATTATGCCTTGAATAAATTACACGTTTATTTACAAAAATGCATTTTGCAATATTTCCACAACAAATCTGAGGGAAAGACTCTTAATTGTCCTAGTTTTGGTAAGCCCTATTTTATTCTTGTCAGCTTATTGACCTCAGTGGGCCAAGTGAGCACCACTCACCTTGTGCAGCATAGCCATTTTAGCAGTACTTTCAAAAAGAAGTAATGCAAATGATTAATGCAGTTGTTGACTAATGCAACACTGATCAAAACCACTCGAATATTTAAGAAAATATAAGAATGCACATGAGATGGGTAAAAAAGCCCCTCAGATTATTCTTATTATCCAACCAGAGAATCCCAGTCCTGATTCCATCTCCAACACAATACAGGAATATTTTCCAGACAGGACAACGTGCACAGTATCTTATGGACACATGCAGAGCAAAAGTCTGTCTTGGGAGCTGCACAAAAGGAGCATTTTGAGATCTCTCAGTTTGATGGGATGATTGGAAGGCCAGACTGTGACTTGGCTGTTTTATCCCCGAGGAAGAAGAGCGCAGGCTCTCTGAGAACACACCACGGACTGTAACAGACTGCATCATCCGGACTGCAACAGTTAAAGTGAACCCCACTGTCCATAAATTACCTGCCTCCTTAGCTGGATGATGGGCATGCAAATGCAAGCAGCATGCTAGGTGAACACCTCAGCGAGTGCTGTGTGACACTGAACTGAAATCCTGCCTGGCATGTCAAGAACACTAGTTTGTTAAATTCCTCAGACAGCAAAATCAGGGGAAAATGTCATTCCAAGTAGAATAACTGAGTATATTTCATGGTATGGGCAACAGACATGGATGGCAACCTGCTAGAAAATGCTAATGTTCTCTGTAAGCCAAAACACAAATCAATGGAAAGACCTGGTTTTGGTGGGACTAAAAAGCCTGGGAAGGATAAAAGCTGTTTAAACTGATGTTTTAAAGTGCCAGTTTGCATACATGGACAGCATCTCTGCACTGTTAACACTGCAGCAAAATATACACTGTAGGAACCAAAGTTGTTTTGCTTTTAAAACTGTATGAAACTGAGTGAAACTCTTGCTGCTATGTAAATGCCCCAGCATAATTTATGGCTTCTGGTCTTGGGTGTGCAGACACAGCACCTATTCTCTGAAAAACATGCTCCTGTGCATGCATGTGCAGGCTTCCCAGCAGTTTCTCAAGCAAGGGAAGTGTTTTCCTCTGCTCCACCCATCACATAGCAGAGCTGAAGAACGCCCTAGGTTTTTTGAATTCCCTACTGCCTTCTTATCAAATAGTTTGTTTTTCAGCTAGATAGGATACGCTCAGATTTATGAACATACCCTTCCAGTCTGAAAGCTAAAAACCCCCCAGTTGTCAACAAGTTTAAGGCAGCCTACATTCATTCACTCTACTTCCTCTTACACGTTCTTCAGATACAGTAGAAGGGGTGTTTATCCACTAAAAGAATGTCAGAAATATCAGTTATTCATATACTGTTTCAATTTCCCTAAACTAGAACTTAAGGACTTCTAATTTCAGACCAGAAATACCTTTCCTATATTGAAATACTTTCAATATGTTTCAAGATAAAGGAAAAAGAAAAAACCAACACTTTATATTTAATTATACAATGTAGTTGGTTTAATATTCTTTTATTAAACTTATATTAAACTGCTGGTTTCACTTCAAGTTACAGTAGGCTATTACAAAATTAATGCCAGAACTGATTTGATTTCTGCATCATAAACTGACTTGTTTTTCTTCTGTCATAAGCTGTTCCTAGCTTGTTATGAAATATGTGCTGTCAGAATACACACTTATGCTCTCAGTATTTGAATAATATTAGTCCAAGAAGGTAACTGAATCATAAAATTCTCTCCTAGTCCTTGTGGGATCCCTTATTTGAATGAATATGCACTAAATATTTTTGTAGGAGGGAGATAAGCAATGCTGTTTAGGTAATACTATTATTCCCTGGTGGCTTCACACTTGTGGTAGAAAAACAGATTCAAACAAGCACCACAGTGTTACTGAGGTTACAAATGACCTGGAAAAATACAGTTTCTATGGATATCATTTAATGAATACAAGTCTTGCATGTCACACATCTAATACAGTGTTTTGTTTATTTCTTTGCAGGTATAAGGTACTCTCCTTGTATTGAAGAGATCTTGCAATTCTTTTATACTATAGAATTTTTAAATACTAATCTTTTACGCAGACATTACTAAATTATAGATAGTAGTATGATCAGAACCTTACTTCACACGTAGCCAAGTTGGATTTTTCCAGAGACATTGTGTTCTATCTTTTAAAAACAGTTAAATATGGAGATTTAGCACTGTTAATAAAAGCTTCTACAGAGAAGGAATATACTGTTCACATACTTTAACTTAAAAAGCAAATTTCTGCTAGTGTTATCTCATCACCTTACCTAATCTGAATATATTTGCAAACACTGAATTTTATTCAGACATCTTCATTACATAATATTGCTAAAACGTCTATAGAGTACTTGATTTAAAAAGCAGTGGAAATCAGGAACAGCAGTATTGAAAAGACTAAGGCAGACTAAAATGCCATTTGTTTACATTCTGCAAAATCCAGCCTGGATCAGATAAACAGATGGATTCTTTCTGGCTAGAAATATTGCATAAGATTCTGAAATTAAGCATAGAGGGTGGGAAGTGCAGCTATAAGCAATTGATGTTTTGCTTCCCATCACATCAAAATGACTTTCAGAGCTGAAGTGGAATAATTATACTTTGTCCTCGGTGCACAGTTAATAAAAAAACAACTTCTGAGCAATGCCACACCCTTGTGATTAAACATCATTTAAAAAAATGTTTAGATAAAGTCTGAACAAATCAAACAAACATATAGGCAGGAAATGCTGTTTGGAATGCACTCCCTGCAATGTACTGTTAGACCCAGAAAGCAGCCTAACTTCAGAATTCAATCAAGCAAAATCCAGTATAATCTCATTACAGCCTTTGCAGTTAATGAAACCGCTTTAAATCTCTAATATTTTGATTTTTAGAGCCGACAAAAGCAAAAAATTACTTGGTTTATGTAACACAAACATACAGAAAGGTAAGATTCTGTCCTTTAGGTTATCCTAGCTATTTAGCAAGCAATGCGTAATATGAAAAGATTACTCTTCTGCTACTCACTATTGCTCCAGGATTTCAGTAAATATTTGATACTGATTTCAAAGAAGCCTGAATCCTGCTGGCTAGCCATGTCTGCTGCATACAAAGAGGCTTCTATAATTCTGAGCAGCTGAAGTGGCAGGTACTATGCATGTAGATGTGACTGTCACCAGTCAGTGATGTAAACGAGGGGTCAGAGGAGGAAATGAAGTCTCCGCAGATCCACTTCTTCCGTTCATGGTAGGTAAGCTCATTAAAAAAAAAAAAAATAAAAAAAGCTCAACAGCAACAACAAAAACACACCATGAGATTTTTTGTCCTTTGCTCTTCCTTCGGGGCTTGTTCTTAATTCTATCTGAAGAGTATTTTATTCCCTTGCCCCCTCGGTACTCAGTATATTCATTTATTCCATTCCACAAGCGGGCAAATTCCTTCTGGTCGGTGGTTAAGGCATACGCCGCACCACAGCACTTGTTCCATAGGCACAGTTAGAGCGTCTCCCCGAAGGGTGTCTGAGCCGTGCTTTCAATAACGCGCAGCCTGCCCGTCTGGAGCTGTTTTCCCATCAGAAGCCGTCAGCCCGAGCGGATGCACCTCCTCTCGCGAACCGAGGATCAACTTGAAGCCCCACTGAAACCGTCTCTGCTGCAGCTGCAGGAATCTCACACGTACCGCTTGGCTTTAGGGGGAAAAAAAGCACCCTCTAATGAACATCCTCTGCCTGCTCTGGTCAGCTGCTCTCCTTCCGCCTGTTTCCAAGAAGAGCACGCTGAACTATACACAACTGCATCATGCTGCGGTAAAGCTGAGCTGCACCCATATATCTGATTGCAGTGACGTTGGGAAGGAAAAAAGGCTCTCCCTCAGCCCAGTTGCACAAGAGAAGCACTTCCAGAGCATTGAATCCACGGCATTCAGACTGGCTGCTTCTGCTTTTCTTTCACTGCTACAGAAAAACGTGTTGTCATTTTCTCCTTGACACTTTTTCCGCCCCCCCCCCCCCCCTTCACAAAGATGAGAGACAGCAAGCTGAATTCATAACAGCAAGTAAGCCAGAGCTCACTGTTTTGTATTCACCTCTGAAAGAGCCACAGAAAACTCAGTTTGATATCATTTTTATCTTGAATAATGGTTTCTAAAAAGGAACTGAATTCACAGAAGAAAAATGAGGCAGAAGCAACTCACTGCTTGTTAATCTCTATTTTCTACAAAATACTTAATTGCTAGGTACAATTTCCATATTCCTAAGGCTTTATTTCATATAATCACACTACATCACTATGCATATTTTAATGGTAACGAAGAAAAATAAGAATCAGTTTCCAAAATACTTTTTGCTTCACATATTCTTGGTATCATCCTTCCAGATATTATTTCCTGGGAATAACAGAACTCTTTTTTTTTTTCTTTTTCTCACTTAGTGAAATAAATTTCCTGCAGCATTTCATAATTACGGTATCTGAGATGAAACAGAGCTTGTCTACTGCTGATTCTTCTAAAAACTTTGTCAGCAACTGTATTTGCACATTACTTTTAGTTTCAGTATGCAGAATATTTGATGTTTGTATTGGAAACTGAGGAACACAAGGGTCACTGAGACCAAGCTTCTGTGGTTCTCACTGAAAATATGCTAAACGTCTTCTGCAAACATACCTCATCTAGAGATAAGGTTTTGTGTCCTCACTAATGACAGGCTGTTGTTTAAACTCACTTTGTATACCTTCTTTCAGTTCCTAAATGAACCTCACTCAAAACCTGTTTACAACTTTTCATGGACATGAACAACCAGAAATGTTCAGGGTATCTCAGGTTTGATGTCTTCAGCCACGTCAATGAGAGCTGATCAGCTCTTCCTCTCTATACTGTTAATTATCATCCCGGTGCTGTCACTCTGCAAATCCCCAATTTATACTGAGACCCTGCTGTCCCATTTGTACCTCCTTCCCCACCCCTCCACTGACAAAGCCTCCTCTTTGTGCCATCCTGTTTTAGCCAGCACAATCCAGCGTTTTACAATTAAACTTACACTTAACGCCAAATAAGGGAAGTCTCAAGATCTAGGACTGATGACTTTCCACCATCCCACTAATTGATTTTTCATTAGACATCAGACACAATGCCAAGTAGGTTTGGAAGTCCTTATTCATCCTTACAAACACTGCATTAATTCCTATATTCAAGGATTTAAGCAATAATTCCCCCTGTGGTGCTATATCACATGTTTTTCTGGAGATGACTGATATATTAATTTTATTGCAACTCTCTTGTTGAAAATAAAAACAGGAGGTTAATTTGCAAGTAGTTGTATTGCCTAAATCCGTATTAGATTTTATCCAATTTTAAATTAAATCCACACCTTTAAAAATAATCTCCCACCAAATTTTGTTTCAGTCTTGAGTATCAAGCAGCCTCTCTGTTGATGCAGATCATTTTCCCCCCAACAAATCTGTGGTTTATATTTACAGGGCAGAATCTCTCTTTTGATATGATCAACAAAAATTTTATTACCCAGGCTGCAACATCGTATGCCTGCTCTTCCTTGAGTGAATGAGTGGGAAATTAACTGGTTTTTGTAATGTGAATTCAAAGATCTTTGAGGGGTTTTTTAAACATCACAATTGATTTTTTGTTGTGTTTGCATTACTCCTCCTACCTCTGTTCTTCTACAAGGCAAAATGAAAACTAAAGGCAAAAGCATACATGTAGTTAGTGGTCAAATCTTTTTTCTTACTCCATCTCTCAGCCTCACTGGAAACTGGACTCTTTAAATCAATGTTCTTGTTTCAAAGTTGTAAAGGAGTAAGGATGTTTAACCATTTGCTTTTTATTCCTTCATGTAGTCTTACCCAGCTTATCTTTTGTACTGCTGCTGCCAGGAGAATACCAGCTGAGATGGGTGACCTGTTAGATCCATGGGATGCTCCTGAGGATTCCATGTGTCCCTCATAGGCAGAATGAAGAGTTCAAGGTTTGTTGGTTGGTTGGTTTTGGTGCTTTTAAGTAAAAACCTTCAGATATCCCACACAGGCAGTTTTCTTAACTGTCACTATCCAGCTCCTTTTTATTTCTCAAGTTTGACTTTTCGAATCTGCAGCTCTCTCCTTATTTTGAGTCACCGTGTATGAACAGGATCCAGTAACGTTCCTACCATTTGGTCTTCACCAGTTATGAAGTCTAACCAGTCTAACAATCTTCTCTTGACTTTGTGATCATTTGGTGGAGAAATAAATGGGCTATTGCCCCCAAGGACACCTGGATTTGACTACCATAGGTAGACTTTGTGTCTGGCATGTTAATGCCTCGTTGCACTTCCTTGTGGAGTAACATTAAAAAGGCTACAGCTATGTTCAGCTGTCTGTCTAGGAGTGGCAAATCCCCAGCACTTTTTTACCGACTTTCTCAAAAGTGATATGGAGCCAAAGCAATCCAATTCCATGTATGGTAGGCCTTTTTAAAGCATTGCATCACAACATTAATGCAGAATCTCACTGCTCTCACCATTTAGTATTCTTTCTGAAGAACATGTCTATCTATTGTGTTTTTCCACTGACAATATGATACTGTACTAAAAAACTGAAAAGCTTAATGGATGTATTTAGAAAAAGCATATTAAGGAAAAATGCCACCACTCTTAGAGTCTGTATTTTTGGCATCATATGAATGAGTTCATACAGAATGGTAGTAGTTAAGATTTACTTCAGGTTTGATACTTCTCCATTATTCATTCTGCTTTCAAAAGTATCACCCATAACAGAATGCTTCTGAATTTAACTTTTGTTCTAACAGCTTCTTTAAAATTAAAAGTATAATCAATGAAAATCTCACTAATTTCTATAATTAGTCATAAAATATTTTTTTAAAACTTAAATGCTAAATTAAATTTAAGCATTTGCAAGTCTAAATTTGCAAATAAGACATCTTCCATATATAATGATTTTACTCATATTTGGAAACACTCCTAAAACAGGAATAACACACTGAAATGGCAGAAACATCAGCACTCTAATTTAGTGTTCTGAACTTATTTTTGGTAGGCTCACAAGACTAAGAAACTTTGAAGTTACATAGCTTCCACTTTCATTTTTGTTGACATTGCAATATTTACAATTTAATTACATATTCTAGGCTGTGAAAGATAGACAGGCATAAGCATATGAAATCTGCCAGTGAAAGTAAATTGTCTGATGAGGGCCATTACAGACTTAGATATTTACAAGCACAGTGAGCTCCTTTTTTATGATATTACTACATGGGAATTGAGAATAACAGCCACATTTTTTTTTCACCATACAAAACCATAGATTCAAAATGTAAGGCTTCTCGTGTCTGCCATGATGATCTACTTGCTGATTACCATAAGCATTGTTTAAAGTATAAATGTCTGCGTGTAACTCACACTCCACATTCATGACACACTAAGCACCTTCTGTTCTCTCACTGTTTTCTGAGATCAGAGGTAACTAATATCCAGGAACCCTGACCCTGGGCTAATACCCTTCTTAGTCTGAACAGAGTCTGGAGCCGTAGAGTTTCCATGCCCCAACTTTGGGAAAAGGAAGCTGGGAGATGCTGTTCATCAGCATGGCCGGAAGTGTTCTTGTGAGCAGAATGTTGCATGAACAGCTACTGTCACTGCAAAACATCAGAAAAATAGACTTCCAAAGCTTTCACTCAGTGAAGGAACAAGAAAAACAAAACCACATGCTGCTGGAGGTATTCACAATATCTATCTTGAGGCATCCAGTTCAGATGCCTACACTGGGAGGTGAGTGCCTTCAGCATGACACAATAGTTCCAAAGAGTTCCAGTAAAGAGCACAATTATTTGTTCAAAGAAGCCTGTTCCTCCTCACTGCATACATGATACTTAGGGTAACTACTTCTGTAAACTGGATTTTTTAGATTCTTAATATGTAGCAGCATAGGTACCAATTTTGTTTACAGTTTTAGTGGCTACTGTTTATTACAGTCATTCAGGCAGTTTAGTCCTCTATGTTTTCAGCAATGCTTGCAGGAATCCTTAAAAAAGCACATGGAGATTTGAATATAGCAGTCTTGCACAATCTTCTAGGGCTCATTTTAGCTTGGTATGAAAGGGCCTATGTGGATTTTGCAATCTTAACTCTTCAGAATCTGAAGCTAAATGGGAAGAGTAGGTGAAAGCCTCTAAGGGATGACAATAGTAATAAAGCAAATATAGATTCAAATTTTGTCTTCCAAGCAGTGATATGGATACATCCCAAAGCCAAAAGTAGCTCTGCTGAACTACGAAGGTTTTACTGTGCTTGATCTTGATTATGATTATGATTATGATTATTTTCTATGGCTTCATACAATTTTTCCTCCTTATCTTGAGTCAAATACTACGCCCTTTTAGCCAAATAATACTGTATGTTGAATTACATCTATCTCTGATTCCTATGGAATCAGATTGGATTCACACTGGTACAGCTGGAATAAAAGTTTGGCTCTCTGGAGTTTTTCACCTCAGGAATAAGTAAGGGCTGCTTACTAGCGTCTTCATGGTTTTGACATAGTCTAGTCCTCTTGGGCAAAATAAAGCAACCTTACAAAGAGTGATTCCCAGATTTATTTGATTCCAGTGCAGAACACACCTAACAGAAGAAAACAAAAAGGATATTGTCATGTCCTGGGATAGGCTGCATTGCATTCATGATTTCACATTCCCTTCTCTGGGAACCTCTTTCTGCCCTGCTCTTGAAAGACTGTGCTAGCTTTCAGATGGATGCTGGTCATAGCTCAGTGGTATTCCAGTGCCTAAATATAGGTGTCTAGCATGATTATAGATACCCTAAGGTATGGGAGCTATTCACAGAGACTGGCAGATATGACATCACACATACATTAGATCCACATTAGCTTTATTACTGTCCTCTGCTGAATCAAAGATCAAAACTGTAGTATCAAAACCAACCAAATTTTATGTACTATGATGTCCCATGTATTAACAAGGTAAAACAAACATCTTGCTATGGTCCAAATTAAAAGTACAGAGTGACAGAAAGCACTCCACATAATAAGATTGCATCAAGGAAATCTCATTCAATATGATAATCTCTAAATAAAGTAATAAAAATCCTTCTTGGTTTATGTCACATTAGTTTTGCCGCACCATTTTGTTTTGCCTCCTGTTTGCAAGTGACTGTTCACCTATTGCCACCTAGTGATGGGAAGCAAAACAGGCAGAAACAAGAGAACGGTAAATCATGCATAAGGAATGCATGTTTACATCACAAACTGTGTCAAAATGGAAGGCAGCAGCATTGAAATGAAGCACGTATTTGTATTTCCGAAGCAAGGGCATCAGGCAACTTGGATACAGTTATATAAAATATTTAAACAGAAACTTAGAAACGTATTGAATAGTATTTAATAGAAAAAAATAATATATTTTCATAGATACATTATAGATTCACACATTACCCAGCTCTCATCCTCAGCTTGTTTAGTGAATTAATTTTAGAGTAATTAAATAGGTCGTAAGCAGTTCATGCCTAATCTATGAATAACAAATGATAGCTAGGCATTTTGCAGAGGATTAATTGGTTAGTGGTGAAATAATGCCTTCAAGATTCAAAGTACTATTATTCTTCCCTTGAATTTTCTTTGGAGCTGTCAAACTGACATGTCCTCCTAGGACTCTCTAATTCACCTCTGAGTTTCTCCCTAGCTGTACAGTGTCTGGCCACCCAGGAAGAATTTTTATTTGCCCAGACTTACCATACACATGCTAAAAATATACCATCCTGAAAGCCATTAGGCAATTTCCACCACTACCACTGGGGCAAAGACTCAGGCTACACTGATGCAAGAAATACTGCTGTTCATATCAAAATGCAGCCTGTGTCCCACAAGGACAGACCAGAGGCATCAGGAGGCACAAAGAATAACTTAGGCAGTATTTTTTCTTGCTCTTCACCTGAAGTTTCCAGGAACCATCCCTAAACAAGCTGATTTCCATTACTGAAATCCTATAAACTGCTTCTCTGCTCAGTTTTGTAACAAACCCTTACCTGTATTTCAGAGACAAAGTTGTATGTCATACTCTCCAAACATCCTAGCATGAGGTGTCAGAACTTCCTCATTTCCAAACCACCAGTGAAGGTGACTCTGATTCTGGGTGCTTGTTTCAGAGATGAAATGGAGTAACTGAACCCCACCCACACAGTCAAAGTATAATTCGTATTTGCTAATTTACTCATAAGAGATTGGTACCAGGTCTAGGACAGAGGCAATCCAGACTTTGTGGCTCTCTCTCTTTTTCCTCAAGCTATTACACATATTTCCTCATTATACAATGCATAGACTGAACCCCCAAATACTGTAAAATTTAGGGCCATAATAAGTCATAAACTCCCTTTCCCCATTCCCTTCTGTCATGCAGTTGTACGTCTTCTACCCTCCAGGAAACTCTGTGGGAGGGCAGCGAGGTGGAAGCCAGGAAGGGGAAAGGCCTGGAACATGCCCATTGCTAAATATTTAGAGTCATGGAATGGTTTGGGTTGGATGGGACCTTTGAAGATTGACTATTCCAAATCCCTGCCATGGGCAGGGACACCTTCCATTACACGGCATTGTTCGAAGCCACCTGTTTGTTCCTACAGGGTCTCCAGGGATGGCTCACAATTACTGCATGTTACTGCAGCTGAGATCATAGGAGTTCTCAGCTTTGCTCCTTCTCATTCTTGTGCTCAGACACACCTTGAGATTCCAAGCACAGCTTTCCCCCTGTTCTGCCACGGAGTTGGGGAAAACTCCCTTTTCCCTTTTCTCCCCAGGCACGGAACCTGCCTTGGGAAAGGAAAAGCTCCCACCTTTTCAAATAAGGGCCCGAGATGTGATGGAAAGCACAGCAAGACACACAAGGAGGGTGGGTGCACCCCCCTGGAATGGTGAGCTGATGCCAAAACTAAGGCACCCCTGACCCAAACAAACTATATCAAACACCTTGGTTACATCTCCCTTGTAGAATAACCTGTCCAAAATATCAATTTTCCACAAGACACCTCCATGTAACATGTGGCACGTGCACAATGTTTTCATTGATTATCTAATTAGAAGGTGGAATTCTCAGTGCAGTAGCTCCAATTTGTTCTCTAATACTAATCTATCCCTCAGACAGATCTTATCTCAATGCACTTTCTAAGTCTGATTTTTAACACAAATGTTTTCTTGAATCTCAAATACATTTACAAATATATTTTCTTTCTCCTAATTCTGCTAGAGCAGTTCCTAGAGTTTTCCCTGACTTTTAATAAGATGGTCCAGTGACAGGCTAGTTGCTTACTTGTTCTTTTTTTAAACTTTCCTTTCCATTCTCTCATTCTGCCTTTAATTATTAACACTTCTTCCTTTCTGGCTGACCTATTTGATACACACACCTCAATGTTATTCTGCAGAAAGTATCCTTCTGCTCATGTCCCTTTTCTCCACTAGAAACATCAATCTTAGAAGGTAAGTCAATTTTTCACTTCTCTCATAAAATAAGAACAAAAATGATGGAAGGATTTCAACCTTCAGCTTCCATCTACTATAGATCAAGATGAGATGGACATGGGAATGTGCTACATTTGCTGCCTCTTACACCTTCCTATCAGGTATCAGGCTCTGCTCGATATCAGAGAGAGGGTCAGACCAGCCAGGCTTCGGGTCTGAGCTGGTACACGTGTCCCTGTAAGGCAAACACCTCCAGTCTCCTCAGGTGGGCCTTATGTAAGTAGTGTCCATTCTGAATGATTTCAAAAAAGGCTACCCCTTGCAACAGCTGCTTTAGAATTACATGGCTGAAACAGGGAACCTGAGCACCATCAGATTTAGCTGGCCATAGGTTACTTACCAGCTTTTCAAATTATGAAGTATCAATTTGTTTGTAACACTACTATCAATTTTCCTTCCTTGACATGTACTTCCCTGACATGTACCACCACAAACAAGACTGTACATCCTCCAGGACTCAGGCCCCAGCTATGAGTGATGTGCCTGGAATAGCTGGAGCCTGCTCATTACAATATAAGAGGTTTTTTCTCATTTTACTCAGAAGTGGTAATAAAAAGTTCAGGTTCAGGGAGCTCAGATCAGTGCTACCTCCAGTTAGATGAGGGAGCTAATGACTAAGCTAGATAACATCAGCGATTTTTAAAACTTTTTTGTTTCAAGGTGGGAAGAGGTAACACTTCAAAAATCAGGATTATCCCAGAAGTCATGCCAGGTGGTAGACCAAAAAATAATTTTTTCTTTCCCTGACTGTAGGTTATAAACAGGACATGCATATATACTTCTTAGATCACTTGATACCTTTAATAGCTAGGTTGTCACCATGACCTTCATCCCTGTGAAAATATTTCTGAATATCCAAAGTAAACATAAATAGCTGTCAGCAAAAATCCTCATGACTCAAGCCACTGGCTACTTTACAGCAACTTTACATAAATGACTACAGTGCTGTGAGGTACTGTCAGGAACAATTAGGTCATACGATTTTACACTGAAATTTCTGATCACATACATACTTTTGAGTTACAACTTCTGCCTTATTGCTCTCCTGTTATTATTCAAAATTATTTTCCTCATTCTTTCAAGAATTGATGCCAGTAAACCATCTCAATCCTAAACAGATGTTGAAGGGAATATGTCTTGTTTTATGTAGTTTTGAATTCACTTTTTATATAACCCTCCTAGGCAAGCACTGGTGAGACACAGCATCTGGAATTTACCATGTAACACCCTTAACTTGCACAACAGTGTGTTTAGATGCTGGCTAGATAGGAGACAACAATTTGGATTAAAAAAACCTCACTGATCTTACATAAGAATGCTTGTTCTGACTTGCAAATTTATTTTTATAATGTTTTTTAAGTACTGGGAAGCAAGACACTTCTTTTTTTTTTAAATTAGAACATTATCTGTAAGTATGTATTGTTTCATTTTTTGGAGTAATCTGTGCCAGGAGAGATCTCAATTTGAGAGGTAGAATCTTTCTTTCCTCCTTTTTTCCTCCCCTGAACATGGTACTTTTTAACTGATGAGCACTTGTTTGAGGGCTCTCCCTTGCTGTGGTGAAGGTTTTTCAAGAGAAAAGCTTTGATCTGGGCACAGGCAATACAAGAGCTCCAGCACTCTCCAACTTGCTGCTGTTCTACAGAAGCACAAGTGTCCTCACAGACACCAAGTTAAATATATGGCCAGCCTTTATAACTGGTCTTTTATATCCTTCAGAGTTCATCCCTACCTGCTAAACCAAAAAATGTCTTGGGTCTCCCAAAGACTTAAGGTCTAATACAGCTGCCTGCTTATGTTGTGAAATGGTAAATGACCTTCTTCCTGTTTAAGAGGGTTATGTTACTCAAGGTTTCTTGCATGCTACATTTGAATGGAAACTGCAATTTAGCAAAAAAATGTACAAAACAAAATATACAATCTGCTTTTTATTAACAAAAAAAAAAAAGAAAAAAAGAAAGTACTTCAGGCTCAGTATACAAGGAAGAAAGCACAAAAAGATGCCACATTTTAAACTGAACGGTTTCCTAGAAAAGGGAGCAATAATTATAGTTGCTTTAAAGACACTTAAAATGATTAATGATTTTGAGTCACCCCAGCCTAGATTTTCAAAGGCATTTAGCTTCTGAAACACCTAACAGTTGCTTTGGATATTATAAAGTGACTAATCAGAATAAGTATCAAACTCCCATGTACTTGTTTGTCCACTGCATCATCAAAGGCTTTGAAAATCTAAACTCATTTTTTAAAAACTTATTAAAATTAGCAGATCTTATTCTCTCTTCTCTCCTTTTTTTTTTTTTTTTTTTTTTTTTTTTGCCACATCAGAAGAGGAAAATAGCTCTTTCTTTTTCATTTCTGGTTTGGCTTCTCAGCTGTGAAGTGAGATGTAAAATATAGGATATATAACTGAAAACAATCCACTGAGAGAGAATACTTTTATTTGAATATGGAGCTTAGATCTGGAAAAAAATCCAGTTAAGTTTTATAGCAACCTAATTCAAAAGGGAATGGTGATCATAAAAAAAAAATAACAACTGGGATTCACCTGCTTTGAAATCTTTCAGTGTAGCTGCAGGCAGTGCTGGGTGTGGAACCTGAGCTCATGCTCAGTTGGGTACCAGTGCCCAGTGACACTGAATCCTCCCGACTCACGCTGGGCTCCAACGCACGAACCTTGCCTGAACTCTTCCACAGATCAAGGGAGGTCATCGCTAGCTACTGACTAATTCAGTGAACTAAAAACGTAGCATCAGCACAGGCAGAGCTCTTTATAAAATGGAAACTTCTCCAAGAACAGAAGGATACTTCCCCCCCATCTGATAATACGAAAGATTTCACCCAGAGTGTGTTTTCTTGTTTGATTCAGCTAACCTGAGATTGTGCTACTGTTCAAAGAGCTGTGAAATTATTTTGTCCCCCCTCTTTCCCCCACGATTTCCATCAGGTCTCCTTGTGCAGGCACTACTTAGAAGCAGAAGTTTGATTTGAGTAGTGGGGTTCGTCTTGGGGCTACAGTGTTACCTTCCCTACCTTCAGTTCAAATGAGGTTATGAGCATCCCCACAGGTCAACTCAGTGGAAGCTGATGGGTGTTCAGGTGAGCGAAAGAAGCAAAGGAAAATGACACTTCTAAATTGAAAAGAAAAAAACCAACCTGTTTCAAAAAATCAGAGACATGCTTTTCATAGCGATTACGTGGTTAAATAGCTTTCCCAGCTGCTCATCTGCATTTACAAACACCTATAAGAGGCACTTTTACCTATAAGAGGCACAGCTTTTTATAGTAAGAACATTCTTCCAAGCCACTTTTCTGGCTGAGCCCTCACTAAACTTTGGGCTGCTGCAGGAACAGATACATTTTGGCTCTAATTGCAAGAAGCATGGTCAGAAAATGAACTTAAATATTTAAAAAGCCAGAACGGACAGTGACAATTAGTCTTTGTAGGATGATAACTCAAAGTTACTGCATCTGTTCCTTCTAGACCCCTGCTGTGAGAAAGGAGCAATGCTAATGCTCATGGAAGTTCCTTCCCCCATTCCTTCTGCAAGTATCAGGAATGGAGGCAAGCAAGGGAGCTTAGAAAAGAAGGATGTCTGCAACTCCTGCAACAATAGACCTCGCTTATAAGGTAACAGAAAATGAAGTAGGCCTACAGGATTGCTTGACAGTTTTACCATTTATCTTCCATGAAAAGAAAAAAAGTAGATTCTATTTTGTGGAAATATTTAGTGAGAAAGGTTGTCCATGAACAGAATAATGAGGAAATGCCTAAACAATTATAATAATCTTGGAAAGTAAATTAAGAGAACTGATAAGATTTTCAGTAATACAGAGTGAAACAAAGTACTTGTAGAAGTAGTAGGGGAAATATTGAACAGAACTGTGTTAAAATTGTATTAACTTGACTTTTCCTTTCATGGAGCTTCATGTGATTCTTGTTAAACAGTACTGGCTCCAGTATCAGCCCCTGGGCTATGCCGTTAGTGACTGACCTCCTGTGAGCCTTCATGCTGCCAGTCACCACCCAGCCAGCCTGGCAGTGACTTCCACTCATCTCACTGCTCCCTCACTGAGACTGTATTTCATCATGGTGTCGATGATGATGTTCAAGGAGATACTGCCAGAACCCTTTCTAAAGTTGAAACAGTGTCCTTTGATCTTCCATCATCCACCAAGCTGGTTATGTATTGTTTTAGAAGGCTATTGAGCTCGTAAAGCATCGTTTCCCCTTCATAGAAACACACTGACTGCAGCCGGTCCTCTACTTTTCTTACGTTTGGAAATGGATTATAGGATTATTTGCCCCATCACTTTCCCAGGGATTAGAGTGAGGATTATCAGCCAGCAGCTCCTGGATCCTCCTTCTTGCCCTTCCTGGAGAAAGGAATCACATTTGGCAGCTTTCAGTCCTCAGAAGCCGTCCCCAGTAGCCACGAGCTTTCAAAAACTATCAGGACTAGTCAGACCATGATGCCAACCAGTTTCCTCAGCACTTGTGGTTGCATCCTGTCAGGTCCCACAGATGTCCAGCTTGTTTCAAATGTTCCCTAACCTGTTACCCCTGTACCAAGGATAAAGCCTTAGTTCAGGCCTTCCCACTGGTCTCTGGCCCCTGGCATACCTGAAGATCTCCTGAAGGTAAAGACTGAGGCAAAGGCAGCATTGAAGGCCCAGCACCCAGGCCTTTACCATCTACAACACCATCACTGTCCTTGCTGATGAGTGAAGTTTACACAGACACTGAGATCTCTTTTAGATTGGACTTTCTAGTGAGGAGAATGAAAATATAACAATAGATTATGCAGAGGCATTCTTAACCCTGAAACCAGATAAAGGACAAACCATGACACTACTCTTACTTAAGATTCCACCAACATTTAGTATGACAAATCTAAACTTAAATTACATTATTACTAGCTTCAAAAGGGAGAACTGCTGATTTTCTAGTTTCAGAGCAGATTTAAAATTGGACTTGTACACATATGTTTTGTTTATCCTCCATTCACTGGGCAGAAAATTACATTTCAGACCCTGAAATTCCATCTTGTGAGTTTATTTTAGTCTCTGACATTCTGCTTTTCTTGTCATCCTTCTTTCACCCTGGCATCTTTGTGTTATAGTAAAACCTCTGCTGCAGATTAGACTTTTTGCTTCAGAACAGCTCCCCAGCAACTCGTGGGAATTTAATACTTGAATGATTCTCTATAGAGGAGTCAGTAACTGTCCACGATAAATCTAAACAAGTCTGATCAGAAGTACTTTATTGTGACTCAGTGAACAAACCGGTGCTGAGTTTTAATGACCTCTATGGTAATTAAAGTTGTGTCTTGCTGGACAGACTGGTGATTCAACTATGCAGGTCCATGACTGCCATGCCTGCATTAACCCCAGGGCTGTTCTCTTGCCATGAGGCCAGGTACCATGAAGCAGCCTACAAGCCTACAGCAAAACATTATCCAAATTCTGGTGGCAAATAATCGGTTCCTCAGCTCTTGCCAACTTCTGAACTGGGTCTGAGTATTGCTAGGAGAGTTATCCAGGCAAAATGCAGAAGAAATGGAGCAACTTTGCTAGAGAGAGATTCTCCTGACTTGCATAAGAAGAACAGGAGAGGACAGGCCAGGAAGAGACTGCCTGCTTCAAAGATCCTAAGCAAAGTAGGAAATACAGGAGAAATGAGATTACAGTTAGAAAGATGGCACTTGTGAACTGTCCCTCACCTTACCAAAAAACAGATTTAAGATTAGGCCTAAAAATTAATGTGCCAGCCTTATATTGTTTGCAGCGTAAATTACCCGAGAAAAGGTTTACTCTGATCGCAGATAATTCACAACAAATTGAGCATACAGATAACCGTATAGATAATCTCTAACACATTCAGTGACTAATGCACGTTGCCATTACAGCCAACATGAAACAGTAACTCCAAAGACACAGAGCAAAACCCCACAGAAAGTCACATCAATACCCTCAGGCAGTTCTAAACCAACTAAATAAATAAAAAGCCCACTACACAACAGGTCCTTGTAAGAGGAGACAAAGGATTGTCACACACAATATATATCGCATAACTACAGACTTTTTATTTTTTTCTTGAAACAGACATATCTTCCAGTAATAGATGGAAGAGATTTCTTATTTTAGTAAATATTATGTACAGCTTAAAATATTATTAAAAAGCATGAAAAGACATTTCTTGGGTCTTTGAAATCACATCTAAATATAATACTGCATTTTAGCTTTGCATAGCAGCTACACATTAGTATATCCAAAACAAAGGAATTTAAATTTATATCATATGGTGAAAAACTCTGCAATTTTGATTTCCCAAAAACCCTAAATATAACAAAGTGTCCTGAACTACTCATGTCAGGTTCCTAATTTGAAATCCAACCCCCAAAAATTCATAAAACACCCCATTCCAAAATAACCACTCTTAATTAATAACAATAAAGAAAATTAATATGAGAGCTACATTCTTTACAAAAATCTAAGGATATGAACTCAGCATCTATCTGCTTACAGCTGGTTTACTGGAAGTACCATTAGGATTTCATCCATAACAGCATCTTTTATCATGAGAGACAGTAAAAAAAGAAATCTTCCAACTCACTTCAGTTGTGTTCTGAGATTTTTCATTAGGTAAATGATGTAATTAAGATGAATTCTACTTTCTACACCAATCTTCAGGCACAACAGTCTAGAACCTAGATTAATAAAATACTGATTTTTAAAATTACTTCTTGAAATTTAGCAAGTACTTTCAGAAAATCCTAAACTTCTTGTTGTATTTCAACTTCAGGTACAGTAAGACAGGAAAAAAAATTGAAAATTAAGAAAACAATGCAATTTTTTATCTCAGAGATTCCAAGATTATCAGGCAATTTAATTTGGATACAGTATGTTGCAAGTAAATGTGTAAATGTATAAGGTATAAATAGCTGAAAGTTAGTTACCTGCCAAATGCTCCCAACAAACGTACAGAAGTATCTAAAATTAAACAAGCACTATAGAAGAAATATATTTTGAGTGATTTGTATGCAGTCCACAGACTCATCAGATTACCAAGAGAACACACTTCAATATCATTATCTACACTTGCTTATATGAAGATTGCTCTTCAGGAGGGGAACAGAATATCAGCCAGAAGGCTAAATCAAAGCTATTATGACAACCGTTAAGTGTGATTCTTTTAAAACATTTTACTTGGTTGATAAGGTTTTCATTGCTGCAGATGTACTACTGTAAGACTTTAAAAATAATGTCTGTCTTCCCTGTATTAAAATAAGTATTTCACAGCCCTATGAAAAAAATTACTGTCAATCTCTCTAATCCATTAGCACAAAAATGTATCTCTGTGGGCCAGAGATGGACATATTTTTATGGCGATTGCACGGTTCACAGTGCATCTTAAATCAGATAAAGAGAATAAACAGTTCTATTGCCTCTTGTTGGCCAAAGAAAGATTTACTTAGAAATAATGTCAACAAACACTCATGGATTTACTGCACATGAAATGTAGCTAAGGCTACTACCATTTGATATAAAGAGTGACTGACTTGTTCTTAAATATTTTAAAATATTCTTGTCTGTTTCCTATTTTGCTAGCATTTCTTAGGATTCAAGTTTCTATTTTAAAATATCATGTGTTTTATACTGATATATTTTTTGGAGATACAGCCAGTGTTGAATTTTAGTTCAATGCTTCTTCTTGAAAACCATGTACACATACAAAAACTCCAAAAATGCTATATTTCCCAGAAGGTGAGCATTTGGCACAAGTTTTAAGATTTTCCTCTACATTTTAATGATTACCCCCCTGGAAAGCATATAGCAGAGAGCCCAAGGGTGAAAGTGGCAAACGATGTTGCTAAACCAGATTCTTTTTTCACATGCTATTTCTAAGGCAGCACACACAAAAATCTGTGCTGAAATCAGGATGCAAGTGCTGTAATTGCTTCACGAGGTCTTGCAGCACAAATGAAGCCTACAAGTCCTTAGACATTTAAGATTTGAGGTATTTTACTGTGTGATACAATGGGATTCATTCACTGGAACACTGGAGTCTTAGCTTTCAAGAGGAGTCAACATCTGTAACAACTGATGGTGGCAATTTAAATCTAGGAGACAGCTAAACAGTTTTTAAAATAAACAAATAATAAATCAAAAATCCAAGCTGTAATAGCAGATTAAGCCTTCCTTATATTAACCTCACCTTCCTCCCTACCTTCTCTCTCATTTCCACGTTCAAGTTACTCTCCAATGGACATAGAGAACCTCATTTAAGTCCTAAATATAACTTAAAGAGGAGGCAGCATTTTCATCACTTGCTTACAGGAACATTTGGAAATCATTCTCCCCAGTCCACAAAATGCCAGTGAACCCAAGAAGAAAACGACATACATCTATTACATCAGACTTCATGAGAAATCCAGAGCTTTTCTCTGAATCATCAACTCATCCTTCCTAAAGAAAATGTCACTTCAATAGAAATATGCACAAACTAAAATACTAATACACATAAAAATATGTATGAGGCCACAAAAATGCAGAAGGCCAGATCAAAGCAAGATATTATCAGTAATATAATTTCTGTCAATGAAGCAGTGGTCACTCACCCAGATCAATGGCTGGATATAGAATCAGTAATGCATGAATGGCATACCTTAGCATGAGGCTCAATAAAAAACAGTAAGGCAGAACTAATGCCAGCTTACAATATGAACAGCAAACAACAAAAATGCTACCCCTCCTTCCTCCTGCATTTTCAGTCAACAGGAGGTCTTGGTAACAGTATTAGTGTGAAACCAATCCAGTATTTGCAAGTCAGGCAGGGAGGAGAAAAACTTTGGAGAAAAACAGACTTGCCTTCCCTTCCTTCTACAGGAGGATACTTATAAAATGCAGCACCAACACAGGCCAGTCCCCCTAATGTCAACAGGGGTACAATAAGTGAACAGCAGTTATCATATGCAAATCACAAGCATACATTATTGCCATGCAGTACAATTTATTCACAGAGGAGGTAGGATATTCAAATCTTCACCAAATTAAAATACTGAACACAGATCATTATTACTCATTTGAATCAAGACACATACTTTACCCATGACTTTAAGTATCCTTATTAAAAGTAATTAGATTTTGGCAAGTCTTTCCCAATTAACACAGCCAGTCAGAAGTAAAAAGTAAGTCGTACATACTGGCTGTCTTAGCTGCACGACTCATGAGAAATCAAATAATTTATTCATGTCACTGTTGAACAACTTTTAAGAATTTTTTATGTATATAAAACCCTTTCTTTCATTATTTTTTATTATTATAATTTACATGCAAATATGGCATCAAATCAACTTACTTATTTTAGAAAGTGACTTTGCTAGACTGTATGCTGGTTTGAACTCCAGAAATGCTTTGAGGGAGTACCTCAAGACTTCTAACTGCGACAATATTTTCACTGAAAAAAAAAAAAAAAAGGCAGTAAATTTGTTAAAAAATAGTAGCTATTTGGTTGTAAGATCACAGACTAGCAACCTACATTCTTACTTTGAGTAGCACTGTAAAGTACTGTTAACCAGTGACCTTCACTACATTAAGTCACAGCAACACCACACTGCATTTACCAAAGTAGAGATCATGTGCTGTCCCGCAGAATACACAGAGCATATTTTGGCTGGAAAGACAACACCTGAGGCACAGGCATACGGCCATGAAATGGAGGTGTGCCTGGTCCTGGGAGAGGCAGAAAATCCCAAGTATTTTTCTCACCTTCCATTCTTCAAAACTGACACATGAGTGAGCAAACATCATTCAACAATAGTATGGACCACCTACATACACAAGGGATGAAGTAGAAGGAAAAAAGCCTACAAGATACTAATAACAGTATTTTAAGTGGATTTTTAATGGTGCTTAGTTAAAAAAAAAATCCCTAGCTCACAATACAAATGGCTTCCAAGCAGAACTTGACCATTATATCTTTTTAGCACTTTGACTTCTGCAATTTTTGCCATATTCTATTTTCTATAGAAAGTTAACATTCCCAGCCAAAATCTCGTGTCTGTTCTATGCATAAAAAAAAACTCAAACAACATCAGCAATCTTCTTTCAAAAAGTAACAGGAGTATAAACTCACCCTTCATTTCCCTAGATTAAAAGTAAAAAACACAGACTAATTTTCTTCAGGCTATTGTGCTTTTGAACATAAGTCAGCATACACGTTTAATGATGTTTAGCTAATCCATTTTAATTATATACTGCTTCAGTTAGTTCAATTTACTTTTCCTAATCTCTCTCTCAAGACATGGTCTCCTACAGTCCCTTCATTGCCCACTCTGTCTTTATACAATTCTTTCTACTCTCCTTAACAAGTGAGGGGTTTATCTCCAGGTTAAGACAAGACACTGTTCATTTTTGCATGGTCGTGCCAGAGTGAGGTTCAGACATGGTCATGAGAGTATGCTGAACTGAGAGCATATCAGCAAACCTGTACAAACTCCACTAATTAAGGTGATGAACCTCTCTATTGGCAACAAATGGCCCTATAATGTTGACTGTGCTCCCTTGTGCCTGTGTCTTTTTTTTTAAAAAACCATAATCACATAAGAGTAAAAAAATCAAAATTTATATATAAATAGCAGTTGATAGTAATCAAGTCCTGAAGCATACAGCAGCTCTAAACACTTCAAATTTAAAAAACAAGAAGAAATTATGTGCTTTGTAAAAGAAGAAAAAGGTATCCCTGTGCAGTGCATCCCTTGGGCAATGCCATGGTTTCTCAGCACACAGCTTCTCTCTAACCTTTGCCATATGGAGATGAACATAATAACCCAATGATACCACTGGCTGAATAGCCTGCCTAGCCACATGTGAATGACTAACTTCATGATAGCAGGACAGACAGACAACTCACTCTTCTCAGGTTTCAGCTTTCATTTTTAAAGAGTGAGCTTCTAGCTATCACAGTTAGGAAAAAATTGTAAAAGAAGCCTACTGCATGCATCCGCCCTGAGTTTTCACCAAGACTGCAACAAGAGTCCCAGTGGATGGACTGATGTAGTTCCTTGCAGCTTGATGCCTGGTGTGTCACTATTCACTATTGTATTAGTAAAGCTATGTAAGATAGAATAAAAGAGAAGAAAACAAGTCCATGACTTCAGCCTAAATTGCAACCATGTTTTAATTGCAAGACCCGCTAACAGTGTTACAAAAGACTGAGCAGAGATATAGGGATTAGAAGAATGTGGAAGAGTAAATATGATATAGATTTAAAATACTTATTTTAATAGGTGACTAGGCCGAAACAAGGAAGTAGGAATTACCACATTCTTCAAATTCTTCATTCATCCAAAAGACTGCAGAGAAAGCCTGTCTAATTATTTATATTTACATTTAATATCTATGTATGTATCTGTTCAAGGTTGGACAGGGGTTTGAGCAGCCTGATAATAGTGGAACACGTCCTTGCTCACAGTAGGGTGGCTGTACTATGTGGATTTTAGAAGCCCCTTCCAACCCAGACCATACCCTGATTCTATGCTACAGCTCTTTTCCCACTCCAACCTACATTAACTGCATGAAAGACAAGGGGACTTCAAGTGTACTTTGTTAACCTGTTCTCAAAAGCAAATCAAGTAAAGCCTCTCCCATGTATACTGCTGACCTACCAAATGAAAGGCTACACCCATCTTTCCATCATGCTCCATCAGTTGCTTATAGGAATCAATTTGCATTACCTTTGGGTTAAGTGCCCTTGAGTGTACAGTAACACATCTGCAGTGGATTTCGTAAGCATAATGGCAGTGTTCCAGACACACAAATGGCATTGAAGTGCTCATGTCTGACACAACACAAAGAATGGAGTACTACAACTAATGTGGTAATTTGGGAGGGTGGAAAAAGAGCAGAGAGGAAGAATTGCATTTAAAAAATAATAAATCACAGAACAGAGGTGAAATCTGAGTAAGCACAACAAAGTATGGGTTTTGAAGACCACACAGAAGGCCAAAAACATATTTAATACGTTTTTTCCCTAACAAAAATGTTGATGTACAGGAAAAAAACTGAAAAGCTACAGGAGAAAAAAAAAAAAACACAAACAGAGTAATTAAGAAGCAGAAAAGGTAAGTAAAACTTTAAAGGTGGCAACTGAGATAAAGATAAGATACAAAGTCAGGTGAGATACAGAGTGTCTATCCTGTCCAAAATAACGTGGTTTGAGAGTCACCAACAGACCACATCACCTTAGGAAAAGCCAGTTCAGGCACCGGGGAGCCCAGGAGCCTTGGGCACATCTGAGTCATCTGACTTGAGATCTGCTAAGGCTTTTCTGCATTTTTTTAAGCTAGAGAAGTAGAATAGGAAGGAGGAAAAAAAGCTTTATTTCCTGAGGTGTTGAAATATTTTAACTACCTTAACAAAGGTTCAGTGGAGGATCTAAATCCCACAAAAACAGTGCTGCCCTGTGTTGTCTTTTAACATTGTCCTCCCATTCCTTCACGAGTGTTTCAGTTCTTGAAAAGGTACCCGAGTAAGCTTAGCTGTCACTAAGGAATATAAAATTAATATCTAAATAATTTGATATATTTCCCAACTCTTCAAAGATCTGTATGACTGTACTAATTCCCCTAGAAATGTGAAAACCCTGATTTTCATCTGGAAAAGGAGATACTTTAATTTAAAGAAATTTTGTTTCTACAAAGGATTTTGTTTCCTCTGATCGCCTCACAGAAACACATTTTCAGTTTCAGCAGGGATGAGCTGGTATTGATTTTTTCCCCCCTAGAACCTTTTAAGCTCTCCTCGTAAAGATGACCTGATTGTTTTCCAGCAAATCCTTTGTCCTCATTGCCTATTTTTAGGCACATTTAAAATTATTTAGAAGCACAACACAACAAAATACTCCAGACTTGCCATTAGCTTGACTGAAATCCACTCACACTTTGCTCCTACTTCCTAACAACTAGAGACTTCAACTAAATTATTAACTCCTGACATTACAGGCTCCAGTTCAAACCAGGAATTTAAAGCATGCATTTGATTATTTAGTGATGTTAATTTCTGGCTACACAAACAAAAAACTGAAGAACTCCCCAAACCACTCTCCTCCAGAAAAGCAATGAGATACAGCATTAGAGCAGCAAAAGAGATTCTTACACTGCAGCTGCTCTCTGTATTATTTGTAAATGGGGCTAAGCAAAATGCAGTTTAAAGCTCTGGAAGAACAACTGGCTTTTTTTAAGCATCTAAAAAACCCCCAAATCCTCAAGCAAACAACTTGAAATCAAAAACATGAAGACTCTCTTTTTGGTTCCATCATTTGAACTGTAATGGCTGACATAATTGAACAGAAATGGCACTTGATTAAATCTATCCATGAAAACTGTCTTAGGTTTTAAAACACAGTAAGTTCTGACTGTAATCCACTGCTGAATCCTTCAATCACCAGAAAGGTTAAAGACACTGCACTAACATACTATTGAAACAGCATTTCCTACCTGAAAATATAGAAGGTCTTTTCTTAGTGCGCCTTGGGTGTATAGGGTCTATATTCCTAATATTTTTTTGAAACTTTCCTTTAAAGTCATTTTCTAGCAGGATATCTGGCGGCAGGCTTCTCCGTCTTGCTGATTTGTAACGAGTCTGATGGGGATTAAGTTTACTCCTGGTCCTGGAGTACAAGCTGCTGTCATCGAGTGCCATGGTGGAGCACCAAGTGTTAGAGCCAGCCCAGGGCAAAGGCAGCCCCAACACCCAGAGGTGTGGGGACCAGCGGTTACAGACCGAGCAATCTCAGATGTTCTCATGCTCAACTCACTCGTTGGGGAAGTTGAGCAGGTTGAGAGGCGTGTGCTGGGACAGGTGTAGGGTTACTGCATCGCCCCTCCTTGCATCAGTGAAACAGAGCAGGGAGGAGGAGGCTGAAATAATTCGTTTGGAAGTTTTGAGGTAATTAGGAAGTTCAGCAAACCTGAGCTCAGCAGCACAATCTCTGCAAAGTGGAAAATACTATTAAATATCATGCACTGTCTAGGGCTGGTATGGTTTATATTATACCCATAGCATTTCTCAGATCAGTTCATTAATAGTTCATTAGCCTGGCAAGTTAAACAGGTGCTGTTTAACCTTACAAAAAGAAAACAGTGTGAGAGAAAAACAAACAAACCAAACCCCAAAACCCCAACCCACAAACAAACAAAAATAACGCACACAAACCAACCAACCAATGACAAAACAAAAACCAGACAAACAAACTCCAGATGCCAGTCTAGCGACCTGTCTGGGGAAAGGCACTACCCAAACAGTATGTTTGGGTTTTCAGTCCTGTCATTTCACAGACTTACATTTTGAAGATTGATAAGCAGTCCCAATCACAAAGGGTTTTATGGCCACAACTATCAGTTTGGTGTTTCTTTCCTCAAGGAGCAATAGTGTTATTTCTTCTGAAGAAATCAAAAATCGGATAATTTGACTAATTTCTCTCTCTTTGTAACTGCTGACTAGTAAAATTAAGACATTTAAATACATGTATGACAAAGATGGTCTGTAAATTCTCCATTTAAATAAAACTCCAGGTACGTTTCTTGTTTTCTTCCAGTCATCCCAATGAAATCTGTTGAGACCCCCAAGGATGTGATCTTTCTTTCTCAAGCGTTCAGAAAGAAGACAAACGGAAACATTTTCTATGAACCTGCTAACTTTCTTATTGAATTCTACCACAAATGAGGCAAAATAAATGAGTAAATTAAAACTAACAAATTTTATGACTACACGCATTTTGCTATTTGAAAACCAGCACTTAATATGGCAAAGTGAATAAGCAGAGTGGTAATTCAAAGGGAAAGTAAATAATGTTTCAACTGTAGATACCTAGGGAAAAATGATTTTAACACTTGAAGACAGAACTTAGTTTCTTATTTTTTTAAAAAATAATTAAACCACCGATGCTTTAATTACTTTCCTAAAGATAGGATACACTGTAAGATTGGTGTAATGATCACAAGGTTGGCTGTTCCAAATATAGTCCTTGTGTGAAGTTCACTACAACCTTTTGTAGTTTTACGGCTGAAAAAAGTAAATGGTTCATCCACATGCTTTTGGAAGGGACGAGGGGAAATTTTATATATGTATGTGTGTGTGTATATATATATATAGACATACATGTATAAAATAAAGTGTGTAGCTTTTTAAGTATTTTATTGTGTTAGAAATGCAGAAGGATGCAAATAGTCTGCTAGATTCTGTCTTTTTCCTCTGAGAATTATAATGCATTGGGCTGAAAGTTGAAATTATGAAAGGAAGAATCCAGTCTTGAATACACTAGACTCAGAAATCATACCCTGCATTCAGAACAAACTGATAATTTAAACCAAATGAACATTAAATATAAATAGCAAATGGACACTTTCTGATCTTGCTGAGTATTCTAGGGATCATGATCTCATTTTACATGTGGAAATAAGCTTTTGAAAATTCCACTGGATTCCAAAAGAGGTTAGGTGGTGAGAATTAGGTTATAACCACAGGGAATTGTGTGTCTAAATTGCTCAGTTACATTTTAAAAATTTCTCTACATGCTGGTTTTCATCATTAGAGACCAAAATACTTAATTCATGTCCTTCAAACCTGTATCATCTGTGGATCTCATCCTGTTTTTCCCAGTTAATTAAAAAACAAACAAAAATAGGTCCAAGAAGTTTTCCTTGCTTCTCCTTCTCTTCCAACTCCATTTGTTTTTTCAGCTTTGGCTGAACCAACATACTTAGTCCATTCCTAATAGCCCAACTCAACCAAACTGAATTCATCAAATGCTTTTCACAAAACCAGAAAATGCTTAAATCTGAGAAATAAATATACTTGAACCAGGTGTGAAGATTAAGAAATAAAAAATGCAGGAATTTACTTTTGAGGAGCTATAAACCGAAATTTGAAGGAAGCTTTAAATAAAATTGCAACATCTTCAGTAAGTAATCTAAGCTCCAGGCTACAGGATATTATGAAAACAGCCCTGAACTTTTCCTGCTTAAAAAACTCTAACACATATAAATAATTAAATATTCATTAGAAGAGTGACTTGGAAGTGAGTGTCCCATATTCTCACTGAGTGATACAATTGCTGCACCATACAGTCTTACCTTCTCCAGCCCAATGAATATTCATGCCAAGTGGAACATTTCCAACAGGAGAAATTGCTGCTGGGACACTCAAATTTGTGTAGTGGTCATACTCTTTTGGACACGGAAAATCTGTCAAGGGCACAAACCCCTGATCCAGTCAGAGAACACCAGAATCTAAGAGCAGTTTAATCCTGAGGGGCTTTCAAATTGCCTTTTATAGGATCTACTCTAGAACACATTCTTGAAGATGCATTCAGAACTGAAAATCAAAAAAAGGCAAATACTTGTTCTGAAAACTCTAAGTTTTGAGCAGGTAAAGCAAAGGAATATGCAGTGGCAAAACAGAATCTGAGAATTCTAGTGGTGTCTGAAAGTTGTTGAGAATGAGATGCCTAAGTGTCATTTTAGTAGCTTAACTCTATTATCCTGTCAAAGGTTGACACAAGATCCTTCAGAAGAGATTACTACAAGAAAGTAATCACTATTACATTCAGAACTGAATCATGAAAGTGCTCAAATTATGAAAAACAAATACCAGGAGTCATAATTTGGCCACATTCTCAGGCTGGCAAAGGTTTGTAAGGCTTCAGATTTCTCTGGTAGGTCTAGTGTAGTTCAGTACTTTCTTATGATTTTAAAAGGTCAGTATAATAAACATTTGGTTTATCCATGACAGTCAAAAGCTAAATCAGAACATCTTATCCCTTGCCTCCAGCAAATTACCCCGTTGTAGTGTCTTCAGTTTTTATTACTAATTATTTTGACTGAAGTTCGGTAAGTAAGTGCTGAAGGTAACTGATGTTTGATTTCTGTTTGCATTGTATCCTGTACTGCAGAAATTCAGTTTGGAAGTTATAAAATTAGCCTGGCCAAAAAAATAATTTAAAAAATTCTCACAGGGGAAATTATTACAGCAGCAAATTTTGTTACATATCACGTGCATAAGCCAGTTTCTATTATGATTGCACTAGAGCTGCCATTCTCCTTTTCAGCTGAGGAAATATTTGTGCTCATCAACAGCAGAAGCAAGGGTTTTTCTACAAAGTGTTCTTGGTGTGTCACCTTGTGCAGGTTGTATTATGGAAAAGGAAAACCAACTCTGCAATGAGTTCCTGTCTGGTTTGGTAAAGTAACTTCTGTTTCGTGTGTTCATGGATTCATGGCCCTTTCCAACACACCACACACCAGAACTGAATGGTACCTCAAGGGAGGACAAGCCCTCCAAGCCATATATGTTGGAGGAATTGCAAAGGCATGAAGGGAAAGTTTGAGCTTTACTAACATTTTAAACCAGTACAGTTTAATCAACCAAACCTCATCTTTCTTGCCTGTGGCCCATGAAGCTTCCCCCACCTTGTTGCATTAGCACCCATTTTGTGATGTTGCAGAGCAAACTATGGCACAAACCTAGGTTACCTTCTGTTTTTTTATTTATTTGTAGTCATGCTGCCACAAAGGACAAAAAGACAAGAGTAAGCATCCAGGACAGGGATATATTAATTGTTTCTTTTAGTGACTGTGCCAGGTTAGAAAAATTAAGTGTTATCCGCTAAAATATTTGTAAAAATAATATTATAAAGGCAGTGCTCAAGCTACTTAATTAATTTGAGTGCATTTTACAGGTGTCAGACATTTAAATGAATGAAGTTGTTATCAATCAAGTTGAATATTCCTGGGTACCTGCTTGCTGAGGAAACTTAAAAAGTACCCACCAATTCAGCAAACTAACCTTGTTTCATGTAAGCACAGGAATATCACCCAGGTCTCACACCCTGTACACAGCAGAACAGTCACAGACCTCGAAATTTATCTATGCCATAAAGTCTCTAACTTTTGCTTTGCATTTCAAATTGGAAAGCTAAACAACAAAGTAAGAGAAAACAGTATCAAAAATAAGGAATGAAGAAAATATACAGCTGCTCAAATCCTCCAACAGTTCCTCGAAAAAGTATTTGTTTAATTTTCTGGAATATCCTGGTTGTCTTAATCCATAGGACGCGAACATCTGACACGTTCCCTCCTTGAATTAACCTATTTCTTCCACTTTAATGCTGTTAGAAGCAGAGTCTGGACTAGGTACAGCCCTAGCATCCAAAAAACCTCTCTTCAGTCAAGCACCATTTTTCAGAAGCAAGTAAAAGAGGAAAAGGTCAGCAAATAATCAGTCATGGTCACAGTCTTAAAGAAAGCAGAGACCACACTAGGTTCACATTAATTTCTACCCTGTAGCAAACACTGGCTCATAGAATTGTGCAAATAGGACTCAGATGCCAGGCTACACCTGACCTTTGAGAAACTGAAAAAGAGTATTAGATGTTCATCATATCATGCACTATATTTATGCTTTTAACTTGTTAAGATAACTTAACACTGAATTTCAGTCACAGAAAAGAGAAGTAGGTCCCAGCCCAGACGATTTCTTCAGATTATCAAATATTAACAGATAAAACATGAAGAAAAGAATAGAGCTTTTACAGAGTTGCTTTCTGTGCTGGCACATTGGTTTTAATAGATGAATATTGATAAGGGATTTGACCTAGTATTGCAAATTCATTGTCCTTCAGCTGAAAGAAGATAAGCACCTTTAATTTGAAGTCCTATTCTTGCCTGTTAACAACAAACAAAATATATAGTTAAAGCTGTAATCTGATTCTAAGATACTATTAGTTCTTTACTGTTTGATCTATAATCCACATGTCCCTTATTAAAACAGAAAGCTGATTTTAATCACAGCATTTCATATGCAAATGTCCATTTACAATAATTTCACTTCACTCTGATGTTCCCATTACACGATAGCTGTCGCAGCCTCATTTTCACGAGGACTTGAAAGTCGATCCTTCTCCAGGAGAAAAGCAGGGCAAACCCAGGAAACAGGCATTTTCTGGCAGGGCGGAGTGAAGAGGCACAGCACAAGCACCCAGCTAGCTGACAGGGCTCCTCACAGATGGCCTCAGAGCTGTCAGCACACATGGCTTTGCCCAAGTGGTAGCAGCTGGACATCTTCCAAAGATCAAAGGCTGAGGGTGGAACTTGCCAGAATCTGCACAACAGCAACACTTGCAATCACAAAATCATGCTTGATATTATTCCACTGTAACCTGGGACATTAAACCTATGCTCTGGGTACAGTGGTAAGCGAAAGACCCACAGCTCTGAGAGAATTTTACTCAGTATGAAGTAGTAGTAGTCCTGAATAAACATGGCAGATGGTTTCCCTCTTGCCTTCTACGTTGAAAGTGAGTACTATGAGCAAACTAGGCATATGAAAGTTACAGATTTCAGAGACAATTTTCTATTTAAAACCACTTCTGAGTGTTCAGTATTCTACATAAAATAAATTTTGTTAGCACATATGTGTGAGATTATAACAGCATTTCAGCTTCTGCAAAAAAAAAAAAAAAAAGTGTTACAGATATAGAGGGGAAAAAAATCACCATGTATGGAACTTCAAAGTACTTCTTAGTGACGACCACCATCTCAAGTGCAAGCACAATCAATATGAAAATGAAGGCACTCCACCTAAGGCCAGACCTTTAGAAACACCAAAACATATCCCAAACAGCTCTATATGTCTGACTGATGCACAACCCCAATCTGAGTTTCACCTTTTGCTACAGGAGTCAGCAGTATACAGGAATCTCTGTGACACTGCTGCAGCATCATGAAGCAGGATGTGTAAATTATTTTTAAAACCTCCAGTTACAGAAACAGAAATCCCACAGCTGAATATTTGCCCATGTTTAATTGTACAATATTAAACTTCAGTATTTTTCTTATAAAACCTTAATTTTCATTTGAACAGTATTAATAAGGACCTCTTATTGCACCTAACACTGCAATACCGTAGGATACCTCAGTTACGGCATAAGCATTTTTTGTGCACCAGCTTACTCCCTCCCTTTCTGCATGCCGCTCTGCTCCCCTTTTCCTTCTCCTGTCTGCAGTAAGCAAAGCATTGCCAGGGCAAAATGAGAATGGCTGAGGGGAAGTTTCTCTACACCAGGTCATAAATGTGGATTTAGAAGCTTCTCTTCCAGTGTCACAGAAAGAAAGAGAAAAAGCAAGGAAAGGAACAGCTACTTGAATAGTACATGTAAATCTCCCCCTGCCACACACATCCCCCCATACTTTGAGATAAAAAACAACAACCAGTATGCATGTGAGAAGGATCAGGAAATGGAAAGGATGTGAGGAAACTCAGGCTCTCCGAACCACAGGAAGCAGTGGCCAACGGCAAGTAACTGACACGCGGAGTTGCCACAGAGCAACAGGGAACGCTGCTTGGCAAGCACAAGCAGGGCCTGACCCCTAAAGCAAGCTTTATGGTAAGTGAAAAATTCCAAGTGCTTACAGACTGAAAAAGAGAGAAAAATCCACAAAACATGAAAAGAAGTATAAGAGATGCTGTACAGATTTACTTGAAGTCTGAGATATTTTCAGGTACTCTTTCATCCACCTTGTTCACTAGAGATGTTTGAGAACCTAACTAGCTAAAGAGCATCATTTTAAGCAATGACATTGAAACACCAAATTTTACCGATCCTCTTCTTCTGACTTCTTGAAGAATTAGTTGCATGACAAGATGGCTTCCAAATCATGCCTGAAACATTATTCCTAGACAGGACTGGAAAAATATCATATTCTATTACCCTGCCATAAATATGACACAATTTATATAGCCTGCATGACAATCCCAGATTTAAGACGGTGTGCCTATGTATTTTATATATAAATATATAGATATTTAACATGTCCAGTAAAACCTTACCCATGTTTACTAATTATTCAATTTCTCCATTAACATTCATATTAAGACCCAGTGGACGCACTTACAAATAATACAAACAGAAAAGGAACAAATTAGAAAAACAGTTTAAAATTTGGATGGGATTATTTGTGACTCTGTACAGGCCTGAGATAACTACAATTTAGACTAATTTGACAATTAATTTGCAAGAATAAGAGTGAATGCATTCAAAACAGTATTTGCAGAAGGTAGTTGTGTCCTCTTTGCAAGCCCCCTTAACACAGTCAAAATGATAAGAGAGATCATGTGCTGAACAGATGCTCCCTTAGGGGTTGTGCTGCTCAAAGTGCTACAGTGGCTCAAGGCTTTCCAGATAAACACTAAATGCACATGTATATGTACACACACACTACGGTACACCATGGAAATTAGAAACAAAGATTGCTCTTGCAACAACACAATAGAAAAGGAGAGTTCCTTTTCTGAATGTCAGCTGTGCAACTGGTAAGTTTTAAACTAAGACAACACAATCCTATTTTGAGTGGTAACATGAATGAAAACAACTGAGAAAAACACAGCATTAGTGTAAAATGAAACTGTGCAATAACCTAGTTCAAGTCAGACACTCAGTGCAGCAAGTATGAATTTTGAGACAACTGTTTGCCTACTGACTGTGAACATTTAATCCATACAAGTACCAGTGCTGTCAAGAAAAGGAAACACCCTTCACTCCTTAATGTCTTCTACTGTTATCTTTATTCAGGGCTCCAGAAACAGGGAATTTATTTCACCCAAAGTTAATTAGGAGCTTAGTTAGAGAGAAAAAAGGCTTGCCAAGAGAGATAAACCCTGAAACGCTCCCAAAACTTAGTGAGACTCCCACTGAACTTTTCCAGTAATTCATTCCACAGTCCAGGGAGGTGCACGAAATACCACCATCTTCACGCTTCTTCCAAGTTCAGCTCCAGGCTTTATAACCCTTAAATGAAGATGGGCAGTCAAACATCAAGGAGCAATACATTTTTCAGCTGGACTGTTGGCTAATTAATTAAGAGCTTTTAGATTCAGGATGACAATCCTGAAATTAATCCAGATTCAAAGATACTCAAACACACAGTTTGGATAAACAATAATTTCCTAACATTTCAGATTGGTTTCAAGAGGAATTTGAAGAACGAATGTTTGTGACAGCATAGAATGCCATGATTTGGCTTAGCTCTGGGAAGTCAAGTTGTTACCAGTCTCTAGAACAGGCAAACATATTCTTGAAGCCTTCTGCAATTATGCAAACATCCAATAAAAAGTCATAATACTGTAGAAACTAATTATTTTCAGGGAGACATATATCAGTAAAGCAAGTCCTTCAATCAGTTTGTGTTAGGAGTCACTGCCCTTACCTTTCTGTATTTAAGCACTACTGCCATGTTAGCACTATAAATTTAGCTAAGTGACTCTGCATCGAGAACATATTACAGGTAAGGGAGTGAAAAAGTACCAGAGCAAGGGTCAGACCTACCCATGGCACTTTGCACTCCTGGTCATATAACTTCTATCTTTCTTAGGTGGAGAGAATTATTTGGGAGCTGTCTTGACTCCAAACAGCAAGTATTACGGAAACAGCTCTTTTGGCATAGGGTGCAAACGTAACAAAAAATTTTGGGGAGGGTGAAAAATAAGAAGGGGTCCAAGGGAACCTAAATAACCCAAGATTCCCTTGGCTCCTAGACAGATTGGAAGCACATGGAGAAATGGGTAAAGTTCATATCACACTTCAGCAGAAATTAGATTTCCAGATATATTTCTCTATTTTAAGAAGCAGGACACATCTTGCATGGGGAAGAATACAGAACAAGAACACAAAAACCAAGAGATCAGTGTAAATGAGGGTCTGACCAATTGCATAGAGGAGGCTGCAGAGTTTTTCCTGCTAGCTAAGGACAGGCTTTTGGAAAGTACTGGGGAGTCATATGAATTAAATCACAAAGCCTAATTTCAGCTGAGAGCTCATTCTCCCACTCCTGTTTTACAGCCCATGGATAGAGTCATTGATTTAGGGCTGGGAATAACCTTTGCCTCTCCACTAACTAACTACACGGAATAGCGACAAGGGTAAAGTTAACTTTTGGGAGTCCCTGTTCCACAGTCATAGGATTATCCCTCCTCCTTTTGCAGAAGATGCTACAACTCATCTATTTCAATGTTAATATTTCCCTCTTGTGAGAAAAATTTGGTTTGTATGAAGCTAGTTCAGCTTCAACATTAAAGTGCCTTTACTTATAAGGCTGAGAAATTCCTTACTTTGAGATGGCTTTTTAAAATACAAGAATTTGTAGATGATGATCAACTCTTTGTGAGAAATTCTGTTCTATAAATTTATACTACTGAACTCTTGAAGTACTACAATGGAAAAGGGTTTTTTTCCATTTTTTTTCCTTTTTTTGTTTTTTTTTCTTTTTCTCTCCAGACCTTGAAAAATTCCACAGGCCTCTTTTTTGAACTCTCTCCCTTATTTACACCTCTTTGTTAACTGGAAATATTAAAACGATGGATACAATATTTGGTACCACCACATTGTAGCATCACATCGATAGCCAAGTTTAAGAAGCTTCTTAAACTGTCCCTTGAGTTTTCCCTGAACAGTCTTGTATTTGCAACCTATCTATGCCCAGTTACCTTCCATGTAACAGCATTAAGAACATCTTTTGTTCTATCATGAGCACTTACCTAGGCAATTCACATGTGACTATCAGGCTGTAATACTGATTTAACTTGATTATTAACTAATATCTCACCGATTTTAGATACCCTGAAAAATAGTAGAACTGCTGAGGATACTTACCTAGTGAAAATTTTACATCATCCAAATGCTTAGAACAAATATGAAAAAGCTTTGGAACTGTAGGATTCTTAACTCTCAGGTAGAGCTAAAACTTATCTCAATTATCAGCTGTAAATGAAGATTTGGGAGACATGGTTTTTAAAAGTACTGTATGTAGTCTTTCAGGTATACAATGTAAATTTAAAAAAGAGAAGTAGCACTTCAAATGTCTTAGAAAAATACAACATAACCACAGCTAGCTTAAGAAGGCCATAATACTTTCCAGAGAAGGAAGATGCCTGTCAGTCATGGGAAAATTTAGACCTACCACTCATGATATTCTGAGTTTACACCGTCTTGCCTTTCCCTACAGAACCTCAGGATACTGTGGTATATACAAAGAAAGGAAACTGCATTTTCCCCTGCTAGCTGCACACATTCAAAGATGAAGTTGCCGAAGTCTAAGCCCCATCTGCAGTTAACAGAGACAGAGATGCACCTCTGCAGCGCAGAATTCATCTCCTCTACCTGAGGAGAGGGGAAATTGTCTTATCTCCTTAACTGCAGCCTTTTCCAGTGACTTACACATGCTTGTTACCCTTTGAATTCTCACACAGGTTAGATGAGAGGAATGCCACACCAAGACCTTCTGCACTACAGTAATTGTAAGTGAAGTACAATACACTAAAATGAATTTTCTTCCACCAGGAGAGCTACTCTGCTGGGGAAAGCTCAGAAGTGAGTGCAGAGTTGCCAAAATTGGTAAATTTTTTCTGCCCTAAGCAGAGGATGGAGCAAGGCTTCATCTCTCATTACTTGTTTTCTCCTAATTTGTTCATACAATTCCAAAGCCTTATGTATCATTATTTTAATTGGGAATGGCAAACTAACAGGCTGAACTTTCTTTGATGGTCAGAGTGCTGTATAAAGAGATGCATGGAGTGGAAGTAAATGATTCAAAGGGGTTTTATCTTCCAGTGTCTAAGACAATGCTGAAGAAACTGTAAAAAATATAATAATGAGATTCTTACAGCATTTTCCCCTGCAATTTTGGATGATTCTATTTAGGAATCAAATTTATTTGAAGTTGGGAACTAAAAACTTTCTATCTTATGATGGAACTCTAAATAATGGCATGAGATTGAAAATATCCTCCTGTCAAATCCTTTAAAGGAAGGTGTCTAGCAGCAGATTTCTGTAGCTAGTAGTTTGAAATTGCACCAAAATTGGCAGTCTTGATTTGCTATTGTCAACATTAGCCAATGTGTGTGTGTGCATATCTGTGTGAAAGTATGTAGAAAATGATACTGAAAAATAAATCCAAGTCTGCAGCCTAAGCTAAAATTTTTCAGCTTGCTTTCTGGAAACACAGAAAGTAGGTCAGCACATATTCCAAAATAGCATCAGCACTGAAAGAAAAAGTAGTATATCTGTACCTTTGGACTTTTTAGCTCATCCTCTCAGTAGGGGGAAATGGAGGATGAAAGCCTTTTTCTTATTCTACTATATGTGGAAGAAAAAATTTCTTACACTTAAAAAGGCCCCCAAAATAAGCCACCTACCTGGGTAAAATGTTGTCTGTTTTAATCAAAGCAAAACCAAATTGAGTGGAAGCATTTAAGCTTTATCTAAATATAACCAAGGGAAAAGCAAGGATGTTTAAAATGTGTTTAAAATGTTGTACTGGATATGTATCACATCCTGTTCCTTGCACATCTTGTTCCTTGTATCAAAAACCTATTTGGTAAAATATTTACTTTGGAAATAACAGCATACTGTCTGTGATTTTGCTGTTCATCTTGTGGGAATTTTTTCTGGGTTTTTTTGGGGGGGATTTTTTGGTTTGTTTTGTTTTTTTAGTATTTGCTGTTGCAATAAGAATTGCTGCCTATTTTGTGATATCTTTCATGCTAGGCACACTCTAAAAGAAAAATATTTTCTTTTATTTATTACCCTCCCCACCCACCCCCACTTTTAAGAAATCAAAAAGCTAAAGCAAAAAACCAAATTACTTCAGCACTCACATATCTTATAGCTCTAGAGATTCTTAAGAATTCTTCTGAAATTAATATTGACAAACTCATTTCCTGAACTATTACAGTTCCTTAACATGAAAGGAAAACCAAAATCCACTCTCAGGAAATATTAAATAATGCTTATCAGTTCTAAAATATCACCTGACTCAACTCAGTATCAATACTGTTGGCTTCAACATGATGCATGATGCTGATCTGTTTCCCAGAACAGATTTCAAGCTAGAACACTGATATATTTAATTAGGAAAAAATTATATTGCCTCCCTCAGATTCCAAGTGTCAGTCTTCATTTGGATCTCTGCACTAGATTAAAATGAATGCTTGAAAGGTACTGAGCATTGGTAGCATGACCTTTTAAGTTCAGTGATTTCTATGCAACCAGAAGGAATGCCTAAAAATAACAAAACAAGTCTATTTTTAGTTCTTCATTCTCTGGGGCTTTTTTCCTTGCTTTATTTTTTTTAAATTACTGCTATATTTGTGTTCCATCTCAATTCTTGAACACTTAGCTCTCATTTATTTTCCTGTATCAGTCAGACCTGTTTCATTATCTCATTCTCCAGTTTGTGAAGTACTATAACCCATGTATATATATGTACGTCGTTTAGGCAGTTAGAGAATTGGATCTTCCACAGAAATTGAATTAAATGAATGAATTAATGAAGCCAGGCCTTCCAAGAAGGGAAATCAAAATGGGGAACAACTTCCTGAACCTCCAGCTGCTGGGATCTGCACTTCTCTTTGACACTCAGTAAAATTATGCTTGTTATCAGAACTAAAGTAAAAATCAGGACCTTCCTAGGTAACACTGGCTTCGCAATTAATTGAGTGAAGAAATGACGGAGATTTTCAAACTCTGATAAATGAAGTCAAAGTAGTAAAAAAAAACCAAACCAAAATGGTTGAACTTTTACATCCTGCGATGTCTCCACCTTGCAAAATTTTAAAACTCCAGCCTAGCAAACAAAGCGCATAATTAAACACAATTAATTGCATTCCTAGATCATTGCCAGATAGCTCGTCACATGCCTTGCTGGGTCTAAATACACAGTTTTCATTTGTTACTTCTAAAAGCCGAAGGCATAGAACTAATTGAGTTCAATCTACCGCCGGACAAATATATTTTCAAAATACCATCAGATCAAATAAAACAAATAGCATAAATTTGTGGTGAAGTACTAAAATAAATAAGGGAAAACAAGGCAGTTGTATTTATGAGTAGCAACAGATATGATCTCCCGTCTCTCTAGCACACTCTTGTTGAGGCCAGCACTATCATCTTCCAAAACCTGAGAGATCTATGAGAAAATAATAGGTCACACATTCATCAGACTTCAGTACTGCCAATTTTTCTGACATGCAACCAGTGTGATTAAAAACCAACACTGCTCTAGTTAAATGGAACTAAATCAGTCCTTCAGTTCCCTGGGAGTTTTTCTAAACTGGATAAGAAATTTCACAATAGCTCATTATGCCATTTGGTCTCATCTCCCTTTAGAAAATAAAAGCCCACAAATACATTTGCATATTCGCACAGTTCCGTCTTTGAGTTCAAGGACACTTACAAGACACCTGCTAACATGCCAAATTTTTATCCACTGGAGTGGGAAGCCTGCTGCCATGAGATACCATTTCCACTCAGAAGCCATTAGCTTAACTGCTGAGAGGTTGTATCTTCTCAAAGTGCTTCATGAAGGAGAAACATTAGTATAATCAGTTCTTTGGAGGCACAGCAGAACAGGCAAACTAATCCCACAGTGGTCAGATCTAGTATTTTCTGAGCTTGCTTAAACTTGGAGGTCTTAGAATTACAGTTGCAAGGTAATCTAGGAAACAGCTCCTGCATTTCCCAGCTTACCAGCCTGTTATGCCAATAGTTGTACTTTTCCAGACCAGAGTCATCAGGCATTCATTCCCCCTGGCTCACGTGGTGCAATGATACGTGCTCAATCTCGTGTCCGGAGCCCTGGGGATCGTGCTCTGGACTCCTGGGGCTGCGCTGCTCTACAGGAGGTAGGTGCCTCCCTTATACCCTTCAGTGGCTGTCACGGGAATTTCCTCTTGTTCCAATGATGGATCAGGTTGAAACTGGACATGCTGCTGTGAAGATGTGTCCTAGAGCCCTACCTAAGGTCAAAGTGAACTTGCAGACTCGGCCAAATGAAGCTCTCATGTCAGCTGTACGATACACATCTCTGGTGTGTTCTTCCACAGAACAGCTTTTCTCTAGGCAATGATAATCACCATCTTCACAGTGATCATAAAGGTCCAGAATACATATCACACATTTACAGATCTCTGTGCTCTACAGCATAAATGCATCCTTTTACTTGTTTTGATCTGCACTGTCTTGGATAGAAACCACACTATATCAAAATAAAATGAGCACTGAATAATAAATGGCTGTATAATTATTGTCCCAATGTACTGAAAAAAATCATCCAAAAATCTAGGAAAGCTGAAACAGAAATATCTGTATTTAAGCAAACAACAAAGAATATAACATAACTGTTTGATTGAAAATGCTGTGACCCCGTCAAGAGTCTGTATAGTCTTTATACTGCTCTTTAAAAGCAGAAGAAAATATTTCACTCCCCATTGGAGCAGAATTGGGAATACTATAGAAGTCAGCACTCCGGGAGAAATTCTGCTAACAATATAATCTCGTGTGGCTTATAGCCAATTACACAGCAAAATTAATTGTCTCCAAGAAGTCTTATTTTTATGACAGAAGGCCTAAATACAGCCTAACAGTAGTTTAAAACCAATACAACCTTCTTCCTAGTATGAAAACAAAGGCATTTTTTTGTTCAAGAGGACACTGATGTACTCATGGTGCTGTATATTTTTCCCCTGGTTCCTTGATATATAAATGCATGGCAGCAATTGCAGCTATTTTATATCCTTTAATTAGTACTTGTGCAAAATGCTTGTTCATCTGTTTTCCAGCAATGTATCAGCATTCACAAAACCAAACTCTTTGCAATGAGGGATTTCAGCCCCAGGAAGACTTTAACTAAACACTTGCACTGTAAAAGATTAATTAAAAGCCACAAGTTTCTTCAGCTTCCGGTAATGGCTTGCCAGCTTTCAACAACACTAAGACAAAGAATCCACAAATATTTGTAGTATAGTATGCACAGTCTCATGTCACATGTGATGGTCTTAATATATGTAGCTTCGTAATTCATATTTGAAGTCAGGCCATAAGAATCCAAAACTTGTCACTGCCAAATATTTAAATTTATGCTCACAATCTTTTTCAGTAAGAACCATATATACATGAACTTCCAAATACCAATCTGCATGTTTTATATTTTTCACACCTAAGCAAAATACTTTTAACTATTTACTAAAATTTTTAGAATAGTTGCCAAATCTATTCAATAAAGAAATGCATTAATACCTAGAATTTACCATCAGTCTTACCAGAAAAAACTCATGTAAATCCATACTGACTGGATAATTAATGCAAAGTCTTACCTTTCCCCGAAGCAATGGTTTCCAGCAGTGATCTTTCTTAACACTTTAATTCTGCAATGTAATTTTCATAAATAGTTCTCTAGTTCAGGCAGAGATGGATTAACTGGAAGTAGTCTGGATGCTTGCTTGCTTCCTGGAGATCACTATTTTGCTTTGTGAGCCATCACAACTACCTAGGAAAAATAACAGCCAACCCTCAGTCACCTGGACAATGAGATATATTACTGCTCCCAGATTAAACAAAAGCTTTAAAAGAAATCCGTGTCTTAAAATATGATGTTAAAATTTCGATTTATCTACCAAACATTTCATAACAGACGCTGTTAAAAGAATTATTGCATGCTTTCTTACCAGGAGTTTATGTTCTTGGATAGAGACATAAAACAAGTGAGAAAAATTTATATACAAATGTCATAATTTTTTTAAATTACAACTTGTCTTTACACTGACAACCTGAACTATAAACTAGCCTTTAAACTAGAAGGGATTTTGTAGATTTTTGGTTAGAAGCTACAAGCGACAGCAAAAATTGAGTTCTGCTGTATTTCATAAAGCAGAAGTAAACAGAATGGTGCCTATGGGAAAAAAAAAAGTGCTGAAAGTAGGAATGTGCTTTGGTATCTATTGGGGTATAATTGCAAGGTCCCTATTAGAACAGGAAACATTGCATTCCTGTCTGGTGCAAATACAGGCATCTGGCTGCCAAAAGGCTCTGAAGCTGAGACTAGCACCTGCAAAACCACCGGCAGCAGACGCAGATACCACACTTTGGAGGAGGAGCACTGTCCCATGATGGGTATGCCCAGAGGCACATAATGCTGAATTACCAAACCCAAGTTGAATCTTGTTACTGTGAAGGCAGTTTGAATTACTCTCTGTGAGCTCAAAGAGCGGTGATGCTGTGTAGATCTCTGACATGAGTAAGACACCTTGTTTGCTAACTTGAACATGACCTGCAGTTACACAGAGCCTTGTCCAACCAAAGCATTGAATACCTCCAAGGACAGAGACACACTTCTCTGGACAGCCACAGTGCTGTCAGAGCAGCCTCTTGAACAGTGTATCTCCACCTGAATACTCCAGATCCATGGCAGCAAACAGGACAGTCCATCTCCCCCTCGACTTGTTCGGCTCCATGAAATGTTTGACAGAGCATGTAATTAAAAGATTTACTGAGCTGATATTAACAAATGATACTGAGTAGTTGCCTATCTCATAAGGGGGTGTTTTACAACCTATCTCCTCTTCTCACCCTTCCCCTGACAACAAGAACCACCCTTGCCACTTCAGCATGTGTTATTACAGGGGTTATACATCTGATTTCTCTTTTTTGGTGCCTTTATCCCTCTGGATAGCCCTTTGCGGCTGATGTCTATAAAAACACAATAGTACCTCTGTCCACACTTAAAGTAGCAACTACTCTAAGTCTGAATAATTCTCTTCTATCATATTTATCAGGTTTTCGGAATGTTAAGAGTATCAAACTGTGGCATCTGAATCAAACCACTCAGAGAGACAGGGCAGTCATAGCTCGGATCTGCTCCTTCAGAATTTCTGCAGATTTGGGTATTTTTTTCTACATTATACTCCAGATGCATTTTAAAGATAAGGGTTCATTGTTTAGATGCTTTTTGGATTTTTAATATAAGAAATGACACACAATAGATCTGACAGGTTACTGAAACCACCTTATTTTCATCTCCCTGCTGAGAAGTCTGCTAATGTCCGCGTGATGCTGTCAGAGACATACAAGATTTTTGAACAAAAACGTTTTTTTATCAAGTTTTAAAATCATAAAAGGAAATCCCAATTACACGGACTACTTCAGGTTAACATCGTCAGTACAAGAGAGCAGACTTAGGCATCATACATGCCATCTGTGCAGTAAGGAGAGACTGCATGGTAGAAGTAATCACCTACTTTTGCACATCCCTGTGACAAATTGCACTTTTCAGTCTCTGGTAACCTGAATCCATTATCCTGTGCTCTGGTGGGAGGAGGATGGTCAGGAGGAGAGGGAGGAGGAGCTTTCCATACCAGACTCTGTGTAATACAGTGTAATTACTGACTTTCATGGACTTTCCTTCAAACAACAGGGACAACCTGAAACAAGCAGTCTCAAGCCAAACACTACAACCCTTTGCAGACACGCCCCGGAAAACCAGACCCTGAACAAGGATAAAAATGAGGAACGTGAAATAAAGTACGGTATGGAAATCGTTTAACTGTGAAGCATTGCACTGTGATTTGTCATATGCTATCTAACTTTTTTATTTGTCCTCCCCGAACAATTCCATTGTAAGTATGCTATTTCTACCCAGGTATTATTTACACCAAACCATGACTTACATAGATCTGTGGTTTGCTAAATCAGCCTTATTATATAATGTATATGCAATAACATTTGTATACAAGTCACAGAAATAACTGATACTTCCACTGTGCCCAACATTTTCTTCTGAACAAGGAGAATTTTTATTTGTTCTTTTTTTAGCAGTAAAGAAAATTTTTAAATGCCATTAAGTAGGTACACATTGTCCTTGTAAATATTATTGCTAAATGTGCATTCCTGAAATAATCTTCATGACATATAATAATCTTGGGAAGCATGAAAATTAATATATTAAATGTACAAAGAATGCTGTAACTTCATAGCTGTACAGTAAGACATCCCAAATAAAAGTTTTGTCTAAATGGACCTTGTCTTCCAGAAGCCAACAAAAATGAGTGAAGGTAAGAGCTGCATCACTCCAGCACCCTCTGTTGGCCTTCAGGCAGCATGGTACTTTGTGCACCCAATAAAAAGTCAGTTGTTGGATGCCGAAGCTATGACAAAGATTCCTATACAGAAAAAATACATGAAAAGCAAACAGAAACCTACTGTACAACCCAGTCCTATGCATAAAATCTTCAGCTATATACCACAACACAATTTAATATCAGATAACTCAGTATTGCTGGATCTGCCATTCATTAGCCCATTTTTGCAGATATTTATAATTGATCTAATTTCAAGGGCAAAATGTTCTTTACAAGTCCTGTCTGTGTCTGATATTTCTGACAAAAACCAGTAATAAATGGCACTTTGCATGCAGGTCTCACCAACAGAAACAACAGCTCTACAGAAAGAACAACTTTTTTTATAGAACATTATTCACAGTGGCTATTAAGAACTAACAATGCATACACTATACAGAGTATCATCCACAAAGGAAAGCGCTCCAACCAGGTCCCATCAAGCACACAGAATGAAGTCCAGATGCCAGATACAAGGTGATCTAAATATAAACTCCATCCACTGTGCACAGCCAGATGGTGTAATTTCCAGAAGCAAAGGCCCTTAGCCCAGCGAGCCTGGCAGCTGCTTTGCAAAGCCAGCTCAGAGCTCTGCAAAGGCAGATGTGAAGTTGCAGTGGGGAGCAGAGAGGAAGAGGAAGGAGGAAGCAGGAGGCTGAGATGGAGAAGAGGGTGCTGGGGGAGGTATGGGTGGTAAGAGCTGCTTCTGAGAAAAACCACCCAGAGTGGTTGTTGGGGCTGCCCGGTCCTTTCTGGCCCCTCAGGGTGTAAGAACAGGGGAAAGCAGCCTATGCCTGGCTGTGCAGCAAGAGGGAAAGACCAGCTGCCTGGCTATCTCACAGACCTTGAACCAGCACTCAAGAAGAGCCACAAGCAAAGGAGGCAGGACACAAGTAGATCTTAGGGAGCTTTCTGTCTGCTTCCACCAGCCAAGTGGTTGAGTAACTGTCTACTTTATCTCCCTACGGCTAAGCCAACACTGGCCAGAACCCAAAAAAACAACAAAAGAGCCTTTCTCCGCTGATCTTAACGACAGGGAAAAATTTATTGTCAAAAATGTCATCAGTTATTGCAAACCTGCTGCTTTCACTGCCTCTTAACTTCACACATTTAACCTCTCCACAGTTTTGTATCTCCTTAGTTTTGTTTTCACAGCATCCTGTCTGCTCACCTGAAATTCATACTGTCTCACCACCCTTCCAGGCTCTGCTCTCTGCTTCTCCTTTTTCCCACACGCAGCTTCACATGATTATCTCCTAATATTTCAATGTTTATCAACTTTCAGACGGTGCTAATAAACAATGATCCGTTTGATAAGAATCTCCAGAACATGCAGAAATGCATACAAACTTTTTACCAAACAAGTCTGTAGTTGTGTCAGAAAGCATTACTACTCTATTTCAAATATTTACACACATGCTTCTACTTTGGGTAATTTATATTATACCACTTAACTGGGATGGAGAAATTAGTTTGATTTGGAATGTCAAGACCTGAATTATTAGAGTCAAATATTTATTGCACAGAACAAACTAGAAACTACCTCACAAAATCTATGCAGTTCATTTGAGGTCACTGACTAACCAGTCCAAGAAGCCAGAGGTGGACCCAAACTGAATCCACATTCCCAAACCTCAAAACTGGAAAAAACCCCAACAGAGCACTTGCATTTTCCATTTTCAGGAGTTACTATTCTGACAGTTATTTTCAGGCATTTATATTCTTGCTTTATACTAGTTTCTGCTGGTAGAGTTCTTTATCTGTTTTGTTATTTTAAAACAAATTCAATGCTTCATTTTTTCCCATGTTTAAAAGGTCTGGATCCAAACAGTAAATGGCAGGAGTTATTTCCTTTAGGACTTGGCTGTCATTAGGTGGCTGATTAGGGCTGCAGCAGCCTGCTCAGTAACAGGTTACTTATGCAACCACGATCGTCTGCTTAGCAACTCCAAGGGTGGGGTCCCAAACAGCAACTGCACCAGTCACATTTTGCAACTAAACGTGGAGGAGAAAAAAGAAAAAGAGAGACAGGAATGGGAAGTGCAAGGGGAAATACCACTTTTCTTCCTGAGAATTGTAACTTTCTAATAAAAGAAGGCAACAAACAACATAGAAGAATGAATCAAAAGGAGCTAAACTATTTCTCACTCAGAGTGGTAATTAGTTCTGAGATCATAATATGATAATGATTCTTAAGAGAAATAATTCATGCAGAGAACATGCTAATCCCTGCAAAAGATCACGTAAATACTTTGCTATTCTTGCATTAATCTTCTCTTTCCACCGAATGCTGAAAAAATCTTCACTTACAATAAAATCCTGTTAAAATATTCCTGAATAAATAGCTGAATATGTTGAATACCTACAGAGAAAGATTCAGTACTAGTATCTTTGTGTCAATTTAATTTTGTGGGTTTTTTTAAAGTGAAGGCAAACATTAAAGATACTGTTGACAATTTTAGGACTAAAATTAGGTATTAATCTACCAAGTTTTTGCTTATTATTGTTAACAATAGGCATAATTACAGGATAAAATACATTCGTTCGAAGATACATAAATAAATTGCTGTGAAAGAATCAATGAAACCAGTACTTCAAACAGCAGTGTACAAAAAAACCCCAAATTAAGACCTCCACAAAGCTACACAAAACTTTTTGGGTACACAAAATAGTATCACATTTGCGTTCATAAAAAATTGTTCCAGTTAATGATTTTCCCACCCTCCACGTATTCAAAGGCTTTCTCAGTTTGGCCAGGAACTGATCATGTACCACAGAGACAATAAGCTTAGCTGAGCATGTTGACCACTTGTTTTCATATAGAAGTGACATTTTTAATTTTTTAAGCTATTTAATGGAGAGGGGAGAAGCAAACCTTCTGAGCAGTAGGGATGCACTCAGCCAGCCCATGGAGCGCAATGCCACAGCAGGATGGTCCGTTCTTGCTTCAGAGCAGCTACACAATGTAAAGCCTTTGGCCTGGGGGCTGGAAGGAGCAGAGCTCCATCAGCTGCCCACATCCACCCAAATAACTGCTCTTCTGAGTGTTTGGTTTGGCCTGGCCAGGCCTGAGCAGCCTGCAGCTCTGAATTGGTGCAAGAAGCTAAGAAAGGCAGCCTGGGCATTCCTGCTGGTCCAGATCACACTGCACATGCAGCCCCAGAGCTGGTTCTTTCCCCTCATGCTCTCACAGACAACTGGTACTGCTCTTCATTTATACTTCAACTCTAATCCCAACACACTGTCTCTTACACAGGAGCCCTCTCAGGTAACTGTGTTGTGTTGTTTCACACAGTAAGTAAATGCTTATTGAGTATGAACTACTCATTTAGTAAATACACTAAGTGAAGAGTTGAGATGCATCATTCATGCTGTGAAACAGATTGATAAACATACCAGCAGGAAGGCGCTATTCTCTGGTGTGTTATTAGAGTCTCTAGAGCTCAACTTGGCAGACTGTTTCTTACCAATCACATATTATATAACATGCTTCTTTAAGATTTATCTAATTAGTGACAAATCACTCACCTTACGTATAGACTGTATACCTATATGACCTGATTACTATTAGCAAAGGCAGTTAGCTATAAAGCATCCTGTGGTCCTAAAGACATTTACTTAATTCACCGATAGAAAAGAAGATAGAGTGATAAAAAAATGAACACCTCAACTATGAAAAACTGCTAAGTGAAGGATCAACCTTGATTGCCAGCAGGGTGGCAATACCTGGATTATTGTCCCCAACTGTGGTCACTGACAGCTCCAAGCCAGCTCTCTGGAGAGTTCCACACTGATAGATACTTTGAGAGTTAGCATCAATAAAAGCCATCCTATTCCAGTTTTAAACTCTCATGAGTATTTCATAAGAGAAAATTTCAAAACCCAACAGTTCTAGATATATTTCACCTCAAAACTGCCTGTCAATCGTGAATAACTTGCATTTGTCAAGGAGTTCAGAAGTGAAAAGGACCGAATCAGACAGTATTCTAAAAGGGTCCTAATGTCCATGGTAGAGGATTAAACGAAACACAAAACAAACCAAAACCCAAAACAAACAAACAAAAAACCAAACAAAAAAACCCAACCCTCCTTCTACTTCACATTAACTTTCATTGGGAATACTTGAGCACAGCCAACACAAGAGAGCTAGTGGGACAGAGAAGAATGTAGGATGATAGAATCTGATTTTCCAGCATCAGGCCTGTTTTCCTCCTGGTGAAAGTGATCACATAACGCTCATTGGGACTCAAAGCAATAAAATTAATTGCACTTAATTGCAATTAACTGCTCAAAAGGTAAGGAATTTTCTACATGTAACCAAAAGGCTTCCTACTGCAAGCATCTCTAATGGTGCATCAGGTGTTGGTTTGGTGACTACAGCAAGAGTGAAGGTCCATTTGAATAAAAATACAAAAAATATTAAAACCTTAGCTTTTTAATTGGAGACAAAAATCTGATCTTTATTTCACTAGTCTTCTTTGATGTGGCTGGCAGCAATAACATTCAGATAGATCTACTACTTTTTTTTTTGCTAACTTTAATTAAATTCAATGTCTAAAATGGCATTTCATTAAATAACTTTCCTTTTTCTGAACTTCCTCCTCACTCTGCTTTGATTAATCAGATATGGAAGCAACTCCAGTGACCCAGACAATGGGTCATGCAACTTTCAGTATATGAACTCTGGATGAAACACTTGCACAGTCTGTACAATATCCTGAACAAGATTAAGTCCTGAACAAGATTAGAACCTGAACATTTTCAGCTTTACTTAGAGGCACGAGCATGACGAACAACTTGAAAGATGGGTACCAAACCTATTTTACAGAGACCTTTTCATGATCTGCAAATATTATATCAGAAGCTTAAGTAGTTAAAGAAAAGAAACAAAACACCCACTTCAGCCAGTACTTTCCCTTCATGTCATAAAATTAGCCATCATTTCCTTTTGTCTAACTAACAGGCAAATTGTTCAGCACAGCATTACTTTTTTTTCTTTTTCTATCTCAAGTAACTCTTTACCATTTTAGATATAGAAGAGTAGAAATTGAATAATAAATATAAATAACAACCAAACAAGGCCTCCTCTTGACTTAGAATTGACTTATCCATCTGTTATGTCTTTACACTTTAAGTACACTCCTTCAGAGTAAATAATTAAGAAGAAAGACTAAGAAAAATAGCATGGAAGTCACTTTTAGTTGTAACACCAGTTTACAGCCCACTTACTTATTATAATACTTAGATTCAAAAAAAAAGGACAAAAGAAGAAATAAAAAAACACATTACAGGTGCCTAGACTTGATAATACCCATGCTCTGAATAACACTTTTAGTGAGTGCACTTTCTAGATGTCATGAAGATGTCAATCTCAAAAATGAAATAAAGAATCAGAATCATAAAGATTTCCAAAACAATAGGTAAATTAAAAAGAGGCATTCAGTTGTAAAATTCTTTTTAAAATTACTTCATTTAAGAAAATTAAACAACTCAGAAAGGATATTTGTAAGGATGCCTTTATATTTGCAATCAGTATTTCTTTTTTTTGGTTGTACAATAAACCACTAATAAACATGCTGCCAGCAAACTGCTTCCGAATAAAGCAGAGGATACCTTATTCGAAACTTACACCAACAAAACAAGATTTACATGTATCTCGACTAAACAACCTTTTCTCAAAAGTATTAATAGTGAGTCCTTAACTGGGTTGCTCTTCTCCACCATACTCAGAAAATCCAGACCTGTTTGTCTCTGACAGTGAAGCCTCTGATAAATGTCTACCACTCTATCATAAAAAAGGTGGGAAAACTACATGATACAGTTCCAAGTTCTCAGAGAGACACTTGAGAATATCTGTGATTTGCAATACTCAGTACTATGTGCACTTCGGAAAAATAATCCAAACCAAACCAGACTACCACTAATAAAGAAATAATGGAAACAAACATTAACAAATGCATGCAACTTCTGTGATAATGTTCCCTTGTATGCAAATCACAGACAGTAACATACACAGAATTCATTTATTGATGCTTAGCAACCTACATGGGAAATGAGGCATAAGAAAAAAAAGAAATCTAAATTCTGTGGAAATATTTAATAGAAAAACAGCAAGTACCAGGTAGCAGAAATTCAGGCCTAATCCTTCACTCATCGACTAAAAAGAGGATAACCCCTTTGCCTTGTTGGAGGTGTGTCTACAAAACCAGACAGACTTCAATGCTACCACTTTTTTCAAGATGGTACTTTGAAACTTCTGAACAGCTAATTAAGGAAAATAACAGTGTCTGTAGTGTTTATGGAATTACACAGCTTTCCTTCATTGTGTGTAATTTTGACACGTGATTTTAACTGACTAGTAGCCCTCAACACCCAGCCCACATCAGCTGCATCCAGCAGTGCCTCCCGGGACAGAGTGGGACTGGTCACACAAAGCGCACCTCTGCTGCCAACACTGTGACCCCAGCTTGGAGCAGCACATGAGGAACTGCTGACTGCAACATTCGCAGGGGAACCTTTGCAGACCTCAGACTTCCATTTCAAAGGGATGAACAGGAAGGCAAGGACCAGACAACAGCTGCCATTCACTGAAGAGTCTCCCATTAATGATGGGGCCATGCTAAAAGATAAGTGCTTTTTAATTTTGAAGATAATTACAATTCTTAGCTTTTGATCTGTATCATTTTCCCTTCCGTTTTAATTGCCGAGGTAGAACTCCCTTCCTGCAAAAAGTAACCTTCACCAGTCTGTTCTCAAAGGTATATTTATCACGTTTACATTCCCCAATGACATGTTTATCTGAGACCTTCAAGGTACTGGAAAATCCTACCCTTTTTTTGCAATTAATAAGGATGTTTTCAAATATCAAATATAACACTGACTGAAGAATGCAGGGGGAAACACAACCATTCTACATCAAGATCTTTTTGAAAAGAACCTGACAAAGTATTATTATTACATGCACATGGATTGTTGCTTCAGACACAAAGCCTCTTTCCTTTTCCATACAAATCCATTTTTAAAACATTGTGCAGGTAAGTATGCACACAAGTATGAAAAGCATAGAAGTTTGGAATAGTTTCTTCTACACAGACCATGGTTGGTCTGTATAAAACATTCAATATATAAAACACCAATGTACTTGATTCAGTTCTGGGACAGCCAACAAAAATCTAGTCTGAAACCCCATCTTTAAATACATTGGTCTGTGGAAAACAGGAACATTTAGGCATACTACAAAGCGGCTGACAAAAAAAAAAAATGCTGATCACTTTTATATGAATCAAGCACCTCAGTGATCCTTTATCCATACTATGTTTAAGAAATTCAAACCCTCTCCCTTTCCTTTTAGCTTTTATGTCTTGATTCCTTTGTAATCATTAATGCCAGTTTGTCTATTTTTCAACAGGAAAAAGCACAGGAAGCATTTGCAGCTTTATAAGTTAATGAAAGAAATCAAGTGCCTCATCACGTAATACAAATCCAAACTTTTTGTTACATGCTGTATGCTACTCCTTACTTATTCTAGGCAGTAAATTACTGATGCTGGATACTGATACTGACATTTGCCATCATTCTTTACAGTATCTCTCAATTCTATCCTTTGACAATTGCCATCACTATTTCACAGTAACTATTGAACTAAGTTTTGGTATATGGTCACAACCTGCTTATAACTTGAGATTAACCTAACATACAACTTACACTAGTGAACATGCAGATGTTTCATTTAAAGATTACTGTAAAATGCCCTGCAAACTTGAGGAATCAAAAAAGTGAAGGAAAAAAAAAAAGCAGTATTTATGTAGAGATTAATCCATACTGGCCATTTTTTCATCCCTAAGTAATTTCATTCAGCTTGCAAACAGAAAAACAACACCCTCAGCCTCAGGATTGTTCTACACAAGCCAACTTCATGTATTTCATTTATTTTAAAGGGGATAATTAATAAGGAAAAATAGCTCTTGCTATAGCTCTTGCTACTGAGATTTCTAAAAAGGAATTTATGAGAAGTAAAGTTTGCTACAGGGCAGATAGACTGTATTCAGAACTATTGTATATATTTACTGATTTCCATTATACATTTACAAAACTAAATCACACATTCATTAAACAAAACTGTTTATTAGGGCCTGATGCCTGCAGTTCTTTGCTCCAGCAGACCTACATGTTTATCCCAGAAAAACGCCTTCCATTACTTTACACAGATGCCTTTGCAACAGCAGTCAAAAAGGTTTGTTTTTAAGCTTTATTAGGACTTGTAACTACTGTCCCTTAATTTAAGATATCTTACTAAATTACTTCTAAACTAAAGATTTAAAAATTATATGACTAAACCCAGAAGGAGATAAGGACACAGGAACAAAGGTACAACTTATCTTACTGAATTTTATGATAAACAGTCTTATTTATTTGTGTTCTGTGTTAAAGACATATAGTAATACATGAAGGCTGGCCAAATACATCCCACGCTAACAGCTTTCCATTTTGGAACTTTTTGGTTTATGCCCGAATTTTCAATCTTAGCGCTGCAGGAACTGTATATTTGTGTGTTCTTCCACACAAAAGCCATTTGTACTTTACCTAAAAGTTCATGCAAAAATCTGTCACAGTCTGTGCTAATGTGTTTCTCTGAGCTTTTTAAAGTAAAAAGCATGCATGAACATCAAAGCATGTGCTGCAAATGATAGTTTCTAATCTTAGACATGTATCAATTATTCACTAGCTTGTTCTTCTTGTTCTTTATCATATAGACTTCACCATGGCAACACGATTCTTCCTTTCCTGGCCTTAATCAGAGAATCTGTAAACTAGTATTAGACCTAGCTGCTGGATTACTTAATATTCTACTTATTACACCATGAACATAGACATGTCTCTCTTATTACATCATGAACCCTACACAGCTTCCAAGATATCAATAAATTTTCATTTGCTTAGTAATATTGAGATGGTAACTGTCTAAGAACTAGCCTGTTCCTCTCTTATTGCTAAATATAAATTTGTAGCTTTGAATTACCACTGGCAAAATTCAGAATGGATTTCAATGTCTGGATGCAATACCTCTTCTATGTGAGGTATGTTATGAAATTTCCCAGTTTCACAAACTGGGAAATGGCTGACCTTCCAAAACCCATAAATTTTAAAGTCAGTCTTCAGTTTTAGAACTATTCCACTTGTTTTCAGCAAGTACCTTAATTTAAATATGTCATATCAGATAGTCTTCTTGGTATGATACAATTTCAATGTTTTCTTTCTGCTTCTTTATGTTTCCCAGCATTTTTAAACATATATATACACATATAAATGCATCTTTTTTTAGCTCATTTGGGCCCAGCTATTTTCTCCCTTTCAGTGATTTTTTCTTTCTAATTTCTTTCTTTTTGTCTAATTAGCTTTTTCTTCACCCATTTCCCCTGTGTTTCTCCAACACTTGATTCTTGCCTTCTTATAGCTGTTCCATCACACAATCACGCTTCCTTTCCCCTCCAGACTGTGAAAATTATTTATGTAGCTCATTAATCCAGAAGAGACATCTTTAATGCTTTTGTACTGCAAGGTTTCTCCCCTCACCTTGTAAAGCAGAGCAGCCAAAATTTCTTATTTCCCAGCTCTTGCTTTTTCACAAAAGGTGTTCAATGTGTGATACCTCTGCTAGGGTCTCTGTAAAGCCCTGATTAAAGTTATGCTTTTGAGCATCTCATTATCGTCCTGGCAGCAATTTCTAAGGCTTTTATAATATATAAAAATCTTAATGTGTCTCTAGTATGTTAAAATCTAACTACACTATTAACAGCACAGAAACTGTGATATACACAGAGACTTCACATCCCTTCCCAGTAAGTCCTTAATATTGTTCCCATATTGTCCTTGGCAAAAATTATGAACTGTGTGATATTTCCCTTAAACATTCTTTATCTTCACCACAGTTAAAAGGAAGTTGCTTCATGACCACAAGACTGTCTGGCAGAGGGGGCTGTGCATTGGCTGACACTGCATACTGTCAAGACTGCTCCACTCTTCTTGTTTGGGAAGTGTGGGACTACACTCTGTGTCACCTTCAAGTGTTGGCAGTCTCCCTTTGGTTTCAGCTGAAATGGAGTTATCTTCTTAGTAGCTGGTAGAATGCTGTGTTTTGGATTCAGTATGAGAATCATGTTGACAATTCTGTGATGTTTAGGTTGTTGCTAAGTAGCGCTCACCCTAAGTCAAGGACTTTTCAGTTTCCCATACTCTGCCAGTGAACAGGTACAAAAAGCTGGGACCCAGCATGACTGAGACAGCTGACTCAAACTGGATGAAGAGATATTCCATACCATAGAACATCATGACCAGTATAAAAACTGGGGGAGTTGGCTGCAGGGGGGAGACTCAAAATACCACTGAAAAAGGCATGTAGCTAGGATTTCTAAAATACCTTTTCCTATCAGTGACAAGGTCATCACACCATCATATTTTGAGCCAGCCAGTGATGCACACATTCCCAATACAGCTAACTATAATGCTCCATATATGAATATAAACCACAGAGCAGAAGCTGCTCCACGAGCAACAGGGGGCCCTAGGATTACAGTTAACAGTTCATCTCAGCTTATACACACTGTAAACTTCTCCTGCTTCAGCTTCCTTACTCCTGCACAAACACTAAGTCCCTAATTTTCAGTGATCTCCTCAGAGCTTGCCAAAGAACTGGACAATCCTGACCACACACAAGGCAAAAACCTGGGCTCTTGACTCAATCTCCTCATTCATACACTGGATAGCACGTGCACCAAATGACATTAGGAACCATTTCTTACCATGCAATTTGAAATATTTATAACCATGGATTATAACCCCAGTAATGAAGCACAGTCCTCTCAGATCACAACACAATTTGACTACAAGACTTTGAAGAGATTGTCTCAGACAGCCAAGTTCACATGGCAAACTCATCGCACAAACCTAAGACAACAAGGTTTCAAAACTTGAACTTGGAATTGTATAGACTCCTGTTCAAACTTCCATCCAAAAGGAGAAATGTACAAGCCTACCTACACAAATTATACTTCCTAATTAAATTATAATGGTAAAGTTACTATTCATGAAAATAAGCGGCATTTTTTAATAAAAGCCTAACCACTAGAACTGATAATACTGAAGAATTTCTACTAGAAGTACTGAAAACTATCAACGTCCTCAAATGAGACCTTATTGTTAAGCTTAGTATGAAACTTAAGAGTTTCTTGAAAAACTATGGAAAATATTTTAGAGAAGAAAATGTTTATTTCAAGAAACAGCAAAAAACTAAACTGCTATTTGAAAATCTTGCCTTGAACAAACTTGGCTATTTTAACATTGTTACGTAAAAAATGCTATGTTTTTTATCTTTCACTCTGACCACCAACTAAGTCTCAATAATCTCCTTGTTTAAGTAGTAAAAATTCTATGATGAATATTAAACAAGACAATGGTGGGAAGTGTTATTTTTCTATTTAACATAGTTTTCCATCTAACCAGCAGTGAAACCCACAGGGCTTTCTGAATCATATGTAGCCTGATGATGGAGACTTAGTACAGGGAATTTTTTATTTAAATTGTAGAGCAATATTGCACAGCTGATATTCGGAAGCGTGAGGTTATATAAGGCAACCTAGAGTGCATTTATTTTCAATATTTTTAAAAAAATAAGATTAACAACACACCTACCACAATCTGCACTATACACACTAATCAAACTTAATTGAGTCTTCAGATCTTTTAGAAAAGGCCAGACAGTTACTAGATGCCACACGTTCTGGTTATGACTGATAGGTTTAAGTGGAAACTAAAAAGAAATAAAATAGTTCCAACTTAATTAAAAATAGGAAGACTATATATTTAAAGATAGATGTGACTACACTCCAAATTTTAAGATGATTTTGATCTGAAAGATTACTCGTCATGATAACTGGACCCAGCCCAAATTGCTATTAAAGCCTAATGCACTCATTGATGTTGAGTGGGATTGACCCTTCCAGGAGCAGCAAGGATACAGATGAATTTAAAAGAGTTACAGTATAGCAGCCCACATCTGAAAAGTTCATTAAATGATGCTCCTTGCCTCCTTAAGAGCATCAAATGCCATAAAATTTCTGACCTTAAGTAATTTTCCTCAAGACATTTCAGAGGACAAGTGTCAGCAATTACTAGGATAGAGCAGCTCTGAGATACTGTAACAGTTTTTGTCTCTTATATGGCAGGAGGGTCTTGATTCAGTTTCACACACACCCACAAGTGTCCAGTGCTGCTTGAGATGCTGCAGGTATCCGCTGGGGAGGATACAGACCTCACATGGGTGAAATTAGTTACTCTTTCATGGCCTTGCTTGGGACAAATAAAACCAAGAGAGAGACCCTGAAATCTGCTCCCCACCTCCAAATATCAAAGAAATTTGAATATGCTTCAGGAAACAACAATGGTTTTAAAGCATTTAAGCTGGTAAATAAACAGGCAGAGAGAGTGAAAAACTAAAGGAATTCTAACAGATCAGGCTTAGCTCATTTAGCTCTGCCTTGTGTAAAAATTAAGGAGACTCGCTACAGAATTGCATTACACAATATCATGCCCCAGTTGGTCACCAGAATGCCTATGATTAGCAACTTTAGCTCCTGAGTTTAATTGACATCCCTACATACAAAAGAATAAAAATAAGTATTTACACACAGATGTCAGAGCCTTTTCAGGTATGAAATGGAGATCACAACCCGGTAACATTAACTACAGAAAATCCCCAAATCTACTTTTAACTTCCATGGATTTATGCACAGCTGGGGGAGATGAGGAAGGACAAATGAACTGCAGTGACTCTTGCCCTCTTTGACAGTTATGTAAACTAAGCTGGTCAGTTTATTGAAAGTAGGCACACTGAAAGCATGAAGTCAGTCGAGTTACGCTAGGACAGAAAGCATGGACTGAAATAGGTTGATCTGTCAGTCATACGCACAGCATTTTTATTTTTTGGTTTGTGCACTATCTTACACAACTTCTTTTTTTTTTGGTATATGCACAACTCACTGTATTAAGAGATTTCACTAAATAAATCAAAGATAACAGGCTGTATATCAGATTGAGCAAAAAAATCAATTAGTTCCAATGACAGGTTATTAATGCAACGCACACACAACGCACAGACTGTTCCAACATGACCATAAAGGTTTCCCACTTTGTGAATCTTCTTGCAGTGGCATCATTAGGGCATAGCTGATTTAGCAAAAATTTTAAGCCATCAGAATTTCTGCTGGGAAAGAAGCACCTGTGGTGCTGAGGAACACCTGGGCACGCTCACTCTTCAACAGTTTATAAAAAAACCAATCGAACAAAGGGAAAAAATTGCATTGTTGATCTACATGCAAAATGCCAGTAATGATGAGCCAAATATTATTGTATAGAGAGCAAATGTAGTATGGCAAAAGCTTCCAGCAAGAAGCTTGACAGGCCAACACAGACTCAGTCCAGCTGCTTGTAAGACTGGTTTAGCAGGCAGAAAGGATGTTCTTCCTGCAGCTACCACACTGTAGGAAGAGCATCCTTTGGTTCACTGCCCCTTTGTCCTTAGCACAGCCCCCATGTGCTCAGTGGCATGCTTCTGCTTTGAGCACGAGCAGGTCTGGAGACTGGAAACCCACACCAGCAGCGCTGACAGCTTTGATGGTAAGGCCAGTCACTTCCACCTGCTGTTGTTGGTACTGGATCTTTGATGTTTATGAGCACTCCCGTTTCACCAGGAATTGGAGGAATCACTAAAGAGTGACCAAACAGCATCATTAACTCTTTTTCAATCCTGAAAAATGCAAGAATGATTGACTTAAAGTAAAACTGGATCCCTCACAAATACATCCATGAAGCATATCTAAGAATACTTCAAAAGGGCATATGCTGGAATTAATTAACTAACTGAATACTTTCTCTGCCAGTCTGTATAGAGAGAGCTTCAAACACAAGATCTGTGTCTGCTACTGGAAAAAAAATACTTGTGTGTGCTGGGAGGAATGTGATAAAAAGTCAAAGACTGGTAAGGAGGACTTAAATCACTCGAATGACCTTGCACCTGGAATACCCCTTGATAAACCTGTGTCAACTGCAGGCCAGTAACTCTCTAGCATCGAATCATAACAGTGCCTGCCTCTCCACTTGTGTGTCTCTGCCTGGGTCTTGCTGGGGGAACCACCACTTAGTGAAGTAATAGAAATAAATATATTTGCGTTTAGCTGCAAATTTGTGGTTGTTGCACTGCCTGCCAGTGTCAACACACATAGTGTGGTATCTTGCCCAGAGACACAGCAGGAAAAAACCCTTAAGAGGTCATGGTGATGATTCCTCAGACACAAAGGTCCAAAATGGACCTTGTATTTGTTCTAGCTAGGCTGTAGCTCCAGCTCTGGTACCTGCTTTGTACTACAGAGTGATGTTTGGTGCCTGGAATTATGAAGATCCCCCAGCCCAAAATGGGCACAACTCTGCACTCCTCTCAATTCAGTCATTACTTCTCAAGGGCATGTGACACAGGTTACTGAGATGTTCTTTTGCTAAATGAAGGTTTATAAGAAAACATTGAAACATGCTCAGAAACAGCGATGTGGGTTTGTCATTCCTCTCTGTCAACAGCATCCTGCAGTGTGGAAGCTCAAAGAACGAACACTTAGCCCACCCCTGCCCTCAAAAATTTAACTCTAAGCTTCATTAATCACAGAGTTCCCACTGAAAGGAACACTGGAGCTATCAAAATAGCTCATACAAGTGCTACATCTAATCCAGCATGCTGTCTGTTCATTAGCCTGTGGCAGATGGTTTGACAGAAGGTGCAAGAAATTCGTCAGCGGACAATTCTGGGTTGGGAAAGAGTCTCTTTAGATGCTCCAACTAGTTTTCTTGTATTTCCAAGTGCGAGGATTTACAGAAGAAATTACTTCAAGACTACTTAAGTGCACATATTTCGTTTAAGCATGTAATCTTTTTGTTGTAGAAATAATAGCATCTCTCATTGCTCAAATATTTTTGTCAGATAATTACATAATTACATAAGGACACGCCATCTAAAAATAAGTTCTTGCATACTTGAACTTTTTTTAGTTTATTACACAGACTTTTGTCTTTCATCAAAAAAGACAGAACACACAATTCCTTTTCCCCATCAGGGCTAGTATTCTGCATATAGTTCTAATGGGAAAAGTTGAAAAGCGCCAATCTTCTCAATCTGGCTTTATATGAAAGGTTTTCCAAAGCCTATTTATCATTGCTGACAATTTCCAGTTTCTACTCTCTTTCTTGACTGCAAAAGGCTTCACATAAACAGAGATCTCCATGTCTTTTCTCATAACTGGTTGGGTCAGGAAAAAAATAATTGCAGGGCCAGGCTTATCTATCAAGCCAACAACACATATTTTCTCTGATGTCCCAATGATGCATAAGTATTTTATTTTACTCCCTTTGTCAACAAAGTAGAACCTAATATATGTCAACACTAATATATTTCACACACACAAACTTATTCAGAATCTTCTGTAATTTCTGCTAAGCAAAGTAACCTGCTGTCCTCAAGCATATCAATATTAACTTTTCACTCAGCACATTATCACACTACTCAATCAACAGGTTGCAGTTTAACTACTGCTTTTTGCACTCCTTTTCAAACACAGTTTTCATTATGAGAACAAAATGCCAATTTACAGTTTTAACCTACTCTAATTACTACTGTAATAATAACAGTGTATACAAAGAACTACCTGCCACAGCAATGCTCAAATATGGCTTACATGGCATATTAAGGATACATCTATTCTTCCCCATCTCCCAAAGGGGAAAAGAAACAACAAACCATCTATGTGATTTATGCAAATTTTTATGAAAACAACAGGCAACCAGCTTGGCCATTTCCTCCTTTCCCTCACTTTTTAATAGTGGCAGAAATGAGAAGAAGAGTAATAGTAGTACAGAAAGCTTCAGATATCATGTGTACAGGGCTCCTTCCCAGGTGGATTCACTGGCCTGAGGACCATGAGACTTTCGCCAGTCACAAATTGTTCTAGAGTCCTGGAGGCAGCACTGTGGATCCTCCCAAGGGATGGGGAACATAATCAGATTGTTTAAATAGAGACTCATTTGTGAATAGTGGGACTGTAGATCCTGTTACTATATACCTCAAAGCTAGGTATTAGCACGTGAATTACTAGACCAGAATTATTAAGGGAAGAAAGACTCCACAGCAATACTTACAAGGCAGAATAAAGAAAGTAGTGATAGGAAAAGGATAGCATGGAAATCACTCTAAGACAATGAAAAATAGCCACCTAGAGCAACATTCACTTTCCACACTGTTTCTCTCTAGTGACAGTTTTGACTGTATGAACGAAGGAAATTTTAGTCTTTTCTATTTTTATAATATACGTATTAAAATCTCCCTCTCACTCTTTAAATATGCTTATAAATTTAAATTGTAAATTCACTAAAAAAAATACAGTGGAAAGCTCGCAAAAGTTAATAATGTCATCATATTAAATACCTGTATTTACAAAGAACTTTGTGCACTGTGCAATCTGTCAGAGATAAGAATATGTTCTTGCCTGTTCCTTTTGGCCTCTTATTTGTGTAAAGTGCATTAGCTAATGAAATTAGCAAAGTTAGCTGAATTATTGAAATTAGCTAAAACCCAATGCAGAATTCCGATGAAAACAGTCTTGCTTCCCCATCCCCCCTAAAACAGAGAGAAAGTAAGATGAAAAAAAAAACCAAAAAAAACCAAAAAAACCCAAAACAAACCCTCAGACCATAGCTTTTGGGCTCTGAAGTTATATTTAATTAAAATACAAAAATAGGAACCTTAAGCAATGTAACTGGGCACAACAAGAATTCCAGCTGGTTTGTTGCCAGTTGACACTATTAAAAAAAGCTCAGAATCAACAGCTAACCCATAGCTATGCCCCTGTGGGAAATATGCCTTCCTCTGGACCTCATTTCCTGCCCAGCAATCTTCAGCCACTTCCTCGGGCAAAGAATATACATTTAGCTTCCTTCAAGGACTAACAAATAATTTAGAACAACTCGTTCTAAATAACAGAACTAAGAATTTGGCATTCCCATAAGCCTATATACAGCTTCAGCACCCTAAAAAATTTTACCAGAGAATAAGAGGCAGTACAAGAAGCCATCCTGAGCACCAAACCAACTCTTTATACGATTTACCACTCAGCTTGTCCTTGGACCTGGATTCACGCCCTGTACAAGACAACTGCTCCAGGCTGAGCTCAGTTTAGCAATGTGTTCAGGTACAGACACAGCTGCTGAGGACTGACTTCTGCTGGGGACAGAGCCATTCTTCTCCACCTCCCAAACTTCACCAGCATCTCCTACATCTCCTCATTTGCTCCCTCCCTCCTCCTTGTTACACCTCAGAAGCTGCTCCAGTTGGATCACAGCTTCCTTGATGGTAACTGACCTTCTCTCTCCCTTTCAGAAACACTCAGTCTGATGCAAGACAAGTCAGGGCTAAATACACAGGCAACTGTTCTCTCATCCTTTTATGATAGCAAAATAGCAGCGCTTTTCAACAAGATACACTATGTATACAAAGCATGAAAACAAACTGTGTGTTTTTACCTTCCAAGATGATGTTAGTAAGCAGTTTAGGAACTGCAAGAGCAAAATAAAATATTAATTTTTGTTCTAAAGGGCACCTGCCTAATGAGACTATCGTAAACAGCCAGAGATTTTTTACTTGCCATGCTTAGACTGGGGAAAAAAATACCACTGCAGCATTATTAAGGCTATGTGGTGACAGGAAGTTGTGTAAGCCTTCCAGTATTGTTCCTAAACAGGGAAAATCAGACATACAAAATTTTCACATGGTTCTGACACTTGTATTGTTCAGACAGTAAGTCTGAACTTGCTTGTTCAGACTTACAAAGTATTTGACTTTATCTTTTTGAGACAAACTTTGAGAAGTGAAGATTCAGGCCTAGATGATTTAAAGCTAGCAAATCAGTTACAGTTAACAAATCATGCAATGAAATCTAAAAAGCTATTAAAAAATTCAGCTTGACATAAATCTAAGAATAATGCAGATTCTTTTGAAGAATGTATTCAAATTAGTATATTCAGAGGTATATGCTCTACTTTAACTGGGACACCAATGATTTTTACAAGGCTTTACCAGAACTCTTTTTTTCCCCATAAATGGCAATTTCTTCCCCTCCATTCTTTATTATGCTCTTCATTCATTCCATCTCTATCCAACCTCACCCTTCCAGTGCCTTCCTATTAATCTATCAAGTTTCCTTAAATTAAAAATTGCATTTATTTTTGCAATCTTCGCTTTTCTTTTATCTCCCTCTTCAGAATTTTACTTCTCATCTCCTGTTTTTACAGGAAGATAACTCCTGAGAATGTGCAGCATGTCAATACCAACACTTCAGAGTCCTGCAAGGTTTAACTGTGATTGATAATTATTGACAGAAAAGAGTTTCCTATTCTTCTTTCTGCAATTAAAGAAGCAGGGTATTGATTTTAATTTGTAATGGGACAACTTCCTATTTGCAGAGTATGGATTAATTTCAAGATGACTTCTGTAATATGACTTCCAGAACAAGATTGCTAAATGACACTGCAACAGACCAGGACTGAAATAACACATCATAAAAAAACCTGACACAAACATTGTGTCAGAGTATGTGACTCCACAAGTATTTCTAGTAGGGGAAGCAGGAGCCTTGTATTTACAGTATACATTGAAGCTACTCTCCTTTACAGGTGACCCAATCCTACACGTGACTCTGCACTCCTTGTACAAACTCTTGCAGACATTCAGGATATTAAGCTGAAGGATATCAAGTAAAGGATATTAAGTAAAATAAACACTCATCAAAATGTCTTGCCTGAATGAATTGTAGATATTACTGCTTACAAAATATCCATGAAATCTTAGAACTTACAGGGGGGAAAAATGTGGATCTGACAGTTATTAAAAACAAGTAATTATTTTTAGAAGTGTCCTATTGACACTAAGCATTACAAGAAATATTATATGGTTTCAGCACATTTTAAACTTTTCCTACACAAATCATTTTCTTTTTGGGGATATATATCTTTAAGGAGAGCATCAGAACCCCAAGTGCTGCAGAGTAATTAAAATACAGATTTCATGTCTGCTTTGCTAAAGCTAAGAAGCTTATGTGATCATGAGGTCTGCGAACATCTCACTCTTCCCCTCCCAACAGTTTTGAACCACTTGACAGATATTACCGATTTTTGACAGGATAGCAACCTCTAAGGTAGTTAATTTGCTACATGCTTTACAGAAACAGATGGCCAAGTGAAGAACAAGCTTCTGACAAACAGCTCCAGTAGATGCTCTGAATGAGATGAAGGCTGGAGTATGGATTCACATCCTATTACACATTAGCAGAGTCCACATGGAGAGAAACCTTACCATGCCTTCAACATAATACAAATACTGATCATAACCACCAGAGGAACCATAAAATACAAATTCATAAGAAAATGAGCTTTATTAACTCAACTTCACAGGAGGGCATAATTGCTCTTAATGGTGATCATGTTTAATCAGGAGAGAGAAGAAATAGGCAAATATAATACAAAAGATGTGAATCATGTGATTTTAATTTTCAGTCTTCTAATACAGGTTGCCTAATGAAACTATTAATAGCCAAAACAATCTCTCCCTTGGAACATCTACTGCTACAAATATCCCTAACAAGCAATGCATACAACTTTTTATTTACATAAGATGAAGAATTTTAAGATACTGAAAATGTTCATTCAGTAATAACCAAGTTGACAGTGCATCTATAGATTAGCCACATCCATTAAATAATTTCTGAAAAAATGCTAAGCATACAGCTTTCCTTCCATCTCACTTCAAATCTAGTCATGCCATGGGGAAAAATAAAGAAAAAAAAATCCTGAGACTGATGAATTCTGTGAAGTCTGTTAAAACTGCCTTTAAAACAGCGATGTATAGAATCACTGACTTAGGAACAGTCTAGGCAGCTATGGTACAATTACAAGCAGTTATGTTACTTGTTGTCTGTCATTTCACCCTCGATGCCAACACCAACTACAGCATCATTTGTGGTATTTCATCACACACATAGAGGTTAAAGCCATGCTCTTGCCCAGCAACACTAAGCTTGTCAGTCTTGACAAGTAAGACTGTTTCTACCATAGGAGAAATTTAGCTTGCTTTCTGAAAGCACCAGTTTGTATTTCCTTATGCCAAGTACACAAGTATGCAGTACTTTTTCCAAAGAACAATATAATCTACTCAAAATATTTTTGCTTTTGCATGGAATCAGCTTTTTAGTAAAGACATCTGAAACAAAATGTTAAGGACATAGTAGCTGATTTCATCAAGTTGAAAAACCAAACCCAAATGTCACTGCGTTGTTTTTATACAGCTTGTCAGGTACACATAAAATGATAACAGTCAAAGTCCCGTAGTGAATGAAGTGTTCTGTTTCCAAATAAAGCCTTCCACAAGGTGGAATAAATATTCTTTTTCAGGGATCTGTTGTGCAAAACGCCTATCTTTGAAAAGTAATTCCTATCTAAATAAGAATACACCTATTATTTAACTTAGAAGACAGCAATATCCTATAGCACTGCTGAATGATTTCCACTCCCTTACAAGTGGAGTGTGCCAAGAAGTTCCAATCTTACTCCTGTGAGGTGCTCCAGTTTGAAATCCCCTGCCAAGTTTGTATGCTCTGTCATAGCATGGTATGAAGGTCTTGCAATTGCTGCTCCAAGACAAACCATGTATTATCATGCAAAGAACAAAATAAACCCACATCCTAACAATCACTCATTTACGATGACGACTGACACTTGTATTTAAACTCCTCTCAAAGCACTCTAATAACCTGTGTTCTTACGCAACTGAAAGAAAATAAAATCTCTACCATGAAGCATGGGCTAATATTTAATAGACATTAGTAATACTATTTGTAATATCATGTTTTGTTCCAGCTCATTTAAAAATATGTTAAGAGGTTTGTAAGAATCTTTTTTTCTGAAGTACGAATTTCCAAGAAGTAAGTCTTAAGTATGACAGTAAACACCTCCTACATTTTTAACTCTCTTTTTAGACATTTGCCTAAAGCATTTAAAAACATTTCCTGGTTGACATGGATAATACAAGAAAAAGTCAATAAAGGCTATGATTTTTATCAGTGCTACTTTGGAAAAGAAACCTCAATTACTAGGGACAGAAATCCAGGTTTTAAATTTAGTTCTCACCTCCTGTGTCTGTAGTAACCAGAAACTCTCCCATCGTTTCCCCAGCCTGACACTGCCATCTATAGCAGTCTCACGCTTGCAGCAGTGATGCCAGATCAGAACAGAACGTGTGGTCGTGTTGCAAACACAAAGCATTTTGTGAAAAACGGGTTTGGATTGTACATTAGTACAAATGTCAGTGACCAATAACTTAAACTGGTGGAGTTTTTGTGGGATTAACAAGCAGCCTATTGACTTCTAGTCCAGGAAAGGTAACTCTTGAGCAAGGGCAACAGGACTGCATTCAGGGCCAGTTGGGTACATATATGCAAATAATGAATTTCTTTAAGGAAAAGAGAAATGTAAATCCACCACACACAGAATCTGAGGGAACCCTGATTTGGAACAGCACTATCTGCAATTTCAATCAAAGTTCAAATATGTAAGTCCTCAAACACAGTACGGAGCCTGTCAGGAGCTTGTGGTAGGAACAGTGGAATTTCACCATTTCAAAACCCTCCATGGGGCTGCATGTAAGATCTATAAAGTTCAAAAAAGTCATGAAAAATTCCTAATCAATAACATAATGGAATTTATACTTACACTTACAGGTATTCACTGAATAATACTGACTGGTGCCATTCCACCTCACAACGATAAGTTCAGAAATATATACTCATACAGCACATAACCAATTCCTACCAGAAGCCATCAACACCAAGAATCTAACAGTATTCAGAAGTAATTGCTTAGAATAAATGAGAAATGATAAGCATCCCTCATTCAAGAGGATATGATACTGGAATTATGTAGTATTCAGGAACATGCTGTACTATAACAATGCGTTTTTACCCTGACTTTTAGGTCAAGCCCACAGCTCAGAAGACTCAAGTTAGTATGTGTTTTTGTAGACGTTGTTTATATTTAAAATACCCGAACACTCACTAGGACAGCTGTTGGAACACAAACTTCACAAGTTTTTCAAGTCCAAAATAAAAGACCTAATTAGCAAGTACAGGCATGGTCTCCATGTCAATTCCACAAGAAAAGCTGAGAGATACACGCCCCAGACCTTTCTACAAACTGGTGATAATGGGATTCTCTGAGAAACAGTTTCTGTTCCAGACCTTGCTCCAACACAAACAGAAAAGCAATCTGCGACTGGGCAGGTTTCACACCCAGATGAGTGTCATCACCACTACAGTTCAAACTATAAACTTTGTGGGCAGAAGAACCTCTTTTTCCCACATGTCACATTAGCCCCAATCATTGAATCTGGTGGAAATATTAAATGAACTTGGCCTGAGTCTAGAAACAGTCTCGCAACAAGCAAGCAAATAAAACACCAGCATAAACTACATGCCCCCCAAATTAGCCACAGATCTACACTGGTTACTTATATCAGCAACAGGTATGTCCAAAATTATCATAATTATGCACAATAACATCTGAAGAGGCTATTAAACATTATTCTGGTTTTAAGCCAATTCCAAACTACAAAGCATCATATTCACCTTGAGCAGGGGATGCAAATTACCTCCCATTTGTTCTCACAATTCCCTCTGAAGCATGTTTTATTAGTCATTGTCACAGACCCCAGGTTTAATTTAGCACAGCCGTTCCAACATTCAGTCCTCCAGGCCATAAAACTGAAAGCATATGAGCTGCATTATGAAATTCTGTCCTATAACAATAAAGTTACAACCACTGACAGCCTTTCTGTATGCACTACAATAAGCAAACTCAAATTTGTGAGTCTAACAAGAGCATTCCCAGTTTTATTTTTTTTTACCAAATTCAAACTGAAATTTATTATATGAATCACTGCCATCCTGATGATCACCTCTTCCAAGACTTTGATCTTAACAATCCAAGATAAACTGTTTTTTCAGCTATGCAAATTGCCCTCAAATACTGTCGAATAAAATACAGCCTTTATACGCCCGAGAAAGCTTTATTTTGTGGAAGTGTAATATGTAATTTATTTATTTAACCACAATTACACGCTAGCAGGAGATTAATACAGATTTGGAAAAACATAAACAGACTAAGCAGTCCACATTTAAAATAGAAAATACCATTTTAAAATGCCTAAAAGATTAGTGGCGGTAAAATTTAAAATCTTGAATGCATAATCTAGAGTTTAGTAAGCTTGCAAAAGAGATTTATAAATGTCAAGAGTATCTAAGACTCACAGAGTCATCACAGGGCTAAATAAAATAATATAAAACAACACCACAAATAAAAGCAACCCAGATATTTGATTTCTCCCTGAGTGGAAGCTCACTACAACTAATACAAGTCAATGAATGGACCCATCAGGTGTTCCCATCATTATAAAAAGGCAGCTGCTATCTGGAAACATAAGTTAAATTATTTATCAAGTGATTCTAAATATCATCAAATTCAGTGCAGCCAGTCATTCAAACAGCTTCTAATAAATTATTTGATAAGGCTCTAATGGAAAGCATGAGTTACTCAGAGGCATTTGCTATTAAGCAGCACCATCCTAATGTTTTGAAATTCTACCCAGACATGTCCAGAAGTGACATGCTATAAATCACATTACAAATATATTCCCCTGCTTTTGAGGTATTATCAGCAACATCCAAGAATTTACGCAAATTAAGAAACAAGTTATTTTGACAGCCTTATGCCATGGTGGAGAACATGCAGATTTTTATTCTGCACAGTGCAGAAGCTTTTTTTTTATTTTCCTGCTGGACAAAAAAAAAAAAAAAAAAAAAAAAAAAAAAAAAAAAAAAAAAAAAAAAAAAAGGGGCCCACATCATTTACCACATCAACAGCATCATAAATATCAACCAACTCCAGAGCATTAAACAACGCCTATATAGTACAAAGGCAACTTCCCAGTAATAACACAGTGTACTGTATTGTTCATGGCACATCCCTTCCCAAGGAAAATCTATTTCAAGACTAAAGCTGAAAAGCTTTCCTTCTATTAAAATGAGTACACTCTCTGTCATTTTAGGAGATGATATATGACACCGTTGATGGTGAAAGGACTCTAGCAAAAGTTGGGAGCAAGCAACCTCAATTTCAGTTTAAGGAGCACAAGGCCAGTGGACAGACATGGGTAAATTAGTTGAGATATTTATTTAAGGAAAGTACCAGCAAACAGTCAGGTGTTTAAGCATTTCAAATTAATATGCTTATCTCCTATTAACCACATTCAAATAAATAGGAAACATTAAGCAAATGTTTGGGATTAATAAATTTCCAATGTATAAGAATAAAATCTAGCTATCATACTTAAAATGATTTCATGAAACAATCAGTTCTTTGGTTCAAAACATTACCGTGGTTTCTTCTGGTGTCTACAACTACAGATGTACATGTGGATGATCACCCACAGATGGATGTGAGGTGCACAGTGGCAGAATAAGAAGAAACACAAACAAACAACAACACAGGAAATTGACAAGGGATTAAGAAAAAAGAATCACGACAAAGATAGTCAGACACTGGCACCACCATAATCAAAGAGACCTCCATTCCTGGAAATACTCCAAACTCACATGGATTAAGTCTGAGAAACATTACCCAACCGGACTTGCTTTCAGTGTGGAGACAGAACTAGGTGACATCCAGAGGTCCTCTGCAATTTAAAAAGACTCTACAATTCAGTGGGTTTTTTTTCTTTTTTTCCTAAAGCCCCTGTCCGTATTGGATGTTTACTTTTCCATTTTCATTTATGCTTCATTTTACATAAGTCTCTCAATTACTTGCGGTGGCTTCAAAATAAAAATCAGACCTCTGTTTTGGGAGCAGTCATGACGAGGTCATTGATACAAATGATGTAATATTACACGTTTGGCGCAATAAGACCCATTAATTTTATGGTAGTTCCATCCCCAGAGTCTGCTGAGAGACAGTAGCTAAAAAAAAAAAAAAAAAAGGCAAAAAATTCATTTGCAAAGTAATAAACAGCTCTGATCCCTGCAGGCTGTCATCACTCCATCAGCCTGCATCACCCACATGTTGCAGGCGTTTGGAGATGAGTGACAGGACAGAAAACGAAGAAAACGACAGATCAAAAAAAGCTCGAGTGACCCTACAGGAAGGAATCAGGTGTGCACGTACATCACACCTCGCGTCTCACACCGAAGACACACTGCAGAGGACAACGCCATGAGTACCTTTGTTCACAGGCTTCAGGGGTGACCTTAATGAAGATGTAGTAAAAGCATCCAGGGTGCACCTGTGGATATTAACCGGCCCACAGCTGCCTATACCACTGAAACATTTTTTTTTTCTCTTTAAAAAAGAAAAGGCTTAAAAAACAAAAAATCCCACCACGAGGCCTCCAGAACCAGTTTATTTCCCACTCCTTGGATAAGAACGGTGCTATTTTTAAGACGCATTGTGATGGGAAGCACATCTAAAAATAAGTTTGCTGGCGCTCCGCGGGCCAGTGTCGCTCCCCACGCCCGTTCCCGGCAGGGCAGCCGGCCCGGTCCTCGGTCCCCGGGGCCGCCTCGGGCGGGAGGGGGCCGGGGCTGCAGGTGGGGAGACGGCTTTGTCTGCCATCGGGCGCTAAGCGACAGCGGCGTCAAGGCGGGCAGCCGCCGGCTGGCGACCGGGCTCCGAGGAGAGGGCGGAGAGGCGCGGGCGGCGGAGGGGAAGGGGCAGCCCCCACCTCACCGGCATCCCCGAAACTTTCCTCCGGGCGGCCGCGAGCCAAGCGACGCCGCCGCCGCCAGCCCCCGGAGCGGAGCCGGGGACCGCCCGGTGTCCCCGCCTCTCCCCCCGTCCGCCGGGCGCGGCCGAGCGCCGCCTCCCCGCTCCGGCCGCCCGCCATCCTTCGGGACGCGCCCGCTGCGCTGCGCTGCGCTCCGCCGCCCGCTGCCCTCCCCGCGCCGCCGCCCGCTCACTCACCCGCGCCCGGCGAGCGCAGCCACCGGCGCCTCCTGCCCTCGCTCCCTCCCTCCTGTCAAGTTGAGCCCGGCCTCCCTCCGCCCGACCTCCCCCCGCCCGGCCCCTCCTTCGCCACCGGGAGCCGTCGCCACCGCCTGGGCCCTCCCCCGGCGGGGCCGGGCACCGCCCCGCTCTCACCTGGTCCTGCCCCGCCGCGGGGGGAGCGGGGGAAGATGGGGACAGCGGAGGCGGCTCCGGGCAGTCCCAGCCAGCGGCTAGATCGCGCCGCCCCGCCCGGAGCTCCCGGGCTCCTCCCCGCCGGGACGCCCCGAGAGGCGAGGGGGGCGGTGGGCCGGGCTGTGCCGTGCCCGGCTGTGCCGTGCCGGGAGCGGGCGGGCGTGGCGGGCGCGGCCGCCGTCTGCCCCTCGGGGAAACACCGAGCGACCTTGGGCATCGCGCCAGGAAAGCTAGGCAGCTTTCCCGGGAGATCCGGCCGGGATCGCGCCGCTCTCTCGGGAGGAGGTGGCAGGAGCCCGGCGGTGGGGCTGTGGAGCCCGGCTGGCAGCGCCGGGAGCGGCTGCAGGCGGGGCGGGTTCCCTCGGTGTCACACGATCCCGGCGCCGCTCTCCGCAGCAAGTGTGCCGGGTCGGATAACCCCGCTCGTGAGGAGAGATGCTCGGTGTGCGAAATAGAAAAGAGGGTATAAAATGGGGGACTTTCGGGCAAACGGCAGTGGGTGGTAGTACCTGACAGCAAGGAGGTCTTAATCTGAAGTCCTCGATGGGGTTGCGGGTCTAAAATAAGGCAGAAGGGGTTAAGTGAAGTCAAAAAAACCGAGAAGCTGCTAGTGAGTGCTCAGCGCTGTGATCGGGAGGAGCAGGAACGCGGTGCCGCTGCTGAGAGGCATCCCGAGGAGAACAGCGCTCCGTTATCTGCTCGCGAGGGGCTGGCAAAGGATGGGGTTTTAAGTCTGCGGTCGCAGGTAACTTAAAAGGTTACAGTATTTGTGAAAGGAGTCAACCAGGAAAGACTTAAACCCATTCATGTTGTTTTAGATAATTTGTGATAGTACCGAGGAATAGCGGTAGGAACACAGACAGGTATGAGAAGGTTGTTCTTATAAAGGTGAATGTGTTTGCTTGGGAAATAAAAAGTTTGTCAGCTGTTAATACTAAGATATGTGTCAAGTTCTTCTCAGCTTTAGGCAGATGGGCTTGTAAAAGCAGGTTGGTGTCTTTTTCCTACAAGGAACACACTGTTGCTTAAGCAGCATAGCTGATGAGGCCTGGTTGCCTAGGGAGGGATGTTCATTCTCCCTGTTTATTTCCACTGAGTCATCTGGGTCTCTCCCTCCTGCCAAAGTCACCTGCAGTTTCTTCCTCCTGCCTGGATGCCGGGCTGACTTCCATGAGCTGAGCCACCAGTGAGGGGTAGTGTCATTACTCTTTCTAAAGTCGTAAGAGGCTCAAGTAGAACTGTGAAATTAGTGGTGACATTAGTCAGGAGATGAATTGGGATGTCTCTTCTACTCCTGGAATTCTCATGAAATTTCAGAAAACATAATGTCTTTGAGATTTATGTACCAATTCCCCACTTCACTTGTCAAACTGGCAAAGGCTTCAGAATCAGGACACGCACTGACAGACAAAAGGATGGAATAACAAAATAGTCATATAAGCCCCGTTTCACTTAGGGTTGATTCCGGGCTAAAACTGGACCACATATGACTCATGTTAGTTCGTCATCTATTGTAAAGCATATTTATATTACACTTAGACACCTCTGCGGGAGCTAAATCATTGTGAATCTCAGTAATTACAAATGGCAATTTTTTATCCAACAAGGATGTATGTAGCAGGGTGTCACAGGCTGGTGAAAAATTAGGTATTGTCTCTATATCATCCATGCACCATCTGTGCTGTGCATTACTGCCAGGCAGCACAGAGCCATTAGGGGAGAGTGGGGTAATAGACCTCCGCCTGCCTTTTAGTGCTCTCGGCATTCTGCAGCGCAGGCTCTTAAATGTTCTGGGTCGATGTCAGAGCATTCAGAGTGAGGAGGTAACAGACTGTTTTCTACACCATCAGCTACCTCACTGCTTCAGCCTTCCATAAAATCTCATCTTTGATGTTCTGTAGGAAAACTGCATATAAATACTTACACCTGAGAACCAGCATTCCTGTTACTGTGGGTTCATGTTTATCATCCCCTTTTCCCAATTAACCAGCTTTGCTGTGTTCCTCATTGCATCCCTTTACTCTGCACATGATGTCACTTGTCTTGGTCTGGAGGCATCTCGTCTACCCAGACTGGTATCTTGGAGCTTATAAGAAAAATCAGAATCTTCATTTTGGATTTTGACTTTTGTAACAATTCATTAGAAAAGGAAGGGCTCTCTAAGGAGATACAGGAAAAACATTGTCATTACCTTGAGCACCTAAAATGTCTTTTCAGGCTGTGCCATCTTATAAGTTGAGACTAAGCTCTTGGAAAACATCTTGGAATTTTGTAGGGGTGTAAAGTTGCATGAGAAATCCAATTAAATCTCTACACACAACTATCAAAAGCCACTGGGAAACAAGAATTTAAAGGTTATACAGTAACCTAATTTAAAGGTTACACAATATTCATCTCCTAGAGGGCAATAAATTAAATCTTGGCTGATTCCCTAGAGTACACCAACTAATGCAGCTGAGCTGCTGTGGGGTTGATGGTGATTGTGAATGCTGGGACAAAATTTCTACCATTCAGGGGAAAAAGAGGAACAGAGTGATAATTTTGATTTAGAAAGGACTGGATGAGCCCCTTTGTCTTCAGGCCAGCTAGATTTTGTAATTATATTTGATTAGGATATCTCTTAAAGCCACAGGTTAGAGAAGTTCTGATTTTCTCATGTTCGTAGAAAACAGCTTTGAGAACCAGTGACATCCTGTAGAAGGCAATTCTATCCCATCTGTCCTTTTTAGGAGGGAGCTATGACAACATAATGCTTTATTTGTCTTTTACTCTTTGAAATACTTGACTTTATTAAAAAGCTAAATCCATTATATCCTCTGTCTCTGTGTCCTGTATTTGACAAATACTAGAGGCAGACAAAAATAGGAAATAGGTTGTGATGTGTTGGACAGTGAATGGAAAGGGCGAGCATTAATTTTGTGTTACTCAAGTACCCCCCACACCCATGAAAACCAGGCAGGAAAATGATGATGAAGATATTATGAGGGGTGTGCTGAGAAAGAGTAATTGGGTTGCTGAATGTGGGGACCAGGGTATAAAGTGGAAAATCACAGGACATTGTAGAGGAGATAAGCTGATGTGGAGGAAATATTGAACTGGAATTTGTGCAAGAAAGGTCACTGCATGGAAGAGGAAGGAAATGGAATATATCTGAACTCTTTTGGCCTTACTTTCTATGATTTGTCTAATAACAGTGGCAGCTCTTTATAATAGTAAATAATACTTAAGTCCCTTGCAATCAAATTAGAATACCTCTGTTCCTACAAGGATGCTGAAAGCTGAATTTCCGGCCTGAAGTGATTACTCACCAGGTGTGCATTCTTGCTGGCTTCAGGGCTGAGACCTGGTCTGTCATTTAATGTACTGACCTGCACACTTGTAAAGATCACGTGATTTGTGTGGAAGCTCTCTAAAGCTCAGTATATTTTAGAGCAGGAAGCTGGATTTTTAAGAATTTGACCTGTTCATCATTTGGCCTTAAAAATGCCTATTTTGATGATTTAACAAATATTTGGAAGCTACACATAACAGAAATTTTATAGCACAACTTTTAATGAGAAGGAATTTTGTACACGACAGTGATACGGAAGAGCAGTTTGGATTAATTTGGTTTCTTCATTTGTCAGTTTCCAAGGAAACAAGGAAACATGCTTGAAATGAATGTCTGGAAAAATCATTTGGAGTTGCAAATGGTAATTTATTGTTTGATTATATTAATAACAAACACTTTTCCTAGTTTGGGCATTTTGACACACCCAAGAGCAGAATATTGTCACACTGTATTTTGGAAGAGAGAACAACTCTCAGAGCAGCTAACACAGCTTTATTACCCAACTTTTCCACTTCTCATTTCTTCAATTAATGGCCTATCAACAATGAAGGACCAGGGAAACTTTTAGAAAATTTCAAATTAAGATATTCAAATTATTTGGTATGATGGTGAAACAGGGCATTATGCACCTTTCTGCTTGACTCTTGCCTGCTTTTTCAAAGTGTACAAAGAATTAGGGTTTCAGCTGCTGCATTGCATTTACTTACACTTCATTAACACTCAAAGATCAACTATTTGCTCAGTTGTGACAAGTTCTGTTATATATGTGACTTTTCAAATTCCTTTTCCTAAGATAACACATGCTACATTAGCAGAGATAAAAGTGGAAGTTGTTAGTGCTAAGAGCTGACGCTTCCTTTTTCTCCTGATATTGAGAACTATTTTAAGTTAATTGTGAATATCCACAATTACATCATTTTTTACTAAGCAGAGCTCATCCATTTCTTTTAATTTTGATCCAAGAAAATCCTGTTTCCATTCACTGAAGGCCAGGATCACAGGAATGCATAGAAATTACTTATTTAAATACAGTTTCGTTGTTTCCAGTGTCTGGAATGGATCTTACCTTTTAAAAATTTGTGTTTCTTAGCAGAGTCTTTTGTCCAGAGCGTCTTATTCCAGCAATGAGATTTCAGGCTGGACTCTGGCAGCTTCTGACTTGTGAGATGTATGAACTGACCTCTGCCAGTTTCTGCAGGTTGGGCTGAGGATGGACAGACTGAATGGAAGGTGATGGTGGAGCTACTTTGGCATCTGTCAGAAATGAAGAGAGGAGTAAGTTAGATGACTGCAAAACACCAGGTGCAAAACGTGTCACATGCAGATTCATCTTTGGGGAATAATGGAGGAAATGTATTTTGAAAACAGCTTTCATCTCTTCATGGAGTAAGGCACCATCTTGATGTACTCATGTTCACCTCAGATGCACTCAGATGCCTACACACTGTTCAGATGTCTTCCTCGAACTGTTTGCTGTGCACTTGCATCTAACTATACTGATTTTTCTGGCAGAGAAGCCAAAAGGTAGAAATTGGTTGCCAAAGCCTGAATAAATAAGACTGTAATTGCTTGTCCCCCCTAAATGACTCAAGCATTCAGTGCAGTTTTCAGTGGCTGCTTGCCTCTCTTTGTCATTTTTACCAGTGCAAAGAGGGGTGCAAAAATATGATAATTTATAATACTTTGCACAAGTGACTTTTCTAATAGCGTTATTTGATTTAGTGCAATTTTTAATAGGGCCACAGGTGATTGGGAAATAAACTTTAATGAAACATTTAGAGTTCTTTAACAGGAATTACAATACCAGACCAAGCACAGAAATTGTTTTCCCCCACGTTAGAACATTTGACGAAGCACACAGAAGAAGATGTTACTCACTAAATATGCACTACTTCTGCATGCTACTTCATCTGCATGCTGCTTCCCTGATCTGCACTGGTGAATGACATAGCTGTGCCTTGAATAAGACATATGGGAATCTAACTTTAGTCTGCTTGACTGGAATTGTGTGTAGCAGCATGACCAAAATAATGGCACACAAATCCAGTGTCTTTTCACTTGTTAAAATTCTGGAGACACTGGAGACTCTAATTTTAGAAGCAAGACTTCTCATGCTCACCTGGAGACTGTCAAGAGTGATAATAAGCCTAGTACATGGGCTCCTTGAAATTCTAGAAATAAATGCTGTCTCTGGCTGTTATTATGGCTCAAATCAAATGATCTGCTGTCTCAGCAGGGCAAGCGCTGGCTGGATATTATTGCAAAATGAGTCAAATAGCCAGTAAAAGCCAGTAAAACCCTTTTCTCAGATTTCACAGCATATAGCACTTGTTTTTTGTAGCTATTACATCAGTGGAAGCAAAGCTTCTCCAAAATGGGAGGTGAGACCTTCTTAATGAATAAAGATCTTAATAGAAAATACAGGACTGAGGTGACATGATGAAGCTACTTGAGGAAGATTGGTTGAAAAGTATGTATGTGTGTGCTGCTCATGTAAAACTAGTTCCCTTTGCTGCCTGAAACATCATCACATTTCCAGAAACTCTAGAAAGGAAATAGGATGTAATTAGACCTTGCTTTCATGTCTGTGCTTAGAATCCAGGTGACTTAGGCAGCTGTCCTTTGGCTTAACCTTTTTTTCAAATTTTATTACAAATGATGAAACTGTTTTGCCCACATACTAAATAGTGAAGCAACAAGCAGGGGAGGCTTTTCACCTGAGGGCAAAACACTTGTCCCGGTAAATCAGCTGGACAAGCAGATGGCAGTCGGAAAGGTAGCATAAAGTGGACAGGCTTCAGCCTTAGCCCCTGATGGCTTGGAAATGTGTTGGTTGCATATATCAAAGGCATGTGTGTGTACTCAGCTCTGTGTCTTTTCAGCCATCTTCTCTCTCCATGCTCATGGTGAGCTGTAACACAGAACACCAGATTTTGCTTTGCACTTGGGAGCCTTCTGGGCTGGAAGGGTGGTGAAGGTCTAATATGGTCTGCTTCAGCAGCTGTTGTAGCTTTTGTTTCTCATTTATCTGGGTGAAAATCAGTTCTACAACCCGTTATGTCCTCCTGCCTCCTGTTCCTCTACATCCCTTTGTGTAAAGGATTTACCTCCTTAATACAGTACCTTTCAGTAGCAAACGGAAAGCAATGAATCTCACCTTTGCTAAATGTGAACTGGTGATTGTAACTGCAATGATGAAGCAGTAAAAATCACAAGCACTGTTTTAACTTTTATGAACAGATAAAGATGGGCAGGAGTGCATATACTTCTTTAGAAATTGGCAGGAATTCCCACTTCTTCCTCAGACACAGATGTGCAGCAGAAGTTTCTAGGCTGTCCTGATGTCATTAGTCCTACACCTGAAGTTACCGTATGTTGCACAGGTCTATAATAATCTCCTGCTCTCTGTTGCTTGTGCTCATTTCACATAAATGCTTAATGTGTCACCATCCTAAATTAAAACTGGCAATTATCAAAGGCTCTGTTTTCTTATGCAATGCAATCTTTGTTATAGGTGTCATAGTTTTTAGGGCTACTGGCAGAAAATACAAACCTAAAAACTCATGAATGTGCTTAAATAGATAAAAAATTGACTCTTGGAAGGTTCTGGTACCTGTGTCTTCATTAGAAAATGTAATTATGAATGCTGATAAACAATATCAATGCATATATATTTGCTTTCAAAGAGATCCTTTTTCCAAGGATCTTGTTTGAACACTCAGTTTAATTGTGATATAAGAAATGAATACTTGAATTGGAAAAAAAAGTTTTGTGTTGAAGTAATGGCTTCCAAATCTACAGATGAAGAATAATGTGTAGGAAGGATGAAATTATTTTTTAGTATTTACATATTAAGTGTAGCTCTTATATTCTTCATGCTTTTTAAGCTGTTTGTTAGCACCTTGTTGTTTATCACCTTGTCTATGTGCCCAAAACTGATTTAAACAAGTGGTACTAAAAGATCCCAAGAAATCAGAGCAGCAGAGTTTTATACCCCCAAGAGAAGACTACAGACTTCTTTGAAGATATGAAGCAGGGGAGACTTATTCAGTGTATGATCTCAGCTCTGTTTGGATATTTCTGTCCTGGGATAACATTTCTCTCATGCTGAGTAGAGCTGAGGGCCGGTTTGCACTAGTCAGCAATAGGAGGACATTTCTTTATTTGTCTGCTTTCTTGCCCAAGGTACAGAGCTGATTCATAGAGGGGAAATGGTAGTAGAAATGTGAGAGATGTTTCAGTTAAAACACTTCTGCCATCATGAGCCGCACTTTCGGGTCTGTGTCCCTTTTGGATTTCATAGTCTCACAACTCCTACTTCATCCTATACAACTAGGAAACTATCTCATCAAGGATCACCTATCATGGAAAAGTGAAGCTGAGGGACTCCTTCCCTTTTAGTAAGTGTTTTGTAACAAAAGTGTCAGAGAACATTTGTCTGATGTGGCAAAGGACACTTTCTTCTGACATGATCCTCTCAGTGGTGTTAGGGTGAAAAAAGGGTTGAATTCTGAGTGGCTGTATGTGGGTGATTTTTAAGATTTATGGCATTAATGCTTTTTCTCATTACAATAAACACTGATAAGCGCAGCATTCAATAACTCTTTTGCGTTCAAATTACATATAGTTTCATCTATATATGCCATTTAAAAAAAATTTAACTTTAGTTTCCTCTAGTCTCTTGCTTTTTCTGAATTCAAATGCCTCCAATGACTTCAGTTTAATACTGGTTGTCTTGAAAAACAAGACAGCAAGCAGTTCCTGGGTAGCTGGATCTTTTCTGGGCAGCACAGTCATGTGGGGAGGGATCAGATGTAGCAAAGCTACCTTGAACCCTGGAGATCCACAGGGATGTCACACTGCGGTCACAGCTCGGCTTCCCTTTGAATAGGTACAGTAACTCTCCTTGTTATTCAGCCAACTGCTGCTGATTGATGTAACAACATTAAAGCTTTACAGGCTGTGTCTGAAGTCTTGCTTTCTTGCTTGTGCCACTTCCTTAGTGAGTAAATTCCCTGCCTAGTAGGGCTTGGATAACCCTTGGCCATGCTCCCAAAGCATGGGGAAATGCCGGATCCTAAAATTGTGGCTGGTGTCAGTTTTGGTGGCACGATTCCTTGGTTGTTCTATGCATCTGTCACTGCAGAATGACAGATGGTGCTTTGTCCAGTGCCTAGAGCTGTTTGAAGCACCCAGCTCTCCTCTCTTCCTTTTCTCTGTTTCATGGGTGTTGTCACACAGGGACCACCAGGGTCAGTGTGGATGCTGAGAGATTGCAGCAGGAGCAGCTTGTTATCTGGAATTTTATGAGAGCATCACAGGACATGATGGGGGAAATACGAGTTAAGACCAAGGTCAACAGTGACTTGTAATTCATGCCACAAACCCTGGGGGCATTTTTTTGGTGCCAAAGGGTCTCTGAAGGAGTATATGGTAGATTTGCCCTGGGCAGTCAATGTGGAGGCTCTTGAAATAGAGGTGTGGGCTTTGGGAGTGTGTAAGAGACATTAATTGTTAAGTGGAAATAAAATCCAAGGACAGCTGTTACCTTTAATAGTGCTATCAATAAGGGCAAAAATATCTCTAGTAAAAGTGAACTCCTCTCTTGAGATACCTTTTCCCTTGCAGTGAAAGTCTCCCACGTTAGAGAAGTGATTAAAGAGCTAAAGAGCTGCCATGAACATTTTGTCAATTCCTTTGTGCTGTGCAGCTTGGTGAACCTTTACAAACGAGATTATTTACTCTCCAGTTCCTCCATTGTCATTCCCTTGCCCCTTTCTCTGTGTGGTAGCAGAAACAAAGCAAAAGTAACTAAAATGTCAGCTTCTGAAAGGCATCATTTCATTCAGTTACACGGTGTTATTATCAGTGCACACAAAACAGAGCTGAAAAATAATACAGGAATAAAAAAAACAGATGGAGAGAAGACAGCAAATGGCAGGGAGCATTGAAAAAAAATGTTTAACCTTGAAAGAGTAAAGCATCTTCCTTTTTCACAGTGAACTCTTTAGATTTCTGTCTTGACTTGCAGTGAGGTTATAAAATAGTACCATTACAAGCATTACAATTACACAGTGGTTCAGGAGGTGTAGGGCTGGTTGCAATCCCTGAAACTCTGGGTTAAGGTGCAGACAAAATTGACAGAACATTTTTGGGAAGTCCTAGCTTTTTCAAGGAAGGAGAGGTGTCTTGTAGGAAATGCTTGCACTACTTCCACCTTTGCTTTTATTAATGAGTTTCAAATTATAAATAAAGGCATTAAATAAAAAATTAATTTTCAACTAGAGTGCACAACCAGAATTGCAGCATTTTATCTTACATGTGATGGGTGTTTCAGTGCTTGGTTTTGGTACATTTTTAGGCTTCAGAACAAATAACACTGAAATACTACTCATACCAATGAAGAAATTATCTTGTTTGACCTTTCAGAAAGTGTTGATATTATTGATTTCTAATGAGTAGAATAATAAGAGAGAGCAGCCCAAGCCATGAATCTGTTTTGGTGCGGCCTTGTTTTTAGAATTAAGAGATTCTGTTTTGATAAATAATGTAAGGCATCTATGTGTTTGAATGCAGAGACATTCAGTTCACCATCACCACCATCTATCATACTGAAGTACTTTTTATAGATTTATGCAGATAGGAAGGTGTCTAACTTTACTTTCTGTTCCATTATTCATGTGTTGACCTGAGATTACCTTTGTTGATATTACAGTGTGCCTCCTGAATAACCTTTGTTTAGAGTAGGAAAACCATTGTTTTTATCCTGGACAAATGATGAATATTGCACAGTATTTTAGAACTATCCAACGGGCATATACTTATTGCAAAACACTAAACATTGAAAATGCTGAATAATATGGATTTCTGCAACAGTTTGAAAATCCCTGTTTTAAAATATATCATCTTCTGGATCACTGCAGCCAGTCCTGTCTGATCCATTTTATCTTGTATTTCAAGTAGGAAGATAACATAAAAGAAGATTACCTTTCTAAAGACCTGTCTCTGAGTTAGATTATCTCCTGTTAGGATTTCTAAGGCTGAAGTGTTTGTTGCTCAGTTGTTCGCTGATAAAAGGTACAAGGGAATGTTCTCTGCTGCTATCAGGCTGATAATGACCTTAAAAAACCTCCCTGCATTGCAGACAATTGAATTGCACTTGAGATTTTCAGTGTTCACCTTCAGTTCCTGCCCCCATGTTTCACTTTATCATTGATTATATACTAGCTCTGAGGGACAAGAAATTACTTTATTCATCACTGTGTTATGTCAAAAAATTATGTTGTAAAGCTAACTTTAGGGTTTTTTATATTTACTTGTTAAACAGACCCCAGTAACAACAGAGTAAAAATGTTTAGCACAGTACAAAAGCAATTCTCCTTTTAGTTCTTCACGGTGGGCAATTATCTGAACAATATTTGTCCAGGCGCAGCTGTTTGTTCTGTTCTTATTTTCTTTTATTTTAATTCAAAAGTAAGGAAATAGCCATGGAAATAATTATGAAAAATTATAGACATTAGAGGCAAAAAAGCCCCACAAATCTTTTCAACTCCCAAAATATTTTATATGCTAAGAAACTTTTCTGCATCAAATGAGGGGACTTTTCTGAGACTGAAAAAAGTAAAATGTCACTGTCTATATTCAGGAAGGTCAAGAAAGAGGATCTGGGGATCCACAGATCAGTCAGCTTCACCTTGGCACTTGGAAAGGTGACAGAGCAAATAATCCTGTAAATGATTTCCAAACATATATAAAGGACAAATAGATGACTGGGAGCAGTCGGCATGTTTTTAACTTGATAGCCTTCTTGAATGACTTGACTGCCTTGGTGGATGAAGGGTGAGGTGTGGATGCTGTGTGTCTCAACTTTGAAAGTCTTTTGACACTGTCTCCCATAAGGTCCCATAGGCAATCTGATGAACTATGAACTAGATAAATGGACAGTAAGGTGGACTGAAAATTGAGCTGCTCAGAGGCTGAGAGGCAAACAGGCCAGCTTGGAGACCAGTCATTAGTGAAGCAATCCAGGGGTTGATACTAGATTCAGCACTGTTTTGTGCCTTCAGCAATGACCTGGACAATGGGACAAAGTTTGCAGAAGATACAAAACAGTGAGGAGGGGTTGATGCACCAGTTGGTTGTGTTGCCATTCAGGGGGACTTTAACAGGCTGGAGAGATGGGCTAACGAGGACTTCTCATGGTTCAGCAAAGGAAAAAGCCGATCCCTTCCTCTGTGAAGAAATCCCGCCATGCACCAGCATGCACTGGGGACCCGCCAGCTGGAAGGCAGCTCTGAAGGACTTGAGAGTCCTTGTGAAGAACTAATAGGTTCAAAGCCAGCAACGTGCCTTTGCAGTAAAAAAGAGCAAAGCTTCCTGGACTGAGATAGGAAGAGTGTTTCCACAAGGTCAAGGGAAATGATAATTTGTCTCTGCTCAGCCTTGGAGAGGCACATCTGGAGTGCTGGGTCCATATCAGGGCTCCCCAGCCCAGAGATTTACATGCTGAGGTGTGACTAAGGAAGATGTCTATGAAGATGGTTCAGGGCCAGAAGCACCTGACACGCAAGAGGAGGATGAGGGAGCTGGGACAGCTCATCCTGGAGAAGAGAAGGCTCAGTGAGGATCTTAACAATGTGTTTCAATACCTGTTGGGGAGGAGCACAGAAGAGAGAGACAGACTTTCTTTCTGTCATTCTGGATGCCAGGACAGGAGACCATGGGGACAAATTTAAATACAGGAAATTCTGTTTAAGTGTAAGCAAAATAAAATTTCTTTACTGTGTGGTTGTCAAACACTGAAGGAGGCAACCCAGAGATGTTGTGATATCTTCGTTCTTGAAGATGGACATGATCCTGGAAGACCTGCTAGTTGATCCAGCTTGAGTTCAGATTTTGGATTAGATCTCCAGAGGTGCCTTCCAACCACAATTTCTCTTTGGTTCTGTAAACCTGCAGTCTCCATTCTTTGCATAATTTCTCCTTTATTGCTTTTTAACAATCTGTCTTTCATTTTTGCAACTTATCAGAGGAGGACAGGGCCATCAGGGTGTACAGTTAAAAAAAAATAGCAGTGTTGAAAAGATCAAATAACTTTTAAGAATTTACCATGAGACTTGATGTTTGAGATATTTTAGTCAGAAAAAGGATAGCTTTTTTCTTCTTTCGTAGTCAAAAGCAGTTCAGTTACTACAAAAAAGACAAATTTGAATTAATTTGTTTATTTTAATAAATGGAATACTTTAAATATTAATCTGTTGGAACAGATTGAAAATTAATATGGAAAAGTGTCCTTCTGTCTTTATCAATCAAATTTGGGTGGGCAAACAAGGTTGGACAAAGATCAATTTCTACTTTATCCCAAAGTTCAAGAGAAAGTGAGTTTCAAGTGAAGATTTTGTCGAGGACAGGAGAAGAGGATAGACTGTGTCTGCATTATCTTCTGGGAAGTGCCCAGAGTGGAGTAGCCCAGACCAGTTTTCCATCCCATCCCCACTATTTAGCCAGTGCAATGCACATGGCTTGCTACTAAGGTGCAGCAGTTTGTATGTCAGGAGTAGCTGCAGGGGAGGAAATTGCCTCTTCAAGGCAGGCACATGAAGTCTGGATGATGGCTAGCTGCCTGCACATCCGTTTGCAGAGGCAAGACTTATTTTAGGTGGCACAGCATCCTTGCTGGGGTGCAGGCCTTCAACTTTTGCCCCAGTATGTGACCACCCCTTCTGCACTACCAACAGTGGGACTGCTTTTCTTCTCCCCTGGCATTCCCATCCATTGTGCTAGCGTGGTTGTATCCAAAGTCCTGGTGTGTCTGAGGCAGGACATTTCCTATGGCTGCTACAACAGCCAGACCCAGCTTCACCTGCACAGATACAGGCAGAGAAACCATTAGTACAAACCATCAAGCTCCTATAGCTCCTCTGCTCCTGGACTCCTGCTCTGCTGTCACCAGGCACATGCTGAGCCCAGGAGGCTCCAGGGACAGTGCAGGACAAGTAGGACAGTGTCTCCCAAAATAAGGCACACACTGAGTTGGTCAGTACTGGAAAGTAGGTCGACTGTGTCACTATCTGAGAAAACCTTCTGGTACCTAAATGGAAATACAGATACCTTGAGGCAGAATCCCGTGCTGAAGTCTGTGCTGTGTGAATACTTGGGTCAAAACTTCACAGTTGGGCTCATTGCCACAGTAAAATAACCTTATTATTCACTTCCTGCTTTCATGGTGGTTCAAATATATCCATCATATTTTGGAATCTGGGTGGGCCTGAAGTACACTCAGTCCTGCCATCTCAGCTCTGAAATGTTAACTCTTCATGCTCCTCATTTTCAGTGATTTTCCCACACACTTGTTTTTTCTCAATTTCTGGATCTTCCTCATGGTTCCAAACCCCTTTTGATGACAATTCAGAATGATTTATGAACTAGAGCTTCTGAAACATTTTCTGGATCTTTATGAAATATTAAAACAAAATTAAAGTTTGCTGAAAGTTTTGCTTTATTCTCTCTCTAACAGCTTGATTCTTCTGGTTGTAACAGGTCAGCAACTCGCATGCAATAAAGTCGATATATAGCTAAGGTGGTTATGAAAACATGGATAATAATGGGGCCTTGTTCTTCCTTACAAACGCCTCAGTGCCATAAATACTCCCCATAAGCTTGTGCTTGCCCATGCTGCCCAGATGCCTATGCTTCGTAAAACTTGGAGCAATGAAAACTGAATTGACTGCTTTCAAGAGTCGTTATGAGAGCTTCATTATTTAATTCTTATTTCACTCTGGGCTCTGTTGCTTACACAGGAAGTTTCATTTGACTTTTAGTGCCTTAAAATATAGTAATAACACTGCTTGAGTCCTGCAGTCCTGAGTAGTGACTTTATATGCACAAAGAGACATTCACCTCTCTGCAGAGCTCATATATTACTTAAATCCTACAAGATTAATATAGATTTACACATTGCATAGACTGTTCTGGCTTTCTCCCACCAAAGACTTCCAACCCTGGGAGGAACACCTCACTGAAAGATGTATCCTGAAATAGGTGGTTCAGACCAAATCAGACAAAGATCCTTTCCCTTTATATATGAAGAGTGTGATAAACTGACTGTCTGAGGCTGGGGGATGACTAGTAGACCTGTATTTTCTGGTTTTGTCAATTTCTTAATGTAAACAAGATCAAATATTTTGAGCAATACTTACTCTTCACCAATGGTTTACTAGAATTCCTCTGGCAGAATTGATTTGGTTTAAATTGAATTTTTAATAAAGGAAGTCACACACACAGAGCATTACTTGGAATTTCCACCTAGAATGAGGAGAGGATTTCAATGACAAATGCACAATTCCAGCAGATGGCATCAGTGAATACTATTGAAAAAAATATCGATTGTCAACCGCAACATTCTTGCGTATGTGATTCCTTACCTCTGGTGCCTGAAGGGCTTTTTTTTGACTGGAACAAAATAAAACATGCTAACCTATGAAAACACCATGATGATGTAGGCCAGCCAGGTCACACCTGTGAGGGAATAAGATTCAGAACAAAGAGCATTGAAATGGTCTTTCCTCTCTTCCCTTTCCTTGGACCACTTTTCTTTTTCATTCTTTTCCATTATTTTATTACAATTTTGATGTATCTGCAGTATGTAGATACCAATTTTATGTTAGAAAAACCTCCTCAATATTGTCTGCTGTCACACAGCCTGCTTATATATCGTATATCACGTGTTCCCATCTGTTACACAGCAAGATGTGAATAAGTTGTAAGAAGTTACTATAGAAACACAATTAATGCACAACATGGGTGGGCTTGTGATTCCACAGAGATCTGGTCTCCTGACTAGAAGTGCTGCAGTAAACCTGAAGCAGAAACCACCTGCAGATCTCTCCCGCAGTGTGGAAAAACCAACATATTCCCCAGCATCTGACAAACTGATTGAGGCGTACATTCATTTCAGACTGGTTTCCTTGGTTCTGCATTAATATCTGTCCCAAAGTACTGATGGAAGAACATGTGCAGCACAAGCTGTGTAACTTGGATTTTAATCACATTGTGATGTGTTTCAGAACAAGGCTTTTACTGTTCAACAAATGGTAATGCCATGGAGTGGAGAACTGTGACAAGTAGCTGAGAGCCATTGAAAGGTCCACTTATGTCAATATCCCAGCATTTGTGTATTGAGTTTGTGTGGCAGTGATTTAGCGGTGGGGGGGCTGCAGGTGTGCCTTGTATGAGAAGCTGCCAGAAGCTTCCTCCATGTCTGGTAGAGCCAATACCAGCCAGCTCCAAGACGGACCTGAACTCGTCAAGGCCAAGCCCATGCCCATCATGAGCAGTGGCACAGCAACTCTGGAATAACAGTATTTAAGGAGTGGGAGGAAAAATGGAAGAGCAACAGCAGAGAGAAGAATCAAAATATGTGAAACAGCCCTGCAGACACACCAAGGTCAGTGGAGAAGGAGGGGGAAGAGGTGCTCCAGGTGCCAGAACAGAGATTCCCTTGCAGACTGTGGGGAACACTATGTGGAAGTGGCTGTCCCCCTGTAGCCCATGAAGGTCCATTGTGGAGATGATATCCGTTGCAGCCCCTGGTATATCTCACACCACAGCAGGTGGTTGCCCAAAGGAGACTGACCCTGTGGAAAGCCCATGTTGGAGCAGGCTCTTGGCAGAGACCTGTGGCCCTGTGGAGAGAGGAACCCATGCTGGAGCAGGTTTTGCTGGCAGGACTTGTGACCTCACAGGGGACCCACATAGGAGCAGCCTGTTCCTGAAGGATTGGACCCCATGGAAGGGATCCATGCTAGAGCAATTTATGAAGAACTGCAGCCCGTGGGAAGGACCCATGGAGGACTGTCCACTGTGGGAGGGACCACATGGTGGAGCAGAGGAGGAGTGTGAGGAGTCCTCACCCTGAGGAGGAAGGAGCAGTGTAGACAATATGTGATGACCTGAGCACACCCTCTGTTCTCTGTCCCCCTGAGGGATTGAGGGGAGGAGGAGGAAGAGAAAATTGAGGATAAAGTTGAGCCTGGAAAGGAGGGGTCAGTGTTTTTAAGGGTTTATTTCTCATTATCCTACTCTGGTTTGATTAGCAATAAATTCAGGTAATTTCCCCAAATCAAACCTGTTTTGCCTGTGACAGTGTCGTGGTTTGAAAGCAAAACAAATGAGAGGCTCCAAGTCAGAGATACAATTTAATAGGAAAAAAAAGGAAAGAAAGTAAAATAAAATAGATGCAATAATACAAAAGACCACTGACAGAGTCAGAATACAACCTGAGCGGAGTGATGGAAGCAGTCCAGATGAGGTGGTCTTCCTGTAGCAGTGATCCTGTAGAAAGGTCTGGTAGCTCGGGTCCTCTGGGAATCCAGTGGGTAAGTGCCCCTCTGGTGTTCAGAGTCTCAGCTTATATCCAGGCTGGAATGCTTGGTTCCTCCCTCTGGGCGGAGCATCTCACAATGGGATGGTGAGTCATGTGATAAGGCCTGATGGGCCCATTAACAGGAGGTAGTCCAGGAGGGGGTTATCTGTGAGCTGTGTAGCAAAGGTGCTGATGGGCTCATTAACAGAAGATAAGCCAGAGTGGAGGAGGCAGGGAGCACTGCCTCACCTGGTTTCAACAGTTCATGAAGATGGTGATAGAATATACTTCAACCCAGGACAGACAGTAATGGCTGACTGGTCTCACCCTGCCCAGTGGTGAAGGGGAGTGATGGGGCAGCTTTGATGTGCACCAGGGTCAGCCCAAAAAGAGGCTCTTGCTTGGAAATACGGATTGGAACAAACAATTCATCAATCCATACCGACACAAGAATCACTACTGTCTACTACTCTCCAGGGTGGATTTTACTGAAGGGAAAGACAAACACGAAATACATATCCAGTGTCAGATATGTCAACAACAGGACTAATGCCTCTCAAATGAATCCTATCATATGGTATGGTAAACTTTTCATCTACAATTTTATTTTTATGCTGTCCACAGTATTTAATATCAAAAACTCTAACAAAGAACAAATAAACCCCCTTAGACAATCAGCACCTATTTAAGAAATAGATTTTACAGTTTACTGAAAAAATGCAATTAAATACTCTGTCAATAATATGCTTACATGTTTAGCTAAACCTGGGGTAGCACTCAAAAATAATTTAACCCTGTGTTTGTGGCATGAAAATTCATTTGCTATGGGGCTACAAAGCTACTTTATTATATATTACATATCTTATATTACAAATGAGAGAGTGAAAACTCGTGTCAGGATGTAAGAGTGGAAGTGTTGTCAAATGAGTCTTCAATGGGCATGCAATGATGTGGGGTCAAGCTCCCTGGCTCTGGCCAGTACAGGGACCTTTGCAGCAGAATATTGAATCACTGCAATATGTGGCGCACAGGCATCCTGACCTGGAGAGACCTGCAACAGTGTCTGGGCACTCCTTAGGTTAGAGGTACTGCAGTGGCAGCATTCCAGCCAGGAACAAGCTGAAAGGATCTCAGGCAGAGTGTATGAGACCTGGCAGGCCTATGGCACTATACAATATATTCATGGCACTATATAGTATATACACAGGAGACCTCTGATATCTTGCCTTGAATTTAGCTCTTCATATCTATAAGAAATTAATTAATTTTACCTGTCTTTGGTCATTTGCAAAGCTGAAGATCTGAGCCAGTCATGCCTTGTCTGTCTTTATAGCCAATGAACAGATGATTTTGGGACATGAGTCACTAGGCCTGCTTTGGATGTCTTCTTCAGAATTAGGTAAATTGTACAGCTCATTAACTATAAAGAGAGAGCAAAGTGACCATTTCATAGACATCTGCACTGAAGTCATGCAAGATAAAATCTTTCCTGTGTGAAGTTAACAAGCAGTCAGAGAGCTGAGTTTACAGGTTTGACTAATTTGAACAAAGAGAGGGGAAGTAATAATAGGTATCATATGCTTTTAAAGGGTTAATTGCCCAACAACAGTGTCACACTATTGCACCATACACTTGCAAGGAAGGATTTAGCCACAGCAAGTATGAATTTGGACCTCCATTTCTATTGGCTCTATTATTCTTTATTTGGGAGCAACTGCTGGACAGGATGTGGTGCAATCATTTGGAAATATCACATTTTGAAATACACCATTCAAATATAACAGAAGCACTTATAAGTTCCTGTGCCAAAAAAAAAAAAAAAAAAAAAAAAAAAAAAAAAAAAAAAAAAAGGATAGACTAGAAGACTAGACTAGACTAGAAGAGAATGGATTACTTCAGTTGGAAGGGACATACATCAATCAGAGGCGAAATTTTAACAAAATAGTTCCTAGTGTGTATAAAGGGCATGTTATGAGATATTAAATCAAAGGAGGTTTCACTTAGGCATTTGGCGGCAGCTCATGTCCTTTGAGTCCCTGGTAACAATGCTGCTGGTAGTGACCGCAGTCACCAGTGATTTCCTTCCTTCCTACTGATTGTGTCCACCACCTGCTGGTAAGTAAGTGGACAGTAGCTGATTTGAGTTTTAGTTTTCAAGAGGTAGGAAAGAGTATGAGTTCTTCAGCAATAAAGTAAGGAAGAAGATGCTTGAAAAAGTCAGTTGAAGAAGATGCTTGAAAAAGTCAGTTGGAGAAGGCACATATATTCATGGAATAGAATAAGCAAATATAGGTATTTGAGAATTATTCTAGACTAAAAGACCAAAATCAGAAGGAAGATTTAAGCCAAAAGGTTTCTTAATATATCAAGAGGGACAATTAAACCATTTAGAGAGGCAAGAAGTATTTGAGTATTTATCCTTGCTGGCCTGAATTGTGAAAGCATGACACACCCAAAGCCCTTTGCCACAGCTCAGGGGTAGTAGTTAAGAGTTACCTGATGTTACTGGCCTGTAGCTGTGACACGTTGTCAAGGAAAAGAACATGCTTTATGGCAGCTACTTAAGATGTCTATTCAGCACACATCTTATCTTCTCTATGAACATAGATGGCTTTTATTAGTGTCCAAAAATATAATAATTTTTCTATTTCTTAACTCACTTCCCACTTTTGGGAGCATGAAAATGAAGTATTCTACTTCTGCCTTCTAAGCTTAAGGCTACAGTTACTCCCAAGCAAGCAAACAGTTTTATTTGTTCCACTTCAGCCAGAAAAAAAAAAAAAAAGTAATGTGATATGATGTAGAAATGAGGGAACAAATTGAGGATCTCCGTAAAACAGTGAAATATTTCTTTTTTTTATTCAGAAATTAATACGGAAAAGCAACACCCTGGGATGGTTTTGGACATTTACATATAGGCCTCCCACCCCCTTAATTAACCCCTTTTATTTTGCATATATACATGTACAAGAGGTCCTTCTAGGTTGAAAAATTCTTCCATTTACATCTAGAAGCTCAATCATTTCCAGGTATCTGTAAAATATGTAAATGTCATGATCTGTAAATGAAGTATATGAGTATATGAAATGGGGGCTTTTGTAGTTATCAAATTTTTTAATTCCTCAAACAAGCTTTTTCTTAGATGATTTGTCTTAAAGAAACTAACTTCTGGAAAAATTCCTGACTATATTCCGTAGGAATGATCCTGTGATTGTTTATCACACTGCATTTTTACTGGAAGATTGTGTTGCAGGCAGGTGCATTTAGCCTGAACTCCCGTTGTGGTTATGCCATTCTGAAATGATGTGATATCCATTAAGGGAAGCATAAGAAGTGATTGCACAAGATTTTGTCCCTTTCCCTGGGTGCAAAGCTCAGCTGCTCACAGCAGTGTGATTTAAAATCTTATTGTTATAAACTTTGGCCAGAGGGCCTTCCAACTAACAAAGAAGTCACAGAACTCAAAGCACAAATAAACCCAGAACACGCAGAGATAAAAGACAGCTTCTGCTATCAGAATCAGAATAGGAAGAGAGAAGACAAAGGCAAGGTTTGTATAACAATACAAATGTGCAAGCAAAACCAGCACTGGCACTGAGAGCCTTAAAAGTGTTCAACTTTATAAAAAACTAATGGTGATGCTGCCGTGAAAGAACACTTTGTGTACTGAGTATACGCAGTAAGCATTTCCCTGGAGTGTCTGAAAACCAAGCTTCATTCTGCAGCATCCCAGTAGACCTTCAGTCTGCAAATTCAGTGTCAGAAGTGCATGTACTGGAGGATTCGCAAACCCAGCAAGGCCAGAAACAGTGACAGAACTTCCTTCTTTTGCATAATTTGTCTATACCGGGGGGGGGGGGAGGGGGAGGGGGTAGGGTGTGGAAAGGTGGAAAGTAGCACCACGGAAGTAGCTTGTTTGATTAGGGATCCCAAACGAAGGAGAAACTGCTGGCATACTCAAAGCCAAGGGTAGCTACCTGAGAGAGGCAAAAATGGTGACAGAAACCTGTGAGTGAGTCCATTGCAGGAGACACCCAGTGCAAATACTGGCATATCTGGACTGCATTGCGTAAATTTTGCCTCCTTTGCTTGGCAATAGCATTTCAAGGGATTTGGTACAATATCTGCACAGATGATATTTCAGGGAAAGGTGTGTGAATTATTGGAAGAGTGACAGGAACTGAATTCCTGTCAATGAGGCTCTAGGAACATGAAAAACAAACCCCATGATATTCACATGATACTGTTGGTATAACTTGAAATTGGTTCACAGCAATGGCGAGTGTGTAAAAAAATCCTTTGATCATGTTTTAGGAAAGGGAAACATCACAACTGTACCAAAAAGAAAAATAACCAAGACAGGTGATCTACTCGGATAAAAGGCACTTGGGTTGTGTCACTTTGAAATTGCTTTGATGAAAGGAGAAAAAACAATAATTTCTGCATTTCTGAAGAGCATCAGGAGACAGAACTGCGGGGATCCTCTTGACAGATGTGACAATGTGTGTGGAGCATCTGTCCAGGACTTCCAACCAACACTAACAATGTTATTGCTATGGCTGTATCAAGGCTGCGCAGAGATGTGGTTGATGCCCCATCCCTGGAAACATTCAAGGTCAGGTTGGACAGGACTCTGAACAACCTAATCTAGTGGAAGATGTCCCTGCTTACTGCAGGGATTAGACTAGATGAGCTTTAAAGTTTCCTTCCATCCCAAATCATCCTACAATTCTATGAATAAGACAGAAGAGTACTCATGTCTGTTATAGGAAAAGATCAAATCCTGAGTTCAAATACCAGGGTTTTTGTGCTAGGGCAGACATACCCCTGATACCTAATCCAGGATCAGAGATTCCTGCATTTCCATAGAACATAGTAGATATTCCTGCCTCACCTGTTCCCTGCTCTATTGTCTGTTTCACTTCTAGGAAGGCAGAGGAGATTCTTTTTGACAAGACCATCAAATTTTGTTTGAGGATTTGGTTTGGTTTTTGTCCTGACCTGAGCCAACAGACATTTTTCCCCCTAAGATTTTTAACTTTAAACTCTTTTTTTTTGGATTACATACTGTCTATCCCATGAAATGAAAAGCCTGTCATCCTGTCAGCAGTGCTTCTGGAAAAAATGAATGATTACTGAATCACTTTGTTCTGGTTAATTCTAGCCCAGTTAGATTTTGGGGGTGACATTATGTCTGTCTTACATTCTTTGTTTCTGTGCTGCACATTCTCGCCTGGAAATGTAGATCAGGCAATCATTTTGACAGGCAGGCAGGTGGTACTATTACATTGGCAGCACCAAATCTGTCACGTTAATGTGCTCTCAGATTGAAATAGCTACACTTTCCCTCGCTGGTTGAAGTTTGTATGGCAGCAGAGCACATCTCCCTCTGTGGTTTAAAACAATGTCCTGTCTTATGATTACTGCCTTGGCTTGATGCATTTAATTCTATGACTAATAATGAAACTGAGAGCTGTAAGGCAACTTCACAAAGAATCTAAAAGGAAATCGTTCTGGTCCAGCTGCTGCATAATTGACTCAGTTATCCATCAAAAAACAGTTGAGGTGTCCAGGAAACACCCATTTGGACTGTGCCCATGTGGAGCTGTCTGATGAGACACAAGACCTACAAGGAGCCTGTGGCCTTATGGATTAGCAGGGGGCAGTCCAGAGGGGTGGATAATCATGGGCATCTCCAATGGCACCAGACTCCTGTACCCGGGCAACTGGATCAGGCAGAGATGAGCACAGCCACAAGGATCTTTAAAAAGGCTTATTCAACCTGGACTTCCTTTTGGGTTGCTGCGGGGCTCTGCAAACTAGAAGCCCATCAGGAATTTTTTGACATGTCCTGTGGTAACTGAGACCACAAGACATGCCAAAATGTGGGCAGACAGACATGACACAGGAGCCATAAGAGACCAAAGATTTTCTGGAATGGGGATGGTGTAGGGATGTCAAATAGCACCAGACACTTATGTTGGCTTTCTCACGGTGGTTTTACTGGATAGCAGAACAAAAAAACACCAAACAATGAGTTGCAGAAAAGCTGTTCAGATTAATCATTCAGATTAAATCAGGATGTTTTCCTTTTCCTTAACAAAAAAATAGTATGAATTTTAAAATAACATTTGGTTCTTCTTTTGGACAGCTTTTTAAGAAAAAGCCATACGGCAGAGTGACATTTTTAAAAAAGATGGTTGAGGCTTGTTTTTCATCATTGAATGCAATGAAATTATGAGATGGACTTTTAAATGAGGGTGATTCTTTGCAAATTAGGGAGGAAATAAGAAATCTTGAGGATTCAAGCTTTATTTAAAATGCTTAGTTAAAAACCAAAATGTGGCTGAATCCTCAGCCCCAAGAAGTGAGACTTTCGTAAACTATCCTGAAAAAGATCTTCTAGAAGTTCTAAAATATTTGTCACCATTTATTGATGTCCCTATGTGCTCCAGTGCCCTGGCTGTACTTGTGTAATTTGTTCTTAATTTATGTGTTTTGCTTGCTCCTAGGCTTATCATTTGTGAATAGCACTAAAACTGAGGAAACTGTATGGATGTAATTTTGTATTCTGGCCTGCCACCTTAGTGTGTTGAAGGAAGAGAAATTAGAAGTTTATTCAGCATCTTATAGAACAGCAATCAATGCTTCACACACCTTTAGTACTTGATTAGTATTTCTCATGGAAAAAAAAAGGATTTAATTTAATGTACTATGCTAGTAAAATGTTTGAAGTTTTACTTACAAAAAAGACTTATTTCAGGAAAAGACATGGTAAATTAATATATTTTCACATTCAGGCGGGATTCGCATTCATAACTCACAACTTTTGTAAATATTTTGTATCTTTAAACAAATGACATGGTGAGTCTGTAATCATGTTACTGGAGAGATCCTTTTGAGAGAACAAAAGCAGTCGGGTTTACCCTTAGTATTCCACCCATCCCTTTCAATACGCCAACTGTAGGTACTCTAAGTACTGCGATTTTCTCCTTATAGGTGAGGAATCATGCTATCTTAAAAATTTAATAGCAGCAAAATTAGCTTTTATTATCACTTCAGTTCATCCAATGCTTCCTTTCCCTGATTTTATCCATAAGTCACTTTGAAGCCAGTTGGTACAGGCACTGATGTTTGGCAATTGCTAAACATGGATCATTTCAGCTCTGATTCATCATAACTAATTCAGCTGAGATATCTAATTTGGGAACCTGGTTGCCTGAAGGTCTCTCTATAATTTATGAACCTAACAATTGCTGAGAGGTAAGATGAATCAAAGCTTAATTACAGAGATGTGAAGCTTTCACATTTAATATAGGTAGAGCACGGAAAAACAAAGAAAAAAAATTAAAATTCCCAAAGTAAATTCACCTCTGAAGACCGGTATTAGTGAATGAATTTTCATAATGCCAGCAAATCAATGTCTTCAACAAATAACATCAGTTCCTTCCACAGCCAGCAGCAGCCGGCTTCAATCACTCATGCCACTGCAGCCACTGTCAGCTCCCCCTCTCCTTCAAGCTTTCCCTTCTCCTTTCAACTTCTACATTTTCTTCAGCTGTTTTGTGTTCCTGCCTAAACACATCATGCCAGATAATGAGGTAACCAAGACCCAGCTGCAGCATGACTGCTTTGTATGCAGATGAGTCTAGTGAATACACCCTTATCCCCAGGGTTAGTGAAGGTCTCAGGTCTTACAGTAGGTGTCTCAGGTCCCCAGACAGCTCCTGGGAGAGGCTGGTTCACCTCCAAAGCACAGAGATGCTGCCCTAGCAATCCTTCTACAGACTTCACAGTGACCAGGGGGGTCTTCAGTGTGTGTGAGCTGAAGCAAATGAAAAATGTCCTATCGGCTCCATGGGAGCCAGGTAAAGCTGAGCTCTCCTATTCCCAGAAGGGAGGGATCCTGACAGTCACCAGGACGGGAGGGGGGGGGCTTGTTTTTCAGCCCATACAACTATGCCTGTTGTGAACCACACAAAATTTTGACGTAAGTTTCCCCTCTTGCCTAAACCTTGCCCACATCTCCTTCTCACCTTCTGTCCTTCTGCCTTTGGCTCAGCACAGCCTCCTGCCTCACCTCTGGCAGCAAAGGTGCAGTACACTCACAGATTACAGGCACAGAAGGGCTCACTCTCTATAATTTAAAAAGAGATTTCAGAAAGCTGGTAATTCCCCTAAATATTTTAATGACAAAAATGTGTTTGCAGGTAGCAAGCGAATTTGTTTTCCAAGAAGAAACCTGAAAAATAAAATATGTATTAGAGTGAGTACCAAATGATTCAGTTTATTATTGAGTGTTAATTTCACATTTCAGTATTACTGCTCGACGCTTTTTTCCTTAGTTTTCTTAGAAATTGCACAGGACCTGATCAATTTTTTCCAGCTGCAGCAAAGTGTGTTGCTGTAGTCACTGCAAAAGAAAACTACACAAGACAAAGTAGCTGTTTAAGGAAAATTTTCCTTAGTTTTAATAAAGAACTAGCAAATTGCAAAGTAAAAGGCAAATACGGACTTTTTAAAATAAAAGATTCTGGGATTTCTTATTCACAGAGAAATGCGACGTACAAATTTAACATGTTTTGCTTTTTCTCTCACTGATTGATACAGCCCCAGTTCCTGTTCTTCACTGGTAACATACCACATGAATGACACCAATGAGCATTTTGCATTTCTTAAGCTGTAGAATATCTATTCATGTTCATGAGCCTCCTTTTCTTGTCCTGTGTGTTACATGAGAGACAGCTGAATATACATATATAAAAATTGTTACCTTATGCAAGATATTTAATTATCTATATTTTAGTTAATGGAACCGATATATTTTATTTTCATTTTTAATGTTTTGCTTGGGTTTCCAGCAAAGGGAAAGCCCATTCTGAAAGAGGAATGGATTCAACAAGAGAAAATATCTGTCTGCTGAGATACAGGCATACTATATTGTTTCTGCTTCGTGATCAGATTGCAAGTCCCAGGATTTAGTGGAGTTTGAAAAGCACCCTGGTGCTCCTGATCTGATCACAAGGCAAAAATAATACAGTAGGCCTGTTTCTTATTCAGTTTGTTGAAACAAGTGATTGTGACAATTGCCAAAATATGCCATGTGACTGCACATACAATAATGCAATTAATCGTAAAGAATACCTCCTTGACAATAGCACAGCTGTCCTGATGAGGCTTTATGCGTCCAGACAAATCCTATGTTGAGGACTGAGAGCCACACATATTCAAAAGGGTTTTGTTGCCTTATTTGAATACATCTTATTTCTTACAGTACAGTGAGCACATCACATTCCAGGAAGGTGAGATTGGTTAAGGGATTAACGTGATTGCCTCCAACATCCTGGAAAAACAATAAGGAAAGTGCTTTTATTCATGTATTGTGTAGTTGTTTTGCAGGAGGGAGCTTAAGGTCTGCGCTAGTCTTCTTTTATTCTGACTTTCCTTTATCTATTTATTCAAAAAATAGCCTAAGTGTATTATTTAGTTTTGAATATGAATGTAAATATCAGATAAAGCAAATTATACCCTTTTATTTGGTGTTATTTTGTCTCTATATGCAGCTTAACTCACCAGTCATCTCAGCAATAATAGGCTGACATATTGGCATATCTGATGTGTAATCTGTGTACCACAATAAATAGAGACCACTAGGTGGAGATTTTACATTGCAGTGCATATTTGTATATTCTAGATTTTACTTACGATAAACACACATTCACAGTAACTGATTTAATTTTCCTTGGGAAACTAAAGTGGAGGCAGAATTTTGCTAAACTCATGACAGTCAGGAAAACAAGCAGCTCTTAAGGTTTATGCTGGCAAAGGACTGGTATTTTTTAGACAGCCAGTTGAAACACTTTGAGGTTCAAATGTTTTAAATTTCACACCTTTAAAACTGGCTTGGTCTCATGGAATAAAGAGATTATGGATTTTTATCTTCACAGAAAAATATATATTCATTTATCAAATAAAACGTTTGCATCATTTACTTATATCCAGTCAATAAGAGACATTTAGCGACAGATCTTCTTAGGAAAAATCTCAAGTGTATTGTTTATCATTGATCTACATAAATTAAATCATGGTTAGAAAACAGGATGTTTTATCATACTTGATAACACAATATGTAAGTGTAAGAAATATGCAAATGTAAACTTTTGGGAGAATCCAAGATTAGATGTAGTTACATTGCTTTGAAATTCAAAGTAAGTTTTACAGAAACTGCACAAAAAAAATTTTTTTTTAATTGCCAGTAGCAAGACATAGCACAAATAGTGATACTTGATAGTAGGTCATTAATGTATTTGATTTACCAGCAATAGATTCATTGACTGAAAATACACTAAATTGAACAGCTCAAACCCTTCCCCCCACGTTTATTAAAAAATTCACATTCTCAGTGTGATTACTGTAGGATTTCCATACATGCTATGACCTTCTTTTCGCTCCTATGGCTTCCTATGGGAGCTAGTAAGTCTGGAAAGGTATTTCATCTCCTCCTCCCTTCATTGCTTCAATGTTTGTTCTGTGGAGTCTGGACCAAAGGCTGCTGGTGCCAGCTCAGATGCCAGCAGCTGCCTGCTATGAGCTTGGCCAAGTCAATACATCATTAAAGACACAAAGTTGTTAATTTTCTTTGCCCTGAGCCAAAGGACTAGCAGCAAAACCTTAATTTTCTGCTAGAAAATCAAATAATGTATTTCCCTTAATTCTTTAAAACCAGCTTTTATGAGAAACTGAGACTGTACTTTTCAGGTGCTGGTTTCCTTGGTGGGAGCAATGGAAAATGCTAACATCTCCCTCCCACACACTGTAAGCTCTGCCATGTATGTAATTTTCTGTTACGGTCATAACAGTGGTATCTGCATGGGAAATTGCCCAAGTACTAAATGCTATTTCAGTTTTCCAAAAGGAGATGCTGGGTGTCTGCTTGTTGCATTCAGGGGTTTCCAGTTTAGATCATGAGGTTCCAGTAGGCCTTTTGAGAAAAGGGATATAATAAATATATAAATAATTCTAAAAAATTTTGCCACTTAAGGAATGTTCTTTAGTTTTAACAGAAACATAGTAAGGATATTCCTAGCATGGGAGACACCTATAAAAAACCCAGAGCCCAGTTTTGATCCTGATGACATGGTTAACATGGAGGATTGACAAGTGTGATTCTTTCATGAAGATGTTTGAAGGTCTTAAAGAAAGAAAAGATCATGGAGGAACAACAAAAAGATAGGAAACATGGTGCTGGGTTGGTGGTTGGACTTCATGATCTTAAAGGTCTTATTCAACTGTAATGATTTTATGGTTCTATGAAAAGTTACTTGGATATTGAACAATATGAATATGAAAATATCCAAGAGTAATACTTGCCCCCCTTTGCCAAAAAACAAACAAACAAAGAAACAAAAAAAAAATCCCCACAAAAAAAACCCCCAAAAAAACCCAAAAAACAAAAAACCCAAACACAAAAAAAACAAACTATAAAATCTGTTAAATATTGAAGTGAGGGGCCCAAAACTGAACACAGGATTCAATATGCTGTCACTGTTAGGGACACGAAAGAACCACACTCAGTCAGGTTGAGAGGTGAGCAGAGAAAGTTTATTATGATTTGGGGTTTAAATAGGATTTGGGATTTGATCAAGGACAGGGAGATGAGAGGAACACCTCTCTGACCCCAGTGGTCAATTCAGCAGTCCATCACGGAGAGGTATGTGAAAACAATCTACTTTGTTTATGTTACATGCCTGAGAAACTCCACTAGAAGGTATGTAAATGATCGTCAGAAGGCTGAAGAATCAGGGCGACAAGATGCAGCCCCTCCCCAGTGCTGAGTAGAGGGAAAATGTCATTTGGAGCCATAACTTCACTGCCTGTTCCTTTCTTTTTAAATCAATGGCGTAAGGACGTGCACTGCTGCTGCAGAAACAAACACATCACAGGTGATGAATGGGGCTTTCACAGGCAGGGAGAAAATGGGCACTCACAGCCATTTCAATTTGTGTACATCCCCAATTACCCAGGTTTAAAACTAGTGAGACATTTGCACCTGAGATACCTGTTGACATAATCATATAACATGGAAAACAGGAAGACGCCACACAGATTGAAAAAAAAAATGAATTATTGCCCTGTCACATGATTGACTACACAGGATGATGAAAAACACTACAAGAAAACATCAATGGCATCAAAATAGTGCCCTTGCAATGAACATGATAAATTTGGCCATATGGTTTCACATTTTTCTTTAATTCCTGTTACTGTACTGTTGTGAGAAAAAAACCCTGTCATTCTTCGGTCTGATCTGGAGGATCTGGGAATACACTGGGAAATAACATCAAGTTTATTTGGGGGGTTGCTTAAGCAATCCCCTTTCTTACTGCAAAATCCAGTTCATTTGGTCACATGTTTGGAGATGGTGTTTGAACACAGGGTATTTGAAATCTTATTCTCTGTCACTGACAGCAGTTGCTAGTCCTGGCTCTCATCTTCCTCAAAAGTTGCATCGTCTTCCACAGGACAATCCTGGAAAGGGGACAGTGTTCAAAACAATAGAAAGTAGAGAAGAGCTTCTTACACTCCAAGAAGTCGTGTTTTCAAGTGTCAGTGCTGGGACCTGAGTACTTATCAAAAAAATGTTTAATGACAGTTTCACAGCTTAGTTTCATGACAAAATTAGGTGTTTCTTACTAGAGAGATTTATTTTCTCGTTAGTTATTTTCCTGTGGCAGGGAACAAGACCATATCTCTGTGTATTGCATACAAAGCTGCCTGCACCTGTGCACGTCTGGCACATCTGACCAACATGACCAAAACATGAATTTCAAAGGCAAATGCTGCTCTATATTGTTAAAAAGGTTATCACAAAAGTGACTGTATATTGAATTTGTTCAATGTGTGTGTTCCAGGATTCATTTAATAATGTAAGAAACTCACATAATTAAAGAAACTTCCAAGATACTCACACTTTCTTTACCTTTGTATACTTGCTGAAAACTTCATCTGGGAAAAAAATGGATCTGGTTGTGTGTGAGTGACCTAAAGGCAGTTGGTACCTCATTTTAAAATTAGGTCTTAACTAGTAAGTGTTGCAAGAGTCAAAAATCAGACTTTACAGCTGAGTGAGGTGACACAGGATCAGAGACAGGAAAGGACTTGGGGCACATTTGGTTTACATTGTGCCAGGTGCAGTACGTTGGGTGACTCACCTTGCCTGTGAAGTCTGGGTAACCTCAGCTTCTTTGTCATCTGTCCTTATTGTTTAAATTCTGAGATGAAGTTTGAGTGGCCTCCTGGGACTGGGAGATACTGGGAAATGACAGGCATCTGTTTGATCCATTTGGGAAGTAAAAGTACTCAACTATTTTGAACAAACTAGCTGAAGGCCAGGGAACTTCATTGCTGGGTTTTAAGACTGACATCTTTTAACTATTTTCCTTTGGTGAGCCAGACAGGTCTTCAAGAATTTGTCACACTAACAAGTATTCAGCCATACATAAATTTTGATATCTTTTAGGACTGAACTGACAAAATTAAATAGACCTGACAGTCATCATTAAGAATCAATAATCCTGAAATTCCTGATTTGGTAGCTTCAGCAATATTGGGTGGGTGCTCATTACCCTACTCCTGGCTGCACAACTGGTCATCTTCTGTGAGTGGCCTGGGGCTGTCAGGCTTTAAGCAGTAGGAATGACAAACCCCAGGAGCATGCAGCTCACCTAATTGCAAACATCTACACTTCAAAAGGCACATCTCACACCCCAAGCTTTCTTTGGAGGAGAGACATAAACGCATTCTGTGTGCAATCCTTATGAGCTGTTTTGGTTGGTTGTTTTACCCTGCTGACATATATATTTTATCAGATGAATTCCACACTGAAGTTAGCTTTGCAGCAAAATGCTCACAGCATTTACTACATACTAGTAAATCACCTAATAAATATCTATAGTAGCTCAACCTTTTCTGCAGTCACGAAATGCAGAGTGTCTTTAGGTGTCTCTTTGCTTGTAAAACAGCTTTAGGCTAGAGACCAAAGGGAACTCTACTGGCAGGAGGGTTACAGTACTTGAAACAAGTAGAACTGAACAAGCAGTTCTGTTTCCGTGCAGCTACAACCTTCTGGGTGTTGGTGGAGACCTGGAAAAAGGTATTCTTGAGGGTATGTCTTACACGTGACTGACCAAGTTTGTCTGATCACATGGAGAGTCATTTCGGGAGCTCTTTTTAGAAAGGGATTGGACACCTAGATGCAACACCCCCAAATTACCTTGGTAAGATTCTTTCATCAGGAAGGCTATAAAACACTGATGCTGTGCTTCCTAGGGCTGCAGTGATTTACATTTATGGAAAGAAAATGTAAGTAGTACTTAAATCAAGTTTAATACCCTACTGTCCATATGCTACAATATGGGTAACTGAAACTAAGCAGGTATTTGACGTACATATAAATTTATATATGTGTACAAATCACAGAATCATAGGATATTCTGAGTTGGAAGGGACTTGCAGAGAGGGATAAGGTCCAATTCATCATCAAGTCCAACTCTTAAGCAAATAGCCCACACTGGTGTTGAGCCTGCAATCCTGGCATTATTAGCCCTGTGCTCTGACCTCTGAGCTCATAACGAGAACATCTGAGAAACTGCCGACAGAACAATTTCCATCAGAGAATGCAGATGTGTTTAAGTCATTCCACTTCTCTGAGAAATTGGATGCTTTGATTTCAGTGCAGACCAGAGGGAAGACGGCATCTAAACTTGCCTCTTGCTTGCCAAGACACTTTCCTTGCTTTCTCGGATTTAAGGGAAGGGCTTTTGAGGGGCCCCAGCCTGGCAGCCCATCTGAAGAGCTGTCCCAGTGCTGTAATAACTTGACTGAGCTGAGGGTTTTGGGTTTATGAATCCTAATAAATAAGTGGGAAGAAATATTTTAGAAGGGATCAACATGAAACATTTCAAGATATTTTTTTTAAAAACATTTCATAGAGAATTCTTTCTTTTTTCTTTTGCTCCGGGGTGCTGTAAAAACAACACCCACATTCCAAAAGTTTCCAGGAATGTAATTACCATTTTCCTGCAATTTTATAAAGCCTGCAACCTGGTACTAACAACTGAGTTCTCCACTGCATTACTCTGCTACACTCTGATATGCATGTAAAAAGCTGTGGAAAAGTAAAGAAGTTCCAAGAGTGCATCTAAAATTCCAGATATTTCTATAATTTTAGTAAATATATGTACCCAGTGAAGATCCTTAGAAGCATAAAATAGTTTAAGGGTGTTAATAAGGACATCAGGATTAAGTTGGAATTCTGATAAATCACAATAATTAGGCTTTCCCTGAACCATATCAAAGACATATCCACTTTATTTCCTGTAAAAACTAGCAATGCTTTTCAGTGGAAAATCATCTATTGGATTTTCATGAAAACCAGAATATGGATGCTGACTTGTCTGTGGGATACCTGTGTTTTCTTATGCAGGATTCAAATTTTTTATTGTCTTTTCTGCTGATGGTCACTAGCAATTATAAGACCAAATTAAGAAATCTCACGTAAATTGACTCTCAGAAGTCTCCTAGACTATAAGCAAGGCAGTGAGATAGACAAATAGAGAAATCTAATGTTGATGCAAAATACTATTAGGAGATGAGTTTATAAAAAGAACATAAAATAGAATGATTCATGTAGTCAAGAATCTCTTACTGTGTATATTGTATATCATGGAGAGTTATAAATTGTTTATAGTGAAAATCTCTGCATGATAATGGAAAGGTTCTAGGACAAGACTAAAAGTCAAAAAGTGACAGTAAAAACTGGAAAGTTTGCATCAATTTCAGTAAATGAATATGTTTGGTGATCTCAGATTTCAGGCAAAACCATAGAAGATGATGAGAACAGACCATGACTGAGCCAGATAAATGTAGAGCCAATTGTATAAGTTGGTATTTGACAGAAAGTAAGGGAATTTTTTTTTTTAAATGGATTGGTTGAAGGTAGGAATCTTTCTTATGTTTGGACACTATCAGTCTTTGAGGAATTCCTGCTGGGACACCAGAGTGCAGTGTGACACTTGATCTGTGGGTGAACTATAGACAGGAAAGGTGCAGTGTGGAAGGTTAGTGCCTTGGGAAAGCTGACCTGAAACAGAGACTGGACAGAGCTAGAGTACAAAGTAGGTATTTATTGAAAGGTCTCCAGGATCCACCTTGGGCAGGACAGGAACTTGACCAGGGCTACACCCAAAGTGGACTAAGAATGATCACAAAATGGCTGACCAGTCACAAGATCTTACGTTTTTGTAAGTTTTGGTCCATTTGCATTTTGGGGTTTAATTGTCCAATTACAGCTTTGGGTTGTGAGGTCTCATCGTTCTTGTTTTCTCTCTTTAGTCCACCATTGTTTATGCTTTTTGGGCCTAAAGTTGTCCTTGGTCCTCCTCAGGAAAAGGATTTGTTTTGTCTACTTACTCTGTGAAGAGACTTACTAGCATAATATGATGCTCAGAACTACACCTAAGCAGCACAGAATCTGAAAATATGAAAGCTAAAGCTTAAGGCATCAAAGTCATAAACACAAATGAGTGCATCCAAAGATAGAAACTAAGGAGTGAAGGTAAAGAAACAGGAAAGAGACACAGAAGGATGATTTGAAATACCCAGTACAATAAAAGGAAGTGAAAGTCATGTAAGAACTTCACTAGAAGGCGGACAGGGGGAGAAAATACAAAGCAGGAGATGGCAGTAAAATTGTCATTATCTGCTGACCCAACATGCTTCAGAGTCTCAGATGTCAAACATGATGTAGAGGGCATCATACTCCAAAGTAGGGATCCTTTACTAGCCAGCACTGGTCTCATTGATCTGACTTCCTCATTGCTGTTTGGATTGAGAGTCAGCATGGAGATCAATGAGACGCCAAGCACATACGTGCATATGCACACATAGCAGTGTATGTATACATCTAAGACACTTAAAATTATTGAAATCATCATAGAATATGAATTCTTCATCTCTACTGGTAGGAAGTCCTACTGAGCATACTTCATACATACATTCCCTGCTTGTGTGTGGGAATTCATGCATCCAGTCTAAAGGATTCAGCACACTGATATGCAGTGATTACCCACCGTCCACAGTAGAGGATAATATAACAGGTATTCTGTAGGGATGCCTCAGCTGGAGTTTATCTGAGGCATGCTTTTAGAGACTCTGTCAGGTTGTTTTTTTTGTTTGTTTGGTTGGGTTTTTTTGCATGATGTAATTTCCTCATTCATTAAAATAAAGAAAATATTTAGTTATGTTGAAATCCCCAGACTTGTCAGGCTTGTGTGTCAACTGCTGACTATCAGCGATAAGAGTGTACTAGCTGGAGAAGCACATCTCACAACCACATTTTGTTTCTTGTACTTAGCAGATGTTGGAATGCTCACCACAGTTCTCTTCATCTGCCCCATTCCCACAGTAATTTATGCTATCACAGTGAAATGCCCATGGGAGACATGTCGTATTATTTCTGCATGGAAAATAACCCCTTTGGCAGACACTTCCAGCAGAAACGTTTTCCATCAGCCAAGATTCTGAGAAAACATTGGAAGACATTTCCTCTATAGCTGATTAAGTTTCAAATTAGAAGGGTCTGATAAAACCACAAGCACCACATTTGAATACTTTATTTTTACCTTAAAATGCATTGTGTGTCACTATAATTCTGCCTTTTGCATTACAGTATCAGCCACAAGTGGCTTTCCATCACTGAAATTTAAGAAGAGATAGCTCAAAATTACTTTTTTTTTTTTTTTTTTTTTTTCTCTTTCCCATCATCTGCAGAGCACTGTGCTGGCCAGAATATCAATGCACTTTCCTGGTAGATTGAATCCTTGGAGATGTAAGCTTTAAGTAGCAGAACCCTGTGACATGGCTGAGGATGGACGGGGATGTGGTACCTGGGGAAAGTGTGAATCTCATGGCTGGGGGAAATAGAAGTCTCATGTGAAGAGAGAAATTCCAGCTGAAGCATGTGGAAAGCAACTTCCCATGCTGAAGGCAGCTGGGCAACTAGGAAGGGTTCACCTACACATCAGAGATGTACAACTACAGACAACAATTGTTGCATACAGTTACAGTAAAATATTTGAACAATTGGCAAGTCAAATCATAGTACAAATCTACAGAGTTTGACTCAGTTTCATGGCTTTCCTTTTTTGCATAGTGAAATTATATTTATAGTGTTATAAATCACTAATATAAACAAGATGTTCAAAGCAAGAAAATAGCTTTTATTTCCTCTTTTGGTGCACATCACGGATGACCAGCTTTCTGTAGAACATTTGCAGAAAATCTGCTCTATTGTTTCATTACATGTATGGAGCATATGTTCATTTGTAAAACACTTCTTCCCTTTCAAAAAGATTACAGGAAACAAGAAAAAACAATGAAAGAATGCTAAATCTGGAATAAAAAACAAACCAGACAAAACAGGAAAGTTCTTTGTATCATACAGAGCTGATTCTATTTTTACTTGTTAGCCATGTCTTTCAAAAGAGAAGTTCAAATTTGAAAAAGTAAATTTTATTCTAATCTTAGTTGAAGAGGTAGAAATGTCTGTCTATGAACTCAGCTTGCAAAGACAGACATTCTAACTGTAGACACTTGAGATTCCTCTGGAATATAGACCAGATTAAAATGAAACATATGGGATAAAATTATGAAAAGGAATGACGGAAACAAAATGAAGTGATCTGGTTCCTAAGACATCAATGGGCAGAATCAACAAGGATGGAAAGAACAAAAATTCAGCTAAATGGTGTTCTTTGAAAAGTAAGTTTTAGTCTTATCTAAATATGTCCTCATAATACTGCTCGATGCAAAGAATTGTATTTGAGAAACATAGCTGATGCCTAGCCCAGGCTTGAGTTCCATATTCAATTTTTTGGATGCTTCAAGATACTCTTTGCCTTGTAAGTGAGATTTTTTCTAAAAATCTCTTGCTACAAAACTTGAAGATGGATGATGACATTGAGACTAGCTGTTCTGAAGGCTTTTGTAGGGATCCACTATGTGGACAGAAATAGGTAGTTTGGACTGGTTAAACTATAGATCTTTGTATGTCAGTATTTTAACAATTAGGCTCTGAGAGTTTGCTGTTCTCATTGAAGTCCGTATGGTAGTGCTGCTATTTTTAGTTCTAATGCATTTTTTTCATGTATTGAATCTTGCACAAAGGTTGGACTAGAAAAAGCTTTCTCTCTGTATTCGTTCAAAGACAGAAAAAGCCTTTTTAAAAAGTACATGTATATGTTCAGTGTAGCCTGACAGTCCCTTTTAAAGAGCTGAGTGCATCCATGACCTCCTGAGAGAAGCAAAGCTGCAACAGAATGTATGTGGTGCAGCAGAACTCAAATTGAACCCTGAATCTCTCTTCCCTCTCAGCATTCAGTTAATTGCCCTGGCAGACAAGAAACCCACTATTATTCAAACAGAGAGGTCTTGCTCTTTTAGTTTTTCTCTTTGAGTCTCTAAATTAATTTTAACTTGTCTTAATTTGTTTATTTCTCAAGCACAGTGCATTTACTGCTCTGAAGGCTGCACCTGTTCCTGACACACTTTCCAGTAACCCTGACACACTTTCCAGTAATGCTGACACACAAACAACAGTGTCATCTGCTCGGTATCCACATCCATTCTCATCAATGCCTGCAGTATTATGTGGTGCAGGTCCACAAGACTCGTGATTTACTACTTCATGAACAGCACTTTGGCTGATGAATAGATACAGATAAAGCAAAAGCTTCTCTCTCAAAGCAATACTGCCCTAAAGGCAGTCCTTTCTTCACCCTGTGATAAAATTCAGTCTTCAGATTTCTGCCTATGATGAAGTTGTGCCTTCTCTACTTACCACCACATTTTCCCTATTTCTCACAATAAATTTCTGAAGGGCAAAAATCAACCAAACCATTGCATGCATTAAATTCATGCAACATGTGCACAGCTCTCAAGCGTGTCATCTTTATTAGTGCTTTAAAGAAAAAGGTCTATAAACTGATTGCAAATATGGTAGTACAAACAAGGAACGTTGGCTCCTTTAGTGACTGTAGTTGTAAGAACAGTTTTGTTTAAAGCAGAAAAACTGAAAAATTCTCTGCAAATATCCAATTTGTGCAAAAGCTCTCCATTGCAGTAAGACAGATCCGGAGATTTCAGCAGTGGTTAAAATTGGTTTATTGAAAGCCTCTAGTTAAATCAATGCTGCTTGAAGCCATTGTAACACGTAATTGCGGCACATTTCAGATGATAACAGAAGATCTTTTGATCCTATTATTACTGCTTTCAGGTAACTGTGAGACAGTTTGCTTACTTAGCTTCAAAATCACTGAAGTAATACTGACTGAGAGCTCAGTGAGAGCACAGCTGTTGTTCACTCATTACATAAGAAGGAAAAGATGAAAAGAAAGAAAACAACAAAAAACCAAGTCAAATGAATCATAAGCACTTAGAATTAGTAAAAAAAAAAAAAAAAAAAAAAAAAAAAAAAAAGAAAAAAAAAGAAAAAAAAAAGAAAGGAAAATGGAAAAAAAATCATTTTTGGATCCTGTTTCAATAAAGACACACACTAAAACATACCCAAAATAATTTGCCTGTGGAAAGATCTAAATTTTCCTAACCATTCCCCCCCCCCCCCCACGCCTCTTTTCTAACTGTGAAAAGACAGACTTGGTTTTTCCATGGAAAACCCCCAACTGAATAGATTCAGCTACAGGATGAAGATAAATTTGTTGAACTGCAAGAATTATTGTCATAAAATTTTGAAAATTCTGTGTGTTGTTGGCAAGAAACATATATGCCTGAATAGTAGAGCAGGATTAAAGCAACAGAGCAATTTAGATACCATCCAGTTTTGAAATTTATAAAATCTACAAAAAATGGCACTGTTGTAGGGTTTTTTCAGAAATATAAAATGTACTTGCTTTTGGGCTCCTGCATTTACTATGATGACGGGCTCTTTACCCACAGTGTTCCACAGGAAAACAACATCCCTGAATGCTCTTTTTGAAATAAATGGGTGGTTTACCAGCTTATTCTTTTCCCTGGTTAGAAAATGACTCACACTGTAATTCATACAAAGTAGTTGTACGACACTTAAATAGGATTGATTCTGTAACTTTTAATAGCTGGGGGATCTTTATTGTCATAGGTACTCCTATTAAGGACTGGACAGTAAATCCCTTCCTGACACTGAGAAGCAGCTACTCCAAAGAGGTCCTATGACATCTGTGAACAGTAGTTTGCCAAAAAGAAAAGCCTTAAAAGTCTGGATTTAAATATTTTAGCCATAAATTTGTTACTACGAGAATTTCTAGGCAGTGACACAAAGAGTCTGAAACTGCTATTAAAGATACCTTTTCTCTGAGCTACATCAGAGGATCCTTCAGGGCTTATCAAGGCAGACTGATAAGACTTGTTCAGATGTTGAAGTTACAGTCACAGTTAGACACAGTTTGTCCAATTACCATCAACTACAAAGTTACATCTCTGATATGAAGAACCTTCTTTCCACTCAGGAGGGTTCCAGTTTTGTTTCTCCAACACGCCCAGGGTGCTGTATAGTTACTTTTCACAGGTCTTGGCATGTGAGGATGTGAGGTTCATTCTGGGCAGAAGTGTTTGTGTCTCAACGGCCTGCTGGGGAGAGCTTTATTGGTGAATAAATGCGAAAGAAGGGCGCTGGTTCTGGCCAGCCAGTAGAGGGCAGTGAAACACCATCTTTTTATTCAGGCGCTGCTCATTCGCACCAAGGGCACTTTCTGAAGGTTAACCAGCCCTTCGGATACCAACAGGATTAATAATCAAGGGATGTCTTCCACTCTTTTGGAGTGGATTCACATATCTATTCTAGGAATTGTAGAGTACACACCTAGTGAAGCCTAAACAGCCTGTAATCAATACCCATTTTACGGTACAGATATTCTCTATGGAAACATGCTGCACATGCTGGTTTCCCAAACATAACTGCATCCTATGACATTCCTAAAGGTGCTATACTGAACAAGTTGATTTGTATACACATTTTAGAGTAGGAACTAAGTCAGGAGCTGATCAAGCTTTTCCTTTCTCTTCGTATTTCTGTACCACTTGGAACACAGTTATGTGAGGGCTGTGGGACTCATCCATGCAGGAAAAATCTCTCTGATTTTTCCTATCTCCTTCCCCATAGATTTCCCTTGTACCTGTGATTATTCGAGGCTTTTGAGCAGGAACTGGTTCTGCTCTGTCTTGGAGTGCCCAAATGTCATCTCAATTTCAAAACGCCTCTGGAGCAGTCTGAACTGGTCTGGTTTGGCTCAAGGGAACAGAGACCTTACAGTTAAACCAAGATAATTCATGACATAATTGGTTCAAGCCTTATTGTCAATTATTGATAGGCAGCATATGGAAAAAGAAATTTGGAAGAATGGTAAAGTGGATATTAATTTTTTTTCCTAACAGTTGAAAATAAATTAAGATATATTTAATGGTGTAGAAATAGGAAACAAAGCTAGATATGCTTTGTTAATAAATTACTTTCAACTTTTGTTTCTTCTAGTCAAAACTGTAGTAATGAAAGCAATATATTCATTTGTGTAATGAAAAAGTGAGTCATTACATTGTTTTTATTAACCACATTGTCTTAACCCAAATGTTGAAAACATAATTAAAATTTATGTTAAAAATAAAAACTTTACATGAATGGAATTTCAATAACAAAACACAATGAGTTTAACATAGCTATAAGTGAAATTCAGAATATTAAATCATGGCATATTTCACTACTTTGTAACAGGGTGTCTACAGAACAAATGAATACATTCCCTATTACTTATTTTCTGTCTCTAACAGGCTGGCAATTTTGAAAATTTCCTGATAGCAATATGCTTTCTTTTTCGGTATCTTTCTTGGATTATATTATAACCTGTCCTTGTGCATTTTTAGGAAAAAAAGGGGGAACTTTTCACAAGATGAGAAATTGCCATTCATGAGCTAATTACACTGAGAACCATTTATTCATGTCGTTGTAATGCTTCAGGAATTACTAAGAATGAGAAAAAAAATGTTTTTTATTGAAAAACAAGTTGTGCAGGAACTGGAAAGGCTCAGTCCTAGAAATTTTGTGTAAATGAAAAACTGTAGCTTCTACTTTTATATGATTATATGCAGTGTTTCAGTGGGAAAGAACTTTTCTCATAGAAGCAATATTTTAGGCAATATTTTCTGAGATTCACAGTGCTCTATCAAATGTTTAACTCTAATTTTATTGTTCCCATTCTGAAAGGATTTTCCTCACCAAAATACCAAAATCTTTGTTGCAGTAGAGAAGTACTTATGAAAACTCAATTGTTGAGCTAAATACCTATTTTTAAATCTAAAATGTAGGAAATGTGTTATGACACTAGTGTGAAGCTTGCTGTTTACAACAATGATTTATTATCAGTAGTTTTACTAAAAGCATCAGTTTATTCTGTATATATATGTACATACATGGATGAATTTGATATCATCAAAATTTACACTAACCTTGTTGGACAATTCTGTCATTTTATGATATCAAATTTCCTCATATGCTGTGAACTTTTTTTTCCCCATAAAATTATATGTTTTAAAATATTGTAAATGAGAATTCCTTGCTGATTCCTTACTTTAGATGAAATACCTTGATAATTCCTTAATGTAAGAAAAGCTGCTGACTGCATCCCAAAAGGTGGTCAGGTTTATAAAGAATTAAGAAAAAAAAGAATCTTACATTGGATTTCTAACAAAGGAACAAAATGGAGCAGAAATAGCATTGCTGACAGTCTGAAGTCAGTAAGATTAGAAGGCAATAAAATGTTTATGGCCATCGAGCAGTGCTCAGGGTCTGGTCACCTTTGTAGCTGCTCTTATAAAGAAATCTCCAGTTCAGGTTGGTGTGGCATTGAGCACGTTCACAGCCTGCTGCTTCCCACTTCTAAAGGAGAAATCTGTCACCCATTAGGTTGTTGACAAGTGTTTAAAGCATTTGAACAGTCCTGTCTGATTTTGGGATTACTACTTCTCTCATCTGAGAAAGAGTGTAAGAGATTTAATTTTACTGGATCTATGAATGATTTCTGACAAGGTAACTTTGCGTTATGGGAGAGATTGCTTTTATTAAATAGTATGTTACTTTGAAAGGGTGATGAAAATTTTGAGTTTGCTGTTTTTGTATTGCAACTTGGATTAAAAAGACATCAGTTTGATTTTTTTCAGATTTAATGCCATCTAAGTATAAATATCCAAATATTTAAATGTGTAATCAAACACTGCATGGAGTTGGCCTGCTGAAGTTGCTCAATTGTGTCCTAGAATGATTTCTGAAATGACAGTTTCTCAAAGAAAAATCATTACCCCATTTGTCCTAGTTATTATTCTGGAAAGTCAGTGTTTTTCTGCACCATGCTGTGGCATTCTTATATATATATCTCCCTCCCTTAATAAAATGCTTTTTTCCCCAAAAATGAGGATAACAAAGACATTCAGAAGGTCTTTAGCTACACCAAGATCTTCATCTGCATTGTCCTGAACTGGAAAAGCAGATGTGAAAATGGGACGAATTAAGGGTTCAGCTCAGGGTGTGAAGAACAGGAATCCAGTCCTTCAGTTGGGGTGCCAACAAAGATAGTGCTCTAGCCAGGGGGCCAGGCACAGTGTGACAGAAGTGAGCTCACCTGCAAGAGGGAACGAGCAAAAGCAAGATGCAGGTAGGACGCTGACGTAAAGGCAGAGTGTTTCCCAGGCAGGAGCTGGCTGATGAGCACCAGGCAGGGAACTCTTTGTGGTCAATGACATGTGATGTGCCCCCTAGAAGTGTAGGATAGCGCTTATGAAAGCGCTCAGGAGGATATAAGCAGTTGTTGAGGAAGAACCTTGCTAAAAAGGAAGGTAGGATGTCTGCTGCGGATGTCAAACATTTCATACTGAATTAATGAAGCAAACATGAGATCCCTTCCCAAATGTGAGGAAATAAACCTCCAATATGAGTTTTTTTAAAAAATTAAAATGGAAACAAATAACTTTCAGTCAGTCATCTAACATTTTGCCATCCATCTAGTGATTTTTCAGTGTTGCTTGATAGGGGCCACTGCTGTATCTCATCAGGTTATGAAGAATAGCTACATGTTTCTAATTCTGTTTATTGCCTGATTAAAACTGGCATCAGGAAAGTGACTGAACTGTCACAGGGAGAAATTTTTTCTATTCCTGCTTCAATCTTTTAAAAACAGGAAACAGATTCTCCTTTCATTGTCAACTGTCAAGTAGCTCCAAACAAGAAAAGCGTCTGTGATAAAGCAGGACTGCAGAGCTTGCAATAGTGTAGATGTGGACAGAATATTTTCTTGTACAGGGTTTCTGGGTTACCAGAGACAGTTAATTTTGGTCTCCTTTTTGATCCTTTACTCTGTTTTCTCATTGTGTTTTCTCACATAATATTGTTTGTGGTGTTCTTTAGATATGACTAGAACTGGTTCAAGGTTTGAAAGAGAAAATATCAAAAATGTTGCTTTGCAACTGGTGACTTTTGTTCTCAAATTTGTATCAGCTACACATTTATTCAACTTAACTCCCTGCAACACTTTCAACAAGCTAGCAGACTTGCAGGCAGTGCCTCATGATTTTTTACCCAGACAGCTCTAACCTCTCAGAAGAAAACATGTTTTACCTGTAGTTAAAATCCTATCTCTCAACAGTCACACAATGGAGTCTTTTTGAGGTAATGAGGGCACTATCAGGTCAGCACTCCTTGCAAAAGACATTCCAGAGTGCTGTCATCAGGTACTTTTCTTGCTCGGATAGTACAAGACTGGCCTGAGGCATTCTGTGACATTATGTTGTCTTCGGTGTCTTGTTTTACCATTTTAATAATTCTTTTCATGTGCAGGGAAGAGTGACTTGTTTTCATGTTTCACTATAGCCTGGTGAAACCTTAAAAATTGTTTGTTTGCTCCATTCAGCTGTAGCTGAATTTATATAATATGTATTGTTTGAAACACAAAATATAGAACTATTTTAAGTAAATGGGAAAGTAGAACAAAACTGTGCTGAAAGTGATAGATATATGGGTGCTTTCTGAGGAAAAAAAGTTCAATTTTCATTCATTGTTTTCAGGAGATTTGTGTGGAGAACACTTTTTTTTTTTTTTTTCTGAGATATCAAGAATACACTCAAAGAACTTCCTACCAGCCACAGACGGACAGATTACCAAGCAACTATTTCCATGAAAGCTAATACGAAAGTCTAGAGGAAACCTTTGTGACAGTCAACAAGAGAACAAGAAAACCCCCTGAATCCCTGAATGCCGAAGTAGGTAACTTCTTTGATTGTTTTTGTCTCTGAGGGTTTTGAAATCTCAGTTTCAAACCAGGTACTTAATGAAAATAATAAGAAAAACACTGAACTGGTTTTCCCCTCAGATAAAAATGAAAGTAACCGATTATAAAAGTGAGTTTGTTGCTTGGTCAAGATGCATGTTCTTTTTTGGTATATCCAAGCAAGCTGTAAGAGATATGATCACATTGTCATAGAAAACCAGAGTCTCTGATGAGATTGTTGCTGACTTACATGCTGCATTTTATCTTAATACAAATATTCCAGCCTGAACTGCTGCTTGACCCCTTACCTAGAATTCCCATGTGCAATGGACCCTGTAACTACAACTCCTGCAATTCCAAAGATCACCATCAGTGTTTGAAGTTGTGTTTTAGTGTATCCCTGTTTCAGGAATAATGCTGGAGACGTGTTCCTCCTGTCTTCTGCAGTTGTTGATTCCTTCCTTCCTGTGTTGCGGAATAAAGATTTTACAATTAGAAATTGTAAAGCAGGTATGTTTTATTCCAGCTGGGACACATAGGGGATATTTCCACCAAATATGTGTACACGGTTGAGACAGGTTTAAGGTATAAATACACTTTTATCCCACAAACCCACACCTCCCTGCCCACCCATTCCCCACCCATTCTCCTCCTCTTTGTGCTTCATATTATAATTACTCTTTCGTGGTGCTTATTAGTGTTTGTAATTCAACCTCCTGGTGGTCACGGGGCAGGGGTCTTCTGATGAAGTCAGAAGTCCTCCTCCATCTTTGAGCAGGTGCAGTGAAGGTTTGGCTAATTTCCAGGTCAGTTTGTCCTGGCCAAAACCAGAAGCCTGGTTCTTGCTGGTTTCTTAGTCAACTGGTTCTGCTTTATCGGGTCTTCACAATACCTAAATCCTGCTTTACTGAGATTTATCAATATACATCTCTATGGCCTTTACCTAGCAACTAAATTCATAAGTGTTCTGTTAATTACTTTTACCTAGCAAGTTACACTCCTATGTGTTATAGTACAAGTTGTTTCTCTACTTTGACAAGATTGCTAAATAAGCTGTGTGTATTTCTGTTTCTTCCTCCACCTGTTTATGCACATTATATGCTTCTAAAATTGTGAAATTTTATGAAATTTTCATAGGCGTATACATTTCCCATATCACTTCCTTCCTTCCTTCCTTCCTTCCTTCCTTCCTTCCTTCCTTCCTTCCTTCCTTCCTTCCTTCCTTCCTTCCTTCCTTCCTTCCTTCCTTCCTTCCTTCCTTCCTTCCTTCCTTCCTTCCCTCCCTCCCTCCCTCCCTCCCTCCCTGCCTCTGCAGCAGGTGTCTGGAGGCTGCAGTGCAGTGGCGCTCTCAGCTCAGCTGTGCCATGCTGGCCTCTGCCAGTGAAGCAGTGGGAGCCCCACAGCTTCACACTGCACATTGAGCTCTGCTGGGTGATGTGCAGAGTGACCTGCACTCAGCACAAAGGGAATTCTCTAGAATTCACGGACATGGCTGTGCACATATTGGTGCCTCACACCTGCCAGGAGCTCCCTGTCTGGGCTGAGGCTTTCAGGCCAGACAGGGCTGAGGAATGTGGGCAGCCAGAGCTGTTTGTCTGTCTGAGCTTTCCCTCCACTTCCTTCAGGGCAAGGCATCTCCTTGGATGGGGTCCTGTTTCAAGTAGGAGGTCCGACAGCTGCCGCCTCAGTGGGTTGCAGGGCATCAGCTGGATGAGACAGCTTGTTGTTGGGAGTGAAACACAAATGCCTGGCAAGCTCCTTTTAAACTTCTGGTTAATTAATCCAATCAAACTAAATTTGAACATTGGCCTTTTAATTGTCTGGCTTTAATGCATCTGTGTGTCTGAAGATGCACAAAATGCCATGGAAAAAGAGAGGCAGATGTACAAAGACTTTGTGATTTTCCCAACCTGGATTTTCAATATTAAATATAGACCTTTGCAACAATGTTTGTGACAGTCATATCCATAAAAATTCATCAGAATTGCAGGAAAATAGAGCTTGAAGAATTAGAGCTGTCACCTAGCCTGAAAGGAGGAATGAAAGCTTTTCGTGATGAATGATTCACATATCTGTTGTCAGCCTCTCCCATCCCTCCCCAGGAAGGTTGCAGAGCTGCTGCCTTGCACAAGTCCTTAAGCTGTTTTCCTGTGCCTGGCCGTGCAGCACGGGAGAGGTCTGGGCTGATGTTGCAGGTGACAGAGGCCACCATGCTCAAAATCATACTGTTAGCCTGTTTTGCCAAGGGACCTAAAGGTAGGGAGCAAAACTGTTAATTAATTTGAAATACTCAGAGGCAACCAGTAGATGTTGAATTTTTTAATTAGATGCTGTGTTACCAGGCTGCTAAATGAAGGTGAGGTTTTTCCTTAAGGCCAAACTGACCTCATGGTGAACTGTTGCCAGACAAACTGGTCTGGCCCCTCTTCTCCAGTTCCATAGTCACATCGCCTGTGCCATCCAGCCCTGGCACAGCACAGCTGCTCTCTGCAGGAGTAGCTTTCTTTTAAACTTTTAAAAATTTTTTTCATGAGCTCACTGCTCATCTGTCAGACCCCAGAGAAGCAAGAGAGTTGGTGGAAACATGAAGCCAGGAGCAGGTAGGGGTAGACAGGACCATTCCCATCAGAAATCACTGCAAGATCATTCTGTGCTGTGGAGATCAAGGTCTGTACCTTTCTTTTTTTTGGTGTATTATTCTGTGCAAAAGGCATGCAAGGAGTCAGAAGAAATCCACAAAGAATCAGAGAATAGGATGAACCCAGTGCTGCACTACTTACAGAAAATCAAAAACTACTGAGCTAACATCAGTTACAGTGAATTCCAACATAAATACAAGGAAAATAGTTTTCACTGCACAGGGAAAAGTGAACTTATATCCTTTGACTGAATTGCTTTGACAAAAGTTGCTCTTTTTTTTCCCTGCAATTGCTGTGTTCAGGTTAAAAGCATCCAATATGAACCACAGTAATGTTTTTCTAAATATTGTGCAAGCTATTTGATTTACTGCCAAGAAGGCATGTAATGAAAATTAAAAATAGAGTGATTATTTAAAAAAAACCAAACCCTCTCTGCATGCATTACTGCTGACATTTGTTGAAATAAGAAAATACATGAAAAAATATTTATATATTTTGTGGGTTACAGCAGGAAATAAAATAAAATCAGAACGACACATGGGGGAATATTTTTATGGAACATGGTAATAAGTGAAAACATTTGTGACATTAACCGCAAGATAAGAGATATTCAAAGAATTATTGAAGGATTTAACACAATAGAACCATATGCTTAGATTTAAAATGTAATTGTCCACAAATTTAACACATTTATATGTTTTAAAAATACCTTTCTCTGGAAGCTGCCCAAACTGCTGAGAAACTGCGTAGCTCACAAAGACACCAGACACTTTAAAATTAAAATAAAATATTGATATAAAATATTTTAAATTCTGTGGTAGTGACAGTAGTTTATTTTTAAGAATTAGAAAGAAAGTCTTGGGAACATGAATTTTCTTTGGTAGCAGCCCCTGGTGGGTAGGATTTTTTCAGTTAGAGGTTACCCCTGTCTGGAGTTTATGATTTACTTTTGGATTTGACTGCAGCAGCATAAGCTGGGTTTACTTAGTTTTTCTGGAATTTTAATAACAAGAGTGAGAAAATGAATAGATTCCTGAAAAAGCAGAATTAAAGATGAAACACTGCAAGAAGAAAACTGAGTTAACAATTAAAATTAAATAAATAGACTAAATTAATTACCAAATTAAAGTGACAGGTAATCAAGACAAGTAGTTGTAGTTGGCTCAGATGAGGTTTGTTTTATTTTGCTTTTAGATTTCAAATTCTTCTGCCTACATACCTACCTGGAACTCTAGCTAATATATTGTATTTATATCCCAGAAGAAGGATGTTGGTATGTGTTGATTATACAAATTTTACAGAATATAAGAATAGGTACTGGTCTTAGGTATTGGTCAAGGAAGCTTTTCTGGTTCTTTTCAAGGAAGCACAAATTTATGAGGCCCTTAAATGATAATGCTTTAACACTTATGCCAGAAATTATATAGTACAGGACTTAATATGTAAGTTGTGTCCTTTTGGAGTGAGATGCACCCGTAATTAATGCTTTATCTGAGTTTTATGGAAATTTGGACTCCTTCAGGTGACAATTCACAGCTTCTAATACATTGAGCTCACTAATTAGAACTCAAAATCAATGTGATTAGCACAAAACTTCTAAAAAGATTTGCAGGGAAGATTTCAACTCCTGAGCCTTCTAGTGTGTGGGTACCTTACTTCAGATGCATGATACTAAGTTTTGCTTCTCTGCATGTAGAAAATCAAAATGTACTTGGCAGGGAAAGGCAAGGAAGGAGAGAGAAGTATCAGGGACATGTATCCAATGCTTGGGTCTATCGGCTTGGGTGTTGTCATCACGGCCCATAATTTTGTGCTACAAGAGGCATTGGATAAAGTATATAAACAATCCAGACGGCAAAACAAAATGGTTCATTTGCTTTCAAATGAGCACGTAAATCACCTGTGTTTCAAGAGCTGTGTTCCTTCTACCCAAAAACTAGCAAAAAAATCCACCACTCTAACCCAAATAGAGGGTGCTCCACCCAGCGAAGTCTACTCCTCAAGCATTAAGATGAGAAAGAGAAGGTTCAAGAGGAGAGGTGACTGAAATTCCCCAAGAAGGAGGAAGGAAGTACTGTCTGAGACACAAAGGAGACTGGGAAGTGAGAAGGTAGGCACTGCACTTGCAGGGTGGGCAGTTGCTTACTGGGTAAGTGGGTTCATTGCACATTACATTCTTGTAACATTATTTTTATGTTCCCTTTTCTCAGTACCAGCTGAGTTACAATGAATGTAAGGAATAGTTATTTGTTTTGACATTAACTACCCTGAGACTGTGTATCTGACTTGAAAATAAGTAAATTTATAGATGAGATCTTTCAGTTCTTTGGAAGACCCAGGAGCCAAGTCTGAAAAGTTGGGTAGTTCATCAAGAATATCTTGTGTCAGACCTTTAGTCTGACTTTTAGAAACATAACTAACAAAGCTCAGCCCTGAACCCCTCACATGTAAATTTTCCTCTAGTCCTTCTCTTAATTTTTTCTTTACAGCTTAGGAAATGAATCCAGAAGGTGATTTGTAGCTGCTCTGTTTTGACTGAAGCAAGACATGTATGTTTCAGTGAAAAGGTTATCAGCAGGGGTTTTTTATATGATTTTGCAGGAAGAGCTGTCACAATTGCCTAGCTCCCAGCAAGTCTTCTGCTGTTTTCAAAGTTGTTGAACTTCAGAAAAGTGGTAATTTAAATCACTATATCTAAAATCCTCTGCTTGTCATTCCTTCCAGGAAAACACTTTCTCTATTCAAGTATCATTTTGTTTACCTAACTGCACAAGCTTTTGAAAAATATTTACCTAGCAAGCAAATCATTAAACATGACTTTTCTTTTAAGACTGGATTTGATGGCAGTTAAAAATTGTTCATTGGTGGACACTTAAATTCCTTTGGATGGGTTAGTTTGCCAGCCTAAATTCTCTTTGTAGCTTCATGTGTGTTCATGTAAAGAAAATATTGCACTTTCTGCTTACATTAAAAATCTCAAAAATTTCATGATTTCTTTCTCCTGCATTCTGAACTTGTGCAGTAATTTGATTAACTGCTGTAAGTCTGGTGTCACTTTGGAGTGCTTTCCTTGTTGGCTTAAGGATGCCACATCATACTCATTAAAGTTAAAAAGTCTACTCATTTCCTTTTTATATCTAACCTCAGTCAGCTTTTACAAAGAAATCCCTCATTGTGCATCTCAAAATATATTAAAATGGTTAAAAGATGGTCTCAAAAGCTTCCAAGTAACAACCCAAATAGACAAAGAAAGGCTGCCAAAGTGATGCAACATTAAGAGTCTTTTTTGTCCTTCAGAAATTACTCAAAGAAAATTGCCGGTACAATGATTTGCAGCACTTTTATGGGAGATTATTCATGGTGCAGTAGGACAACAAACACATGCAACCATTTTCAGTATAGACTCTGTATGTCATGCTTCTTGTAGTAAAGAGGATGATAAAAATAACAGCAGAAAATGAAAAAGATTACCTTTGGCAGACAAAAGTGAAACCCTGAAGTGTATTTATTTATGGCAGCAAAGTCTGGAGGTGAAGGAACTCCCCGCTTTTTAGTATCTCTATTTTACTTCTTGCCCCACCCTTGCTCCTTGGTGGAACAAAATCTGCCTTCTGCTGTTAGACAAAAAAAAGCACACTGTTTAAAAAAAATGCTAGGCTATTGCGTGGGGGTTTTGTGTTTAAACACTTCCCTTGGTCTGCAGTGGTGCAGCTGTCAGCTGTTCTTCTGGTCTCCTGGTTTTGTTTTATGAAGAGGTTCACTCACTTTATTCAAGAGCTAGCTGGCCTATAGAAAAAAGTACACAGAATAACACACTGAATCATTTAAATGCTGAAAGCACACTGAGCCACTGGGAGGAGAATATATTACCTTTCCAAGAGAAGTCCAGGATCAAATCCAGTTTCCTCTGCAGGACTGGGGGCCATGCAGCCGAAACATTTTCTTCAAAATTTCTGCTTCAATTAGTAAATGCCCACCAAGTTCCTGCAATCAGTATCTGTTTCCTGCCAGCCTATCTGTGTGTCAGGTCTCATGGAGCTTGTGTGGGAGCAGACTGCAAGAGGCTTCCAGTACTCCTGGAGGCACCATGCTTAGCTCAAGCCTCCAGCCTGGGTTTTTCTCACAGTACCTCAGACTGAATTCCTGGCTGTACTTCCAGAATATTCTGGAAATTCCTGTTACTTGAATGCGTCAATTGCACTAGAAATATCAACACATATGTTTTGAGTTCTTTAATGATTGCAGGCATGTGGGTGACTGTGTGGTTCTGTGACTCCATAGCCAAACTTAAGAGACTGAGAAACATGAATCAATATAATTGCCATCCTAGTTAAGTTTTATTTAGTCTTTCTTCCCGAACATATGGTCAAAATTACTGGAAAAGAAGATTTTAAAATTTGTTAGGAGAAATAATGAAAAGCTTCTTGGAGGAATCTAAGTGGCTTAGTGTAAAACAGGAGATTCTTACAGATAATATCTAAGTTAATGTTTGACACTATAGCATTTTTAGAGCCAGTGTGAGCTTGTGTGGTCAAGAATTTTTCATACCTTTTCCATAAAAATATGTTCTAAACTGTTATTTTCTTCCTCAGTTGGCTCATATACTTAGGATGACTCTCAATTCAGTTCATTGCAGTTCACCTTTAGATCCCAAAGCTGCATTGTTTGACCAGTATTCTCATAAAAGAGAGAGAAAAGAAAGAGGAATACACTGTGATTTATCAGGGACATCAAAATATAGCACATTTTGTGCATATAATGTCAGACTAGACATTCTATCAAGCTGTCCACAATGCCTTTAGCGTGATCTCTACATTTCAAGAATCCTGAAAGAAAAATTGACTCATTTCCCAGTATAAAGTTATCTTACATCCAAAGTGGTGTTGCGCTGGAGGAATATGACGTGCTCATTAAATAAGTGACAAGTAATAAAATTGTTTTCTAAAAAGGTACCTAAGTCTAAATGCAGAAGAGAAAGCTACCACACATCTCACTACACCAATTGTTACTTTGCACATGACCCACAGCACGACATATATGCACCTTGTGTATAAATGCCCATCCAGGGAAATGTGAAGGTAAGCCTTAATCCATGATTATAAAGTTTTAACAAACAAAATATGGTTATCAAGCACCCAGCAGTCGAGGAAGCATGAATCTCTCATGGCAGAGATAAATGACTAGGGATGGCAAGAAGAAAGAGAGAGGGAGGAGAGAAACTTCAGCAATCACTGTAAAACAGTAACATGTGCTTGTAGCCTTTAGGATCAACTAAGACCTCATTCTACAAATGCCAGAACTACTGTGAAAGTGCTCTGGCTTTGGAAATTGAGGACAGAGATGTTCGAAATACTAATAAAAATATTCTCCTTGTTTAAACCGAGCCAGTGGAATTATGTTGGCAGAATTAAATAGCCCCTTATTAGAAATAGATTCACCTTTTAAATAGGCAAAAAACATTTTCATGCTGAATGTGTAAACTAGGTCAGCTCTCCTTTAAATTCTGTATTGCTGAGAAAAGGACGCCAAAGGGAATGAGATTTATCACTAGATCCATCTGGCAGATCATAGCAAAAAGCTAGTGTTTTAATTACCATTGCTTTTTCAAATCATAAAAATCACAGAAATGTGTAGTAAAAGGGGCCTAAAATGAATCTTTTGTATGCTCCAGTAATCAAGTAAGATTACATCGCTTCGGAGAGATACTTGGCTGAATCACAGTCATCCAGAACTGGGGATTTTACTGTCTTTCTTAAAGCCTGTTAAAGCCTTTTAGCACTTTCTTCTATGTTAGTGCTAAAAAAATAAGGTTTTCTCTCACATCTGTCTGATACCTCCATTTCTGAAAATTAAGCTAATTATTTTTCTCTTCTATCTTTAGTAGACATGGAGAACAGCCACAATACTCCTTTACTACTGCAATCTATAAAAAAAAAAAATCTTTTACTCAATTATTTTCTAAGCTACTTGAACCCATTTATTTGTACTTTTTAATAGACCATAGTGCCAACAACCTCTCCAGCTGAGTAACCTTCTGTAACCTGCCTGACACACCTTTGACAGATTCCCCACAGTCAATGAAGACCCTTTATAATAGCCAAAATGGTTTATTTGCAGACCTGTTCTACCTTTGAGTATTGGAGTGTTCCAGAGGCAGGATCAGAGAGGCTGGGGGTGGACAGAGGCAATGATGCTCCATCGCTGCCTTTCCTAGCCTCAGTCTGCCCCTGCACACCCAGCTCTGGGAGCTGATTTCAGCTGAGGGTCACATGAATGAAGGGCAAGGACTTCTCCCCTCTCATCTGTCCTGAGGCTGCACAGTGTCCTGAGGGAAGGGGAAAGAAGAATGAGGGAAAATTAGGTGGCCTTGAGAATTTGCAGGTGTTTCAAAGTCTGGCTGAACTGAACAGGGCAAGATTCTTCTATCACAGCTCTTACAGTTTTGATCAGGATGGAAATTGGTGTCACATATATCAGAGTTCAAGTGATTGCCTTGGTCACATTCAGAGGTGACAACTCAGAAGTTTAAGTTCTGTGTCCTAGGTGCTAATTTTTATAAAGAATATTAAGAAATTGGTATTTAAGCCACCTCAAACTTTTCCCTCCTGATGGCATCCTACTAGGTACCTTCAACTTTTCTGGTATTCAGTGTTCAGGCTGAAATTTTATATCTTTTTTTTTTCTGTGAAGGTTCTGCTGCTTTAGCTGAGCCAAAATTATTCTGTTTCTAATGATACATAATACAATATAGGCAGAAAAAAAATACCTCTTCAACCATGAAAAGCAAATATGTGATTGCCATTACAAAACTTTAATATTACTGGCTAAACAAAAGGAATGAGGTTCACCCTACTTGTTATTTTGGGTTAATATTATTCCATTTGACAAGACTGTGAAGATTGAAAGACATTTTTTCATTTGCACACACTTAAGAATTGTTTCTCTTCCTGTTGTTACTCCTTCTAATCTTTTGTCAGTGTTTTATCTTCTTTGAAAAAAGTGTTTCGGTGGACAAAGATATTGAAGGAAAGAGGCTGAGTGACTGGATATCCACAAGCAGATCTCGTAAGGTTTTCCTAGAGGCTGGAGCATGGAGCTTCTCCACAGCATCCCCTTTTCCTCTGCAGCTGGAAGAGGACTCAACTGGGAGAAGGCAGCATGTGAAGGCCTGTGTGGTACCTCCTGAGCTTTTCAGGCAAACAACTAATCCAGCAGGGTGAAGGGATGCCTTCTAGAAAAGAGGGAGAAATTATAATTTTTTCTTTCTTTCTTTCTTGGGCATATGTGCTGCAGAACTTCTTAAAATACATTTTAAATCTCTGTGTGTGTTTGAACTGCTTGCACAATGAAATTAGATAGGGTCTTTTGATGTTGCTATAAAATACTAATCTTTCATCATTGTAGTTTACTTTAAAACCTACCTTTCTTACATGACTCATTCATTTCAGTGTTCACTGGAGAAGGGTTTTTTTTAGTAAATGGAGCAAAAGTAGATAATGTTTTTGTATCACAGATTTAGAAAGATAGGAGAGGTAGTTATGGATGGGAATCTTGTACCTACTTAGGGGAATAATACAATGTTCTGTCCTATGACAGTATTTTACCTTATTATTTTGAAGAACTGTCTTTAGTGTGTTTTGTGAAATGCTTTGAGATCTCAGAGGGAAGTCTGAGGTTAGAACTCAGCCTCAAAAGATGCTGAAAATGCTCTGGCCAGTAAAGCACTTAAACAGGTATTTAACTCAAAATGCACAGGAATACCCTGGGGCATAAATATCTTAAAGCTAAGATACATACTTCTCTGCTTTGTTGGATGAAAACCACAGCTCTCAAATCCTTGCAGAACTGAGCCCTTGTGCTTTTTGTTTTTATAGACCATTTTTTTACAGAATTTCACAAATCTAAGTATTTCCCTCAGCTCAAATACAGTGCTAGAAAATATTTCCAAGGCTGTACTGCCTGATCCTGAGACATTTGAGGCAAGTAGAGGCCTTATTTTGATAAGAATAAGATCAAATCTTCATGGTTTGGTAGATTCCTGTGGAAATTCCGTTCATCTATCAGAGAGATAATAAATGTACTGAAACTGAACAGTAAATTATTGGAGTCTGTGTCCTAAAATTTTACACAAATAACAATTCTTGTTGCTTACAAAAAGCATCCAAAATGCCTGGATTCATTTCATAAAGCAAGTCAGAGGAAAACACTTCCCTCGAGGTATTTCCCACCTGTCTGCATGGCAATGCATCAGGGAAGCACCACGTGTAAGCAAGGCTGTGAGAAGGGAAGGGGAAGATGAGCTGGGAATGCACCCACACCTTAGGGGCAGAGCATGAGCCCTGCAGAAACACTTAGACCAAACAGCCTCTCTCACTGCAGAAAGAATGAATTAACAGCCTGCCACTTTGGATGAAAGAGTTTGCCTTCCTTTCTCACTACTTCTCAAAGATGAGAAGGTAGATAGTATCATAAAAGGCAATAGTTACAACAGGCAATTAAAAAGTAAGGAGAAAGGCAAACTTAGGAGGCACAACAGAATCAGCCTATGGATTTCTTGCTCATCTTAGAAAAGCAGAAATGAGAAAACCGAGAAAGTATTCTCTGGTAGGTTTTCCTACACGGCTGTGACCAGAGTTCGAGAAATGCCATACAGAATGCCAGAGATGTCTTGGTAAATCAAATCAGCACTGTTATAGCAAAGTCTGAGGGTTTATTTTTAGCACAATGTTAACTACTGTAACTACCTGGATGTACTGTGAGAACCTGTCACTGAACTTCTCAGCCATATCATCAGTACTTAGCCAACAGTTATATTGGACAGTGTTCATGAACTCCTAGTCCACCTTTTACAAGCATTCGGGGTTTTTTTGGTTGAGGGTTGATTCATTTTTTTTTTTTGATTTTTAAAATCCTTTTCCTTTGTAAGTTCAATGTATGGAAAACTACTGGTCTTCTTTCCTGGTAATGGTTGTTTCTGTCCTACAAAATAAAACCTAAAGAACCACAGGCAAGATCAGAATCACAAAACATGAACAACTGAGAACAAGCTGAGTCAAAAGAACAGAAAATATACAAACAGTGTATAAGATGTAATTTAACATAAGAAAAAAGTAGCAAGAAACTAAGTGTACATTAAATATTAAAAAATCCTATTTTTATCAAAATCTCTTAAAGGAGCAACAGACTAAGTTTCTCCTAAACCCTACTATTCTCAGCATAGTGCAGTACTCAAAGGAAATGGAGGTTAACCATGATAAGATTTTGTTTTCCTAAAGTGCATAACTCCACAACAGGGTAATTGTTACAAATAGTTTAGGTAGTATTTATTTACAGCATTCAAAATTATAACAATATTCTACTGCAAAATGAACCAGAACATGCTTCCTGAATAGACATACCTGTCACAGATTCTGTTTTATGTCATAGAGACAATGGCACAGTGACTGCTGCAGCCGCTGTATTCTCTGTATTTCTTTTGTATTAGGTCCTAAAATTCTGGAAGATGGATTTTTTTTTTTTTATATAAAATACACAAAGCAATGATACAATTTCTTAAATTTTTTCAGCTCCTAACTTCTTCTTTAAAACCTAGTCCATAGTTTGCTGGTTTATGTTTTTAATATATTTTAGGTTTTGCTTTACTCCTCTTTATAAATTCATACAGTACCCCTCTGTACACATATCCTCTTTGAAGTTCAAAGAAAACTATTAGCACTTAAAAGAGCTTTGAATCTATCAAACCTGAAATTTAAGTCTGTGTGAAAAGTCCTTCTGAAGGCAACTGTCAGGAGATAGAAAAGAGAAGAAACATGTACATTTTAAAATCAATTCACAGTAAGTAAATCATTAACTGTACCATTTTAATATAAGAAGCTGCATTTTTTTTCTCTCTTCTTAGTTATTTTGAAGTTTGTTTCTATCATTAGAAATATTTTAATATATATATTTTTAAGTGACTATGAGTAAACTGCATACTTTCTCTCCTGGACATCCATGAAACAAATTACTTTATTCTATTTGTGGTTTTTCTGTTTTGCATGGCTTTGAACACAAGAATGTGCTGCATTTTATACCAATTAGATTTTCCGCAAATTTCCATGATAACAAGTAATCAGTATTTCGCTTTTGCCAACAGAATCCATCAATGGGCAACTGCCAGGAGCAAGGCAAGTATGATAAATTACTGCAGCAATCAATACCATTATGATTCATTGCACAAAAGGTCTCATATTGCCCCTGTTGTTTCATTATTTTGTGAAGCATTTGCTCTGTGCTATGGACCAGATCCCGATCACAATTACATCATTAACAAATCTTTTGCTAGTTTAGGGGATTTTACACCCTCTCTTTAATGAGACAAATATGAATGATTGCAGATTAATTTAACAACAAACACCAGATCTTCTTCCGAACTCCCACTGGTTTTCTCTTCTCTGGGAGCACAGGTTGCAGCAATGCCTGGGAGATCTGAGCCACCCAGAGGGAGCTACTGATGGGGGAGGCTGCTGTGCAAAACTTGGGCTGCAGAGGTGGTGACACCATTCTCCTGGGGCAGGGACAGTCAGCAGACCTGCCTGAGAAAGGTGTGCCCACTTCCTGCTGCAGCTGCCTGGGCTGGAGGACGTGGTGAGAGGGCTGCATAATGCCAGGGAGACTGAGAAGGAGTTGGTTAGCTGGGCCCAAGTACAGCCTCGGTCAAACAGCCTCAAACTCCCCCATCAGCACACACAGAAGGGAGGGAGGGAAAGAAGAGCGGAAGATTGCAACAGCGACAACGTGCAAGAGGAAGAGGGTTCCCCAAAAGCCTGACGTGCCCTTTCAGAACCACCTCACTGCCTTGCAGGCTGAAAAGGGAAGATTTATCGCGTCAGGAGAGTGGGGACCTACAAGAGAGACCTTTCTTCAAGGATGGGTTGTGATAGGACAAAGGGGAATGGCTTTAAACTGAAAGAGGGCAGGTTTAGATTAGATACTAGGAAGAAATACTGTATTGTCAGGGTGGTGAGGCACTGGAACACATTGCCCAGAGACGTTGTGGATCAAAAAGTGTTCAAGGCCAGATTGGATGGGGCTTTGAGTAACCAGGTCTGGTGGAAGATGTTGCTGCCCTTTGGAGGGGTGTTGGAACTAGATAATCTTTAAGGTTCCTTCCAACCTGAGTCATCATATGATCCTATGAGTCTATGTAGTATTTTATTTTTGGTCTGAGTTTCAAAAAAAATTAAGTTTTTACTCCTAACAATCCTCCTTGTAAAGATGTATGCCTGTCACGGTGCCTTGCAGTGAAAGGCACCAGGTAGCAAGTGACAATCCTACACCCAGACTTGTGGGGATTGCAGAATTCCTGTGGTTTTACTAGACAATTTGACTAAAAAGTGCAAGTGAGAGTGTGAAGTGAAAAAAAAAGAGGGCATAATAAAGTGAGATTTCCTATGTGTAGATCATAAAGTCCAAAGGAAGATAACTGTGACTTATCTGGCTGGGGGAACTGGACTTTTCAGTTCTACTTCTTCTGGGACTAAATCTTGCCTGTTTATAATCAGCCTCAGGTAACTGTGGAAGTAAAACCATGAATGCATTGAAAGGTAATACAGATTTATAACAGTATAATAATTCTTTTGTTTAAAACAGAGATTCATTCTCTCTTTTGTGTGTCAGAAATACAACATAACCTCCCCTTTACAATATTAATACTTTTTTGAGAGCCGAATGAATTTCTGAGATTTTACAATTCAATCTCCTAGATACTTTAGGAATTAAAATTAATGGAAACTGAACCCTCTAAGAAATTTAGCATGTGTCAGACTTTATTCCTACCCCAAACGAGCTAGGCAATGGAATAGCACAGATGAATATCTTTCCTATATGGTTAGGCTTATTGAGAAACAGTGCATATGCCAAGTAGGATGAAATTTTATAATTAATTATGTATAGACTGAATTATATATTTATATATTTATTATAATTATTTCATGAACATATAATGGAAAGCTGAATCAATGCAGAAATAGGACTACAAGCACAGAATTTTGAAATACCTGAGGCAGGCATGAAAATTTACACATGCAGTAGGTCACGTGGATTTTCCTGACAGAAGTATCTACAGAAAGATTAATCTTTCTGATGGAAAATTTCAATGAGCTCCCATTTTCCTAAAGAAAAGTTGCATACCCAAAATACAGACATGCACAATTGATATGTCCTTAGCAGTACTTGATTGTACTTCAAAACTATATTATTTTAATAATCTTTAGATTTATTAAAAAGAAATACCTCACTGAAATTTAGCCAACGCAACTCTTTTTGAGGGCAGGCTCATAAATGATCCAAACAGTCAGAAGGCCACTGAAATCCAAATAAAAAGGGATTAAGTTTAAAGATATGCAAAATTTGATTTTGAGGTTTTGGTTCAAGCCCACATCTAAATTAAATGACAATTCTTATGGTTAAACACTGATTTATAAACCTTTTAAATGTTTCTTTTTAAAGCTGTTTAACTTGTACTGTGACTCAAAATCACTTCAGTCTCAAAAGCACCTAATTTAAAATGCAAGTTTAAGAACTATTGATACAAATTGATGTCTTTTGCAACCAATTAGGTACTTTTCCAGTCATTAAATCATTTTAGTGTTTCTGTCACTTTAGTAATGTGAATCCATTGCACCATGTCTTGGTCACTGTCTGTTGCATGCCCTAAGAACAGAGAAAATGGGTCTCTGAAGTTGTCTAGAGTCCCATCACTGTGGGGTGCTGGAAGCAAGTGTTGTTGAGTAGCTTATGTAGATTGGGAAGTTCCTCTGAGTGGAGTGGTAGTAATTTAGGGGGGATAGTAGAGAACAGGTACCACTAGTTGAGAAGGGAGGTAACTGTTTTGTTAGCCAGAAAGATCTCTTAGCAGCCCTGCTGGTCACACAAGCCTGCTCTGCTTAGTGCCCTGCACGTTTAGAATCAGCGGCATGTCTTGCATGCTTCACCCTCATTGCTGCTCCTTGCTCTCCTGTTTCACGTAGTAGCTGCTGTCTTTATTGTCTGTTATTCTACACAGTGTCTTCTACAGCTTTATGGTTACTCAGATGAGAAAGTTGCAAGCTGCTGGGGAGATGTAAAGGAAATCTTTTTCTGGATATTCTCCAAACAAGCTTAGCATTACTCCCCAAATAAATGGACTGTGGCAGACTTAGATGCCATTTCTTCTCTCTTTCATATAGTAGTTGATATCCTAACAGAAGGGGATTTTGCCATTTTTAACGAAGTCTGTGATTTCACAATTGTTAAAACAAGGCAAAACAGTGAGTTTTGTCTGCTGCCAGAACCCCAGAATACTCTAAGTCTCAAAAATATTAATAGTATTCACACACACACACAAATTGAAGCAATCACATTCTTGAGTGATAAGGTAATTACAAGACAGAGTTATGATGCAAATAACTGCTCCCCTCATCTAAGTGAAAATTTCAGATGATACAGTCTAAAAGTGTTGAAAGCCATAGAAATCAAGATAGTAAAAGGAAGGTATTTATGCCTGTCAGAAAACCACAAGCGGGATTTATCTCAAAATGGCAACAATATCCTAGCAAGTAGAGATAATAACAATAAATTATCAGGAGGGCGAACAGCAACCATTTCATAAACTCAGCACCCTGGTTGAGTGTGCAGTGTATGTCTGCTGCCTCTGAATTCATGCAGTTTATTTCAAAAAAATCAAGAACAAAAGATTAATTCTTGTTTCTATCTGGCACATCAGGCAGCTGAATATGCTTCAGATTTAGAAAGGCTTTTCACATTAAAAGTGACTTAAAAAATTACAGGAAAATGTTTTTGGTGTTCCTGGGGACTATAAAGCATTCAAATCTGAAAGTGAGATACTAACAGAATATATATATATATATATATATATATATATATATATATATATCTCCACTTAATCAAATTCCAACTTTCCTGTTGAAATCTACATGAAACCATAATGAAAAAATCATTTTACTTCTTTTGCAGACTCCAAAGTGAAATTATAAACAGATAGACATCAAGGTGTTATGTTCAAAAAGGTAACTAAATTCCTATTTAAAAACCTATCTCAGTATGATATACTTAAATATAGTTTTAGCATAGGAACTGCTGTAGAGTGACATATCATAGGTTCAAATGAAATAAGTTGTCCTCCGACACTGCCTTTGATTGCAGGGGCTTTTTGAATTTATGTTTGTTACTTTAATGTCAAATTGAAGAAAAATGGTAATGGATACTAAACATTCATAAATATACATGGATTCTGGCTTTTCAGTTTTGTTAGAGGCTGCAGGATCCAGTGAACCTGAGGACCCAGGGGCTTTCTTTCGCTGCCAGCTGACTCCAGGCGTTCCCACAGCTCTTCCTCCCCAGCTATGGCCAGTAGTGACCTGAGCAGGTTGTGGGAGTTTCCACTTGTCAGTCATCCTCTCATTCTCACAGGGCCTTTGGGATTATAGCATTTAGCCTTTAATCAGGTCACAAATTTATGTAAAAAATAATTCTGACTCCTTCTAAGCCTGTTTTGACAAACAAAAGGCTCTAGAACAAGAAATGTAGCTCCGTATATAACGGACTGTGAACATGCTGGGGAGATCAATCAGTGTCCCAGGAAAGCTGAACTCCTTGGATGCAATGTCTCTCTTAGGTGTAAATCCCCTGTGGACTCCAGGCAGTGGACTAGGTCTCAGCGTGCAAAGGAAGGCCCAAGTTTCAGCTCTACCTGCCCTACCTGCCATCCAGACATGTGGGGTCAGGGAGGTGCAACCTGCTAAACTACACATCTGATTATGAAATACTTCTTTCTGAAAAAGACAACAGCTGCTCCTATGTTTCCACTTACTACTTCCAGCCCACTTTTATTATTTTATTTATTATACTTATTATATTGCAATGAAAGCAAAATTTTGATTATTTTTTTCATTACATTACTTTTCCACTTCTTGCTTTTCAATCCAACTTGCAAATGAATCATACAAAACATAAAAAATAGAAAATCTTCCATTTTTCTTTGCCTCCCAATGCACACAATTTTCAGACCTGCTGTAATCTGATAGCATTATAATAGGATTCTTTTTTCCAGAAAGGGAGAAGGAAAGGAAAACAACTGTGGAAACATCAATTTGTATTAGGAGAAGCCTCATTATTTGTTGTTCCTAGCTGATCCTACTGCTCCTGGTCACAATGCTCCTTAGGGCAGTTTGAATCTTCCACAGCTGCTCCTGGCAACACTCAGCCATGTCGGCTTCTTCTTACCAGCAATGTAAGTGAGCAGTGAAAGCTTCAAAAATAATTGGAGTAAGTTGTAAAGTACAGGTAAATGGAGGGACAAAAATTAGATAATGGAAATGAAAGAAAAGTTTAATTGTTATCACACACATACTTACTTTACTGCTACAAACACCACTTTCCCGATTGCAGATGTTCATGTTCATCAAACAGTGGGCCTAGAAAACAGTAACCAAACATGGTAAAGATCATTATCAGATTCTCAACCTCATCACATCATTACATTACATAACGGTCTTTCAGAAAAGGCATAAAATATGAATAGCCTTTTTTTTTTTCCCAAGCAAATAATTTGAGAAATATCAATTACATTTTCCCAACCTCTCTTTATGTGGACTGGACTGTTAATGTCTTTGATGTTACTCTTTTTTTTACTTCTCCTTTCAAGCTTCAGAAATATTTAATGCATGAATACCACAGAATCTGTTCAGGAAATGGTTTTATTAAATAAATGTGGTTTAACTAAGTTCATAGTCATTTTATGTTCACTTTCTGTAGATATACTAAAATGTAATGGCAAAACTCCTTTTGAGTCACTTGAACAGCAGTTCAAACTGTCCACAGAAAGGACTTGAAATAAAAAGGCAGGTTGCGTAAGAAAGCTGGGTAGGGATTAGGTTGGTGACATCAAGAAGTTTGGCCTACCAGCAGGACTTGCAAGGTGGGGTCTGGTTCTTGTTTGCTGTCAAGACTCAGCCACCACCAGAGATTCATTCTTCACAAAATCCCTGAAAGCCTAAATCATGCTGGGGAAAGGAGAGATAAACTGCCCACTTCAAATACAAGTCATAGACAAATTTCCTACTTCAAATATGAATGCACACAGACAGGCACCCAAAAGCATATTGTGCATCAGGGAAAATGGCTCTAAACTGTGCAAATCCACAATGAAGGTGGAAATATCAATTTAGAGACATTACTGTAAAAATGGTGGTCAAGCTCAGCAGGACCAAGACTTATCACAGTGGGAAAACACACTGTAGAGCTACAGGTATGAGAAAATACCCACTCTTGATTGTTTCCACCAAAGCCAAAGCTGAGCTGGATCCCCCTGTGGCAGCCAGTCCATGCATAGGTGACTCTAGCATGGACTGACCCAGATGTGCTACTCACTTTTTTCTCCAGCCAAACCAGCAGTTCAGTTACCTTCCACTCCACTCCCATAATTTGAAACCAATTTGTAGCCATTCCAAATTATTACAGCAAATTTTCCAGCTGGCAACTTCAATGATAAACAGAATAAGATTTTTTATTTACTGCACTCAGTTTTTTATTTGCCATAGGTACTTCAATCTCAATTGGACAGCTGTTTCTACACATGCCCAGTTTGAAGGAATGGGACCCACAGGTGGCAGCAGCAGTAATTCCTGCTTCCATCAGGCTTCCTGCAACTCTAAGTGGTTTTGATTAATGCCTGTGCTTATCACTTTCTATCCAAGATCGCTCATATATCAGAGCAATCTGGTTGTGAGAATGAGTAAACAACCATTCCCTTCACCATATAAATCATTTCTAGACATCTCTAAATTCAGGAACAGGTAAAATGAGTCATTTTAAGGACAAGAACATTGGGTTTGTGAGTTTTATGTACACTGCTTGTCCCACACTTGGTTTTTAGTCTTCCTCAGGGGCAATTCCCATAAGTAGGCTCTTCAAAGGAGATCTTCTTATTCTATAATAAAAATTCTGAGAAGACGCACATTTCCACCCACCTCCAGATCTCATATCCTCATTACAGGCTGTACCACTGGCAAAATTATTCTTTCATCTGCGTAATTGAAAGCTGGGTGTATGGCCCTTAAATAATATGCCACAATAATTCAGCCCAATATTAAAAATTGTCGGATGTTACATTCTCAGGAAGAGACAGGAAAACCTTCCAAGAGTCAATGAATAATCTTTTAGATCTATTAATTTTAACCCAGTACTTTTTAAAAAAGGATGCTGTTTTCCTTAGCTCTACATTTCATTTCTTCTGTTTCTCAGATGTATTTATCATAAGATTTTGACAGAATGCTTGGAGAATCTAATCTAAAAATTCTTCAGTGGAAGAATCTCATAGCTTGAAGGCTTTCTGCCAGTCAGTAATCTCTATTATGTTCTGAAGAGTCCCATGCTTTCCTCCAACACCTGCCTCCAGAAGTAAGCATCCCTTTAGCTAAAGAATTTTGAAAAGCAGTAAGTTGAACAGTGAATACAGCCAACTATTTTCATTTTAACAAAACTTCTTGCTTTGCAAGGAATATCCCAAATGACTACATTATTGGAAAAAATAGGATTCACTGTCATGACACTAACACTACCAGCCCACTGTGATTTTACTGGTGTTTGAACCTGGGATCAAAGTTTTCTATTACTCATCTTGGTTGACACCAATTCCTTTTTCTAGTATAGAGTGAGACTTTCTAACTCAAAGGAAATGCATAAGAAAAGGTAGCTATCCTTAGCAAATTCTACCTGTGGTCCCCTAAAAAGAGCTTCTTTGTGAAAACAGTTTGATGAGCTGCTCATGAAATTTTCTACTCTTCAGAAATGTGTGTAGTTAGGAAGCAAGACATGCCCATTGTGTCTTGAGCTTTTATGTTCAGGAGATCCTTTCAATATTCTTGTCCTAAAGGTTTTGTGCATGAATGAATTTTTAAGGTTGATATTTAATCCACTAGCTGAATTGCCTAAATTTCTGATGCAAAAATGTCTTGCACAAACTTCATGATGAATAACAGAATAAAATCAATTGGATTATATCTGCTCGTCATCTGTGCTTTGTACAATGTCCATTTGTATTGGGCTTATACTACTTGAAACTACTTTCACCAAGGGCAAAGGTGGGAGAAGAGGGTCCTCAAAGGGTGACAGCAAGCAGCAGCTGAAGTGGAAGGATCAAGGCACTTAGTGCTGCTCAGATGACCTACACAGCCACTCTGCTGTGGCACAGCCAAAACAGGCAGGCTTTTTCAGACCCCATCATCTTGCAGTAGCATACTAGAACTAACAATAAATCAGGTATCCACTTGTACATAAAAATCAAGTTTTCTTCTTGGTTGTTTTAGCAAATTTTCTTCCACCTCTCGATGCCAAGCCGAAATTTCTACCTTTCCATGGAGATAATTAAAATATATTTTTATTTGGACTTAGCACTTGGTTTAACAAGAAATCTTCCACCTTCAGAAAGTAGGAGCAAAAGAATCTGTTACAGTCATAGTACATTAATCACAATGTACTTAAAATAATATATAAAGATATTACACATTATTTACAGATAAGTTAACACTAATGGCACACGAAAAGTTCGTGCTGTATTTTGAAACAAAGGAAGGCATTAAAAACATTATGTTCCAACATTTCCTTCTGTTTACTTTATGTTGCTTCAGCAGAAGTGCTTTCATGTGGTGCCAGGGGAGGTTTATACTGGATATTAGGAAATGTTTCTTCACTGCAAGGGTGGGCAGGCATTGGAACAGGCTGCCCAGGGAAAGTGGTGGAGTCACCATCCCTGGAGGTATTTAAAGGATGTGCAGACGTGGCACTTGGGGACATAGTTTGGTGGTGGACTTGGCAGTGCTGGGTTAGTGGTTGGACTCGATCTTAGAGGTCTTTTCCAACCTGAACTGTTCTATGATTTGATGTTTCGTCATTATTTTCCTAATTTTAGTCATGTGGATTATTCTGTAAGAATTATGTTTGCATTAAAAAGTTATGAACAGTGTGTAAAAAGGTATTTTGAAATTTATATTTGAATGTAGCTTATCTAAATCAAGAATAAGGTCAAAAATTGATATTTTGTCATTAAAAAAATTTAAATGATACATTCTGACTTTTAAAATGTCATTGAAATTCATATTGAAAAAGAGTAAAAACAGTTTATGTAAAAACAAAGTTTTGAAGGGAAACTGCTCTAGGAACTTCTTCAATCTCTTGTTCCAACTACAAAGCACATTTTAAAATTGCTTTGAGTTACTGGAAAAAAGCAATACGTGTATATATAAATATACATGTATACATATATATACATAACATGTGTGTACATATATGTACACACATATACATACACATACACATACACATATACATACATATACATATACATATACATATACATATACATATACATATACATATACATATACATATACATATACATATACATATACATATACATATACATATACATACATATACATACATACATATATATATATATATATATATGCACATGTATATCAGCCAGCATAAGAGACTAAACACAAGTCTCCTCTGGGAGTGGGATAAATGAAAACAAACTTTGTGATAGATACAAGTGATTACCTGAAAAATAGAAACAAAATATCACTTTTTAGTAATAACAAAAGGACCCCATCACAGGTTGCCCAGAACTTCCCTAAATTATGATCTGGTGCCTCAGTCCCACACACAGCCTCAGCAGGGATCAATCTTCTATGATCCTAAAATCAATAGTTAGTCCTACAAATAGCACAGAAGGTCCCATGACAGCTGAGGTTGGGCTGCAGGCATGCTCATTGTGCATGGAAAAGCTGAGCAGAACAAAGAAAGGGAAACGAGATCAGGAGTGGTTTGTGTGCTCTGCATCTTGCTCTAGCAACTTATACCTTATGGTCAAATACTGTTATTCTTATTTACCAAGATATCATACTATTGTCAGTTAAACAAAGCATTGCTTGGGTAATGTTGGTCTCTCTGGTTAACGATATATGGTCATAAACTGAAAACGCAATACTGGTCCATGAAAACCCCAAGAGGTCATGCTGCAGCCTGCAGCATGGTGAACCTCAGCTTCTCAGGAAATATAAAATATACCTCGGTGAGTGCATTTTACAAATAAATTAATAATTGACATCTTTGCAACGGAACTGTAAAAGCTTATCAACTGGGACATTATTAACCACATAAAGGACATTTTTTGGGGTGTTTTCCTGTGCTCAGTCTAGTCAGTAGATTTGGCAGCTACCCTCATTTCCTCCTCATTGCGTTTTTTTTCCTAGCGACAAATTCGATCTGCTCTGTGGCACCACATTTGCCATATGCTCCTGGCCTCTCATTTCGCGTCAGTGCATCCTTTGAGACAACAGCAGGATGCCCACAAGGAGCACGTGGACTCAGGACACCCTGTGCCCCTGGCAGCCTTTTGTTGAGGCTGTGCAAAGGCAGGGACACAGCTGGGTCACCTTTAGCGCAGCAGAGCGATGCAGACTGGCTGTGTGCTAATAAATAATGTCCTCAGCCACTTTAACAGGAATATTAAGCTGCACTTTCAATTGCCTGGCTCACTTTCCCAATCACCTCTCTCAGTTCAAGCTCTCTCAGCTCTCAAGCTCTTTCAAGCTCTCAAGAGACCTGAGATTCTTTCTACCACATCTACCATTTCTGAAGCCAGTTCTTTGCACAAACTGGATTTGTGCCTTTCCTCATGAAACTGATTTTTAGCCCTTCCTCAGACTTCTCTTTCCTTAGCCTGCTTCTGACCTTTCACGCTGCCTTTATCATCATACTCCAGAAGTATTCCACTCGAAAAAGAAATCTTAACCATTTAGGTGGGAACCATGCCTAGAATGTTCTCAAACTGCCTCTCTCTCCCCATACTGGTGACCCTATATCTTTTGTTTTCCTCTTTTAATTGCTAAGACTAAAAAAACCACTTTCTATTCAATGTAAGTTAAAAAAATGTGAGGTAATTGCAGGCTATAATTTAGCTTATCTTTTGGCAGTTCTCACCTTATGTCAATGCTCCCTGACCTCTGACACTGAAGGTGATTCAAGTTAATTCATGGTTACTTTGCTGTGAAGCAGCCTGGATTGCTCACACAAATTTTATGTTTTTAGCTCTGGAGGAAACATTTTCCAGGTGACAATAGCCATTTGAACCACTTTTGGTAGAGCTGTGTGAACATGATTGTTAACACCAGATGGTGTTCAACAACTTGATAAATCAGAGGGGTAACTGTAGGTGGCACCCTGCAAAAAAAGATGGGAAACAGTATTTTATCTAAATATAGTACCCACTCTCTAAGAGGCTAAACATTTAAGCAAAGAGAATTAGAACTCAAACTATGCAGTGACATTGGTAGATACATATCATCTGAATTTCTAAGACAGAATTATTTTTTCTTCCTCTGTTATCACACAGTGAATGCTGGAGGAATCTGCAGCAACGAAGAAGACAGAAGGACGTATCCTGCTCATTTAATTAAAAATTAACAAGAGATTAGTATTATCAATGTCAAAACAAATACACTAACTCCTGAAGGAAAAATCCTACATTTATCATACATTAAAAAAGTGAGACACGAGGAAAAAATATGTATTAAATTAGAGCCAAGGACTTAAAGAGTGGCTAGCTGGTCTAATTACAATTTATAAAGTGGTGTTAAATAATTTCTGTTTTTATTTATAAAACTCTCTGAGCAGCTAAATTATTTATATGCTGTACTACTGGAGAATTTTATCCAGCCATTTTGCTCAGATGAAAATGAAACTCATGCTACATTCTCACATCCCAAATCTGAGCACTGTGACAGCTGTCTAACATTCCTAGCAGATTTTTAGGCATGTTCATGTAATAAAGAACATCTCTAGCAACTACAGCTAGAAAAATATCTGCTTCTGTAAGAAAATATTCACCCAAACAAAAGACCTCTTATCTCTGTTTCTTTCTAGTGCTTCTGCAGCCAAGAAGTCTTCTGTGTGTGTCCTGTTCCAGTTGCACTGTTTCTCCCCAGCTTGTGAACCACCATAAACAGCTGATTTTCAAGACTTAATAGGCATCAGGAAGGACATAGTAAAAAAATTCAAGTTTTTATTTGCACAGTTGTAGCAGGGGGATTCCCAAGTTTTTCTGATCAATACAGGGTACCTCAGTATTGTGATGCCTTCACTTATCAATTTTTACAGCATCATTTTGTATATTTGGGTATCTTTATACATGCCAAAAATGTTCTTTTTTTTCTTTTTTATTTTTCACCCAGGATGGTTTGGTATAATTTTTCTCAATGCAGCAGTTAAGCAACTGCTCCATCAATCCCCAGCAAGAAGTCCCCCTGCACAGTCCTTCCTCTCCCCTCCAGGAGTAGGCAGTTCCCAGATGAGGAGGAAGATGGATATTGCATGTGTTGTTTTAGGGACATTTTACATCACATCCTAATGTGGCCATCTGCAAAGAAAATTGTTCTGCATAGTTTATTTTATTACTTTCTGGGATTTCTAGTGTGTTCTGCACTAGAAAGCTCAGTCTAGTTCAGAAAATGTTAAAAGCAGCAAGGTTTTTCCAGGTATTTCTCCACATTTTCAGCAGGTCTGAGTTATTTCAATCTGATATTTTCTCCTTTTGTGCACATATGAGCAGAGTTTGCACTCTGTCTCACTGAATGTTTCTTTTCACAATGCTACAGGGTCTGTAAAGGTAAATCCTAAAGAGGTTTGAAGACAGTGGATGTAATAGACAAAAAAATTTAGACAAAAGAAATTACCTAATAGGCAGATGTTCAGAAAGACTTGGCATGGTTGAAATGGTGTTCTTAAAAATTATTTTTAACATCAACATTCTTTGTGGCTATGAGAACGGCAAAACAAATTTGTCAAGGTCTGAGCAAAGCACTGCAGGACAGCACCGCAGGTGCACACCCAGTTTCAACCTGAGCAAAAGTCAAGATCAGGCTATTATCTGAAGCAGCTGAGAGAGGGCAGAGAAGAGCCTCAGCTGAGCAGTAAAATGCTGAGACTGAAGGAGGACCAGAGCTTTATTTTCTATAAGCACCTGGAAAGTGCATTTAACTATTGCAGAAACTAATGAAAGACATGGTCATGGAAGTTGTGTTTCTAAGGAGATTCCTTGGAGCAGCCGTGCCAAGAGAAGTGGCTTCCAGCCTTCGAAGAGGGTTGAATCTCCAAAAGACACTGAAGAAGACAACCAGGAGACCAAGAGGATGGCAGGAGAGTAACAGCACTGATTGCAATGGGGAAACCATTCTTTGAAGACGAGCAGTGCCCCTCATCCCACCTTTCTGTGGATGGAAGATGAGAAACTTGTTCACCTCATTTCATAAAGTCGTGGACAACTTCCCCTATAGCAGCCTCAACTATAGATCTCCTGAGTCACTGAGTTTCCAGCTGTCCTGGGAGCCTTAGTCAATAGTGTCCACTCTGTTACCCAGGGAGACTACTGTGTTAAGAAGTTTTGATGATCCACTTGATCAACATGGATATACTCCTGACATTCCCTCATTCCCTTCTATTGTTAAATTCTGCTCTAGGTGAAATAACTGAATAAATGGAAATCAAGCAGAAAAGAGACAAAGAATGACTCCTGCGACCCCAGTTCTTTCCTACCTTCCTCCTTTGATACTCACTCATTCAGAGGCAGACTGAATACTGAGGTTTTCCATGTCCATAATTTAGTAACCTGACACTGTAAATGTCTCTCATTCTTCAAGACTCAACCAGCAGACAATGTACTGAGAACTGAAAGGACCTACTTAGTTCAGCCATGCATACAGAGGAATCAAGGTCTTGAATGTGGACAGAACTTGATATTTGTTCTGGTCAAAAATACGAATAACATCTGGAACCTGGATCTCAAGGAGGTGATAAATTCTTGTAAGATCAGAGTTGCAGCTGTTGACTGTAGGTGAATGCTACACAATGAGGTGAATACTCACCTCAAAGAGAATAGAATATGAAGTGAGCCTGCAAAGAACAAGAAGTGCTCTTTGGAATTCAGTAAGTATGAGCATAAAGTAAAACCCATTAAAAATGTAGTTAAAGCAGGTCTTTCAGTGGAGATTAAAAAAAAAAAAAGGGGGGGGGGGGTTTGATCATGCAAAAGAAAGAAGAAATTTAGGGGTTGCTCTGTAGTGAGGTAAAGTTTATGGGAAAACCTGGACTGTCACAAAGAGAAAGGGGTGCCCTATCCCACCTGAGTGCTCAGGAGCCAAAGTGCCACTCTGTGGAGCAGACTCCAGCTCCACAGATGTTACTGACAGAATCACAGAAAGCTTTGGGTTGGAAAGAACCTTACAGATCATCTGCTTCTGATGCCCCTGCCATGGACAGGGGCACCTTCCATTAGACCAGGCTGCTCAAAGCCCCACTCAACCTGGCCTTGAACACTTCTCTAGGCAACCTGAACCAAGACTTCACCACACTCACAGTAAAGAATTTGTTCCCAAAATCTGACCTAAATCTGCTCTCTTTCAGTTTAAAGCCACCCCCATTTCCTATCATTACATGCCCTTGTGAAAATTTCTAGATGTCTTGCTCACACCTGCAGCAATAAGTGTATTTAATTTCAGAAACTGGTCCATGTTTGAGGAAATAAATAAATGTCAGTGGTTTTTGTTTCAACCTTACTTGGATCCATAACCTTTCAATGCTGCTGTGAAGCATGTTTAAGGGACAACTCACTGACCCACATTTCTGAGGAGGAATCTGCTCCAGGTTGGGGAATATGGTGCCATTTCTTGGAGCCATGTCCCTCCAGCTTCAGGACAGAAGGCTCCAAAGGATGGTAGGATGAGGCACAAATGAACTGCCAATACACAGTACTGCTGTAGACCTCGCTTCCCAGGAGCATAAGGGAACCAAATTGTTGTAGGTTAGGAGACCATCAGGTAGAATTGGAAGACTGAGAAGATTTAAAGCACAGAAACCCTGTTTTAGGTTCTGAACAGGGCCTGACAGGCTACTCCTGTCCCTTCACAGTTTTGAGAATTAGTATACCTGAAAACTGGTTTGATTTTTGCAGTTTTACCTGCTGAGCTAATATAGATGTAGTATTCACTTCACTCATACAAGCTGGGATATGATCCAGGACTCAGAATTACACGAGATGCAAACAGAACCTTGCACTTGAATTAGTCACATGGCTTTTTTACACAATAGCCATGCTCGTACAAGCAGGATGTTGTTGCTTGGATTAATCCTGACTTAACACAGTGATGTGACACATATCATGTGGGAGAGCTGTCCTGGCCAGCAGCCACTCTAATCTCTTTTTCCAGCTCAAGTTTTCATCAGCTTACTGAGTCCACAAAGCAGTTGAAAGACCCTGCTGAAATGAGAGAGCTTTCAATTAAAGCTGTGACATATAGTACTGAAAGGGTTGTTTTTCCTGAGTGCTCAATTGCTTCGCTTTGAGAGAAAAGGTTTGTGTTACCTGAGGACAGATGCAGAACAGCTTTCACCATCAGTGAAATCCTGTATGAGCAGAAAAATTTGCCACAAGCCTATTAATGGAAGGGAGGGAGGGAGGGAGGGAGGGAGGGAGGGAGGAAGGAAGGAAGGAAGGAAGGAAGGAAGGAAGGAAGGAAGGAAGGAAGGAAGGAAGGAAGGAAGGAAGGAAGGAAGGAAGGAAGGAAGGAAGGAAGGAAGGAAGGAAGGAAGGAAGGAAGGAAGGAAGGAAGGAAGGAAGGAAGGAAGGAAGGAAGGAAGGAAGGGAAATGTCCTGAGCCTGTTTGTGTCTGGCAAACCCAGCTAGGAGCAGCAAAGCATGAAAGGCAAAGATTAAACTGGAAGTATTAGATGCTGAGGGCCTGGGGAGAAGTGTGGTGATTGTGGGCATCACCACCAAGCTCTTCCATGGCTCCTGTGGGGTGGTTGCAATGGAAGCACCAAAGCAGAGAAGAACGGGGAATGAGTGGCAGTTTTAGACCAGCTGAGGAAAGGATGCTTCTAGAGAATACAAAACACTAATGGGGAAAAGCACTGATGTAATTCCCTGAAGTGTATTTTATTTCTGACATTGTATAACAAACACAGTACCATTAAGAGAATTAATTTAATTGACACTTTTACTTAAGAAGAGTAATGGACATTAATTACTCTCATTAATTACAAAAGGATTTTATTTGGGGACTTAAAATAATTCTTAAGAGCTGAGCCCAGGTTTCTGTATATTTAGATTTACGAGTAAACAAGAGGAGTCACCTTTGACACTGCAATGTGTCACTCTGAGGCTTAAATGGCATTATTGTGCTCAGGTCACATAACAAAGAATAACTCAGACTGATGTTAAAGGTAACTCAGGCAAAGGGCTTTACACACTTCAACAGGATCAGCAAATTTAATTGGCCAAAATTTAATTAGCCAAAAAATTGGGTGAACAGATTATAAACGATCCCTTAGTAATGCTGTATGTCAAATTTCCTGACTGTTTACGTAATACAGGAGATGCATCAATCATCAGAGCATAATTCAGCTTCTCTTCCCCCTAATGGAATACATCGAGGTGCAGAAGAGTTCTGGGGGATAGCACATTTTGTGCCTGTGATATATTTTAAGATCTACCATGAAATACTGCAAAGGACAATTAGTGATTTTAAAAGGAAAAAGGTGAAAATGGAGGGAGGGAAATACTGTTAGAGGTTGGATATAATCTCTTATTTATGCGAAGACAGAAGTAGTTGGTGAACATAATCAAATCATTCTAGAATATTGCTCATAGATTAATTTTCTGAAGTAAAACAATTCTTTACACCAATTTTGTCAAAAGAGAGGCAAATGCAGGTGATGGAAAGTTGTGCAGAAAAGGATGTAACTTATGATTTCTAAGACTTGGGTCTATAGGATGCCTTTTATAACTTTTGAGTCTGTTTTACCTGGCACCATGCCTTTATAGCATAGCTGCTGGAAGTTATTGAGGCTACTTAAAAGGATATGCTCTTCATGGCACGTTCAGTGACATTTCCCCTTTGGCTAATTAGGGGCAAGTGTTAATTCTTTTGATTAGCACATAGCCAAGGTACTCTGTGAAAGTGAGCTAATTTCAGTCCTACTTCACATCAAACATTATTCTTTATCTGAACTCTAGTTGAAGAACCCTAGGCCAAGTTCTCACATTTGGCAGGTTAAATAAAAATTAGAGAAAAACTCAGTGAAGAACAATTAGATAGACTTGTAAGAACATTTTTGATCTGGTATTGTTAAAGGTATGGTCTTCAAAGGTGCTGAGCATCTATGTGCAGCTCCACTGACATCTTGAAAGCTGCAAGTGATGGCTTTGCTATGGGACCACTGGAGTGGGCAAGACTTAACCTGGTCATTGGCCTGCTCTTTCTTACAGGAAATAGGAGCTGTTTTGCTTTCTGATGTTAAAATTCTTGCTTTTAAGCAGTGGCTCATGATTTCACTTATCTATGGATAAATCTCTGGTGACACTGTACTTCTATGGTCAAAGCCCTGTACCTCTCCTGCCTGTTGGAAGAGCTCTGCAGTAAGTGATCTCATACATTTAGGATAGGGGGGAAACAATAAAAACAACAAATGGTGTCCCACAGCTATGTGATGCCAGTAAATCAGGCACACTGAAAACAGACCTGCTGGATTGTGTGAGGGGCTCCAGCTTCTCCAGGGACTCCAAAAATTACATTGTCTTCACTCCTGGCTCCCTGCCTCTGCCCCTTCTCCATCTCACTAGTCACTTCCACCCCACAGCAAGTAGGTACTGCTTCATTTTTACACTACTTCCAGCCGTGTCTTCACCTGTTATATTAACCTAGGCCCAATGTAAATTTTCCAATCATTATTTCTCCCTCTTTTTTTCTCTTGACTTCTCTCAGCACATTTCCGTATTTTTTGTTGCTGAGGAAACTGCCCTTTTCCTCAGACAAAGGGAAAACACCTTCAGGGCCCTTTTCCTAATGTTTCTTTCTGTGTCACTCAGCTTCTTTCTCTGTGATGTTGTTTCACGAAGAAATGTAATAATGAGATTAAGATATGAGGAAAAAAGTGAAGAACACAGGGGCTGGAGCAGCTGAGTGTCTCCATCTCATTTTACCCAGTCAGGTCCCATGAAAAGAGTACCATCAGTCCCTTTGCTTCCTGCTGGGGAGGGAGGGCAGCCTCATTCCCTTCACCCCAAGGTAGGAAAAGTGCTAAATGCTCTGAAATGGCATCATGGTCTCACCCTGTCAAAGGCTGACCCCCTGGTATATGCTGCTATCTGTATAAGATCTCAGGTTTAGGCAAACAAACATATTTTCCCTGACAGTTATTCATTTTGATCAATTCATAAGATGCTAATTTGAGTAACTGAGTACAAGGATAATTAGCAATCATGCCAGTGATAGTACATTTATTCAAATTAAGTCAAATGTGAGTAATCTCTGAATGTTTTTTTAGCCAGCACAGAGGAAAATCATTTAGCAGCTAATTTTATACTTCCCTGAAAGAGAAAAACAAAATCTAGAGGCGATTCCTGCGTTACATTTTAAGAAGACGCTGGGCTTTCAGGAATAATATTTTAACATGATTCAGAAAACTCATTTTCTCATTTTGCTGCCCATTTATGGAAGAAAAGGTTTTCATCCAATTGCTCTCCTAGTTTATTTTTCCTCCCTCTCACCCTGTGAGCGGGATGTCTGCCCTCCACACCAGGGGAGAGGAGCCATAGCACAGCTTGTTGCAGGCATGGACACTTGAGTTTACAGCCATTTGGTTCCCTGGATGTGGAAGTTGCTTGAGTAGATTTATAGCCCTTAGTGAGGATTTTTTTGTGTAATACTGCAACTTCTCTCTAATGAAATTCCTCTGCATAAACTCCTGCAGGACTCTGGCATGTAATTTTACTGCACATTTTTTACTGCTCCTCTGGCAAAGGGGTACAGTGCACACAGGCAGAGAGGTGCAGCAGCTGGATGCCAGAGCTAGTTGATGGATGGACTCCAGGTAGGATCCTTTCCACCCCGCTTTCCGTTTCTTTGGGACTGTGTGATGGTGATCTCACTTTCCTTGAATGAGACCTTTGCATTTGGCCTTTGTACTGACGACCTCCAGCCAGGTGTACAACTTTCCCTGGGTTTGGTGTGCCCTGCTGGCCCATGGTATCTGCACGCACCAGCAAGCACCAGCCCATCCTAGGGCAGTTCTGCATGGTTTGGAGGCCTCATATGTGGAAGAAACCCTGGTCCCTCAGGCACTTCCCAAGGGAGAGTGCACACAGCAGTCAGTGCCCACCTTGCACACGAGTCTGTGCTCCCCTGAAGGCTTTTCATCTTTCTTGAAACCCTTCCCTGTGTGGTCCATCTGCTTTGCTGATGGCTTGGGAGGGACAGGACTTCCCAGGGCTCTGGCCCGGTTGTTGCTGTTTTCTACATCCCCAGGGCATAAGACAAAACTGCTCTGTGTCTCAAGAGCAACTGGGACTAAAGACACAATTTTACCCTCCTGCCTGCCCCCTGAGTCTGATCTCTGCCCTGAAAGCTGCCTTCTGCCCAATGGGGATCCTTCCTGAGGCACCAGGAACAGGGTGGGTCTGGGATGGGCTGCCCTGAAGCTTTGCCAAGCCTTGAGGCAGAAACAAGACTGGGATCATCTCCACTTAGAGCAATCAATTCTTTTATGCATGTGCCAAGGATTACTCCAGGAATCAAACCAAACAACATTAGTTAATTAACAGTAGTTAATTTGAAAGATGCCATAGCAAGTGAGTTAGAATTTAGTGAGTCCTATCCATTGATTCCTTTTTAATGTGAAGGTGTAATATCATAGTAAGATGAAGTCAACCAATTAAAACAATCCCGTTTTAGGTGATGTTTCAAGCAGAGATTTTTTTCCAAGGATTTTTACGCATCCGGTCCCTGATGAAAACCCATGTGTGCCACTGGTGCTGGTACCAGGATGGTGGGGTAAGGACATAAAAACATAAGCAGGACATAAACAGGCTGAGAAGAGTGTTCAGCATTGCTCTGATTTGGATGAAGGATAGGACACCTTCTTCATCAAGATTGCTTCTGCCTGGTGTTCCCTTGCTGAGCTCACTTTGCCTTGAGGAAACAAGCACTGGCTTTGCAGATCTTGGAGAGCTTTAGGGTCTTTTCCTTGATTTTCCTCAGAGGGTAACAGGGTCAAACTCTATTGTGCATACCTCTATTAACTGCTTTAAGAGAGATCCGCATCTTCAAAAGAAGCCCATGATACATGCAAACAGACATGCATTATTTAGAGACAGCTGCTACAGTAATGACCATGTGCAAAGAATAACAGAGCCACAAGCCGTAAGCACCACATCCTCATAGAACTCACTGTGGATGTAACCCTAAGACCCACTTGGCCTGGTGGGACTAAGTGCATCCAATGGTTTTATTTTTTTTGCAGTCCAAAACTCAGTTTCCCCCCTTACTTCCCTCTGTTTGGATCAACCCTGGGAATTTTTTCACTGGCTCATATTTGGATCAACAAATTTTTCTGAGTGCTTGAGAAAACTCTTACCACATGGACCAAGTCCCAGGCAATGGACAATGACAATTTTGGACAGATTGGCCTAACAATGGAAAAACATATTATCAGTGATGGCTTGTACTAATTAATTCTACCTCCCTTGATTCAGGCCATATGTGACATCGATTCATTCAGTCACAGGGTTTCCCACTACAGATATAATGATAATGCAGGGGCAGCAAGCTGAGTGGCTCTCAGCAGCATATCAGAGCAAAATACATAGCAGACACACACCACCAAGAGGCAGAAGATTGAAAAAAAAGCACTAGGCAAAGCTCTAGAATTACCACTTACCTGATCTCGATGAAAGCTCCAAAGGGGAGCTCTTTGTGTGCTGTTTTAGAAAAAGCAGAAACTCATTCAGCTTTCCATGCTCAAAGCACTGCTTTTTGGGTAATTGCTCACTGAAAACCAGTGACTGTTTCTGTTGCATTTTCTGAGGGAAATTGCAGACAGAGCTGTCACTCAAGCGAGCAGGAGTAGGGCTGATCCCTGTAGGGGTCTTGAGAGAGACTTTCTTGCATGACCATGTACAAGCTGTGGCTCCAGGCACATGCATTTATCACCCTGCCAGACATAAGGCATGACTTCTCACTATGAAACCACAGAAGTTACATGTTCTTCAATAACTGAGCACTGTGAAAAGATCAGTGACTTTTAGAGGTTTGGACTCACTCCAGCCTGCATTACAAAGGTGAGAGAGGATGTTGTATGGACACTCCTCTATGGGCTGTTCTGCCAAACCAAACTGACCTGAGTCCGGAAGATCCAGACTGCAGCAAATGCTGCACTTAAACCCATGTTTCTCATCCCATTCCAAGGCAAACCTTGGGATCTACAATTTGAGCAACATCAGAATGAATCACTTCAGCATTTGCTGAAGTGATCAGAGTACCTTGTTTTGGCACAATGAATTGATCTTGTTGCTAGGTTCATTTGGTAATTTTCAGCTCAGAGTGGATGATTACCTTATTGATCTTTGTGAGCAAAAGGATGGAACAAATTCAGGGTGCTGTGACCTCCAAACACACTCATTGGGACAAATTATTTTCTATAAACCCCGTCCCATGAGAAGAAAGAGAAGGGAAAAGAAGTCAGGACTCCCTGAACCCTGCAAACTCAAGACAATTCACAGCAGTTAACAGAACATTGTGACTTGTTTCAAATCTGTGGGGGAAAAAAAAAAAGTTTTCCTCAGGAAAACACTGCAGGCTTCCTAAAAATTATGTTTCTTTAAAATGCCTTTCTATTCAAAATTTATTGGTCAACTCTAATGCTGAATAAGAAAAAAAGTATAATGAGAAATTTAGTTTTTCAAAATCTTTGTAATAAGGTAGGAAAACTTTTACAACAACAGAAACATAAGTAAATGTATGTCTGTTTTCAAGTTATTAATTTTATATTTGAATAAGAAGAGCAAATCTGTTTCTCCCTTTGATGAAACATCATCTTCCCCCTTAGGACAAGATGAATGGACAGAAATGAGTGGGAGCTGTGAGCTCCTAATGCATCACGTAGTTTCCAGCAGGGCCCTAAACAAGAAGGATTTAACCTTCCAGGACTCTGTGGAGCTGGGTGAAGTTTTTCAGTAAAAATCCCTAAAAACCCCTTGCTCTTCTTGAAACTTGCAGGAAACCTGAGGAACTGTTGTGAGATCCACTTTCTTCCCATAAAGCATAACATAAGAGGGACTGCACAACACTGAGCTTGAACAGCATTCAGAGGAAAAAAAAAAAGAACTCCAAAGCCACCAGGCCATAGGTACTCTGCTCTCTGTTACCCGATAACAGGGTCATTTGAAAATAATTCCAAGGTTTTCACTAATCCACTTGCAAAGACACCCACGGGCACAAAGGAGGTTTCAAGAGGGCTCCCTCAAGGGTTTCTGAACCTGTGCCCATTCCCATTATCCCAGCGAGGGCAAAAGGTGGCTTGTATACAAATACAGCATTTGCAGAAACGTCCATTTAAGCAGAAGCTTAACTTGCATGGCCTCTAAGAGATGAATGGAACAGACAGTGCCTCTCCCTTTGAACCCAAATCTGAGCCCCAGGGATGGATTTGAGCTTGTTACATTCGTGGTGGATCCCTCCCCAGTACCTCCTCAAAGGAAATCATCCTGTGAGCCTGATTTTAGTCTGCCATAGGCAGTCACAGTGCTGGCCATGGCAAACAGCCTTACATGAATCATGTGAGATAAGACTGTGGGCAGTGCTGCCTCACACAAAGATGAACATGAGGCTCCCATTCATTTTCCCTTTTTACCTTGGCTTTGAAGGCAAACAATTCTCCTCAGCTTTGAATCTTGAGTGTAAATTGGACTTTCCTTAGCCTTCAAAATATTTTAATCTAGTCCTTTCCAACTGCCAGATCTAGCCAGAATTACCACTAATGGGTTACAATACATTAAGCTTTATGACTCGTTGGCTGACACTGTTTATATCACAGAGGTTTTCATTTATGTACCTTCTGTCTGTCTCAATTTCCAGACCTCAAATTTACTAGCTAAGAAGGACTGCCAGAGCTGATATAGGGAGCAGTATTTAAAATACATTTGTCAGCCAAAATAAATCTGTGATAGAAAGTGTTTCTCTAGGGGTTTCATAGAAAAAGGATTATCAAAAAGGGGTTTTTTGCAGGAGTTGAGCAATTATCCAGCTCATGTATACGTACAGAAATGTATAGGTGTACCAAACAAGTCCTGAGGACTCATCTATCATACAGAAATAAAATTTACTTCAATGAAATGTATAGTTTTCTGAAGCTACAAATTGTTCCAGTGTCCGGAAAAATAAGGTAAAATAAAATGGAGACCCACATTTCACCAAAGGTTATTTGGTTTCATGTGTCAAGCTTTTGCTGTCTGTGGCTTTGCTTTCAAAGTTACTGCAATCCAGGACTTTCCATGGACTTATAGACATGAAACTGTGGTACCAATGGACGTCTACAGCTATTCCATCTCATGAGGCACAAAGTAATTTGCCTGAGGTCACACAGTGTTTTGCAAAAACCCCCAGAATTTACCTAATTCACATTCTCTCCGTCTCTGTGGATTTTCATCACCTTAACCAGGAGTGCAGCAGGGAGCAGTGCTCTGGAAGACGGAGATGAAATACCCCTGAGCAATAGGCACATGCCGGAAAATTTGCCACAAGCCTTGAAAATCAGCTGAGAAGGCATTTTACGGGATGAGCCAAAACAGCAAGAATATAGACACAGCCTGGAAATCTGAAAGTGGAGAGGAGAAGAAATTTTTATGGGTGACCACATTTAGAAGCCTTGACCAATGATAAACAGTTACCAGGGCCTGGTTTTGAATGAAATTTTGTTGAGAGTCAGAACTAAATTATCACAAAAAAGGGATTTCAGTGGACCTGATGAAATACAACTGAGATGAGTCCTTGAACACTTAAGAGCTTATGTAAATTTTTTATAATGTTCAAGCATGATTTGGAGTAAAGATCCACATTTATCTAAACAGTAACATTTTGTTTTATAGATGTCAAGCAAAGGCATGTACTCCAAGACATGAAAAGAACTGTTTGGTTTTTTCTTAATTCAACAAATTGGTCCCTTCAGTGTTGCATTTTTTTTCTAGTTAGCCTTTAAGAGGGTCTTACTGCAGCAACAGAGAAGCTGGAAAATACCACACTGTGTCTTTTCAGAGTATTCCTTGCAGCAGGCACTGACGGGATCAGTGACACACCATAGACTTGGGGTGCTGCTTCTCTGCATTGACCCTGCCAACCAATGGCACATCTGCCTTCTTTGTGGGAACAAAATGCCGTAAAATTCGCTTGTATGTGAGGGTGTAGACTGGCAAAAATGGCAAGAAGGAGAATAAATCTGAGGTGCTCTGGGCATTTTCAACACCAGACTAGTTGGGCTGGAGTGGGTGACTAAAGTCCCCTCACCCTCCCTGCTAAATCTGCTCGAATGGTAGGTTCACTACTCAAAAGAAAAAAAAAAAAACAAACAACAAAAAAACCCCAAACAAGCTGGGGACCAGAGGGAGAAAAGAGAGTGAAAGAAAGGAAGAAATAGAAAAGAGAAGGGAAGTAAAATTTAAGACTGCATGAAGTTTCTAAGGGTCTTACAGGCCCTGGATTTGTTAAGCAATGCTGGTTCTGAGACATGAGTGGTGTGAAAGTTCAAAGTGTTTCAGGAGGAACTGACAGACTTGTAATTATCCCTGCAGGACTGATGAAATGTGTGGAGCTTTGCAGCACACCTGTGAAGAAGCCCCACCAGGTTAATCTGCCTCTCTCGATTTTACGGAGCATTTCCCTTTGCCCATCTTACAGGGCTGATTCACAACCCCTGACAAATAACTAGAGAAAGAAAAGATTGTTATGTTTTTCAACCTGTAAATCTCCTTTTTTTATCTCCCTTATTCATAAACAAAATTGAGACACTTGCCCAGCAAAGATGATAATGTTTGTTATTCAATAGCTTATCGTTGAAAATTCCTGTTTCCTGCCGCTAGGAAAAACAAACTCTCATAATTTTCTATTCAATAATCTCTTCTAGCAAGTGACTTAAATGTAAGACTTTGCCCTGGTTTTGTTTGTAATCAGACCAGGGCTTTAGATGAGCTGTGGACCGGTGCTGCCTGGGCAGAGTGGTGACACACAGACTCCAGAGGCACGAGGCTGGTTCTCAAGAGGGGTGTGGGCACCAGGGCCTCAAGGTGTCAGTGGCCATTGGTGATCTCAGAGACAGCTCTGCTCACAGAGAAATCAACAACATGAGCTCATGTCTTTTTAAATGGTAAGGGATTTGGGACTTATGGTATGATTTTGCCCAGGGAGCTGCACATGCCTGTGAGACCATAGCTTTTAGCAGTATGCGGGTTAGACACAGAAGTCTTATACTGGACCTATTTTGAAAATAATTTGAAGTTCACAAAGTTATATGAAGCTACTTGTCTCCTCCTCTATACATTTTTAATTATATTTGGTAATTTCAGATGCAAGAGAGCTCTTATGTAACATTTGGATGTGTACTTCTTGAATAATTAATTGCACCCTGAAAGGGATGATTTGGTCAACTCAAATATGATTTATTATTTGTCTAATGTGGGAGATTTCCATCTGTACAATAGTGACTGCATGAGATAAATTAGAAAGACTGCATTTTAAAATAAATTCTAAAAATACAGAATTAAGAAAACCTTGCTACGTTCCTCACAGTGCCTGAGAGGTAAAAGCCCAATATTCACTAACGTCCACCACATGTACTCTTTTATTTCAGGCTCACAATTACTGTGAGAGAGGCTAAATGACCCCCTGCTTCAAAAAGGTGCTTTACATCTGTAGTGATACAAACAGAACTTCACTAAACATTCCCCAGTATAAAGATAGATAACTGCAACCTTGTCACCTGAATAGGGACCCCTTACCTTTCTTTATCTCAGCAGATCCCAGAGCCACTCAGCCAGTACAGAGGTAGACCTGGGATCTGTGGACTGCTCCTCTGGCTGTGTATGTACTCCACCTAAAATGAAATGCCTTCAACAGCAACAAGAAGTTGCTGCTGCTCCAGAATTCCAATGGCTCCAGGGAGCATGGAGTGCTCATGCGTAAAACTTAGAGATGGGCACTCCAGCTCCCCCTCAGCACAAGTGAAAAGGGCATTTCAGAAAGGATTTGGCCAACCAAGGCATGAGGAACACCCAAGAAAATTACACAGGATGGTATAAATCATGACCCGTATGCTCTCCTGTATTGTACCATTATTTCCCAGCTCAGGGATAATGAAATGTAAGCACAGGATTTTAATGGTGGTGACGGTGTAAAATCAGTTCCTTGGAGCTGTTAACACTGAGGTTTGACAGAATCATGGGTCTTTGAAATAGGTCTTATAAATGTACATACATATTGTAGAACATATACCTATAAATTCTCTTTAGGCATACACTCCAAAGAGATTGCTGCTGATTTTTTTTTTTTTAATTTTCTTTTTTATTTGTGGATGGGAGAAGAATATATCATGGTTATCTGGAAGTCTGCAATAATAACTATCTTTTTCACTAATCAGGAGGACTTAATGGAGAAAAGAAAACATTTTAGAGGCCCAGAGATATTACAGAAAACAGTATTAGTCTCTTACCAATTTAAACAGCTTATATTTCCAAGTTACCACCCATAGGTCAGATCCCCAAGAGCTGACTAAAAGTAGTTATATTGCTCTGCACTCTGTGGTGTGGCTGCTGTGGAGCTAATTGTCTGCTCCTGAAGATATAAACCTGCTTGAAGATATAAACTGGCTCTTCAGTCCAACTGGGGCATCTCTCGGGAGAAATGTATTAATTTTTTTCTCACCATGGAAGCAATTCCATGTGAATATTTAGGGAGATAGATGCCTGCACCAATCCCTCGAATGTTTTAAACCCTCTGCTCAGCCTCAGCAGCAAACACTTTCCCTCCATTCTTTGCACTGGGAGAGAAGGTTTGGCAAGAGAAGCCTCAATCTGACCCCCAAAATACCAAAGCATGCACTTTTAAGAGCAGGTCACATTTGTGCCGGCAAGATGAGGGCACTTCCACATTGGAGTGTCAGGGAAGGCACAGAGCAAGTGGGGTTTGGAGGAAATCTCTTCCCCAGCACCTTCAGTTGAAGCAGTACAATCCCTAGGGAGGATGCAATAACCCCTTATACTGGATACTGGTAATGAACTCTGCAAGGGGGCGAAGTGTTAATGGAAAACTGACTCTCCTTCACACGCAAACCATCTAAAACCTGCAGATTACAGAAACTGCTCATTGATCTTTAATGGGATGAGGGCAGCAGGAGGAACATGTCACATAACTCATGGCTGTTACTGGGGCATGGATGTGCAGAACTGGAGAGCTTGGCACAGTGACGGGGTGGCTGGAAGCAAAACCAAGCAGGGAAAGGAGGCAACAGGAGAGATGGCTTGAGCAGTGATGTAAGTGATGCAGACAGATTGGACAACTTCCTACAAGGCCATGATCTGTGGATAACACGGCTGGCAGAAAGGTGCCACGTGCAGGGTACTGGGGCACTGAGGAGCTCACACATCTCTCCAGCTCCCAACGCTGCTGGCACTGCTCCTGCAGGGAGGAGAAATGGGACTCTGAGTGGGGAACTTGTTTTGCATAGCTGTGTGGGTGGGATGAACCTCGGGGTAGAGGGAATCACAGAGGTTTTGTGCTGCTGCTGACGGGAATTTTAAAAAGCAGTAGCATTTTGTATAAATGTTACATTTGAATCTCTTTGACATTTTCCCCTTGGTGCTAATTATTCCCAGCAGCTTCTCACCATGCAGCAACGCCTGGCACTGTGACAGTTATTAAAAACCTGTAAACAGGCTCTGGTGCGGAGTGCCTGGAGTCACCTTGCCATGTTAAAGAGAAACTGTCAAATAAACAAAACCAAACTAAATCTGAACCCCACTTAGCTTCAGAGACTTCTCAGAGGCAGAGGCTCAGGTAGGATCTGATCAGTAAGAACATGATGGGAAGGTGTAGATTAGACAGAGCTGAAGTCTTCCAAGTGGAGCCCAATGACAGGACAAGAGGCCTTGGGAACAAATTGAAATAAAGGCAATTCCAATTGAACATGAGAAAATCCTTCTATACTGTGAAGATGGTCAAACACTGTCACAGGTTGCCTAGAGAAGTGGTGGGGTCTGCATACTTGGTGGTACTCAAAAGCCGCCTGGACGTGGTCCTAAGCAGTCCCTGTAGGTGTCCCTGCTTGAGCAAGGGGACTGAAGAAGGTGACCTCCAGAGGAGCCTGGGCTGTTTTCCAGTTCTGAGTTTCTGTGTGCAAATGTGCTGTTCCTGTTGAGAAAAAGCTCAGAGAGGCACTGCCTGAGGGACATGAAGTACAGGGGATCTGCTCACCCAGAAGAAGATGGTATAGCACTGACTCCAGTCCTCTCAGGGACCAAGTGTGATTAATGCTGATGGGAGTCAAATACCCACCTGGAGTGAGGTGAATATTTCAGCCTAGCTAGAGCTGGGCTCCATCTTCCTTTTCCAAGCCAGGAACAATGGTATGGCTCAGTTCACAGGTCCAGTGTCAAATAGATTTTGCAGGATGTACAGAGCACAAGACAAAATTGTAGACAAAAAAGAAACTTCCCTGCTTGGAGCTTCAGCTTTCAAGCACCAAGTCCCCAAGAGCAGGGTTTGGACAATGGTAGCAGGACAATTAAGAGCTTCTAAAGCAAGGATTGTTTATATGCAAATCATATCACTTAACTGAACAAGAGGCAAGCAATGGCAGAGGTAAGCCAGCTCTTTTGAAACAAAATGGTATCTTTTTCAGACATTCAAACTGCATGTGATGGAGTTTTTCACAAGAATATAATAACCTGGTAAATATAGCATGATTATCCGCATTTTATTTTGTTAAAAATGTATTTCACTGCTTATTAAGTGCAAAGTCGTTCCAAAATTTGCATTTGTAGGATCAGATGTTCTAGTTAGCACAAAATCCATCAACATGAAAATTTTAGCCTGAAGAAACAGCAACTGAAAGAGGAACAATCAATTAGTAACTTGGTTTGTCAGGACAAGAGATAGACTGAGAACATGACTGGGCAGAATGAGGCCACGGGACCACAGCTTAGGCTGCATCAAAGCACTGCATCTGGAGCACAGCTCCCACTCTGTTCTGTGTAAAGGGCTCCCTCAAGGAGCTTGCAAACAGAATTTTAGCAACATAAGAAGTCTCTGGAAAAAAAAGGCCGGTGAATTGGCCAACACCACCCATCAGCCCTTGTGACTGACTGTCCTTAGGGCTACCAATGCCTCTGGAGCTACAACTGATCTTGATCTGCTCCAGGCCATTAATTCGTATTTGTGTTTACTGAGGGTTACACCCCACGTCGTTTCTGCTGCCTTGCTAGCCAGGGAATGGCTACTTTGAAGGAGGACCAGTGAGAGCTCTCCTTAAGACAACTGAGGAACTCACCGGTCTTCAGTCCTAGTTTCCCTCCTTCCTGAGAAATATGTGCTGTATTTCTTGCCATTCTCCCAGGCTTTTGGGGAGCAGGTACCAGACAGTGTCACACGGCACCCCTGTGAAGATGGGTTGCAGTGACTGTAGAACTAGGGCAATATGTGAGCTCCTGCTATGAGGACCTTGATGGGATACATTATAAACTGTCTGATTTGACCTTCATCTGGATGATGTCTCAGCTAGAAATACGTAAGTGGGCACAAATCAGTTGATGATGCACAATAATCTTCCCAGCAGATAATCTTCTTTATTGGCTTCTTATTAATTAACAATCTGCTTACACTATTTCTTTTTTGTAAGTTGAGTCTGTAAAACATTTACAACCTAGTCATTTCAACATTTTTGGAGTTGTTCGGTTTAACAGTCAGGCTCTTAAGCCTTCAGACCTACAAAAGCATCGCTTTAAAATTTTATTTCTCACAGGAACAGCTTAGCATTTCTTTTTTAGCTTATAAAAGCAGCATGCCTATAGATTTCCTATAAAGAATGTTTCATTAAACTCCATTGATGTAATTTCCTATCACTCCTCTCCACAACCTGTTTTCCAAACCAGTTCTTCCTTTCTTTGACAGTGAGTCCTTTAGGCCTCTGCAGGCTTTTGCATAATGCCTACTTACCTTTTCATCTTTAAATAAATTATTTCTACTGTGTCTTTTCCCCTTGTGTTCAGAACTAACCAGTGCATGCACACTCCACCAAAACTGTTTCACTCTTGCCATGCAAATGGAGGTCTTAACAGAAGAAATCTCATTAACTGATTTCAGTGGAGGTACTTCTGCTTCCTAGCTGACAAGGGCACAGATAAACAAGTCAAGGGAATCTGTAAAAGCAGGTGGATATAAACAGATTGTTCACCTCTCTCTACTTCTTCTAGTCCCACAGGTCTCTTTCTGTAAACCACAGGCTGGGATCTGAAAAGCATGAGGACTTTTCTTCCCAGGACAGAATTTAAATCAAGTAGTTACACAACGGCTACCACCATGAGACTGTGTATTAAAAGCTGCTATTTTTTATACATGCACATTGTGCATCTCAAACTGAAACGGATAAGTTTTTACCTACAAATCAATTTTGAATCTATTTCTTTGCTGAATGAAACAATCATGTAAAGATAAAACCTTCCATGTGACTGGGGAGGTGAATTTGTTCCATAGTGACACAGTAGATGTGTGTACAGGGGTAGTACAGAGAGCGAAGCCACCATGCTGATGTGAGAAGGGACCTCAGAGCCAGAGCTACACCAGGCAGCACTAACGGAGCAGAATCAAGTGCTCTTAGATTCCTCAGCCACTGCATGATGAGGTGACACCCTCAGGGAGCGTTTTGCTCAGAATTCTAAATTTCTCCTTTAGTTTCATATCAACAACAAGAAGAAGCAACTGCATTAAAGCAAACTCAAATATATTTATTACCATAGTGTCCAATGCACAGAAGCATTCAGAGTTTTACAGCGTTGCAAAAAGCAAGTCTCTTACTACTTCTCCATGTTTTTTGGTAATGCACTGGCACTGTTGGCCTTGGAGGTGTTCACAGTAGATAATTATGGCAGTCTTACACAGTGTTGATCTCACTTTCCAAGAATCTCATTGCAAAGCATCTCAGGCCTCTGGCTGAGACATTCTAGTTCCAGCCACGATAATAAAATCCATGAGAAATTAAAGAATTGAAAATAAGGTAATTTGGACTCCTCCCTCCAGTGAGCAGCCATCAGAGCTGGTGTCAGGGCAAAGCGTTCCTGCACAAAAAGAAAGCTAGCCAGCTTGCAAGCTGCCTGAAGCTTCTTGCCCATTTTCCTAACCACAGAAGAAGAGACAAAGGTCGTATCCTTTTGGGTCTCTCCATGCCTGGGCCACCTGCAGATGTAGAGAAATAAAAATAGATTCACAGCCCTCATTCTCACTCATGAGCAAATGTGGGCCTCAAATACTTCTTCACTCTTCATTTACATATCTGCTCTATTGAAAACTCAAGGGGTTTTTTGGCTCCTGGCAGATCAACCAACCAACCAAATTACCAAATAATTTTGTGAAAGAAACATCTTAACACATGGAAAAATTTTATGCTATAAACATTAAAAACAAATAATCAGCAATGATTCCCAGATTTTCTTTTTCATGCCACAACCCTGCACTGTCCCAGAAAAGGAAACTTCAAGCAGTCAATCAACTTTGCAGACCTGTTTTAATCTGCCTATTACCAAGTGAGTTGTGAATGCCTCTTCTATTGATTTGCTTTAACATTACACCATTTATACTCCACTTGATTTTCATTAGAAACATTAGTACTGTTCCGGCTCATTAACACACTGTTTTGTCCTTAGGTTTCAGCTAGTAAGAGTCATTCAGTCTTCTAAAACTAAAGTTCACATAGAAGGCTTCACATCTTGTTTATATAAACTCTTTGTGATCCTTTGCTTTAAAAAAATCTTATTTAGGTAGTAGACTGGAAGGTCATTTGTGTGATGCTGCTGCAGTGTCTCAAAAGTCAGAGTTTTGGGGTCAAAATACTTGAGCAAATTATGGCTTTGTTGCCTTCCAAACTATGGAGACTAAAATCAGAAGTCTGATGCTTACTAATACCTCCAGAAACCTTGCAGTAAAACCCAGAGCTAACAGCAAGAGAAAAGATGGACTTTAGGTCAGCTACTACTACATGTCAAACCAGAAATAAAAGTCAAGTAAGCAATCAATCAACAAGTCAATGACCTCCTACATCTAAATAAGCAGCCTACAGGTACAACACAGCCTGGACTCAAATCTAATCATCTTTTGTTGATCTAGTCTGCCTTCACAGAGCCCAAAGAGAGATTAAATATCACCATTTGGAAGTTAGACCTGACTGGACTGCGTTGCAAGACCTTTGGAGAATTTGACAGTGAAATATGTTTTGTGATAGCATCAGGCTCCCAATCACAAGGTGTTCATTGAAACAGTATTTTCCATTTGCACAAAACTAGAGGCTGAAAACTGACCTAAAATGGAGGTCAGGACAACACGAAAAAACCCCAAAGATTAAGCTGCCTTTTAATAAAACTAACAGTAATTACAATTAAGGTGATGAACTTATTTCACCAGGGCTTAAAGGATTTGCTGTACTTGGTTTTGCAAAGATGAATAAGGCACAAAAGGTTAAAGAATGCTTTTATTCAGCTTTCACAGTTCCAAACAGTAAACATAATTAACAATTCACTGATGGTATCAGAGAACATAGTCCTGGTATCAGTAAAATGTCTACTGTTTAAGGCACTGGTAGTGGGAAGAAAAAAAGACATAACATGGATTGCTCTTTATTAATCAAAATTTGAATCTATTATGAATATGTGCTTGCTATTCAATGCTTAGAAACCCACAAGCTACATTCACAAACAAATGTTTATACAATTTCAGTAACTACCAAGACAGGAATCAGTGGCTCCCCTACTTCGACTCTAGAGCAACTATTGCTTTTCTTTGGAGTGGAATCAATTTTTAACATACTAAAGGAAACCAAAACAAAAATTACTTCAGCAGTATGGCTTTAAGACCCTGTATTTGGTTACAATATAGCAAGCCAAGTTAAATAACAGCATACAAGTGCCATATACCATAATTTTAAAAGAAGTAGTTTTACAATATAAAAATTAGTTTAGAACATATTAAAGCCAGTTTTTGTACAAACATTTTTACAAAACTGAATTACTAAAAAAAATTCAATAATGTTTTAAATATGAATCACACTTTACATGTTGTATGCATGAAATTACTTATTTTGATGATATAAATTAGGAATGCTACAAAATTTTTAAAGCTGGCATTCATATGCTACTGAAATGCACACATCAGAAATACTGAAATGCTAGTTCTGCAAAAATCCTTAAGAGTCACTTTTATATTTGCCAAATTGATGTAAGATGACTTCAGTTTCTAGAGGAGCCACAGTGACCTCCCGTGGCTACCTAAGAAATCCCCGTCCTTAACCCTTTTTTTTTTTCCATTTTGTACATGACATTCCACACAAATGCCAATAAAACTTAAAATGTGCAACAGTGGTTTCATGCCTGGTCCAGCTACTCCAGAGAACTACAGTATTTCTATCTGAAATAAGCATAAAGGAGCAGAGCCTTCACACACTCTAGCTCCTGGTCACAGAAAAAAAGCTAAGTGTCCTCTAGATTTATCAAGAAACCTGTTTCAGAACCTTTTAGAGAACTGTTTTCTGTAAGTCAGTGAGAGATGATGTACAATAGATGTTCAACACTTATTCAATATTAAGCTCCCAAATACATAGCATCAGCTTTTGAGAGAGCAAAGGAAGGGAATGTTAATTGATGTTGCCTGAACCAAGTCCTAAGCAGAACACTGGTAAAGTTATACAAGACTCTTAAATGGGAGTCAAGTTCATTGGTATACAAAGCCCAAAAATATTCTAAAAAGAAACCAACTGGAGGAAAAGAATCCAAAAGTCACTTAAGTGCCTTCTTCCATTGCTCTGAAGGGATAAAACCAACAGGAACAAAACAGTCTTCCTACGTCATGAACAGATGAACAATGTGAAAACAAAAATCACAGTAGTGGCTGTCTCTCAGCTGTAAAATAGTAATTAACATGTACATTCTTCTACTGCTTATAAATCCTCCCTGTTATATGCAACTTTTTTTCCATTACGTGACTCTTCTGTGTTTGGTGCCAGCCATGTGAAATACACCTTCACCGGATCAATATTCCAGTGCTTGTGAAATGATACTGGAATTTGGTGAGAAAGGTAGTCTTTTGGGTAGTCCATTGGCCTTGCCTAAGATGGAAGAATAAAACAAAAACACCAGTACTTAATGATGAATAAGAATTTTAAAGAGATATCACTGCTCAATGGCCCCTGTAACACAACAGTATGGCACTGACAAAATACACAAGATGGTAACAAAGGGTTTTTTACACCATTATATTATATCAATTGACAAGGCATTAGTTTAAATCTTCAACTTACACTGCAGTCATGCTAGGAATGAAGTACGCTGATACTAAATATCCCGTTTCTCAGGATGAAATGGGCACAACCTCAGAAGTCATGCGATAAACAATGTAGTTGGTATGAAACCTTAAATATGCAGTTTTGGCTCAATAATGACAATATTATTTTAAACTATATTCTCTTCCTTCTCTAATGAGAGTTGTCAGCACTGCCACTGTGACTGTAGTATTCTAATAGGCAGCCAAAATATATAGAGTTTATGATAGGTTAAGGTTCCAAACATCGTGGTGCCAGAAAACTGTGTTGTTATTCTTCATCAGGCTATATCAAACCAGACAGAATAACAACATAGCTACAAGATGCAGCTGCTGTCCTAATGCTCCATGTGTATTTCATTTTCTCTGGCAGTTCAATGGCACTAAGTGCATCATCACATTAAAAAATTCCCACCTGTAGTGGTCCTTGGTAAAACAGCTACATTTTGCCATTAGAGTTTTTGTAAGAAAAATGCATGGAGGGCAAACATTTGTGCTTTACATCTAGGGGGGAAAAACCCAGACAAGAAGAAAATTGAATGATTTGGACAACAAATAATTGATTTGATGCCTAAGCTGGTAATTAATTCAATACTGCACGCTTCACCTACTTATGGTGGTATTTATAAATTTTCTTCATGCAGTTCTGTATATGTTACAGTCATAAAATTAGGCAACAGAGTTTGACATGAAATCTGAGTATGCGTTGTTGGTGTTTTGTTTTTTTTTTATTCTGATATTTAAAACACAGAGTGCTTATTTTTAAAAATTCCACTGGAGAAATCAAGAGGGAATCTGTATCCCTCATGACTTTTGAAAACACTTTGAAGAACATTTAGGTTTCAAGAACCTGAAGAATTTATTTCTGATAGAGACAGTTTTTACACATCTGAGACTAAAGATTTTTTGCTCTTTGAAAATAAAACAGCTTTTTAGTAAGCTGTAGACAAAATTCTGGTGTTTTGATAATTCTAAAATAATGATACCTACTCTAATAACTGTAATTTTTTTTGCTAAAATTTGTATTCGGTGTTCTAGAAAAGCTAAATATATTGCTTTAGCCCAGATTTTATATTTAAGCCCAAAATTCTGGCTGCTACCCAGCATGTGAAGGTTCCTGTTCTCTTTAAGAGTCTCATCATGTCAAAAACCTCTGGAACAGGTTACAGAATAGCTATCTGCCTCAGCAAGTAGGCAGCAGGAAACCAGTAAGAATGAGCAAACACATCACAGACACTCCAAGAATGAAGATACCTTTGCTTCTTTTTCATAATCTGTATCTCAGAACAATTTTAGATTCACATATTTCATGAAACATCACACATCATAATATTTCAGTCAAGTCCTTAAGAAGTTATTTTCTGCTTGACAGAAAACCCAAAATTAGTTTTCTCATCTTTAAAATATTTTTTGCACAATAGTGGATTTTGCAGAATAAGCACATTCAATTTTGATTCAGCGGTTTTCCCCCACGGGTTAATTTTTGTTCTAGGGATATTAAATAGAATTTGTTACAAGCAACAGTAAAGATGAATCAGAAGTCAGGTGCAATTTTCTATGTGAAAAATCAAACTGCTTGGATTTCCCTTTCAAAGTGACTCAGTATCAAGTGCACACTATTAAGGATTACAAGGAGATCCTTTTTTTTTTAAATAAGGATCATTTTAACAAATTTGGAAAATGAGTTCTGTTATGACTCTCCTTTAATTAGGCTGGTTTGTTGTTTTGGTTCTTTTTAACACCTGTGCAAGCAAAATCATTCAGTAATTGTTGATTTATAATATGCATTACTTGTTTTCTTTCTATATTGAAAGGAGTAAGCAATGACAAACAAAACAGCAGAGTAAACAGATAGGATTTTTTTTTATTAGGACAAGAAATTAAAATATGAAATAAAATTGAATAGTATGTTCTCAGTATTTCCATTTCTCTAAATAGCAAGTGTAATCAGAAATGGAATCTTAACATAGAAAAAGATGACAATTTAAATAAGAAACACGCCCTCCCCCCCAGCTGCTTTGAACTACAGGGTAATTTACTAATTTTCAAGTAGCTTACTATCTCAGCTCATATTCAGATATACAGGTGTTCCCAGTTTTCAATTAGATTGACACCTGAAAAACAACGAATGCTACACTAATTTAAATGTTGACTTTTAAAAAAGTTGTGCACTGTTTGGGAAAAAAAATCCCTAGTGCTTCTTGTTCATACCGTGCAAGAATTTGGTTTACTTGGCTTACAAAGAAGAAAATCTCTACAGCCTCAATACATTATGCACAATTTCCACTGTGACACTATGGTTAGCTTGTTAAATACTGTGTGAAAGACAGAAACAAGATTAAAATCTACTCCAGCCCTTTTATTCCAAACTCACACGAAAATTATGTTTTGTAAGCTCTCTTTCCCATGTGCTAGCATACAGCAATTTATCATACTTACATCATTCTTCAGAATCCACCATAAAAGCAATAATTTCATATTTTATATCTTCACTAATGAAGTATTTCAGAATAGTAAATACTGAACCAATAGAAAAATCAGGTAAGTAGAGCAGGCAGATTTATTGAAAAATTTTAGAGTCAGTTCTCCGTTACCTGAAGAAAAAGGAATTGTGCTGTAGGTTTTTTCCCTTAGAGGATATATAACTACTGTTCAAAGCATGTGGCTCCTAATTCCATTTCTTTTTCAAAATCCTCACCTCTGACTGCATTTCTAATAAAATGCAGTTATAGGTTAGCTAAAATATCATATAAACAAGCAAAGCATTGTAGTAATCCATGGTATGAGAATGTTCTTATTTGATCAGTCTTGTTCTCCTGAGAACCAAGGTAAAGCAGCAGCAGCTTCTTGTTCAGTGTTTTTACATATTGATCAAATTTGAATATTTATGACTGTTTTACGTGTATACTTAAAAAGTGAAATACATTTTTAATACTTGAAAATAGCTCTCTGACCTGATGAAAAAGTGGACTGTGTGTTATAGGGATTCCCAAGCCACTGAAACACATCCCAAGGACCATATCATCAGGTGCATCCATGCTGTAACACCGGCATTTGCTAGCAAGTAGTTTCTGAACTGCTGTTCTGCTGAAAACCATCCTGAATTTAAAAAAAGAGCACGTGAAATGTATAAAAACTTCTAAAGATACAAAATAACTGTAACTAATAAATATTGCTAAATTATTTAAAACTGCAATATTGAACGTAGCCCTCTGATAAAACATGTTTGAAATTCAAAATGTAAGGAGTCAGAACTGACAAATAGTGAAAGAGGAATTTTCTGAAAGATAAATACTTTTTATACTGAAAACTAATTACATCAATTACACCCACTTGATGTTATTCCAACAACAAGTTAGCTACCCATCATTTTTACTACAGCTGATAATTCCTCCTAAATTTGGCCTGGACTCAAAAGGAGTGTCCTCCACAATCTTCCTCAAACGTAAGGGAAAATAGTTGGGGACTTGAGATCAGCATGTGTCACTACACAGAAGGTGTAAGGTAAATTGCACACATCTGGGGAAAATATCACTGTTTCTGTTGAGACTGATTTGTGTCATAATTTAAAACATTTGCACTCAAAAAGATCTCAGTAGGAACTCAAACCAATTACCCTCCTCCACCAGTGATATAGCTGTATCCTCCTGTTCCCAAGCCATAGCCATAACGCTCTCCAAGGAATATTGGTTCATTTGGGTCATAGCAGCTGAGCAATTTTCGGAGTCTGAATATACTATAATATGAAAAGTGATTAAAAAACATCTTGTAAACATTCATTTTGGAACAGACATTGCTACCCTCAACAGCATTCTATTAAACAGCACAAAGATGACAGAAGAAATTCAGAAATTCTACCCAAAAAAACTCCCCTAGAGATACAGACTGCTAAACAGAAATTTATGATGGATTATTTACTATGAGATATGACCGCACAATTTGGTCAAATGATGAACAAATTACCTTAAAGTATTTTTTGACATAGATGGTTTGTCAGTAAATCCGCAATTCATCTCAGAGAAAACAGGAAATGACACTTTCCAAGCAATGGTTAAGATTTTGCAAATTATCTATGGACATTTACAATTTGAAAACTAAACCAGTAGATTTAGTTCTATGAATGCTGCATTATTCACAGTTACATCCTCTCACTACTTCTTTTGTCACATGATTTAATGTAACCACTGTTCATCACGATGGGATCCTGTGCATTGCTCACTCTGCCTTTTTTTGCTTATGTTGCAGTGTCAGATTTTACAAGAATGGGGTCCAATTTTCCAACAAATGCAAGTTCCAAAACACCATTCTGGGTAGCTCAGACAACTGACCTGAGCTTATGGAACCTTTCTTCAGATAGATTAGTCTGAGGAACACATCTTAGAAAGGTTTTTAGCAAATTACTAAATCCTATGAGCTCAAACATACCTACACTGAAGAATCACAAAACGTGGTGTGTCCAGACTAAATAATTACATGTTAATACAGCTTTAACCAAGTTACATCATTGTTTTTAATATCTGTCAAAAGAATACTGATGGGAAGTGACAATTTTTTTTCTTCAAGTCATATAAGGCCACATGGCTAATACAATAGCTGTATCTCTTAAACAAAGAAGGATAGGCGAATATTGCTAAATCTCTTATTGACATAAAGAGTGGTAGCTCATGAAGCAATGCAATATATACCTTATCAGTGTGTCATCATCCACTACAACTAACCAAGGGGTTCTGGGAGAAGTATGATTCAAAAACCTTTCCAAAATGGCAAAAGTTTTCCCACAGTGACCTAAAAAGAAATTAACAGGATATATACTTAAATAAAATATGAATTAAGTTAAACCCAAGCTTTATTCCAGTTATCTGTCAAGCTGTTGAACAATACTGGACAAATTGCTATTGTTAATTAAAAGAGCTATAAAAATGAGGAGACTATGATAGAAGAATGCTCTGCAAAATACTTCAAGATACTGTCACAGCATTTCATGATGCTTTTTTAGAAATAATTAAATATACACCTCACTGGGAATTCAGGTCCTGATCACTGCCTCTAAGGAAAGGTCTGAACATTTATCACAAGATTATAATGAAGTCCAGAGGTAAGACACCCTTTGCTAGGAGTGCACAAGTGAAATACCCTTGTTCAGAATAAGCAGGACATGAGAAAGAAAAAGTTTCAGACTTCTGCTGAACCTTTTTTAGATCTTGGACAAACTTCATTTCAGACATTCTTTATTCATCACAGCTGATTGTCTAAAGTAATTACTGCTATCAATATTAAATTTAGTAAAAAATCACTCAACATAACAGGTTTATATCTGAAGCCACTTTCAGTTAAAATGTTCTTTGAGAAAATGCAGTAATTGTATGCTGAAGAAATGAAGGAAATCCTTGCTCTGGTGATTTTGTGAGACTGTGAACTTAATCCAGACTAGTATGTGAACGTTTTTCAAAATTAAACCCAAGATTTCTTTATTATACTCTATCACAAAACTTGGAAGCTCCCTGGCATGACTAGAACTGCTGGGCATGGCTTCTACAATTAATCCATGTGTGCCCAGCAGACTGGCTGCCGCTTGACAACACTCACTGCTTGCTCATGTCCTGCTCCACCTGTGCACACAAAAAATCCTGCCTCTTCTCTCTCTGCCTCTAACAGACAAAAAAAAAAAAAAAGGGGGGCGGAAATAACCCAGAGGTCAGAACAACTGACCTTGTGGGCCACATGAGGCTAACAGACCGCTGCCTGGACACATGTAATTCAGAAGGTAATAAAGTATCAGCCTAAGAACAATAGATCAAATGAAATAGAAAAATCAAAATTAATAAACCTAAGAAAGCCACCATATCCATAGTCTTTTTTCTATTCAAACACAAACTAAATTAATTTAAATGCCTATTGTTTGCTATAAAAAGATGGCTCAATTAGTTTTTGTGCTTAAATCAAGACATGCAAGGCACATGGATATAGTATCTGAATACCATATGGCAAGCAGTTTATGCTTAGTACAGTTTGCACTGCCTAAGGTCTTTTGAAATAAATTTATGATTTCTTCACTGTTGATGATCCTACTGAAAATCATAAATAACTGTAGAGTTATAACTCTTACCCCAAGTAATAATACCATTTCTTTTTCTCTTGGAATGTATCAGTATACCATGCTTTCAAAATCTCAGTATTTAGGTTTCTGCTAAAAAGAACACATTATCTACACAGGGGGACGCTGAATGTACTCTCCATCCATTTCCTGTGTGAAGAGCATTCTTATAGTTTAGGCTGCACATATGTGCTAGAGAAAACCAGAATTTCTAAATGACATGCTTGACATGAGAGACACATATCATCCATAAAACTTCACTTCTTCAGCCAGTCATTTGTGCAAAAGTGACAACAGTCAATAGCTCACCTCTGTCAGTGTTAGGTATGCCTAAATCTACAGTAGGAATGGAGATGTCTGCATAATCACTGTAGTATTCAATAAGGGCAGCTTCTCTTTCCCAAGTCTGCTTTACAACCGGTACTGCAAAACAATGATTGGCATTCAAACACAATGAACTTGATTAAAATAGATACTTGATCCAAATATTCATGTTAACCACGTTTTGTTAGCCACATTTCTTCACATGGTAATAAAAACGCTGCTTCAAATACAGCATCATGATTGTAAATGTTCATTCTATTTTCTTCCATATAATAGTTAGAGAGAAAAAAATTTTACAATTTTATGAAAGCCAGTTGGGCCAGTTTTATTTAAATTATAAAAAAGATTCTATTAAATATGACAATAATTTCATGATACTATTATTTATAATAATAATTGAAAAATGTGATATTTATATTTTGGCTAACCAAAGAATGGAATTCTACTTTTACACTTGCAATTGTACAATTCATAGCACACATCAGCACAAACACTACCAGAGATTAGTCCTTCTTCCAGTATTGAAATGGCACATATTTTAATCCAACTGTACAGTCTGTAACATATTCTGAATCAGAAACAGACCAAATGTACCTTTTAAAATACTGTACTGGTATTAAACACATTCTATCTGACAGCAACATCATATTAATGCTCCAAAGCACCTGTCTCTGGAGACACACTCACAGGGCATTTTATAACCACTCCTGTTATAAACATATAAATATTTATGGTTTCATTTATAAATAAGATGTATTTGTGTAGTATAGCTTATAAATATCATACAATCAATTTTGATCCCATGGGGATTCTATTCAAAGGAGGATTGCTTAATGCTTTTCTAAAAAAAACAACCCTTTTCTTACAAGTTTGCCATTTCACATCAGCACTTAAAATTGATCATACAAAATTCTAATAATGATGCCATGAGTATTTACATTACATCCAGAAGTGAATAAATTACAGGTAACACAAAAACCTGCAGGGTGTTCAGAAGAAAACCATTGGATTGAAATAATGATCTCTCTTCCATCCTAAAAATGAGAAGGTCAGGCCTGAGATGAACAGGTACTCTTGAGCAAGTACTCTGTACTCTGCTGTTACTGCTTCTCTGCTTTATGCTCTGACACATCCAGGAGGTCTCACCAGTAGCAGTTAGTGCTTTAAATGGAGGAAAATATTTATAACTTCCCTTTGCTGCTATACAACCCTGATGCTCATGAACAACTCACTTTAGCCCCTTGCTAGAATCATCCATCACCTAATTTGATGCTTGTTGCCTACCTAGTTGCTCACTTCCCTCTACTCTGAACACACAGGGTTTATTACTCGATTGATCAACACTCAGTTTGATAACAGTTACCCTCTGACTTCATTTTACTGTTAAGACAGAGTAATAAGAACTCAATGCACTAATGGAAAGACTTTAACATTTTGAAAAGAAAAAAATCACTTTTGTAGCATTTTGCAACGGTCCCATACTACTTTTAAAAGTTCTTAAAGAAATGTAAAAGTTCTCATTTTTTCATAAAACATCCTAAAGGAATTATATACAAACAACAGGTACAGGCAGGAAATTATTTTCTTATTTTGTTGAAATCTTTTACTTAAAAATGTTTCTCAGCAGAACAAAACCAGAAAGGTTTCAGAAAACAAGCCTCCAGAACAGAAGAATTACAGACACACAAGAGCATCCAAACTTTCTCTTGCAGAGGGAGATGCACCTGTGAAGGTTGCTCTACCTTTCTCCAAACGAGGACCTGAAACTCAGCAGGGTCCTTTAACACACAGAAGTATTTGCAATTACAGACTGAGCCTCTCAATTCCTTTGGTGGATGCCCCCTTCTTTCTATAAATGAAAAAAAGTTTACTGAAGCAAGGACTTGAGTCTCATCACAGTTAAGACGTCTGGCAAGGGGGCTGTTAACTAAAGTGTCCTTCTCTTTCCCTTGCTTGTCTTGATGGAAGTGTCACCATGCAGACTAATGTCACTTGTAAATTGAATCCCACAATACTTTGTAATTTCTGGCAAATTGTACCTTCCAAAAGAAAACTACTTGAAATTTTGGACTAGATGATGATGAAAATATTTATCAATATGTATTAATACTTGTGATCACACCAAAAGTTTTAATACCCGTAGAGATATTTAAAGATCAGCTCTAAGCTCTTAATGACATTTTATTTCTGCTATTTCTAGAACCCTCTTGCATGTTTGCAGTCTTGAAAATTTCTTTTATAACCACAGATGGTATGTGTAAGAAGGAGAGTTGTATCTGAAGTAAATTCTGAGGTAAAATTTAGCTGCTTTTAAAAGCACATCGATTTCCAAGCCTTAATGCTGCATTAATGTAGTTTTTGGCATACAATAAAGAATGACTTACCAGGTAAAAAGAGCTCTCTGAAGCTGGCATCCATTAATCTTTCAAAATCTGGAGTAAGATTATCCTCTATTGCATAACACTGGAAGCTGTGAGGAAAGTTCAAGAATTTTCCTCAGTCTTCAACAGGTGTTTCTTGAAGGATGTTTATGCTATCTTTTTGAGGCCTTTTGTATTTTTCTGACTTTCTAGGTTGGTTTTTTTCTTTTTTTCAAATTTTGATGTTAAAAAATGAACATGGATCCAGGAAGGAGAACTCTTCAGTGAACTCCAATTACAGGACAGTCAATTTTGTTTTGTCAAAAGCTACTTTAAAGATAACCTAACAACTACATTATTAAAATACTACAAATGTGCCTTCATCAGGTGCAGTAGCATTGAGAAAAAAATTCCATAAATCTTAGTATGAAAAAATCCCGCCTGTTTTTAACCAGACCTAGTTAAGAAGAGTTTTACTTCCATCCTGTCCTCTGAGAACAGGTGTGGAAAACCCTCTCAAAATTTGGTACAACTACTAACTAGTTACTTGATTTTCTTTTTTTTTTTTGTTGTTGTTAATTATAATCACTTTAAATTATGCTTATAAACAAACTAAGCATATTGGAGACAGTATTATGCACCTGGAATATTAAAGAGCACACAAAATTCAAGCAATTTCCTGGGAATAAATCTCTTCCTTCTTAACAAAATGTCTAGAAGCAAACCAGACCAGAGGGGTAGGTGGCATCAAGTAGGTGGAGCATCTTCTGTTAAACTGGTGGATTTAGAATTTTTTCTTCCAAGCTTTGTTAAGACTTGATCTCCCTCAACTTAGCTGAGCATTACTGTGTGTTAGTGGAAGCTCAGAGTCTCTCTGTGTCTATTTTCTGTGCCTCTGAGGAGGAAGTTAATGCTCACTGTGTGTACCTTGCTGGGCTGCGCAAGGGGTTTTTCTGGTTGTTGTTTTTAGCATGGTGACCACCACTGCCTGTGTGACTACAGTTTTCAGATAGACTTTCAGATGAAATCTGCTATAGCGTTTCACACGCTCTTGATCTGGGCCACTGGCTGGCTGAAGTACTACATGTGACCAGATTTCTAGAAGGGACAAGTTTTCCCATTCCAAGCATTATAAAGCACATGTGCACATGGAACATCTAGAAGCAACGTGACAGCATAATAAGCTGCTCAGTCTTTTACTGGAGAGGAGGGCAGGACAAAAGGAAGAAGGAAATGAGGGACATTTCAGCTTGTTCAAATTTCTAAGGCAGCCACCAAAGAGCTGCACAATTGTCACTGCAGGTACAAAGAGAAAAAGTGAAGCAATTATCTGGGGGAAACTCACTAAAGTTTAATAGCTGCTAGTAACTGCTGTATTAATCCATATATTTCATACAACAATATAAGCTAACCCTATGCAGGTTTTAATTTAGGTATTCAATTCCAAGTTTTTTACCAACAGTGACTAAAGTTGAAACAAATTTTTATCTTAAGTGTTTCACAGCACTCCTGAGGACTCTGAACCATTAAAAGATCCCACCTGAAGGATAAACTGTTTATAATTCCAAAACTTTCCTGTTTCCCAGTCGATTTTGCAAACGTTTAGTCCCAAGAGCTACAGAGACAGCATATATCAGCTTTTTAAATATTCATTTTAGGAATTTTATTTCATAGAACTACTACCTTGACCAGCCAACAACTTACTTCTGTCACCATGAAATTTTCGACATGTTTTTACAGCAACAAAAACATCTTCCTTATTCACTGGCTCTCCCTACATGAACAAAACAAAAATTAATCTTTTAAGTGCAGGCTGTGCCTATAGTATTCTATAGGATATGTATGTCCAAACATATAATAAAACACGAAGTATCTTTTCATTGTATAGTCTATCAAGCAGAAGAGCGTTCTCATGATAAGCCAGGAAGTAACTTTTTATCTCTTAAAATAAGCACCACTGGTTGTTTGAAATTCCTGAAATAACATTACTGGAAAATTTTTTCCATTGATGTAGTACTCTAACAAGAACTAAAACGCCTATCATTAGGAAAAGACCATCAGTAGAAAAGCTCGTTGAACTAAGAATGATTCATCTGAAAAAGAATGATTTCTTAATTTCTTTGAAATCAGTCACAATGAGAACACAAATTGTATCACACTTGGGAAAATGCTACTTAAATGCTACACACTAGAAATCTTTGAATTTCCTCAACTCCTTGACTACTTTGACTTGTTATCCTTTTTGACACCTAGAATTTTACTCTCCTGGAAGCACAGAACATATCTTGGCCTCTAGCTACACTTAATTCATAACATAATAAATGTATTCTCCTAGAGGTGGAAGAGATGGGTTGTACTTTAAGGCACCAAATACTATTTTGCATTTTATCTTTAGCCTCAGCAAGTTTTAAATTCCCATCTGTGGGGGGAAAAAAAGATCATCTATACTTCAGTATCTCACTGTGTAAGGATAAATAATTTATAGATTATGCGCCAACCAAACACTGTGGTAGAAAGACTCATTAAAGCATATGTAATATTAGTTGCCAGGAAATATTCTGTGCCACAGAAGCCTGAAAGCATATCCAAAATACTCCCTAGATAAATGCCAGAACAAACTATTTTGTTGGGGTTTCTCTTAGCTTACTTAAAAATATTTTCTCAAGTTTTGAGATGTTTGAACTCAAGTATTATACATTTTAGTCAGTTTTACTTTTGGTAAGCAAATGGTATTTAAAAATATTGTACTTACACAAAGTGGCAGAAAATTACTGAATGTTGTTGCACAGTCATCAGCCTTATATGAATTCACATCATCTGTGCAGAACTCAGGCACTGGAGTAAGATGTGGTCCTTCCCCTTTCTGCCAAATGTACAGGGCAATCTGTCGAAATTGGGAACATTTATATCAGTAATTAAACCAGATAAAAAAATTTCAGAGCATACAAAGAAAATATATTAACAAGGAAAGTGAAAGATACGGGACAATGCAGCAGATTTGTCCCTGAGTTGATTAACTAATTCCTCTATATTCTGCTGGTGGCACCATGCTCAGAGGCAGGTATTGGTTGCTGGCTCCTCCAGTTTCTTCCCTTGTCACTCCCTGCAGCTGGAAGGACAGAGAACAGCACTTGTGCTCCTGAGTCCTTTAACCAATTGTATTAGTATTAGTCCAGAATTCAACTATTCAGAGTTAATGTCTATCACGTGAACCAAAAAAGAACCAAAGCTCCTAGACAACAAAGAGTATTTGACAACTGGAACTTATCACTGATTATTTATGGAAATTCACAATGTCCTAAAATTTCCCACTGAAAAATGAAATTTCAATTGAAAGCCTTAGAATGGCATATGGCTGTATTATTTTAGAAGCGAAATTAGAGTGCCATTTTGGGTTGTAGCACAGGATGACACAAGGTTACTAAAACAATGGAAACAGATCTACAGTAAAAAGACAAAAAAAGTCTTAATCCTAGTTCAGATCTAATTCTACATGTACAAAAACCTCTGTTATTCAATTCCAACATTGACTAAGCAACAGAGAATATACCATATACTGTGGAGTTACAAAAAGTCCAAGCAACAACCAACAAATGAGTAGCATGAGAAAAACACTTTACCACATCTGCAAGATATGGAAGTATATAAATGTTATGGATGTAAAAAATAGTAACTTGGAAAGTAATAAGGTAAAACAAACAAAAAAGAAATAATAATAATGATTGCAAAAAAGAAATAATAATAAAAAAGGTGCAGAGCACAATAAAATACCAAAGACTAGAGGCATATGTTATTAGGAGTCTGTCAAACTAAAATATTTCTTGTAAACTTAAACATTATACACAACCATTATAAACAACAGATTATATTCTTTGATTTGTTGTCAATCTTGATTCACACAAGAAGAGCATAGACATAAAAATGATTTAAGACAGAGAAGATGGTGATTTATTAAATAAATGAGAGGAAATGAAACTGTCTCTAGGGAGACATGAGACTGTGCAGAAAGAATAACTACAGGGCTGAAGTGGGTTATCGATGGCAATAAATTTGAAATGAAACATATGCAAAGACTTGCTAACAGAATAATAAGTGGATGGAAGTCCTTTTGTTGGTCGAGTGATCAATTGTTTTTTACTAAGCAGTCTGTAGCACATAAAAGGAGTGGCTCAATGATTTCTTTTTAATGACAATATGTTTAAAAACTTTGTTAGCGCTGACGTAGGCTGGGAATATATGAATAGTTTTGTCTTAAAAATAAAGATAAAATAAAATGACATTGTGAAGCCTAAGGTCTTGCATCGAGAAAAATTAACAAGAGGTAAAAAACACCTTCTTGTCTTGTTTCTCACAGCAAAATGAAAGCTGAGAGGGATTCAATTGTTTTTGAGAAATACATCAGTCAATGAGGGGAAATTATATAAAAGAATACATTTGCACAATACCAAGTTTATTTAAATATGCTAAAAATCTATACTCTATAAATACACTGTAGATTTGTGTTCTAAAAGAGGAGGTTTATGACCACTACAAGATCTGAAAAAGCAGCAGTAGTTTTATGTAAAGGTGGTTTTTTTCTGGACCAGAACAACAATTTATAGATGCTTTTCAGGAGCGTTAAAAGAATTAAAACTACTTCAGTGTTACACTATTTCAGGCCAAAATCTTTATCCTGTTCTTTCTTCCTTCTTCACATTCCTTATTCCTAACCTTAATCATATTCTTATTTCAGGCCAGAAGCTTATTCCAGATTCAACCCCCTCTCCCATCCCTGGTTCAGAAGTTCACTTCGGTGACAGTACAAAACCCTGGATGGCAAAATTCGTTTAAATGCAGAAAAAACAAAAAGGCCTCCAAAAAGGAGCACAGATACAGCCTCCTTCTCACATACCTTTCAGTCAGTTCACTCACTGTCTGAAATACCTTCTGCCAACCTTCTGAAAGTGTAGCATACCAGAGACAAAAAAATGTCTTTCTAGACTCGCACGCTGCAAGTGGCAGCACAGCGTGTTCACACAAAGGTAGATTCCTCAGAGTATTTAATGCAAACCCCACCATATTTAGCTCTGAGAGTCTGATTCAGAAAGTGAGTGAGGATGGCTGGAATTGAGATACTGCTCACCTCATCTTCTGGTTTCTGAACTGGAAGTCTCTCTCCTTCCTTACAGAGCAAACCTTAGGAGATCCCTTAATATAAACAACCATGTATGCATTCATATATGAATGCAAGCTTATTAATAAATTTTTCTATGCTCAAAATATAGTTTAAAAATACTACAATATTCTAAAGGAAGGAGAAGGACTCTAACACGCCATTGCAGTCAACCTTTTTTAGCAACATTTAAGAAAAATCTCTCGTTTTCATTATGATTTACTACCATTCACATTTATAAATTTGAGACCATTTTTCTTTCATTACACCACTGCTTACCTCATGCTTTAAATCTATTGTGAAGTCTGATTTGAGTGGTTCACTCTTTAGCTTCTTTGCAAGCCTATGCAAATAGAGATGAAGAAATTTAATCAAACATATTAAAAAAATCAATCACTAGTGCATGCAGGCAAGTGTGGCTGGTACTACTGACCACCTTATAAGGGGGAAATAATAATAAATCACATTTCTATATTTTTTGCCTCAAGAAGCAACTCATATTTATCATATAAATCTTTTTCTTAAAAAAATCTGAACAGCGTCATGACATTAATTTTCCGCACACACGTTTTGATACATTCTTCCTGTGCAAGAAGAAAGTTCTCACCTGGGGAAGACTGAGAGTCCGGCATAAAATTTACAACAAATTAAAAGCAACAGTGCATCTGAAGCGCAGTATTGATCAGCATCTCAAACTACAGACAATATTCTCTACGTATTTCAAAGCATATTATTTAGGGACCTTCAATTTGTGAGAACATCGATCCTTGCTATGGTAAGATGCATTCAACTTCTGAAATCCATGAACTTTTCAAATCTCATTTGAAAGCATCTAACCATCTAAGCTGAAATAAATGTGTAGTTTGTCTGAACAGCATGAGAAACACTTCTAGAGGGCAATGCAGCCACTCTGAGACTCAAGAATAAAACCACTGTCTCAGGGAGAATACATTCTTAAAATTACAATATGAGATTGAACTAGTTAAACAATTAGTACTGGACAACTATTAGCTAGTTGATGTAGGCAGAGTGAAGCAAAATAAATCACATCAACACAGCAACGATACAGAAATTTACTTCTGCACTCATTTAATTTTGAAGCATTTACAATAATTATACTTGGAATGTGTAGAATAATGGAGAATAAACAGGAAGTGACTTAAAATTCAATTCTTACTTGTTAACGAGTGGAATGCTAAGAGCCCAACCAGCAGCAAAATCGGGAAATTTAAAGACTGTAGGATTTTCAGCAAAGGCATAATGGTGAATTATTGTAGATTCTTCATCATATAATGCTTTACCTAAAAACCACTCCTGTAAAGGAATATAGGAAATAATTTTGTTCATCTACAGCATCCTTTTAGTGAAGATGACGACTGCATTCATGCTGAATAAAGAAAACCTGAAAACAAAAACAAGGGAAGCATATTGTTCACAATAAATAATCTGGACAAAAACTGTATTTGGTAAGAAATGAAAATAAAGAGTGTTCTCTGAAATCAAATACAGGCTGCGTTTTCAAACTCCAGAACATGCCTTGGCTTCCACCTGTTCAAAGAACACTGAAACATAGAATAGTGGAAGTTGGAAGAGGCCTCTTGAGATCATCTAGTTCAATTCCCCTGCTCAAGTAGGATCACCCAATGCAGGTTTGCCCAGGACTCTGTCCAGTAATGCTTTGAATATATTCCACAATCTCTCTGGGGAATCTGTTCCAGTGTTTGAATTCCCAAATTGACTGCTCTTCAGACAAGACACTCAAAAGCATTGTATTCAAGAACTTCATACATATCAGTTTTGAATTTCCATCCAGCTGGCCTCTTCTACCCTAGGGAACTTTAAAAAGAGATTTCAGCTGTCATACCCTCACTGTTTAACCACAACATTTTATGAGTTCTTATGATTCTCAAAGATAAACTGTTCTTAAGACAGATCTTCCATACCATTTAGGTATCAACAGCTACTAAGTCATTGCTGCCCATCCACTTGGTTTATTCATTCCAGGCATCTTTGGAGCTGTAGCCTATCACCCTGTTAGGATGACTTGAAGAGGAGTGGCACATGTAGTTCAGTTTAACCTTGCTGCCATCTTTCACAGTTTGAATCAATCTACTGTTGAAACACAGAACCACAGAGGGGCTGAGGCTGGAAGGGAGCTCTGGGGATCACCTGGCCTAACTTGCCCTGCTCAGGCAGGTCCAGCCACAAAGCAGGATGCTCAGGGCCACATCCTAATGGCTCGTGAGTTATATCCAAGGATTGAGACCTCACAACATCTTTGGGCCAGTGCTCATTCATCTGCACAATAAAAAGGTGTTGCCTGATGTTCAAGTATAATTCAGCATCTGGGTGCTGAAGACATTGCCCAGTGTTTTTCAGTTTCACTGCAGTCAGTAATGCCATCAGTTATCAATGCAGGACATTTTCCTAACATTCCTCCACAGTCTCTTTCAATGCTTTGAAACATCTGTTTTCACTCATTATTACATTCAATACTACACTGGTATCAGTCTCAATATTTCTGTTACTAATCTCTACATATCCACACTGAAAACCTGCAGATTGATCAATTCACATGCCCACTGCAGACCTCTTAACAAGATAAACATATACCAACTTTTAATTATGCAGACTGCTGAGACTTTAAAATGAATATTGAATGCGCTCTGACAGAAATCACCTTAAATTTTGTACATGATGGACTACTACTGTATATAAGGAATCATGGACGAACTGTTACACTAAGATAACAATTACTATGTACAAAAGCAAAATATTTTATTGCAGGTTGGAACATAATTTGTTATTTTATTAGAATCTGTATGTAATGCAAATGAGAGAGCAAAACTGGCAAAAGGGCAGCACCTAGAACAAAAATATTCGTGTTTCTATTCTCAGAATATCGATTACAAGTAGGTGTTCCTGAAACAGAAAAAAAAAAAAAAGGATTTTCCAAAGGTCTGAATATATTCAGTCCTCTGTTTTGAAGACCAAGTGTTTTAAAAGGTAAGAACTAAACTGTTATTATCATTATTAGCAATTTTAGAAAAGAACTGTAAGAAAACACAAGGCCATGTGCCTGAAAAGGAAGTAAATATGCTAAGGCAAGTCCTGAAGCAGAATTACAATAAGGAAGCAAAACATATTTCACACAGCACAGTTTGGCTTCTTTTATTAGAGGCAAAGGACTGACATTAAGGTGTTTTTTTTTCTGAACACTGAAAACTCTAAATATTAACATCTTTCATGTGTTGGTATTGCCAGATTTGCTTTGCTCCTTGGTGAGTTGAACTTATATTTTGTTCAGCAAGGCTTTTGTTTTTTTGATTTTGTTTTTTTTTTTTCTGATAGGTACAGAATACTAATCACCAAGACAGATCAGAAACAGAATGCAAATAAAACATCAGAGACAATCTAGCATCAGCCAATCAGTCTGATGATAATCAGAATTGATAACAGACAGGAAAATGGGGAGAAGGGATAATAAAACAGACTATATTCGTATTCTTATTTATGGTACGTAATTTTCAGGCTATTCACAGAAGTGGTTTCTCTGCTCAATTTTAACAGTTCTTTAACAGCTACACAGGGTGTGTACTGCTTCATGTTAAATACCTTGTTCTCAGCCTCAGCAACAGAAATCTATGCCCCTGTTTTAAGGTGTTAGGACACATCTTTTCCAACATTTGGCAAAACACACTGAGTCACACACAAAAAAGACAGATCTCTAAATTTTTATTTCACCTTAGACTTGTCAAATCTTCTGAGTGTTTCTAGCAGTTTTTCGACTTGTATTCTTGTATCTTCTTCACAGAAGAAAATCCATGAGGTGTTCCTACCATACGTAACAGAGAAGCTAAAAAAAATAAACATTTTACTAAAAAGGTGGCTTATGGACAAAAATGGCAAATTCAAGGCACATTCCCGAAATATCAATGATTTGCCACTAGTTTTTCATTTACAAAGAAGCAGAAAATTTTACTACCAATTTAAAATGACACATCAAAGGACTACTGTGAATGGATAAAGATACTGACTCTGCTGCTATCTACAGAAAGAAGGGGAAAAAGACACGTTAAGAATTGTACAGGTCTAATAGCCACCTATGAATTCAGAAATCCATGGATAGCAGTTTAAGTTACCTTCCCCTTCTTCCAAGGGACCCCAGCATTGGCCGTCTTAGATCTAACAGCACTGCAACCATCATCAAAATGCCTAATGACAGGTTTTCTCACAGCTGTTGGACACTGATCATTCCCAACTTAAAACTTCATTAGCTTTTCCAGTACAGTGAAACTGTACAGACTGAAGGGACTTCTCAAAGATAGCAATAATTTTAATGCAGGATTACCGGCTCCTTCAGAAAAATGTCACTCCTTGTTTCCCTGTTCCTCTAGCCTTAATTCTTCCACTACTCACCAAAACAGAGCCATATTAATTAATACCATCCCAATGGAAAAAAAAATCTAAAATATTTATTTGTCCAATTTCCTTTGCATGGCTTTTACATTCATTCAATTTAACAAATCATCTGAGGAGAAGGAAAAGAAAACTAGTATTTATAAACATCACAGTCTGCTTTCTCCAAAGCACTTCCTACTGATAAAATCGGCAATGAAAAGAAGTAGCAGGTTTGCAAAAAAAAACCAAACAAAAAAAACCCAACAAAACCACAAAAAAAACCCCCAACCAACCAAAAACCCAAACCAAACCCACTCAAAAAGCCAAACCCGTCATCTGAGAAATATTTAAGGTAGAAAATGTGTTACCTGCCTCTGCAGGTATTGCAATAACATGCAAGAAGCACCAGATGGTTGCCAGGTGTTAAACTAGTTCAGTCTTTTTACACCTGGGACCAGTTATTGTGCTGGTTTGGGTTGGGGTAGAATTAATTTTCTATACGGTATCAGCACAGTCATCTTCTTGTTATGCTACCTTTCCTCTGTGTCTTGCAACAGCATTTAACTATTCACTGTTCTCTGCTTAAGACACTTAATCTGCTAAACTCCAGTAGCCAGAAGAACTCATCATTCATCCTTTCAGGTCATAAAAGCATATAATTGGTGCATAGTCAACACTGAAGTCCAGGTAACTCTGTACCATTCAACCAAGAAAGCAGGACACAGTCAAGTACGAAAAACACTTCCTAGTTGCCCCTCTAAAACTTGCCAAGCAAGCAGAGAAAGGGTATCAGATACACCTCATGTTCTTAAATATGTACAGTAATTAATACCCTCTGAAGACTGCAGGCTTTTCTCTCACATTTTAGTGCTCAGCTAGAACTTCAAGACAAAAATGACTGGATTTACATGAAAGCAGGTGGGTGAAGGGCAAGGGGAAAACAAAAATGACCCCTACAAAAAGAATTACTGAATCTTGTGAAGATAGCACACACAAGTTCACAAAAATAATGAGCAGCTCATCTAGCTATTGATGGACAAACAGAATGATTCCCAAGGCTTAGTACTTAAGGTCTCCAAGAGCGTGTTATGCAGACCTCAGAGCACAAAAGTTTGGAGTTCAGACTGCAAGGAGACATTGGAGAAACCCAGATAAGATTCTGTTTTGGATAATTTTTTAAAAAGTATTTCTTCTCTGTTGAATGAATGTGGTTACTGAGAAGAAATGTAGCGGGCCTTCTGGGCACAGTAAGGATACTGTGTCATAAGGCATCCACTGATCGTAGCTTCTGAAATTAAATATTTTGTCCAACTTAACCTGTGCCCAAGAACTAAAAACTAAGACTTTTCACAACTGCTTAGAGAGCTCCTTAAAAATGCTGAGATCCACAGGACTGAGAAATTTATTCTTTTGAAAGCAGTTTTCTGATACAGATGCATCTTATATCACAGTTTAAAGCATCATCAGCTGCTGCAGGATGAGCTGAACTCCCTTCTTCCTCTTTTGTCCATTGAGAAAACAAAACAATACAAGCTTCAAAAACATCAACATACTTCTAAACTACTCCATGTCTTCATCTGCTAAAAGCACTAAGTGAAACAGTACACACAAGGAAACTCATACTCCATAAATCTCAAGATGGAAATCCTGTACTTTAGATTCCTCTTCTGATTTCTAAAGAATTTTCTTCTGCTTTCTCACACAAATGAGCATTTTTATTTTTTCTTTTAGTTTTGCTGTCTTCTAAGAGCTGTATCTGTAAACCCTGTCACCAAGACATAAATAATTCAGAAGAGGAACCACAAGGTCAATGAAACAGGAGCTAAGCAGGAAAAAAAAGAAAGATGACTGATAGTTTGAACATCATCTTCCAGTTTTTCAATTTACTTCAAATCTCTTTTGCTATTTTTCATAGTTTACATATATCTCTAAGACAGCTGCTATACAGGCACTATTTACATTTTTCTACACACAAAGCAGTGGAAAGCAGAAGGAAAAGTATCCTGTCCTGCAACCACTCTGACATAAAAACCTCACCCTGAATACATCTAATAAATTATATTAACTAAATTAAACCTCAGGAGGTTGCGTATTTCAAATGCAAGCTTCAGGCAAAAGACTTCAGTATCATGGAGCTTCAGGATTACTAAAACAATTTCCTGACAGTTTACAAGATACTAGCATGTAAATGTAACATGTGTTCCTTGGAGCCATCTGTATAAGCTAAGAAGAAAAGATACTTAAGATTACCTTTCTTTTCTGATCATACTAATATGAAAATTTGCCCATATAAGCATCTAAAAAGATGCTGAAACCTACAACTTCTCACTACAGAGACATACCACCTCTTACAAACACTATAAGCAGTAAAAACCCCAAACAAGCATTATGATACATTTTTAAAATTTATTCCACTTCATTCAGTCAAGTAATCTGAAAGACCAAAATTTCTGTAATGCCTCACACCTTACACTGTAAGAAGTGGGGACCAAATAGAAAAATACACATTTAAAAATGCTGCTTCTTTAGACTAGTTTACTTCCCTAATAATTTTAAAACATCAGTGATTCAAAGGTTGTTGCTCAGTTAAATTTTATTATTATTATTCTTTTGTTTCAAATAGGTCTCTGATTTACTGAAGTTTATCAGAAATCTGCTTTGTAAAACAAATAAAAGTAATGAAGTTTAAATATATAAGGCAGCAACTCTCACTAAAAAACTTAGTTTCTGAAAAAAGAGGTCTGAGTAACTAATATATTCATTATTACAAAAATATGTTTGTTACAAAATATGTTACAAAAACCTCGGAAAACAACTGGCATTCATTACACTTACTCTGTCATTAATGGCAATATTGTCCATGCACCTTCATGCCTGTCGATCTGATGAGTAAGCAGAACCATAGGCGATTCCTTTTAAAAAAAAAAAAAAAGTTCCCATTAAACTTGAATTATATGTACTTTCTTCCTAAACATCAATTAATCTTTAAAAAATTATTCTGGAACAACTACCTAGTTTTCATTGGTTTTGAGTGGCAAGTAGCCCTGAAGAATAGATGACTTAGGATGGTATGAGACAAGGTGAATTGCAAGTTAGGGATAGTGCTTCTTCCAACTCATAATTTCTTAATTGTCTTTTTGTTATAAAGCTAACAGAGTCAAGTTAAATGCTTTGCATAAGAACCCGTGTAATCAATATATCATAGTAATCTCCTTGCCATACCATAAAATCCCATAAAAGAAGTACTTATAAATAATAAAGGGTGTTCTACAGAGGCTTCCACTGGACAATCATGTTACACACAACTTGAGTTCTAACACTTTTTACTTTGAGCTGAGCTTTGGCCTGTCACACTAACATAATGACAAAACCCGGTGGATTTACAGAAAAATCAAAATGAAGAGTTAGCTTTTTTTTTCTGAAAGATCAAAGAAGCTTTTCTACAAAAGGGAAATATTTTCTCGTAAGTTCCTTTGCTCTTTTGTTACTTGAAACCTCTGATGTGGCAGATCCCAATGTCGAGCAGATAAGCTGTCATTACGGGGTAGTTTCCAAGAAAAGACCATTTATCAGCCTTCTGATAAACCAAACTGCACAATTTGTAATACATGAGAAAAGCTGGATACATCCCTTAACACACACGCAGTGCCTTACTCCACCAACGAGTCCAGTCCCCCACTGCAGCATCATTCTGGCCAGGTGTGACACCAGCTAAAGAGAAGGGAGAGGCTCCCTGCTCACCTGACAGTCTGACAGAGGGTCGCTGCCCACAGGAGAATGGGACTCACCACAGCAGTCAGGGGAACAGCACTTTGGGTTGGCACAAAACTTCACACAAAATGCTTCGGAAAGCGCAAAAGGTCAGCAAAAGAGGGATCATGGTGGGTTGAGGAGTGGTTCAAGCCCAGCTGGAAATTAAGCACCACACAGCTGCTCACTCAACCCCTCCTCTTCCCCTACCCTAGATGAAACCAGGACAAGGAGGAAAAGTCATTGGTAAATACAGGATTAAAAGGGAATTTGTCACTTGTAACAAATTGCTGGTCAGGACACTTGTCTGGCCATGCACTGCAGTCTGTCCTGTCTTCTCCTTAAATTCCATTTCTAACTCCTGGGCAGGAGGCTTTCTGTGTCTGTACTTGGAGGTCTGTGTTCCCACAACCAGAGAGAGGACCATGAGTCACAGGGGTGCACCTGTCTCTCCAGGCCCTAATCCTTATCCACTAACAGCTTGCACGTGCCAAACATCCCTGCTTGATGAATGCTTTTCATGAACGATGCCATTAACATAAAATTCACACTTAAACACAAAAATGATTTATTTTCTAAGAAAAGCTCTAAGATAAAGTTTATACTATTTGCTGATTCTGTCAAGTTCACTTTAAATCCTTTTTAAAGGCAGTTAAGCACAGCACCTAGAAACAGATAAAACCTCCCAATTTCATATGCTAAAGAAAACAACTCTACTGCTCTAAGGAATAACTGTGCCTCTCAGGAGTGCATTAACCTTACACAAAAATAAGGATTTATGCTATTGGAATGACCCAAATTGGAAAAAAAAAAAAAAAGTGCTAAAACTCTAATTTGGAATAGGATATTGACCTGCATCTCAAAACTCAGCTTTTCTGATTTATGGTTCCAGCTAAAACTAACCGAACAAATATGTTTCTGCTTGTTTTCAATTTACTTAAAAACCAAAAGTTCAGAGTTTTTTGGGGAAGTGGCAAATCTTAGTCACAGTATTCTCAACATCTTGTATTTCACTAAAATGTGAAAATAGTAGAATTTACCTTGGTATAGTTTTCTTTATTGGCTTTATTTACTTGGATTTATTTATTTATTTTTGGCATAATTTTATGGTAAAATCATAAAATTATGGTTACTTATGGGACTGAAGATAGGAAGATAAAAGGGCAGACCTCAGTTTTTACAAGAACATTTATTTTTACATGCATACAAAACCTGCAGTTCCACTAGTATTTGTAGGCAGCCATGTATTGCATGCACAATAGGATCCAGACAAAGAAAAATGTAGTTAATAATAATATACTCAGTGTCTCCATCACATTGAAGGCTGAAACTGGATTAATTTTAGATAAAAACAGCATTGACCCATGCAAAAGATATGAAGTAAATTACATAATCTAAGTAGCTGTACCATATATGCTATTTCCTTTGTGCAGAGCAAAGGAATGATGACAAAGAAAAAGCATTCCCTGTCGAGCTAATCCAATACTTTTACAAGGTATCTTTTCTCTTTGATATCTCATAAACCAGCTCTCTTTTTCTACCCAACTTCCTCTAAAACATGAAAATACATGTCCTGCGTGATCCATTCCTTCCACTCACCTCTAACCATGCATCAATTCTAATTTAACAAAGATGCTTAAAACACACTGTAGAGCTCTAAAACAGCCTCTTTCAAAAATACAGCAGGATCTCTGTTGTTTTTCCTTTCTCATTTTTACTCTGAACCTAGTGGAACTGGGCTGACCTATTCATTTTATTTATTCTATCTTCTGTACAAGGACAGAACAAAAAAGCAAAATGTACCTGCTGTCAGATTTGAGGAGTGGAAGGGCATGTGTAGTCAAGGTAATGAAATATAACTTGCACACTGTGTCCATCTCATAACACTCTCCTACAAATGCATCCATGGCCTGCACTGCATTCACTGGTTATTCTAGCTTTAAACTATTGTTTCCACAGTTACAAACCACTTGTGCTTCCACACATACCAACATTTTACATATGACACAAGTAAAGTACCTTATAATCTAAAGAAAATAATTTAATCACTTTTTGAAGACTGAGAAACTACCCTCCCCACTTACACAACTGAGCTGAATTTAAAGGGCAAAACCAAGAAATGGAATTGCTTGTGGTCTGAAATATAGCACAAGACATTTTTACTCCAAATACCACCTACTCCATCAGCACAGTGAGCTCAGCAATACCTGCCACAGATTACAATTGCAAGCTTTACACAAACGAAAAACTAAGCATGAATAAAGGGGCTAGACCCACGTTTTCAAGTCAATTCTACAGACACAGACTCATTTGTACCTTAAAATCATCAAGTATTTTTTATGCAAGTTGAAGCATGAAGATGCTAATGACACAATCAATTTCCCACAAAATCGTCAAGAGAACTCAGGTTCTTGAATTTAAATATTAAAAGTTCTTTTCATTAACATGAAAAACACCTTGGAGGACTAGCATATCCAATAAAGAAAAGATAATTCAGAATAAAAGAATTAAGAACTAAGTAAGGGAAATGTTAAGCTGAAACAAGTATCTGTATTCTTTCTGCACTACATGCTATTTCCTATTAATTTACCAAATCCAATATGAGAAATGTGCAATTTATAGAGAACAAAACTGTACAGGGTAAAACCAAAAGAAAATGCTAAGGTTTCATAGACAACAAGGCCAAAATGGGCTTCTGTATGCACCCAGGATGACAGAGATCCACCTGAGCTAAAATGGGATTTTCCAGCTAGGTCACATCCTCTATGATCCTCTAGCAGAACTGTGTTTGCTTTGTTTTCCTACAAAATAGTTCACTGAATTTCATCTTAGCATAACCAAACCTTCCCCTACATGCATTCTTTTGTAAGAATACACTTTATTACAACACAACTCAAACTAGATCTTGCTCAGCAAGATTATTTGTCCTGTGTGACATGATTTTGCAAGTATGACATAGAAACACATACAGAAATACAAAACACAACAGTGATGTGTTCGTTATTATACTACTGAGTCACTTGAGCAGAGCAAAAAGCCATCTTGTAATACACTAGAGAAAAATAAAGCAGTGTATAGGAATTTCCTCCTAATGAGTCCAGTTTGCTGGTATCTGTAGGTGTCTTGCATATATTATCTCTGTGCTTTGTGAGCTTATTAAACTGCCTCATGCAGCCCAGAGCCAAGGGGCAGCACTGGGGACCTTAAACCCTGAGCACTGCTGCTGAACTGCAGAGCCCCGGAATCAGAAATGTTTCCTATCTCTACATACCTTACAAGCACGTAAAAACATTTTCCCTACTCTCTCATCTACTTTTCAGTAATCAATCCTAAGACATTTTCAGAGCTAGCCTACCTTCTCAGCCTTCCCTTGGGAGGTTAAATAAGCCAAGCTCTTACCATCATCTGTTATGACTACTTTGACAAAGTAGAGCTGTGGAATACATACTGAAGTCTCCCTACAGCTTTATTTTCAAAAACATGCCAATTCTGTAGACATCCTGAAGGATTTCTGAAAGAAAGTAATACCAATAGCAATAGTAAGAGAAAGTAATAGCAAATCTCCTACCTCTAAGCCCAGCGGGTCAGACAATTTACTGGGAATTGGCAGCTTCAAACATTATACCAAACACTACATCTTCTCTATAGTCTAACAATTTTCTTAAATATTGAAAATCACAATGCACATTTCAAATACTTTTCATGCTTTAAAGACATAAGTATCAATTTTATCAGAGCCTCATTTCCAAGAATCCAGGACAAAACATTATTTCAACAATCCCATTCAAATAAAACTCATAAATGATTTAAAGTACTATTTTACAATACCACTGTAAGAGAACTTTGCTTCTGTTTAACACATCTGTTATTTAAGAGTTTCTCCAAAGTTGTCCAGTCCTTTAAATTCCTTGCTCTATTTCTCCCTCGTAGAACAGTTTTGAGTTGGAAGGAACCTTTAAAGCCCTTGTCCAAGCCCTTCCAGTGAGCAGGGACACCTTCAGCTACATCAGGTTGCTCAGAGCCCCAACCAAAATGATCTTAAATGTTTCCAGGGATGGGATGTCAACCACCGCTCTGGCAAAATTGTCAGTGTTTCACCAACATCACTGTAAAAAATTTCTACCTTATGCTGAAGTCTGAATCTACTCTCCTTTAGTTTACAAACTTTACTCTTTCCTTATCATTGCAGGCCCCCTAAAAAGCCTGTTCCCACCTTTCTTTATAAACCCCTGTTAAGTACTGAAAGGCCACAATAAGATGCAAAAAACCCCCACAACAAGAAATCCCATGATCCTAAATAAGGCATGGTTTCCAATAATCTTCTGCTCCTCAGGAAGCCCAAAGTAATAAAGTATGATGCACTGCTTTCCATTAGAGAGAATTTCTATTTCCGTTCTACTCTCAGATGCCCGGTTATCATTTTAAAAAAGAACTGAGTTTTCATAATATATTAGGTGTAATTTCAGAGAGTTCAGTGAAAGGCCATAGCTATACCCTGCTTTCACAAATCAAGAACAAGTACAGTGTGCAAATCAATAAATTAGACCTTATTTTGTAACAAGACAGATAAAAAGATGTGGAAAAAATCTGAAAAAGTTTTGAGTGCTTACCATAAATGCTACCACAGATGTGTATAACAAGACAGTAGCCTAGGATGACAACACTGCAGTAAAGTGCCATTAGTTTGCTCTTCATTTGAGTGAATAAAAAGCAGCAAGGAATACTTTCTCCACAGCTCACAGCTTAAAAGACTTCTAAATAAATGCAATCATACGAAAGACAGATGCGGTATACAGTACAAAGCTATTACTCATGAAAGCCAATATTAAAGATGAACCACTGTAATTATGTTGCCAACTGGTCTGAGTAAGATCTTTGTTTAGAATGTGTTTAAGATAGGACTTTGGTATGGTAGTTGATAATATTAGTGTATATGGTTAAATTTTTTACTTAAAAGCAAAACCTTTGTCAATCTAACTAGTGAATAAAAACACTTCAGGTTGGATATTAGGAGAGATTTCTTCACTGAAAGAGTGATTATGCATTGGAACAAGCTTCCTAGGGCAGTGGTGGAGTCACCATCCCTGGAAGCGCTCAAAAAACTGAGCAGATGTGGCACTTCCTGATATGGTTTAGTGGGTGTGGTGGTATTCAGTCAAAAGAGATCTTTTTCAACCTTAATGATTCTGTGATTCAAGCACTGAAATTAAGAAATTTATGGGGTTTAGATGCTTCTTCTAATATTAGCAAGATTAGCACTGTAAGTAGATTTTCATATTCACAGAAAGCCTGAAGCATCTTTCACTGACAACAGTATTGAAGAAATTGTCTCCCAAGCTATGTCAGTGTGATACATGGGTGAGCACGTCCCTTCCCCACAACAGGCTCTGGCCAAGTAAATCTAATATACCTTCTTTAACTAGGGAAGAAGAGAAGGAACAGCAGAGCAGAACGAAGCTTCCACAAGGCAAAAAATTTGGTAAATGCATTTCAAGTACCAGTATAGATGCTCAGGAGAATTTACAAGAGCAAGACAACTATCACCAGGCAATTATTTTAATCTGATGATTTAGCAATTCTAGTCTCATGTATACTTCAGCACTCTATTCAAAGATGACTGAGCAATTTTAATATAGCCAACAGCAGTGGGGGAGGAAGCTTTATAGCAATCTCTTACTCTTTACTAAGAACAGAAATACCCTAGTAAAATGGGTTTGTTCAATTCCTATTAAGTATGCAGAGATTGCTGCTGAAGAGGCTAAGAGAGACACTTAGCCTAAAGCACTTTAAACTTCTGAATTTCTTGTATATATTTTGCTCTGACATGACACGACATCCCTGCAAGGTGACAGGTCTTATTTTCTGCATTAGAAAAGCAAAGGAAGTTACCACATACTTGACTGGTAAAAGCAGCTATATAAAAATGGTATATGATGTGTATAGGCAGGGCTGAGGGCAGCCCATTCATCACTACTAAAACATTTAAAAGATCTCATTAGTGCAGAATTATTTGACTTCTACAAATTCCTTCAAATCTGCTGAGCATCCATTAGAGGAAAACTATTTTGTTCACCTTCCAGCACTAAGTGTAGGTAGCTTTTACAATTTCAAGAGTTAATGAGCTAGACATCAATTCTGCTGATAATAAAGCCTAGCAATTGTCAAAAGGATGTGTACCTTTGCAGAATGAGAAGCAAGGGCATAGCAGAAAGTCAAAGATCAAACAATTAAAACAAAAATCTAGGAGAACAGCTGGAGGAAAGCAAAGCTAAAACAAAAGTCACTCAGACGTGTAAAGCCCTGCAAGTTGACCTTGAAGAGATTTAAGACAACTCTGAAATACATTCTCAAAACTAAGCAGTAGCTTTCATACACTTTTCCTGGAACACTTTCAAAAGCTTTTATTTTGAATACATCTCACTTTTCCACACAACAGAGTTTAGAAGCATTTCACAACTTGAGCACCCAAATATTGAAAGCCCCAGAATGAGCAGTTACAGCTTAAAATGCAAATCCTAAAAGGAATGAAACATTATGAAGAAAAACAAAGAAAAATGACCAAGAGCATACTAATACTAGGCAATGTATGCAAGCAGAATAAGTAACACAACATAAAACAAACACAGGTGCTAACGTTTATAAAAAAGTACAAATAGGAACTTCATACACTGACCACTTAAATGCACACTCTTATTAGGGTTTTATACTGCAAGTTCTCCTCACATAATATAAGTGTAGTTTTATGGACAGATTCAGAAAATAAATGTAAATAATAAAGTCGCGGATGACCTTGCAAACACAAGAATGAATAAATCCTCATAGAAAAAAAAGAAAGTTGTTGCTAGGAAGGAAACAAAGGGCACACCATTATTTTACACAAAACCAAAGGGAATCAATCTAGTAATATTGAGAAATCAAAAAGTTTAAAGGTTTTGAAGTTAAAACACATCTGCTTTGATTAAAAAATAGGGTTGATCTTGATCTGGTGGAAGGCCTTGCCATAAAGACAAATTACTGTAGACATGAAGATGGAGGCGCTGGTCAAAATGTAGCCCAACACTTCACTTAAATATAATCTGTTAAACCTTGTTAAAACTGCAGGATCAAAAAATGAATCGCCAGATCAGTCTCAGCTGGAAAGTGGCTTCCATGAAATTGGAAGCCATTACAGGAGAGAGAAGTAAACAGGGTTTTCATACTAAAATGCTGAATTTGAGCAAGAAACTGAAAATTGAAGCAATAGGTATATTACAGATTGCATTGAATTTATGGCATTAATTTTGAAAAGGCTCAAGCAAATTATGTCTGTCTTATCTAAATTTTAAAAACAACTCAGTTGCCTTGAAAAAGAAGTTCTTCCACTAAATTTTATAACCACAACATTATTAACTTGCATGTGAGCTTTTCAATAAGTTCAGACCTACTCCCAAGAATCATTGGGAAATTTTAACTGTAGAGCTTGTTGAAGGTCAAGAAAAGGAATGCATGCCCATTCATTTCTGGAATTCATCTATCATGAAATGAAATAAGGAGAATACAGTCCAAAAAAACATCTTCAGAGTTGTTTCTATCATAGTCTGATAGTATTGAAAAATTAAAAATTTCAGGTGAGATATGGATGTCAGAATATAGTGATTTCTGAATTTGTTGCATTCTGAATACAGGAAATAGTATTGAACACTAACAGAGGACCATTTTGGAAAACAGAACTTCAGATAGATTCATTCCAGCATCTAAAAGCAAATGTAAAAACAGAGCTGGAAGAACTTCAGGAAACATTAACTCGCCCAGAATGTGTCACTGCCAAATTAAGGAAAAAAACCTAAGATAACTGGCCACAAATCCCCTGAAAGCAATCTCTCAGAGATGGCCAAAACATCAGCAGGAACAATGTGGAGACAGATTGTTTCAGACAGTGATGGTGATGGCTTAATATACATACATTAAAATTCAAGCAAACTGTTTTACCTTTCCCCTCCTCTCCAATCCTTTAACAGAGAAATCTTCCGTATCATTAAAACAGTGCAATGCTCCATCAGTACAGCCTAGGCAATTAAAAATAACTGGCTTTTAAAGCACATATGCCATGCCCAATGGTCACTGGCACTTTGGCAACACATACTGTGGCCATGAAACCAATGATACAATAACACTAACATGGGCACCAAGAGGCTTTTCAACATCTGAGATCAGCAGGTAAGACACTGAGTTATAGTTAATTTGTGTTGAAAGCAGAAACCAGAACCTGGTGTAGCCATGATCCTGTAGGTAACAAAGACACTGAACTCCTGAGGCACAGACTGCTGGTACAGGCCAGCTGGGTTTCTGATCACCCTTGTTCCTGATGCACTTCATAAATCAGGATTTTGCAAAGTTGTTTTAAATAAACAAGAACAAAACTACAGAATGGTCCTAACACCTGCCAGTTCTTTGCACATTAGTCCAACTGGAAATTGGGAGACTGAAGAAAAAGTGGTATTATGAAAGTTTAATGATGGTATTAACTAAAGCAAGCATTTACTCATGAAATATAATATACATCCAATTCCTACGTATAGTTCCACACTTTTGACTGCACTTGTTTAATTCAGACTGATGTTAACAACCACTACAGTAACAGTCCTCAAACTCACAAATAAGCAATATTTTCCTCTATATGCAGAGATATTTTAAATGTGTGAAACTTTATTTCTGTGTGATGTTACAATATATACAACTTCCTAAAACAATAAGTCCAGCAGCAAAAATACTGCAAATTAGAGTTACAACACTTATATAAAACATAACTCATACTTCACATCATCTATTACTCAACATGGAAGTATGTGATACTCATTTGCATTTTCCAATACTACATGGCAACCACTTTAAAATATTCTTACCTAATTGGTTTGCTGTTTTGTTTTTTTTACTATAGTGTTTTGATGGTTTATTTTAACTTCATAATGAACAGTACTAATTTGCTATAGTTCTTCTGGTCAATAAACATAGGGCACCATTTGATCTCTAGATCAAATCTTGGGCTTTTTCAGAAAGAATTATAGTTTTTTGAATTGGCCAAGGGTGTTCAATGTGAGAACCCTCAATCATCCAAACCAAAAATATCTCCTACTCTACTAGACCAGTTCTCATAGGGAAATATACAGACTTTTGTATTCTAAAGAGTGTTACAATTACAGGCAAAAAAACCACACTGAGTGCATCTAAACTGGTAGTTTTTCAAAAACTTTATTTTACCTGTTTTCTCATTTAAATGTAATAGTCAAAAAGTAATCCCGATTTTGATTTTTTTAAGACAGAAAAGGCATAGTCCCAAATATTACCACTTTACACTCCCAACAGCTTTCTTATTCTTATTTGGTGCTTCTTACAAAGGTCTAATTTACAGAGGTTAAAGGTTCAGGAATCTCAGAAAATTAAGAAGCTTGGTAGAACATGTAATGAATTTTTGCCATTGCTAAATTCTAACTGAAGGGTTTTGGCTAATATTCAATAAATCGCTATGAAAATGTTTTTAAGCAAGAACAAAATACTGACATCTACTGGTGACCAAAATTACAGATTGGTTTCACATTAAAAAACTGTTTTAAGTACACCATAAAAGAAAATAAATGGACAAATCACTTAAAGATTAATGTCAGTGACTTAATCCATTTTGAAGTGAGACATATATACTAGTTCAATGAAGTAACACAAATATAGCACTTGGATTCCATTTCTCATTCTGAACTAGCAGAAAATAACTAATGAAACCTTATGGACTAAACATCTATTGCTCAGGCATGTAACAACACAGTTATGAACCTGACAATTCAGTCTTTTGTTTCCATACAGCAGTTGTCTTTGAAAGCACAAGGATTCAACTTTTTTTGCCTGAAACTAATAATTTCATATGTATTCTTTGCAGTGAAAAATGCCAGTTTCAAATGTTGATATGCAGGATTGCAGAGATGATCAGCCCCATCTTCATAATCAGCATTTCGGGATAGTGTCTCACAGTGGCACTGTGAGTTGACCAAAACAATCAATTACCAAGTACCTGCTGATTATGCCCGTTTATTTTTTTTTCCTATATACTGATGCCTTTCTTCTTTACTCAAATTTCAAATCAAATGAGATCATTGGTGGGATTTCCATCACTGCTTCTCTTAAGACACCATGACTCCTGTTCAACAGGTAACTGTTAATACTGGAAAGGCATCACCATTTGAGCATTTCCATAAAAGCACCTCTTTAATTAGGCAATAAAGGTTTTTAGAAGCCAGGTCATTTTCAGGTACAACTCTAATTACAAAAATATTTCACCTCCCTCCCTCAAAACATGCTTCTATTCCACCCTCAATGAAACTATTTGTACTTCTACTTACAGAACTTCTCATTACTCATATTCTGCAACATCAATTACAGAACTCAACTAAAATCCTTGAGTTTAACAACTGACACCATAATCTTCTCTGCACACATTGTATCTGAACACTTGTCTCAATTCCGAAGAGGACTCTGAAAGAGCAGAACTCTGCAGCGCAAAGGCTGTTCACATGACTGATTTCATTAAGGGATTAAAAATTGCATTTAGAATGGATTTAATTACAGCAGGTGTGATAAGCTTGGATAAATGAAGCCAAAAACACCCAGCAATCTGATTTAGGCACTACAAGACTAATGTACATAAGACAATTTACATCAGATTTCTTTTTCCTTTACAACAAAAAACATGGAAATGAAAAATAGGTCAAAGAACCTCACAGCAAGCTGTCTCATATCAGGGGATGTATACCACTCTTAAATTTTTCTGAATTTTATAAAAGACAAAGAAAATAAAGTATTATTTATGCACACTGAACTTTCAGTGTAGTATCTTAAAAACCTCTTCTCAGTAGGCATAAGCTTTAAAAATCAAATTTCACATTAGAATGTAAAGTACAACACACAGCTCTCAGGTCAGTGTGACCCACCAGCAGGTCAAGGGCAGAGTGCTCAGTCTGCAGAGGGGGGTGCTGAGGAACAAAGAATAGGGAAGGTACTGAATCATGGAGGGACAGGGGCAAGAGAGGTGTGGAGGACTGCTGTCACAGGAAGGGGGGAATCCTGCCTTAGGAATTTAATGCCCACACACATTTCCATTCTACTGCCATGATATCACAACTGTGCAATGGAATTCTGACAAAATCTACATTACAGCACATTCACTGGCTCTATTAAAATATGCACCTAAATTATTCTAAACAATAATTGTTATGTTTTTCACTTCATAAAGAATGCAAATGTTTTCTCTTTTTTTGTAAACACACTGCAGTCTTATTGGAAAACTGCCTTATTGCAAGTCTTTTTCATCACTTTTGCATCAAATGCCATCCAAACAATACCAGCTGTTACACAAAAAGGTTGATAGTTGAAAAAAAAAGTACTGATAAATCACAGTATACAATCAGTAAATAACCACTAAAATACTTTACTTGTAAGCACACAGTAAGAAATTAACAAAAGAAATAGAATGGATTTGAAAAAAGGCACAACAAATCCCAATATTTTAATAAAATGCAGTAACAGTATATATAACAAGGTGCACTTAATATTATCTCAACATACCTTTCCAAGATCTACAGCCTGTTTTAAAATATCTCTTTTTAGATCTTCTGCTCTCTTGGAATGAAAAGAGTTACTTTGACTCTGGATGACAAATACAATTCCTTTTAATTCTGTAAACAAGAAAATAAGAAGATTTAAAGATAAGAGAAATTGTTTTCTGATTTGTTCCAAAGCTAGTGAGAACCCAGATGTATGTAGGAATCCATTACACAGTAAGCTATTCCTTTAATTAGGCAAACATTTAATGAAATAATAAAAAAGGCATTATTTAATACATGCACACAAAAATCCAAATCAGCCCTTTTCAAGATTTATTTTAAATGAGCATGGCATGACTGGAAGATGTGCAGCAGTTAACAGTACCACATTCATGAGGTTGCTTTTTCTCCAATACATCAGCACTCCTTTGTCATCAGAGCTAAAAGGTGTTCATCACACACCAGCATCTCCCCTCACCAGGAAATGCATGAACATGAAACAGAAAAGCTGCCTCCCAAAGAATTTAAAACCCAACCCAGAAACAAACACCAGGTGGAGAGACACACGAGAACACTGACTTGATACTCTTATCTAATATGACAGCATCACTATCTCACACGTCTTCACAGTGTTTAGAGGCATCATAACTAAAAGCTTTAAACAGGAGAGAAGACTAAGAGAAACTGAAAAGAAAACAATGAAGTAGCTTTGCAAATGTTTATGGATTATAAAAGGGCCTCTTATAAAATACAAGTAGACGATGAAACAGGTAGCCAAATTTGCTTGATGATAGGAATAATCCCTCAATACTTGGAAATCTTAGAAAAACAGGAAGATATGATCCCATTCAGAAGCAGAGCACAGCAGACAACCACAGAGGATGAGAAGATAAAAGGAAGAGGACAGATGCCTGTTCCAGAACTCTTAACAAATTCGATCTATGCTGTTTAACCTACTCAAGAGCATCAACTAAGTATCAATCAATGAGGAGAAATAACACATGATATTGTTGACATATATTGATACGTGGCTTCTGTTTGTTTGGCCACAAAAGGCTGAACTTCACAGATATTATGTAGGAAGTGCACCAGGAAACTCAGAATATAACTTAAGACAGCACCACAAGGAAAGAAACTAATGCCCAGGAGATCTGTACAGAATGTTGAAAATTGTGAAGGAACAAAGTTCACACCAAAAAAAAAAAAAGAAATAAAAAAAAAATATATATATATTTATGCTAACTTGGAAAATAGAGTAAAATAAGTGATGGACAGTAGAACAAAGGCAGAGAAAAACTGGAGGAAGAAGGAAAGTCCAAAGAAGGAATCACAAGGAAAAAGAGTGAAACTGAACCCATGAAGAAGGACCACAAGGAGAACAATGTGAACAGAAAGAGCATTAACCACAAATACCTGCATTAAGGTTATGAGAAGATTGCTAAGTCCAACACCTGAAGATCAATTACATTGCTTTGTTTCTCTGCACAGTTATTCGTTAATTTAGATCTATGACAGCTCAAAGCTGCAGTCAGATGTTTTTCTACTTTTCCCTCAGTTTATTAGCTTATTCATCAAGACATTGTCAAATTGTGTGAGATTTCTGGTGATATATTAGGGAGATGGAATAAGCATTGGTTTAGACATCAATATTCATTTCACATTTTTCCCACAGAATGTAGGAATCAACAGTGTTCATGCTCTGAACCACTAAACAATCTGCTATAAAATCCCATGCATAATATAAACTTCTGAATAGCAACTAATTGCTACCTCACAAGATCTTTGCTAGATTTCCTGTGCAAAATAAAAAAATCAGTGTGAAAACTGAAACTACACTTCGCTGATGCTAATGAGAGTCAAAGGGCTAAATCTACATGCACAACACCAAAAACACCCACAGAGACAAAAAACAAACACAACCTTGTTTTTATATAATTGCTGTGTTAGTAGCAGTATATTTCCAGATATGGAAGCATCTGAATTACACTTAGTTTCACTTATGGTACATTCAACAATACATGTGATGTTCCACAATAGCATACTTTATAGCAGTGAGATAACATCTACTTCGATGATTAAATCAAATGGAAATAGTTTCCTTTGTTATAGGTAGTTTAAAGTAGTTAATAAAAGATTTATTCAGTGTATGAAAGTGTCAGCAGAAAATAGTTACAATATGGAACACCTCAATTGTTTCTCAAGCTGAGAAGCACCCAATGAAGCAAGAGAAAAAAACAGTCTTTTGAAAGCTTAATATCCAAAAGTGTTACTGATCTGTATATAACAGTTCAAAAGAGAAGAATGAAATATCAGAGAAACTAAAAGCCATCAAGAACTACATTCTGTTTCAAGCCCTTACATTTTACCTACAGAAATGGGTTAAAAGACCAAAAAAAAAAAACCAAAAACAAACACCTCAAACCCAAATAACTTTATTAGGGAGAGGCAAAAAATGTATTGCATCAGACCAGCAGTCCATCTAGTCCAGTATATTTTTTTGACAGTAGTAATAGGAAAGAGTACTTAGGGACACCACAAAACCTTCACTTTCTCCTGTGCTCCTCATACCCTCACAGCATTGACAAATATTACATGAGGAAATGCCAGAAGACAGACATAATTAAGCTGGGTCCTTTCACAACAAGCAGAGTCAAGTCCTGAGGGTTTTTAGCAGAGTGAGACATCTACAGTTACAGTGCAGAGAATGCAAGTCAGCTCTGTTAACTTTTTGCCAGAAGGATATCAGACTTGTCTTCGGAGAAGGCAGAACCTTGCAGAAATTTTATTTTCATTATTTACCATGTGTCCAGCAGCAAAAAGTTGTTTTACCACAGTTCCACCTATTAATGTTTGACATGCTTCTTAAATACTTGCTTCTAGATATTACAAAGTTATTATAATTTGTTACAAGCAATTTATAATAACCCTAGTTATTACAAGTACAATTAGAGCCTACCAAAATGGTAAAATTCAGTTTCATCTTAAATTGTTACAAGAACAGCTACTAAGTATCATAAAATTTTATTTTAAACTATAGTGCACTACAAAAAGCAAATCATCCTTTTCATAGTGCAAGTGCACAGGCTCACAAGAAATTTAACTACAAGAACTACAAGTACAATCAAATATTTAGAATTTTCTCTTTTATGAGACTGCATGAATCAAGAAAATAAAAAAAACCAACAAAGTATTTGTGAAACAGCACTATACTTACCTCTGCCTATTTTACTAATTGTTCTACTTTTTTCAGACTTCTAGAAGAAAGAAAAAAAAAAAACAAGTAAGAATATACACAAAGACTCAAGTATTTCTACAGAAGCACACTGGGAGTCAAAGCACTCATCAGATTATAAATGTATGCATAGAGGTTTTAACTCAAAAACTAATATCAAAAATAAAGTTAAATCTTATTCATCATCGAGAATTGCAAGAGATATCCTATATGCTTGCATACTATTATGCAGAAAACTGTATGAAAAGAGAAAATGCTTTTCCATTACTCAATTCATACCAGAATGAGTATGAATGTATGATACCTGAGCTCTTTAAATTATTACAATCAATGCCTTTTTTTTATTATTATTATGTATCTCCTGAGCACTAAGCTCAGAATATGGAGCTCTACAATAAAAACACACCTGTTCAGTGTAGGGAAAAAACCAACACACTTAATTCATTCAATCTACTATCAAGCTCCTATCAAAACACGATTCTTAAAGAAAGACTCAAATGCAATTTATATCAAGACAAATATCAAAAGGTTGTTGCACATAACATGACTCCACTGGAATTTGCTCAGGTATCGCAAGCACCAGATATCTCAGCAGCGCCTAGAAAATTGTAGGAAGGAAAACAGTGCCTTCATTTTGTTACACAATTTATCCCAGGTGACAGCACCCCATTACTTTGGTTTGTCCACATGAAAAAATCACTCATCTCTACTAATTGCATAAGAATGTTGTAGTATTTATCTTGGTTCCAGTGTTTTGAGACTTTCAGAGAGAAAAGCCATACGTATCCTCTGCAATTCACTCGTACATAGTTTCCCTACCCTTAAGACAACTTCTATTTTTAAATACTTAACCCCCTCCCCTTTTTTAAAATATCAGATCTATGTAATCCTTTTCACTCTACTCACATCAGATGATCTTTCCTCTGACTTTTACACTGAAATGAATAAGCTCCAACTTTCCTGACAGTCACCTGTAAAACCTTTTCAAAAATTACTGCAACTGCATCCATTCTTATGACCCTTTTCCTGCTGCCTGGGTCAATAAAGTTTAAAAGATTTCTTATAAGATTAATTTATTTTGATATCTACACACAACATTGTCATTATATAGCACAGTAAGTTAACATTCTAAGCTAACCTGTATCAGAAAAAAACATAGGGAAATTGATTTTCCATGCAAATAAAAACCTATATGTTTTGTAGTACACTGTGCGAAGAATAAGCCATATTTAAAATTACTCTTATTAAAACACAAAACAATTGTTGCCTGTTATATTCCTGTTAATGCTATTTCTAAAAAAAAGGGGGGGAAAGATATTTTGGCCTGAAGAGTTCTAGCAATCACCTCCAACTTCATCTGAGGGAAGGTTTTGAAACTCATAGTAGGAAAGCCTTCATAAATTATATCCTACACAAGAAGGGTAACAGCTGCATTGAGACAGGATTTAACAAACAGCAACCTATTAGCAATGACAACAGAATGACATGACCAAGTCTCCCAGACACTGCAGCAGATCAGCAGCTTGCAACAGGCAAATTTTTCACTTAGAAAATTACTGTAGTTATACCAATCATCATCAAAACCAAACATTATTTAGAGATATATACTTCTGACCATACTTCTATTACATTTGATGTCAGATCATTAGATATAAATGGCAGCTATAGATTCTAACTGTCAATTCATTCCAGGTTTTTTAATTTTCCTCCCTTAAATTTCTTTTATACATACACAAAATATCTGTTACAAATATGTGCTCAGATAAAAATGGTAGTCAGAAGTCTGTCAAAGGCCATACATGTGTACACATCTAACATTTAGTAAGCCATTTAAAGCTAGGGCTAGCTCTGACCATTAGTTCTCCTAATCTGGTTGATTTGAAATTTCATAGGTGAGCTTTGCTTGAGCCATGACTAGAGTGGTAATATGTAATAATGCTAATTTGGCAGAGAGGCAGCCATTTCCCTCTCAATGTATTACATATTTAACAAAACCAAGAAGAAAAGCCTGTCTTTGAATTAACAAAGGTTTTATGCTCAAAAAGACTTTTCTCAACAGCAATAGCACTAAGAACTTATATGACACAAAAAGATACCATGTGAAATTTGATACTAAAGTCAAAAATTAAAATAATCAATGCCACAGATTTTAGGCTTTCTGCTCAGGTCTATTCTAGCTTATTTTATAATGTCTGTAAAATGTTCCTGCTCTAGCAATTAAAATTTATTACCTGCAGCACTGGTAGTTCAGTCTCATCTTCTGCACCTTCAGAAACTACACTAATAGCAAAAGCTGAAAGAAAAAACAGACCTTTTTTGTATTACAGGAGCTCATTTTCACAAATGAAGTTCTGCAGGAAAAAAAAAAACCAAACAACTCCCCCATCATTTAGGTAGATTATTCACATTAAATAATACTGTATTTGTAATAATCTTTGTGAACATGAGAGTCTGTTCTTATAAAATCTATAAATTTGCTGCCTGACAATTCCCACACCATCACTGAAAAAAATCACTCTGATATGAAGCCAATTTTTCTTGGCTTCAAGGCAAATAAATCCCTTAAAAAAAAAAAAATCTGTTCAGTGCAGTATCTCCCTTGATAACAGCCTGATGTGCTACCACACAGGAGACCTGCAAGTCCACTGTTTTTAGGTTAAAGTTTGGATTACCAAAGCTTCTCTTGGAACTGACAGTGGCTGACTAATTTCCATCGAAAGTGAAGATGAACAGGTATTCAATGCTATCTTTAAACAACAATTGAACTTGTGAATGTAGGAGACCCAAATAAAAGTTAGCAAAAAGAACAGGGACCCCCGAGAGCTAATCTGCACAGAAGCAGCGTTATCTTAAACTATTTACAGTACAGTGACACTACCCTTTGCATACACTTCTGGTTTGTATTTTAAAAAATAATCGTAAAACAGGTTCTGGTGTTACTTTTTTTGTTGTTGATATAGTCACCCAATTTGTCTCAGCCTGTTCATTTGTAAAAGTAGTTCCATTTAACATAAGAAAGGCTAGCTAAGGCTCTTCTTAAGAAATCTCTTAAGAAAAAGTACTAAAGAGATGCAAATGAAAGCAAATTGTTACAATTTGGAAGGAATTCAAGATACTATTTACCATGGTCAAACTGATGGTTTTCTTAAAAACTGGGGTGGAAAACAGATTCAAGTGGATTGTCCCACTACAAATTTTATTATTTATTGCTTGAAATTTATTTCAGAGTGAATTGTTAGCCATTATCCTTCCTTTGATGCACTAGAAACCTACAATACAGGACAGCAAGACAAGATCATCACAGGTCCAGGGTCTCTGAACTCCTACATCCTTATGATCTTTCAGCTGGAGATCAAATTTCATCCAGTGTCCAGGAGCTGAGGTTCAAAGTGACATCTCAGGTCCTGATTAACCTGCATCTTAAATCACATGACTAGATCCCGACATCCCCAAAAATCATTCTAACACAGCAGACTCATGATAGCCATAGATCAGAATCACAGAATGTTCTGAGTTGGAAGGGACCCACAACTCCTAAATAAGTGGTCAGTACAGTGACTGAATCCATGTTACAAGGACCAGGCTCTAATCAACTGAGAAAACTTCAAGGTCATTTTCCTCCTCTTCTCCCAAAAAACAGTGTTTACAGATCCAGACCAGGAATAGCTTCCCCTACACAAACCAGATCCACACCTTCTTCCTGACACACTCCTAATTACAAGATCAACACAAAACATCCTTATTCCAGGAAATGTATTAATTATGCAGTATTAATCTGAAAAAGTGTCACCTCATAAATTCAGCTTATTCATAAGCCTCATTTTCAGTTTTTAATATGCACCTGAAGAATGATACATGAAACCTAAGACAACTGTCACTGACAGGAGATGCTGCCTCTGTCACCACAGTGCATTCAATAACCCATGCCACACTGCTCCTCAGCTTTATAAAATATTAACACACACAATCCTTGAAACAAATCAAACAATAATCAGATCACCTATTTCACACCACATCTTTGAGAGCACAGATAAAGCTCTTCCGGGAATTAAACAACCTACTCATCCCGGTATTACAGAACCACAGATTTGTTGAGGTTGGAAAGGATCCCTAATGGTCATTTAGTCCAACCCCCTAGAACTGGATCCTCAGGACCTTGTCTAGTTAGGTTTTGATTTCCTAGAACAGACTCCATAAACTCTGAGCAACCTCTTCCAGCATCCATTCTTAGATTAAAAAAAAAAAAACCCAAACAACAAAACAAACAAAAAACAAAGAAGTAATTATGTTCAAACAGAATTTCCTGTATTTCAGTTTGTATAAACTGATTCATGTCCTGCTAAGTCCCAGAGTCTGGCTCCGTCTTCTTTATTGCATCCCATCAGGTTTAATGTTGGAGGTCCTCCCTGAACCTTTTTTTCTCCAGGCTAAAAAGCCCCAGCTCCTTTAGCTTCTCCTTGTCTGTCAGGGGTTCCACTCTATTAATAATGTTCATGGTCCTTTGCTGGACTCACTCCAGTATGCCCACGTCTCTCTTGTACTGGAGAGCCCCAACTCGGATACAGTAGGCCAGATGTGTCACACTGTGTCACACAGGGCTGAACAGACAGGAGGGGTCACCCTCCTTGCTCTGCTGAAAACACTCTCTCCCCTGCAGCTCAGGGGCTGCTGGCCATCTTTGCCACAATGGCACACTGCTGGTCCATGATCAGTTTGCTACATGCCAGGACTCTCAACTGTCCCTCTGCAAAGCTGTTTCCCAGACAATGTGTGCCCCGCGTGCAATGTTGCATGGGGTGCCTCCATGTCAGGGACTGGACTTTGCATTTCCCTTCACTGAACTCAGTTTCCCAAGTTTCCTGTCTGCCCGCTTTCCCAGCCTTCTGAGCTCCCTCTGAATGGCAGCACAACCAGCTGGAGCAACAACTCCTCCTGCACACTTCATATCCTCTGCAAATTCCCTTAGGGTGCACATCCTGCTGTCATTAATGAAAGGTTAAACACTACTGGAGCCACCATGCTACTCAGCAGAGCCCGTGAGCCCACCAAGTCAGACAGCTTTCTATCCACAGACATAGTCTGTACTTCCATCAGTTTGTTACAACATTACAGGAGACAGGATTGAACTCAAACGCCTTGCTGAAATTGAGATGAACAACATCCACTGTTTTCCCCACATTCATGAAAGTAGTCTGTCAACACAGAAGTCTTTTGGGTTGGTAAAGCATGACTGCCCACCCATAAAAACGTGGTGACTTCTCCCAGTCACCCTCGTCTTGTCCTTCCTTGTTTGGCAGTGATCCTGAGTACTATTTGCTCCACCACCTTCCCAGGGACTGAGGTACCACTAGCCAACTTATCCTTGCCCTCCTTGAAGACCAGGGTGATATTCTTCTAGTCTTGAGGAATCTCCCTCAATCACCATCACCTTTCAAGGATTATCAGGTCTTGGACTGATACTGTCAAACTCCACCAGCTCTTGTATGTGCCTGCCATCAGGTCCTGTGAACTTCTGTATGTCCAGTTTGTTTAAAGGTTCCCTAAACCAGTTCTCTTCCAGTGAGATTAACTCCTCTGCTCCAGACTTTCAAGGGCCTGGAATTTCTGAAGGTGAGTCTTAATAATATTGATCAAGGCAAAAAGGGTTCCAGTTCCTCGCCTTCTTTCATGTCCTTCTTTTAACCCTGTCCTCTATTCATAAGAAGGTCTATTGTTATTTTCCCTAGTCTCCCTTTTGCTGATACACCTGCAGAAGCCCTTTTTCTTACATTTCACAAGTTGAATCTCCCCCCAAATTCAAATCCAGGTGGGCCCTGGATTTCCTAATGGCATACCTGCACTCTCAGACAGTGTCTCCATGTTACTCTTGGGGTGACCTGACTGTATTTCCATCTCTTGCATGCTTCCATTTTTATGTCTGAGCTTTGCCAGGAGCTCCTGTTTGTGCATGTGAGCCTTCTGCCACCTTTGCCTGCCTTCCTGCATGCGAGGATGGATCATTATTGTAGAAGAACCTTGAAAATCAACCAGCTCTGACCCTGTCACAAAGTGCAATTTCAACACACGTATAATTTCGTCAACAAACCAATACATGCAATGAATGCTAAAGTCTCTCACTAAATCATTATTCTTATTCCCTGTGATTCCAGAAAGGCAGCTTTCCCTCCTTTTCCAACAATTAAACACATTAAAATGACTTGGTATCTTTTACATTAAGTATATCAGGAAGACTTTTTCCAGCTAATACATTTTAATAAGACAAGAACTGTTCAGACTATTTTTAAACTACTGAAGAACCATTCACAAAACAGACTAACAGACCACTGAAGACATCACCAAAAAAGCCTTAAGAGTCTTCACCCAACATTAATGAAGTTTTTCTCACACCTAGACTGTATGAATTTATCTTAGCAACACTCTTCTACCTGACTAGCAAATCTGTTATGCACACCTAATTTGATAAAGCAATCTTCAGAAGTCAGCTGTGGCCAAGACTGTTCTGGCTAAGCAACCTGATCTCTCAGCACAGAAATAAATATCCTCTTCTACGGATTTGCTGGGAAAAGGGCAGCAGGAAAAGAACATGGTAAATTTAGCTGGCCTACAACACAAAAACAAAGGGACCACAGAGTAGGTAGAAAATACAGTGCCTTGGCAAAAGTGGACAACTCCAAGATTAACTCATTCACATGCAATTCACTTCCAAGAGGTTTCTGAAGATGTTCCCAGGAGTGGACCACTGATAGAAAAATTCTAACTCCAGATGCAGCTCAAGGCCAGGTCACTTGTACAATACAGGCAGAAACTATAAATTCTCTGTATGAAGGATATCTTTTTGTTGTGTGCAAGACATATGTGCACTGAGAAGGATGACCTATGTCTAGGAGCTATCAGATGCTACTGTAACAAAACAGTAACTTTTCTTGCCCAGACATCATTATTAATTCAGACAACTGCAATGGATTTCTTTCAGTATAACTCCCTAAAATACGTATCAATGTCTGGAGCTAGAGGTACCGTTGCTAAATCCAGAATTTCCTCTAGTCCTTTTCTGTGTTCTAATACAATGTAAGCACACCTCAGATGGACCACAGACTTGCCATAGAGCACAGAAAATACATGGCAAGAAGAAACTTACTAGCTGGTAAAAGTCCAAGCCCTGTAGGTACCACAGTACCAGAAAGACCAGGGTGATTAACTGTAGCACTGCAGCGTTTCTCACAAACAAAGCTACCCAAAGCAGAAAAAAACCAACAGGCACCATCTTAAATGTAACCCGTAATCTTGTATTTGTCACCTCGTTATTTAATGCATTGTGTACTCCGAAGGTTGTTAACACACACTGTGCATTAACATCACGTCATCTGGCACAAGCAGACAGAAACAGAACGTGTCAATCGCTAGTCCTCCCCTCCTTTTGCTAAATGGCCAAGAACTGAGGATAAGAAAAGGAAAGAAAATTTAGAAAGACTATAAAGTTCTATATTGTGATCAACGTTATCTTTATGTCTTTAGAGAGCATGACTAAAATCCACTAGAAAAGCCAGACAACATTTTTGGATCCATTCAAAAACCTGGACATGTAATACTATAATTCCTATACAAATTCAATTCCTTCAACTCCTAATTATTTTTGTCAAGTGTTCTATTATTTCCATTAAAATTTTCATAAGTAAATAGACTTGCTTATAACACTAGAAAGTAAAACCCAGTAATCATTTTCATTGTTCAGCAACCAAACTGCAGGAATGTGTGCAGGATAGAAAAATGGATGTAAACACTGCAGCATTAAAATACAATAAACTGTATAAATATATACAATTATACAATACCACATTTTATATGTAGAAGCAATCCTTTTTTCAATAATAGTCTTTCATGCATAAACACCTTCCAAACGTTTATAACTATATGTGCTTCAAGTGTAAAGGATATTAAAAACTGAGGAGTTAACTCCTTGCTTTCACAGACTAATCCACCCGAGACAGAAAAGCAACACTTCTGTTATATTCCTCTTTTACAGTCTGATTCAAGGTTCACTGACCCCAGAGTCATTACAACCACCTCACTGAGCTGTGGGTCAATTTAAATGAGCTACAAAACAGCAACAATTCTATTGACTTAATGGATGACAAAACTGTGACTGATAATAACCACTTCAAATAATGACACCCAGTGATTATGTTGTATGCAGCAGAGAAAACATTTAAAATAGAATTTCTTCATACTTCTAATAATAATTTAATGAAAGGCCTATTTTTGTTTTGGTTGGGTTCCCTCCCCCTTACAAGTTTTCAAAGAACACAAGAGTCTATGGATTGACGTGATTCCAGAGAAAATCTGCACTGATGCTGTCAGTCAAAGAGATAGGATCTTCTGTTATGAGACAGCCTGTGAGCTCTATAAATTAGTTTTGTGTATTTATATGCCAGCTTTTATAATATTTCTTCACTGTTGCCACCGTATCAAAGACTCTGGTCTAGCCAGATAAGAACGCATTAACATCAACACAAAATGGGGGGAGAGCAGAGGGAGGAGGAATAGAAGAGGCTGATGCAAGCAAATTTACAGCATCTGAAGCTTTTCATAAAATATAAGCACCCACTTATATTTTCTCACACAAATGGCACATATGGGAAGAAGGCAGCTGAAATCAACACTCTGAACCACTGGATGAGTGCTGTGTACAACACTATCTTTGTAAAAGGCAAGCAAAGACAAACAGTAGAAGAAAAAGCATCATCATGATCCCTAGAAGTTACACCATACAAAATCATTTTCCCATTCTGTAAGCTGCCACTTGCAAGTCGGAATTTATGAAATTACCTAACTACCAACAGATAAGCTCTTTGCTTCTGTGGAAGGCAATCCAAATTATTTCCAGTTTTGAAAACCAAACTTACTATTCAGGCCATCTCTTCAGGCCATCTCAAAAGCATGGGTTATTTGGGAAAGGTTGGACTCTGCAATGTAAACAGGTATTAAAAAAAAAAAAAAAACAAAAGAAAACCACAATACTGCAGGAAGCTTCTGGTGAATAAATTCCATACAAGCACTAATCAAGACCTACTAAACAAGAACACAAGTGTTTCCATTTCTGCTTTCTACCTGCATGTCTGTAGGTATGCACACATGTACAATAAATATAGATACAGGAAAACTGAATCTGCTATTCTCTGACTGTGATTACAACCTGTGATTACAAGGGCGATAGTACCTTACTGGAGGAAAACTACTCATCCCGGAAAGAATGAAATGCAGCTTTAGGAAGAGCTGTAGAGTATTAGGACTCCTCCAAAACCCAAGCTGTGTCAGTGAAAGGAAAAGTGCTTAGCAGAAGAAAAAACAAAATATCACAGTTTTACTTTGCTGAAAACATGATTTATTAGTACCAGTCTTCCCCTGCATGATGCACTAGCCATTAGCAGTGAAGAGAATCAAATCCAAAGGCTCACAGCAAACTGACAAGCCTATGCTGACAGAGATGGAAATACTCAGGAATAGAAATAACGAGAAACAGAACAGATGTAAACATTTACTTTTGTCTCTTACACTCATGCCAACAGCTCCCAACTCCAGGAGCCTGTAGCAACCCAATCGCCGACATACTACTAATTCTTCTCCTTTCATCTTCTCCCACCTGAATAAACACATGAAAAAACATCTCTAAAACACAGTAATTTATATTCTTCCTCTCGGCTGGCATTTCAGGCGGGCCTTTTAACCTTTTGTTTTTTCTCTTTACCCCGCCCTGAGCAGAACACCCTGTCAGTGCGGCGATGCCCAGACACGAGCACGAGAGCTCCGCGCTGGGCTCGGCTGTTCCACGAAGCTGTTCCCGATCCCGGGGCCGGTTTCCCCGCGCGGGCTGTCCCTGCCCGCACCCCCCGGCCTCGCACCCCGTCCCGGGGACGGGAGGCGCTGTCAGCGCTGCGCAGGGACCCCGCTCCGCCCGGCCGCGCTCCAGCCCGGATCGCCAACAAACTTCGGGAACAGGGCATCTCGGCTCCCCGCCCGCCTCCCCGCGCGGGGCGGGACAGAGCGGGCAGGAAGCGGCGGCGGCTGCGGCGCCACTCTGAGCTCTCCGTGCCCTCCTCTCCTTGCCATCACCTCCTCGGAGGGGCCGAGCGTCCCGGGTCTCCTCCCTTCACCTCGCCATGGCGTCCCGGCCCGGCCCCCGCCACTCACCCCGAGCGCGGAGCGGCGGGAGAAGGAAGACGAGGTGGGCGCAGGCAGCGAAGAGGAGCCAGCAGCTGCAGCCGGGCTCCCGAGACATCTTGGCGGGGGCCGCCGATCCGCACGGCGCGGGGAGGAGGCGAGCGGCACGGTGCGCCCGGCTGCCCGCCTCTGCAGCAGGAGCGCGGGCGAGCGGCCTCCGGCTGGTGGCGGTGCCGCGGTCGCCGCCTGCCCGCGCTCCTCCTCCTCCTCCCGCTGCTGCCGCCTTCCCCTTCCCTCCTCCCGGCAGGACCGGCCGCCAGCGCCGGCAGCGGGGGGAGGCGCTCCGCGACCGCGGCGCCCTCTGGCGGCGGCAGCGGAAGAGGCAGCGCCCCGCGGCGCTCGTCACGGGACACCCGCCGCCCCCGGGGACAGGGTGTGAGCATCCTGCCCGAAATAGTCCCCCTAAGCACGGCTCTCCTCAGCCATTAACCCTTCCTAACCATCCCTTAGAATGGGCTGGCCGGGAGGTGGTGGCGACTTTAGTGGTGCTTGAGGGAAGACTGTGGCACTCAGTGCCATGGTGTGGTTGACGTGGTGTTCAAGTCATGGGTTGGACTCAATGATCTCAGAGATCTTTTCCAACCTAATTGTGCCTGTTATTCTGTGAAGTGTTACCCAGCACTCCAACAGGAACCTCATCCACCAAAGCGAGGGACTTAACTCATCTCTACAACAACCCTCACCCAAGAGGGCACATGGCACCTTCAGATAGCCTTTCCTAAACTACCTGCGTGACCAGGAGCAGGGACACGGGGTGCAGCGCGGTGTACAGGCACGTGACCTGGAGCACAGCCTTGGCACTGGAGGCTCCACAGCTAAAAGGACTCGCCCTATTTGGCTAAAGAAATGCAGACCTGGAGCTGCACAAAACTGGTTTTAGGGGTAACACAGAGGACAAAATAGATTCTAACACTCATATATGTCACAATACAGATAGTAAATTCGGATATAACAGTCACAGACCAATGAAGAAAGACAAAGTGTGTGAAATCTTGTTGGCAAACAAAAAATGACCCCACATGAATCCTGGCAGAAGGAAGAAGAAACCCTCCACAGGAATGTCAGATTTGTCCTAGTGAAGCACTCCACTCACTTACTATAAGTGCACCCCAGAATTAAACTGCTGCCCTTCAGATCCACAGAAAGGCAAGCAGTGATAGGACTAGAAGCTCAGCAGTGTGTGGATAATTTTCAGTGCAATGTTATTCTTTTTTTCTGTAAAATTAGATCTGTATTAATAATTATTAGAATTTCAAATTTAAACTATAGTAGCAAGAAACAAAAAAATTCTTGGTATTTAACATAGGTGGTGTGTTTTCTCTTTGCCCTTAAACATGATCTTGAGCATAACGCCTGGTGCCCTTAACAATTCCTTTCACACTGGCTACATATAAACATGAATTCCAGCTAGGTCTATATCTACACATTTTCCCATCAAATACTTTTCACACAGACTCTTCCTAGCAACCCAACCATTCAGTATTCCCTGACCTCACTGGAGAAAAAGTGGTGCTGAGTCCAAGTCAGCCATAAACTATTTTTAATCCAGAAAGGCCAAACAACACAAGACCCAGCTTAGATCTTTCTTCAAAACACTGCAACCTTTAGATCTATGGCATTCTTCTCCTGACAGGTCAGGTGGTTACAATAGGATACCTTGAATATGCCAGAGAAGTGGTTGTGAAGATGAACAGAAACCTTTTTGCAGAGATAAATGCTCACTCCCACTGCAAACTCAGGCAAGCATATATGTATCACAGTAACTTGGTAATAGGCCTTACACTTTCCTTTAAAACTATCACAATAGAAATATGTTAACCAGACTTCTCTGGGGTACTCAACCTGCTTTATGTATTTTCTAAACAACACCCCCTGATATCACAAGAGAAGGGAAAATGAGGCACAAGTGTGAACATCAACAGCTTATTATTTGCCTTACACAACAACTGCTTGTTGCTGGCATTCTGATTCACTAAAGTTACTGGCTTCAAGAATAATAATTCTGATGCCAGAATTAGTCTATGTAAGATAATAAGCAGAAACTTACACAGTATTTCTCTGTCTGATTTCATGTGCATGCTCATCATTACCAGAGAAAATAAAATAAGAGAGAAGCATAAAGTTATCCTTCCATTTCTGGAACTATAACAATATAAAAATATTAAACCTTTGGCTTAACATGCATATCTGCATTTGCTTGGTTTTCCTTATAAGTTACAGCAGCATTTCCCCAACATTTCTTTCATTTCTCTGTTTTGTGCTGGTTTCTTCAAGACTCCACATCACAAGGATCATGCCCACAACATCTGGGATAAACATAAGACTTTCCACTTTCAAAATAGTTAAGATATACCCACGTTCCAATGCTACCCCATACAGCGAGTATGTAAGGAAAACAAATCCCAGCCTTTTGCTAAGATGTAATAAGTGTTTTGGCTTGTCACAAATATAAGGAAAATTCCTTTGTAACAACCCCCAAGAAATATGGAACTCTACCATGAAACATGGTGATCTCCAACTGTTACAAAAAATAGCACTTAAGTGTTTTGACTCTTATATTTAGGTCTGTGAGGAAGAAGTAGGAAATAAAGCTTTTTCTCAAATTCTACTCTACTTACAGACTCAGATTGTGTTTGTTTGTTATTCTAACTATCCCACTGAGAATTTCCATCTCAGGAACGTTAAAAATAATGAACTTTCTGTAAAGGAACACAGAGATTTAGAGCACCACCAAGCCTCCTTTCTGTATGGTATTACATATATTTTAGATTCCTAAATAATACAAATGTTGCTGTCCCACCTCTGAGATAAAAAAGGGGGGGGGGGGGCACAAATACAAATAAATGCTGCCAGGTATACATATATATAATTATGCATATCAAATCCAAAGGCTGGTATGTGATTCAAAGGTAGCTTGCTCATTGTGCAGGCACTGCAGCAGTGCCTCCAGATACCCTGGTGGCTCTGTCATCTCTTTCAGTAGAAGGACCAATACAGGGAAACAGATGAATTATGAAACAGACACAACAGCAATTACTGAGTTAGAGAACTTGATTGCAACTTCTTTGTTCTTTTAGCCATTTGAGAAAGGTTTCATCCAGGAATGACAGAGTTTCCATGTTGGAGCAACCCTCTTATTAGACTATAAAAATGAGCCGAGGCACAGACTTCTCATTAAACACAGCATAAAAAAGGTCCGGATTTACTTGTCTTTACAACTTAGTCACCTTAAATCCAACTATTTGCTAACTCTGGCTGCAGCACACTCCAACTGTAGGCTTCCCTTGCAGCCTCTGACTTCTGGTTACCTCCTGCTAAACTCTGACTGCATATATTAGCTTGCAGACTCTGACTGCAGGCTTTAACCTAACTAGAGTGTGACTACAGATTCCAACAAGGGCTCTAGCTGCAGACCCAGACCAACCTCACAGCAGTGATCCTCCCTCCCCGGGTTCCTGCTTCATGATTCTCTTCTTCGTGCTCCTCAAGGGTCCTCTTGCTAGCTAACCCCCTCTTTTATCTCACTTATCCTTATTGGATATAGCTGTTGCTCATCAGGGGTGAGGCTGTATTGGTTAATTAACAAACCTGTTATTTATCAGAAGTGAGGTCGCCTGTCTTCCCTTCTAAATTTCCATAGTTTCTTTCTAGGTGGGGAGGAATGACCTTTCTGTTAGAGACAGCTCTGCAAATCACGTGAATTAAGGTCTGTTCCAGCTCTTCCTCAGGCTTCTGCAATTGGACCTCTCTGTCCTACTCAGGAAGTCACGTAAGGAGGAGCATAACTTTAAGTGATGACTAATCCCGTAGAAATTAGCAAAACCGATCCAAATGAGTTCAGAATCACACAATTACTTTTTAAATTACAACATACATTTGGAAACAGAGTTTCTCAGCTTTCAGCTGCCCAAGGCAGCTATTCAATGCCAGTTTCAGTCCATTATTATATTCCCTAAAATACTGGTACTCTGGGAAGGCACCTACATTTGTCAAAAACTTGGTACTGGGCTTGAGCAAGGGAGCTCTGATACTCTGAGCTCCAATCTGAACTACAGTCGCTTGTCCCCTTTGGACCACTCTAAACAGCTCTCCCTGGGAGAAACCTGCAGTAGCAGGGAAAGCCCCCCCACACTCTGAACATGACTCATTCAGTGTCACTTGGCCTGGGACTTGCCCCATCTTGCTCAGGAGAACTGATAATGTTGAAGTACCAGCATGTGCATGCTGTAAACCTGATAACCAAATCACTGGGGGAACTCAGCACTCCAGCCAACCCCTGTGGCAGCCCACAGTGTAGTCTGAGTTTAGTCACCTTTCTTCCTGGGTTAACCTGGGAAGTGCTTGTTCTTAATTAAAATTTGAGGACTCCATTTGAGCTGGGTGTTAGACCCTTCAATCAAAGCTTTATAGAGAACTGGTATGTGGCTGTAGCAAAGAATCCCAGGAACAGAGTACAACCAACCAATTTTTCATTATAGAGACTGCTCTTATTAAATCACAAACTCTCTAGAAAGGACTTGGAAAAACACTGGGTGTGAAGCGATCAGTCACAGAATCTTATGAGATTGTAAAGATGGATCAAAAACAATTCCTTTCCTATGGGGCAGTAATGAGAGCTTAACTGTCTCTGGCTGTCAGTTCCTCTGCCTTCTGGCAGAGAAACAGTGAAAATACCATCTGCAGCATATCTTCTGGTGCTCATTTAGGATTGTCCAAGAGGCAGAATATAGGCACTCAGGGGAGGGGGCAGGACACACGAATTTCAACATCTTTCAACTATTACAGACCAAGCTACAGATAAGAAACAATATACATCAAGCTGTGGAACTTAACGCAGGTCCCCGGAGTTCAGGTGAGGAGATTATGAGATGCTTCTGTCTACTGTACTGCACACAGTCAAGCAGAAAATTCTATAGGCAGATGTAGAAGCTTTTCAGCCTTGATTATAAGACTGAAAAGTGGCATGTTGCCCACTGCCTTGGTCAAAGGAACAGCTTGCCTAAGGAACTGTCAGACGTGCTGCTCTCTCCTGTTTGGTCTCCTGCTGCTTCCATCTGACACAGAACTGCCTCTACCAAGTACATCTGAGCTCTTTATATTTTCCCTGCTGAAATGTAGCTATTTAAAAATATGGAACATTCATCCTAAACTCCCTGATCCTGTCTTTTAATGAATTAGTGAAAATATTACCTTGTCAACCAAAAGTCAAAATATAGATAAACAATAAGGGATTTAACTGAGCAAAATAATATATTAACAAAATGCTTCCATAAATTTTAAAGAGTGGCTGCATTAACTACTTTCCCCAGCTTCTAACTCTTACAAGAAAAAGACCAGTGGTGTAAAGAATCCCACTTTTCTCAACTGTGTACGAAGTCATAAGTGGCAGGGAAAAAGAATGAGGCAAACAGTTCAAGAAACACTGAAGTGAGTGGTTAAATAATGTCCCATGAATTTGTCTTTAACATTTCTGCTGGTTTCATGAGCTGAAAATATCATGATCGCTCAAGCATTGATTAACCTGCATCAGCTCCTGTGCAGATGCCTCAGGATGTCCCATGCCTCACAAATAACTTCCATATATTTTGTTTTACCTTATTACAGCTGCTCTGTAAACCATGGCAGTTCAGAAACCAACTCAAACATTGTTATGACATCCCAATTTGGCAAAAAAAAAAAAGAAAAAAAAAATCCCCAAGTGTGGAAAAAAAAAATCCCTGAGAGTGGAAGAGACAAGCAGTCACAGTAATATCCAGAGATGTTCAGCCAGCATGGAACATCTTAATGAGGCTTTAGACTCTGGAAAAATCCATGCTATATGACGGTGACACCAAAGACTTTGGGTATGTCTGTCTTACAGTTTTTGGTGCCAATAATCTCAAGAAGCAAAGGGCCTGTATACTTAGATGTGAACACTAAAGAGTGGCAGGTGCATAATAGCTAGTTTCTTCAGCTGAAGTAGTTTTCCTTTGAACCAGCTTGGGTGTGCACAGTCACCGTGCCATTTGACAAGCAGAGTTGGAAAATTCTGCCACTTCAGAAGTAGCTTTGAGCTGGGTGTTGGACCAGATGACTTCAAAACTTCTTTCCCAGTTTAATTATTCTCTTATTCTGAGATGGTAGGGAGAAGAATAGAAAAAGATGCAACACCTACCTGTCACATACCTGCAGATAAAATCAGTCAACTTTGGGTATGTAAACTCACTCTTACTACCAACAACAGAAGTTGGTATTTTCTGCCTGTTGAGGCCTCCCACAGGCAAAACAGCAGCTTAAAGTCATTATAACAGTCCTTATTGAAGGTAAAATGATTCAGTTCTGAGCTTGCCAACCATCCTTGCTTATGAATGTCACCTGACAACCATCCCTCGATATGAACAGAGCCACATGAATTATCTTCTATGCAATAAAGTAGATTTAATTGTCTGAAAATATCTTCTGCATCCTGATTGTCTTCACTCAAAGCTGGACATCTGCCTTGTCCTTGTCAGTGACATAATGGATGGGATAGTTAACCACATGAGCAGCATATTTATCAAAACTGACAGAAGGAACCGGAGCACTCCTCACTCAGAAGTTTTCAGTTATGAAGTGGCTCTTAGGAGCCGTTACAGCCTGGTGTCACTTCAGAGCAACTGCACTCATCACAGCCTGTATTAGCCTCAAAGCAGTTTTAGATTATGTCCACCCACAATTGCTCCCTTGGGACCCTTTCATTCTGCTTTTGATATGGGAAGTCAAACAGAACTGGATCTAAAAACCACAGAATGCCACATGTGGTACAGAGCCATTCAAGTACAACACCAAGCCTACATGACATTCAAGTACAACAACAAGTCAACATGACACAGGGAAACTACAAAAGTCAAAAGAAGTTTGAGAGTTTAGTGGCAGCATCATCTAGGAAAACCTTGCCCAAACCCTCAAAATACATAGTTGTAAATCAAAACCACTCAGTTAAGAGTCTGGAAAACTGCTTTGTGACCAAGCAGTATGGCACACTGGGCATAACAGCAATACCAAGTTTTTACACAGCTTTATGCAAAACACAAACAATCCTAAGAAAATGACCGTGACACGCAGAGTAAACCTCAATAACAAGTTTTGTGTAGACAGTATGGAAAACAACTAGTTTGTTGAATTTTTCCTAAAAAGCTGTAAAAAACTTGGTGTACTGGCTCTGGCCAGGATGGAGATAACTTTCTTCATAAGAGCCCATACGGTGCTATACCTCCCTCCCAAGCTGAGCAGGAAGTTGTGAGAGGACCCAAACTGGCCAAAGCCATATTCCATGTAATATAAAGTTATGCTACCCAGTAGAAGCTGGTTTAGAAGAAGGGGTGTGTGTGTGCCCTCCAAAGTGTCTGATGTCTGGAGCTTGGCTAGACACTGCACTAAGGGGTGGCGAACAATTGCCTTGGCATCACTTGGGTCTTTCCCCTTTTTTCCCCTAATTTAGTAAAGCATCTTTATGTCAGCCCGCAGCTTTAGCTCTCCTTTTCTGCACTGTCTTGCTGGGGGAGAAGGAAGTGTGAGGAAGCAGCTGTGGGAGTACTCCGCTGTTGGCCAGGGTCAACCCACAACCCTTGGTAACAATCTCTTCTAAATCTATGACATTCTGGTCTTTTCATCACAATTATTTGGCAGTGAATTTACTGTAACACATTGTGGGCTGAATAGACAACTTTTTGTTTCCAGCAGAAATTGTACAGAATGTACAATATTAAAACCATGGGGTGAGATTGAACAGGATTTAGAAGGAACTGAAGAGGTTCTTTCTTATCTGCCCACAGCAGGACCCAGGCCACTTCTCAAATCATGGAGACACCAGAAATCAAAAGTATCCTCCAGTTGGGCAAGGCAGTGGCTCCCAGTTCCTGGCTGACACTAAGCTTCAAACCTTGTTGGAGCCAAAGGGTACTTCCATGTTTTAATTTTAAGACATTATTTCTCATCCTGTCCTTAATGGACCGAGAGAAAGTCCTTACATAATTTTTCAGTACTTGAGAAATAGTCGCTTGTTTCTTTTCAATTTCTGTTCCTACTAAAAAGAATAAAAAAAGTAGAATGCTTCCAATCTTGGTTCACCAGTCCTCACCCATTCTCACAGTGTATATTTAAAGCTTCTGTCTCACTTTTCAGCTCTGAAACTATCTGTTCCTCTAAGTTTATTTGTGAGTCTCTAAAAGAAGAATGAAAAGTCTTGAACTGAAAGAACTGCACTGTGATGAGTTCTAGAGGAATATAAACCTATAGAGCTGGTCAGACTATGCACTACGAACAGATAATCCAATAAATGTATTTTAATGATCTGCTCTTTAATTCTGCAGTTGACCCAGATTCCAGTGAACACAGTCCTTACAAGGTTAACAGGGAAAACTTTGACAAGTAGCAGGTTCATAAGTTGTTTATAGAAGATACTACTGATACATTTTTTGATATTGTTTCTGAAAATGCAAGTGGTTGGCACCATTTTCAAAGAATTAGCAATACTTTTATGCAGATTTCTGTTTATGCTGATCTTCTATCTTTATGCTGAACAGCCAACATACATGGAAGCAGGATTGGGGGTTTTTTTTGTCCAAATTAAAAAAAAAAAATCACTATTAGTCTTTCAGCTTTCATCAGAATGCCTTCTCCCAAGAAAGTTAGTACTGACACAGATCTACATAACTCTCACTGTGCTCTTCCATGAGACTCTGAAATAATGTCAAAGCCTAATTCTGCATTTTTGCCTCAAATACAGCCATAAAGTAAAAATTAAAGGAAAAACTGCATTTCTTTTTATTGGCTCATTCACTTCCACAGTAGTCACTGCTGTGTAACTGGTAAGGAAATTTTCAAAATGCAGTCTCTGATGGTTTAATTAATCTGAATACAAAATACTGTTAGTTATCTACTGAGTACTTTGAACAATAAATGTAATGAACCCTGGCGAAAAAAAAAAATTGTGCAGGTGTAAGGAAAAGTGTATTTGTTGTATGTTTTTATACCAGTCTCCTGATTTGGAGCAAAGTTTATGTACCTGCCAGGAAGGAGATCAAGGTCCAATTAAAAAGACCTAAATACAACTTAAAAGTAAACCTAGAGGAATCTTGACCTTAAGAAGCTCATAGTGGTATCTGATGTATCGGTCCTGCTACAGAAACAAATCAGCTCTGAATTAAAAAAAAAGTTTTAAATGGAATTTTATTAAAGACAATAAAACACACAGGTGCTATTCCTGCTTTTTGCATTAGTGTACAACTTAATCACAGGCTGGCTGGTGCACATGTATATGAAAGCAGTTTGGCTGTACAAAATATCTTTCCATTTCAGCACTCGAAATCAAAACACCACTTCCCTAAACTGAGCGACATCAGTTCTTGGTTAAAAATCCATTACTATTTAAAGCAAGATGATTACTTAAAATCAAACTTAAAAAAAAAAAAAAAAAAAAAAAAGAGAGAGAGAGAAGAAAGAAGGCAACTAGTTCTGCATTCTGACTTACCTTATATAGTTATGCTAAAGGCAAAAAGGAACAGAGCCAACACTGTGACAGTTTATGTGAGGCAATGGTGCCACCCAATGTCCAGAAGTTATACATAAATTTGTTTTTCTTTATTGATCCAAGAACAAAAAACCCCAAACTCAACAAAGAGTGTAATGTTACTAGTAATCATAATTGTACGCAAAGCCTTGGGTCAGGCATAAGATTAACAAATGGGGTAAATTTCCAAGCAGGCAAATATTTTTTTAGTTTCAGCTTGAATTCTCTGTAAAATGAATATTGGCATAGCCCAGGTAAATCCATTCAAGCTGTCAAAACACTTCTACCAGCATTTTCCTATGGTCCTCATTATTTTATTTTCTCACTTTTTGAGCCCTCTCAGCTGGGGCCTCTCACAGGGATCAGTATTCAGCATGTTTCAAGCAGTTTAGGGACTTTATCTTACACTACTAAAATTAAAATTCTTGCACAATAATCCAGTTTTGATAAATGGATGAATCTAGCCTGTGTTCAAAGGACAGACACTTTTTAGAAAGGCACCTGTAACTATAATAAATAAAGAGTTTATTATATTGGAAAACTTTAATGACAGGAAATCATTAATGACAATTACTGTTAAAAGTGCACGTCTCACTTTTGTTTGGAATTTTGCCCTCATCCCTGTACTACAGGAACATTATATGACTGCTTCTGAAGTTAAAAAAAAAGCTCTAATGAGCATATACCTCTTTCTTGTGTAATTTCAAGTCTATAAATGTTCACTTATACCACTTTGCAGATCAAGTGTTCTATGCTATAAAGCATTCTAGCAGCTCTTTGGGCTATCTTCAACTCTTCCAAATCATCTATAAATGTAAACACAAAACTATGCATGGCAAGTCATGCATATTTACTAAGGAATTCATATCACAAAAGGTATTATTGTGATAAGATCTATTTCTAATATTCTAATATTCTATTGGATGTTCTGATATTTTTTCAAACATTACTTCTTTCTTTGCACTTGCTAGTTCATTATGCAAGTATGGGTTTGTGCTGCCTTATTTTTACCATATTCATAACCAAGACTTATGTTCACGTGACAAATAAACAAGCTCCCTTCAGAGGCCTTTACTTTTCAGAATGCACAGAATATTTCTTTGTCAAGCATATTGATATTTTTTTCTTTAAAAAAATATGTCGTTTTAGATGCATCACCTTTAAGACATTCCTTGAAAAGGAAGCAATTTCTCCTATTAATCACACAGCCTGATGATTTTTAACTGTCAATATTTAATCTTCTATCCAGTGGATTTTTATAGCTTTCATGTGAAAATAGTGTGAAGTTTTCCACTCCCAGAATACATTTTATTAACAGGCTTATGTTGCAGCATGGCTTAAGATAGACATATATTTATAATAGTTAATATGTTCTAAGTATAGCTATAGAGGTTCTTTCAAAGGAAAATTTTATAGACCTCAATTTGTGGCAATTGTTGACTTTATGAGAATGAAAGTGGGAAAATTACATACCTACATACCTACATTTCCTTTTAGGAAGAAAAGAGAAGTGTTTCTTTGTGTATGTATAGAGAAAGTGCAATGCACACACACTTTAAAGATGCTTTATTACTTGATCTTTCTAAGCGTATTTACTGTAACCTGTAGTTGTGTATATATTTATGTAGTTAGTTAACTTCATGCTGCCCAGGCCTAACCACTCAGTCAGTAGATTTTCTGAAAGTTAGTGAAAAAGCAAAAGAAATTAATTTTTTAGTGTCTGGACAGAAGATCCTGATATTATACTGGGGTTTTTGTTTCATTCCTTTTTTTTAATAAGTCAAAATCCAAACAGTCTTTGAAGTGCTTTGGATACTTTCTAGTGAAAAAATAGCTTGGATTACTGTCAGAAATTCGTAACATGTATATGTCATACTAATAATGTAAGTGATATTTTTAAAACATTCTACCAATGTTGAAAGCACAAGAAGTCTGCATAATCCATGTACATCTAATTAGCACTGAGTCATATAAATGATACATAATGATTTGGCAGCATATTGCCAGATGGCTTGCTATCAGATCAAGTAGTAATAACTTAGCTTATTTATCTCCATTCCCCTCATCCCTTATTTTCATTTTCATCCCTTTTCATTTCCCTACTTAAAAATAGCATTCAGTTCCTTTCATTTCAACTACAAAACCCCACTGATTTTTTTTTTAATCCAGACTGTCTAAAGAGGCTTTGCAACCTTTCTGCTTTTACAAGTACATTTATTTTATTAATTGCACTTAGGCACCGGAGAGTTTATACAATCTAGTTCCAGATTTACTTTAAAAACAGCCAACTCTCCCCTTCTTCCAATTAATGATGTTCAGCTGGTCACCTATATTAATTTTGTTTTTAACCATAATCATATTGTCTGATTTTCTTGTTTTAAACACATCTTGTGTCTAAGCAACAGGAGAAAAGTTTATGAGGGAATTATAAACATATCGCTCAGAGGATTTGAGATTCATGAACACTCCAGGTTTAGTACTATTTGAATGTGCCCAGTCTCCATCATTTTGGATCTTAAAGCATTTATGGTATACTTGCCTTGCTGTGTTAAGTTTATTAAATGCCAAGTAAATCAAGTGTAAATGTTCTTTTTCCTAAAATCTTAACATTTTTCAGTGGGACAATCCAGTTGTGTAAGTGAAAGGATGAAAATATCTGTACATCCAAGGGAATAAAACTAAGAATTTCACAGTAACTTTGGCACTGTAACTTTTAACTTACCTTCTCCACCTTTGTATTAGTTTCAGTCTAAATTTGTGCTTTTCTAAATACAAATAATGCTTAATCAACATCAGACAGTAAGAGTAGTTTCCCATCCATCAAAGCAAACATTCAGAGCTACAGGCTTGAGGTATTCATGTTAACCTCAAAAATAAAGTCTGCTTAATTTTAACTCATGTTTTATAAGAGCACATCTATTAATAGACATGAAAATGAAAAAAAAAGTCACAGGAAAAGGACATCCTTGTATTCAGATTAAGGTTTTTTGGGTTAAGAGCCTTATTCAGAGTGTGAGGAAGATAAAGCCATCACCCTGTTGGTTACTCTGGGATTTGGATGTGTGCTATGCTGTGTGTACAAGTGCTGATACACAGCCAGAGCCGCAAAGAGCCTCATTAGAACTTGCCAAGTGCTGAGGCTTTTATCAGGAAGCATGCAAAAATCTATCAAGTCAAGTTTATCTGCCTTACCCAAGAGCCTGTGCATTTTGTACAAAGTAGATATTTCCCGCAGTAGGGATGCTCTGAACAGCTCAGCTGAAATTTCAAACATTCAGAAAGCAGTGCCCATTGATTGCTATGCTTCAGGCTACTTACACGACCACATTGGTGACATACCCTCTTTTCAATTTTCCTCTCCTTCTCCAGAATAAGAATCTGAATGGAGGTATTAGCAAAGATAAAACTGTAGAAGTTATCATTAACACTTCCTATACAGAAGAGACCAAAAAAAACCTTCAGGTGAAAATAAAAGCATGATGTGTTAGTCTCACATAGTTGGATAGACTTTTGGCAACTTGTATTATTTTCCTTGACACAATCCTCTTTTTCACTTGATTTACAAAATGTTCATATACATGAAAATAAATACCATACAGTGGTAACATAGTGGTATGAAAAACAATGTAAAGCAAGAGGTGAAGTACAGGATTGTACCACAAGGGTGTGACTACTGGAGCTGTCTAGTAAACTAATTCATATTTCCAAAGAACCACAGCTTGATAGGAATGTCGGTCCTTCTTCACAATAAGCAATGACCTGAAATGCTCTTTACCCTTTTAAAACTTAGCTGGGAACCCAAGAACAAATGAACCCTAATCTCATTAGGTTGCATTAAAGACCTTCTCAAATGATGAGAGACAGAAACAGTGCAGAAGCTTAGATTGACCAGCATGTGCTATTGTAAGAGCCAACTGCTCACATTTACAGAACGGCAGCTGCAGTAAAACTGGCACAGGCAACTTCCAAACAGATTAGAACAATAGCATGGGCTGGAATGCACCTCAACCCCCAAATGGAAAGTGAGAACATATATAAAGTCCCCAGATAAAAGACAGAGACCTATTTACCTGGAATGCAATGTTTAGATGTTGCCTGCCTATACTGGGATGGGTTTTCTTGTTTTCTGTTTCAACTAAAATAGGAAGACTGTGTACAAAGAATGCTGCCTCTACTGTCCCAGCAGAGCTTGTGTAGATCTCTGTTTGGGCCTTTGGCAACACAGCAGAAATTTCAAGTACTCAATTGATTCCCATGTTATTTTCTGTGACGCTTGGCCTTCCGCAGGGACATTAGCCCATCCTCTAGCTGACTGAGGTCATGTGTTATAATGGTAACATTCCCTGTATAGACACTAATGTCATTCTATCTCTGCTCCCCATGGCAGTATACCAACATTAGGACCAGTTTAACAGATGAGATAACTCCTGTTCCAATGTTAATTTCAGTTTCTGAACACCTTTATTAATGTTCTGGTAGAGGCCACAGTATCAAATAGGAAAATAGTTTTTAAAGCCCTGATCAACTATCATTTTAAAGCATTGCTTCCACTGTAGAAGGCCAGATTGCTCTTTTCTCCAGGTCAGAATGTGGGCATGTTTACAGAAGCCCTTTACTGTCACAGTAACAGCACTTACAGAACTAAACTCCCTGCTCTTACTGAGGGGTAAAGAAAAATCCACCTTTTTGTCAGCAAACTCTCTCTTCATTTATCATAAGTTAAATGCTGAAGTAGAGAGAATACTTGGGCAAACTGAGCAACACTCATCCTAAATGTGCAGAGCAATCTTAAAAATTTGAAAAACACGCTCAGTCATTATATTCTGGTAACAAGCTGCAACAGTTGGTGGCTTGCAAAACCACAAAGGTTAAAATAGAGCACCCATGTGTAAGAACCAAATACCCCACTGAACAATGAGAAAGCAGGAATACTCTTTCCCTCTCCTCTCCCCTTCCCAACAGCATTAAGATCACAGACTACATGACCAAGGAGAACATTAACAGGATTTTCTCATCAGGCCAGCATTAACGTCCACATAGACATCCAGTAAAAGTTGATGTGACACGCAAAAAGAAGGGCAGCACATTGCCTGCACAGCGTCAGTTCCTCAGAAACTCACAGGCTTTCCAAACACGAACAAACACCAGCAGAGGTTACAGTGTTTCCCACCCACCCCTACAAGAAGATTGACAGTCCATATGTAGCCCTTCCTGTCTCTAGTTCGGAGGGAAGAGATACACAGTCTCCACATTGCTGGAAGAAAGAACCAAGACTTTTCAGAATCTTTTCCTAGACTTTAAAAATAAAATTTATAATCTCATTTCTACAGCCCTTGGTAAATATCCCATTTCTACAGCCCTTGGTAAATCATGGTTTTAAGGATTCCAATCCTGCTGGCTTTATCCAGAGCATCAGTCTAGGCAAGTGCTCCCACTGCCAGGCCTCACCAGTGTGTTAACCTCAGCCAGCTATGTCGTATCATTTCTTGATGTCTCTTTGATCTTGTATTTCTTGGCTCTTGTCGGTGATGAAAAACAAGGGGTTCTTATTCACATCATAACATTCAAACTTGTCCCTTCACAAAGCACTTCCTGGTGGCAGCGGGCTGTGCCCACAGCCACAGGGTTTCCAGCCTACAGATTTGCTGGCAGCATGCAGCACTGACCTATCCTTTCAGAACAGCCCTCACCACTGTGTCACTTTCCGGGGCCCAGATTTAGGAACCATCTCTAGCAAGCACCTTACCAATATTACTTCCCTCGGCAGTCCTTATCTTCCCTCTACTCCTCCTCAACACCATTTACAGTTCTATAGTGGGAATGCATAGCAAGTCACTACCAATATGTGCTTCTGCTCTAGGCTGAACAAAAATAAACTTTATTCCTATACTGGGATTCCAGTTCATTGAAGCCATAATTCAACCACTGCACTGCACCATCAGAGATGGTGCCAGCAGAGTAACTTCCAAATTCGCTGCTGATCTTTTCCTCCCTTTAGAGAGCAGCTGCAAATCTGGGCAAACAGTCAATTTTTCTTCTTTTTCTATTCAAGGATAAACAATTTAAAATGAAAGAGAAAAAGCAGGAAGAATGTTTGGTATCTACTTTTATAATCTATGGCAACACTTAAACCACCAAGTATGCTGCATGTCCATAATTTGCCATAATAGGACTTTCTAAATAACCACTCAAAATGCTAGGTACCCCACTTCTTGTTAGATAGGGTAACACCTGACATACAGGTGGACTATGAATGAAAAGACTATTTTTTCATCTTCAAGTTCTACAGAATTATTAGCCAGGATGCAGGGACTTCGGATGCTTACAAAGGCTGCTTAAGTACTTTAAGCATTTCTGTATCAGGATATTTAAGCTGCAAAATACTTTGATGAAGTCTGTCTTCTCAGTCAAAACTGGAAATACATTATCATGAATATTTACCATGTGAAGTAAGGACAGAAACCCTCATCAGCTCTCACACACACATCTATTCGGCCAACCTATCAGCTCATTCTGAAGTTAGAAGCTGCATCCTTAGCTAGTCATGCTGGTCTTATGAATTTTTCAGCACTGTGTCTCCTCTGAAACAGGCAAGCACTATTTCAGGAGACCAAATCCTCCCCACACACCCTCAAGAGGGGTCAAGATCCCTCCGAGCTGAATGTTACTCAACTCTGAAGCAAAGCTTTATCAGAAATTGCTGAACCACAATATCTAGAAAGGGGTGTTGGGGGTGAGAGTGGAAATATCTTGCCTCTTCCATGCAGGGAAACTCAGGACAATGAAGGCTATCACCCGTCCCTGCCCTTTGTAACAACCAGGACCTGAAAGGCAGCACCTAGCATGTAGAGAATATAGAGTTTTAAGCTGTGTCAGGAGAGTATGAGGCTGTACATTAGGAGGAATTTCTTCACAGAAAGGGCAATTATATATTGGAATGGGCTGCCCAGAGAGGTGGTGGAGTTACTGTCCCTGGAGGTGTTAAAGGAAAGACTGGATGAGGCACTCATCAACAACCACGGGCTGGTTGTTATGGTTCGGTCGCAGGTTGGATTCGATGGTTGCAGAGGTCTTTTCCAATCGAATTGATTCTGTGATAGGTGTACGGCTGACAACCGAAATCAGGATCTGTGTACCCACCATACCGCCATACGGAATGCAGAACGTTAAGGCTTCTTCTAGCAGGGATAGGGTCCTGCACAAAAAGCTAGAGCTAGACAGCTAGGAGGCAATAGGACATTTATATTACACTGGATTGTAGCACACCGAAACAAAAGCCCCCTGCAGAGAGCAAGTGATGTGTAGAATTAACATATTTAGCCTGCCAGCACGGGGGGGAGACCTACAACAACGTGATAACGAGCTCTAGAGAGGTTCCCCAGTGTTTTAAAGCAGGGGCATTGCCACGGAGAGCGGTTCATCCCCGCTTCTCCCGCACATTCCAGAGGCTCCGGGCCGCCGGAGCCTCCGCCTTTCTCGGCCCCCGCCGCCTCCTCCGCGCGGCCCCGCCCCTCCCGCCTGGCACCGCCCCGCGCGGGGCCGGCGGCGTCCGCGGTCGCCATGGGAACGGCGCGCGTCACCGCGCCCGGCGCCGCCGATTGGCGGGAATTGTTCGAGAAGGCGGCCGAGGGCGGAAGCGGAAGCCGCACGTGGAGCCGGTGAGTGGCTGCCGCAGTTTCTGGAAACTTCGCCTCATTGTCATATTTAAAGCGGCGGCGGCGGCGCTGGGTCTCCTCCCCGTCCGCCCGCCCGCGCGCGCTACGGGCACCGGCGGCCGCAGCAGCACCGGGAGCGAGCCGGGCAGAGCGGGGGCCTCCCTCTGGCGCCGGGGCCATGGCCGTGGTGGGCTTTGATTTGGGCTTCCAGAGCTGCTACATCGCCGTGGCGCGGGCCGGCGGCATTGAGACCGTCGCCAACGAGTTCAGCGACCGGTGCACGCCGTGAGTGAGGGGCTCGGGGGCGGGCGGGGGCCGGACTGTGCCCGGCGGAGCGCCCGCCGTGGAGAAGGTGCTGGAAGTTTCGCGGTGGGGCGTGGGGGGGTTTCCGCTGTGTGGGGCCGGTGCGTTCTCCGGCGCTCGCCGCCTCAGTGCGGGCCCCCGAGGGCTGCCGGAGGGCAGGCACAGGGTGGCGGAGCCAGGCGGCAGCCCGCTGTGTGTCCCTCCGACCCGCCGTGTGCGCCCCTGCTCCCCCTTCCCGCCCCAAGCCACTGTGTGCCCCTGTCCCCTCACCCGCTGTGTCCCCCTGTACACCCCCGCCATCCTGTCCCCCAGGTCCTGACCCGCTCCGTGCCCCCTTCCCCGGCCCCCACCCGCTCTGTTCCCTCGTGTCCCGATCCTCTCTGTTGTCCCGGTCCCGACCCGTTCTCTGTCCCCGTCCCCCGGGAGCCGGAGCGCGTCCCGCGGGCGCTGCCCGGGGGATGGAGGGCTGTGCGGAGCCCGCTCGGGTCGTGCTGCGGCGGGCTGGGAGCGCCGGGGGCGGCCGGGAGGAATCCCCTGGGGGCAGCCCGGGTTAAGTGGGACACGGGGGGAACACACTCCCACTCGTGCTGCGTAGGATGGGCTCTGCCGGCTGCTCCAGGGCAGCTCTCCTTTAGCCAGAGGTCAGGTATAGAAAGCCTCTGGCTCAAAGCAGGAGTTAGTTGACAAGTTAGAAGCAGTCATGCACAGACGGGTAGGGTGTAGTCAGGCTGTGAGCTCTGAATTGCAATCATCCTGGTTTACCGTTTGAGTAAGCCATTGTGAGAAGTCCTGGATTCGAGCCAAGGCTTTAAGATGGATAAAAGTAATTTTTTACTGCACACTGAAAGAATGACACTTTGATGGAAAGACTTAAGTGTTTTATCTGCAGTAGTAGAAAGTGAATCCGTGACGATTCTCAGTCGTGTTTGTTGTAAGGACCGAGTTAATTACCTTGTTGTTCTTTCCAGGTCAGTGGTTTCATTCGGATCCAAAAACAGAGCTATTGGTGTTGCAGCTAAAAACCAGGTAGGTCATTTCCAACTGCAAACTGTTGAAATACCAGTGGGTGTAAAGAGAGTTGGCTGGGTTTAGTTGAAGCTGAATAGCTTCAGTTTCTTGTTGAGCCTTTTATTTTAGAAATGCTGCACTATGCTGCCATGCTTTCTTCAGAGAAATGTAGGATGTTTTCGCTAGGATGCTTCTGCTCTCTCTTTCGATAATGTAATACTTTCCAGTTGAATATGTTCCTATTCTGACAAGCTAAGGTCACTGGGTTTCTTTTCCTAATGATTGTATACAGGATTTTCCTTGTACTTGAAGGAAAACGTTTTAAATGCTGTATATAGTTTCTTAAAATTAGATGTAAGGGGAGAGGTTTGGCTCAGGTTCTTAAAGCTATTTAGGGTACCTTACAACCTTTGGATTTGCTGTATATTAAATGCCTCTGGTTTTGAAGGTGCAAGCCCTTATTTTGGGGAGGTGTTTTTTTTTAATTGAGGTGCTCTGAAAGATTGAATGTTTTCTTTGTTAAAGCTGTATTTTCAGTTTAGAAGGCGAACTTAATTCCAACAAGTCTCAGAATAACAAAATGTAATGATTGAATAAATCCTTAGGTATTGTACGTTGTTACATAACTGCTGCCGGGAGATCAAGCATGCAGCCTCCGCTGGCCTGTGCATCTCTCCCTTGTAGTAAAAGGGCTGCAGTGGGTTTCCATGGAGAGAGCACTGAAGGAGGCTTTATTCCACTGTAGTAGCACTCTTCTTAATTTTGAATAGCTGAGACAATACAAATACTTCACTTGTTAACAAGCACACGCACATTCAGTTGCAGGTTAACATTTGGAGTAATGAAGTAAATACATGTGTTCGTGTTTTTTCCTTAAATTTTGTTTTTGCATTGCTGAGTTGACTGCTGACACTGGTACGAGTTAGAAACTAGTATGATTCTTTAGTGTGCAAAAAGGAGTTGTTACTCAATATGTGAAATGATCTGAATCCTATGTACTCTCGAGCTGTTTCAGTATTGTTAAATTGTTCCAGAAGTTGCTGTGGAAAACATGAAGTAAGCTGAGAGTGAGGCAAAGTCTCTCTTAGGTTGCATTTATAGGTGTGTGTTTGCAGTGAAGCACACCTGTGACTTTAGTTACCTTCAGACTAACCTGTATGATATTACTGTATTTAGTGTTTTATGCTTGGCTCTCCTAGTGGTTGAAGCTAAGTATTTTGCTAGGAAAAAAGAATGTGATACTTAAAATTATAAAAGATCATTTATTTCTCTAGTTGTAAGTGGTCCAGTTTGACTGATGAACTGAGATGTGAATTGTGTTTCTTTTGTAAATGGGGAAGATTCCTGACATGGACTACTGAGAGTTACATTTTTGGTGTCCTAGGGTGTAGTAGCTACTTAAATCAAGGAGTAAAGCAATTATTTTCATTTGAAAAAAATAAAAAGCACACAAACAAAAAAAAATCCCACAAAATAAAATATTTTGACTGGTGACTTCTACAATATGATTTTGTGAGAGACCTCAAAATACTCAAAGTGCTCTCTTTAACATTTGAGAAATCGCTGCTGGAGCAAATTATCAGAATTTGTTACCTTTAGGTAAGTGTGGTAACACTGGAGATGAGAACAGTCCGTTAGTTAACAGACCATAATTCTCAGCTTTCTTAATTGTGACTAAGCAGGAAGATATTAAAACATGCTACAGACCTAATGCCATACAATTACTCTAAAAATATCTTAAGATTGTTCTCTGAGAAAAGGCTTTGAGGCTAATTCTAAATTAGGCTATAAAAGCTGCCAGAGTGTTTGCACTTCTCTGCCCACTACATGGTAATAATTCCTGCTGCTACGTTCTTCAGCTATACAGCAGTGAAATATGTAGCATTCAAGTACTCTGAAGTTGTGGCTATACAAATAAATAAAACTGTGCTGGGAAACAATCTTCAACACAGAAACCTAACTGCTCAATCATGGTAAAGTACTGGAATAGTTCCTGGCATGATTTTCAGCCTGGGCTAACTTGTGCTTGTACTATTAATTGCTGAGCACTGTTTGGTGATTAGAATAAACCAAGGATGACTCTCAGCAGGGAGTCCAAGTGTGACATCTTTCCACAGACACAGCTATCTGGAAGTTACTGTTTGTTGGTGGGAGTATGGCCTCCTTTTTTGTCAGGGAGCTTTTCTGTGGGAGAACTGTCCTAGTTGAGTAGTTTTCTAATACAAGATGTAGCTCAAATTCTTCCACTTCATGGTGGAAAATTTTAGATGAAACAAAGAACTGATGCTCTTCTTTGAGGGTAGTGAATGTTAGAAATATTCCTTGGTATGCTCAGCATTTGAGCTGTTGTCATGCAGTCTGTTGGTGCCTGCCTAAATCTATCCTGTAGATAATAACACACTTCTGTAAGTTCTCTCTAATAAAATAGGATTAATTCTACTCTGAGATACTTGCTTTATCTCTTAGGCTGCTCTAGTTGTCTGGTTTTTGTTGTGCATTGCATTTCTGATAATGAATGCTTCTCTATCCCACTTGCTTGCACTGTAGGGGATCTTGCATTGTAGTTTAGTGTATACTTCAAGCTGACGTTAGTAAAAAAAGTTCCAAGTTGTCTATGCATTGTATTCTTCTTTGGTCTAGTGCAAGAATTTGAGTTGCTGCTAGGTGAATGTGAACAAGGAAATGATGTGATTTCAAAGTCGCTCAGGGAGGAAAAAGTATTGAAATCTATGGGGACACTTAAGCTTGACACTTAGTAGCTAGGGAAGCCCTCCTTTGCCTTAATGTAATGATGTTTAAAGTGGAGGTAGTGTGGCTTGAGTTGGAGGGCCAGCTTACCAACACAGAAACCAGCTTCACATGTAGTTGCAATCTTCAAACATTTCAATTTGGTCTAAGTTCTGTCACCCAGTTGCAAGATGAGCGGCTCTGGTTGCCAGCACAATCAGCAGCAGAGTTCTCCAGTGCAGTGCACAGGGGTGGTTTCCTGACCTGGGGGAATGTTGTGGGGAGACAAGAGGTGCCAGAAGCCTGCAGCTCGAGTGGCAGTGGCTGGTGGGACCAGAAGCAACAGCAGCAGTTTCCCCCAAATATAAAATAAGCCCTTAGGGAGCACTGGTGACCAGGGTGTGGCACAGCAGTTTGCAGGAAGGGTGCTGAGGCAGTGCCAGCCCAAGCAGGGAGCAGTGGTGTCCACTGGCAGAAATCCACGACCTTGCTCAGCTCCACAGCTGGCACAGCTGCCCAGACAGCTCTGGCAGGAACATGCTGCCACCCAGGTGCCACCTGCAGGGTGAACTCTGCTTTCAATGCCAGTAGCGGGTGGCAGCTGTGAGCACAGCTGTGGGAGTGTGCCCAGGTTCTTTTCCACTTAGTGACAGAACTCTGGCAGGAGGTGAATAGGTTGAGGACTATCAGGGAGTGTGAGAGAGGGATGATATAATGGAATTGCACCCTGCGTTCCCTGGGACATGCCTGGGAGGCAGACAGGACACACAGAGGATTCCTTTCTCTCCTTTCCAACTGCTGGAAAACAGTGGCTTGAAGGGATAGGGAGCAATCTGTCACCAAGGTTCAGTTGGCCTATGTCAAAACTGCTTCTCTTAAGAAAAGAAGACCGGTCACTGCCATAGGAGACTCCCTTTAGAAGGGAGCAGAAGGCCCAATATGCTGGCTGGAACCACATCTTAGGAAAGCCTGCTGTCTCTCTGAGGTCCAAGTTCCTACCCTGGTATAGCTGTGAGATAATTATCCATTATTGCTTTCTCATGTTGGCAGTGATGAGATTGCACCAGCAAATCCAAGGGCAATCAGAAGAGATTTCAGAGCCTTTGAATGACTGCTCAAGGGATCAGGAGTACAAATAGTGCTATCATGTGTTCTCTATACTTCCAGCTGCAGGAAATGAAGGAGGAAACAGGAAGAGCCAGCAGACCAATATCTGAGTCTGGTGCCACTGGCAAAATTTGGGGGTTTTGATAATGGGTCAGTTTACATGACAGCAGGACTACTAGCAACAGGCAAGGTACACCTGTTTCAGAGCAGGAAAAGTATCTTTGCACAGGAGCTAGAAGGTATTGAGAGCTTTAAACCAGATTTGGAGGGGGAAAGACATGCAACCAAGTTTGCTAGAGATAAGGTAAGCCTGGGGGTACCACAGCAGTGTCTGAGAGAGAATGTTCTAGTGAGGTCCTTCACTCTGCTGCCTTGGTGGAGATGAGATGGACATCCATGCAGCAGCAGTGACACAAGGGATATTATTGATGTGTTAGAAACCATGGAAGCTCCTGAGGATGGTCACATGGGAACTGGGGCTTCTCCTCTGCAAAAAAGTGTCCGGATCAATAGCCCAGCTGGAGTGCATTTACATCAATGCCTGCAACAGAGGCAACAAAGAGGAGGAGCTGGACATCATTGTGCAGCAGTAAAACTCTTGACACAGTTGCCATTGTGGAGACGTGGGGCGGGATGACTAGCACAACTGCGTTGTTACTCCTAACTGGTTAAAAACCGGCTGGATAGCCAGGCCCAGAGTGTGATGGTGAATGGAGTTAAAGCCAGCTGGCAGCCTATCACACCAGTGGTGTTCCCCAAGGCTTAGTACTGGGGGCCAGCCCTATTTAATACTTTAATCAATGATCTGGCAGAGGGGATCGAGTGCCCCTTCAGTTAATTTGGAGTGAGGCCAAGTTGAACAGGAGTGTTGATGTGCTGGAGGGCAGGATGGCTCTACAGAAGGATCTGGACAGGCTGGATTGAAGGGTAGAGGCCCATTGTATGAGGTTCAGTGAGTGCTGGGTCCTGCCCTTGAGTCATGACCTCATGTAACACTACAGGCTGGAGGCAGAGTGGCTGGGAAGCTGCCTGGTGGAAAAAACACCTGGGAGTGCCATTTGACAGTGGCTGAACATGATCCAGAGTGTGCCCAGGTAGCCAAGAAGGCCAATGGCATCCTGGCCTTTATCAGCAACAGTCTGGCCAGCAGGGCCAGGGCAGGGATTGTCCCTCTTTACTTAGCACTGGTGAGGTCACACCTCAAATCCTGTGTTTGTTTTTGGGCCCCTCACTACAAGAAAGACACTGAGGTGCTGCAGTGAGTCTAGAGAAGGGCAACGGATCTGGGAAAGGGTCTGGAGTGCAAGACTGATGAGGAGGAGCTGTGGGTGTTTAGCCTGGAGAAGAGGAAGCTCAGGTGTGCTGCTATCACTGTCTACAATAACCTAAAAGGAGCACAAGTTGCACTAGGGGAAGTTTAGATTGGCTATTAGGAAGTTTTGTTTGGTTTTTTTTTTTCATCAAAAGGTTTGTAAATGTTTGAACAGGCTGCCCAGGGAAGTGGTGGAGTTACTGTCCTGGGAGATATTTAAAAGGTGTGTGGATGTGGCTTTTGGGGACATTGTCGGACTTGACTGTTAGGTAAATAGCTGGACTTGATCAGAAAAGCTTTTTCCAACTTATGTGATTCTATGATTCTAAATTAGTTGACTAAAGTAGTAGGCTCTGTTGATCATGTTATTGTTCACTCAGTTGTGTCAAGGTTTCAGAGATAGACTTCCAGGCCATTACTTATTAAGGATTATAAAACTGTATCTAACTTATTTATGAGCTGATAAAAAGTACCAGACAGTAATTACAAGTGTTAAATAAAACAGCTGTGACAAGGGAGTGAGCAGTTGTCTGAAAGCTTGACCTGTGCTTGGGGACGTACAAAACAGCACTGAACATTGCAGGCTGATTAAGAGTGGATTTCTAACTATCCTGTATTTCTTTACAGCAAATTACTCATGCCCACAACACTGTATCTAACTTCAAGAGATTCCATGGCCGTGCATTTAATGATCCTTTTGTTCAGAAGGAAAAAGAAAAGCTGAGCTATGATTTGGTTCCCATGAAGAATGGTGGAGTTGGGGTAAAGGTAAATCTGCAGTGTATCTTTCTGGGTTATATATCTAAATCTGAAGTCTTACATTTCAGCTCCTAGTCATGAAAATATGGGTTTCTTTTAATTACCCTAAAGGTAGGTTGGTTTTAATCTTTCTGTTAAAGAAGAGCTCTTTTATGAATAGATTGCTTTGTCTTTAAATAGTGGATGTTAACCTTCAAATTAAGGTTCATTTATGAATAATTGCTAAAGTGCAAGTTTCCCTGTTGGCAAATTGCACATCTAGCTCAAACACACTGGCAGAAAAATTGCTAAGATAATTAGAAGGTCATATGGTTTTACTTCAAAGTATGACTTTGTCACTTTTGTGTGGAATGCATTGCAGCAGTCCTATTAGGTGATTTCCAAATGCTTTAGAAAGTAGTTGAAGCTCTTCTTCAGAGTAATTGCCATAAATGAGTGGCAAGCGTGTCTTTAGTGAACTGCCTGGAGTCAGTTACTTGCAAAAAGGCATTCAAACCAGCTCCTACCACATTGCAGGTTTGGCACTTGCTTATATTTCAAGGACTTCACTGATACAATGTCAGCTTTTACTAGAATAGGTACAGTTAATAACATTGTGTCCATCTACAGAAATATATACAATTACTCATAGTGAAGCCTTGCTGGCATTACAGGCAGTGTTGCTTCACTAATGAACACGTTAGCTTGAACTGGTCCCTCAAAACTTCGGTGTAGATCAGTCCTAAGTAGTGAATAGATCACAGAATTATATACTTTAGAAAGAATCCTGACTGGAAAAGTAGCTAAGCTTTACAAAAGAGGAGATGGTTTTTCTTTTGCTGTTTGTGACTTGTGAGGTTAACAGATAAATTCAGACGGAAATTATTGGTTTCCTTTAATCAGTGTGTGTAGGAGTCTTGTACTATATGACAGTCTAGTGTTGGGAGAACACTTTTACTTGGTATTTTTCCTATTTTTCTTAGGCTGCTTGGAGAACAAATTAGTATGTATTTCTATTAACTGTGGTTAAAAAGTTTTAATAACTGATTCAGTAACATTCAGTAAGACTGGGAGGCTCAGGGTACAATTTTTCTAATAAAACCAAAATGCCTAATTTTTTCCCCAAATTGAACTGAGTGGATAAAAGAGAAGTGCTACTTTTAAGCATTAGTTGTAACGTGTTACTTCACTTTATCATTGTCATGTATTCTCTTGTACGATAAAAGTGGTGATTCAAGAATAATTTTTGCTAAGTGAGCAATAAATAAGCTTTTTGCTGAGCTTTATCTTAAGATTTTAGTTGTTTTATCTGCACAATAGAACTGTTGTTGCACAGTTCTTCATTTCAGAGACTCCTCACATATTTGAGCAGAAGGATAAAAATGCCAAGGGAAAATAGGTAGCAAGTAGTTCTGTACATTTTTTGCATTCAGCATCTTGAAAAATGATGGCTATTTTTACTTAATGATATGCCATATTTTAAGCTTGTGTCACTTTTGGCCATTTCTTACACCTATGGAGTTGAGACAGTTCTTGATGTTTTAAGACAGTGAGAATGGAATTATTGCTTCTTTAAACACTCAACTGGGAAATTAAATTGTAAACTGAAGTTCTATAATGAAGTAATGAAGCATGTCATGATTCATAGAGTATTAGCCAGCAGTGCATCAAAAAACATTAAATGTATGTATTTTTCTCTAGTTGAACTAATGGAATTATTTTACCTATTCTATCCAGGTCATGTACATGGATGAGGAGCACATCTTCAGTGTGGAACAGATTTCAGCTATGCTATTGACTAAATTAAAGGAGACTGCAGAAAGTAACCTGAAAAAGCCAGTAACAGACTGTGTTATTTCTGTAAGTAATTGTAGTGCACAGGAACATTATGTCTTTTAACTTCAGCTATCGAGGGCATTTTGTTTCTATTCATGCAGAGTGAAAAGGAACTCTCCTAAGCACTTACAGAGGGATTAATCCTAACTAGCTTTAGAGCTTTTGACTTAAAGAAATCCCAGAGCTGCTGGCATATTCCAGACCCTGACTAACTTAATGAATTCGTTCTCTTGGAAATGTCTGAACCTTTGGACCCAAATGTTTCTGGATCCAGTTATATACCCTTCTGGAACAGCTTGTTTTCATGACTAAGCATACTAATTACTCATTAAAGTGAGTACTAATGTTTGTGCCTTTTATTGAATTTAAAACAATTTGATAACAACTTTGATAAAAAATTTCCTTTGTTTATCAAAATTTGCCCTCTGGCAGCTGAAAATTATAGTTTTTGTCCTGTTTATCTTCATCCTTTCAGCAAATTTTGTTTTGTTTTTTCAATGTTATGACTGCACAAAAATGACCTCAGATCAAGAACAGTCATTCCATTGCAAAGTCCGAAGTATAGAATAACACCTGTCCGTCTGTTCTCAGTGACTCTGAACAAGTCTGTCTCATGTTGCATCTAGGAATATTTAGCTCTGTTATTATTAGAAATGTTGTTTCTCCAGTTGATACCTGGAAAGATAGTTTTTCATGTGTCCCTGGGGAGGGGACATCAGAAGGCACTGTCCAGTGGCAATGCTAGAGATCTGTAGAAAATTTTCAACATCATATTCCTTCAGAATTTCTTAGCAGTTCCTGTCCAAAGTAATTTCTGTCAAAATAGATTCTCTTCATTTGTTATCCCTTATTTCTTTGCATCTGTTACATCTGTAGTATTGCTGTATGGTTTTAGTTCCCTCTTTGCTTTTTGGACAGAAGTATAGTTGCTAGTTCTGATTAAGGTATTCCGTGTCACTGTCTTCATGGTACCCATTTTCACATTTTGGGCCAGCACCTAATGTTATTAGCATTTGTGTACAAATAACTCATTTGTTTCTTGCTAGTGTGTGCTCATGTAAACTAGCTTATGCTGGTTTAATACTGTCTCTGAATAGAATATTTAAAGTGTCTATTCAGTATGGTAGTTGCATTTTAGAGGCTTGCAGTATCTTCTTCAAAGAGGAGGAATAGATACAATTTTTAGATGCATACTTTTAAATAAATAGTGTAATGTCTCATTTTCTGGAAATAACTTTGTATTCTTGCCTTCTTTCTTCAGGTTCCATCATTTTTCACAGATGCTGAAAGGAGGTCCCTTCTAGATGCAGCTCAGATTGTTGGTCTAAATTGTCTTAGATTAATGAATGACATGACAGCAGGTAAGAAGGATAAAACAGCAGTTCCTGCAAGTGACAGGTGGAATAGCAGGTGCATTTAATTACTGTAAGAAAAAGGACTGACTTGAAAAGGTGAATACGAGACATAAATATTTGAAATCCTTGATGTTTTCTTAGCTTAATATCTTGATGAGATAGATGAGATCAAGCTCCATTGATAATTACTTCCCTGAGCACTTATTTAGGAGTCATTACATGTGCCTGGACTACTTGTTCATTTAGTGTACTGCCCAGATGCACAGTTGCAGGATTTAGACACTCTTAAAGGAAGTTCCTTGATTAAACATCAACACCTCGTAACTTCCAAGGCTTTTTTCAGTATAGTCAGGGTTTTAAACAGACACATGGCTCTGCTGACCATTTATATAATTCTCAGACAAAACTTCCCAGCTTGTAAGATACTCACTGTAAATATGAAACTGGGTTTGGGTTTTGTTGTTTAGATGTTCTGTGTTTTTGATTACTTTGCAAGGCAAAAAAAACCAAACGCAGAAAACCCAAACAAATGCTTAGGAAGCATATACAGGACTAAGGGAGTATGTACTGCTTTTCAGGTTCTAAGCTTAGATTAATGGATAAAGCTTCTATGAAGATAATATATCTTGCACAGGTGTATGTCTGTATTTGTCTTAATGCTTTTGTTCTTACAGCTTATTGATCACAGGGAGGTGATGGTATGCCTCTGGAAACTAGAGATTGTGTGGATAATACCTGACACTTCTTTTGCAGTGGCTCTGAATTACGGAATTTATAAACAAGACCTTCCAGCTCCTGAAGAGAAGCCACGGATAGTTGTGTTTGTTGATATGGGACATTCTGCATTTCAAGTATCAGCTTGTGCATTCAACAAGAGTAAACTGAAGGTAGTGAGATTAAATAGAAATAAAAGGACTTATAAGCAATTAGAATCAAATAGCCTGCTAGTCTGCCTTCTTTTTTAAATTCTCAAATAATTTAATGCATGGAAAATGACAATGAGTCAAAAGGTGAAGGTTTTCATCAGTGTTCTTCATTTCATTAGAACTGTTTCAAACAGGCTGTAAATTTCTTGCAAGACACAAATGAAAGATATATAATACAAGTGCTATTTGCTAAATTTAGCAAGTGCTAAATTTTTTTTGTTTTATCTAAATGAGTATGTGTATGGATTAAAATTTTGAATACTTAGGATTGTCACTTAGTTACTTAGTTGTATTTCCTCTGTAAAAGTATAGATCAATTTTTGGCTGATGTGGTTGTGCCTTGGAAGATAGGCTGACCTGTGCCCAGCATTTTTTTGAAGCAAGGACCTCAAATGCTGGTATTGGAAGACTGCTATTCCCTTTGATTTTATTTGTGTAAGACTAATTGTGTTCCTTCAAACCAGGTGCTTGGCACAGCATTTGACCCTTTCCTTGGTGGGAGAAACTTTGATGGAAAGCTGGTAGATTACTTTTGTGCAGAAATAAAATCAAAATACAAACTAGATCCAAAAAGCAAAGTTCGGGCTCTTCTTCGTCTGTATCAGGAATGTGAGAAACTGAAGAAACTAATGAGTTCGAATAGCACAGACATTCCCCTAAATATTGAGTGTTTCATGAATGATACTGATGTATCTGGAAAAATGAACAGGTGAGTTCTGTACAAGACAGGCATTTGCTTTGGTGCCCATATTGTTTAAACAAGTGTTTCTTTCCATGTTTGAAAGAGACTTAGCATGCTAAAACTAAGTGCCAGTGCCGTATAGCAGTGGCATTTTTGTAATGCTAGAATAGCTAAGGCTGGGAAATGTGATGTTCAGCTACTTGAGGGATGTTGCAGTGCAATAAGCATGCATAAGAAGTTTGCATTCTTTTTGTAGAATATATTCTTGAAACCATGGATTGTTGCATGCAAACCATAGAGTTGGCTGCATATTTAGACCTTCCGCATATTTTAGGTAACCTAATCCCATGCTGCTCTTAAGATACCAACAATTTAAGCTTTGTTTCTTTTTTTCTGTTCTTAGTGTACTTGGGGATATTGGTGGAGAAATTGAGGGCAGAAACAGTGCTTATGGGTGATGACTTGATTATGGTCCAAGTGTAAATGAAGTCTCTCTGTCTCTTGCACGTGTTCACAGGCATTGCTTCATTTGTTAGTTCTGTAGCTACTGCTAGGAGTGGTGGGTTCTTTTCCTTCCAGTGTTTAGGCAACAGTTTTTCATTATAAAGGAAGTGTCAATGTTTTCTGATTTCTTATCTGTAACCTCTGCTCTGAGGCAAATATATAGCAGCTGCCCAAACAAAACCTTTATCTTATTTAACTGCATTGATAGTGGCTTAGGAAAATTTGTAAGCTGCTCTTCGTGTACTGCCTTTTCTATGGTTGCCACTTTGGCCTACTCACAGGAGTTTAGCTTTAAGTCTCTTTGCAGTGTAGTTAACTGACCTAGTCAGCATGAGTTTGGAAACAAATACCAGGCAAGGTTCTTGTGGGACAGGCATTCTTTAGTAAATTCCATTTTTTTTTTAGGTCACAATTTGAAGAATTGTGTGCTGACCTGCTGCAAAGGATAGAGATGCCTCTGCTTTCACTAATGGAACAAACACAACTGAAAGTGGAAGATGTAAATGCTGTAGAGATTGTGGGAGGAGCAACCCGTATTCCTGCTGTCAAAGAGAGGATTGCTAAATTCTTTGGCAAGGATGTCAGTACAACACTGAATGCAGATGAAGCCATAGCTAGGGGCTGTGCTCTGCAGGTATAGTACTGGCAACACCTGATGAAGTTAAAAGATGTATTTCTTGGTAGCACTTCCATGAAGTATTAGTCAAACAGTTATGAAAAATTGTAGAAGTTCTGTTTTAAAGTACTCAAAGGAACATACATGTTCACTAGGTCTTTTTATGGGACTGTGCTGTTTAAGAAGTCCAGAGTTCTCCTCTCTGGTGCAGTACTCTATTGCAGTACTTTATTGCAGGGTGTATTCTATAAGCAGCCCACTCTGCTCTTCAGAAGAACACGATCAAGGCATCTTTAATGCCAAAAATTTAAGTTGTTGTCAAGTTGTTTATGTTGTCAAGCTGAAAGATATTTTTACTGAACAGGGTATGAGGAGTATCTATGGAGAGCCCAAACTGCTGCAAGTTTGACTTTTCTGGTATCCAACTTGCCATCAATGTGAAACAGGCTTTATTCTGTCTCACTCCCATTTTTAATGTTTTCAACTATATTTTACAAGCAAACCACTCATTCTGTGTTCTGCTTTTTCTCCTTTTAACTTGTCTTATTTCACCCTCTTCTCTTTGACTTGTTTCTTTAGTCCACCTCACTAACAGGTACCTATTGCCAGCATTCAGTTGTGTTCAGGGAAAGAAGCAGGACCCTTTAGATAAACACTTTTAGGACTAAGCAGTGCAGCATTTTCATTTTTTACAGTCCTGCTATTTCTTAGAGTGTTACCTTTACTCACAAGCTACAGAAAGCCTGCTATCACAGCACATAAACACTTGTGTGTGAGATTTCTCTTCTCATACTCCATTGAAATTGAGTATTGAAATAGTTCTGCCTAGTAAAATCAATTCAGTTTTCACTTGTTCAAAGATTTTTTTGCTGTCTTGGCTAGTGGAGTAGAAGAGTTAAGCAGCTTTAATGCAAGTGTCTGTGCTTTTATTTTTTTTTTTTTTAGTGTGCCATTCTTTCTCCAGCTTTTAAAGTGAGAGAATTTTCTGTGACAGATGCTACACCTTTTCCAATATCTCTGCTGTGGAACACAGAAGCAGAGGACACTGAAGGGTAGGTAGCTCAGACTACCATTCTATGAAGCTTTTGACTTTCATAATTCAAGGGTAATGTTCTTGCTTGCATTTAAATTATTATTTTGGCATTCTCATGTAGAAAACCCATAGACCATGTACCAGAGATGGTTGACAGGGAACACTGTAAAGACATAGGTTGAAATTTTAACTGTAATACTTGATTTGTAAAAATATGAAGATTAAAAGAAAAGTGAGTGAAAGAGCTACCAAATAGTATCTTGTCTTGTGCTACCTTTATCTGGTTGTCACAATTAGGAATATAAAATTAACTAGATCGGGGCCTGTGTCCTGATTCCGCTTTGTCTTCTGGCTTTTTGTTTTTTATTCTAGGTGTTCCCAACACCTATCTGAGATTCTTGATTTATTAGTAATGTAATGTACTATGGAAATATTGTGAGCTCATATGGATGCTATTTGACTGAAGCAAGAATTTAACACCTAGCAAAAATGTAACATTTGTGAGAGTAATTTCTTGCTGCAGTCTCTTACGACTCACATCTGTTACTAACTGTGCCATGCCTGTGGGAAATGCTATTGCATTCTAAGATGTAAAGAGCTCCAAGTTCAGCTTGTGGAAAAATCATAGTTCTAGAGGGATCTATTCATACCTTTTTCATGTTCTTTGTAGTTCAGCTTTTTTTTCTTCCTGTCTGTATTCTGTGGAGGTGCAGGGCCTAATTGTTCTGTCACTTGTGAGAGCAGCCTGTGGGTTCATGTTCTAGGTAAAGCTCTCACTTCCTCACATCTAGGTTATTAGATGAGATCTTCCACAGTTAGGAGACAAAACTTAGTTGGAAATTAGAATCAGGCTGGCATAATAGCGGACATGCTGTAGAACACGAAGTAAAGCTGGTTGTTTTTCTGTCATGGTGAGGAATGAATAATAATCTGGTGTCAGGGTTCTCAACTGAGCCATGGAACATAAATGAGCAAGGAATTAACAGGGCTGTAATTATCCCTTTGAGACTAAGGAAGGGTGCAAATTATTATTCAAAATGCACTATTCTAAGCTCAAAGAGTGGAATAGGACAAGTTTTCATTACAGTAGAGAACAGTAAATCCTTTTCCCTTGCAGTACAGTAGTGAAGTATCTTTATTGGAATTGTTCAGAAGTGTATATGTGTCAAAACATGATGTTCCTATGAAGAGTTCTGACCCTATATCAAAACCTTCCAGCTCAAATACACAGCTAAAAGTGATATTTTTCCCTTAATTACAGAGTTCATGAGGTCTTCAGCAGAAATCATGCAGCACCCTTCTCTAAGGTACTTACATTCTATAGGAAAGGTCCGTTTGAGCTAGAAGCTTTTTATTCTGATCCTAATGGAGTCCCATATCCTGAGTCAAAAATTGGTAAGTAATTGTCCTGGAAATGGTGTTGTCTGCAATAGAATGATTTGAGATCAAACAGTAACTGTTGTGGTGCAGTATGGTTATGAAGTATATATTCTAGTTTTTGTCTCTGTAGGACTCAAATTTTCCCATTCCTGAGGCAACTGAATTTTTTTTTTCTTGCTTATAATGTTGCTTTCACTAAACAAAGAAATGGGGGGAAACAAATGCATGTCTACAATAAAATGTGGCTATCACTACAAAAGATAGCTTTGTAACTTTTTAAATCTTTTTTTCTGCTTAGCATTGAAGCAAGCTAGGAATAATTGAAAAATATCTCCTGTGTATTAAAAAAAGCATGTCTTGAGTAACTAGTTGTTGTTTTTACCTGTACCTTCTGGGATTGATGTAATGCTGAATAACTTTTAGTCAAAGCAGTCTGAAATAGTGGCAGCTACAAGACTACAGTATTGATTTGTCTATGTAATGTTTCTAAGCAGCTCTCTCATACTTTTTGACAAATTGCAGCACTTGACAGTGTTGATACTTACAAAGAGCTAACAACATGGTTAGTTAAAAAAAGATTGTGATGGTAAAGACAGGCCAATTAAATAATTGTTCTTGAGTTCTAAACATGCAATTAAATGTTGTATACATTTTTTGCATACCATGTATTTTGAAAAACCAGCACAATGAAGAGGAACTTACTTCAAGGACAAGTAGTGACAGTACAAGGGGCAATAGTTTTAAAAACTACAAGAGAGCAGGTTTAGATTAGATATTAGGAACAGATTCTTTTCTGTGAGGATGGTGAGGCATTGGAACAGGTTTCCCAGAGAAGTTGTGGATGCCCCATCCTTGGAGGTACACAAGGCCAGGTTGTGTACCAGATGAGGCCCTGAGCAACCTGGTCTAATTAAAGGCTGAGGTTTGGAACTCTCTTTAAGGTTGCTTTCAACCTAGACCATTCTATGATTCTCTGACAGTATTCTGTAGTTACAGAAACATCAGACTTGCTTTTGTGGTTAAGTCTTACCAGAAAGACTGATGGTGGAGTTTGTCAGTATTCAATTTAAATGGCTTTAACAAATGAGAAGCTGTTTAACTGCAGTTCTGAAAACTGGTAAGAACAGAACTGAAGACCAGATTTGTTCAACTCAATTGCCAATTAATTCTTTGCTCAGAACAGAGCTATTGGTATGACTAATGGTTAAGTAGTAGTTCTAATGAGACTGGCAAAAGGGAGGACAGGTCACACAACTCCAGTATTATTGGGTTTACAAGACAGAGGATTACATTCCTTAGCCTGTGAGATAGGCAGGTAAAAACTCATACGCTTGTAGTCTAGATCTGTTGCTGAAGGAATGGTGTTTGCAAATGTGTCTGTTTGGTCTGTGAAATTGGGGAACTTGTCCTTTGCAGGTAAGTGAGCATTCTGGTCTCCTGGTCAGTCTTTTGGTAATCCATGCATAAGGAAATTTGTCTGCTGTTAATGTCAAGGACACCTGATTCTTCATTTACTGTTAAACTAATTGTCTGTCTGTCAGTTTCACAATGCTTGTTTCACGTATTACAGTAGTTACAGAACAATTAGGTTCTGCCCTAGAATAAAAGGTAATGGCAGACTTGCATGGATGTCAGAAGCTGTAAGGAAATCCTCTAGAAATATTGTTTATGTTGGGTAGTAACTTGTATTAGAAAGGCACTACTTAATATTGGCATTAGACTAAGCCCTTCAGTAGTTTTCTTTCAGCCCACTAGTAACACAGATAGCACCAGTTTTGTATTTACTCTGTATTAGTGGTATCAGGAGAACTTCCTATTTGATTTATCAGATGAAGTTGGCTGAAAAGCAGTGTAGTTTGGTTTTGTTGCCTCTTTTTTTTTTTTCCTGATAGTACTGATTTAATTTGAGGGACCATGAGATTAGCACAGAGGCTTCATCAAATATTTAGAAAACAGTTTGTCTGTGAAAAAGGGAGATGTTTTCTTGGGTCTTTAATATCACCTACTTAATTCCACTGTGTGAGTTTTGATTCTTTTGGTTTTAGGTAGGTATGTTATCCAGAATGTGGCGGCCCAGAAAGATGGAGAGAAGTCTAAAGTCAAAGTGAAAGTCCGTGTCAATACTCATGGCATTTTCAGTGTGTCCACTGCATCTATGGTAGAACCAGTTAAAAGTGAAGAGTGTGAAGATGTCAGTGTTGAGACTGAAGTGGAAGCTCAGGACCAGAGACCTGTTGAAAACTTCAGTGATGTAAGTTGACTTTTCTTATGTGTGAATGTCCTTACTGATTGATGAAATTGTGTTCTGCTGTTACATACGCTGGAAGAAAAATACCTTCCTCTAAGGAAGCAAAAGGGGATTATCTTTAAGATGTGTGTAGCTGTCAGGAGCTGTCCCTACAAGAACAGGAGACAATTTGTGCTATCTTGGAAGTATGTGGATTTCAAAATTAGTTATTGTGCGAAGTGCCAAATAGCAGCAGGTTGGTTGTTTGAGGGTGGGGTTGCTTACAGCTGCTATAGTTATCCAACTGTTCCAAATAGGAAAACTAAATTTGGATTGTTAATCATCCATGTGCTTTGTGTTGAAAGGATTTGTACGGAATCCTTTGTATCCATAAAGTTTTTTGAAACTTTTTTGTGAAAGGGAAAGCTGAATTGTTTTCTACGGCATTGAAGGAGAGGGGAACACTGGGGAATAACGCACATTGTTACAGCCTACTTCATGTTTTAATAGTTTTCTGAGGGGGACAAACTTAAACATTATGACTCAATAAATTAAAAGCCCCTTTTTGTAAGAGAAAGTGGTAGCATGTGCACACACGCACACGAGTATCGTGCAGCAAGCCTGGCACTGGTAATAACATTTTCATGAAATCCTTCTGGACTTGCACCTAGTCTGGATCTCCATAGCTGAAGCGTGTGTGTTTCTGCGTGTGCACAGAATGCTTTGTAGGGCACTTTGTACCGTATGTGCGTCAGAAGTGAAGTGCCCTATACTTAAATGCAAGTGCACATGCCTTCTACATCCTTTGTGCCTGGGCTTTCATTTCAGAAAAATATCCAGCAAGAGAACAGTGAGGCTGGAACACAGTCCCAGGTACAAACTGATGGTCAGCAAACGTCACAGTCTCCCCCTTCATCAGAACCTCACTCTGAAGAAAACAAAATTCCAGATGTCAAGAAAGTGAGTGACCCTTTAACTCTGTTGAAAATGTTATGCTATATAATGGCTTTTAAAATGGTAACATATTTCAGGAAAAGTAAGGAACTTGGTGTTGGAACATTTTTCATTTTCACATCTTTACTGTAGTGAAAAAATAATGCCTGTGTCTTGTGATGGTTTTTGTACAGTTTGTGAAAGGATTCCTGCAAGAAGCCTTTCTCTACCACTTCCCTGTCTTCTTGCAGTGTTGTACGACTAGTTTATTTGGGGTGCAGACATTTCAGTTTGAACAGCAGTTAGAGGCCACGCTTATTAGGCCTGCTGAGGGAAGCTGGGATCAGGACTTCATAAACATAAAGGGAAATAATCAATGTGAAACATTTGTCTGCATGTTAGTGCTAGTGATTTGGTTTTTTCATCTGTATGAGATGAAAAATGCACTGGGTTAAAATCTTAGCCACTGTCAGCATCATTAGTGAACTGTCACATGACAGGTGGACACTTCTGGAAAATCTGCAAACACATCATATATCTGAGGAATGTGCTTGCTGTAGCTCAGTGCTCACTGTCTGGGAAACAGACTGTAAGGACACTAGGATAGGAGGTGGAATCCCCAAAAGGAAAGTGCCTCATGAGTGTATTTTGAAGATTTTAAAAGAACATGGAAAAAAGTTGGTGTGTTCCTCCTCTGAATGTATCTTTCATCATCGTGGTACTTCATCAGAAAGAAGCCAGAAAAATTATCTTATTTTTCTTCTTTCTAACTCAGACAAATGAGAAGAAAGGTGATCAGCCCCCAGAAGCTAAAAAGCCCAAGATAAAAGTGAAGAATGTGGAACTACCCATTGAAGCTAACTTGGTTTGGCAGTTAGGAAAAGATCTCCTCAATATGTATATTGAAACAGAGGTGAGTTAGTGTGGTTTAGACTGCTTTCTTGTGTGCAGTTATTAACCATTCACCTGCTTGTCAAGGCAACCTCTGTTCTTGTACTGTCACCCTGGAGTGTGGGCTCAATTAACAATGAGCTAACATACTGTCTGCCTTCTAACACATAACTGCCAAGTGCTTATCAGAAAGATTGAAGTGTCCTTTATGGCAAATAATATCAGAGCACTGATCCATGGAATGACGTCACAGATTCATTTAAACTGTTGTAATCTAGAGAAGTGTAACTCATTTCTTCAGATGAGTCTACTGCATAATATGATTTTCAACAGTTAGGTGAGCTAAGGCCTCTGGGGGATTTTACAGGGGCTGTGCTTTGTGGAATGCTGTTTGAACATTGTTATTTTTTAATTAAAATATTTTCTGTGGTGTACAGGGAAAGATGATTATGCAAGATAAACTGGAGAAAGAAAGAAATGATGCAAAGAATGCAGTGGAGGAATATGTATATGAGTTCAGGGACAAGTTGTCTGGACCATATGAAAAGTTTGTTTGTGAAAAGGTAGGTTATGGTTTCAGGAACTTCTCTGAAAATACTGATACCAAATAACTGTTTTGTATACCGTGGTTAAACTTTGTCAAAGCCACCCTGGAAATAGCTGCAAAACCAGAACTTCATTTGAATGATGGCAATGACTAACTCAGAATTAAGTTTAGGCATATCAAATACATATCCCTGAAAATAGGTTTTGTCACAAATGGAGTAAATTTTTGTTTCCAGTTGAAGCTGGTGACTTGAAGGGGAAGCTGTGTTGCTTTGTGTAACCAAAACCATGGATTAGAGTTGCACCCCAAGCATTGGCCTAATCAAGGACCAAAGTCTATAAATGCTACCTTTATTGTAGATGAGTGTTTCTCAGTTCAGAAGCTGGCATGGTTTAAGTAACTTTATTAGGCAAAAGCTGCAGTAGAAGTTAAATTTTTATACAGGAGGCTAAGGATTAATGTGTATATTTACCTCTGTCACGTTACTTCAAGACCTACATGGTGGATTGGTGTGTATTTGGATGCTTGATGTGTTGAATTATATTGACACAGGATCTGCAGGGATTCTCTGCCCTCCTAGCAGAGACAGAAGGCTGGCTGTATGAAGAGGGTGAGGATGAAGCGAAGCAGGTGTATGTAGAAAAATTAGAGAATTTAAAGGTAGGCCTGTTAATATGCCCACAAAGCAAAATTTCCAAAACACTGTGCTAAACAACATTAATGGATATTAAGGAATCACATAAACATGTAGAAATTGCTTTTTCTAGAAATTAGGTACTCCAATTGTAATGCGCTATCAAGAAGCAGAGGAACGACCAAGGCTATTACAAGAATTGGGACACAGGCTCCAGTACTATGCTACAATAGCTGGGGAATTCAGGAATAAAGTAAGTGGCCTTTTTTTTTTAACCACAGTGCTTCAGTGAGGCTCATTGGCTGGAGGGTCTTCAAATGCACTTTCAGATGAGCTGTGATCTGCTGCTATGTAGGTCACAAATTTAACACCACAAATGTTTCCCAGTACTTTCAAAATCTCACACAGTGTGTCATATCTTCAGTTGCTTGATACTTCTGAATGTTTTTGGGCTGAAGAGGATGTTCTTATAAAGAGTTTAGACTTGTGGTCTGACTCTTGACCTATAAAAAACTGATCTGACTGTTTTTTAGAAGTGTGCTCCTCTTCCAGTTCTTTCAGGGGCAAGAATTATTGTATAGTGAGAAGTGTTAGTGTTAAAACCTAGTTGCAGATAAAGTAAAAAAACCCCACAATTTTAATATATGTGCATATTTGGGGCTTGGTTTTTTGTGAGTTTTTTGTTTGGGTTTTTTTTCCATTGGTATTTGTAGATTGTTCTTGATAAGCATGTTGGAAAACTTGCTCCTTGGATTTCAAATTAAAGCATTTTAATAACTCACACCACTCAAACTAATTCAGTCTGAGGCTTGGCATCAGAAAAAATTATGCCCTCATAGCTATAGATCACAAAATTAAGTGAAATCATTAGTACTGTTATATTATATGTGAAATAAATAGCATCCTTGTAATTAGTGTATTTAAAACTTGGTTTTATATAAGAATTCTAAATATGGATTCATTGATTGTGTTGCTGGGCAGGTCATTCTGATCCTTTCCCTGTACATAAGAATCTCAATCTCTAAACTAACTTGGGCACAGGTAGCCCCTCCAGAATGAGAGGGAGGGTTTTTTTTAAATTAGCTTTGTTAAGAATGTTAAATTTTATTGCATGACCTTATTGTGAAGCCACTATGCCCTCTGTGAACCAGATCTCTTGTTCATTTGGGTAAAGGAATCTTTATATTGACATGTATATTTCCTGTTGTCTCTTGCTGTAATGGATCTCCCTTATGGCTAACTTTCATTTATTTTGACCATTGGAAAAGATTTCCTTATTATAAATAAATGAGACAGACTTGTTGGCATAACTTGATTACATTATTAACACTTGACATTATTAACTAATACAAAATGTTTGTATTTGGACAGGATGAGAAATACATCCATATCGATGAGATGGAAATGATGAAAGTAGAGAAGTGTGTTAGCGAAGTGGTAGAGTGGATGAATAATGCTGTGAGTGCACAGGCTAAGAAGAGTTTAGATCAGGATCCAGCTGTGCATTCAAGTGAAATTAAGGCAAAGCTACAGGTAAGTACCATAAGAAACTATCTTTAGAGATTGGTGCTAAAAGTAGACTGGTATCTGGGCCTTTTGTCTTGCCCGGTTTCATCTTGCTGCTCTAGTGTTCTTGAAAGGTAGAAAGTATGGGAAGGAGGAGATCCAGTAGAAAGCAGAGGAGTTCTAGTGTACTGTATACAATTCTGTGGAGCTCATTGATCTTTTGTCTTTCAGTCACCTTAAAAACTCAGGTTGTTTTTCAGTGTTACCCTGAGAGACAAAATACTATTGAAAAAAACAATGTGAAATCCAAAATACTTAGTTCAACTTTGCCCACAGAATATCAGGAAGGATACACCAATTGATTTATTTCAGGGTACAATGAGTACTTGTCAGTTTGGACTCAGGGGAACAAATGTGGAAGTCAATTTCATGCAGTCTTTTGAACACAGGACATTTTGCACTAGTGAAGCTGGTGGCTCCTAAATATATATTCTGCCCACATCTTTTCCATTTTTTTAGGAGTTAAACAATGTCTGTGAGCCTGTTGTGACACAACCAAAACCAAAAGTTGACTCTCCTAAGGAGGAAAACCCATTAAGTGAACAGAGTGATTATAAAACTGAAGATATGGGAGAAGATGACAAAAATTCTGAAATGCCTCAGCAAAATGGCGAATGTCATCCAAATGATCAAAACACCATTAACATGGACCTGGACTAAGCCACTGCACTTGCAGCAAATTATTTCATCCCATGACAGAAGATGTTTTGGCTGTCATATGTGATGGGGGTGGGAATGCATTGTTTTGGAAACTATTTATATTTTTTTTTTCTTAAGACTTGTCTGGGATATGTTATGTTGTGGGAGGAAGAATAGTAATCGTGTTGGTCATGACTATCCTAAAAGGAAAATTGCCTTGGTAACTTTCAGATTCCTGTGGAATTGTGAGTTCATACTAAGCTTCTGTGCAGTATTTAACCATTTGCATCACTAAAGATGAAAAGAAGCTCTTGCTTTGAAATGTACTGCTCCTTTAAAAGGTTGTAATTGAAACACTCGTAGGCATTTGTAGATGCCAAGGTAGTTTTCTTTTGTCTGGACATCAAATTGGGTATGTCAGAAGAAGCCAGCGTCTGTCCCCTTCATAAGGACTTTGCAAAAGAAATCCTTCTGTCCTGAGGTTTTTGATTGTTGCAGTCCAAAGTACTTATCAGGTAATGGGATGGTGAAATGTGTTAGTAGCATGCGGAAACGCTTACGTTTCATCTCTTGCTAAACAATACATTTTTTCATGTGGGATACATAAAATGAAGGAAATGCTAATTCTGTTAGTGTTATTGTGAAGCTTTTTAATGAGCTTTGAAATAAAGTTCATTTTACTGGTATCTCCTGACCTCTTGAGTTTAACTGTTTTCAGTACTTTTGCTCCAAGTGTTGCCCTCCTCACAATTTGACAGGCTGTTCCTTTGTGTTCCTGTGCAGGAAAGTCATAAACATGCTCAAAACTTTCACACTTTGCACAGAATGAGTTGTACAGTAAGCTGAATGTAATTCAGCTCCTTAGAGTTATGTCTCTTTCTTTTCTTTGGCCCAAGGGTTGTATACACCTGAAAGAAGCTGGAATTTTCACAAATGTTAGAGCCTAGGACAGTGTTTGTAACTGATGCCTATATAACTTAGGTTACAAGGTGCTTATATAGCTTGAGTTATAAGATCAATATAACCTGATGTATATGTATAACCTGATATCTATATAACTTAAATAATGACTTTTTATATATATCTGTATAACCTGAAGCATAACTTTTATACCTATATAACCTGAGATAAGTAACTTTTTATACAATGTAATGGCTACTATATGGTTAACTAGTTGCTTAATGCTGAATAGACCAAAAAGAAGAAAAAACTCACCAGGTGGATAGCTTTAGAGATAGGTAAGCATAGTACTAATGAGAAGTTGGCAAGTGCAAAGCCCCTTAGCCACAAAACAAGAGAATTCAGGCTGGTCAAGACCAGACAGACCAAGGAACACCATAACTGTGCATGCTCTGAAGACAAACTTGAAAAGTTCAGATGTGAAGAAGACCTTGGAAGCCTTCAAAGACCCCCAATGATCCCCAAATTGGGGAGGTGCAAGCACAGTGCAAAAGAACTCTAAAAACCATGACAACATACTATGTAAATTAGTTTTGGTGCATATGGGATGGTGTTGTACTGGCATAGTGATACTAAGCAGTACTTCTGTAGAAAGAGACCACAGCACTTGACAAAGGTGGGTGAGTTAGGTGGAGAAATCCCCCTCTCCACCAGTGCTGCAAGAAACAAATACCTGCTCTATAGACATTGGTCTGTGGGGATTTATTTCCAGCCTATCTTTTGGGCATCATAACACAGAACCCTAAAATGTAGAAATTGTAATCCATGATTCAGAGCAAGATGTTAAAACCTGGTTGAATACTTAGGCCCGGCTCTGCTTTTTGTTACAGACAAAACTGAAATAATGGTATTTTCTGCCCATTCAAGTTGTGCTGGTTGAACCTTGGTAAAGGTTTTAAAAACAAAATTCCTCTCAAGTAAATCTCTATTGGAGAAGATTTTTTGCATACTTGGTGCAGGGGAGGATGCTCTGTGTTAAGCATCAAATTACACTAGGGAATATTAGGCACCTGAAATGCTGTGGGAAGAATTTTTCTTTGGGGGCATATTCTGAAGGGTGTTAACTCAACTGAAGCATGGAAGCACAGATCCTATATATAAGCGTGAGGCACCAGATGCTTAAAGATCAGTGTCACTAAATGCAGACGTGTTTTTGTTTCTTTTTTTAATAAGGGTTTATTGTGGCTACAGCAGTATTTTGCCTGGAACAACAAAACTTAATGGAGAAAGGAGGGATTGGTGCTGCTGGAGCTACTAAAGAGGGAGTACAGATGAGAGGACTGGGGCTTTCTAGGGCCAGCTAATCCTATCCAAGCCAGGTCTTCTAGTTGGTGTTTTTAGCATCATCCTTCCACAAGTCTTCTCACAGCCAGGGGCAGGAGCTGTAATGCAGTGTGTTCAGCTTCCCACAATGCTGCCCAGTTTTCTGCACTGACTATTGACTATATCTAACCCATTTGATAACTGGGTTATCAAAATGCAGATCACTGTTACTGGCTGCTTTGAGCTGCCTGTTCTTTACTTTGGCTGTTCTGTTAGACAATGGTGAACAGTTAGCAACAATAGGAATATTTTGATTTTTTGTTTTCCTAGTACTAAGGGATAGGAACCATGTCTGAGGCGTGGAGAAGTATTTCTGTATTGGTACCACCAGTAGAGTGGTTTCATCAAGGGTTAACTTTTATTAGCAGACTACTGCTTGCTTATATTATTGCTGAAATAGAAATGGACTTATATTGCAAAATTAGTAAGATGTGTAAGGAGAAACCTTAGCTTAATCAGTGGAAAAATTTTGTAGAGATGTTTGAAGTAGAACTCTGTCAGAAGAACTAGTTCTGAATCTACAAAAGGCAGCTTTTCTGGTCCTGATGGATTGCCATGTATTCAGTTACATCTATAGAAAGTACTATATGAATTTTCCCTCTTAATCTTCCTCTAATGAACCTTCATAAAATGTCTGTGCTGGGAACAGATGAATCTGGGCTGGTTTTGGGGCTTTTTTTCCAGATTTCTGCAATGTTAACTATTTTATGCCAGCTAATAGTGTGGCAAGTGATGAATCCTTTATGATTAAGTGGCTTATTTAAATCTTTCTAGTGCTTGTGCTTTACCCTGGGAGGGGGAAGAAGGAAAATGAGAATAGATCAGTGATACAACTTTGTCTTCTCTCCCTTTGCTGCAGTTTAATGACTTTGCTTTCTAATTTACCTTTTACCAGATGTGTGTGGAGATCCTGTGTGCCAGTTTCACTTTGATCTCAGTATCAGTGACAGGGAGGGGAGGAGGTTCAGGAGAGCAATTCCCTTCATGCTGCAACATACTACAGAAACACACAGCACCACAATACCAGTTTAATCTCACTGGTACAAGGGTGTAACGGCCTTAATGTTTTACTGACAAAATACTGCACAAAGGTTTGACTTCCCTTTTGGAAGGAGAGAAAAAGAGAACATGATTCCTCTAAAGCAAGATTTTGTAAATCTTTTCATGAAAGATTTTTGACACTGTGTATTGTTGCATTTGCATATAATGTGTTTCTCAAAGTTCCAAATTTTACTCAAGTCTTTACAATTGTTTTGCTATAGTGGCATTACTAATAGGGAAGAATTTACATCAGTATTTGGTGTGGTTTTATTTTTGAGACATGGCTTTTCTCAAGCTGTGTTCTGAGTTTCTTGAGAGTCCTTTGACATATCATAGAAAAGTGTCTTATAAATGCAGATGTTAATTTGTTATTCAGAAAACGTGTGAAGTATACAAAAAACCTCAAATTCCCCAGTAAAAATGTTTAAGGTCATATTAGGGGAAAACACTCAAAATGCACCTAATCAGATTACCTTTTTGGATCATTATTAACCTTAATGACATATGTAAGTATTCCTTAACCATGTTAATCTTCCCAACACAACAGACTTGTGAGTTAACTTGGTCTTTAAAGTAAAGTTTATAAACTCACAACACACATCAGATTGCCTAAAATTCACTCTTTGTCCAATTCTGAGTCTTAGATTACTAAAATTTATGTAAAATACATCGAACTTTGTATTTTCCTTTGCCATTTTTTTCTGAAAGCTTTAGTGGAACAAAGAATTGTGAGATTATGCACAGTTCAGAGAAGCTAATTTTTATATGAAATTTTAAAGTATTTAAGCCAATGAAAGCTTAGAACCACAAACCAGATACGGACAAAAAAAGTAATAGAAAAGGGTGAAATCTTAAAATTTATCTATTCTATAACCTCTTTCAGACAGGTTTGATGTAGCATGTTTTGGCAGACTACCACTGCATAGATTGGCTACTACTGAAGTCTAACTGGTGCGTTTTAATTCTTGGTCAGGTACCTTGCCCCTCAGTGAAACATTCCTTTTATTATTTACTGCTCCCATTTTGTAATAAGTTTGACTTTCCTGAGGATGTGTGTGTTGCAAATGATGGAGCCCAAATAAGAAAATTTCTCTGGAATGCCAAATATACTTGTATCATTTATAATGAAGTTCTCCTTTATCAGGTTGGCTCTTTGTTCCTGTGAATTAGGAGTACTGGTAAACCCTGCCGGTGGAGTCGCTGAACTGGCAGGGGAGTTGCTAAATTTGAGTGGAGTTTTTAACTTTGTTGTTAGAGCCAAGCATCTGATTGTCAGGGTGTCGACTGCTCTGGTACATGTAACATTTGTGTTCCATGCATGTATTTATGCTTTGTGTCTCCCTGTGATTAAGCAACAGCACAGCTCCTTGAAAAATGTTCCAAAAAGAGAGATGTATTTGTTTATTCCATGAACCTTGATCAATTCCCCCAAACTGGTGTTGATTTCAATGAATGTTTATTCGGAGAGCTTTCAGCTGACTTTGAAAGTGGTGAAGGAGACAAAACTGAATAGAACAAAACAGAATGTTAGTATAAAATTTCCATATTTTTTATCATTAAAAAGGCATCCCAGGCATAATAAAAACTCTTAACATTTTAGATTTTGCATTGTCTTATAAACTTGCCTATAGTTATCCTGGCTAAAGGAAGTAAAAAAATCTGACCATGTATTTCCTCCTCAGAATGAAAGTTGCATAGAAAAAATAGAAAAAGCCCAAAGGCACCCCGTGGGGAGTGAAGAAACCTCAGCCTGTCACCTGTAGGCCCCAGTGATTTAAAATACAGATGAAGCTAAAGCGGAGGAGACATGAGAAAAGTGTAGGTCTAAACACTAAGTGCAGTCCATGAATCTAAGCTGTATGGGCTCACCCACCCATGACTCCAGCAGGAAGGTGATTAGGAAAGGCCCCACACTGCCTTCTTGCAGGTTTTCCTTCCCTGTGTGCCTGCTCTGTGCCACTTGCTTAGCCCTTAGCATTACTTACCCTGTGCTCTCCAGACAGACTCCAGAGCTGAGCTGTGCCATCCAAAGGCAGGGACAGCAGGACTCTGTCTTTGCACATCAACTCTGATCTATCAAAGCAGAGGCAGAAAGGCAGAGAGACCCACAGGTCCTACCAGGAGCTCTGTGACAGCATCACTGCCTTGTGCTGCCTGCTGTCAGGTCAGAGCTGAGGTTCCCGTGCTGCCTGGGGGAGGGTAGTTAAGTAACCTAATCATGCTGCCATTGAAAAGCAGCTGGCTACAGGCCTGTGGGCTTTTGGACATTTCCAGCCCAAATTGAGCTGTGGAAGACCACACCTACACAATACCTGTTCATGTGTGCACGCCTGTGACTCCTATCCACAGCAAAATAGGGAGTGAATTTGTAACATCCCATGAAATTCCCAGTCATACACAAGTAGATGTCAATAGAGAAGAATGTGTTGATGGATGGCATCGCAAAGAGGCCACACTGTGCAGGGCCAAGCACAAAGGCTGACAAGTGAAAACTGAGTAAGGGCCTCAGTAATGCTGTTTCAATGCAACAAAATGTTAAAATAGTTTTCATGCAAAGCATGAACCAGCCCCATGTGGGTAAATAGCTCCCACTAAACTGCAAGGATGAGAGCGTCACGGGATGCTATGCCAAAACCCTTGCTGAGTTTATGCTCAGTCCTTACCTCCCACTGCATTCAAAGTAGGTTAGTCAGCGTTTAGCCAATGGGCCATTAAATTGCTTGACTTGAAATGCTGCACAGGGGCAAATTTTGCTATGCTGTAAACAAGCCACTGCAATACCAAGGACAGATTTGTGAGAATGAACAAGAGGAGAAAAGAGATTAATGTGGGGAAGAAGAAGGGATTTTGATTTGTTTGGCTTATTGTTATACAGGGCAGGACATTTCTCATTTAAATCCTTATTTTCTCTTATCGTGTTTGCTCAAATGTGCACACATACATCCAACCCCTCAAAGAGTTTATCTGCATTGGAACAAGATGCATCACCTACATTGTGGTGGCTCCTGCTCTGAATTCCCAAGGATGTGATACTTGGTGCTGTCAGCATGCACACATCCATCACCATCAGTCACACAGAGAAGCTGAGCTCGGGCTGAGATGGACATCCAGGCTAGTTGTATGACTGATCAGCAATTTCCAGTCTGTGGTAGCACAGCACAGGCTGTTTAATGGACATACACTGCATGATGTGGGAGCCTGTATCAAAAGCCAGAATGGCTGGATGCATGGCAGCAGCAATTTTGCAGAGAGAAAATGCTTTTCCTCCTTCCTTTCATGTGTGGTTTGTCTGGAGTTGCACACGTGGTGCCAAGCTTGGCTCTACGTGGTGTACACACACTGAGAGGTGTGAGGCCAAGCAAGCTCCAGGAATAGAAGAAACCTGCAGGAGACGAAATGGTGATGGCCAAACCATTTCTCAGTAATGGCATAACATGAGTCTGTTGGAAGGGGAACACACAGGGGCTGAAATAGAGTTAAAAGCAGTGATCCCAAATCTTCCTCCACTGATTGTCATGCTTACAAGGTGTTTATTTACTAGAGCTCCCTAGCACGCTGCCTTTATCAGTCTTGCCATTCACCTCAAGTATTCTCTGGGTGTCTTCTAAGAAATTACTATTTTCATTCAAAACTTTAATAGAAAAAAGTAAGGAAGAGATTGATAAAATATCCATATTTAATGAAAAAAATCCTCAACCTTAAAATAGCTAAAAATCCTGTTATCAGTGAAAAATGTTTCCCTGTTATCAGTGAAAAATCAGAGATCTCTTGGATCACTGTGTCGTGGCAGGGCCAGAGGTCCTGCAGATTTTGCCCCACAGGACAGGTGTGTTGCACTGTCATGAAGTGATTTGTTTTAAGATGCTATAAAATCAATAATCTGCATCTACATGTTCATGGATTAAAAGCAGAGGGAGAGGGAAGAATAGCTATTACTGCACACTGAGGAACAATTCACAGTTTTCAAGAAACATATAAGCATAGTCTTAAAACAAAACAAAACAAAACAACCAAAAAACAACCACCACATACAGCACAGAGCTATGACACTTGCTGGGACATGGGCAACATCCCAGTGATGACATCTCTGCCTTGAGGCCCACTGGAAATGAGATCCACTGCTCCAGACTCCAACCCAGCCATGGAAGCCTATAAAAATATTGCTTGGGTACCACTTGTGACTGCAGCTGGGAAACCAATAGGAAGAAAAAAGCCTCTATGTCCACTGAAAGCCTGCTTAAATGTTAAAAGATTTAAGAATTACTCCACTTGCAGAATTCAGAATTACTTTCCTTTAACAAATGATGTTAAATTAATAAAACACATCATGTTGACACAGGGAGATGTCCCCATCACTGTGTTGAAGGTAAAGTGATAAATCTTTTTCTGAAGCAAGTGGTAATGCATTGATAAGCACTTCTTGGAGCTCTCTTCATAGCCTCAAAAGGTCACTGCTGGCATCAGGTATCACCACTGACAGCTTTCAATGGGGCTGGTCAAAGAAAGCTGGAAAGATTTTACTCCAGAAAACCTGAGCCCACTGAAATGCAAAACAGTCTTCTGAATGAGGGATTTTACTAAGATTTCACTTCAGGGCAAAACCTTTGTAAAGGCCAGCAAACCTCTAAGAGAGGCTGTTTAAGCATTTTCAGAACAAAGCCAGTTCTGTTTTCCTTTAGAAATGCACTTCAAGATAGTTTTGTACGATAAATACGTGGCAGAAGCAACCCCATAAAAGTCAAACCTGACCATTTCAATCTATCTTAAATCCTTTCCTTCATGTTTGTTTTGCAGAGATTTTTGGAAGCTGGGTGATGTTTATTGTTTTCCCAAGCAGCGCTTGCCTTTTCCACCAGCACAGCGGGAAGAAGAGAGTGAATTTTGTGGCAGTTGCAGCTGGAAGTCAAGACCCAAACCATAGGGCCACCTCAGTAACAAAGTGAAGCAAGGAGAGTGAGTGGACAGTGGCTATCACACAGGATATTGCCTTTGCTGCCCTGGGGCTGGATGGAAGCAGAGAAGAAACACAAAAACCCCAATGTTTGTCCTCCTGTTTCATTCTTTGGCGTGTTCTTGGGCTTGGTCAGACCACACACATAAACCAGACCCTGCCCCCAATCTTGGTGGCACCTGATTTCCTTCTCCCATCTCAGTTCACAACCATGTAGTTTTAACTGCCTGGCCCTTTCCAAGTTTTTATTATTTCTGTCTTTAATTTTCCCTCCTAGACCTTATGAAAGGCACTGACTGAGGATCATGCAATGCTAAGATTAAATTAACATCCTAACAAGAAATTCTTATTTGCCTGAATTAAATCAAACCCAAGTGTTTATCTGTTGTGCCATGCTGCCTTTCCCTATGCAATTACTTCTCTAATTAAATGAAACACTTGAAATACTAAGCCAATTGAATCCTTACCATGTTGTTCTGCCAAAGGGCTGAGATTTCTGAACATGAATGGGCCTCATCTGCCAAAGTCTGGCCCAAAGAGACCAACAAGGAAGAGGCGGGCTTGACCTCCACCACAAGAGTTTTGTCCTCCTTAGCCCCTGATACACGCTCCCTGCTCGGGAAACGGGAAGGTCCCCCCTATGCAGGCAATGTGGCCCTAACAGCAAAAGGAAATGGGCAGAAAATGGGAAATCCATTTCAGAGATGATAGTCTTCTGGCCTCCCTGCCCCCTCCCCTCCATTTTGGATAAAATAGTCTGCTTTTGCATTTAAGAGACAGTAAGCAAGAAGAGTGTTCCAGAATGCCCAGCTACTTATTGCAAGATTCCCCCCCCCCCCCCCCCCCCCCAGTCTCATTTCCAATATTGCCCAATTTGTTGAAGACAACATATTTGGTTTCAACAAGTCACCAAACAGTCAAAACCTCCTTTGTGGTCGGTGGCTGCTGATGCCTCCCTAGGAGCTCCTCAAGGAATCCTGGACCTCATTAGGAAAAAGCAGGCCCTTCACATCAGCATAAGTAACAAACCTTTCCTCTCTGCATCCTAAATCTGTTGCCTACAGTTTGGCTACCCAACAAAAGGCAGCTGGATGCTTCTCTCACCACTGGCAAATGCAGCTTTGCACAGGTTTAATTCCTTAATGAATGGTCCATGATTCTGCGTTCAGAGGACAATTAAACCTCATGGTGTTTCTGCAAAGATGTATAGGCACACCCAGCTCTCTGGGCTGATTAGTCAAGCTGACCTCAACAAAATTGCTTTCATGTTCCAAAGTCAGCCCGTGGCCAAGCAACTGGGTGGCTTTTCAGTGGGGCAGAGAGGGCAGATGGACAGTGTAACACCACTTACACAAAGCCTCCTCAGGGATCTTTCCTCCGGGTATGATGAGCACAGTTTTTGTTCCCAGACCAACAAGACAGTTCCAGGGATGGTAGTGATTTTTGCTCTATTTTATTTTTTACCAAGCTCTAAACACTAAGTCTGGGTTTTCATTTAAAACAATTTCACATTAATTTATGCTAACAGATCATGTCTTTATTTCTATTTAGAGAGCACACATTTATTCCCACCCAACAGTCACAATACACGCAGAAAAACATTCAGGACATGGCTCTGGATGCCTTTGATTTACCAACATACTCTTCCAAAATTAGAAAGTGATGTGATACTTACACATTGTTAATTCAAGTACTCAAACATGAGCAAATTTACTCACTGGTCTCTAAAGGGATGGAATAGTTACAGATTTCCATTCTGGAATTACTGTTCCTTTTGGAAACTAGAGAACCTTTTACTAATGCACTTGGTCCTCTGCTTAGCACAATAGGTTCTCGCTTGTGGGCTATACAAGACTAAATAGTGCCAGTTCAGCTGTCTTTAAAGGAAGACAGAAAAAAGAAACAAAGAAAGTTCGGATTTTGAAAAGCAGCACAAACTTTACACAAATTTATAGAATCATAGAAATGTTAAGGTTGGAACAGATCTCTAAGATCACTGAGTTCAAGGGTTAGCTCAGCAACACTGCTTACAGACAAACCATGTCCCCAAATGCCACATCTACCCGTTTTTTCAACACTTCCAGGGGTGGTGGGTCCACCACTTCCCAGGGCAGCCTGTTTCAATGCCTGACCACTCTTTCAGTGGAGAGTTTTTTTCCTGATATCCAATCTGAAACTCCTCATGTCCAGTTCGAAGCCATTTCCTCCTGTCCTGTCTCTTGTCACCTGGGGGAAGAGACTGCCCCCACCTGGCCTCACCCTCATTTCAGGCAGTTACAGAGTGTGATAAGGTCTTCCTTGAGCCTCCTTTTCTCCAAGCTAAACACCTCCAGCTTCCCCAGCAGGTCCCCATAAGCCTTGTGCTCCAGACCCTTCCTCAGCTCTGTTGCCTTTCTCTGGACATGCTCCAGCACCTCAGTGTCCTTCTCATAGTGAGGGTCCAGAACAGAACACAAGAACTGAGGTGTGGCCCCACTGTACCAAGTGTAGGGGACCATCACTGCCCTGGTCCTGCAGCCTATAAGGCTGATCCAGGCCAGGATGCCATTGGCCTTCTTGGCCACCTGGGCACAGTTGGGTCACGTCCAGCTGCTGCTGACCAGTGCCCTTAGGTCCTCTTCCACCTGGCAGATTCCTGCCACTGCCTTCAGTCTGTAGCCCTGCCTGGGGTTGTTGTGGTCCAAGTGCAGGACCAAGCTCTTGGTCTCACTGAATCTCACACTATCAGTCTCAGCTCTTTGATCCAAACTGTCCAGATCCCTCTGCAGAGCCTTCCTGCCCTCCAGCTGATCAACACTCCTGCCCAGCTTAGTGCTGTCTGCAAACTTACTTCCCACCCTCATCCCCATCTTCAAGCCCCAGTTTTGTTTTCTGTTGAACAGCACAGACAATTTATTTTTTGAGAGCTGTGTCTGACTTGCACCCACTCTGAGGGTGGGCAGAGCCAGCCATGGACAGCCTCAGCCTGCTCAGCCAGGCTGGTCAGCTCCCTCTGCTTGCACCACAGCTCTGCTCGGGTATATTCTTGTTCTTTTCTTTCCAGAAGCCATAGTACACATTTCTATCTGAGGCATAAAAATCTGACTAATCGCTCAGGAATGTTTCAGGGGAGGAACCTCCCACAGAAAGGCACAGTTACTTGCAGCATAAACTCCCACCAGATGCATCTGACCCTGGGACAAGACTTACACAATGTCAGGGAAAACTTTACTTACTCCTGCTCACCTCTTCATAGGTGTAGTCACAGATCTCATCATACTTTCCTTCTGCAAGAAAAAGAAAAGCCCAATCCACTCTCATTTGTGTTCTCGAAATGATTTTGAGTTTTCCAGAAATTTGAGAACTGCTTGCCCCTCTTCAGAGCACTCAGACAGCACCAATTGTTGTAACCCCCTTTTCAGCCTTCCATCTCTGCCTCCTGTAGCCAGCCCAGCACAGGACCCAAACACAGCCTTGTCTGCTGCTGGCACCAGCAATTGTGCCTACAGAGGTGTAACCAATATAAAAAGAAATGTTGCTTCACCCACTGCTATCAAGTCAAACAGGTGATTCCTGCCTCTCTGTGAGCATCAGGGAGCACAGATAACTGCTTTCGTATTTCAAAATCCCACACTTCAGATGTCTTTAAATAAAATGTAAGAAGAAATTAAAGAAAGTTTGGACTTTGAAAGGTAGTTCAAAGGCCCTGCTGAAATTCTCATCCCTTGTCCCCACTTTTGTGCCATGGCTTTCTTTTCTGTTGAATATCATGGAAAAGGCATGTCCTTATGTACCCTTTGCTCAGATCTCTGGTCTCTGACCAATACTACAATGCTGGCCAGTGGGTGAGTAGGAACTTGGATCTGTTTGTCCAGAGGCTATATCTAAGCGGGCACTGCTGGGGGGACAGCTGCCCAGACCCAGGCTGAGTCTCCCTGGGCACTGGAGGGTATCACAGGACAGGACAACCATCACATAATTTTCAAGACCTGCTCTGTGTCTGTGCTCAGAGCACATCTCACCCTCTTCCAATGAGGGATGGAGACAGTGGTGTTGCTAGCTAGTTTTAACTCTAAGTCTAGTGATTTTCCACAGTCCCTCCTACAGAAACTGCTCCTATTTTTGTGGGAGCTGCTCAGATGCTTCACAGGAAGGCTGGAAGTCAAGTCATCTGAGGTCACTTTGCAGGGATGCGAGAGCCCAGTGAGCAGCATGCCAGACCCTCTATCTTACTGGCAGTCCTCCAGGGTTAATCTAGTGGAAACTGCTGTGGCAGTATCCAGCACAGTTTCTGGGTCTTATTGCCTCTTGAGTCATTCACCCAAGGGAAAACCCACAGCAGTCTCTGGACCCACACAGCACAGTGGGAGTGGGAGCAGCATAAATAACAAAGTCATGTTCCTGGGGGCAGCTGCTGAGAAGAAGCCTGGGATGTGCAGCTAGAGAGCAGGGTGTTAAATAAGCACAGCCTGTGCTCCCACACTCTGGAGGGAGGGAGGAATAGAAGCAGAGAGGGACTGCAGGCCGTGCTGTACATGCCCCAGGGAAGACAGGAACATGTGTAGCTGCTCAGCATCAGCTTCCCAATACATTAAGCAAACAGGAGAAAGAAAGACACAGGGCTTCAGTGGCTCTGAAAACTGAGATAAGGGCAATGAGGCTCTTAGTCCTTGCAAGCAATGTGGTTCTTATCTGCCCCTGATATGGCACTCCTGCTGTCATTTGAGTTGTGCTCTCACAGGCCTCACACTCGCCCAACCACATGCTTCGGGGGGAAATCCGCAATGCAAAAACAGCCTCTCTCACCCCTTCTCCCCAGCTGCCCCTTCTCCCCAGCTGCCCCTTTTCCTCACCTTCAGGAAGTGAAGAGCAAATATATCCACAGTGACACAAAGGGGTTGCATGCCAGGTGCATGAAAGCAAGAACAGAGCTTGTCCCTGCTTGTCCTTGTGAAAGCTGAAAACCAGCAGCTCTGGAAGCCCACAGAAAAAAGAGAAGGAAGAAAAGCTCAGCCTGCCTGGGGAGGGAGGTGGGAAGTGGAACAAGAAACACTCTGTTCTTTGGAGCATTTACAAGATAAAACTGCAATGATAGCTTCAACTCCAGCATCTCCCAGTTCTTAAGTATTTGACTTCAGATCAGTAAACAATCCTCTACTGCCAGCAATAGGCATGTATTGCAGCAGCCCTCTTGTTAGAGGGTAGAAATGAGCCAAGACACAGACATCTTGTTCATCACAGCATGAAAAGGGTCCTGGTTTATTCCTCTTTGCAGCTTAACCATCCTGACTCCAACAATTCACTGAGCCTAGCTGCAGCAAGATCCTACTGCAGGTTTCCCTTGCAGCTTCTGACTGCTGATTATTTCCTGCTGAACCACGACTGCAGGTATCAGCTTGCAGACTCTGAACACAGACTTTTACCCAGCTAGACTACGCCTGCAGGTTCCAACAACAGGCTCTAACTGCAGACCCAGACTGACCTCACAGCAGTGATTCTCCCTCCCCAAGAGCCTTCTTTTTCATGAGTCTGTCATTTCCTCTCCCCCCACATAACACCCACCTCTCACCAACTAACCCACCCCCCCTTTTATCACACTGATATTATTGGATATAGGTGTTACTCATTAGGGGCAAGGCTGTATTGGTTAATTAACACAGCTGTTACTTAGCAGGGACAAGGTCACCTGTATTCCCTTCTTCTATAGGCATGTGCTTATTTTTACAGATTATATGCGAGTTACACATTCAGATATTAGACAATTTCAGGAAATTGGCATAGAAAGAAACAGATTTTACAGACCTTAACAGTGTAGATATACAATATTTTAGAGCATTCTATGACTATATGATTTTAGTATCTTCAGGTGTATGAAGGTAAAAGATGGGTGCTGTGTGGCTTCTGAACATGCCTGCACATTGGCTGAAGTTTAGATAACAACAGCTACATGTTAGACATGAAGACATTCTTATATAAACCTGTGAGTTTCTTACCATGCCAAGTCAAATGTAATGGTCCCAAGTCTCCCAATCCTTGGAGACCTTCCTCTGGAAGGTGTAACCAGTGGAAGCAACCCTTCACTGAAGGAAGGCAGAGGTACTGCAAGTGTTTGCCTGAAGAAAGCAGCAATTTCTGCTGGGGAGTTCTGTTCTGTGGCTTCCTTGTGACCCATCACTGCCTGAAGCCATCTCCCCTGCAAACCCAAAGTCACCTGGGCTCCTGGCATCCTCACTTAGATTGAGACCCAGCAGACTTGTAACCAGGTTTGCAAGTGCCTAGGTAGCGTACAGCAGTGCTGCAGGACCCCGCAAAGAGCTGAAAGCCCTGTGCACCTGGGGAGCACCTGTGTGGAAAAAAAATGCTGTGGGATTGAGAGTTTAGGGATGAAGAAGAGCTCCAGGCAAGCTCCCTCCGAAAACAATTTTTGTTTCTGCAAAACATTTCTTTATGGAAGCAATTTTACTCCAGGGTTTGTATGAGCAGAGGAATTGCTGTGTTGAGAGCAATGAGCTCCTGTGCTGTGCTCTGGGGTGTCTGGCCACATCTGAAGCAGTGCCACAGAGCCATGGCCCTGAGCTCACAGCACACACACCAGTGACTCCCTCCCTGCACTGGCAGTCAGGACACCACAGCTCTGCCCCCAGCTCAGTGCTGGCACACCACAGCCCCCGGCCTGGCAAGTCAGGCACTGCCCAGTGCCCTCCTGCTGTCACAAGTAGGTCATAATCCTTACTGAACACAAATGCATTTACTTCCTTGGGGGTTCTAAATATGATCTGGTCCCCTACAGCTCTCCTTGGAGGAGCTCTCACAGCCAGCCTCAAGGCATCCCATTTCCTTTTCCTCTCCTTAATCTGCAGCTCAGCTTGAGGATCACCAACGGTACACCCTGGAAAAGCCTGGAAACATCCCTGAGCACAGCCAGGCAGCAGCAGGGGCCCAAGTCCCTGCACTACCAACCACCTTTTGTGAATTCAGCAGTGTGATCTTGAGTCACTACACTTTCCTCCTTTTTAATTTTAGAAGTAGTTAACTCCTCTCCTTTTTATTATCTCAATGTATTCCTCCTCTCATACCAATAGGATTTCAGTTACGGAATTTCCCATCAGCTGGCACAAAACTCTTTTGCTCTTCCCTAATATGGGACCACAGCCCCAGCTATCTGGCTCTTTTTTCACCTTTCCTTGAACTCTTTCAATTTCATTGGTGACTGTTTTCCTAAGAAGCAAGGTGGACTGAGTGCATCTTTGCTGCTGTCTCTGCACATGCAGAACAGGCACAGATTTTCCTTCTGCCAACAACCCAGCAGCTCTGAGCAAGGGGGAGCAGATGGAGACACTGTAGAGACCAAACATTTCTAGAGAAAAATTAAAAATTAGGAGAAAAACAAGTCTCTCATCTCATGACAAAACCAAAATAGTTTTCCTACTACAGGGAAAGAGGAGATATAAAAGCCCAGGACATCTAGAAAGCAGCACCACAGGTGGAGCTGAGGGCCTCTCTTCCCCTGTAACCTGGAAGTTGGAGAGAGGCAGATATGGCACGTCTGCAACTTGCTGCTACAAACAGAATTCTAGAAAATGCTGCCACAGAGCAGAATAATTATCTAATAATAACTTTATAACCTTGAATTAACCCATTCTTATGGGTGGTGAGCAAGTGTATTGTACATCACTTGTTTTGTATATGTTGTTGTTGTTGTTGTTGTTGTTATTACTGCTACTACTATTATCCCTTCCTATTCTGTTTCATTAAACTGTCTTAATCTAAACTCACGAATTTTACTTTTTTTCTCACCCCAATCCCACTGGAGGGGTGGTGTGAGTGGCCATATGGTGTTTAGCTTCCTGCCAAGTTAAACCATGGCATCACGAAGATGAGCTTTGAGACTGAAAGCAATGGGTGCTTATGGTCAGATCATGAAGTAAAAGTGTGGTTGTGGTTGTGCCAGTCTCAGCTCTATAGAAAACTTCATGTGTACCTGCTGCCTGGTGAACAGAAACCGTAGATAATGTGGTATCAGCCTTTCTCCAGTTACCACATTTACGTTGAAAAAACCCCATAAAGTTCTTGACATTTATTGGTTTTGGAATGTAAATGGACCATTAACCTTGTGCCCATTGTGCTGCACCAACAATAATATTTGAGTAACTCACAGCTTTGCTGTAAAGTAACAGCTGTGGTTTGCTTTGAGCTTACTGAAGGGAAGGTGCTATTCTTGCATATTATTACAAAAAGAGATTTGGGGTATCAAAACAGCAACTTTTTTTTTTTTTTTTTGTGCTGAGTGCATGGGGATGGAATGGCATAGGGGCCTGAATTGGGAAGGGAAAGACTGAACTCCAGAGTTTTAGGTTTACCATGAAACCCATGAAACCCATGATTTTTAAGAGGCATTGCTCATGTGGTCAGTCAGCAAAGAGGGTCTCTAAGTAACCAAAAGACAAGGACCATAGCCTTGTCATAATTGTTCTGCATGACAGTAAAGGATAGCTTAAGGGAAAAAAAAATATAAGAAATATTGTACCAGCAGTTAATTTGAACTATTTCCAACAATTCAGCTAAGCCTAGAGAAAATAAATACATGGGTTTAAAGATGGTTGCTATAGAAACCAAAGCAGATTTTATAGTTGCTTATGAGAGTAAAGAAGGTTCTGATTGATAAGACAATCACATTCAAATAGTCACTATGGAAACCCAAGGTGACCTGGAGGAAACGTGATTCCTCTCATTTTGTTCCTGTGGGCAGATGAAGACAGCCTGGATGGGGAAAGGTCTGGGCTGAGTGCTAAAGAACGCCACAGCAAGGCAGCACTGAGCTCACTGTGATGCTAGGAGTGCTCAGGGCTTCATATTGCAAAGCTCTGTGTGCATTGACCTCTCCATCTGCGAAATAAATTTATTTACTCACCTGTAAGCAGTGGCGGGTTTTGTCTCATTGAAATCAATGAGAACTCTGCAATTGATTTCTTTGGGGGCAAAGCAGATTTGAGAGACCTCTCTATGTCTCCAGTGCATCAAAGCAAAGAAGGCCATTTTCACACCTCCTATGGAGCTCAGTGCTCAGAAGCTGCCTCTGCTTTGCTGAAGTGGGGCCACGGAGTTGCTGAGCACTTTTTGCCTTTGCTAATAACAGCACTTTCTGCCAGAAGTAGGACAGAAAAGACCCTTGATGATGCAAGCCTTTTTCTTGAAGATTGGTTACTCAAGGACCAAGGCGGGTCAGCCTGAACATGACATAAACCAAAAATTGAGTTGTAGCTTTATCATACCTTAGAAACCACTTGTCATTTGCTTCCAATATCCGTTTTTTCAGATAGTGATAGAATATTAGATTAAAGAGCAGGTGCTCAGCACTCCTGGATACAGATGAAAACTGAAGTTATCCCAAAAGTTTGTTTTTGTTAATGCCATGGATATCAGTTCCAGGTATTTGAAATACACCAATTTCTCAGTAAAGATTCACAACGGGCTAGACCCTGCCTGGTTCCTCTGCCCAAGCCTAGCCACACTCTTCTGTATTATTTAGAAAATCCTTGATTCACACTACCCACATTTTATCAAATCATAAAGATACTAATCATCAGAATATTTTATATTTTATCTTTATTATTGGCGGTGATAGCTGTCAGCCTCAGGAAAACACCAATATTTCTGTAATTTCACCAAGCTTCCAGTGTAAACATGCAGATAGGGAGAAAAAAAAATCATTTGGAGAAAACCTGAGGACTGAAAGAGTAAAGCACTGAGCAGCACAGCTTCCCTGAAGCTCTCACTTTCCGGGGTGTAAGAGATGGTCAGAAGATCCCTCATCTGCCTCACGACCATAGTCAAGGACAGAGACTGAAACCCCTAAAAGGGACTTTAGAATCTCAACACAGGAGTTCTGGCCTGGCCGAGGTGGGATGTTGGCCAAGTGCTGCCTGCAGGTGTGTTCGATGGAAAAACCCAGCATCCATATCGGAACATCAGAACCTGAGCAGAAACAATGGGCAAGTCACGGTGAAGTGACCGCGCCTGCTGACTTGTACTGGTTGACGCTGTACCTGCTGACGACCGACTTGTTCTGAGTTCTCTAAATGAACACACTGCAATGATTTCCCCCACCTGTTTGGCCAACTACCTGTTGCTTCAGAGAAGACTATAAGAACCTCTGAGTTAACCACAGACTTTGTGATCACCCCACTGGAGAAACTCGCGTCTATAGGCATCTTCAAAAGCCTCGAGGACTTGACCCTCCATGTTGGTAGCTATAATCCCCTTCCCCTCTTTCTCTGTCTTTCTTACTATTCTCTTTTCTCTTCCCACTATTGCATTTGTTGGCACTAAATAAAGGTGCATTTGTGATTGAATAAACTGAGTTTGTCCCCCGCTGTGTCTTTTACGCTCTGAGATCCCTAAAACAAACCATCACGAACCCCGCTTGTGTGAGCGGATCGTGACACGGGGTTAGCTGCCAAATCTGGTGAAAGTGGTCAGGAAATTCATACAGCCCAACAGTCAGGTTGTTGACTTTTCTAATAAGTTTGATGGGTTTGGAAATTTCCCTCCCATGTAGAAAGCCTAGCTGTGTTTGTACATCAGGTAATCCCTAATGAAAAAGAAAATAAAAAAGAAAATAAAATACTTCTTCAGTTTCCATCATCAAATGAAAAGTTTAAACCTGAGGCAGCTCCTAGAAATGCAGATAGCACTGACAGACACTGTGCTGGGGCTGGAAGCAGGGAGAAATGGATGGACACACATTATCTTGAAAGAAATTCCTACTGGTTTTAAAGATAAGCAAATTTGTCACCTAGTAGTAAAGCTGTTGACATGTGGCTGGAAATAGAAATTACTGCGTTAATGTAGACATAATGATTCAACTGCAAGGAAGAGAATGATATTAATATTGGATAAAAGATGCTCACAGAAAGGTGCAATCTGTCAGGTAAGTTCCTGTTTTGATTTGTGTCCATAGAAAGGAAATACATAGGTGAAATACATAGGTAAATAAAATGTACAAGTTAACCTCTTTGCACAGAAGAAATGAGTGTATATGTGTAACTGAGCCTTTTATCCTCAGCACTGCTGCTCACACTATCCATTACCACATGACAGAGAACCTCTGTTTTTGGGTTTTTTTAAACCATGTAACTCAATCTCTATGCACCTTTCAGCAGATATAAGTCACACTGGGAGAGTGCAGATATAAGTCACACAGGGAGAACAGCTATAGCTGTTCTGGGAAAATATTCAGGGTGCAAAAGTCTCCCAAAAGACTTGGAAGAGCACATGGGAACACAACGACTTTCTACACGTATCAGTGAGGATAGACAGTGCTTCTTTACCATTGCTGTGGATGGGTTGGGAAGATGCTTTTCTGAGAGCTTATTGCCCTTTTCCTCTGGGCTGAAGAGGTCTCAGAGCACCCCTCCTGGAAATGCTGCTCAGTATTCCCTGCAAATCATCCCGACATGAACTGCATCCTCTGGGCCTCAGCTACCTCATACCAGAGGCATAACTTGTCCCTTATAGCCTGCTTCTGTGAGCTCCACTTTAAAACGCATCCAAGGAAATAGTATGACTTGCTCTCTTCTTCACTCTTTCCAGTTTTAAAGAGCAAAAACTCCCAACAGCAATACAAACCGCACCAATTATTGTCGTAGCAGCGAAGCATCATTTTGAGAAAACAGTCTGTGAAAACACCCAAAATCGTAGGGAGTTGAAATGCTAAAGCTCTCAACATTGTGGGATGTGTTTTGCTTTCAGAACCCAATCCTTCATCTCTTTATAAAGTGACAAGTAGCTGTGAGTCTTATTGCTGTTCCCTGGTAAATACCATAAACTAACTGATGGAAAATGTAGGGTTTCTCCAAGAAATGTGCAAAGGCAGTAAGCACCATCTGCTGGCTTCAGCATGATGGACAAAAACAGGAGTTTTATTCATCCAGTTGCATGTCTCTTCAGCTCTTCTGCCTCCAGTTTTAGGGCAAATTCAAACTGATCCAACAACTTCAAAAAACCTAACCAAGGACAGGTATACTCAACCAGAGCAAGATTGCCCAGGGAACACCAGTAATGCTGCAGACAGATCAAGCTAAGATAGGACAAAGACAAGAAAGTTCAATTAAGTGAAAATTCAAAATAACTTTGTCAGCATTCAAACTGAGCATGATTAAAGGCCTTAACTTTTCACCTGGCTTTACACTATATTTTAAACGCAAATGCTTACCCCTGCAGAGAATGTGAGCCAAATATTGACACAGCCTTAAAAAAAGAAACAGTCAGGAAATGTTGTGCAAGAAAATCATGTATGCAGACTTGTTTTGCCTCCTCAGTGCCTGATCTCAAATAAGGAAGTGGGGATTTGGCACAAACAGAGTGGGGCAGAATTTTGCAGATGTTTAATTCGCATTGTAGATGTTTGTTACCAAAGGACCAACAATTAAGCCAGTGAGAGCTGAAGTTTTGTCACTGGTTTGGCAAAACTCCTCAGCAATTTGCAAAAACTGAGCCCAGAGCACCAATAAAAGTAAAAATATATGAGGACTGCTGGTTTCCAAATAACCAACAGAGCCAGCCTCAGCCTTTTGCATTCAAAGCAAGACAGAAGACGCCACATTTCTGGTTAATTCACAGGAAGGCCCAGTCCTGCAGCGCTGGGGCTCAAGATTGTGGCATGTGCCTGGCAGTGAGCATGTGGAGTCCCTGGCTGTCTCTTGGCTTGACCTGGGTGGCAGTGGGGCCCCTCTGGTGTGAGCTGCCTTGTCCCCCTGCCATAGGGGTTGCACGTGCCAGCCAGCCCAGCATGCAGCAGAGAGATGAAGGGCATCTGTGTGTGTCAGAGGGGTATTCCCCACTCCATCCCTACCCAGGGAGTGCTGGGGTTTGTGCCGGGGAGCACTGAGGGAGGATGGCTTGCTCAGGTGCACCGGGCCCAGCTTTCTCCTGCCTTGCTCAGCCTGAGCGCTGTGCACCCAGCTTGTTCTGCCAGGCAGGGATAACAGGAGCAAGACATATATTTTGTTGGCTCTAATCAAGGGATAATTCTTCCTCAGAAGATGCTTTAATTAGCATTTGGAGCTATCTTCTCTGACCACATCTGCAATATGAAAATGTTGAGTTTTAGTTGGTTTAACCCTACTCTAGCTTTTGATTAGAAGATTAAGCATGGTGAGTAATCCCATCCTGACTAGGTTTGTCCTGACAAACAGCCATGGAAAATGATGGCAGTGGCTGTTCCGTGCTTACACAGCAGGAAAATTCAGGAAATGGCTTAGCTCTCTGCATTGCTTTGGTCAAGTCAGTGACCTCTGCAACATTGCTGCTCTCTGGTTTGATTAAAATGAATCTCTCAGAGTTTCTTGTATCTACAACCTCTGACTTGTTGAGGACACTGAATGACAGGTGTTTGAGGTTTCTCTTCAGCATAACACCATCAAGCCTCTTACTTTAGTCTTTAATCTGCAAATTGGAGAGGTTAATGGTGAATGTTGAATATGTTCATGTAACCAAAGTCCACTGAGAATGCCTTACTGAGATCATGAGCCATTATTTCAGTCTTAATCTCAGCACTCAGGATATCTAATGCATCATTAAATATAGCTTAACCATACCAGTGTCTTTAAGCACTGTTTGTCAGCAAAATCCAGCTTCATTAAAGTCTTTGCTAAAGCATCCTCATTACTGCCTGACTGTAGCTCCACCATAATACGTTCACGCAATGTGAGGTTTATTGCTTTATCATCCCACTAACCCCAATCTTTTGTCTGGCAGAGGCCCTACCCTTACACTTGTTTACAAACAAATAACACTAAGCTTCCCAGGAGCTTAATTGCTCCTCTTTACAATACTACATTTTAATATGGGTGGTTATTTGTAGGTACTTATTATGTCTCCTCATAGTACCTCATAATAAACTGTGAAACACCGTGTGCAAAATTAGCTGTAACATGGCTTATTAATTATAAAAGGTGTCATGAAGTACATGTTTCATTTAAAAAAATGATTAGTTATAAATATTTTATTGCAACAGCAGGCTGTTTGATATACCACACAGTAGTTAACAGGGACGTTTTCTGGCATTGGGTCCAACCCTGCTTTTTGTTATTTGAAAGAAAATCCACTTACCCAATGCTCTCCTCAGGTAAATGGCCTCCAACTCCCCCAGCAGAAGGCAAAATGCCTTTCTTTGGGAGACGTAACATATTTTCCTCCATCCCCAGTATAAAGCAGGGAATGGCTAGGCATGAGGAAACTGGTATTGCCAATAAGTGTCACCTCCCATTTGTACTGAACTTGTCTTAGTGCCAAATACTTTGGAGGCAGGCCCTCAAAAAGCATTAGCTGCATTTCACATTCACTCACATCAAGGGCAGGATGTACCCATTCACTACCATTTATGTCTGACTTTAAGGTCAATAAACACCCAAGCACATAATGTGGGTAAAATGATAAAATTAAGATTATAATGAAGAGAGACAAAGTGACCTATTTAACGATACAGCTTCGTACATCCAACAGCATATTGCGGAGGAACATCACATAAGACTTGAATTGATATCAAGGCCAGGGGAAACCAATAGTGCAAGCAGGAACCACTTGCTCTCTTCCCAGAAGGAGTTTGTTGTACTGTGAAACAGTGAGATTCAACACCCACTTGGGCTTCTCCTTGACAGTCTTCTAAGAAAGCACATAAGGAGCTGCCACCCCCGTGCTCCATGAGCAGACAAGGTGCTGCTGCCACATCAGGTCTCTGTGTGTGGCTGTTCTCTTCTGCAGCCAAGGGGACGTCCCAGACACCTTCCAGAGAGGGAAGACATAACAGTGTGTGACCCTCACCAGGCTGAGGGCAGCATAACAGCATCCTATTAAATACAGTGGAGAATGAAGAGACATCAAATCCTCCTGGGATCAGCATCCAGCTCATCACTTATGGCACGGGCAAATCAGTTATTCCACAACCCCCTTTTCTGGTAGTGGGGCTGACTCTTAGCTCAGGTCTACACAACATACAGCTGCATTTGGGAGTGTCACGGTAAGGCTCCTGTGGTTTTTACAAGAGCATCCAGCAAGTGATTATTGCTGCACAGGGAAAGAAGCAGGGACAGTGATGTGGGTCCTACCTTTGTTTGAGCAGGATCAGGAAATTAGTATAATTTTCCAAATATATTGCTCAATTTGTACAAAACCCAAGCAAACTCTCATCTAAAATGGAATGAAAATTTGCATATTACAGGAGATTTTTAATGTGAAATTTGAATCTCATGTAATACTTCCTCTCTAATATACTGCAAACCTTTACTAAAATCCTACTTATGAACTTCTGAGGCTGCAGTTCTTATTCCTGGTTTTGCTTGAAAGATTTATCCTCCAAATGAGAAAAAACAAATTACAAGACCCCAAACTTGTCCCACACGCACACACACACACACACACACACACTGAATTCTTCCTACTGCAATGCAGACTTTTCCATGAAAGGTTTTTCAACTTGCCTATGACTCTGAAAATGTGTATGATACAATTTTGAGATGTTATGTGAAGAATAATTGAATCAGAACACAGCAGATTATTTTCACAGCAGATTTTTACTCAGCTGGAAATAGTATGATTTCCTAGCATGTTCACTTCTGAACAAGTATCAGAATCTTAGAATATTTTTTTCCACAAAAATGGTTCAAGTTAAGATTCATTCAAATGTCGTATCTGTCATGACAAAGCAAATATGAATATAGCCCAAGTTTGTTTAATACTGTTTGCAGTTATCCTATAGTTTTTACTTAAGGCAAACACCACACCCTCCCACATTCCACAACCATAAACAAGTAACCACTCTGGACATGGAGAGAAAATGTTTGTTTTAAATGTATCTTTTCCATATTTTAAATTGCTAATATTCTGGGTCACAGAGTATTCTGGGTAATTCAGTGTCTACAGCATTATAGGTCTGTTGAAGGATCTCCTGTCCTAAGGATTAGGTCCACAGAACAGAGCTATGCTTTAGCAAAAAGCAGCCCTGCTTTGCAGGCTTTTAAAAATTGTAGTTCATGGACAGTGCTATGTGGACTCATGCACTTCTTTATTATCCACTTGAACTCCTCCACAAGCATTGACCTACAACCTTTTTTTTCCCAGCTCCTGGGAGTGGAAGACACATTTCTGAGAAAGGTTATTTTGGGTTTGCTTAAGGATCATTCATAATTGAGCGTATTAATGTGAGCTTGCACTTCTGAACAATTCTCTCTAGAAAAACAATGATTTTATTAAATCCATCATGAGTTCATTATTCCAGTAGTTGATAAATTCCAGCTTTGTACTACCTCAGGACCTTGGGAGGGATTCTCTCACCAGACTCCAGCACATCATGGCAACTGGGCTTAAGACCCCTCTTCTTTTACCCTGGCTACACTATTAAATAAAATGAAAACCTGTTTGGCTACTTTTTAGACATTTGGATACAGTGGTATATTTACTGTTTTATAATGAAGCAAAACAAAATCCAGGAAAGAAGCCCAGGGCTTTTTCTGCTGTACAAAACAAATTATGGTAGTTTCAGGCACCTTAGAAATACATTGTTGAGAAAAGCATAGTTTGCACCTTGTGAAAAGTCTGTGTAAGTATAGTAAAGTGCTCTAAAGGTGTCATGGATCAGGTTAAGTTATGGATCTTGCGTACAAAAGAGTGAGACAAGTTTTTCTCCATATCCAGAAAAGCCTCTCCTGGGACTTGTGAGGTGAAGAAGAGTTTTCAAGCAGTGATTGGCAGGTTAGGCATGTCCCAAGGCACCTGGAAGTGCAGAGCAGTGCTCCCACTGCAGCCCCCCTATGAAGTGACCAAATGTCCTTGCCAGGATACTCTAACCTGAAAGTGGCCAACTTGTTCACACTTTTCCACTCTTCTGCCACCTCTGAAGCTTGCTTTCTGATTTGGGCTGATTTTCTTTCTTCTTGCATATCTTGTCTGGCTTCTGACTCTTCCCCCTCCTTGGCTCTTTGGGCTTACTCCTTTCTCTCATCTCTCTGTTCCACTTTTCCGCCTTTCAGGTCCTCATTTCCACTTTTTTTCTCCTTCCTGAGGCTCAGCCTGTTGCAGAGTCCAGTCCACTGAACAATTTCCATGGAGAAAGTGGAGAGATTGGGTGAGCACTGCATGCTCTTCCCCAAGTCCTGCCCCCTGCCCAGGCTGTGTCACCTCCCCAGGCAGCCCTCGTCTCCTCCTGTCTTTTCTGTCCCTCGTGGCCATCGGGCACACTGAGCCGCAACTCCATGCTCCACTTTCCAGAGATGTGTCAGGTCATCCAGAAACCAGGGCTATCTAGGTATTATTTAAAAGGCCACAGCACTATCCCCAGGACTCCACAGCAAGAAATTTGCCAAACTAAAACCTTGCTCTTTTAATTTTTGCCAAAATTCCCATGCTGGATCAGCATCCTGACCTGCGGCATAGCTGGGAGCACAGGCAGGGGTTGCAATCACCCCTGCTCCCACCCAGAGCCATGTGGGAATCTCCCAGCACAGCTTCAGCTTTCCATCTCATGAGCAGTAGCAGGAAAAGGGAAGTATTTAGCTACATCATTAGAAACTGTTTAGAGGGTGAGCAAAGGAGTAGCACTGCCTCTTTTGCAGTATTGCAGCTTGCTTTGTGTAGGGTGCTCAACTTACACCTGCCTTTCTAGGCAAGTGCCAGGCTTCCTATTCCTTTCCTCCAAGGAAGGGAACTTTCCCTTTTGACCGCTGTTGCCTCCTTCCCTCCTCGGCCCACTCTGGGAATTTGTACTCATGCTCTAATAGACTATAATTTTGCCAGCAAACCCATACCTGAAATACAGAATTCAGCCTCTGAAATTCTTCAAGAGTAATTTTTTGTCCAAAGTTGCAGAGTAACAGAAGAAAGCAAGTGTGCAAGACAAAAGTCACCCATGGTGGTGCTGGCCACACTCACAAAGACCAAGTGCAGTACATTGCCCCAGCACCTGGAGTTAGTGCTTCTAGAAGGGACAGCTCTGGATTAATAAGCAGACACTTCTTTCCCTCTCAGATTACTTTCTTAAATAAATTTACTATACTTATGCAAGGAAGATCCCATTCATACATACTCCCAAAATAAGACAATGAGGATACAACACTTTGAAGGAAGCATCCTATATTTAATCCACTGCTGTCTCCTCATTTCAAGCTGAGTGTCTCCTGATAGCTGCTGGGAGCTCACTATGCTCACAGGAACACAGAATGGGTCAGGCTAGAAGGGACCACAGTGGGTCATCTGGTCCAGCCTCCCTGCTCAAGCAGGGCCATTCTGGAGCACATGGCACAGGATTGCATCCAGATGGTTCTTGAATAGCTCCAGTGAGGGAGAATCCACAACCCCTCTGGACAATCCATTCCAGTGCTCAGCCTCTCTTAATATGTGTATAGCTCCTAGTAAAATCAAATATGATTATAGAGAAGCAAAATATTTTCTGTACCTTTGCAGTCACCCAAGGAAAGTACTTTTGTCTATTTTCCCCTCCCTTTCTTCAGATCAGGGAGCCACAGTGTTTGCTGCAAGTGTTCCATGCACTGTTATTTGCTCAGGGGAATGACAAACAAAAATTTCAGATTTTCACAGATCTGCTTTCATCAATACTTTACTGCACAAATAAGCTCCTTGAGCAGCAGCAATTAACAAGATCCTGAGATGGTAAGTGATGGGGCAGAGCAGCACTTGGCCTCATTATCAGTACACACACTGCAGGTGGCATCAGCAGGAATCCATCCAGAGCCACACTGTCACATCAGTAGCATTGTACAAACATCCCAGAGCCAGGATCCAGCTGCTGAACCAGGAACTGGGTGGATCTTGCAGGAGAGGCAGCAGGATGAAAGCAGCAAAAGGGCTGACCAAAGCAGACAATTTTGTATTCTGCGCAGGGAAGGGGAATCCTTTGGGAAGGGATTTGAGGAGAGCAGGAAGTAAGAGGAGGCAATACTGAAAGTGAAGGAAAGTTGCTCAGCTCTCTTGCCCTTCCAAAGGCAGACCCAGCAGGACTGTACAGGTATCTCCAAGTGACTGCAAAGCCCAGCCCTGACAGCTCCAGCTGCTGCTCCTGTTAGTGGTATCTCCATCTGCCCTGCAGAAGGTCCCAGCCAGACTTGACTTTAACTTTCTTTTAACCCAGGTTATACCCATCCCAGGCTTGGCTCCTTCTCTTGCTGATGCCCTGAGGTAGAGTTGCTGCCTGACTCCTTTTCCTCTCTTTTTTGCACACCCGGACTGCATCATAGCCAGCTGTTGACAAGGCATCGCAATAGGAGCATGCAATACTTAACGTTTATATTAGGAATTTTGCTTCATGAGTAACAGGCAGATTAAAATTCTAATTCTGCCCTCGAATACCGATGTCTGCTGCTATTCTTTCTCTCGTCATCCTGCTTTCTTGAAAATGAATAAATAATTGGCTGAAGAAAGAGATGGCATTTCTTTATTCAGAGAGATTTGGCTTGTGGAAATCTGTTATTCATGTCATGCACGCTCAGGTCCTGCACACAGCTTCAGCACTGTCATTCCTCAAGAAGCAACTCACGTCACTGTGTCCTTTCAGGAACCCAGCCTGACTCAGAAGATGAAGCAGCCAACATTCATGGACAGAAATTTCCTTCAGTTAGTATTTTCTCCTATGCCTGTCTGGCTGCATCTGCTGCCAGAGGATTCACATCCTCAGTAGCATTTCTTATCTTCAGACAATCCTGTAGGCTCCAACATCCCAGCTTCTCTTTCTCAATGTTACCTCCAGGCCATCCACACATTCTTTTATTTTCTCCTCCATCACTTGGGGGCTGAGCTCAGTCAGGAAAAACAGAGCTTCATCTCATCTCCACACTTGGTGGGTTTACTGTTGGCTTGTGGCCTGACAGACACAGGCAAGTGTCTGGGGATGGCTTGCCTGAGCAGCAACCCCCCTTTTGGGAAGCTCATACTATGAAAATGAGAGGTTTGATTTCTCTGTCAGATCAGAATTGCCCATTGAAGAGCCAATATCTAGGACTAAGTGGAGTTAGAATTGCAGAGCCATTTGGATATGTTTTTGGCTTATACTCCAGCTTCCATCTGAACAGCCAGCCATGTAATTCAGCATGCCAAACCCCTGGTTTTTTCACACATTACTGGTAATTAGGTTCTCCCAAACTGCCTGTGACAGCTCTGTGTCTGGCTGTCTGGTTCCTCTTTGCCAAGTCCTTTTCACAGAAAAGACATTTAGGAGTTGAGGGATGCACAGTGCAGCATTCATCACACATTTCCTTTCCAGAAGCTCTTAGCAGATTTGAAGTGAGGTTGAGTTCTGGTACTCTCTGATGCATATACCATGAGAGACAATTCACAGGAGCATGTAGTGGCAAGGGAGAGTGGTTTCAAACTGAGAGAGAGCAAGTTCAGATTAGGTATTAGGAAGAAATTACATACTGCAAGGGTAGTGAGGCACTAGAACAGCTTTTCCAGAGAAACTGGAGATGCCCCATCCCTGGAAGTGTTTAAGGCCAGGCTGGATGGAGCTCTGAGCAACGTGGTCTAGTGTAAACCCCTGCTCATGGTGAGGGGTTGGAACTAGGGGATTTTGAAGGCCCCGCCCCAACCAAGGCAGTCTATGTTCACTAAGCTTGTTTCATTTGTATCCCCTCCTTTACCATACTGCATAGATTTTCTAGTGCTCATGTATTTGATGTGTACCTATTGCATCCACCTCCGGTGTAAACTCCCATGGTGTAGCTCATAGTTTCCAGGGTTTATGGAGTCACTGTCTCAGTGGGAACCTGCTCCACATTCAGGTCTCCCACCTGTCACAGCAGCTACTATCAACAGGAACATGTTAATAGTGAAAGCATAAGAATGATGCCCTGCTTGGTGTTTTTTCCAGCATGTCCTCTATCTGCATCTATGAGAAACACAGGTGGAAATTAATTAGGGGAAGGAGAGAACTGTGATGTAAAACACAATCCTGAAAAATTCATTTTCAGGTGACAACAATGCTCATGCTGTGAGATTGCAGAAAAGAATCGGTTTTGCCAGAAGAGGAGTCAGTGATTTCTAAAATGTTAGTAATCAAACACACTTGAGAACAATATGCATGTAACTCCAATCCCTATAATCAAAAACCAGCTTGTCTCATCCAGGCTCCAGCATGCAGAAGAAGAAAACCCAAACATCCCTGATACACACTTGAGCAGAGATTACAACTAGCAGCAGACTTACAACCCCTGCTCATGTAAATCATGACCATGAGCGTCCTTACAAAACTGTTTGATGAAGCTATGGTCCATATTCCAGGCCATAAGTGAGGCTATCCTGTAGCACAGTCAGCACAGCTGGGCTTGAATCAGTGAGGGGTGCCTGGGTCATTCATTACAAGGATTTTTTTTTGGTGATCTTTTGCAGCCACAGAGTGAGAATTATTTCTACTAACACACCAGCAGTGGGGGAGGAGGCAGAGGAAGGCTGTACATGACTGCCACATTGAGTTGTTAGCATGAAATGCATGCACAAGCCCACAGGCAGGCCAAAATTCCTTGTGTCCTAAGCTGTTGTCACATAGGCTGGAGCATATGAAATAAAAACAAGGCAAGACAGTACGAACAAAGTAAGGGAGAAGAAAGCTGCTCCAATATTAAACTTGTTAGTGTTATGAAATTAATCAAGTAACACCAAACCCCAGAAGCATCTGCTATGAACTCCATTTGTCTGCTGGTACAGTGCTTCAGCAGAACTAATGGCATGGTAGGGTGAGGAGAACACTCCCTATCAAGTTAAGCAATTTCTGGAGAGCAATTTCTTGTCCTGTATACATCAGAAATCCTTGCAGATTTGGGATTCTGAGGAACAGAAAAGGCCACTTGCAAAGTCTCTCCATACTTTTCTTCTGTACCTGTGCACCACTCTTCATTTCACAGCTCTTCATTGCGATCATATGAAACATAATGTTTCCATCTGAATAATTTACAGGCTAAAAGCACTTAAGAAGGGTATGACAACATTTGCAGAGATACAGATGCAAAGATGGTTTTCACCTGGCCATTGCAGTGAACTTTTTTTTTTTGAAACTTATTGCCTTAGGAAGGTACATCTTCCAATGAATAACTACTTTGAATGTAGATCAGTTTAGTGAAATAGGAAGAGCATTTTGTTCTTTGTTTGGATCTCCAAATCTGCCCTGCTGTTTGCTTAAATCCTCAGGACATGGGAGAAATAGGTGGCAAAATGTAACATAATTTCAGATTAAGCAGCCAGCATTCATGATAACTTCCAGCAAACGGCAGTAGAATTAGGGGAACTAGAAGGGACACACTGCTGCAGCCGGAGTGATCAACAAAATGCACTCTCACCGGGACAGGTAGCACCAGGTGGACTATTATTTTTTATTTGTTTGTTTGTGGTCTTTTTTGTCTGTTGGTTAGTTTTATTGCTTGGTTTTTGTTTGTTTGTTTGCTTTTTATGTGTTTATTTGGTAGTTCTTTTTTATTGCAACAATTTTAACTGCAAAGAGAAAATAGAGAGAATAGGCAATACAAATGGGGTTAGGATACCTTTTTTTCTATTCAGACATTTTTAAAGAACACTAATGGCTTGGTTAAAATTATTTTCTCTGTAGACTTCATACCATGGGAGGTGAGCAACAGAGCTCGGTTAAGCAAAACATCATCAGTACTGCTATCAGCTATTGATTTGAAAGAGAACATTCTTTCTAGGTTTAAGTGTGTGTTTTAGCTTTTTTTTTTAAGGCGTGCATATTTTATGAAAAAGGAAAAAACCATATAATTAAGTTTCTGTTACCTAAAGCATCCTTCAGCCAAACTCATACAGAAATGGAGAGGCTTAATAAATCATTTAAAGTTACAAAATTATTCTTTACAATTGTCAATACAAGAGCAAAATAGATGAACAAAAGGCTTTTGATGGAGCTGTTTTCCAGCTATATTCATCAGCCCTTGAAAATCTTGACAATATCGTTAATTTTTTGTTTCCAGCTCTCAGGATTTTCTTGTTGTTATACATGTAATGTATTCATTATTTATCCTTTAGTATCAAAGGAAAATGGAAAAAACCTCCACTTCTTCCATTAGAAAGCAAATTCCTTGTCCTTGTACCTAGAAGAAAAAAAACTTAAAGTATGATCTAGATTACTTAAAAAGGAAATAGATTTTTCAGACTGATTTGGAAGAAATTATTTTTGATCCAATATTATGATTTCTTTTTACTTAATTCATGTTGTAGAACAGCTACCATTGTCAATACCAAATTTTTTTTAAGAATCCAATAATTCTTTACAAAAAAAGAAGATCTGCTGAAATGAGTGAAGTGTAAGAAAATTTTTTCTTTTCCCCTCTCAACAAACAAGAGGCAAAAATGAATCAAATAAGCAATGCTTTAAATGTAAAAGATAACAGACAGAAGAAAAAGCTTGATGACTGAGGCAATTTAATATAATCCTATCTGTTGTATTTTACTTGTAGTTTATAGTTCACTCTGAAAAAAAAAAAATGTTGTGACTATTTCTCTCACTCCTGCACAGACTGTTATTACAGCCAAACAGAACAAAATTGCAGAAAAAAAGCCTGTAAAAATGCCGATGCTGAAACAGTCTACTACTCTCACTTTGAAACAAATGATACTGATAATTTCATGTGCTGTATCATTTGTTCAGCATTTTCCCAGCAATGTACAAACTTATCATGATAAGCAGTGATTATTATAATGATATGGTTTACAAGAAATAGTAAAAATAAAGATAAAGATTCTTGCCCATAAAATACTGATGTGGTGCTACATCTACCCCTTTTGCTGGCAAACCTGTAAAAGCACAGACGAAAAAACACACATTTCCTGTGCAACACTTCCAGACTCTCTCATTTCCAGTAAATTCCTCAATGGTTCTCTGTAGGACCAATTTCTCAATGCAAGAAAATTTTAGTGGCGAGACTAAACCCCAAAATAACCTAGATTCTTGGAAAAATCACCGAGGATGTGATATAATAAGACACTTTTTTTTTTTTTAATTGCTGTTGAATGGTTGTAGAATATTGACTCCTTTAAGAAGAAGACCATACTAATGGGCATGGAGCTACTCAATAATGAAACTGAACCTGTGAAAGCTCCACTAATGATGACTCACACTTCTTGACGCCTTTGCTGTGAGGCTATGGCTTTCAGGAATTAAAGCATCAATTTAGGCTGTTGCCTTTGTGTGTGCAGATAAATGGCTGCATGTTTAGGTCTCTTCAAGGAGCGCTCTCAATTTCAGGACCCAAAAGTGCCTTTAAGGCCTGGGTGCCCATCACAGTCACATCCTGGATCCAACCTGGAGTGAGTGGCACTGTCTGACATGTTCTGGCCAAAGGCAGAACCTCACCTGACTTTGGTGATGGGAGACCCAGACCTCCTGACCTCCCACTTTTCCTCCCCACGGTGTGACTTCAGGAAATGAAATCCACTTAAAAAGTTATTTACAACTTGTAGGTTAAAACAACTGGCCTGACCTAGCTCTGCGTAACTGCTGAAATAACGATGGCAGGTTTAAAACACAGCCTGCCAGCTTCCCTTCTTTACCACTGCTAACAGAAGCAATTTTTCAGGACATGAACGTGCCACTGCAGAACATGGAACAAGAAAGAGGAGGCTGGGATGGGTGATGAAGCACAAATTGCACGTACATTTGCATGAGTAGAAAATCCTTCTGACCATGCTATTTCTATCTAGCTGTCAAAGAGAGGATCCAAACAAGGGAAGTCAAGGAATTATTTTTCCCTTTGAGACTTAATATCATTGCTTGCAAGGAACTGCTGCTGTGTTCACACCATACAAGACACATGTAACACCTTTTCATCTAAACTTGTGCACCGCAAATCCCATCTATGAAAAAAGCAGAGTCTGAAGAGCAAGTGAAAATAGCAATTATAGGTTTAATATAAAAGCATTTAAATATTTCATGACAGATTGAGGAAAACATATCAACCTATCCTGCTCCAAACAACTCCGTCTCTCTAGGCAGGATCCTAATGCCAAACATGAGTGGTGAAGTACACATTTAGGGGCCGGATTTTCAGAAGTGCTAAGAAGCCACAAATTCCATTAAGGCAGAGGTATGTAACAGCTTTGAAGATTAAGCTACTTGTATTTAAGTGCTTTAATGGATATTTAGCAACCTAATTTCATGAAACAAATTTCGAAGGTTTAATTTACATACCAAGGGCAAACATTCCCAGTTTCAGGAAGAGAAAAGCCTTGGCAGCAAGAGGGTAAAGGCGTTGCTCATCCTCTGACCTGAGCAGATGGCGTGGCCAGAACGGGGTCCTCGGCTGCCCCCAGGCATAGGGCTGCCTGCATGCAAGTGTGCAGCTGCGGGATGCAAGGGGGTAACCAGGAAAAGGGACAGAAGAACAGCTCATCATCAGAGAAACAGTGGCAGCCCTGCATCTCTGAGCAGGTTGCAGCAGAGGTGCTCTGTTTCCCTCTACTGGTAAAATTTCAAGTGATCTTTTAAAAATTATTTCTGCAGGAGGTTTTCTGCTGGAAGTGTCCCAGGGCCACTGTGGACTGTTTTGCTTGTGAGCCCTACTCAGACTTGTGCTGTTCTTCCTAAAATTCCCCCTAGGCTGGTGTCCTTTGCTGAGCTCTGTCTTACAACCATGCCTGTTTAATGTTGCTGGCTTCAACAGGGTTGGGCAGGGGTTCAAATTATTGAGAAATATTTCAAGGTGATTTATGGATATTTGGAAAGGCTTCATTGATTTCTTGGGCTGAAAGCCATTCCACAGCACTGAAAATATTCTAGTCAACTTAACAAGTCTTTTAATGAATTGTTGCTCTTTGGTTGTGTTCAGAAGCCGGAACAGAGGTTCTGTTGTTGGAAAGCCTCAAGATTATGAAGTGGTAAGAAGATGCGGTCATTGTACACTGAGTGCATTACCCAGGTATTTCAATTGCTCAGCTAAACCACATGGCCCGCAGCTGGCTCCAGTAAGACTTCATGCATGATCCCCTATTTGCAGCTGCCAGAGAAAACATCAGTGTTCACATCAATTAGTGGCCTCCGGAAGTGTGCAAAATTAATTTGAGAAGGAGTTTTCTGAGCTTTCACAGAAAGCGCCTTAAAGAGGGGCAGGTTTCCCATCTTACAAACTTCTGCTGCCTTGGAGGCTCACAGGATTTTTCCTTCCATACAATCTCCCTGATGCCAGAGGTTTCCCATGTACTATCCAAGCAAGTGCAATTTTGGTCTGTGGTAGCAAGAGTGATGTTTTAAACTGAGGATACACTTCATATGTAAACTTCAGTTTGTAACAAGAACAAATGGAGAATTTTAACTCCAGAAAAGCTGACTTATGGCTAAATTTACTCAGATACAGAAGTGTCAATACTGTTCTTGAAACATCCAACCATTCATGCTCAAGGACTACAATTTAATGCGTCTGATAGACTAATTGAGCTCCTGGACATGTCTTGGCAGTATGTTTTAACCAGCTTTGGTTTGGCAAACTGGCAGGTGCCTTGAGTAAAACTGTAGCTAATGCCATACCACCCCGTGGGTCTTGCGGGGAGCAGGAATTTAAATTACAGTTAAAGAAAATTATGGGAGAAGGAGAGGAAGTTGAGTGCTCTGGGGAAAAATTAGTCTGCCAATGCCTAAATACCCAATTACAACTTTCCTGATCATTTATGAACACATTTCTGTTACAGCAGCAGTTGGAGTTTGTTAGAGATATATTTATAACTTTTGTGTGCACACTGAAATGTTAAAAATGTATCACAGGTTTTAGGTTCCACTGACTCTTCTGGTTTTCACATCAACTTATAATTACATTAGTTTTTCTTTTTGACTTAATTGGGATATATAATTTAGGAGTGCAAATTACCAGCTCAGATGAAACAGCAGTTTAATAAAAAAAAGGAAAGTATTTAGTGGTAAGCAGTGTACAGTTCCCTGCTGCAGGTCCAGCGTTGTCCCAGAAGGCCAGCAGCCAAGGGCTGGGAGGTGCAGGCAGGTGGTGCTGGGGTGGGAAACCTGCAGTCCCCATGCATGCACAGACATTTTTCCTACCTAGAGTCACTTTTGGAGGTTGTCTGTTCCTGGACAGCAGGCTGGAGCACTGCATTCTCACAGCCCTCATGAAGGAGCAGCGTTACATCCAGGCTACTCCCACTTCAACACCTCATTTTTCTAAAAAAACAAAAACTGTGCCAGGACCTCACTGATCTAACTGTAAGAGCTCCCATTTCTGGCCTTGCTCATGGTCAGTTTTGATCTGTTCAGTGATGGCTTGTATTGACCATCTTTAAATCAGGTACTTCTGCAGTGCAGAAGTGCAATGCAAATGAATTTTCTCTGCCTGCATTGCTGCCAGCATCCCACTTCTGAGCACACACGTGTGCACTATCACTGCAGCCAGGAAAACGAGCACTTCCCTGAAACACTGAATCTGATCTATGTTGGAAAGTTGTTAACACTGTATATTAAGCCTTGCAACTTCAGTACATGGTAGAGGAGGAACTTGAAGGAAAATAACTGCTTAAATCAGCCTAATCTCCACTGCTGAAGATAATGGGATTCCAATGACATTACTCTGAGATTAGCTGGAATATCATGACTGCCTGCAATAACTGTGGGTATAATTTAGCTTCCTTCTGCACTGTTGTTAATGTGCAAGAAAGCGTGAGCTCAGACAGATGAGCTGATCTCTGATTTGCAGGAGAAGCCGTTAGAAGAAAAAACAATGATTTCATAGTAAACTGAGCACAATTAACAGGCATTTGGGGACAATAGACATTTTTCTAGAGACATTTCTGAAAGCAGAAAGGGCCACAATGGCAAAATCACATGATTTAGAAATTCTCTAGGGAGCACAGTGTGAGAAAGAATGGTTCTTTTTGTTAACCCTCGGTAAATGACGAGAAAATGGGCAATTTCAGATCTCATTGCAATTTGGAAATGAGAAAACTGAGTGATGCTGGATCATACATTTCAATGCTCACGAATTCTCAGTATTCTATAATATATTTTGCTTGGCTGGAAGCCTCCATTTTTGTGCTTTTCCCCCACTGTAACATTGATGAATATGAATGCTTTAATAATGGCAGAGGGACTGTTATCTTCTTGTCTGATTCTGCTCCTTTTGGGGGTCAAACATTTGCACAATGTGATCAAGCCCTATATAATGGAAGGGGGAAAGGAGACATTGAGTCTTTTCCATTTAACATGATCTGATCCCAAACATGCCTAAGCAAAGTATCCAGAGCAGGAATCCCCAATGAAAAGCGTGAGACAACAGTACTTTGAATACACATGCAGTAGTTAACAAGTTTTTCTTTTTCTCCACCCTTTTCTCTTTATTACTTCTGTGTTTTGGTGCCTGGTGTCTCCATTAAATTATGCAGATTTCTATTAGAACAGGAAAAAGAGAATTTGCAGTTAAAATTTATCACAGGACAGCAAGACTTGGTGGGTGGATATGACAAGTCATGTGGTCTTGCTCTCAGTTTTGCCCTGATTTTCCATGTATCTGTTGTCTCTGTTTCTGTGTCTGGAGAAAGGCAGGATTACCTAACCCTGTCTGTGAGATGCTTGGTGGTAATGGGGAGAAAATAGGTAATAGGAGCTAATATTCTCCATTTGTCAGTATCAGTAGAACCACAAAATGAACCAAATGAAGGAATTTTGTGCCCAAGAACTTGAAGGCCTCTTCCATCAAGAAGGGTAGGGCAAAACTCTTACTCTCTTCCATGGTTTGCTATAGGACCTAGACTACTGAATGCCAAAAATAACTTCTTTAAAAATTGGCTGAAATATGATTCACAAACTTCACTCTTAACTAAGAAAAAAAATGTGGGGCTCTATGAGTGAGACAGGAATCTCAGCTCTTATTACAGTTGATGGAGATTACTTGGTACCATCAGTATAGTCTAGACAGTGATTCAAATGGCCACATCTGCAACCAGCCTTTTTTGCCAGGCACGTTTGTTGGGTGAGTGCTTGGTGATGCTGTCAATCACTAACGAAAGAACACTATGGACTTTGGTTCCGGACAGGCAGCAGATGTCCTACAGTCAATATATCCGCTCATTAGATGAGTTAATCTTTTTAATTTCAGCCCAGCATGTGAGCTAATTATTTTTACACCTTTTAGCCACAATTTCATTTAGTCCATGTTTTCCTCTCCTGCCAATGAAAATTTCATATAAGACAGCAGAGATCTTGCTGAATTCTAGATGTATAACTTATGTTTCTCCTCTACTCAAAAGACCTACCATGCAGAAGAGATGCGGATTAATTTGACAGATTGTCCATGACAAATTCATTTGATCTCTTACTCATTTTCATGTTTACAAATTGCTAATTTGTTCCAGAATTTTTTTCCCCTCAGAATTCAAAGTTAAAAAACCCTATCCTATTGTGCTGACATTAGTTGGGGTTAGTGTTAGTTGTCTTCACATATCTGGTATGGAGCTGTGTTTTGGTTTTATGCTGGAAACAGAGTTGATAACATAGAGATGTTTTAGTTGTTGCTGAGGAGGGCTCACACAGCATCTAGGCCTTTTCTGCTCCTGCTCCCAGCGAGTGGGCTGGGAGCGCACAACGTGTTGGGAAAGGACACAGCAGGGACAGCTGACCCCAGCTGACCAAAGGGAGATCTCAGAACATGTGGCATCATGCTTAGCATATAAATCTGGGAGAAGATGGAGGACTGGGAGGATGTTAAGAGTCGTAGCTCTTGTCTTCCTTCCTAAGTCACTGCAATGGAGCCTGGCTTTCCTGGACATGACTGAACACCTTCCTGACCATGAAAAGCAGTGAATTAACCCCTTGGTTTGCTTTGCTTTGCTTGTGTGCACAGTTTTTGCTTTATCTAATAAACCGTCTTTATCTTAACCCACAAGATTTTATCACTTTTACCATTAAGATTCCCTCCCTCCATCCCACTGTGGTAGCAAGCGAGCAGCTGCTGGGGCTTAGGTGCTGGCTGTGGTTAAACCATGGCCCTCATAATCCTGTGGTCCTTTTTCTTACTTTTTTTTCCTCTCAGTGACAAACTCGTATAAATCAGGAGCTACCCTACTGAATAAGTATAAATACTCTGTTATAAAACCTGTGTAAGATTAGGGGAAGCCAAGGACATTTTCTTAGGGAGCTGGCTGTGCGTGTATCCGATTATAATTACAGAAACTGAAAAAACTTCACATGAAAAGAAATTTACTGAAAACCCATGATCTGGAATATTTTACAAGAAGCTTTAACATAAATGAATTCGCTATTTAATGTGTTAGGAGCAACAAGAAAATGCATAAGCTCAGCTGGCTGCTATCCTACAGGGAATCCTGTAATGTTTTTAACAGGATCAATGTAAATACAGAGTGCTGGAAGAGCAAAACACAATTGGGCTTTCTTTGCCAGCCATTTTTCACCGTATAATCTTCCAGTTAAAAACCCACATAGTTTTATTCACACAGATTGTACAATGTACCAACAACAAGGTAACTGCTAGAATTACTTTGCTTATATAACGTAAGTTGAATCTGTGCTAAAATCACAGTTCAATCCCATGGTGTTTTTGAGACCAGCCGTTCCAAGATGGTGCAAAGGACAAGAGGCTGGGTGTTTTTTCATCCTAACTTTGATGGATATTCTGTCTTTTACAATTTTCTGTGATTTGAGAAAAACAGCTCAAAGTCTATAACTGGGAATATGAGGCCTTTGGGAAAAATGTTCCGTTTCCTCCTTTGCACAGTGGGTCATAGGAAAAAGAGGGACCTCTGAGTGTTGCTGTCATCATAGTGAGGGGCAAAGCCTGGCCCTTTTCAAGGGGATTCCCTCTGCTCCGCTTGCTCAGAGCAGCCTCACAGGCATCACTCACTAGGGTGTATAAACACTCAGAATACTGTGTGTTTTCATCTTGATAGGATCTATGAGAGAGATGTTTCTGTGTTAATTTTTCATGAGGAAAGGCTAAGGAAGCAGCATCCTCCAGTTCTGGAGCTCTTGTGTGGGTGAGACTGCAGCAGTTTTTGTTCACGTACTCCTCCTGCAGAGTTCTCACTACATAGCAGCATGCTGATAACTTTTTGCAGGTGTACATAAAAGAGGACAGATTCTTTGAACATTCAGGAAGATTTTGTTTATACTGAATATTACAGACCATATTTATATGTTTATCATTGTTAATTCATCTTGGGGGGGGATCACAAAACAAAAATATAAGAATATAGAGAAAAAAATGTCATCATTTTTTCAGACCACAGGAGTTTGTCGCCATGGAGATCCTCCTGTTTTCTTCAAGAGTGATTCAAATCTTACAGATGGAGCATATGTGACAGAAGCAAAACAACATCACCGAGAATTCACGTTAAATGTTTCAAAAAGAGGATTTTGAACACCAACCAACATCCACAGACTGTTCGTGCAGAAAAAATTGCTTTCGATTTTTTTCTTTCTAATGTTAAATAACTGAAAATTTTCTTTCTAAACATAGCTGGATTTTAAGGAACTTGTGCTACATGAGCTGAAGGCTGGAGTACTTCACTATTATGTTGTGGTTTTGTACAAAGAACTACTCATTCTAAGATCTAAAGTACCTTAAGGACATAACGAAGGTATAACCCCTTGAAAAGCTGGGTTTTAGTATTACTTATGTAAGCAGAGTTTTTAACTGAAGGCAACCAAATCTTGCAGGAGATGGGGCCAAGAGCAGGACAAGGGGGTTTGTCAGCAAGCTCCTGGCTGCCCCTGCAGCAGCTGGGGGCACTGAGCACAGGGAAGCTGGAGTGGGCACAGCTCCAAAGCACTGGCAGCTCTGGAGTTGTGTCCTGATGGCCAAGAGCAAATCTGCAGCTCCAGGAGCACCTCTGGGAAAGAAGAAAAACTGGATATGTTCCTCTTGTCCTGCCTCCTGCAGCAGAGCAGACTACGCCGTTCCGCTTTAGTCACTGCTCAGCCTGCAGAAATGTATTTTTAAATGAGCGTGGAAGGCATTGCAATGACAACCAAGGACAAACTAAATTAGTCTGAAAACGCATGACAGACTTTCTCCCTAGCCTGCCTTTCTGCTATGCTGCCCACCTGACTTTCTGGTCTGTGGCTGAGGTAGAGCTGAGCCCTCCCCTTCATCGCTTCCTCCACCAGTATTGCTGTGATGCCAAGCTGGGTCTTAGCTCTGGTACTGCCAGTAGTGCCACAGGGCAATGAGGGGAGCACAGGGGAAGTGCTGCTCAATTCAGGGCAGAAAAGAGCCCGCTGCACCTTCCAGGTCAGAACTGATGTTCTTAATCAGATTCCTGAAGAGAGGAACATCCTTCCTGCCAAACATCACTATGTGTTGGTGGAGAGGGGGAGAAAACGCAGTCCCACAATGTTAATTAGAGCAGTGCTGCAGCTCTAAGAGACATAAATCTGGGTTTAAATGGCCCAATAATGAATCAAAACCCCTGCAGCCATATAACACAAGGAATAGAGGCAGTGTCCACCCACCCTGGTGAGAGTGCACACTTCACACCTGACAGGGTTTGCTGTCAGCCACTGTAATTTCATGCTAGAAAAGGCATCGTTTGTCCTTCCACAACACACCAGAAGATTGGTTGAAGCATAAAGTCAGATCAAATATCCTGATGTGCTCAGGATAGTCTAATAGAAGGGAAACTGGGTATTTAGCCTTTATCAGAATCAGACTGGTCCTGCTGGACCATGTGGCATTAATCAGTGTGGACCTGCAAGAGTAATAGCAAGATCTACTATCCCAGTCCTAGGGGAAGCCTGGGCAAATCCATAGTCCATGGAGCTGGGCAGCCTCACAGAGGAGAGAAGAGAAGAGAAAAGTGTAGGGCACCATTCAAGTGGGACAGGCTTTTCTGCAATGGCTTTTACTCTAGGAATATCCAGGACACAGCCCAGATGCTGAGATGGGGCTCTGCTTGGGTTTTTTCCCTCTTCTTCCTTGGTTGTTTTGATAATAATGCAAAGGAAGGGTTCAAGATATTTCCATTATCAGTGAACAAAATAACTCTCTAGAGAAACAGAATGCCTTTGAATTTACAGTGTTGCAAACAATCTACTAAGGACAATGCAGAAAATCTGAGCTGAAAACTTAGCAACATTTGTAGTTAGCATATGTAAATTTTGGAAAAATGAAAAAAAAGATCACTGCAGTTAAGAGATTTTTTTATTAAATTCATCAGACCAAACCAATGGTTTCTCTATTTTCAAGAGGTCATCTCCATGGAAGTCAGTAATCAGGTTGTACTGGGCATGGTGAGTGAAACCACTTAACATCTCTTTCATTAGTCCAAGAATTTTTTGTATTTTGCTCATTGGGTTGAAATACTTCAATAAAAAAAGTACAACACCATAGTTTTATCTGATACATAGTGAAAGTGTTTAAGAGAGAATATGTAGCACAATTTCTAAGAGAAGGGGGACATGATTTATATTTAGAGTGAGATAAGTGAGATTTGAGCTATCCCAGACTGGGCCTCACATTCAAGGCCTTTGAAGCCTGCGGCGCAGTTAGAAATTCTTTATTAAGGTGTTCATAAGGAACAAAAGGTTTTTGGGTATTAATAGGTACAGTTTGCAGTGTGAATTTTTTAGCCACCTTAAGAATAAGATAAATAGTGTTTGTTAGCATTTTTTTTCCTATGCCGTGTACCAATGAGAAACACTTGTAACTGTAAACTATTTCAAAGTGTATATAAGCTGCCATTTTAGATAGAATAAGGGGAGAACATATGAGAATCATATTGGTTTGAATGTGTGTTTGCTCCAGGTCCAGCTTCCCAATATTTTAAAGAGTTCTCTGTCTCATTAAGAATATAATGCCTCTTTTACTGGAGATGAGCCTCCTTACAATCAGTTTGCATAAGTTTATTTGTGTTGATGATACTCCCTGGTCTGTTGCAGCCAGTGCTCTGCCCTTTCAGGCACCAGAAATGCACTGTCTACAGCAATGTCACCTTCAGGAGTACTTTGAGAAGATTTGCATGAGCTAGGTGCAAAATTACTTGACCTACTTTCTCTCACTGCCTTTTCTGAAAAATTATTACAGGATCCTTTTTCTGCCCTCTGATATCCAGCTGGGATTCTTTGGCAGCCAGTTTCCCTTTTAGAAAAGCCCTTCTCTCTCTTTGTATTTATACCCTGTACTTGTTCGACTTCAGATGTTCCCTGGAGCTGATCTGTGGGAATTGCACACTGTATTCCAGATAGTTTCTCAACACAGGCCTATAAATGGGTGTTAGTTTTGAGTGCTATACATGGGTAGTCTCTAGTCTTTATCCTGCACTGATTGTAAGTAGCTCCCTTTGATCTAAGAGCTTTTTGCCATGTTTTTATTGTTTGGTTGTTCTGCTTCTAATTCACCTTGATATTTGTCAATGCTTATTTCCTCTCAGTACTTCTTAACCAAGAAGAAATGGCATGGTTTGTTGTCCAGGTTTTCCTTTATAGGCTCTTTCCTTGTTCCTGACAGTTGTTTTTAAAATAACTTTTCATCCAATTGACCATGCTGATCTTTTGCTTAGAACAAAAACTCACCATAGGTAATGCACACAGTTTTATTTTTTAGAGTAAAGGTGCTGCCAGCCTTTTCCACAGTCAAGACCTTTAGTTCTTAAAAACATTAATTAACTCCTCATTTTATCAAAACTTATCCTTCTGGAATTAATGGCACTGTTATTCCTTAAACCTACTTGTGTTCGTATATTCCAAAATTTTAGATGTAACAGTTCGAGGTTTTTTGCTCTGCCAAGGTATTCTGAAAGGTCCCTCCTATTTTCAAAATCTTTGTGTTGTAGAAAAAAATATGTTGACTAGCACATCTTGGAAAATAACACACCTGAGTGTTGTTAGTATTTTCTCACTACACTATCTCTTAAAACTGAGAGTTGTGGGACACGGTGGTTTCATCTGTCCTGTTGTGGCCTGAAGTTGAGTAAGAGCGCTTAGCAGTGTCAAGAATTATTAAACTGTAATATCCTATTTCCCCTAAACTTTGGTCCCATTGCCTGCATGAATATTTAAATTCTTTCTCAGAAACCTAGAGCAGTTTGGGCTCTATCACTTTGCTTATCATCCTGCAGAAAGTGCTGGGATTTCAGAGGGATATGTGCATTAAAGGCTTTGTTGTCATGCCACTGCTTTTCCAGTTGAGATTGAGGGCATTGCAATGACGCTTACTGACTTGCTTGCATGGGTCCCTGTCTCAGGTGAGTCAGGAATGACCCTTCTTGGAAACATCCTAATGGGAGCTGTTTCTAGCTGACTTCAGTAAGGGGAGTATTTTACCTGCTGGCTTTTCCCTACCCTGCCGGCTTGTTTCTTGGGCGCTAAGATCCTCAGCACTTTCTTGTGCTGTAGCCATGCTGTTTCCCAATTTTCCACCTCTGAGTGCAGCTTACCATTAAAAAGCCACAATCTTGGTGATCAATCTTAGATGCTGAACCTGATGTTGAAGATAAAACAATGGACAAGCATTTAATTAATTCATGAAATATTTTGGTTTTAGAGTTCCTTAGGGCATGGAGAGTGTGAGGCACCCTCTGGTCTCTTCCACTGGCTAGCTTCTATTAAAATTCCTGGTACACATGGTGCTCATTTGCAAGATACAACACAGGAGATGGGTGTATGAGCAGGAGAGAATGTTCTGAGTGGAGGCAGGATGGAAACTGGCAGGAGGTCAGCAGCAGTGAGGTTCACACATGGGTGGGCTGGGGTGGAAACTTTGGCTGCTGGGGCATGGGCAGCAGGGATACGAGATGCAGACCAGCAGTTCAGGAAGGCTGATGTCTGCAGACTGAGGCTGCTGAATCATGGTTCCACTAAAATCTTCCAAGAAATAAGGGTGTCTATGGGATCTAGACAGCCTTATGATGGGAAATTGCAGACGCAGACATGTAAGGGGTTGTCTTCCTCCTCTCACACCCTGCCCTCAGACATTCCCAGGGAGCATCCAGCTCTCAAAGCTCCGCTGCTCCTAAGCTGCAAAACAGACTTTTGGATGTCTTTCTATTAATAATATGCAAAAGAGGCTGATGAAGGGGGAGCAGAAATCCTTCCAGTCCAGGGACTGCTTTAGGCTGGAGCTGTACTAGTGAAGCCAGGGCTTCTGAGAGTTAGGAGGCCCTGGCTATTTCAGGACCTGTGCTGGTAGGTGGGTCTGGAGTGGCAGGGACCTCCCTGTGTAAGGCCCTTCAGCTCCTGGGGACACTGAGCTGGGTATTTCCCAGCATCTGTCAGCAGGAGTGTACAGGTTTGGGAAATGTTTGTCTGGTTCCCTCCTTTTGTAGATGCCATCTCTGTGTCCAGTATGTCAACCCAGCCATGACCAGGCTGCCCCAAGATTACTGTCACTTGTGACTGAGGCTCATGCATGGCCATCTCCCGAGGAGCCTGTACTGGTGGCATGTGCATGACCACGCACTCCCTGTGAGCACTGTTTTGAGGACAAGCTGCAGCTCACTCTCCACTGCCAGGGCTCTCAGTTCCTTGGGTAGGCGGCAGTGACAACTGTGCTGCCTGAGTCATTCTCTGTGGGCATTAACTCGGCTCTGCAGGCCTGGTGGCACTGCCTAGCCCTGAGCAACAGCCCTGCTGAAGACCCCAAAGGTGGGGGCTCCAAATAAGAAGGTGCCTGTGGATCCTGCTGCCATCCTGAGAAGAGGCTGGCATGATCATCCTGCAGGCAGAGCTGCAGGAGAGTCCACAGCTAGGCTGGGCACACGGGCAGTGTGGCTGCTCTTGGGAAAAATGGATGCAGCCACAGGTAATGTGGCTCAACAGGTACTGAGAAGCGGCTGTGTTCTGAGTGATGGGCAAGCCATGAAATAAGGACAGTTGGCACCTCACAGACCATTTTCAGTCAGGACTGCAGCCTAAAAGATCTGCTGATAATCAAACCAGATGTTCAGCATAGCTGTCAAAGAAAAAACAGAAGGTAGCACTAAGGAGAAAGCAGTGAAACAGTTTGTTAGTGTGGGGAGATTTTCTCCCAGTGACTTATTTTCATACCATGATCAGACTTATAAAAAAACAGTAGAATTAAACTGGCACTTGAAGCTGCCCTCCTGAGACTTTATTTGAATGTAATATATATCAATTATTGTGTATTTGAAGTTCCCATGCTAATCTACAATTTGTGGAGACCTATAATGTGTGTTGGTTGAAATCTGAGCTAAATTAATATAATCTTTTCATTAAAAAAAAAAAAAACTGAGAGAGATAATCTTCTTGGCTGCAAGTGCCTCAAGGAATATTGAGCAGAAAAGAGACAGAATAACTGGGGAGTGATTTGAAAGCAGCCCTTCTGGCCAATTGCTCAGAGCTAGTGCCAGGAAATAAGGGAAACTTTATTTTATTAAACATGATTGCTGTGACCTTCCCTGGTTAACCTACAGAGGGGAAAATGAGCCATGCACTGTGCACGATTTTCTGTTCTTACAGCTGGACTGCATTTCAGTGACCCCATAGAAGCTGGAAAGTTTATTTTGATTTATTTTTGCGTCATTTCTGCTCAAAAGAGTGAAACATCTTCTAGGGCTGCACATTTCTCTTTTAGTACTGTTACTGCGTACCCATTTCTCTTTGAGTACCGTGACTGTGACTGTGAGCCCTGCTGTCACCTTCCCTGTGAACATCACAGCCATGCATATCCCTGGCTCCCTCCTTCCAGGTATAGACAGACAGGCTGTACAATGGCCACTGAGCACTGTCATCCTCTCAGTGCAGAGGTGGGAGTTGTACCTGGCCCTTGAGGGAGGGCTGGTAAGGTAAGCTTTCTCTTATCCTTCTTCTGAGGCAAGCACCACTAGAGCTCCCCTGGGGATTGCATAAACAAGCGGGAGAGCAGCAGTCTTGCATAAACGAGCTGGAGAGCAGCAGTCTGACGTATTTATGTGCAGCAGAGTCAAGAGGGCCCCATTGCGCCTGGGGTACTCATGAGCAGAGCTCCAGGAAGGTCCCTCAATGGAGCACCACAGGGACAAAACACAGGCCAGGGGTACGAGCGGAAGGACAAGGACAGTGCAGTCGTGTGTGTGCTTGTGTATTCTTGTCAGCCTCAGAGGTTTTTTGCAGAGGCACACTAATGTATGCAGCAAAATCAAGAGCGTAAGGAAATTCCCACAGAATCCAGACTCGGTGAGCTAATTATGGATTAGGTCATTTTCTATGTGCCTTCCAAGATGACTGCACATACCTAATTTAGATGCCTAGTGTATTTTATTTAGCCCAAATGGTGATGGAGGAGGAAGGTTATTGGTCTGGTGTCCGGGGTATTGGCAGGGTTGATTTTTATGCGGATTGGAATTAAGCAGGCTTTTGGTTTCCAAGGAATAAAGTTAAGAACAAGGCTCAGTCACACAATTACTTTAAGGAACAGAGAAATCACAGAAAACATTTTCTGAAATCATAAGATTCTACTGATTCATCTTTCTGTGTCATTCCTTGGCTTAGGCTCTCACTTCAGGAAAAATATGCATTTGACTTAATTTTAAAACAAGGTAATTTAAAGAATACAACAGTTGTAGAATGTCTGAGGATGGAAGGCACCTGGAGATTATCTAGCTTGAGCCCTTGCCTTGCTCAGGTAAAGCCACCTAGAGATGGCTGACCAGGACAACCTCCAGGTATGTTTTGAATACCTCCAGGGACAGTGACTGCAGCCTCTCAGGGCAACCTGTTCCAGTGTTAGATCACTTTTGGGGTAAAAAAAAGTATTTTCTGTATTTCCAGCTGTTCTAGTTATCTCCCAACCATTAATTTAGCACCAATAAGAAAAGTTGCCCAGAGCCTTCCCTTCTCTGGGCTGAACCCTCCAAGGTCCTTCAGCATTTCCTCATATGTCAGGGTGCTCCAATCCCTTAATTATCTTCATGGTCCTTTGAGGGGCTGTGTCCAGTATGTCCACATATCTCTGGTACTGAGGACCCCAAGACTGGGACACAGCACCTCAGATGTGTCTCACCAGGGCTAAGCAGATGGAAATGTTCATCTCTGTAGACCTACTAGTGACACTCCTCCTAATGCAGCCCAGGAGGAGGTTGGCCAACTTTCTCTCAAGGATACACCACTGGCTTATGGTCAGGTAGGTGTCCCCAAGACCCTCAAGTCCTTCTCTGCAAATATCCTTCCAGTTGGCTGCTCCCCAGTGTGGTCCATACCATTATTCCTCCCAAGGGGCAAATCTTGCACTCCTCTTTGCTGAGCTTGGTGAGATCCCTGCCATTCCATTTCTTCATCTCTTGAGGTGTCCTGAACGGCAGCGCAACCAGCTGGTGCATCAAACCTTCATCCCCATTCTGTATCCTCTGCAAACTTGCTGAAGGTGCACTCTGTCCCGTTAATGAAGCTGTTAAGCTCATTAATGAAGTTGTTAAGCAGCATTGGACCCAGTAGGAACCCTGGAGTACTGCACCAGGGCCTGGCCTCTGGCAGGACTTTGTGTCACTGATCACTGTCCTCTGAACTCAGCAGCTCAGCTGGCTTTCAGTCCAGCTTTGCACTCACACGCTTAGCTTGAACTTCATCAGTTTGTTTGTGGAGAACGACTTGATTAAAATCAGGGTAAACAAAGGCCACTGCTCCCTCCTCATCCACCAGTCATCTCATTTTAAAATGTTCTTGGGCTGGCCAAACATGATTTCACTCTCATAACCCTCAAAAATCATGCTGACTTCTTCCAGCCATGATTTTCTTCTTCATGTATTGGAAATGGTTTCTAGGATTATTTGCTACTTTATCTTCCCAGGTCCTAAGGTGAGGCTGACCAGCCTGTGGTTCCCCAGATTTTTCTTGCTCTTCTTGCAGGTAGGAGTCATATTTGCTTTCTCCTGATCCTTAGCTACTTCCTCTGGTCACCACAACCTTTTAAGCGTATTTGAGGGTGGCCTTGTAGCTACACTAGCCAGCTCCCTCAGCACTCATGGGTGCCTCCCATCAGGTCTCACAGACTTCTATATGTCTAGTTGATTTAAATGTTCTCTAAACTGGGTCTCCTCCAGTGAGAGTAACTCTTCTTTGCTCCAGACATTCCCATGAGTCTCAGGAGCCTGGGATTGCTGAAGGAAAGCTGTATTGGAATGACCAAGACCAAGACAAGGCTGCCAGTGGCATTTTTTCTGTCCATTCCCATGCTTACCCTTTCACCACGAGATGTGCCGTGACCAGTGGCCAGGAGAGGCACATGACCACCACAATGCCATCGGGAAGAAGAGAGAGAATTCAGCCAGGCACAGCCAGCCCTGCAGTACCCAGCTTCTCAGATCCACTGCATCCCTTCTCCAGTGTAGTGTGACAGGCCAAGGAAATATTTTAGCAAACTGTCTCTAGCTCTGTTGCACATACAGCAAAATGTGTATGAGATGGGTGAGGATTCTGTTGAATAACCACAAAAATTTGATTTTATGTCATTGATGTGCATGGACAATCTAACTACACGTGTAAAAAGTGGGTATAAAAGGTAAGTGCTCTCACAGAATGAAAACTTTCATGTGAGGAGATTGAGTTTCAAGTGGTTTTTCATAGGGAAAAGCCTGTGGCAGTCTGTGAATGGCGAAATGCTTTTACATGACAAGTGGCAAGGAGCCAATAGAAGTGAGAAGTGCCTGTGGTTTCTGACCAAAAGGACCACACACACCTGCTTCGTGCCAAGTGCTGCTTTGCAAACACGATGGAGGCAGTGCCTAAATAAATGTTACATAAACCATGCAGAGTTCATGTATGAAAAAACAGTGATGTTGAATGTCAGCTCCTATGCAGTTCGTGGGGCTGTGGTGTCTAATGTCTCTGACAGAGCTCAGCTGTGCTTTCTCAGGCATCTGTAGTCTCATTTAAGCCATTCTGTCCCTAAGAAAGCAGTGGAGAGTGCAGCCAGTAAAGACTCTCTGTGTTTCATAGCCGCTTGCTCTGTTACAGGGACATTTCTAGTGCCCTTCTGACCACCAGGCTCATCAGTGAGGTCCTGAGCATCCCACGGAACCTGGCGATCATGTGCCTGGATGAGAACAAAAACTGCAGTAGTAGTGCCATTATGAATAAGGCTGCTGCCATCTGTTGGTTGAAATCTCATGGGAAGCTGGAAGAATCCTTGAATTGATGGTGCCATATCTAACGTGTATATACTGAGAAAAGATATTTTAGTTTTGATTATAAGTGTGAGAAGTTCGTGTTTTGGAAGTTGTAAGGGCGGGACATGATTCTTGGTCTGCATCACTTTACCTGCTTGCTGACCTGCATATCACTTTAAGTCTTTTGCTGAAGTACTGGCCAAAGTTTTAACTTTTCAAGCTGTGGGTGTACCAACATTTCTCACAGCAGCACTGCCACCTTCAGCAGCTTGTGCTGCTAATTGCTCATGGACTTTCCACAGCTGAATATTTACTGACTGCCATCTCTGAGTCAGAAAATTGATATGGACCAGGAATAACCCATCACCTCCTTCTTCTTAAGATAAATAGTAAGCTGGATAAGTTTCCAGTACTGATCTCTACGTCCTCCCAACAAACAGCTCAGCTGAGGGAGGAGGCCACCCATCGAGGCTTCTGAAAGATCCCCTGCTGCTGTGAGAAATTCCTGCCTGTGTCATCAGGGCTCTCAGCAGGACAGAAGTCTGTATACACTGCCCAGATTTGTAGAAAGTTTGGTACCAGCCTATGAAATGGCTGTCTCTCCAAAGGCTGCAACTATCCACATTTCTGCCTCTCTTCCTCCCAAGCTCAGAGCAGTTCAGTATTAACATTCACTTCATGAAGCTCTGCTCTAGTCTCTGCCTGAAAGTCACAGCTACAAAATAACTGTTAAAAGATTATAGATTGAGCAGCCCTGAGAAATGATAAGTATTCACTTCTCAGCTTTCTCCACAAGTCTGTTAAACAAATCTACATGCAACAAACATGTCCAGAGTGAAGGGTTTCTGCAGTGAGTTAAACTGAACCCCCAGTGATGAGGGTACTAGAGGTTAATGCTCAACATTAACCACCTCGAGCTGTACAGCAATTTCTCTTTGTATTCTGCCAGGCTCCACTTGCAACTCCATGCAACCTGCTGTACCTCACCCACAACAAATTTCTTAATATGTTCAGGAATAGCTACTGAGCATACTGAAAAGGCAGCATACTTACCCCAGGAGGTTTCTTAGCGTTACACTGGAAATGTGCAGGGGTAGAAGCGCCATTTCTAGCAAACATGTTTCCTTTAGGCTTGACAAAGTTTTTGTTTAATTTGGAGTGGGGGGGGGGGGGGGGAGTGGTTTGGCAGTTTCCAGATTTCTTTCCATGTAAGTTGAATGGAAAGTGGAGTTCCCAAACCATTCTGGTGTCTGCCACTAACTTGGGTGGGTGAGGAATTCTTCCTCATACATATATCTACCAACTGTTTCTTCTCACACTGCTCCAGTTTTCCTTAGAAGTTGCTTCACTACCTAGATCATTTTACTTGTCCTCTCTGCTCTTTCTCTAACTTCATTGGAGAGGACATAGCTTAACATCAGTAGGAATGCCTTCTGTGTGGGTTATGAAGTACAATTCCCTAACTCCAGACACAGTAGCTCCCTATGTAGTGTTCCTCCAGCCTTCCTCCACAGGCCACCTCATCAAGGAACATTTTGGCTGTTCCCACCATGCTGTTCTGATCACATCTTACTGCACAGGTCTTCATGGGCCAGCATGACAGAAAGTCCTTTAAACTGTGTGAAAGTTCATGATAAACACAGGTGAGTTCATCCCCCTTATTCCCTTCTACATACAGTGTGAAGTGACCCACAAAAGCACTCAGTGGTGTAAAGAATAGACTGAGTTTCTGGCAATGCCTCTGCTCCTCTCTGAGTGCAGGGCAGTGGCAGCAGTGTCTGTCTAGTTGCTCTCTGAGGGATGCTCCTCTGAGGGCTGTGCAGCAGCAGAGCTGTGCTGCAGCTGCAGGGCTGTGGGGCAGAACAGCTTAGTGAGGCAGAACAGGTTTGGCTGCTGAAGGCAGAGGTTCTCTGGGGTGTTTCACAGTATCAGTTATTTTCACAAGGTAATATCAAAACCAAAACTCAACAGGCCAAAGAAATGAAAAAAAAAAAAAAAACAAACCCCAAAAAACCAACCAAAAAAACCCACAACCAAACAAAAAACCCAACAAAACCCAACCAAATAAGCCCTCATAGGACCAGGAAAGCACTTGGCAGTTACTAAAGATTTTTCTAGTCAGTCGAATGACTAATGTCTTTCCTGAAACTCCTGGCCCCCTTCCAGCAGCCAGCCAACTACCATGACCACTTGACAGCCCTTCCTTTACTCTGGGGGAGCAGCTGCTCCCCAGTTCCCCTCATCAAAAGCCCGGAGCAAGTGTATCTCCTGCCAGCCAGCAACATGAAAACGTTCAATTTTGCAGAGAACTCAGAAGCCCAGAGTATGGCTGGGGTTGTGGCGAGGGGAAGATGTGTGGCTAAGCCTGGCTTGCTGGCTCCACAGCCCTTCTACTTTCTGTGGAATTTCAGCAGATTCATATCCATTTGTATGCATGCATTCATCTGTGCATTTTTAGAAGTGCCTCTACTACCCTTTCTGCAAGGCTTGGGCCCAATGGAGAAAAGAAAAATTGGTTAGGAGGAAATAGTAATGAGTTCTTACAGATTGCTTTTGTCTGACTCAGCCGATTAGAGTCTGTGTTTTACAATTGCGTGATGCAAAATATATCCATCATTAGACCAAACAGGAAAAGCAGTGCTTTTCTACCTGCTTTACTATGGGAACTTGCTGGTGTTTTGCTAAAGGTCTTCAGATGAATGAAATAAATTACTGTCATTAAGAAATATACCTTACACATCATCTCTCTGTCACTCTTGCCTGGGGTTGAAGCTGAGGCATGAGATGTAGGGCCAGAAGCCAGTGTCTTTATTTGCTCTTTTGCCCCAACACAACCATGAAATCAAATTTATTGACACAGAAGTGAGTTCAGTTTTCATGAGAGAGGTCAGAGGGAGTCAGGTCCATGCTGTCTATACCCAGTCTTTGTTGTAGGATTCAGTGATGGTCACATGTCTTCCCCATCCCTCTTAGAGCAGCTCCATTGCTTTTAGCTCACAACAGCACCCAGTTGGCATGCAATGGAAGGAGAATCGAGTGTGGAGAAAACAGTCCTTTAGGTCTTTTGGATCTCCCGAGTTTACGTTTCAGTTTGAATAAGAGTCAGTCTGCTCCCAGACAACATTTGCCTTGCTTGCTCCCCTCCACACATCTCCCAAGGAGAGGCTAATCGCTATGGGCTGCAAACTGCTCCAAAGAGATTTTGGCTAACTTGGGAGAGGAGTGAAGACACGGAGGGAGGATACAGCTCCACCAGGGATTAACAGTGGTGCAAATTAAAATGGGGCCAGATATGGCGGCGGCACTGATGAGGAGCAGTGTAGGTGCCGTATGAGGCAGCAGAACAGGGTGGGGGAGAGCTACAGCCCTGATGGCCTCCCACATCCTCCTTCCCATAAATCTGCCTCAAGCTGATGGAAGGTGACATGCTCATCTATTTCCAGTGCTGAGGGTGACTGTCCTTTTATAAATCTAACCTGATACCTCTTGTCCTGTCCTGACTGTGAGTAGCTGTGCAACTTCTGGGCATGCCAAGAATGAAAATGGGAGTGGTGTAAAATTCTGAGAGGTGAATATATTGCTCTCATGTGCTCTTTGTGCTTCTTTATCACTCACTTTCTTAGATGCTTAATACATGTCTTCTAACACCAGGTCCTGCAAGAGTGGAGTGCTGCAATAGCTCTCTCTGTCTTCCTATAAGTACCTTCTAAATATTAACGAACAGTTCCTCTGCAGGCTTTGAGTTTGTTCTTGGGGATCACTGTTCTTCCTTTAAAATGCTCCTTCAGTGGAACAACATGGTCTGCCATAGCTCTGCCATAACTCAGCATTCACGCAGGGCAATCAGATGCAATTTAGAATGACTCCATCATTTCATGATAGGTTTCTGCCTTGTGCTGACCCACTTCTTTGTTACTCTTTTTATATGTGTGTTTGTGTCCTGGTTTTTTTTCCTGGGATAGAGATAATTTTTTTTTCTTAGTAGCTGGTACAGTGCTGTCACAGTTTTGACTTCACTATGGGAATAATGTTGGTAACACAGTGATGTTTTAGGGTTTTTACGTAGTGCTCACCCTAAGTCTCAGTTTCCCATACTCTGCCAGTGAGAAGCTGTACAAGAAGCTGGGAGGGAGCATGGCCAGGACAGCTGACCAGAAATGGCCAAAGGGATATTCCATACCACAGAACAGTGTGACCAGTATATAAACTGGAGGTTCTTGACCAGGAGACAGACTGATAGCTGTTCAAGGATGGGCTGGATGTTGGTCAGTAGGTGGTGAGGAATTGCATTGTGCATCACTCATGATTTCTTTCAATTGATTGAGTTTTATTATTTTTCTTCATTGTTATTGTTATTGGCATTTTTTTTTTTTTACTTTGGTTCAATTATCAACTGTCTTCATCTCAACCTACGGGGTTTCTTTCCCTTCCCTAACTCCCCTCCCCATCCTATGGGGGTAGAGAGGAGTGAGCAAGTAGCTGCATGGTGCTTGGTTTCTGGCTGGGGTTAAACCAGAACAGTTTCTGTATGTGAACCATCTCCAACATAGCGATATACACCTATACAGATGGAATAGGTGTATTTCTGATGAAAGACAGGTCTGATAATTGCATAAATAAAGTACAGATAATGGAAATGAAATCAATGTACTCAGGCAGGAAATAAGCAAGTGCGATATGAAATGCACATTACACCACCGACAGGTATTTTAATATAGCTTGTGAATAAGGGATTTATTTATAAGGAAAATGCTAAGACGAAAACCTCAGAGTCTAATTATTTATCCAGCTATGCAATTATTAGTTATAAATCTCTAGAATGGCTGAGAAAGTGTTTGGGGAAATGCCAAGTCTGGCTCAGTGTGAAATGCTATTGCTAGGAACTATGTTATTCCTAGCAATATATTATGGCCAAAGACACCAGAGACTTTCCATTTTCTGGGAGCTCTGCCTTTTTGCAGCAAAAAATGTGCTTTCAGTGATGGCTTTAATATCATGTTGCAGGCTTCAGCCACACAGGGGAGGAGGAACGGAGGCAGTTCCATTTAATCCAGACCTTTCTGGATTAAATGTCTGTTATGTGGTTGCAAGGGACAACAGGGGACCGAGTTTAATGGCCCAGGTGGTCCCTTCATATTCTGTACTCATATCCTCTGCTATTCAAATGGTTCCTTGGGGATCTCTGCCTGATCAAATATGAATGGCACTAAATCCTGAGACCTGTTGAAAAAGCATTGACCTGAGTGATATAATATGTGCTGAGGCAGAAGAGGAGTGTGTGAGTTAGCCTGGCTCAGTTTGTCTTACCCCAACCCCAAAATGACAGTATTTGGGGCACCCGACAGTGACAGGTCCTCAGGTGCAGGGGACACAGCTCTGCTTCCCTCACAACTACTGCACAGAGAGGTCCTTTGCTAGAAGCTGATACTGGCTCTGTTTCAGTGCTCTTTGCACCTTCCAAGGCACACCTAATCCTGTACCTAAAATCTCAAAAGTCACTAGACTTTTGCCAGTGGTAAAACAACAAACTCCATCAAGCAACCAGTATGGTCTCCTGGCACACTGAGGTCTCCTGGCACAGTACTCTGCCCCAGAACTTTGGATATATGTCATAATTTCATCTTTACCCACATGTATGATGAGTATAAAGAATGAGTTATGCACCCTTGTATAGTTCTGACAGGGTTATACCACGACTGTGCACTTATGGTTGGGATGGATACCTTAAGCAAATCTCCTACAAAATTCTGCTGTTTTATAAGGAAAGACCAAGAAACTGTCTTGACCAAGAAACACCAAGAAAGACCAATAATGATATTAGATCTCTTGTTACTGTAAAACTATCACACTATTACATTTATTACAGTAGCCAAACATGGGGAAAAAGTCAGTTGGAATTCGCCATCTGGGTTAGAAAACCCCACAAAGCAACAGTAAAAAACACTGACATGTTTGGAATAAAACTTGCAGGAAAGGTTTCCCAACTGACACTTGCCAAAACCCAGAGCAGACTGGTTTGAACTAGGGTTAGGAAGCTGTCCATATACAAAGACTTCCTGGGCTGTGCTGCCTTCTCAAGCTTGGTACAGGCCCGCTATAACAAAGAGCTGCAACACAGGCTGTGCTGAAGAAACATTGCTGCATCACCCTCTATGTTCTCTCAGCCCAGAAGGGAGGGGAGGAAGCATTAAGGATCCTGCCAAATGTTGTCCCAAGCTACACTTTCACAGCTACTGCCCCTGGATTTGTACAGGCTCTTCTGGAGGCACACATCTGACCTGCGTCTGCCTCGAGCCTGCCTGCATTTGGTGGCATTTTTGCTGAAGGAGGCAGAGCACAGGATGTGCAGGGGGTGTGACTCTGCAGGTTTGTGTGAGCTTCCCTGAGTGGACTGGGGATGACAATGGGATGCTTTACTCTGTGGGCTGCTGCTCCCATCACCGCAAGTCCCAGGACATGTCCCCTCACCCAAGCCTGGAGGAGAGTCTTCACACCCACCTTGATGTTGTTACTGCCCCTGGGGCTGCAGCTGTGTGGAGCTCCTGTGCAAGAACTGTGCCATGCCCCAGGCCAGCAAAGTCTCCTCCCCTGGGAGATGTTAGGAGATGGCTACTTCTCCTTTGCAAGCCCTGGAGCAGATTGGTACCATCGAGGCTTGAGGTCTGTGTGTGACTCATGGTCATCAGATGGTGGAGAGAGAGAACAAGCCCTGCCCAGCTATGGTCTTGAGGGCCTTAATCATTTCTCTCATTTACAGTGCTGAATTTTTCATGCTACACTAATAAAAGCCATTTGTACCATCCTGTAGTCATTTGCTGAATCCTTTGAAAAAGAAACAAATTTGGCAGGGTGTCTCTTAATTGATTTGCAGCATGCATCACCACTCTGCTCCCCTTGCCTTGCTGGACAGCCGTAGTGTATTTTGCAAAATTCACTGGGAGCAGAAATTCATCATAACATCAGCTGCACTGAGTCAACCCAAAAATGCTTGTCAACATGATCCTACCTTTGATGGTGGCTGAGAGCAAGATCCCTGTGACTAAGTGTAAGCACAAAGCAAACAGAATTATACTCCCCAGGCCTCCTATTAATTCTGGCTGTATTTAAAAGCAGCATTTGAGTCTGCACAGGCTAAGCCTACGCTGATCCCAAGTTCAACACCACAGCTACTCAGGCATCTTCAAATGTGGCCTCTGAGCAGAACACACTGCACGGAGATGAACACAACTTCCCACCTCGCAATTAACCTCACAGAAATCTAGCCTCTCAGGCTCTTTCTGCGGACAGGTTTTACCCTGCAGAAACAAGAGGTCTTCTGCCATTTGATGGGATAGAGTTGTTCAGGGAGAGATTTGCTGAGCACTGGTGCTGAAGCAGAAGTGGGGATGAGACACTGGGATCAGGACCAGAAAAGCAAGGGTTGGGATAAGGACACAAAGTTATGAACCATCTCCTTCCAGTGCCTGCAAGATAGCAAATGTGCTCAGTGGTGTATGAAGCCACAGTGTTTTCATGTGATGTGCAACCTCACAAGTCAACCTTACTTGCCCTCCTAATTGGCAGCACATGGGAGACCCATCCAGACCCCCTCACACCCCCTCAGCAGTGCAAAAGGTTTCCCTGGGGCAGCTCTGGGCATCACACAGCTGTTGGTGGGTCTAGAATGCCCATGGTCACAGATGAGCATCTCTGCATCCCATCGGAAGTAAACACCCAGCATGTTGTGCCCAGAGCCTGATGAGTGCTGGGAATGCAGCCCTGGAGCAATCCTGCTGTTTCAAATTAGCACATTGAGTATGCTGTCATCTGAAAGCTCCTCAGACCACACAGGGCAAGGGAAAACCAGTATGTGTCACAGGGGATCTGGGAGAGAAGAGGGAAGAGGGGCAAGGGGTGATTCAGCATGCCAAATCAGCCCACCACAGAGTGAGTGGTGATGCAGGACACTCAACACCTTGGAAACCAGGTCAGCCTCTTCCAAACACATTTTACAGTGAAATACTGGAGGTAGCTATTACTGAGGTGCAAATGTGATAAGTCATGAGCTCTGGGCTTGCAGCATCTGAGAAATGTCAGGCTTGGGAAAGTGTATGCAATCCCATGGAGAAGTGGTGGCTCCGATGGGTTGGGGACTTGTCACCTCATGGGGGCGAACAGCCTGCTGGCTCAGGGCACCTCACTGGGATGGCTGGGCTGTGAACAGGTAGGAGTGTATCACTGTTTGTCTCCCTTTCTGATTTTCATTTCTGCTACAAAAGACTGTTTCCAAGATCGTGTGAACTGTGTGTGAACAGGAAAAGTTCAGCTGACTTTTGCCAAGGAGTTGGAGCTAATGTGTTATTAGCAACCTCTAAATTTGAGCCAAGTCTGTGCTGCTTACTACCAGCCCTGTCAGAAGAGCTACATCCTTCTATTTCGGTCGGAAAAATCCCCACAAACTTACAAACCAAAGACCCTGTTTGGGAAATGAAAGTACTATACTGAAATACAGCAGCCCAGGAACAAAGCCAGCCGTGGGTGAGATGAGCAATGACCAGCAGGGTTTTTGGTCCCCATAACAAACTTATGGGGAGAGTTTCCTGCTGCTATTTCACATCTGTGAGCAGTGTCACTGGTATGTCATGGGTAGGGTCTGTGCTGTCAGAGATCTGCAGCACAGGCTGCAAGCTGGGCAAGAACCCCAGGTCTGTCATGTTTTCTGTGCTGCGTGGGATGCTGTGCAAATCATGTGTGGAGAGAAGGGAGGGTTGGCCTCTGGAGGACTCTGTGGCGACTTGGTGTGAACTAGGGGAAGGAGACCTAAGCCCCACGGGAGCCTCTCAAGACTGATACATCAGCACAGCATTTACACCACAGAGAAGGGACACAACGAGAGCCTCACAAGGACCTCTGTTAAGGACTCCACGTGCAGCAATGGGGAACACGGAGTTGAGGTAGGTTAAAAACAAGCCAGTAAAGGGAGAAAAAGGTTGTTTTCAGCCAGATCAGGTCCCTGTATGGCTTATCAGGTGGCTCTGACAGTAGGTGCATTGATTAGGAGGGATATGGACGGGACAACAAACACAGAGAGGGATGAATGAGTGAAGCAGGCACTGAAAGGAATGCTTGGGAAATATCCTGAAGGGAGCCGGGAGAGTGGGCACATGAGATTTGGGGAATGAGGTCGGAGCTGAACCAAGCAGTGGGGTCATGCCATGAAAACTATTATTTTCTGCTCTTCAGCAGTGCCTCTGCTGAAGGCAAGCAGAACAAGATACACTCCAAGAAACCTCAGTATTGTTAAACATAGCTCAGGACTGAGCTGCAGCTTCAACTGTGATAAATGACTGCCTGCTTTGGCTTGTGTCTGAAGCTGCCTGGGCTGAGAGAAGGAAGTAAATCTGTCCACCAGCAAAGGTGTGTGGTCCCCACAGGGGTGGTAGAGCACAGGGACACATGACTGCAGCCTCACAGCTGCTGGCAGGGACCTCCACCATCCCCTCCTGTCTGCTGAGGGCAGTGGGAAGGCTGGCACTGCCTTTTGGAAAGGAATTCCTTTGCTGCAGCAAAATGAATACCAAGAAGCAGCTGGCCAGCAGACACCATGCTGTTCTGTTTAATCCCAGAGGACCAAGGGGGCTCTTGCTGGATCAGACTGACACCCTCTGAAGTGCTGTGCCAAAAGCACAAAAAACATTCATTTGGGGATGAAGGCAGCAGTGTCACTCTCTTGGGAAAACACAGGAACAATAAATCAATCGTATGCTTGTACAAGTGGTGGCAAATAGCAGCACAGCAGGCAGCAGCCTGCTGCTCCAAAGCCTCCCAAAGCATCCCCTGGCCTTGCAAGGGGTCACAGCACACAGGTAGGTCCCTGTCAGTTCCCAAATGGCAGAAACAGCACTGCCATAACTGTGAGTTTAAGTCCACTGCAGTGCCATCACACCTTTATTTCCTTAGGTGGAAAACACATCCCATTTCCTCTCTGCATCCCGTGTCACAGCTGCCCCTTTGGTGTCTGGTTCCCTTCCCCTGAGGATGAGCAGGAAGCTCCCAGAGGACAGCATCTGAGAAGCTCAGTAGGCAGCCAACACCAAGCCCCAGAAGCTCCACTGTCTGATGAAATCATCTCACAGTGTGAAGATCCTGGTAGCTGAAATTGAAAAGTTATTTATTTCTCCTCTAAAGGGGAAAAACATCTCACTGCGGAAGCTGTTTGTCCTTTGGGGCAGGAATCTCACTTTTGCCAGCTTCTGCATTTCTATGTGCTGGCTGGGAGCAGTGAGATGTTCTGGCAGGTAGGATGGAGCAGAGCTGATGTTCTCCTGCCCACAGCCTCCCTCTGCCAGGGCAGGTACAATGAGGGGCAGAGTTCACCACTCCTATCTCCATGGGACATGGGGATCACAATAGTCCTGCTAAGAGCACCTTTTGCTCCACTGCAGCCAGTCAGCAATGCAAGGGCTGATTCTCCATCCTTATCCCTTGAAGTGTCGAACTGCCTTGATAGGAACCACAGCTGAGGTGTCCTGCATGCTCCCTGGCAGCTCCAGGCACAGCAGTTTCCTTTACCCAAAGGGATTGTGAAGCTTTTTTCTGTCCCCCACATGCTCCAAAGGGATATCATGGTGTAGAACATCCTTCCCTCTCCCAGGAGTCACCATGTTCTCTGCAAGGGTGCTGGTGGGCTCTGCTGGGCTCTGCAGAGCCCCTCAAAAAGGGGCTTTTTCATGGGAATGCTCATCCTGCTCCCTCCAGTGGGAACATGAGACCAACTTAAAATCACACAATGAACGCTTTTACCACTATTCTCAGTTTTTACTGCCCTTTCACTTATCATGAGTGGACTTTTTCCAAGTACAGCCTAGTCTTGCTCCAAGTGCCATCTGCAAGTGGCACACCACTGTCTTGGGCCAGTGCTCAATGCCTTGCAGCATCCCACCCCAACAGGGCATTGGAAAGGTTTCTGTGAATATTAAACCTGCTACTCTGCTAGAAGAAAGTAACCTCAGAGCAGGTGAGAGCTGAAGAAGGTGTCCAGGGCTAGTCTTTTCTCCCTGCCAGCAGAATCGCTTTCCCAGTGCTCAGAGACATTTAGAAACCTGACCTGGCAGAAGTGTGACTTAGACTAAGCTGATACTGCACAGGATGGTTTTTCAAGCTCTGGGAAACTGGGAATCTAGGAAATACTGCAGGAAACCCTTGTGCCTGGTGCACACAAGTTTCTTATTTCACTCAGATTTTACCTGCTTGTTCAGATCCTGTGCTAAGCAGGACTGCTTGCTTTGGCACAGGTAGGGGAGGGGTCCTGCTTCAGGAGTGGACCTCGTATTTATCAGAATAATAAAAACCAGCATTCAATAGTAACAACACACCTGTTCAGAAATGTGGATGTTTTTGCATTGCTGTCAGCCTTCAAACCTTGAGGGAACGGCTGGTGGCACGGCCAGCAGCGCCGGCGTGCCGATGGGGCCGAGTTTCCACTAGAGGGTTGTAGTGCTGTAAGGAAGGAGACGCGCTTGCTGTGGCAGATACATTGCATGCATTCCAGGCCTTTGTCAGCAGATCAAAAGCAACCTGCGATATCCCGGCTTCCAGCAGTCTCCGCAGGCTCTGATGTGCACAGCCTGCAAGCTAAGCTGCGAGAGAGCTGGTGCCTGAGCAGCCTGCTTCCCTGCCTTCCCTGTCAGCCTCCAGCACTCACGTGAGTCAGCACCTACAACATGGTTAGAAATGCAGATAGATATACATATAGACAGACAGACAGATAGACAGACAGATAGATAGATCGATAGATAATAGAGAGAGAGATAAATGGTAAATTAACACACTGTGCCTATGCATATGCACTGATGGACAGAATATTTGTTTGTGCACCTGGGATTTTGATGCATGAATAGCCACGAGGTGTGGCAGTGGCACATCGTGCCAATGAGCCAGAGCACCGCTGGTGAAGCAAAGCCCACAGCCTGGGAACACAGCGAGTAGGACAATGAGTAGCATCAGCACAGTGATAGAATCACAGCATCATCCAGGTTGGAGAAGACTCATAAGGTCATTGAGTCCCATTGTTATCCCAGGACTGTCAAGTCCAACACTAAACCATGTCCCTCCATGCCACATCTACACAGCTTTTACAAGCCTCCAAGGATGATGACTCCACCACTTTCCTGGGAAGCCTGTTCCAATGTCTGATCACTCTCTCAGGGATGAAATTTTGCCTAATAAACAATCTAAACCTCCTCTGGTGCAACTTGTGGCGATTTCCTCTTGTCCTATTGCTTGGCTGTTTGGGAGAAGAGACCTTTCAGGTAGTTGTAGAGAGCAACAAGATCTCCAGTGCCTCATCAGTGCTGGGTACAGGGGGCTGATCACTTCCCTGGTCCTGCTGGCCACACTGTTGCTGACCAGCAGAACTGGGAAGCATTAGCTCTTCATATACAGCTGTGGCTCCAGGTCAGGAGCTCCCATTGTGTGCAGTGCACCAAATGTGTGCTGGCCCCTGGAGTTTTCACGCCAGCCTTAAGCAGGAGCTACCAGAGGGGACTGCCACTTCTGCCACCAACCACATCCCCAAGTCCAGTGCAGCTCAGCAGGTCCTCATAGGTTCTTGTGTATGTGACCCCAGCATGCATTTTTACAGTGATGTTTGTATTTTTGCATGTGTATCTGTAGAAGCATAAAATCATAGACTGGTTTGGGATGGAAAGGACCTTTAAAGGTCACCGAGTCCAACCCCCTTGCAAAGAGTCTGTGAGTGCAGCTTTCTGAGTAGATGGTGTGCTAAGTGCTGAAAACTGTACCAACAAGATCAGGGTGGTTTTGCTGCTGAAAACAAAAACTGGAGCTGTGTAAGACTGTGGGAAAAGCCCAGATATCACTGATGTTACCTTCCTTTCATGTTAAGAGTGGGAAGGCAAATGCAACCACAAGGCCTGCCTGTAATATGGAAAGCAGTGTGACATTCAGCAAGAATTTACATAGTGATCAATTTATGTTTGTCTGATACTATCACTATTTCCATTTACAGATAGACGGAAAATGGGTTTTGCCTACATTTTAATCTCTTTTGTTATCAGAAAGGTTTTCAGGAAGCAAGTAGGAGATATTCTTGCAAAATAAAACATTACAGCAAAAGATGGGCTTTGGTTCCTCTGAAAGATGACCTGATCATATCTAAGCACAACTATGTAAGAACCAACCACCCAGTTGACAGAGAATCGTAGAATATCTTGAGTTGGAAGGGACCCACAAGGACCATCAAGTCTAATGGAGAGCCAATAGAGTGCTATGACAGGTTATCTGACCCAAAATAGACACTTGAATCTTCTTCCCTTTAGAGCTGGCTGGTGGAGAGCTGATTCTATGCTAACAGGGGAAAGTAGGAGTTCAAGCGAGCAGTTTCTTGATAAAGAGGACAAAAAAGCCCCAAGGGAGACTCAACCATCCGAGGAGACCTGCGAGGTGGACACAGAGTTGGGAGAGCCATCTCCCACAAGTGATGGTTTCCATTAACAAGTCCCAGACCTCAGGGAGGCCAAACAGGCTGGAGAGCATGGACTGGTGCTGGTGAAGCTTCTCCTGCTCTGAACTGGCTAAAGGTGGTGGCAGCATGAGCCTTTGCTGATCCCAGCAGTGCAGAGGAACTCTGTAGCTCCAGACCACTGGGGTTACCCCTCTCTTCCTGGGGTGCTGCCATCCCTTGATGGGTTGACACCATGGGGCAGAAGGGTAGTGGGTCTCCACTAAGGACAGGCAGCTGACATGAGCTATGAAGAGAGCTATGGCAGAAAAGCATGGTGTGAGGAGTATTTGGGGAGTTATATGGGAGGGAAGAAGCATGAGTGCCCTGCCTGGGAATAAGGTGTCTCAGCAACTATAGGCTGGAAGGCTAGATTAAAAATGTTAATTGCCTATTCTAATCAGTGAGAACATTTATAATCATCATGCAATAAATGTGTCTATTACAAATCTTTCACATCTAAGATTCCTGTAGAGCACACACACACAAAAAAGAAAAAGATGCATGTGAATTGCCAGCTGTAGAGGAGAGCAGCCGTGCACAAGCACCTTTGCCCCATGAGACAGCACCAAAACCCTCCAGCCTTAGTGTAGTACAAAAGCAGATGGCTTTCTGCACCTGCTTTTGTGAACAGCTCTGCAAACCCTCTTCTCACATGGCGAGGAGCCTCATTCCCTCCCGAAGGAGTCATAAAATACAGCTTTATCCATCCTGCATGCAGCAATCAGACAGGCTTAAGAGCTTCAGCACTCGTAGGGTAGCAATACTTAAAAAGATTGCACCGACCTGTTTGCCTGCCTCGGTCTGCACCACTAATCAAAGCTCTCCTCGGCGTGGACTTGCGGGGCACAGAGTCAGAGCTGGAAGCAGAGCACTGAACGTGCTCATGGAGGGGGAGTTGTTAAGCTCGGTCCTGCCGTGCCCAGGGCGATCAGCAGCCAGCACAAAGAGCCCGGCGCTCCTGCCCTTGCTCCTCTCTCCGGCCCGCTGCTGAGCCGCGGAGCACTGGGATCACGCACCGGGCAAAGAAGATGGCAGCAGACACGTTTCATCGCTTTTAGAATGTTTTATTCAGCAAAGCCGATCAAAACAAACCCAACCCCACCGGCGATACACCAGCTCCTCATTTACACACCGCTCCTTTTCCCAGCTCTGGGAGAACAAAGAGGCTGAAGTGCAAATGAGATCAGCGTGGCGAGAGTTAGGCACATGAATATTTATCGAGTAAGACCAGAGAGGGGCCAATTTGCCACCCTCCTGCAACAGCAAGAGCTTGGTCATCAACAAGTCGCAGGGAAAGGGTCGGTGAAGAGGCTGGTCCATGCCTTTGTGCGGGCAGGGGTGTGTGGAATGCTGGTGAAAGGCTGTTCTTGCATCTGAGGGTGACTGGGGGAGCCACCAGCCAGGGACGACACTGGGAGGATCCTGGGTTTCGGGACAAAAGCTAAATACAACACAGTTATGAAGCAAGCATGCAATGCCCCTTCCAGTCATGCAATTGGCTTGCAAGATGCACTTTAGAGAAAAAAATTCTAAAGAATTAACTGAAAGTTGTTACCATTCCTTGGGCGTGCCAAGTGCTCATGATAAATCTTTTCCCTGAAGAAAAAAGCAGGGCTAAATCAAACTACAGAGCTTGTCAAGCATGAGATTTACAGAAATCTCACTGGGTTATGGGTTCATTTCTTAAACAGTTGAATTATAGCAGCTTGTGGGCATTGATATACGAAGCGTGCTGACCCCCTCAGTGCTGTGGGGAGTTAGGGTATGAGCAACAGTGGGGAGATCGCGCTGGTTATCGTCTTAATGTGTATTTCAAAGTCACTTCCGAAAAAGAAGACGAGATAGTAGTTGAGAATTCCAGCCACAGACATGAGGAACAGGAACAAAATTATGCGCTTTCCAAACAAGTAACCAGGTGTGCTGAGGAGACAGAAATGGGAGAAAGCAATTTGTTAATGTGCATCATCTGACATGAGAACCCTCAGACTTTGGACTCAGCTGTTGAGACCAACTGAAAGTTCCCAGGGGCTGAGAGAGAGGGGGCAAATTTCTTTTCTGTCTTGCCGGGTACTTGAGAGGACTGAAATGTAATTTTCAGGAGCCATTTGGGTCTGTTTTTGGCCTTCTGTTCTCAGCGTAGGCTGCTGCTTACAAAAGCACCTGTCCAGAGGGACCTGAATGTGTTCTTATCCATTACAGGCTGTGGGCCAACTCTGTTTCACATGCATGTGATTTGCTTTATTTATATAAATAAAATATAAGTATTAATATAAAAGGACAATCTTGCACAAATAGTGGCACAAACATGCAAACCTATTCCTGTAGAGAGTCCTGTGAGCAGGAGCTGCAGGCCCCCTGACCCCAGTGCTGCTGCACATCTGACGTCTCCCACAGCTACCCACATTCATCCAAAAGAGAGGGGCTTTCCTGCACTACCCAAAGCCAGCAGCTGAACTTGTGGAAGTGGCAGCATCCAGCTGTGCTGCAGCCACATTCTGGATTTTGTACAGAGGCTCTGCAAGTCCTTACCTCTGAGTCCTCTCCCCGAGGTAGCCCACAAAGTACTTCTGCCTCACAAACAAGTACATCAGGCCAGCAAAGGCAGCAGGAGCTGGGTAAAGGATAAAACAAGGCATTAAAAACACCAGCCCAGGTCTCCCTGTATGCACTGTCCCCATCTGCTGCCTGGGCGGGAATGGAAATGGGAATCTACAGTCTTGGGTTACAGGACAAGCACTGGAACTGGGACGGAGACCTCTGCCTGGGAAACAGCACTTGCTTTGCCCTCACTCCAGCTTTTCTGAAGACTTTGTGGGTGTAATCCTGCCTGCAACTGTGCCCACTGCAGAGCACACACTCACCACCATCCTTCCAGTACCTAAAGGGAGCCTACAAGAAAGCTGGAGAGGGACTTTTTATACGGACATGAACTCATAGGACAAGGGAGAAAAGGCTTTAACCTGAAAGAAAGCAGGTCAAAATTATATTTAAGGAAGAAGTTCTTCACGGTGAGAGTGATGAGGCACTGGCACAGGTTTCACAAAGTAGGGGATGCCCCATCCCTGGAAGTGTTCAAGGTCAGGCTGGATGGGGCTTCAAGAAATCTGGTCTGGTGGAAGGTGTCCCTGTGCCTGGCAAGGGAGCGGGAATGAGATGATCTTTGAGATCTTTTCCAACCCAAACCATTCTATGATTTAGTGAAATCCAGTGTGGGTCATACCAGGCTCAGGAAAGAGAGTGCCAACTCAGGCACTGTCCTCACCAGAAATAGAAGGCTGCTGGTAAACGTACTTCACTAGGAGCAGATGGAGGTTACACTATGGTCCAATACTAACTTCTGAGCATATAAAAAGGGGCTTTCCCCCGTAATTCTAGCTTTTCCCACAACTGCAGAAAAAACCACTTCTCCTCCTGGTCAGGAAACTCCTTTTTACCCCAGAAAGAATAGACATGTACCCCAGGTAAGCACACACCTTAATGTTAGATAAACTCACATTGCATTGAAGGGGATCACAATTAGAAATGCAGGTCAATAGTCCTGGGTTGCCCTTAGCACATGGGAGAGCTGGCAATTCTGACAATTTAATAAATTGAGCCCATTTCTTGTCCCAAGACTGAATAATGTGGAAATAATCTAGCAACCAAGTACTAAACCCATTACCCAAACCAAAGGCAACTCATCCATAATGCCAGTATGGGAAATGTCCCTGGCCTGGACTACATGGAATCAAGCCTGGGAACACATCTGTTGACATAAGCCAAGCCATGCCATGACTGTGCTGCTACTCAAGCAGCATGCTTTACTCCAGGACAGGAAGCTAACAGAGGTTCCCCTGCTGCAGGAGGGTTGGTCCCTGAAAGTGTAAATTCTCAATTTACCATCCTTTGCTGAATGTGGTGCCAGGTTGAAGGGGAAAAAAACCCAAATAAACAAAAGAGTGTGTTACCTTGGCTGCACAGAAGGCCAGCACACCAAAGCACAGCGAGAAACGTAGGGTATGCATGTCCACAGTTCTGGCTAAAATGGAATTTATATGAGAGAAATCAGAGCACAGGCAAACAGAAAAAAAATCAGTACGTTTCACCTGCAGAGAATGGTGGCAGATGAATTTGGGCTGCACTAGTGCACTTTTACCCCAGAGCGGTGGGAGGCCCCTGACCTGCCAAGGGCTGGGCTCCTCACCCACATCTGCTTCCCTGTTTTCTCACTCACATAATGGATGCCTTTGTGCTGCCTGATGAGGAAAACAAACCATCCTCTGCCCGTATAGCACCTGTGAAAGCCACTTTCTCCCTAACCTGTTTGATCATGAGATGCTGTGTGCTTCATTGGCTTGAAGTCCTTTTAATTGAGTCATATTAATAAAGCTGTTGGATGAAATCAACAAATGTAGAATTGCATCACAAATAAGGGTGTCTCACAGAGTTAACATGTGTCTTTGCAGGGGAACAGGAATGGTTTCCAGATGCCTGCTTTAGCTGTGAATGCTTTCTGAGGGAGAGAATTGAAGAAGTTGAGAGTGATTCTACGTGGCAAAGGAGTGGAGAAGTGGAGAGCTGTGTGCCAAGGGCGGTGCCAGAGACCAAGGGATTTGTACAAGCTCTGCCACCTACCTGCTCCTCAGCAGGCTGACGTCTCTGCAGGCTCTTACCTTTTGAGCACTTGGGACTCTGGCTGTGCCTGTGCCACACTTTCAGCAGGGAAGAGTGAACTGGTTCCCAAATGAAGGGACACAGTACTTGTGATGACTGCAAGACCTATACAGATGCAGCACACGGTGGCAAGAAGGGTGCTGGATTCAGGCAGCAAATATATCCAAAAACCTCATGTCTGAACACAGCTAGGGATTATCTACAAAGCCTTCATCTGAGGGAATTTGGAATCCACCCCTGGCCCCCCAAAAGGTTTGGATTTAATTTTAATGCAGAATATGATGAATTCCACTCTGCCCTCACCAACTCCTCAGTTCTTATCTACTCACTTGGCAGTGTAGACACGGTCGAAGGAGGAGGATCCCTGCCGCTGCAATCCCTTCCCATTGCAGTGTCTGCTTTCATGCTCCACTTTGTTAGCAAAAAAAGCTGTTAAAAAACCACAGAGTATTCAGTCTGAGATGTCATCCGAAGATATTGCAGGATCTGGGCTTTGTGGGCTCAGCTCTGTTCCCATGAGCATCCATGCTGGACAGATGGCAGGAGAAGACACAGGTGCGTGAGGGTGAAGGATGTGGCCAGTGTGCTCCCTCTGTCACCCAGGTTTAACCAAACCCTCTGTGCATCCTAACCTGTCTGTGTGTCACTGATAGCAGGCTCTCACCTCCAATCCCTGCCTCATCCCAACACTGCACTTTGGGCAGTCTCTGCATGTCTGCTGCAGAAGCACTGCCCTGACCCGGTCCTTTGAGCTCCCAGTGGGAAAAGAGCTTCCCAGTCAGAGCTGCCAACCACAAATCTTGCTCTCCAACAGAGCAGGGAGACGAGGGAGTCTATTCTCTTTTAGTGAAAACCATTTGCCAAACCAAGGACATCCTGCAGGGCTGGTTCTTGACCCGGAAAGGCCTAAAGAAACCCTGGTCTTAATGGCTGATCTGTGTGTATCCTCCTTCTAAGCAACAGAGCTGTGTCAGAGTGTTAGCTGCTGCAAAAATGCAGCACCTCAAGATAATGTATCATGTTCTTGACAAACACGTTTTATCTGATGACACTAAACCAGAGACCATCAATCATACATCTAAATACCCCAGAGAGAGCTCTGGCAGGCTACAAGCTACAAGCTTTCTGTTGTCATGCACCCCATCTCAAGTGCGTCCAAATCACTCTATGGCTTGGAATATTAACCTAATATATACACATTAAAGATATCCCATAATGAAATACATTATTATAACAATACATTTTAACTAGATAAGATGCAGGATTTCATCCCTGCAATCTGAAGAGCTGCCTCTTTTGTACTTCCATTGTCTTGAATAAAAACTACTGAGTTTTCGGTTCCCAGAATTGTGGGATGCCCTGGGTATATACAGCCCTTCTGCAGAAAAATGCACGGTGCCTTAAGCCCGCACCCTTACTCTGAGCCAGGCTGCAGACCCTCCCACTGCCACCAGCACAGTGCACTGGCTGGCTCCTGGGGAGCCCAGACCAGACACCATCCGGTGTCACAGAGTTCTCAACACCTCCACCTGCACATCAGTACAGCCCTTGGCAAGAGGTTACCCTGCCCACAGTGACTAAGAGGACCTAATTGAAAAGGACAGAGTTGAATAGCACTTTTTTGTCCAGTGCTGAGCTGCAGTGATGGGAAATCACTTCCTGCAGGTCTGGGACCACATGGATTCACTGGTAGCACACCTCCTCCCTTTCTTTTATCATGAACAGGAAATCTCTAGAAAATACCACAGCTTCTGAGAAAGCCAAGTAAGCTATTTATCTCCCTCTCTGCTGCGGCAGGTGCTGCCACTTCCCAAATATCAGCTTGCTGCTGCAGAGAGGCTCCACGATACGGGGAAGCAGGAGGGTGCTTTCACAAGCCATCAAGAGAGGAGTGAGCAGAGCAAGGCTGGAAGTGGAGAGGTTTAATTCACCTCAGCTGTTCCAGGAGATAATACCCTGAGGCTCTAGGGCTGCACAGACTTCCCAGAGCCTGAACAGTGGCAGTCCCACTCTGATCAAGGTAATGTGCAGGAGTTCAGTGTAAGTCCAATTGTTTCACAAGTCCATGCCAGCAGAAACTGGGAAATGATGATCCCACATAGCCAGTGCTTGCAAACGTGCCCCTTATTTCTCTCCACTTTGTTTCCTCTGTCCTGATCTGCTCAGCAATGACCACTGATTTGCCCTGAAAGCTGCTGGATTGCATCATCTCTCTGGTAAAAGAACAAAACTTCAGGCTACATGCGTCACTCAGCGGTATGCGGCCACATGAGTCATTCCGTAGGACGTGGAGATTCCATCATGAACAAGGTGACAGTAAATGGACACCAGACTGGGGCAGCACCATAGCCCACCTCCATCTTTAGGAATAATAGCATTCAAGCTGTTTTCTAGTCCTGCACCCTATGCAGAGAAGCATTTAATCACAAATTTACGTGAAATGACTTCATGCACTTAGAGACAGTCAAGGAGAGGCTCAAGTGCTTTGCTGAACGAGAGCCACAGCAAGAGTTCAGTACACCTGATACCCCTTGACAAACATTTCTACCTTCATAATTCCTGCCTTCATAATTGCATTCACTGCAAGACTGCATATCAAGTCTGGTCCTTCTAGACAGAAAACTCGGGAAGAGGAAATCAGATGGTGCCAAGCTTGAAATCATGGTTTAGGGCTCTCTGCCTCACGTGTTTGGCAGACTCTGCCAAGCATCCTACTTCCCCTTTGTAGCAGTTGGGTCAATAATCTCACAGGCAGACAAAAGCACATGGATTGAAGTCTGACGCGCGCGAGTGAGAGGAAAAGAAACCTGTATATGAAGTCATATGATTACATAGCTAGAAATATATATTTGACATATTTTCTTAACTATGGTATGTGGTCTGGTCTTACTTAATATGCCATATTCTGGTGATGTCACACACTGTGCCCTTACCAGAGAATAGCATTGGGTTAAATGATGTGGCATTTAGTGCCTATGTTGAAACTAAACCAGTCTGCATCTCTTTTTTTCTTGCTCCTTGGCTGCTAGGCTCCCACTACTTCCCCCTCTCTGCAGCAGCCCAAGAATAGCCCATTTCCTAGGACTTTGTGTTCAGTGGGAATCTCCATTTGTAATAAGAAGCCTTCACTAAAGATTTCTGGAATTTTCACCAGCCCCCATCCCCCTTCTGAATCTCTTTGAACCTGGGTGAACTTAGTGCAGCTGAGGCAAAACTCAATCCTTTCATTGTATTCTGGGCAGAACTTCCTGCTAAAATAAGTATTTGTAAGAGAGGATGAAGAAGTTAAAATCAAATTTGAGCAGGAGAAATACTTGTTTTATTTAAAAAATCCTGAAGACTACACAAGGGACTATACAAGGTCTGACTGAGAGCTAGAGAAGGAAACTTGACTATCATAGGAAATGTACAGTGTTCTTGGGACCACAGGCAATTGAGATAAGTTATACTGCAGGACCTGGAGATGCAGGAAAGTATGAGAGTTGCCTGCCCACAAATAGCCCCCACAGACTCCTCCAATTCTGTCCCCTTCACCCAGCTCCATGCAAAGGTCTGACCCATTGCAGCCCCCCAGGGGCTCCATCCCTGCCCATGGCAGCAGGGTTCCAGCCTGAGAGCAGCCCTGGCTGGCCATAGTAGGGACCTAGGTCAGAAAAGGAGGTCTTGATCACCAAATCAAAACGCATATTTCCACAGGGTATTCCAGCATATTAGTCCTTACATTAGCTGAAATGTATAACAAACTCACTGTAGAATGTCAGCGTAAGACCATGTGACTGTCAGGATACTGCAACAACGTCACACAAAATTCCATTCTTAGAAGGCTGTTTCTAAAGCCAAAGCCATGCCTAAGCATGCGTGCACTTATAACCAAAGATTATCTACCCAAAGATCAGCTCAGCATATGTTCATCCAGAACTTTCCTCAGCTCCCTTCTATCCCTTAAATAAATGTTCATTTTTGTCTTACCGTTCTGGACAACACTGATCAGGGTGACGATGACAAGCAGGACAATGCTCCCCAGGGTCTCCTGGTCCATTTTGTGAGTGGGCTGTCTGGGTGGACGGTGCAGCCTTGGTGGCAGCTCAGTGCTACAAGCACAGAATAAGGAAGTGAAGGTCTTATCTTGAATCATGAAACACTTCCTATGGCATCACAGGAGAGTGGCAGCACCCTCTGCTCTTGTGCCTGTCAGACCAATAACCACAGGCTCGCTCACTCACCACGTACAGATGAAGCCCAGGGGAAAAACAGATTACATGTCTGTGATCTGAGAGGATATGTAATGGGGAAGATACCTATTGCCCTTCCAGCACACAAGCAAAACCGGGATATCTAAAGCATGTCTGAGCATTTGGCCAGCTGTGTGGAACAGCAGAAGGCTGGAAGAAACCAGTCAGGCTACTATGGCACTGTCAGCAAGTGCCCGACCACTCCACAAGTAGCTGGGAGAAGAAATAATGTCGACAAGTCTCAGCAACGGTGTTGCTCTCATGCAGATACTCTTCCTGGTCACATCTCCATCAGTCTCACCAGTGAGGAGACCCCAGGCCAGCACGTCACAGCCAGAGCTCCTGAACCCCCTGGGCAGCGCACCAGTGCTGTGAGCATTGCTGGTGAGCACAGAAATACGTCTTTTGTTACCAGGCATGGATCCTGCACCCTTTCCCCTACAAATAACTCCTTGGAAGACAGTGACAGCTACAAGCATTCAGCATTTTACAGGCTCAGACTTCACAGTTGTGCCCCAGTTTTAGTGCTTGAAGCCCAATATAGCTGAGCACAATTGCTGCAGCATGTTCACAGCTCGGATCCAACCCCTTGATGAAGCTGGCACAGAAGCACCGGCTGCAGTGTTGGACAGAGTGGTGGGTTGACCCCCAGTGAACATCAGGCTGAACATCAGGTGCCCACCCAAGCCACTCTATCTCTCCCCTCCTCAACTGGACAGGAAAGAGAAAATACAACAAAAAGCTAAGGGGTTGAGATCACTCACTAGATACTGTCACAGGCAAATCAGACCTCTCTCTGCGTGGGACACAGCCAGGTAGGAGTTCCCAGCAGGAGCCAACCTGAAAAACCCATCTTTTTCAATAGGGACACATTTACTTACAATGGTGTTCTTATCCAGTCTCTCTATCATGCAAATTTTTACAATCCATTGTCTTACATACGGAAAACTCTCATATACTTTGGGTATAAACAAATACACAGAAATGAACTGGCTGAGAGGTGGGTGATTAACACTGTGAGCTGTGACATAGTTATCAGAATAGGAAAAGGCTGTATTCCTGGGATGCCTTCCCTGCAGTCCATACAGATACGACTGTGTGAGAAGCAAGGCCACAAAGAATATCAAGGTTAAGATTTGGCCTGTGATTTTTTCTTCGGATTTTTAACTTTTGCCAGATTTGCTTTGTAAAAAACCTCAAATTCAAGAACAAAAAGAGATGCACAACAACTCTTTGAGAATACTTTTATTCAGGTAAAGTTCTCTTTTTCCCCAGAATATGATCTTTTCCTACTTGAACATCAATGTTTATGTTTTGTGGTCTATTGAACACAGAATTGTAGCTGGTATTTAGGGATGGTATTTAATGCTAAGCACCTACTAATCTTCTGAGAAGAAAAAACCCATCACCGAAAAGCCATTACTGAATTAAGTCAAAAGAAGAATATTGTCTAAGCAGAGGTCAGTGTTATGACTGTAGAGAGAGGAGCTGTGCACGGGCATGGGCAAGCAGGAGGGAGCCGCTGACAGCAGAGGGCGAAGGGGACAGCGCAGGTCCTCAGGGAATATGTGGTGGGAGGATTCCCAGTCATCCTCCCGCAGCAGGCACTGAGCCTTCTCCTTCTGCTACCTGTTTTGTGTCTGTGCAAACCCACCAGGCAGCCTGCAGCTTGCTTTTGATTTACAAGTGGCAGTACAAGCACATGAGCCTGCTCCAACTTGCCAAGAAAACACACACGCTTCCCCACTATCAAAGACTTCCCAGAGGTGACTTCTGTTCAGCAGAACTCTAGTATAAAAGAGGGTAGGAATCAGGCTGCTGAGGTGTGAAGTTGCTGTAATGCAAAAAACCCCACAACACACCAGGAGTTTATGCCAGCAGGCTTTCCAGCTGGCTGACCTAACTTCCCATCCCTCTCCCTGTGCGCTGGCCAAATCATGAGAGATGAGCTGTTGATGCCTTTACTTTCTCCTTGTCCTGCCCTTTGTTTTCCAGCTCTTTGCTTTGCTGCCGCTCAGTGCCTCTCACCACACACTCATCCCCACTTTGCTCTTCTGCTCTGCCCCTTCTGATTTCCTCCTGTCCTCTGGCACTGCTTTGGCATTTTGGCACTTGACATCCTCAGTGCTTTTCTGGAAACCCAGCCTGTTCCCTCATCTTACCCAGGTTTGCTCCAAAGCCATCCCACATGTATGCGTGGAGGAAAGCGGGGTTTCACACTCCTCCCTGCAGTTAAAAAAAACATGACATCAACTCCAGGGCTTGTTAAAATGATTTCTTGGTGTGCAGGGAGAAAAAAACTTTGCCAGCAAGAACCTCTTTTGGTATGGCTGCCTCAAGAAATGAACTGCAGGGTTTTGTTTAGTTGTTGTTTTGTGTGTTTTTAAAAGTGCAGCACCACTCTGAAGGCTCTGCTTGAGGAAAAAACAAGGAAATCAAGATGGTATGTGAGACATGGAACAAGTCCCTTTACCGTGGCAAGGCAACACTGTTGTATAGCCCTCCTTTGTGGGGAGGAATATTACATTCTCATACCCCTTGGCACTGGAATAGCTGCAGGGTAGGAGATTCAAAGAATATTTTTGCAATTTGGGGAATTGCCTTGGCAAGGGAGGGTTAAAATGACTCTGCAAACAGTTTTTTTTTCATATCTACACACACTACATCCCCCTTCCTGAGACCTAAACACACACGAGATCACTGTCTGGATAAGACAAAGTTGGCACCACTGGAACACCCCATCTACCTGGGAGAAATATCACTGCAAAACATCTCCATCATATTTCAATTCTCTGTTTGAAATAAGGGATTTTCCTGAACAGACAAAAAAAAAATAAATAAAAAAAGAAAAGGAGGTGTGGGGAGAGGGATACACACCTTGTATACCAGCCTCCACCCTCTGCAGCCCCCAGCTGTGGTCAGGCCTCTTCAGGCACAGGCAATTCAGCATTTCAGCAGCTGCTGTCACACCCCAGCCCTTTTGCTTGCTGCATGGCTGTTTGACATCCACATTGTCCTGTCTGAGGAAGATAACCTTGACACAGTGAGCCATGAAGCTCAGGAAAATGTGCCGAGCCAGCGAGCTTTTCCAGTTGCGCTGCGAGGCTTCCTGCACATTAATCTCCTCCTGTGGAATCTTGAACAGCCAGTCAAAATAATCCCTTTGTAGAATTGCTTTCATGGTGAAGAGGAAAGGACTGGGAACACAGATCTATAAATATCTTTTGGGACGTTCATCTCCCCTCTCGTGCACTCTGATCAGAGCTCAGCAGAAAGGACTCCAAGGAAAGTGTGTCTCTTGATAAAATAAAGGCTGCTCGTGTGAAGCTCCCATATATGAATGCCAGGTGACACCCAGCTGTCATGCTTTGTCATAAATGCAAGGGGACACAAGCCCCTTGGACTGGCTGGTTAATATTAGCACTGTGCTTTGCAAACTTAAAGCCCCACAGCCCCATCAAATGTAGTGACTACCTTCTGTCACATCAACCTGCCTCAGCATCGCATCCTTGCTGAACCCTGACAAAACCCCAGCGGAGCACATGAACAGAGCTGGAAATAGTGAAGCGCAGCATGAAGAAAAGGGCAGTGCTGCAGTTTTTAAAATGCTGCTTTCATTCTGCACAGCCAAGAGAATGAGCCGACAGAGCACTGCCTCAAAACCCCCTCCTTCTCCACATTTCACAGGCTTCTTTCTTTCACTTACTGTCTTCATATTTCATCGGTACAAATTCAGCTCAAAACAGAGCTGGAAGACACAAGCTGTAGTCCCTCCAGGTCCCCTGGCACAGCCTCCTCCCACTCTGTGTCCCATTGTCACAGTTCAACCCCAGCTGGCAACCCAGCCCCACACAGCCACTTGCTCACTCCCTACCAGGGAGATGGAAAAGAGAATCAGAAGGATAAAACTGAGAAAAGGGTTAAGAAAATCCACACATGCAAGCAAATAAAAGCAGTAAATGCACTCACCGCTTCCCACAGGCCGGCAGGTGTTCAGCCGTTTCCAGGAAAGCCAGGCTCCATGGCACAAAATGGTTACTGCGGAAGACAACGTGACCACATCAAATGTTCTCTCCTTTCTTCTTCTTCCCCCAGCTTTATATGCTGAGCATGATGCCATAAGGTATGGGGTAACCCTTGGATCTTCTGGAGTCAGTTGTCCCCACTCTGTCCCCTCTCAACTCTTGTGCACCCCTAGTCCAGTCACTGATGGAGTGATGTGAGAAGCAGAAAAGGCCTAGACTTTGTATAAGTCCCGCTCAGCAGTGACTAAAAGCAGTGACTTTGTGATCAGCAGTGTTTCCAGCACCAATTGAAAAGAGAGCCACATGACAGCTACCAAGAAAATTAACTCTACCTCCAGTATTTCAGACATGGCCTCACCAGAGCTGAGCAGAGGAGCAGTATCACTTCTCTTGACTTGCTGGCAATGCTTTGTCTAATGTGACCCAGGGTACCATTCACCTTCTTGGCCCAAAGAAAAGAGAAAGGAAACCAGCAGGTTGAACACAAGGGCCCACTGCTGGCTTGTGTTCAACCTGCTGTCCACCAGGACACCCAAATTCCTTTCTGACAGGTTGAATTCTAGATGGGTGCCCCCAGCACGTCCTGGTGCATGATGTTTTTCTGTCTACAGCTGCAGGACTCGGCACTTCTCTTTGTTGAACTTCAGCCCATTTCTCCAATCTGTCAAGGTCCCTTTGGATAGCAGCATCCCCCTCTACTCTGTCTGCCACTCCTGCAAGTCTGGTGCTGTCTGCAAACTTGCTGAGGGTAAACTCTGGCTCATCATCCAGATCATTAATCGAATGCTGTGCAATATTGCTGTGCCATACTCATCCCTGGGGTACACTGTTAGTTACAGGCATCCAGCTACATCACACCACTGATCACCACACCCTGGACACAACAGTTTGGCCACTTTTCAATCCACCTCACTGTCTGCTTATCCAACCCACACATCAACAGCTTCTCTGCAAGGATCTCATGACAGAAAGTGTCAAAGGCCTCAATGAAGTCCAGGCAGACAATATCTGCTGTCCTCCTCTCTTCTACCAGGCCAATCACTTCACCATGGGAGTCTAGCAAATTGTCAAACACGACTTCCCCTTGTCTGAGCCATACTGACCAACTGCTGGTGATTTCACTGTCTTTTATGTGCCTCAAGATGGTTTCCAGGATTAGCTCATGCATCACCTTCTCAGGGACTGAGGTGAAGCTGACCAGCCTGTAGTTCCCCCAGTCATCCTTCTTGCCCTTCTGGAAGATGGGGGTGATGGTTGCTTTATTCCATCCTTGGGCACTTCCCCTCATTGCCATGACTGATCAAAGCTGATGGAGATGGCAGTGGATCTGCCACCTCTCCCAGCACCTGTGGGCATATCCCACCACGGCCAATGGATTTATGTACATGCAGGTTGCTTAAGTATTCCCATACTTGGCCCTCATCCATCTAGGGTATATCTTCCTTGCTGATTTGTTTTTTGTAGCTCGTGTTTGCTGCCATTATCACCTTATTACCTTTTAGGTGGCTACAATTTGTCTAAGAATTCATTATATAGACTGTTTAGAGCTGAGGTGAGGCTACCCAGGCAGCAGATTCACAGATCTTCCTCTCTACTCCACTTTGAGAAGTCTCTTTCTCCCTGTCTCATATCTGTCAGTGTTCCTGCTTTCCATTAGCTCTTGCAAATAATTATCAAACGTCTTTGAATCAAAAGTCACTGTGGGGTGAATTTTGGCTTCTGTTCTTCAAGTCTCTGGTCACAACCACTCGTTTTGGTACTGTAATTATCAGAAGGAAAGATGTTGGATCCCTTGACCACCTTAATAACAGGACAATGTTAATTTTTGCCTTCCTCATCCTTGGCACATACTATCAGCTTCCTCTTGCCAGCTGAGCTGTCTCGGAGAGCAGCTTTCAGATTCCCATTTGCACCAACAGGCAAAAAAACTTCAAACACTGCATTTTTCTGCTTGTCCACTCCCAATCCCTCAGGAAAACTAACAGAAAAGGCCACAGAGAAAACAAAACAACAGAGAAAACAAAAAAGGAAAGCAAAGGAAGGACCGTTTTTCAGATTAAAAAAGCAATCGAGCCCCAAAGGGTGATTAAAAACCCCGAACCACGCAGCCCCCAAAAGGAGCAGGGAGCAGCAAGAACACACGAGGACACAAAGCCCGCCCCAGCCGCCGCGAGAATCAGCTGCGGCTCGGCGGAACTCCCTTACAGCGCGTCTCTGTGGCGCAATCGGTTAGCGCGTTCGGCTGTTAACCGAAAGGTTGGTGGTTCGAGCCCACCCAGGGACGGGGTGTGATTTTTTTCGATGCGCCGTGGTTTTTTTTTTCCTTCCCCCCTGCAAGATACGGCGGCTGTAAGCAACCCGCGCCGCCTTTATACCGGTGGGAACTGCCCGAGACCCGCTTTTGGCTCCGGGACCTCGCTCCTCCTGCCCCGCCGGGAGGAGGGGTTAAATTGTGTGTGAAATGACTGCGACAGCTACCCAGGGGGTTACAGGGCAGCTAAGTCCCAGAGCTGATTGCGTTAGAAAAGATGAAGTGGCAATGCATCCTGAAAACAGCCTAAGGCAGTGTATTACACCAGGATACAAGCAGAGAGATACAAAGTGATCTACAAAGAAACCTGAAGTGTATTTATAAATATGTTTTGTATAATATATATATTTATACAAAAAGTAGACATTTATATAAAATATAATTTGTATAAAACCGAAAGTATATTTATAAAGTATATTTGGCTGCGTGCCAGCTAGGACACAACGGGCCGAGCAAATAGCACCTTCCCATATACTGTTATTAGGACGCTGGCTGGAAAGTTCAGGGAAAGTATGCCGCTGTCCCCCCGCAGCGTGCATTCACAGGAGGGGTTTCGGGTGCCCTGTCCGATTGGTCAAGGGGGATAGCAGCAATGAGGCCTTGCAGCGGGAGTTTCCGTAGTGTAGTGGTTATCACGTTCGCCTAACACGCGAAAGGTCCCCGGTTCGAAACCGGGCGGAAACAGCACTTTTTTTCCCTTCCCGTGACACCGCGGACGCGCTTCTGGTTCCTTCTTCGGAACGCGCCGGCGGCCGCGTGGGGCACATCCCCCGCCCTGGAGTGGGAGAGGCCCAGCGCTCTCCTCCACTGCAGCGGGGCCGGGAGGAGGGAGCAGGGGCAGGGCTGGCGGCTGTGCTGAAGCTCTGCTTCATTCGCATCCGCGAACCCCTCGGCAAACGCATTTTTTCCCGGGAAAGATCGCCCAGAGGAGGGGAGAGGAGCCTCAGCTGAAACGGTCTGAACACCAGCAGAAAACCTGGGACAAAAACTACAACCACTTGCCGCGGGTATTGCAGAAGCCCCTTTGGATATTAACTTCCGTAGAAAGAGTAATATAGACCCAGCTTGGAGAGAAGCCTCTCCTGAGGGTTTCTTCGGCCTCCTCCTCGAAAACATACGCTGGAGACACCCAGCCCCTACTTCCTTACACTCCTTTCCCAGCATTTCCTCTCCTTTGTGAGCCCTGTGGCTCCACGGTGTTCTCGTGAGCTGTGCAGCTTCAGCATCTTCCTCGCAAACAACCACACCACCTTTGTGCACAGCAGTGTAAAACTAAAAATGCCTCAAACTCCATCAGCCTTGTTATCCCACTGACCTTCTCTCCTGCTCTGTCTGCATGCTGTCTTAGATCCATACTTAGACTGGAAGTTCTTCCACTCTGAGACTGAATCCTGGTGGACTTCAAAGCACAGCACATGCTTTCGAGCATGAGCTGCTCGAAGGGCAATGTGCTTTGCTCTGGGCACGAAGGGGCTCACATCAAGAGCAGCTGCTTTAGCTTTGCTAAAGGAACACAGACAAGACACAATGGCTCTCGCTGATACATTGTCAAGAAGGGAATAATTATTTAAAGCAAAAAACAGTGATGGAAGAATAAATGGCAATAGTCAGCCATGAAAAACATCAAGATCAAAATCAGATTTGTAATCAGCATCACAGTAGATTTCTTGAACAGTGCTCTAGCAGCTATACAGCCAGAAATCTATCCAGGCAGCTCCTTTGCAGTTGTGTTGGTTTATTGTAGGCAGGATGTGAGAATGCAGCCCTGTTTTTCACCCTTTACTGTGCTGTAAGAAGTGTTTGAATGTATCATCAAGTAGTAAGATCTGAATCACATCAATGTCTCTGCAGAGCCGATTCCAAACTCTCGAGTGTCACGATTTTATGCCTTTCCCAAATCAGAAGACACGGACTAACAAGACTCTGCAGAGGGATCTGGACAGGCCGGATTGAAGGGCTGAGTTCAGTTTTGTGAGGTTCAACAAGGCCAAGTGCTGGGTCCTGCTTTTGGGTCACAACAACCCCAGGCAGTGCTACAGACTGAGGGCAGTGGCTGGGAAGCTGCCCAGTGGAAAAGGACCTGGGAGTAGTGGTCAGTGACAGCTGAACATGAGCCAGCTGTGCCCAGGTGGCCAAGAAGGCCAATGGCATCTTTGCCTGGATCAGCAATAGTGTGGCCAGTAGGACCGAGGCAAGGATTGTCCCCTTGTACTTGGCACTGGTGAGGCTATACCTCAAAATCTGTGTTCAGTTCTGGGCCCCTCACTATAAAGAGATTGAGGGGCTGGAGCATGTCCAGAGAAGGGCAAAGGAGCTGGGGAAGGGTCTGGAGTGCAAGACTGATGAAGAGCAGCTGAGGGTGTTTAGCCTGGAGAAAAGGAGGCTCAGGGGGGACCTTATTCCTCTTCACAACTACTTGAAAAGAGTGTAGCCAGGTCGGGGCAGGCCTTTTCTCCTAGATAAGAAGAGACAGGATGAGAGGAAATGGTTTCAAGTTGTGCCATGGGAGGTTAGATTGGATGTTAGGAAAAAACTCTCTGAAAGGATGGTTAGGAATTGGAAGAGACTGCCCAGGAAGTGGCGGAGTCACATCTCTGGAAGTGTTCAAAAAATGTAGATGTGGCATTTAGGGACATGGTTTAGTGGTGAAGATGGCAGTGCTCAAAGCCATTAGACTTTGGGAAATTTACTCTAGAACACTGATAAAATCTCCATAATACAGTGGCCAGCTTCTGATCACTACCTATCCTTGCTATATGCCCACCTGGTGTATTTCCAGTTGACAGAAAACTACTACAATACTTTGTATTGTCTTCCTGGCAAATTAAGAGCTGCATTTAAAAACTACTCTTAATATAGAAGACCCAGTAACGTTTCAAATTCCAACCAGTTTCTTCGGTCATGGGGTTTTCATTCAACCTCAGCCAAATTCTCACTTGCACAGGATCAGAGGCAGTAAAACATTTATGGAAACAAACAAATCTGCAGTGCATCATGTTTAGTTTTCTGTTTCAGAAAAAAAGGCAGCCAGGAACATGCAGCACCAACAGATTTATTTTCATACCTACTCTAATCTCAAGTGCTAATTGTTTGCTCTTGGAGCTTCTATATATACCTGCACCCACAGTGAATCCCACGCAGCTGCAGACCAAACTCTCCCAACTTCAGTTTGTGGAGGGGGTGCCAGTGGTGACCAGAGGTCCTTGCTTCTGTCTAGGTATATCTGCACAGCAGGTCTGCCCCCACACCCCCCCCCCCTATGTCGTGAACCTCATTATAAACCTCTCCAGCAGGACCTCCTCATCCTCTAGCAGGGTCTCTTCCTCCTGTTGCCCTGTGCATTCTGCACCACCGACCGTGGGCTCACTGCTTTACTCACCCCTGGGTCTGTGCTGTGTCCTAAACCAGTGGAGAAGGAGCGCCCATGTCACAGCTGCAGGTCATTGCAACCCATTCATAGATAAATCAAACTCTTATTTTGGTCCGCTTTTTTTTGTTTGTTTTTTGTTTTATTTAGGGAATTCACAAATGGGCAAACATTTCATAAGCAGTACACCAGCCCTTAACATTCAGAATCCATTCATTTGTTTTCTATTGTAATATTACCACAGTAATTAAAACAAAGGAGAAGCTCAAGTTCTTCACAATAACTTAAATTTCAAAAATGAAAACATTCACTGCCGGAAGTACCAGTTTGATAACAATGTACCCAACTGCAGCAGAAATAAGTTTGACACTGTGAGTTCAGGGCCACTGACAGTTTTTCAAACACTTTTTAAACCTAGTTCAAACAATCCAAAAACCATTAGAATCTGTAGCCATGCCTTGTAATAGCATTATGTTCAAGTACATCTACTGGAAAAGTAAGACTGAGCATTTAGTGTTTTGAACTTGGGATCTAAAACAATGAAAAAATGCAAAACACCTCTAAAAATGTCTGATATAAAGACCTGCTGATAAAATCCTTCTCATTTCCAAGAACAAGAAAAACATACAGCTAATACAACTTTGCATAGAATACCCTCAGCTTTGTGTCTGTGCATTTAAAAAAGATTCCAATCCAGCAAAATGAAAGCTATACCAATCCAGAAACACCAAGGTGTGAATCCCTCTGCTTACTCACTGCTGTCTTGCCACATTTTTCCATTACTTTCTTCCTACTGACCTTGCCTCTCCTTGGCATCTCACATATGGTTGGGGGTGCACAGCCTGAGTCATGAAAAACTCCAAGTAACAACAGTAATAGGCATTAATTTACAGTTAAATTATTTCTAAGAACCCTTTCTTTTATTAAATGTTTTTGCAGCTATGAAAAACCAACGCATACATCAGATATTCTTTCTTAGTGATGCAAACGCTGGACCGAATCTCACTAATTCTAGTTAAAAAAATAACCTGGCTCAGAAGATATTCTACCATGTTATATTTGCAGTTGCCCAGGATGAACACTCAGTAGGTGCTATAACTTCAAATAGGAAAATTGCTACCATGTATCCATCTTTTCTTGGATCCAAGGGGTGTGTATACAGCAGCATGAGCTTGTAGAACACTAATTCTGTATGGAGTTGAATGCCAGTCTAGCAGAATGCCAGCCTCAGGCTTATGTTACAAATGATCTTCATATCAGAGGATGCAAAATTCCCAGATTACAGAAGGTAATTTTTAATTTTTTTTTTTAAATGTTGGACAAAATAACTTCAGAAGTTGAGATTACAGAAGGTAATTTTTATATTTTTTTTTAAATGTCGGACAAAATAACTTCAGGAGTTGAGTGGACCTGTAAAATTACTACTACATGATTAGTTTTTGTTACATCATCAAGAATACAGAACTTAATTATTTTTCAAACTCACTAGAGTATGGAAGTTTTTCATATTAAAAGCAGCAAAATTTAAGACTCATAGGAGCTTTTATATAAAAATCATCATCATATCTGGCAGCTAAAATAACTGCCTTTCAGAAAAATAAAATTCATTAAACCCTGATCTGCTTGTTACATTAAGAAAAAACCACCTCATATGTAAATTGTTCAAGTACAGCCAGTGTGCAATTAAACTAGTTATAAAATATAATTTAGTAGTGCTTTGTTTCAAAATATATATAATACTGAAAAAAACCCCCAAGAAACTCAATATTTACCAAGTTTCAAACAGAGTTTCATCAAAATGAGGTAAATCTATGTCAGCTGCCATTGAGCTTGGTGCTGAAATGGAGAACAGGTCTTCGAGGATATCATTTCTCGTAGGACTTTCAAAAGAAAGTTTTTTCACACACTGTTTGTTCATTGCATCAAGCTCTGAATTAGTGTCCTTTACAGGACTGTAGTAATTGTGCTCCTCACTTGTCACTGCTGCCTGTGGCACACTGGTGTTCCCATTGGGCACGGTCGTAGCCACGCTGCTGTGCACCATTTCCATGTACGTACACTCATCTTCGCTCTTTGGAGCCTCCAAGGAAGCGCCAGTCGAAGCAGGGGACAGTATTTCCGCCAGTATTTCATCAGCATTATCACAGCCAGTGCACCCTGGCACAGAGTTTGCATTAAATTCAGATTCATTACCTGTGATATCAATCTGATACTGCAGCTCCCTTAAAAAGCTCTGCAATAATTCACTGTCATTTTGAGATTCAGTCTGCAATGGGGTGTTTAGGTCTCCACTCACAGTTTTTTCCTGTTTCATCTGTTCCACTAATCTATCCAATGAAGCCAACTTTTTCTTTTTAGCATTAAGTTTTTTTAACAATTTTAGGCGAAGTTTTTTTGTTTTGTCACTATCTGACTCTTCTGCCTTACCAGAGTTATAGCCAGGTGAAGGGAATTGAGTCACTCTACCTGAGGTACCCAATGTACTTTCTGATTTAGTCCAAGTTGGACCTACAATAGTGGTATGATTTGCTGTTGGAAGACAAGTGCTTTGAGGAAATCCTTTGAAATTTGATAGAGGATGAGTATTATTACTCTGAGGGGCCAGTAACTTTGGGGTCTCAGTTGTTGTCTTTGTACCTCTGCTTTGAAATCCACCAAAGTTACTTGCGCCCTTAATTGGCAACCGAACTTCGCTTATTTTTTGCACGGAGGGAGTTTTGCAACTTCTCTCATTCTTGAGAGCTGAGGCACTAGAAGGCATAAAAGAAGTATTCTTGCCTAATAATTTCGTTACCCAGCTTCCTACAAATCCTCCTTTTTGGTCTTTGTGTGAGGGCTGAACTGAATTACTGGCACTAGAAGAACTGCCAGCTTTAGAATTAACTACAGTCTTGCTTGCATCTTTCAAGTCAGGTGATTTTTGTATAGTATTTTCTACTGCTAAAAACTTCTGGTTTGGCAGTAGTTCTGATTTTAATCCATGTTCTCTGTTAGCTAAATGAGTTCCACCATTTAATTGAGAAGGCGATGAGTCAGATGAATCAGGGTCATGTTTCTTGGGCACTGGAAGAGTAATATTTACTGGGTTCAACTCTTCTAGAGGTAAGCAAATACTGGAATTTTCATGTAACATAGATCTATTGTTCATAGCTAGACTAGTTCCAGCAAACTCTCCTGTATATGGAGTGCTAAGTGAAAAAGCTGGTTCCTGTTGTTGTAGTGTGCCCCATCCATCAAGAAGGTTATTTCCCACCATCAGTCCATTAGGCAGTGATTTATCTTCCAAGTCAACTAGAACTTCATCAAGTGTTACAAGATCACCGTCTGCCAGATTTTCTAAACCATGATGAACAATACTTTGGTCCTCAGCTACATGCTGCTGTTTCTTCTCTGGAGTCCTCACAAAATCCTCTTTGTGGTGTTCTGCAGGTGTTTTGCTGACAGTGCTATCAAAACCACAATGCACTACTGTGGAATTTGAATGTACATTAGTAAGAGAAAAATCTTCACTATTTTTACTTCGGAACTGTGAATTCAGTTCTTCTGGCACACAGGATGCTTTCTTTTCCCAGATAACAATATGAATCTCTGAAGGAGGAACTTCAAATCTTTTATGTCTCTTGCAATACGGACCCTTTAAATCATCACATTCAAGCCAAATTCCTGAAAAATAGCAACCAGTTCAGAGACTCAGAGACATTCAAAATTGAAGTCACTATCCTCACACTTGTCAGGTATTTTTATTAACCCATTCCCCTGACAAGCAGAAAATAGAGTTGTTTTTTCTCCAGAGAAAACTGTGAGACTTCCACAGTAAAAAGAACAAATATAAGAAGAACTTGCAGCAATATTATTACAGGTCAGAGTAGGTCAACCATAAAACAAAGCTAGCTAAGGGTGTTTTTTGGCTGAAATATCTTGTCTGAAAATACCCTCACCAGTCTGAGGTAAGAACCACCTCTCAAATTAAGTTTCTCTGCAGACCTTTTCATTGCCTGGGTAGGAGGCACTGCTCATTTTAATACTCTTGTCTCATCACCTCCAAACTGTTCATAGATTATGAAAGAATATTTTACAGCTTCAAGAATTTTAAAACAGAAATATACGACATATAGGAGGTTTTTAACTAGGCATTTTCCAGCTGTTTTCTCTTCCCATTTCTTTTTTATCTCTGGCATTATGATTTACACAATTTTCACGTTGTAACAATACTTCATAAGACTGCACCCCATGCTCTCTACAGGGGCATGATTATCAAAATACCACCTTTTCACTTTCACTGATTATGGATCTTCCACCAGTGGTACAACCATCTCACCCTTAGTAATGTTTCGAGCATGGATTTGTGCCTCCCACCCCTGAGGTGCCATAAAGTTCAGATATAAAAAATAACTTCATTAATTGCTCATAGTACCATAGGTTAGCTTGCTTCTAGCCAAGAATGGATGAATCACTGGTTTAAAAATAAACAGTACTATTTATTCCACAGCCATGGTCAGACTGCATTTTTTAACTTTTACAAAGTTATGAAGGGAAAAAAAACTCTATAGCCAAATCACTTTTTCCAGTAAATGCACTGTAAGACAGCACAGTGCAGTTAAACCAACTGAAAATCTTCACTCTGAGAAATGAGTCCCCCCACTTATTCGCAACATTTTAATATGAAGGCTAGAATGCAGACAAAAGAAATCTTTGTTATTATAGATCAACGGTTGAGACTACTGCAGTAACCCATAAAACATTTCATGTAGACTCATGAAATATTATGGTAGATAAGAACCATAAACTCTATCTTATCTCTCTCTTTTATGAGGAAAGACTGAGGCAGCTGGGCCTGTTCAGCCTTGAGAAAAGACAACTGAGAGGGGACCTCATCAGTGTCTGTAAGCATCCAGAGGGAGGTGTCAGAGGACAGCTCCAGGCTCTGCTCGGCAGTGCTGAGCAATAGGGCAGAAGACAATGGGCAGAAACTGATGCGCAGGAAGTTCCACCTGAACGTGAGGAAGAACTTCTTTACTGTGCAGTGACTGCACACTGGAACAGAATGCCCAGAGAGGTTGTGGAGTGTCCCTCACAGAAAATATCCAAGAACCATCTGGATGCCATCCTGTGCCTTGTGCTCTGGGATGACCCTGCTTGAGCAGGGAAGTTGGATGACCCCGTGCCATCCCTTCCAGCCTGACCCATTCTGTGATTCTTACCGTCAGGATTCAAGGACCAGCTTATGAAGTGCTTCTTATCTGTTTGGTACTGAACAACCGATGTTACTTGGTAGGTGTCTTCCTCAAATTGAAACGAGTATTTCTCCAGGTTGTTATGTGGCAAGCCTTCCACAAAATGTAACGTTAATATTGAGGGTAGTCTGACAAAGAAACAATAAAGAACCAGTTCATTACAATAAAACAGTGGCAAAAGTTCCTAGTGAAAAAGTAATACATCTCTAAGAATATGTGGTTCTGCCCTTACTATTCTACTTTCTCACAGACTCTTCAGATTGCACAGGAAGCGCAAAGGGAAAAGAATATCCCAACTGGATATTCCATTTAATTATAGATTAGGGGAAAAAAAACCAAACACCAAATAAGGGATTTGGGGAGTGGGGAAAAGCTGAAGAAAAACAACCCTGTGCCATAAACACAGTAGCAAGGGACATTGTTTCCAAGTCAAATAAGTAAACAAATGATCAAACAACTTATATCCACAGCAGGGGCTGTGAAAAGGCTGACACTGGATATCATTGTCTGTATTTACTACTTGATAGTTAAGTATTTATGACCTAGCTCAAACACGTGTGCTGATCAGCATGTTAAACACTGCTCTGTGTCATGTTTAGTAAACACTATTTGCTATTTCAGCTTTTAAGAATGATCTAAAATCTTTAAAAGTGAGTACTGATCAGAGTTTAAGGTTGAGAATCTCTGAAAACCCACAGTAATAGTTTGGTTTCAAAAGTCATAGGTTCAATAAATGAAGTCTCAGAACTTTATGTAGGTTACTTTTAAGTTCACATATTCAAACTTACTTTTCCAAGATCATCTGTCGCCTTTGAGATGTATTACCACAGTTATTGCATGGTCCAATATGAACAGCGTTAAGTGGATGCCAATCAGGAATTACATTTGTAAATGTTGTTAGTGTTTTCTTCAATCTGGACACACAAACACATTAAAAGAGTAAGCTGAGTTGGTGATTAGAAAACAATAAATATACACACTTTACCAGGAAACAAGTTATAAAAATATTATGGCAAACCCAAATACTATTCACGTTCATGTCACTTGTGTGGAATTCACTGTGACTGCACCACATCCAAGTCAGCCCTGAATTCAGTTCTGCCAAACAGCATCAGTCACAATTTGTTTTCAGCAGCCCTGTGGCCTTCAGTTTCACATTATTTGCTTTTTCTCCCCTTTAATGTTATCTTGGTTTCCTTTCCTACATAAGACAGAACTTGTACCAGAATCTGCATAATTTTCTAGCCAATACAGAATCTCAAGAAGAAAGCAGCAACAAATTACCTGATAGTCCATGCCATACAAGGTCTTGTTTTTAAAAACCATTTAAAAACCATTCATGTTTTTAAAAACATTCTTAGCAGATTACACAGAGGTTACATTGTTGTACAAAAATACAATGTATGGGATATTACAGTGAAGTAATATAGTTTATTCATTCATTAGCCACAGAAAGGACTTCCTCTATATTCAACCAAAACTGGTTTTAAACTTATAAAAAAGCACAGAATGTAACAAAGGCTCTTGAAGACATCCTATTAACCAGGGCTACATATTAACTTTCCAGAGTAACAGAATTAATCTCATTTCACTTGGGGATCTAAAATTTTATTATATAAACCTAATACAGTGGAGGGAAAACAGATGTTTTTCAAATAAAATGAGCTGTCTTCTGAAGGCATCTCTCTTTTCCAGCTGACTCTAAAAGGAGCCTAAATTACAAGCTTGTACCTGTGGGTACACAGAACTAAATCAATTCTCAAGAAATTAATCCCCTGTAATACTATATTAAAATAGATAACCTATGTTAGAGAATCTCTAACTCTTTGTAACCCAAGTGAATATTCCAGGTATTTCTCAATAGCAGAAGTGTACTGGGCATACATTCTTTAGAACCACAACAATTTTTATACTCTCAGCAAAATATCAGAGTGAACATGTCCAGAGACTCACATGGTTACCTACTGTTTCTTTCTTAACTAGTTGATAACGTGGTTGCTTAAGACATGGAATGGCAGTAAATTATTTGCAAATGAAAAAGCAGATCATGTAAAACTTCAACAACAAGCTTAAAGCTGGAAATCTGAAGAAAACCAACTACTATATACAGACTTAAAAGGTAGGTAAAGTAGAACAGCTATATAAAAATCTCACCGATCCTGATATTTGTGGCCACAATTTACACATTCAAACTTCCATGAAAATGAATGCAAGAATAGTTTCTCAGCTTGTTGATCCACTTGTAAGAGTAGCTGAAGTGCAAACACTGGATTCTCCATATTACCTTCAAAGATGAGGCAGAAAAAAATAGTCACTAAATATCTGAAATCACCTTTCACTACCTCAAAAAGGAAGAAGATAAGCTTGTTACTATGATTTAAATTTCAGTTATTATTTCAAGGCTCTATTTGTAAGTTATTAGGTTGTTATCAGTGACAATTTCATAACTACAGCATAATTACAAAGATTATCTGCTCTCTAAAAAGTCAAACTGGGCAAAGGACAAACCAGCTGATCACACTGTAAAGTATGTGCAAGTCACCAATAGAAACAAATGTGTTTCTAAACTTTCTTGTATGCATACATGCACACATACTTTTATGTAAGAGATAAAAGGCTTTACAGCAAGGGTTTCCTGAAAGTAATTACTGAGATGCTGCACTAATTACTTACCCAATTCACACCTCAGCAGAGGCTGAAGTTCTGTAAACATTATGTTTCTGATTTCATTGAGCTGAGATTCTGCTTTTGGAAGAACATCTGAAGAAAAAAACACGTATGTCTTAATGTAGTCATAGGTAACAGACCCCACGCCTTTACATGCATATCTAGCATGCACTTCCTCTCTGCAAACCCACGACATTCATACTGACCTGTACTTGCCTAAGACTTGTTGGTAGAACAGCCAATTCTTGGTATTAATTGATTTGAAAATCAGAGACGAATTTACACAAGTTACTCACAGTTCACTGAAGTCTGCTGACTAAAAACTACTTGCTCTGACTTAAATTATGACTAAGAAGTTTGAACTTCTTAGCTTTGAAGAAGTAACAGTTTTGAAGTAACAATTTTTAAAGATAGTGTGACCACACATTACAAATCCTGAAGATTCAGAGATTAAAACTTTAAAACTTAAGCATTAAGACCAAAAGCACAAAAATTTGCTTACATGCTTTCTAGGGTTATACAATTCAAATAAAAAACCATTTAAACGTATTGTTTCAGATTAAATACCAATTTCCTAAATGAGCCTTTAAAATAGCAAAAATAATTTTAAATTTAAAAATAACTTTTTACTTTATATATCTTAGTAGCTTAATTTTGCATGTTGTTTAAACACAAGTACATACTTTAAGCACAAGCAAGAACATAACTTCTACTACACAATCATTACCATAATAGATAAATTATGGAGAAATTAAAGGAAATATTTAGAATAGCAGTTGAAACTGCTTATTACATATAAACCACATAGAAAAAAGAAAATAAGTTTCTTGCAGCTATACTGCTTTTGTTTTTAAAAGCAGCTGTATGCAAAATATACTGTAACATTACAAAGAAGAGCAGAACAAATTCTACACCTATTCTCCACAAAAATACTCTTCATCCAATTCCCTCTCCGCTGTTACCCAAATAAACTAACTTGTTTTGCTGCAATTGAAATGAAAGGGTTTAAGTGCTTTCAAAATAACACTGTATTCCAACACTTAACATTCCCATTTAAGGGTTACTGCACAGCAGAGGTCCTTTGCAAACACAGCCCAACAAAGAAAAACATCTCAGACAGGTTCTAGGATGGCAGGTTTCCCAGTAACAGCTGAACACCTAAACTCAAGCAGCCTGACTCCCTGGCAAGCACATTCATGAAGTCCTTCAGAATATTTTGGGGTTTTCTCCCCCCCTTTGTAACATGGATTAAACCACTTTTGATACACATTATTTTTCCCAGGAAAGACAGGACTTTATTCAAGTTACCGAGGGCTGTCCTGTGACTGTGGTTTATATATTCAAATACACATAGCCCAACAGAACGTCCCCTGAAATTGAGGAGAGGTACTGGCTAACAGAGAGCTTTATTCCTTCTGTAACAGATCATACCTTACAAGTTTAGACTTACAACAATGGTCCAGTTCAAGAAAAATAAACCAGTGATCCTAGTTTAGGAGTCTTAAACAGAACAGAAAATGACCAAAGGCCACACCAGTAGAATACAGTGACCCATCCTCCTCAATTACAGTCCTTCAACCTGTTAAGCTGAGCTGACCTGTTAACCCCCTGTTAAGGGTTACTGAGCACTCACTAACCCTTTCCAGACCTATGATCAAGGTTAATGTGTTAGACTACTTCTGACTGAAGCAGGTTAGGGAACACTGTCACCTACAGCAACTTATAGACCTCAGGAGAAGCATTCCTTCAGTGAGCACAGCTGGAGCTAGACAAGAACTTATGTTCCCTATTTTACTATTTTTGGTGCGACAAGGCAACTGACCATTTACACAAGGATATCCACCACAACAGAAATTGTTCTGAAGATCAAGGTTAGAACAGTATCCTAACACGTTAACCAACAGAGGGGAAGGAAACAAAGTAAGAGTGAATTACATAAATAATTCATACTATCTTTATGTTGGATATGACATAAAAAATTTAAGAGATGCTTGGTGTTTGATGCCTTTAAAGAGTGCATGTTTGCCCCAAGGAAAACAATTTCAGATGTTACCAGGATTTTGCTACATAAAACACAATATTCTGCAAACTCATGGTAATAGTTGTATTTTTTGTGATCTTGAAATAGAAAGGAGGCATATATAAGTGCGCTGTACTAAATTCCACGTATTTGTAGCAAATCAGTCTGACTATGACAGAACAGCAGCTAAATTGACTCACCTTTTACTTTACTCCTTTTACAGGTATTCAGAAGAACAGATGCTTGATTATACTTTGTTAGAAGCTTCTGGAGTAAACATTTTCCATTGTTGTATTCTTCTGTTAGAGCAGATTTCAATGTTTCTAAGTGTACCAGTGCTGACAAAATACAATCTAACCAACAGAGATTATGTTTGTGTCTCCACTGAAGACACAAATCTCTGTTTTTACTGGAATCTTTACTCTCTTTAAGTGAAATTTCAGGTGCTGTTGATAATAGCTCAGAATTTGGCAATAGTTGAGTTTTGGGACTAGAAGTCTTCGGTGGACTTTCTTGGTAGCTGTTGGTCTTGGTGGTTGTTTCAAAATCCACCTTCTGCATGCAGGACCCCTCATGGTTGCCAGAGTTTTGCAGGTCATTTTGTAATACATCATGTAGGCTTGCCTTGGGAATACACAAACTACTCTGAGAGCCTTTCACAATGGAATCTGCATTAATGGTGTGCTCAACATTGAGCACGTTGTTAGTTCTTGCTCTTTTTGGATCTGACTCAACAGCAGAAAAGTCACTGGTATCACCCAATTTCCTTTTCTTGTGAGTAGCTGGAACTTGATGTTTTTCTGAATCAGTAGAAATAATTATGCTGTTTAATGACTTATAACCAAGTGGGTAGATACACTAAAGGAAAGAAAGAAGGTTACAGTGAAATCTACAAAGCAATTTCAGGTGAACAAGAGCTAAAGAAAATACAAAACATACTTTTAAAATGCAGTTGAATCACAGAATCATAAAATGGCTTGGTTTGGGAAGGACCTTACAGACCATCCAGTTCCAAAGCCCCTGCCACAGGCAGGGACACCTTCTACAGGACCAAGTTGCTTAGACCCCCATCCGACCCAGCCACAGGGACTTCTGTAAAGTGATATTTTAACTAAATCAATACATATATTCAACACAGGTATGACAGGAAGGGTGAGTTATCCCACCACTGTCTTATAAACAACTGTGAAATAAATATATCAGTAGTGTCATTTCAACAATACTTTTCCAGTAAATTCTTCCAACTTCTGCAAACAACCTAATTTTGCTAAGGGAAGTCCTCCTGTCTTATTCTGCTAAATCCATTCCTTTAGGGTACAGATTTGACATTATTATCTCATGCCTGAGAGACTACTGGTGCCCAAACAAGCAGAGTATCTTTCAGGATAGCTCAATGCTCAGGTGGCAACCAGAATATAGACAAATCCCTATTACCAATCTCCAGAACCATATTGTAATTAGTTAAAAGCAGGAAAGAGGAAAACCAACTCTGAGACGCATATCTAGTCTAGTTTCTACTAATTTAAGGGCACCAGTCTGTTTGGGACTGCTATACCCTCCCCACATACACAGAGCAGTGAAGGGAGAGGTAGCAAAATCACAATTCAAATATTAAGCAGCACAGAAATCCAGCTAAGGTTAAAATTAAAAAGCTGGGGGGAAGAAAGAGAAACAGTATCATTACAATTATAAACGTTTTTGCATCACTCAGTATTAAAGAAGGGAAAATGGGAGACTCAGATCTGCTAGACTTATGCACTAGTTACATGATCACCTAGTAATATTCACCTTCTACTCTGACTTGCACAAAAATTTCTTTAGTACCACCTGTGATCCCTTGTTACATGAGAAGAACCCTCCTTTATTTCATTTTAATTTAGGCTTTTTAATCCTTTAGGGGAGCCACTTTAGTGCCCAAACACTGCATACACACAGGTTAGTTCTGTTTTTCCCTATTTGCAAGCAAATATCCTGCAGCATTCAGACGCAGAGGGATCCTATTTCAACAGTCTGCTCGCCACTAACAAAATCATGGGCTTAGAGAGGTGTAACTGCTGAAGGTAAAGGCCTCTGTAGGGCCAAATAAACTCTCTATTAGTGTAATACCTGAGGATTTTCACAAAGGAAAATGGACTCGTCAAAATTAAGGCGGTAAGTCCGTAAACCTTGGATCAGACCCTTCTCTTTGCAGACTGGACAATATTCATGTGCAGTTGTTTCCACAGGATTACAGTTCTAAAATAAAAACAAACCAGGAAAGATAAAGCAGCATAAGTTTATGTATTTCATACATTATCCCAAGGTAAGACATACTTATTAAGATACAAAATCATTGTTCAACTCCTATATATAATACAATACAATATAAAAAAGCAAACTACATTGGTTTCTTTTTTATTATTTTTAATATGTTTGTATGGTAGCATGATTTAAATTAATTTAATTTTTTATTTAAATATTCAAATAAGGTGTCTTTAACAACACAATTATGCAGATTTTATTCTACTTGAACTGAACCACAGGAACCTTATTGTCAGGTAACACAAGCTCAGATCTTTGAAAGACAAATCAATTCTCGTAGGAATGCAAACAGTTGTAAAAATAGTGCCAGTAAAAAAACACACAGGCACATATTTACTTAGAATAATCTTTCGCCATTGTTATAGATTTCCGTGGAAAATAATTTTGAGGGTTTTTTTTTTTTGTAAAATTAAGGCCAATTAAAAATTTCTCAAAACAGAGAAAAATATGAACTTTGCACATATGTAAAACAAGTTTCAACTGACTTTTCCCAAATACCCCACCATGTGGAGTGTCGAATTCCCTATACCAGTCCCTTCTCCAATCACTTGCAAACCATTTGTAGTCTTCTGGGTATCCATCATTCTGAGCCACTGGCTAATTTATGTCACTTGTAACAATGTCATGACCACTAAGGATTTTTCAAAGACTCCTGAAAAATAAGAAGTGAATAAAACAATTAAAGAAAAATTAGACTGAAGTTTGGGGGAAAAAAAATACCAACAAAAATGCAGCTTGCATAATTTGTGGAAATTAATTCAGAAGAGTATTTTCTAAACTGAAAATACATTTTTTTGTTCTAGTGCAGACTGTGAACTCAAAACCTTAAATTAAGAACTACAGGGACCCAATCCCGCTCCTGTTGTCTTGAATCTAACTAGAATAAATAGATATCTCTTCAAGATGCATGAGGAAATTGCTGAATTGCAAAGTCATCAGTGCAGTATCTTTCCTTCAGCCACAACTGTCCCCGTTTCATTACTTCACTGAAAAACATTCTCTCTCACACCATGATGTCCTTTCAACCCTTTTATACAGTGCAGCAATAACTCCTTACAAAAAAAAAAAAATCTCCAGGCATTCTTGAGACCAGCGTAAATACTAATAGTCTTGAGACCAGTGTAAATACTAAATAGTAATAGTTCAACCTAAACCTACTCATAATATTTGGCAAGGAGAGACCCTACGGAACTGCATGGAATGCTAAAAACCAACAGAGCATGAATTTAAAAAGCACAACAGAAAAACACAACCACTCAGATTTCAAAACAGACCCCCATGGCAACTTAAGCATGGGTGGTCAAAATGAGGTGATATCCTACTGATACTTTCAGTGTGTCCAGCAGCACTTTTCAGAATTATCAGGCTGCACCATGTAGAGACAGTATTATTCCCTGACTGATGAAGCTAATGGTTGTAATAGAAGGCAAGAAGATAAAAATATCAATCCATGTGCCTTAGAGCATGTCTAGCTTTCAAAGTAATGTTGTATGGTGCAAAAGAAACAGCCCATTCCAGGGCTCATGCAAGGTGAAAATTAATGAATTAGCTCAAGGTATACAAGCTTGTTGGAGTACAAAGGAAAGACAAGCACCCCGACTTTTCACAGAGCGGCAGCAGCAATATCACACTGCATCTCAACTCGGTTATCATGTATTTAGTCTAGCCAGGAAGTTGACTTGTTTTATACAAGTTGTACAGATAACAACCTTTATCACAGGATATATCATACTAAAATATATAACTTTATTTTTCAAGGGACTTTTAGTCAATTCCTTGGCAGGAAGAAGTCTCAGCGCTCCAGAGTAAATAGAAACCAGATCACGTGACAAAAACTCCTGAGAAACTTCTCACCACAAAAATTCAACACACACTCAAAAGGTTAGTAACATTAAAAACCTGCAGGTTCTTCCATTTTAAGCATGCCCCTTGGTTTTATAAGACATATTTATTTCTTTGCAAGACCCTGTTTACCCTAACAGCTCTCTCAAAAGGAAAGCAAGGGGTTTTTTTCCTCTGGTTGTGTTCAGTTTCTGCTACTCCTGTTCTTTATAAAGCTTAAATACTGAGATGTAAAAGATGTTCTGAGATGTACAATACCTCCCCCAGATAAAATCACCCAGGCAATAGTACCACAATATTGAAATAAAGACTTTCATTTCTCTTACAAATACAATAACATTTTTTAAAAATTAATTATTCTTTTACTTCAAGGACAAACACAAGGAGCAAATGAAATGGGCCTGCCAGTACTAGATATGCACTGTGGTACCAAGAGGCCTGCCTATACTCTTCAAAGTTTCTAACAGCACAGGAAGGTATTGGTGATTTTTAGCTCTGGGGAGAAGAGCTCTCTCTTACTGCAGCCTTTGAGTACTTAAAAAAGGCTTGTGAGGAAGAGATGGAGACCTTTTACTGGGATCTGTATTGCCACATGGAGTGGTTTTAAATTTTAAAAGGGCAGATTTTGACTGGATCTCATCATTGGCAATGTTCAAGGTCAGGTGGGACGGAGCTTAGAAGAACGTGGTCTAGTGGAAGGTGTCCCTGACCACAGCAGGGAGGTTGGAACTAAATGATCTTTAAAGGTCCCTTCCAGCCCAAACCATCACATCAAACAATTCTATGGAAAAAGGGACCTGGGCCTTTTTGATAATAACTGTACCTTGTGAAACAGTACCTTATGAACTAAATCAGTTACAAACTGCACAAGGCAAGCAAAAACAGTGATTACACTACAGTGAAGAGAGTATCTCCTTGTTCAAAGGCTAAAAGGACATTTAAAAAATAACACCTTTGTAAATCACCTTACAAGTCGTTTCCTTCATCAAGGGGATATTGAAAAGATTAAAAGAAACAAATGTGAAGAAAAAAATGTTGTTAGTTACCGTTCCATTCTTTACACAGTAAGAAATCAAAGTATTGAGGTTTTTCTTTATCTGAGGTCATAACTACAAATATCCAAATCTCAGCCCATACCTCAAAAATTGACAGTTTTGGCTGCAAAATGTATTTTGTTACATGCTACAGTAACATCGCTCCTGTGAGAAAGCAACTCCCTCTCCAGCACAGCCTCTAAGTACTGGGCAGAACTGCAGGCCTCCATGGTGTGGGAGCAAACATGAATTCCTTTTCTGAAAATAGCCTAACATAGACTAAGCAAATAAAGCTAAAGCCGAGGACACTGCAAAACGAACCAGCATGCAACATCATTATTCCACTGTTCTAAGAGTTTCTTCTACAGGCAGACTTCTCTGAGACCTCCACACATTAAATGCTTTTATGGATGTACGACCCGTATGGGGATGGGGACGACGTTTTGCTGGCACATCATTCAGTCCTTCTGAAACAATAATGCGTATGTAGGAAAAACACAGCCTAAACGGGCGCAGTTTATTATAGCTGCAGCTAAGAGGCAAGATTTCAGGAAGGCACGCGACCTGTGTCCCAGGGCAGTGGAAATGAGAGGCACGGGGGGTGGATGCCACCTAACCAGCCGTCAGGGCAGGCCCAGCGCGGGGCTGCTGCCCTCCCTCCCACACGAAACGTGCTCGGCTTTCTCAGATAAACCTAGGGGTAAACTGCCTCCTGAGCCCTTATTCCACATCCAGTGCGGTCCCCACGCCATGGAAAGATAGCAGAAGAAAAAAGGCGTTCACAGTGTTAATCGCCCCACACCGGAACACCGTGCCAGGGGCGGATGCGTGCGGACACACACGCGGTACCTGCCCGGGCGCATCTCTGACGAGCGGGGCACGCAAGGCCCGCACCCTTCTTTCCTTCCCCGCGCTGCTACTGACATGAAATACTCAGTCGGCATTTCGGGACCCGCCAGACCCCCCCGCTCTCCGCCGCGGCCGCGGCGAAGGGACCGGGACAGCCCGGGCCCGCTGCCCTCGGCGGCCCCGCTCTCACCTGCGGCCGCCGCCGCCGCTCCCGGCCCCCGCCGCTGCCCCGGACCCCGCCGCGCGTCGCCGCCGCCGCCGCCCCCCGCCCGGCTGCTGCCGCTGCGCAGCTTCCGGCGCGCTCCCGCCTCCATGCGGGCCCGCCCCGCTCGCTCCCGGCGGCCAGCGGGGGCGGAGCCACCGCCGGGCGGGCCCTGGGCTGCGCCGAGCGGGGCTGGCAGCGCCCGAGGTATTTCTCGCTCCCTCCCTTTCTCCTCCGCGCCCTTCCGCGCCGCTCCGTCACTCAGGCGGCTCAGTGGGAGGGACGGCGGCGGGGGCCGGTCCTGCGGCGCCTCCCCGGGCCGCCCGGGCAGGGAGGGGCCCGCACCTGCTCCCGCCGCGGCTGGGGGCCGGGAGGCGGTGGCCGGGCAGCGCTCTGCCCGGGGGCGGGAGAGCCCGGGCCAGGGAGTTGATGATTAACCTGCGGGCTATTGAATACCTGCCTGAAGTCGCGCCCAGGGTGGGGTTTAACCTTGTCCGAGGCTCGGTGCCTCCCGTGTGACTCTCTGCCCGAGCCCCTGGGGCGGCCAGTTCTGCTGCTGCCGCCGAAGCGCTGCGGAGATGCGCAGCTCCCTGTTGAAAATCTCTGCTCTAAACCTCAGCCTAGAGCTCGCCTCGCAGTCGTTTTTGGAGGTTTCAGGCTCAAGAGGTCGAGGTGATGCGGGGGTCTCGGCGGGCATCTCTGCACCAGCAGACTCGGGCTGCAGTCGCTCGAGTGTTTGTGGCTGGCGCTCGAATCCATGCTGGCCCCTTTTCCTCGAGCTGAGCTGCAAGGAGCTCAGCAGCTGCGGCATTTAGGTCAGTGCTCCGCTTCTCTTGCGTCAGGAAAGCTGTCAGTGCGGCCCCAGCCTCCTGCTCCCCGGGGCTGCGGGAGGGAGTGAGTGAGTCAGATTGTTCCAGTGATGGCACAGAAAATACCTTCTCTCCTATGCCTGCCTCTGCTTTCCTGGTTGCGTTTTTAAAAAGCGCTTAGCACTGTATGATTTGCATTGTGAAAGGATGTGTTACTATAACGGGTCCGGCGTAACATCCGTAATCTAATTTTTTGCTGTAGTTATTCCTGTAATTTGTGCAGCAATGTTGTGAAGGTTGAATTAATGTTTGAGAGTATTTTGTTCTTTTGGCAGAAGTTTTATGCTCGACTGGAGAAATATTGCAATGAAATTTGCGAAGAATTATGTCACGAGTACTTATTTTTAGATTCGTGTTGAGGTTTGCTTCATTCGTGCTTTGATTGTGGAGAATGATTTTTATTTTTTTTTTCTGTGTACGTTCATCAGGAGTGTAAAGCACTTTTGGGTATGTTGAATAGAAGAAGGAACTCAGTTGCTCTACGGCCATTGAGATGGGTGTTCCTACATACACGCAGTGCCTTTGAGAAGTTTTTTATCTCTCTTCCAGTGGCTCTGTTTAACTGCTAAAACTGGTCAAATAATGCAATAATAATATCATGTAATAGTTTCCTTAGGTAGCTGTACGTATGCAGTGATATTTCTCCTGGCATTTTGGGACTCTCAGAGTATTGTGGTTTTTGCCCTAGTAATACTTCCTTATGGTTAAAATACTGTGGATGTACACAAATTAATATAAGCTCTGTTAATTAGTATGAAAGTTAATATAAGTTCTGTTTATTAATTTCAAGAACAAATTTTTAGCTTCTCATGGCAGTGTGAGTTTTACCTTTTCCCAGGGGTGACTAGAGTCTGCCGTTTTGTTTCGACCTTCCACAAACTTTTGTTTCAAGCACGTACAGCCTAAGAGATAATGTGGTAAAAGGTGTTTACCTGTGTGTGTTTGTGCTCTGGAAGTGATGCCTTAAGTTTTAGCTTTCATATTTTCCAGATTCTGTACTTCATTAATATATAACTCTGAACTTCATATAAAGTGTTAGCAAGTTCTCTTCACAGGGTAGTTAGACAAAACAATCCTTTTCCAGCCTGAGAACCAAGGACACCATTGCAGCTTCAGGCCCAAAACAACAGCGAATTGAGGAGAGCAATCTGGGAGGATGGGACCTCATAACCTGGAGCTGTAATTGTATCATTAACCCAAATATGTAAATAGATCAAAACTTACAGAAGTGTGAAAATGTGTGACCCGTTGTCCATCTTGGGCGTAGCCTCGGCCAGGCTCTTGTACTGCCCAAGGTATATCCTTCGAAGGCCTTTTTAATAAATACATACTTTATTCCTTTAACAGTGTCTAGCCTCTGTTCTAGGTAGCTCCTCAAGGCATCAGAAAGATTAAATAGATGTTCTTCCTGCCTGTTAGCATGGGCTGATTTTGAAAAAGCTATAGTACTAGATCCTAGTTCTTTGGTAAGCTAGAATTCATGACTCAATATTGTTAAGATTTTTTAAGCTACCTAATGCCTCCATTCTCTGTTTTGTCTCCTCCCTCCCACCCCCAACGTTTTAGGTATATTAACCTATATTTGGGGCAGACATTTTAGCAGGGTCTAGGAAGAAATACTTTACAATGAGGGTGGTGTAAAACTGTCAGGTTCCGGAGATGGTAGATGCCTCACCCATGAAAACATTCAAGGTCATTTTGGTCAGGGCTCTGAGCAACCTGGTCTTGTAGATATCCCTGCTCATTGCATGAGGTTGGACTAGATGAGCTTAAAAGGTCCCTTCCAACCCAAAGTATTCTGTGATTTCAGGTGTTTTTTATATACTCTTAAGTACCACAGTAGGATGTACTGGTATCCTTTGTTTTTTCCTGCCTGACATTCAAGTTGATTAAAGGAAAACTTGTGCCAAAGACAGAATCCAGAGCCTGAGTTTTTCCATATGCTTGAGGAATAGAATTTGTGTGCTGGCAAAGAAAAGAAACTGATGTTTTTCATCTCATTTTACCACAGAACTTCATTTGTCCTGAACAAAACAGTCCTATATTAATAATAACAACATGATGCCAAGTCACTGGGAATTGATTTGAGTGTTCCAGATGTGGACTGGTAATGACTTTGGGATCTAGTTAGATTGCTGTTTGCTCAAATGGAGTTTTGTCTTGCATGTTGTGTCGATTTGACTAGATTTGGTTTTGATTTAACTAGCAGTGCATGAGCACATGGCTTATTTCTTGTTCTATCAATTTTTATCTACCTTTTGAAACTTTTTTTCATAAAGTAGAAAGAATTAGGAGGGTTTAAAGATATAATTTTTGAAGTTCCTTTGGTTTGGGCAAGTGAATGAACATCCATGTCTGCTTTTATTTCCTGAATCAGGTAATCATCCTCTTGTTGCACTCTGTTCAAGCATAATTTGCCAACTTTGTGATTACACAGACACAGTGAAGACTCAGGGTCTCCCCCCAAACCCCAGGATGAACTCTTGAAGTGAGTGTTGTTTAAGGCTTGATATGTATATATATGGTGCTTTCAAAAAGTAACAAATCTGTACCAGAAACCATTATCTGGAACATGGTTAAGAATGTCGGGGAAACAATATTCAGGGCATTTATTAAGAAAATTGTACTCAGCCTGAGAGCATATGCTATTCATGTGTGTCTTCTAAAAATATTTTCACATGCAAATTACACACTCGCTGGCTGCTCAGTTCTAACCATGTTGTTGCTACATGATGGTCCCTGAGAAACTGAGAGTGGAGTGGGAGGTACCAGCTGAAAAGTTTTGCTCTGAAGGTTTTGTTTCTTGGATTTTACTTTTGCTTGACTTTCCTCCTTTTCCAAAACCTAACATAACATTTCCAAAATGGCACTTTGCAAGTTAAAATTTTAATGTAAGAATAATAAAGTAACTAATGGTATATGTACCTCTTTTTCTCTGTTTAATGCTTAAATGTATTATGTTTTTTTAAGTACAGACCACGAGAAAGCCATTGTCTCACTTAGATAATTTTTTTTTTTGTATATGAAGTCAAGGTGACTGTGATTGTAAACTTTCTTGCATTCCTCAACAATTTTTAAGTCCACAAATTAGTAACGTTACTGATGTTGAAATGTATACGTAGTATCCTTTGGCTATTGCATTGCTGTATTTTAACCAAAGGGAGGGAGATATTTTCTAAGACTGAGATTCTAAAATCAGTAGCTAAAATAAGAGGCCAGGTGTTTTTGTCAGCTGCTGTCTGTTAAAACCCTTTATTTTTCTGAAGTAAAAACCTCTTATATTTTATGACTCATTTCAAAAATACAGGAGTACTGCATTTTTTCCCTACTAGAGTGCCTGTAGCCTTGACAGAACAGGAGAAATCTATATGTTGCTCTGAGGTAAAGGTAGACTTCTTTTTTCTTCTTGGATCTTATAAGAGTGTCTCTTATTTTGTCATCCTTAACAGGATTGCATTTTTTGCTGTGTAAAAAGAGAGAAGCTGAACACTTGACACCTGATGCAGTGCTCTCAGGAATCACTGCAAAATTTTCCATTTGGGAATCGCAGCTGGCCTTCAAAAATACTTTCTTAATTTTCATACTATTCCTAAAGTTATTTCATCTCCACTTCCTACAGCCCGTAGGCTTCTGACTCCATTCTAGTAGAGAACAATAGCCAAGAGTTAACTTAGTATGTCTTGTATTTTCAGAAATATTTCTAGTGGGGAAAATATCAATGGTGAAATGTTTCTGAAATGTGTGGAAAGCTGGGTGGTATCTGATATGATCATGATGGTTATGGTACGCATTTGTGTCCTTAGGAATCTTCCTGTAGTTAGGTTATCTTTCTGTGGCATTGTGGTGTTGCATTGCTATTCTCGTGAAAGTTAGCAAAAATAGAAAATACAGCTTAATGTTGGTGGATGGATTTGGGTGGGACTCAGCATGAGGTAATATAACAACAGTGAAACAAAATTCATGCCTCTGTAGAGGCAAAGATATTGCCCAGTTTGATGTTAAGGACTTGAAAAACTGGTGTGGAAGTTTGGAGTTGCATTGGTTAAAAGACTTACAAAGTAAGGACGATTACAGCAAGCCAAGTGTTTTGAAATTAAATGAACAAGTAGTTAATACTTGCCCAGATGTGATATGCTAGTTTTTGGTTTCATACATTAATTGCTCTTTTAAGGTAGGTTGTATTTGACTCTCCTTTTTTTTTTGGCCTTTATACTGGTTTTCTCTTCCTCTGTATGAAAGTCTGGAATTTCTAAGGTGGTTTTAGGTTTAACTGATAGACTTATAGCAGAATTCCAAGATGTATTATCAGTAAGGTTTCATTCATTTTGAGGATAGTGATTTTCAGCAATCACCACTAAAGACAGTGTTGTACAGGAATTCAGGAAAACTGGGATGGTGTAAAAGGTGCAATCACTCTTTTGTGTGTGTTTATAAAAGGGAAATGAATACCAAATTATATCTATGCAAGTAAACAATAATTGATATAATGACACTTCTGAAAAGAATCTTAGTTTTTTCATTCTGTCTTCAAAGTAACTTTAAAGGTTGTTTTGTTTTCTTGAAAAAAGAAGTGATAATCAAGCATATTAGTTAAAGTTGAACCCTTGTGAATCTTGGATAAAAAAATTCTAATTATCTTGCCTGCAGAATCCAGTTCTTGTGTTAGCAGAGCAAAGAATATTAAGTAACACACTTGCTGTCCCAGAAATTGGCCAGTTCTTTTTACATTCCATCATGTTCTTCAAGATATTTTTCATGTATTCTGGTACAGAAGGAAGGAGTCTTTTCAAGTAGACTGATTCTAAATTTGGAAGATGTCAATTGGTATTGACAAAAGAAAAAAGAGCAATGATCCATTTTATGAAGTTTAAAAGTGACAGAGTATCCATTCTTCCTTACCTATTTGATCTTATACTGACGTAGCATTACTTGTCCATTAGAGACTTTCCCCTCTGGTACTTGAAGCACTTGAGCTACATTTTATCACCATTATCTTGTGATTCTTTTCTTATTTAGTCTTGGAGGATTTTTCTTTCTGCAATCCCATTTGGTTAAATGTCCCCTGTAAGGATGCTGGTATTGTTACAGCCACTACACTATGTGGGAACAGAGGCTCCAGCTTCTGGCATCTCCTTTGAGTAAGTGCTGTGTAAATAGAAAGAAAGACTGATGCCTGTTCTGAAGAGTTTAAAATGCCTGTCCTGTCTCCTCTTTCTGGAATTGCCAACATATTGCATATTTCCTTGACTTTTCAGAGTTGCATGAGCCTAAAGAGTTTGTTACATTTGGTCGGACTAATTCTGTGTGAGCTTAAAGTCCTTGCAAAATCTTTCCTGTCTCTGAATTATCCTGTGGGGTTTCTGTTTGGTGTTTTTTTTTTTTTTGTTTTGTTTTGTTTTTAATGTCTGAAAATTGTATTTGTATATGAAGTCATTCCTTAGGTAGGGCTAATGAAAGAAAATAATTTGTCTTTGTTAAAGGTGTAGGACGTAGATGTTTTTATATGACAGTTTTTATTTGCTTGTGGTGCTGGATCGTCTTATCATGATTTTGTTATCATGCTAGTTGCTGTAAGAATGCTTGTAGTTCTTCACCCTCAAAAAGAAGACATTTTGGGCCTGGAGACCACTACCATTTTCTAAATAAATTATTGTTATAAATCTCCAAACTGTATTTAGAGGGTTTTTTTTCTGTAGTTCTTGGACCCTCTGTTGGCAGGGGGTGTGGGGAGTGGATGAATGGGATCATGGTGGTGACCCAAAACGATTACTTTTTCCTATAGCCTAAAATATCAATAGTTCAGCTTCTAGCTGAAGTGAAATATTGCTGATTTCTGGTTTGCTGATGTAAATTTAGCACCCCTCTCATTCTCAAGTGTTGCAACCCATTGGCCTGTTAAGTGCATCTAATTGTACATCCTCTTCCCTGTCAATCTCTCAGCCTTTCTTTGTACTTGAAAATTAGAGATATGTTCCAATGCTATGGTAATGTTCAGTACTTGTTCTATAGAAAGCATCATTTCTACCTTTGCCTTTAGAATAGAAGGGAATGGCTGTAATTGTCCTTTTCAGTCTGATAGTGCTTTTTCCTTATATCAGAAATGTTATTAACTAGCCACACCGGTAATTTTTATATAACCTGTGGTGTGCGGTGTGCTAATGCAGAAGTTTTGAGGTGTGCTGATGTCATTCTCTGTGCACAATATGGTATAATTGGTATAATTGACACAACTCTTTTTTTTTTTTTTTTTTTTTTTTTTTTTTTTTTTTTTGGGTTTCTTTTTTCCTAGTTAAAGTTTTCAGTGAAGTAATGTTGCACCTTGGCCAGAACCCAAAACCATTCATCTGCTTTTTACATGGCAGCAGCCCCTAGCAAGGTGTGGGCATACCTGTGTTGGCAACATACCTCAGAGCATCTCCTTGCGATTTGTTCTCTCCTCCCTCAGACAGGGTACCCAGACAGGGACTTGTTGCTTGGTAGTCAGGTATTGACCTTCCTTTCTCAACTAGAATGCCAAACACAACACTCCTATAAAAGGTTGCAAACATGGAAATGCAGTTAATCTTGTTACAAACAACTATTCTGAAGTAATTTTTTTTCCTTCTAAAATACAAAAGCAATATAGTTTATTGTTAAAAGGGAACTTGAATATTTAGTAGAATCAATCAGTTGCCTGTATTAATCAGAAAAAATATTGAAGTTTCTTAACACAAGTATAAAATAAAGATATCTAAGGTAGCAATTTGCTGGTAAAAGTGCTCTGTCAGTGTGAGAATCTGACTGGCCTCTTGTTTTTGGCTTTAGAAATGCTGGCTTGATTTGTTGTCTCTTGCTGCTTCCTACCTGCATCTTTAAACCATGTCCCTTTCTTTCATGACTTTGTGGTTGATATGGGTGCACCATCCTGGGACCTAACTTCTGCCGCTGAAACGCTGGTGGGAAATTTAACTCTTTTTTGGATATGTAAGAGAAAATTCTTGGATAATCCTGTAGTCTAAGTGGAAGAGGTCAGATAGGGACAGGCCCTCTATGCAACCTAGCAAACAGCCGTGGCTACTAATGAATGCTTGGGGAAGGCATGTAAATAATGTCTGGAACTGTAGAATTTAAAAGGTTCTCAGTGTATTTAAAAATACCCCAGAACCCAGTGTTTTAAAATGCCTTTTGAATGGTCCTAAGACCAAGGTTAACAAAGCTGCTAAAGTAAATTCCTTTTTGTTCTACATATTCTGCTCTTTTTTTCTTGTTGCTGTTGTTACCACTTAAATAGTGCCTGTATTGTTTACAGTGGTGTCCACAGTATTAATGTTTGAAGTTACTTACAATAGCGGGTGTTAAGTGTTCAAATGAAATCATTATTGAGAAGATGAACTTTTCTTTATTTGGTTTGTTTGGCTGAGTTCACATATTGTCACACGGCATAGATAAGTTGTCACTGTATTTCATGCTTCAGAACGGAGGATATTACTGAGCTAATATAAAGAAAAATTGTTTTGTAACTCAGCTTGTGTCATTGGGTAACCATGGTTTTACAAAATATTTCAACTTTTTTATTATTGCTTGTGGATTATTTCAGTGAGGAGGTTTTTTTTTTCTTTTTTGTAATTAGCAATGCTTTACCATATTTTGTGCATGAAATAAAGGTATAAACTTAAAATACAAATCCAAAATGGAGGTCCTTATCAGAGCAAAAGTGGAGGAACAAAACAAAATGGCAGTACTAAAGCAGAGTTCCCAAACTTACTCTGCTGAAGTTTGGTCACTGACTTTGATATCTAAAGGGCTGTTGGTGCCAGTGGTGTTAATTTCTCTTTTTAGGAAGTTTTTTGGTTTATAGGTATTATAAGCATCTCTCAGAGCAGGACCTCTATCCTACATTCATCAACCTGTGAACCACCTGAAACCAGGACCCAGCCCTGTGCTTCTACCTTGCTTAGGGGGGGTTCATCACCCCCTACTTCACTCCATCCTTTTGTCATCTATCAAAATCTACCCCTGTACAACAGGTCCCCTTGGAAAACTGCTCTCATAACAGTACCTGATTAGAAGACATTTAAAGCGAAATGCAAGCGTGGGGCTGGTTCTGAGTACAGCTGGAAGTGCTGTAATGTTCCATGCTTGGGACTAATGTGTGGCAAGTGACTGGTCCCACAAACCCTTTGGCAGATAAGTAATCCTATCAAAAGCAGTTGAGTGCTTTTGATTAAGGATTACATGTGATTAGTGGTCTGCAAGGTTAAGAGTACAACTTGTATCATTAATGAGAATTCACATATTAATGCTGCTTTGAGCAGAGATTGAACTAGATGACCTCTGAGGCCTGTTCTAACTAGAGTGATTTTTGATTATCACACTTGTATTATGCAAATAGATACTTCCTTTATAAAAAACTCCATGCATTGGATAAGCTAAACTCCAGTAAGTCACTGCCGTTATTTTACCTAATTGCATCATGTTGTAGCATGGAGTTGCAAATTTGACCCAAGTTTAAGATTTAAAACAGTAAGAGGAATACACTCATGCCTTTTTTGTGTGTTGTTTCAAATCTTTTGTATATAGTTTTATGTCAGATTAAATTCCTTGTATACGAATTCTTTCCTAGCATACAGTTGACTTGTTCTAGAATTAGTCCAGAGTAGAGTGCCTGAAAATTTGATGCTTTATGTGCAGTTGAGGTGTGTGAATGGATTTAAGCTTACTGTGTCTTATTTTGGGCACCACTAATACTGAGACTATGGTAGCAAAGGCATCAGTGCAAGTTAGCAGCCTAAGAAAGGCTTGAGGCCCTAAAAACTTTCCAAAACAAGGACTCAGAATGTGAGAGGGCATTCCTATATTAAAAAAAAAATCCCAAACCTGCTACCACCCCAACAAACGCTCCCACTCTTAGAATATTCTATGTAGAATCTGAATACGTAGATGTTGAGACACAGCTGATTGAGTTTAATAAACAATAATCCTTCTCATGTGCAGGGAATCATATGGATTTTCTTCATCTGTCTGGATAAAATTTGTACCCATTGATATTTCTATAGCTGTTCTCATTTAGTATTGTTAATTACTTACTTTTAAGCAAGAAGGTGATAAGAGAGGAAATCTCTAAACTGCTGCCTGTAAAACGCCAATCACTTCCACTTGCATGCAATTGGAAATGTTTTTATGTAACATTTTAAGCCTCCCAGTATGTGAATTAATCTCAGTAACAGGCTATAGTTGTTGTCATGTCTTATTGGTAGCAGTGTATTTCAGTAAAACACATGGTTGTATGCTTTTATTTAAAAAGACAAGGAGTATGGTAACATCACAAGTAATTTGTTAAGGACCTGGCAGGTCTCTTGGGCTTTTAGGGAGTATAGAAAGCAATTAAGAGGAATAAGAGGTTCTAGGAAGGAGTGGACTTATTTCTTTATGCTGGTCTTCACCACAGGGATGTTGTGGGCATTTTATTCTTTTCAAATTATGTTGATTGGATGTTATCTGATTACGGGATTAGAGTAGCAAAAGACTGAATGCTAGAATAAAGTGCTAAAGACTCCTAAGTCACAAGGACTTGATGCTGTTCATTCATTTAGTGGTTCTAAAGGATGAAGTGGCTGATCTGCTAAGAAGAATGCATCTCGTTAGGATGAGATGCTGTGCCAGAAGACCGGAAGCTGTCAAGTGCTGTACATACTGTACTTTTAAACTGAGCACAAAGAGCAGAGCTGGAATTTGCAGACCATCCTGTTTAGTTCATCCCACCTTAAACTTGCAGTGTATGGTCTTTGGCAAGAAATTGTACCCCAGGCAATTTTGGTGAGGCTCTCCAAGTCTTCATTTTTTATGTCGTTGTGGGGAGGATGACCAGTGATGCAAAGGGGGAACTGAAAGTTAAAGCAGTCCAGTAGTATGCTGTACTGCTTTCTGTGATTTACCTTGGAATTTACACTCGGGTGACAACAGCAGTTTCTTAAGTGCTGACATATGTAGCTGCAATTAGCTGTGTGGTCTTGTTCGCTCACTTTCTCTCCTGTTGTATTAGCGCAGTGATTTGTGCCGTCATGCAGTGACTTGAATCAGAAAATCGATCCTGACTTTAAGAGGGGTCTGTAGCAAGCAGCAATTTCTAACCCAAGCTAGTTCCTCACTCTTGTCTAGTGAGTGGCTCCATCAGGAGATGGGATCATGACCCAAGGATCAGAACAAGCAGCAGCAGGGTCCTCTCTCTTTGAACTGGCATTTTACCAGAATAGATGCTCATCAGATTATGCCTCTAGAATCTGTGACTCATCTTGCCCTCAAGAAAGCATCCCAAGTAAAATACTGCATACATTCTGTGAAATCAGAGAAAGTTGTGAGAAACTTGAAGGCAGTTCTTCTAAAGCTGTCTGTATTAGCACAATGGTGGTAGATGACGTTTGGTGTTTCTAGCTACAAAGTAATTCATGCTGGAAGGAGTAACTTGAACTACTTGAAGATAATTCTATATTCCAAGCAAATATTCCACAAAGATATGTGTATCATTATAGATACCCAGGTGAAAGCTGCTTTGAAGAGAAGAAATCTATAATGTATAAGAAACATCCCTAAAATGTATTGAAATGGTGTTCTGCAGTAGCATTAAATGGGAGTTCCTTGTCTGGGCATCTCTGCTTAGATGAACTGTCCATCTGGTTTAATGAATTCATTTATATTTTATCAATCACTGCATATACATATCCTTTATGTGTTTTAAATGTTTTGTTAAGTAACAAGTTCTTGAAAACTAAGTAAAGTATTTTCAGTCACTTTACACAAAATAAAGTTGCCGTATTTCTTGCTTTCAGTTCAATTTCTTCAGATGATCTGTAAATTTTCAATAATGGCAATACATTCATTCTGCCATTTGGAGGAGCCTGTGCCACAGAATAATGATCTGAAGAAAGCTCACTTATTTGCAAGGCAGAGTCTTCATTTGGGAATTAGCACTGATGCAGCTCAAGGGTGCTTTTTCAAGTCCAGGTAAGTTTTCTTAAATTATACTTACTTGGGTTGGGTATTGCTAGCATTTCATTTACGTTTGCACATATCTTTTGTCCTGTCAGAGCCTTTGTGTTGGTCATTTGACACATGATGTTGAAATTAAAAGGCACATATAGGAGCACACATACTTATGAGATGAATGGAGGGAAATAGTCTGGAAAATAATTCTAGCACTGTTTATTATCTCTGAAGTAGCTGTCAATGGAGGTTAGGATCTTAATGACACAATTCCCTTTTGCTGCTTTTTCAGACTTTTTGTATGTGTTTATGATATAAATTCAATATTTTGGTAAGTCTGAGTTGTTGTTTTGAATCAAAATGTTTGTTATTAAGTCTCAAGTCATTCAGAGGCAGTAAAAAGGAAGTCACAGATATCAACAGCTTGGAAAATTTTCTATGTAAAAAAAATCCTCTTTGGAATTTTTAAAAATTTATTTTAATTTTATTTTTTTCTAAAATATGTCCTTAAATCTTGGCATTGTAACACCTGAATAGGATTTAATTTTAGACTAATGGTTTCTCTATGTAGTGTTTATTTTTTTTCCAAGACATCCAATTATTTTTAGAACTTAATGACTTCACAGCACAAATTGGTTTCTAGTCATATTCTATATGGGAACTGTATGCAATGTACATTCAATAAGAATTATTAGCAGTGAATTAAGAAAATAATTGTGAATATTTAAACTGGCACTTGAATTTCTTGTGTTCTCATTGCAAACTGTGGGTATTCTCTGGCTGGCAATGGGTTTGGTGTTCTAACCAGCAGCCAAATAAATGATAATTTGGGAAAAAAACCCAACAGCCAAATGCTTCTTATCAGGTAGAGTACAGTTTTTCAGCCTTTTCAGTGGTACACAAATCAAGACTCTTTTAATAATATCTGTCTAATTTGTTAGACAAATTATTATTTAAATTACTGGATTGCTTGCATCTTTCTAGATGCATATATGTTGTGAGAAGCCTTAACAATATCATTTGTCTTGCTTAAAATCTTGCGGAATTGAATGGATTTCAAATTTCTCAAATATATGATAGTGGTATCTTTTGGGTCTGGAAACAGAGGCTCTTGTTCTGCATGATTTAATGCACGTTTGACTTCCTGTCAGTGCCTTCCTGGTAGTGTACTGATGCTGAGAACTTCGGTGACATAGAAAGAGCATCACTGGTTTTTTTGAGTGTAAGTGTCTTGGTTTAGATACAAAACCCATGACAGTTAGCCTTTAGTTTAGTCCCCTCATAATTGAAGAAACATGAAGATATTGTTTTAAATAAATGCTTTATAAACGTAATGGATAATTAGAAGTCAGAAGCCAGTTAAAAAAACCTTTTGAACTGTTAGTGTGCTCCAAATAGGAACAGCAGTAGTGAAAAGGAGGCTGTTGCTTCAGTATACTTCTAAAATTTGAAATGCATGTCCATAAAATCATCAGAAACCAGAATTAATTCTGGAGATAGTGCTTATATTTTCTGGTCCATTCTGTTTTGCAGAATGAATGCTATAAATAGTGTTCACCAGATAAAATTTTAATTTTTTTTTAAATGATACAAAATTATAAAAACTGAGGACTTTGGTGTATCCAAATTTATTTTTAATGTAGTTGAAGAACAATATTTATTCTTAAGCTTAATAGGTCCTGTTGGTGGGAATCTATTCTGGATGCATGTGAAGTCAAACTTTAATGGAACACAGTTCCATCGAACCCAAAGTAGGACAAGAGTAAAACAAATCAAGTTCAGTATTATTCAGTATAATAATTCTCTGGTGTCTATAATATGGGTATTGAGAGCAGCAAGGGTATTTTTTTTTTCCAGACTCTTTCAGCAGAACTGTTATTTTCCTAATACAGCCTCTGGTACAAGGATAACATTGGGTTTTTGTCAAAGAACAGAGTCCTGTATCTGAAGAGTAAGAAGGTAAGGTATTTGATATTATATCATTTCAGCAAGCAGTTAACAGTAATTTCAGTCACTTGTTACTTTGCACACAAATATACAAATACACTTGATTCCTCATGCGTCAAGAAGTCTCAAACATTTTACATCAGCTCCTTTTTGCTGGTTGGGGTTTTTTTTTCCCTTTTTTATCTCATGGGTGGAATTTTTGAAAGCATTCAGCTCTGCTTTCTAAATGTGTTTTCTGTGAAATCAATGAGCTGACCTGAGTGGGAATGAAGGTTGGTTTATCTTTGGTGAGGCAAAGTTAAGTTGTCAATAACTGATGTTGAAATCTCATCCTTCAGATGCTAGGTCCTTGACATTCAGTGGGATGAGAATCTCAGAACTGACTACTGGGGACTCCCAAGCTACAGATCAGGTAAATAACTTATTTGGAGGAGGAAATTAAAGGTGTCTTCTTTTTAAAATTATGATAATTAAGTAGCAAAGTGTGCAACTTAAACTATAAATATTTCCCACTTAACATTTAATTTAAAATAGACATGTCTATATTTGTGAGAGGATTTGTTAGTTGCAGTTTGAGCCTTATATAATTATCTAACATTTCAGCAGCACTGTTTCCAAAGAGGACTTCTATGCTGACACAGAACATGAATGTCTAGTTCTAATCCCATTTTCCAACATGGACCTGTGTGTAGTTGGTCCAACTACTGTGGTTTCCATTTTGCAAAGACAGAGATGTCTTTTGGTATTGAATGTATAATTTAGAATTAGCAGCTTCCATATTAGAGTAAGTGATAGGGGGTCTGTTCAGATCGTGGGATTAACTTGGTTTGTTTCCTGCTTCAGCTAGTCCCCACTTTCTCCAAGGACAGGGTAACTCAGTTTCAGTATGGTTTGTAAAAGAGAGCCTTAAAGTCACCCAGAACTGGTGTTGCTGTACTTTATTTCTGCTCTTGGAAAGTGCAATGGTGTAGCAAGTGCTGCTGCCTCAGTACTGGAGGCAGGAAGCTTGGAGAGCAATGGTGTGCAATGGCGGCAGGAGCTGTTATGGCCATCCCCAGTAGCTTGTCACTAAGAATAAGTGACATCATCCAGGGTCCTCTTTTGCTCTGCTTTTTGGGGGGGATAGGGAGGAAAAAGTGGAAAATAGTTCTGTAATTGTTAGAAAAAAGCAGTAAATTTTCCTTGTTAAATAAACAAAAAGTTTTTCTTTTGTTGTAGTGTTTCAAAGAGAAAACATTACAGATTTGGGTATTTGTTTTTAAGACTTACCCAATTTCAACTATAGACTTACTTCCTTGCCACCTTCAAAACCAGAAAGATAATATAAAAGGATCAGTATTTTGAGATCAAAATCAAGAATAAAAATTGAGAGTATTTTTAGATAAAAGATTACAACAAATCAAAGAAATACTTGTATTACCTTTTAAAATGTTTAACTTCAATGGACTGTTAATATCAATGAGATCTATTTAGGGTTTTCTATGTGCAGTTCTGTAGGCAATATAGAATGTGAGAGAAACAGCTGCATGTGAAATAGATCATCTGCTTTAAGAAAGTGAGCAACTATTCCTGCCAAGCAATTGGTTAAAAAAACGTATTAAAATACAAGTGGTTTTATAGTAGCTTCCTGATTCATTTAAGTAAGTAGAAGGAGTATCACATGCTTGTGATAAGTTGCATGTTCCTAAGCGGTGAAGAGTACAAGGTTTGGTTTTTTTTTCCCTTATAGAAATGAGTAATCTCCGTAATTCTTACCACAGAATATACTAAACAGTTGGGGGCAAATTCTTCTACCTCTTGAATTGCTGAAGTTATAGAAAATCTGAGCAACAGTTACTAAAGGTTCTTTATAATTTAAAAAAAACCAATTGTGTAGCACCTAGCACCTTCAATCTTAGAGAAGTGACATATTTTAAGAGACAGTTCATACCACTGTAGGTAAGTTTGTGTTAGCAGTTTAAAATAGAAGTTAACTGAGCAATACATAAGCTGCGTATGTATCTCTTCTCTCTGTGGGTAACCCATTGATGTATTAGTTTTATGGAATATCTTTGTTCCACTGTTCTTTGGAACACAGTGAACTTCCTGCCCGTTCAGAAAGACATACCTTAACTTGTTCTTGGGACTTGTGTTCCAAGAATGTCTAAGAGAGGGCTCATGTGGGAGCTGATGTGTAGCTTACCTTAGGGCTTAGCAACAATGGCAGGACTGGATACCACCCAACATACTAGACTGATTTTGGGTCCCAACATCATGACATTTTTTTGAGAGCAGGCCCAGGAATTTGTTATCCTGGTCATGAACATCCAGCTTAAATGCTCTCCTCTTGGACCCCACTCTTTTACTGTTGTCATATTGAACTAGTTGGTTATATTTTTGAAGGAGGAGAGTCTGTTGCCTTATCTGCAATACAGCTATGGGAGTTTCAGGGTCTTCCAAGAGAGGATATCTCATTCCTGACATGCTCACCAAGAAGAGGTGATGAAGCCTATGTAGTGCTTTGAAGATTAACTTCATTATCATGCTATGGAATGGTAATTGTGTATGTTATGGAATACCATCAAAAAGAGCAGTGAAGTTGATTTTTAAGGAGTAGATTTAAGTATTGCATCCTTCAAGATGCTTTCTGTAAGTTAAAAATGTTTTAGATTAATTTTTACGGAATTTCAGAGTATTGAGAAATTATAATTTCTGCATATAATGGACTACATTTGCTGGCAGTCTTTAAAGTGCTCTGTTAACTATTTGTAATGAGATAAATGAGATCTCTATTTAGAAAAATTAATAAGATTTTCTATATAAGTATGCCATTCCCATTTATTTATGCTATAGAAGAATTGTAGTGTTAAGTTTTATTTTTAATTTTTTTCTTCTTACTGAGGTTTATCAACCAGCAAGCAAAAAACCCCTGCTTTTAAGCACCTCACTTTGCTTCACAGATCAGTCCCTGAGATGAGAATATTTATCCTATTGCAAGTAAATATTTTACTATTTTTTCAATAACTAATACACCTATCAGTAAATGTGCTAGGTTGTGGTCGCTGCAGTTCTTATTCTTAGTGAGGCACATACAGTTCGCCTTCGGTAAGTAAGTTACAATTGTAGATATTTCACTTTATCCAAAGATTTCTGAGAGCAGAGGTCTTATTTTAGGGGAGGGGGGGGCAGAAATAGGGAGACAAAAACAAAGCATTTCTCTTGAGTCTGTTTTGGAAGCTGTTGTGAAGAAGCCACAAGTAAAGAAGAAAATGCATTCTTGTTTTATCAGGTTATTCTGGTGTCTCAACTTAGTTGTCTGGGAGTTACCATTCATAGTGTCCCAGGGACAACACAGTGGTTAAAACTTTTTTTTTTTATTTTCCATTTGTTTTCTTCTTTAAAGAACACTTGGATAAATAACTAAACTTTTTTCTTTTAGAAGCAAAAACATTTTGTTGGTTTTTTTTAATAGCACAGCTGTAATTGGCAGATGCTCTTTCAAACAACCAAGTTAAGTACAGGTAGCGTGGAAGTGCTATTGTGCAGCTGAACTAAAGAAATTTTGCTGGATAACTGCTTGCCTGTTATTGTCATTGGCAAGTTGCAGGTAATTTCCAAAGCTGTAGTCTGGCAGAGGAGTAATAATTGCTTTTATGTGTATTTTTCAAGCCAATACACACATTCTACTTTTGCCAAAGATTTACTTTTTACAAAGATTCAAAGTTACCACAACATTGTTGCTAAAAAAAAAAAAAAAGAAAAAAGAAAAAAAAAAAGTTCACTCTAACAGAAAAGGAGGTATGAAGAGAACAGTGACACCTGAATGGCACAGAGAACTTTTGTCAGATGCACTCCCGACAGAATCTGGCAGAAATTCAAAGTCTGTTTTTTCTCTAGTAATTTCATTAGCATTTCAAAGGTTGATGGTGTTCTGGGAATGACACAGGAGGGATTATTTTTAAAGTTAGGAATTAGTACTCTAAAGTGTTTCCTGCACTAGGAACATTGTTGCTATCTTGCAGTAGGTAAAAGGACTATATCTGTGACACTCAGTTTTCTATCAGACATTTCTCTACTTTATCTGTACTGGCATAATTAAAGTATCAGCCACCTTTCCCCGGTGTGAATAGAGCTGTATCAGTATAAAACTGTATCTGTTGGTAGCTTATTTCTGCATAGAAGGAAACAACCTAGGGGTGCTGGCCAAATTCCAGAAATTGTTTTTAATTATATTGCAGTTGCTGTGCCTGTATAAACCATTCCTATTGGAGATCTTGCACCAGATGAAAGTGACTTCAATCTAGTTTATTTGCCCCTATCCATACAGCCCCATAAAAAATTACAGCACTTCAGTTTCACAGGTTTGATTTGCCTTTGTAGGCAGACTTGCTCTTTACACTGACTTATCTCCATCTATGCTAAAGGATATAAACAGTGAGTGTTTTGATGATGAAAATACGTCTCCTATTCTGATATGGCCTAATCTGTTCAGTTAACACTAGAACAAGTACAGTTTACTGTGAAGGTTGGAATATTTCCTTCTGACTGTATGCACCGGAGCCTATACAACAGCTGTCCCCATCCCAAATCCTAACAACTCTGTTATTCAGCATGGAGTATGTTTTACATACTCTTATCAACTTTCAACGACTGTTTTTTAGATCAGTGCCTTGCCTCACTTTTCTGCTATCCAGTATGTGTTACCTAAGAAAGCATTAGGAAGGCTGAAGTCAGAATATCAGAAATTGGATCACTTGCAAATAGGGCTGATCTGCATGTGCTTGTTCTGTGCAAATGTTTTTGGGTAGATTCAGATCATCTCTGTTTTAAAGCTACAAGTGAGGGAGAGATCTTTGATACCATCTTAAAATGTGGAGAGGGGACTGCGATGAGGAAAAGAACTGAAAATAAGTATAAAGTAAGTCAAAGTATACTGCTCTAAGCCTGGGAGCAGTAAAGAAAGGACCTTGCCAGAGACTTAACTCGCAGGAACAGAAAGAGCCAAAAGTCCAGGGACCTTTGACCATTCAGAGAACATTCACTAACTTTAGCTGATCTCTGTTCTGTGGTTACTGTCTGTTTCTTCCACCTCTTGCTGTTCATTCTGCCTCTTCACTTCTGCTTCGTTCCTGCATACTACATATGCTTCCTCCCAGCCAATGTGCCCTCCTTACCCTGTACCTCCTTCTATGCTGTTTGCAAGGAAAAGCCACCTGCAAAGTAGAACTGCTGTTATATTTACTGCAGTCCTGCTGTTTGTGCTGTGTGTGGACTTTTCCCCTGTGCTGTCTTACCTGTTTAGACTTGTTTTTTTTAATGTGATCAGGGACTTTTTACTGTTCTGTGTATTTGCTCTATCCAGCGTAAATGGAACTTCAGTTTTTGTAAGTCCTTAGAAGACCTTAAGTATAGTTTAGAATAATGTTCCTTTATCCTGTTCTTTTATAAAAACCATTCATGAGTAAATGACCCCCCTCCCCCCCCCCAAATGAGATGAAGTATATGAGATTCCATAGGATAAAAAGGAATTTTGCTTTTGCAGTTTCTCTATAGGCGAACCAGTGATTTAAAAGTATAATGTTACAGCTGTGGTTATATTAGTGTCCACCATAATAGAATGAACATTTCAGAACGAATTTTCTATTTGCTGTGTTTGCATTGCACTTGCAGTGGTTTGCAAATTGCTGGTTTATTTTCCATGTCTTACAGCTGTATAATTTGCTTTCTAGAAACCATTTTGGTAGGTGTGGGCTGCTTGTCAGAAATCCGTTCTGAAGCTTGAGTGCAAAGGAAGCAGGGTACTAATGATGAATAAGAATGGATATCCTGAGGATAACAATGGATATGGCATCTTCAAAAACAGTGGCATTCTGGTAGGAATTTGCATGTAATTTATTAAACACTACGTGATAGTTCTCAGTAAAAATGTTTGTGTCTCTCTGAGGATTTGTCTGATTACATTTCCTTCTAAAATGTGAAAAGTAGGAGGAGTGCTCTATATCATGAAGTATTTTAAATTCTGAAGCATTGTACAACAACTTTACTTAGCATTGACTTCTTGCATATAAAAATAGGGAAAGCATCTTTTTAGGAAAGTAAGTTATTTTAGAGAGGGAGTTAGTGGCCATTTATGGCTCACTGTTTGTGAGCCTGTTTCTCTGAATATTTAGAACTGAATATTTTTGAACTCTCATTTAAAAAAAAGGCTTTTTTCACTCAGAGTATAATCTCTCATGACATATTTCATCACTACACATGAGAATGTTCTAACAGGCATTGCATCCAGCTTTGCAGGAGATACAAAGCACGTAGTTATTGACAAACTAATCATAGCTGGAAACTTTTAATCCTCGTATTGGTTAAAAAATATGGCAACATGCTAAGTTATTGTACTGGTACTACTTTGTTGGGAGTTTCACATCATTTAAATAATGTACACAATTAGAAAGTGCAAGTAAAAACACCAGTGAAAGTTTTATTCTAACTGCAGTGTAGTAGAAGTGATTCCTTTAAATTTAAGTATTTGAAATTACTTAGGCCAGCAATTCTCTAAGCAAAAAATCTTGTTTTCACCAAAGCCGAGTATACATATTCTTATCTGTGTATATACTGACTTCTTGAAATTAACAAAGAATTTGTGCCTCTTTTTCTTCCTTCTCTTTGAATTCCACTGGTGGTTTATATTGAAGTGGAACTGTTGGGGTGGCAGCTGGCAGTTCTTAGAGCTTCTTGGTATGGGTATTTTGAGGTGCTGGATGTGCGTGTGCTCTGTAGTAAAGAGCAGCAGACACAGCGCATTCTTCTGATGAACCAGTTTCATAGCTGAGATAGCCGTTCCAGAGTGTGCTACTTGCAGTGAAATTAGGGTTTAGACACACCTCAGGAACTCGTAATTTTGTCCTGGCCTGCAGGAAGCAGCGGTGGCTCAGGAGCTGATTCAGGCGTTAATCGGATAGACTGTGTTGGTCAGAGGGGTGGTGGTTCATGCCTGAGTGGGAGCAGTGGGCCTGTCACAGGCCTTAGCCCTGCTGAGAGGCAAGGATAAGGAGCTCAGACACATCCTTGTGCTAACACAGATACCTCCCATGGACACACAGTGAGAGCAAGAAAACAGGGCTGTATTCTCGTGGGGGTGAGCCCCAGCCAGGCTGACAGAACCCAACTGCTCTGGACTCCATTACACGGTATAGATGTACATCGCAACAGGTACCTAGGGCAGCATTAATTGAAACAGAGCATCTTCACTAAAATACTGGGGGAGGAAGGACAGAGAATGCCTGGTAGGTGTGCTCGAGAGGTCTGTGGCCACACTCCAAAAGTCTGATATAAGTGCCTAAGTTAGACCTAAAAAGATTAATGTAAACAGTCTCCTTATTTGAAATTAGATTGGCAAGGAAGGTGACTAAGAGTGACTATTTAATATCCCTTTCTGTAACACTTGGTTTTTCATTTTTACTTTCGAGGTGGGAGGGAGAAAAAATCTGGCCCTCAAAGCACTGTGTACTCATTCCAGTGCCAAAATATGAAACACAAATCAGGAACTTAAATTTAGGAGCATACTAGGTTCCCTTAACTGCACTTGGACAAATATGCATATTAGATATATGAATGTAAACTTAGATACCTGCTTTGATGTACTTACAAATGTTTGGGGGTTTTTTTGACTGCTGTGAGTCTGTGGGCTAATGTAGTGAGAAGCTAATGGAGAGGAAGCTAGGCTACTTACAATTTTTTTCTTTTTCTTGCCAGGCTAATCTTTCACTCAGGTTCATTGCATGCCAAGTGTTTGGTTAATTATTTTATCTCATTTATATTTTAAACCAACTTTTTTGGGGGGAGGGGTGGAGGAAGAGGGGTCTAAGGGAGTGGTGATTAAGTTCTTAGTTTTAAATTCCCTCAGATTCTGAAGGAGGATATAAGTGAAGAAAAACCTCGTTTGCAACTTCCATGTCTCAGAGGTATCTAATCTGTAGTTGCACTAGTTATAAGAGTCAGGTCTGGATTGTCTTTTTTGTTGATCTTTTCTAAGATGACTGTATTGACTGGTATGGTTTCAAATCAAAACAGTCAAGTTATTGACTTGTAAAAGAGTTGACTGTCATTTACTGCTTAATTCTTCTTTTGCTGAATCATTTCTGTGATATTAGCTTTATTTGTGACACTTTAGTAGATGCAGGCCTGAGGGGGGAAAATGTTACAGTTCTTTCACAATTCATTGGTTTGTGGATATTTCTGTTATGTTGTTTCCACACTGAATGACTCATATGTTAAATGAATGTGCCAGCCTCAAGGCATGCCCTCTCTGCTGCAGCCCACAGTGAAACTTGATGCCATTGCGCATAAAAATGTGGAAGATGCTCATATCCGTTTGAATCCTTGGGAAGTTCTGTGCACTTCGGACACGTGTGCTAGCAATTACTCAATGTATGTTCTTTCCAAAAGCTGTGTTTTACCATGTCTGATTGCTCTTTTTCACACTGTTGATTTGCTGAGTTTGTAAGCTACATCTGTCTTGTGAGCCCAAGTTGGAACTGAGAAATAGTAATTTTTAGTTGTCTTTTTTTTCTTTTAACAAGGTTTCATTGTATTGATTTCTGGAATATTTGATGAGAGGCTACAAAAGTATCTGATTTGCATTGCCACCTGTGCATTTTTTAAAGTATTTTGACAGATTTAGAAATTGTTTTGTTTAGGAAGTTGATAGCACAAATAGAATGCTCTCCACATTGTGAAAACACTAATTAGTGTTATATTGAACCAGTTGGACCTGATTACCTTAGCTCTCCTTGAATTTTGGCTTTCTTACACATTTGATTTTTCATTGTTCAATAAGAATGTGAAAGACCAAACAGATTTACCTATTGATGAAGTCACACAAATCATCACTTACATTACAGAAGCTTCACATCAGAATGTTGCTAGGAGCAGGTTCTTTAGGATCTGTAATAGAGAGAGAGATGTGCACTCACAGCAGTGAGAAGGCTTTGAAAAGTATATGAAGTAAAACTTTTTTCATATTGTTTTGAGTCTTTAGGACATTTGGGCTTTTTTCATGTGCCATATAGTGGTGTTAACTCTAAGCCTGCGTTGATTTATATAGTGAAAGTATGTCTATGGCTCCAGAATTTTTGTTCTGTGGTTTTGTTTTGTGGTTTTGATACGAGTAAGAAAGGTTGCTGTGACAGGATAGATAAAACATATCACAGGTCAGGTATTTTGGCTTTTAAATAATGGTCGTGTTCTGTCATGCATAGTATGTAGTGGAGGAGTTTATGCCAAAGCGAACAGATTTGTGGGAAGACCACTCTTTAATATGAGTTTTTTACTCAACATTACTCATGGCTGTACATTGGGTGCAGCCTTTTCTGTCCTGCTTGTTTCTGCGAGGAAGTTGTCACTGCGCACCTAACTCTACTTTCACGGATTTGTCCTGTCCCTTTGTCAGCTTTGTCAGCAAGACCGGGCACATTAATGAAAACTATGTGCAACTGTTAACAAAATTGATCACAATTCCACAAGAAACACTGGAAGGCAATAAAAGCAACTGTCTCAATCCTGTTTGCTGTTCTGGCACTCCCAGACCATGTCATCTCAGGTCACTTAAGGATGTTGCGCTAAAATGGTATTAAAACATATAAAGTTACAACAATTCTGCTGTTTAATCTTCAAGTGATGTTGATGTATAGGCAAGAAGAAAGAGGTAGCAAAGTGAAAATACATTAGAAATTACTGCTCTGGCCAGGCTGATGTGTTTGAAAGAATGGTGTGAAGGTGCAGAGGATGGTAATCTTGTACAGCTGCATTTGCTTTTAATAGACCGTAATAACAACAGCAAGCCAGAAAGCGGACATGCTGGTGAATTCCACATCTACAAGTGTAAAAGCTGCCTTGCCAGACCTCTTCTTGCAGTCTCCTCTTTTTCTTGTTTTTGGCTTGTCAAGAGCCTTCCTTTGTTTGCCGGGAGACATCCTGGAATCGTGCTTGTGTCTGCTGCAGCATGTACAGTTTTAGTCCTGCTCTCTCACTTTCCCACCTGTTCCAGAGCGTTTTTCTGTTCCTGTACTGTGTGATGAAGATGAGCATCTCTCAGGTAAAGCTCAGGGGCTGAGTTTTGACGAACAAATCAGGGTTTCTTACAAATATAGAGGGAACATCGATGTCAGGGGTTGCCGATTCCGACCTCTGTGTTTTCCCGTGGAATCCTTCGCTGCTTCTCTCTCGGGGAGGGGAGGCGATTTCACCCGTGGCGGTGCTCAGCTCTGCCGGTTGCCGGCGCACGGACCGTGTTGTACGTGGGCACGTCCAAGTGGCCTCAGGGTGCTCCCCGTGAGATGTGTCCTCGAGCCAGCGCGGCCAGGAGTTTCTCCATTGGGATGCTCCGGGCATCGCCTTAGTGCCTTCAGCCCGCCGGGGTGGGAGACGAGAGGCTCCTGCCCGGGCTCGGCGGCGTTAGGACCCGGCGGGTGGTGCCTTCCTCTCTCCCCGCCGCCGCTGGGAGCGGCAGCCGCCCGCAGCCGGCCGGGGCCGGGGCCGGGGCTGGAGGGACCTTTGCCCGCCGGCCCGGCCGCTGCCCGGGGCGGGCGGCGCGCCCGCTCCACGCTGGCTCCATGTCAGGTTTCTTTCGTTCATTTATAGCAGAAACTTAGCTCTTCCTTCAGTGGTTAGGCAGGGGATTGTGGCACGTGTTCGCATTCAAAAACGTGCTTTGGCTAATGCTAAAATACGTCGAATTTAATGCCTACGTGATATTCGCACTACAAGACTTACAGCAACTACTGTGTATCCTGCTGAACTCTTTGTAGTATAATATTTGAAACAAGACCGTAAGAATAAAAGTTCTAACCGTTAAATTAGAGTGGAGCAGAAGTTGATATATTATCTGACATTTGGCTTCTGTAGTGCCTGTCACAAAGTAATGGTTCTCTTAAACTGTGCATTAATCATCAACAAGTTCAGAAATGTCCGTTTCAGTCCAGAAACTCTTATTACCAAATAAATAGCTTTGGTACTGTTGGAATGAGCAAAGAAGTGTCCTTAACTAGAAATTCCTTTACATCTAAATGAAGTAAGTTTACACCTTTTCTCCCATGAGTTTAATTTATTGGTCTTCCCCACCTTCTACTTAAAATGAAAAAAGCATGGGGCAACTTTGCAGGTAAACGTCCAATGAGGTGTATTTCAAGTTATGTACATTCAGAACATACTATCAAGCATATAGTAGCTTTAGAAAAGCAAAATGTCCCTTTTATTTTAGAAAGTGACAGTATTTGTTAATGGGATATGTTAGTAAAATGATCACAGGTAGAAACTGTACAACTGAAAGGTAAATCGGCCAAGTGACAGTTCTTGCACTCAAATGCAATAAACGAAAACAGCCAATGAAAACAGCAAACCAGAGTAAGCTACCCAAGGAGAATAATTTTTATGTTCTTAGTATCCTGGTGGTGAATAGTTGGCTGCTTTCAGAACACTGATGATGTTGCCTTTTGGGTTCAGAAATGTTATACAGCCTTTCTGCAACCTGTTGCATTGCTTTTATTCCAGACAGCTTTCCTGTCACTGCTGGCAGTAAGGTCTTCTCAGACCCACAGCTGCCCATGGACTGAAATTCCCTTCTCTACCAGAACCAGAGCCTACACTCAAGTATCACCACATAAAGTTCCTGTAGCTCTTTAAATCTCTGTTTCTTGTGTCCTAGTACAAGCTGTATTTTCTCTATCCAAGAAAGGGTTCCCAGGCAATCTTTCTGCCTGTGCAGGTTCTTTGTGCTCTCTATATTATTGATGTATGAGTCTTCACTTTTACTGTCTGTGGTACTGTGTGGTGCTTCATCCTTTTACTTCTGCCCTGTTTACCTGACCCAGCCCCTGACTAAGCCCAACGTTGCATTCACAGTGCTGACAGCCTCTCCTTCTCCCCCACCTCCAGACAATATAGTATTCTCTTTACCTTCCTAGACATGATGGGGAAAAAAAATCAACCAAAATATATGAAGCCATATCCTTATGCTCTCTTTCATTTTTGCCATTAGAGTCCTAATAAAATTAAGACTCTGCTCTTTGATAGAAAATTAAGATGTTATATATGTTTTATATAGGTTTTATTGTTATATATGTTTTTGTAATTGCTAATGCAACAGGGCAGTGTGGGTCTTAGCATGTGCAGTGACAATGTGCATTTCAAATTAAACCAGGATGATCTAATCACGATAACCAAGCAGTAGAGTTGTGTGCTAAGGATTCAGTGCTTAAGCTAATTGTAGCTCACTTGTCTATGGGTGAATGGTAAGTAGTCAGTTCTTGGGTGCTTGTTAGCAAGATTTGTGATAAGAATCCTTGTTAAAATAACTCTTTTAAAAAGTGATCAAGGGAACACTGTTTAGTATCAGGTCTTTGAAAAACAGACAAGCTTCTAAGAAACTGGCTGTGATTGGAAGTGAGGGGAAAATGTATTTTAGATAGAACCTGCAGTGATGGAGTAAACAAGTTCATAATCATGCTGGTTTTAATTTTTCAGGTATTTGCCTTTACTGCTCACATAAAAGCTTAATGTGTCCAAACTTTAGTTGTTTCAAGACCTTCTAAAGACAATGACTGTTGTTAATGAGCTATTAATAGTATTCATGCAAACTGTAGGAAGAGTTACTGTGAGATTGTGAATAAAATTCTGATAATGAAATCAAGTTGCTATTTCTTTTTTTAATTTATATTTCTACATAGGGATTATCATATTTGCTTAAACCATAATACAGTTTCCTGTTTAACTAGTAAATACCACCTAATGCTTCAGTTGACGTTAACTACCAGTAAGTTGCTTCCTGACTTCTCTATGTAGTAACTGCTTTAATTTATACTGTCATTGATAGGGACATTGTATTTAGACCAATAACTGAATTTCCGTGATAATCAATATGAATAGATGAAATGGTGTGAAAAACATTTCTTCTGCTCAGTTTTGAATTTTCCACACTTTCAGTGTTTCTTTGTATTTTTTCTTGTGTTGTAAGATAGCAAGCATACCGATGTCTGATCTGACCTCTCTAGAGCAATTACTTTACATGTCCATGCATAATATTCTCTATTTGAAACTTTCTAATTCCTCTTTATTGGATATTTTCTATGTTTTTTACTGTTCACACTTGAACCCTGTCCATATCTTTGGTATCCTTTTGCAGAAAGAGTGACATGTACCTCATATGGGATTTTTTTTTTTCTGGTAGGGTCACAGCACTGCTTTTTATAATCCTGTTTCACTAGTTTTCTTCTAATTGCCTTGTATTGTTTAAACTGCTTTTTTTGTTCGTTTGTTTTTTGGTTGTGGGATTTTTTTGTTTGTTTTGGTTTGGTTTTAGTTGTGTTTTTTTTTTTAATTGTAGTGGTGTGTTGAGCAGAGATTTTTAACTAAACTGCTGAAGTGACTCCTGGTTCCTTCCTGAGGCCAAAGCAACTGGTGTGTTTTCCCATTATGGAATAACTGATCTAATGATTGACTTCCATTAAACAAATGCAATCCTACCACCCCCTTGCACTTGACACTGGCATGCAGTGATAGGACAAGGGTTAATGGCTTCAAACTGAAAGGAGAGAGAGTTAGATTAGATGTTAGGAAGTAATTCTTTACTGGGAGTGTGGTGGGGTAGTGAGAAAAGCTTCCCAGAGAAGTTGTGGATGCCCCATCCTGAGGTGATCAAGGCCTGGTTGGATGGGTCTTTGAGCACCTGGTCCAATGAAAGGTGTTCTTAACCATGGCAGGGGGGGTTGGAAATAGGTGGTCTCTAAGGTCCCCTCCAAATCAAATCATTTTATGATTCTGTGACTTGTCTAATTGATATTGGTAATTAAAACAACTCCTGAAATGGGGCAAGGACTTCACAGCTGATGGCCCTTGTCTTTTGTTTTTCATGTAAGTTATCTTGGCCAGACCTTTAAACAGATAAGTGTCAGTGCTTGTGAATAAGTGAACGTAAGACTGAATGAGTTAAATCTATAAGAGACTAAATATTAGTGACTAACATCAATTTATCTGGAGATTTAGTAGGTAACTGTTACCCTCCGTGTGCCTAATACATTACGTTTTATTTCACCAAGTTCCTTACAGTTGTATCTTTAATTTGAAACCTCATAAAGCACAGACTGGGTTTTTTTATGGGTTTATTTTAGTATGTGTTTGTTATCTAGCTATCATAATTTAAACTTGATTTAGTGTTTCTGGGGTCCACTTACTAATTTTGGTTAGATTAATAATTTTCCTTGTTTCTGAGTAACTGAAATAACTGCAGATTTTATGCCATGATACTTGCCCCGGTTTCTGAATTATTAATGGCTGTTCCATAGTACAGGACCAAATACGTCCTTTTCAGCATTTCGTGGTTAACTCTTTGCTACTAATGACTTTTATTGTAATGAAATCAAATAATTTAATTCAATATATTCTGTGGTCAGATTTTGATGAGGTTTGGATCTATGACTGACAGTGTCCTAATTTTTTTTTTTTTTGTTTATTTGCTTCAGGAGGCATTTTTCTCTTACTTTGGGCTTTGAAAGAACTTATTTTCTGTTATCTAGAGCAAGAACTAGATCATCTCCAGTAGCAGTTGTTCTGTTCTATTTTCTTTTTTACATGGTGCCTGGTATGACTTTTGATTGCTGTTTATGCAGCCCATTCCAATGTCTAATCACCCTTGATGTGAATAAATTCTTCTTGATATCCTAACTCTTCCTAATATTCCTATTCTCCCTTCTCTGCTTTTTTAGCTATGTTGATTTGTCTTGAGGATTTGCCCATGATTCACAGTGGGGAGAAAAAAGCTGGTGCCAGCCATGAACACATTCTAGGCCTTTAGTATAGGATTAAGGAATTTAGTAAATGCCGGAGTTGAAGTTAGTGCACAGAGCTGTGCATCATCCACCAGGCATATGTGTGTAATGCTGTGATAATTGCATGGTCAAGATCTGCTTAATAAAATACTGTATAGCACTGTAAGATTGTTTTTTTGTACAATGGTGAAATTTCCTATGATGCTTTGCATCACACAGACGTGCTGGAAAGAATATCTGCAATTTTAAATCTTAGCAGTGTAAATATAATACAGTTGAAAGTAGAAAATATACACAGAGGAGAAGGGAAATGCTAGTAGTCAGCAGGAACATTCATACTTTAGGGATCCAACTCACGTAACTAAATCAAAAGACTGATTTCTTTAGGCCATTTCCACAGCATATGCAGAGACTCCTTCACAGGACATTTTGCAGTGTTTCAGGAGTTCCTTCAACCAAATCTCTCTCAGGGAGCCTCTCTCTATTTACCGTAGGGTAGGATCTGTCTCCTACATCCCACTCTTGCTTACTTTAGATATTTGAAAACAGGTGATGTGTATATAACTACTCATCACATATTTTGCTCATAGGGGCCGTTGGGGCATGTTAGTAAGCTGAATTTTAGAGAAAGCTTTGAACAACAGTAATGCAGTATGTTTTCAGATATTTAAGGGAGTTTCCATAAAGTGTAAGGTGTAAGACAGAAAAAGGCACAAGAGGTTTGTTTGAAAATACACCATGTGGGTGTGAGAGGAGCTGGAAACTGGACTCCTGACACTGAATGGCAGATGGGAAATAGCAAGGGAAGAGATACAAGAAGCATCCCTGAAATTTTTTTTATCAGTAAAAAGTGGAGGTTTTTTAAAATGTTTTAGCCAAGCATGACATAATAATCAAATTAGACAGTACGATCTAATGGTGTTTTCAGTTTTATGTTTTATGAAAATTGGCCTGGTTTCAAACATGAGCAAACCACAGCTGTCTTCCTGACAGGGATAAAGGAGCAATAGGTGTGATGGTGATAAGTAAGGATGGACCTTGAAAGTGAAGACCAGTGGTAGATGCTGCAGAAGTAGCCAGGGAGAGCTGTAAAGATACTGATGTGTTCTCCGAGTGATTGACTAGGAAAAGAGTCTTTGCAGCAGTTCTCTGAGTGAATGTGTGTGATATTAGGCTGTGTTTGTCAAAAGCAGAGAGAAAAAATGTTGCTAAATCAAAAAACATAGAGCAAAATCTTGCTGAATCAAAACAGGATGATGATGATGGTGATTAACCTGATTGAATACTTTAGCTGATTGGGAGGATTAAGAAAAATACCATCTTGAAAATGTTGCTTTGAAAGTATCTGCAAATTATGAATATCAGTCTTGGGATTGGGAGTATCTATGGGATGTAAGGTGATGCTAGAGTTACGTGTCTGAGCAATAGGCAGGATGATGATGTAGCTGTGCAGCTTTGTGTCACCAACAGTTAAGTCATTCATAGGAAAAACTGTAAAGATCTGTCCTCAAATATAATTGTATTACTTATTATTTGACATTCTTCACTCCTACAACTGCTTCCCACATAATATTGCTTAGAATATTTCCCCACCTGCCACAAAGGACTGGACATTAATTGTTGATTTTGATTTGTAATGTCACAGTGGGGTGCCTAGCATGAAAAGACGTATTTTGCATTTGCTGGGAAGGCACCGATCTTTTCATTTCATGAACACAGATACAGTAACTTCCTTACAATTAAATTATGAAGTCAAGTCTTCTAATAACAATACTCCATAGAATTTCAGTAATAATTAATTGATTCTCTTCCTTATTCTGATTCTGCCTGATGATACAAGAATTCCCCCCAGGAGGAAGAAGCTTTCAGTTAGCTTGAGAGTTTTATGGCCAGGTCCCATACCAGCCACAGTCATCTTTTCCTTCCCCTTTCAGCATGGAGCAGAACTCACAGGTTGAGAAAGGACAGAGGGAATACATCTGCACTTGGCTCACTTTCCAGTGGTGTGTAGTTGTATGGACATGGTAGCAAAGAGGTGTGAATTACAATTGTTTCTGTACTTTTCTGACTTAAACCAGAGATGAGGCAGCTTTAGTGTCAAGGAGGCATAACCTGAAGAAAAAAAATCCAAACAGCTTTGCTGCTGTTGTTGTTGTTTTTCAATACATTTCTGCCAGGTGTGGAAATCTAAACTGTTAATGTATGTTTGCAAGAGCAAGAAGAAAGGTATTCTTAGGTGTGGAGTAGTTAGGTGTCCAGATTAAAAAGATAAAGTTTCAGGAAAAGAAATTAAAACCTGCCTTTCTTTGGAAATGTCACTCTGGCAAGGAATTTGATATTAATGGCCTATCAATAGTTTCAGGTTGTTCAAAGAAAGAGCAGTGATAGCCAGATAAGGCAGTAAATTACTCTCTGCTTGCTGAAATCTTGTGAAATCATAAATTGATTGGGCAAACATATCCCACGGGCATACTGGGCCCTGGGACCTCTGCCTGCACAAGGTCTTCCCCCCAAGTCCCCACATGCCTACAGAGTGACCCCAAGTTTGAGGCTGTAACTCTCTGGAGATAAAATGACCAAAATCTGACACTATATTTGAAGTCCAGTGTTGCAGATTCTTTACCATATGCCAGTTTCAGACATACATGTGGGATATAACTGGGTATTCAATATTAAAATGGGAGTAAAGATTTTGATATCTGTCCTGAGCTAGCACCAATTCTAAAAAGACAAACACATTTCTTTTCCTCACAAAGTTTGGAAATCTCATCTGCCTTGCATATCTATGAGCTTCCTTATATATAAGTGGTCTAAGTCAGTGTGTCATCTTGGCAAAAAAGGCTTCTTAATGTCCATCTGCATGGAAAACTATGTTTATAATATTATTTTTTCCTGTCTAGAAATAATAGCTGTTTGAGTCCTTCTCTCCATGAGTGCTATAGGCAAATCAATGTCTCAGTAAATTTAACATGTTCGTGTCCTCATGTATCTTGAGTTAATTTATAAACTTATTAATTTTTTAATGTGAAGGATCTTGGCGCATCTTAAGCCATCCTACAGGAGATACAAAAGTAATCAGGGATTGCTGATTGTCTTGAACATTTTTTTGGGGTAAAAGGTGTATTTATATTGATTTGTCTGGTTACACGCTGATCTCTGAAGGTATAACTCTGCTCTAGTAACAGGAAGGATGGTATCATACTCCTGGACAGTTCATTCTGTCTTTGGTCTGGCTGTCTCAAAGAGCTCATGCTAATGAAGGTACAAGGTGCAGTGCTGACATTTGCAGGCATGGTGAATTGGCCATTATAGCCTCCCAAGCTGAGAGATTGCCTTAGGTAGAGAGGAAGCATGGACCAGGGGTGGATGATAAGTGCTGCTGTGGAAGTTTGGATGACACAGCTCTCCACGGTGTAGTCTGTGATTCCATGTGCTTGTGCCACCACAAATCTGATATTCCTGTAGTGTCTTCGCTGCTTCTGTCACACACTCGTGTTGTGTTGAAGCCTATATTTCAGTGGGCAAACCTCACTTTGAGGTAGGCATTTTTTTGCTACAGTCTCTTTTCTCATTAGCAGTTGTATGATACTAGTTGCATTCTACCATGGGGTTTCACTGAAACCTTAGGAAGACACACTGCCAAGCTAGAACTTCTCACAACCTTCAGATAGGCATAACAATGACGCTTCTTATAGAAATATTATTTACATTCTGTCAGTTTTGCAGTGTCTAAAAATATGGGGAGATTATCTCATTTTAGTTTTAGCCATCGTGTTACTAAGAGGCTGAAAATCTACATGAAGAGCTGACGAAGATAAATACATCACCTTTATTGATTATAGACCACTCTCTTTTATTAAAAATAATAAAACAAATTGCATATAACAACAAAAAAGCATCAGCACACAGGAGGTGAGCAAACACACTGCAGCTACTTGTGTTTGCCTGAAGGGGAATGTGCTGTGATCAATTAATGCTCTATAAATCTCTTGGTTTAAGATACCACTGTTGCCTTTGCTGTAGCTGCAGCATTTTAGGGTAAAAATAGAGATCTTGTCATGGTCTAGGCACTCAGATTATTTTTCTGTGATTAGTTTAGTGTCTCTTTAATTAGAACTGTGTGCTGTGTTACCTGATTTCATTCTTTTTCTCTTTACATATTTAGGTCCTAGTCCTGCAACTGGATTTGTTCAGATGGACCTCAATAGCCTGGGGGCCTGATGAAGTTCATGGGACTCTGCAAGTTCTCACTCTGAAGATCTGATTGTAGGCCTGAACCTAAATTTCTATTTTGTTCTCCTTCTATTTGCTTCTTAAATGATGAAAATTATTCTTTAAAATGGTGTTGTCTTTGAGTCTCATGCACATCCACTTCAAGTAGTGTCCAGACACTGTGTGCTTGGGATGTTGTCAGACATTGTTAAAATATTTCTGTTCTGTTGTGTGCCTAAACCTAATGATTGCTTGGATTATTGTGTTAGATTTTTACATTTAGTGGCTTTCTACCTAAAATGGAGGAGATATCACCTGTGTTTGCAATTGTTGTGGTATTTCTCTTAATTCAGATTTTTAAGTCAGAGTAACTGTTGTAACTGTTCAGGTTTTTTTAAAGATGTAGGTAAATTTGCTTATTTCTTGCTGGACACGAAGTATAATATTTTATTTTGCAAACTTGGTAGCCCAGTATTACTGAAAGCTTTCAATGTGATGATACTCTGATGTAATTAAGTAGGAAAAGACATTACCTTTTACTAACTCTCCTGTTGCTTTTCTATTCCTATGGCTGTCGTTACACAACATGCAACTGAGAGTGCAGATATTTTTATTTTTTTGTAAGCCAGTAAATGACTTTTGTTGACAATGGGTGCTGTTCCCTGTCCTATTCCATGTTGCAGTTTCACTGAATTCTAAAGTTATAGCCCTGAGAAAAGCTATGGAAAGGACTTTGAAAAATCACATATAGAGTGTGATCACAAATAGAGTGTGAGAGGAAAAACAGATGTGTTCTATCTCTATACATGTCAGTATTTATATTGTATATATATTTTAAGCAAGTATGTAGCAGTATATGATAATTAAGAGATTAAAAGATCCAAAACTTCCTCTCTATATAGAGAATCAGGAAAACTTTTTTTGTTTTTGTAGGCTTATTACAATGATATTCAGGAGCTTCACGGTATTGGATGAATTTTTGCATATTCCCAGAATAGAAAAGCACCATTGTCCTGGTAGACCAAGGAGAAAACTGAGCCACTTGTTTAGTCAGTAGTAAAGTCAATGATATTAAATGGATTCTCCTGCCTTTTAACCTTGTGCCTCCAGCTCCTTTTTTCCCTCAATACCCAAACCTTCCATTATCATCATCTGCTTTGCATTTCTATGTGAAAGGCCCAAGGTACTTCTGTTTGGACTCCTAGAAAATGAGGAAGACAAGGTTGGTTGGCCATCTGCCAGGGTGTGAGGTCTGACTTGCTCCTTGCTCACGGGGGCTGCTGGTGAAGGCGGAGGCAGAACTGAGTGATCTGTGTGGCATTCAACTGTCTTAACCACATGCCCATTGCTGTCTTCCTGTAGTTCTGTCTTGTTCTTGGGTTAACTCCTAAAGACAACACGTATACCAACCAATAAATAATCTAATTTGATGCACAGCCCTGATTCACTTCCTGAGCTGTGTCCTGCACACATGGAGCGGCCGCAGTCCCGTGGAAAAATTCAGCACAGTGCACAAAGCCACAGAGTAAGGCTCTTAAGTGTTTAAACTTTGCAATGAAGCAGTGTTCTTTTAATGTCACTTATTATAGCTCGAAGTGTTTTTAACAAGGAACAAGAGAAAAATGAAAGCTTTTAGAACTGGTTGTAATTCATTTCCTTCTAGCACATGAATGTGAGTGTGAATATCCAGCTCAGGGAAACACAGAACATCAGCCGATGGGAGGAGGCTGGCCACCTCCAGGGAGGAAGGGAAGGAACAAGGATGGCTGCTTAACACCATGGGTATGTCCGATTTGCTTCCAAGTCTCAGGGACTATTTGTGGAGTTTTGACCCCAGCTCTTTAGCTTTTATTTTCCCTTCAGCATTCCCACCCCCAAAAAATAGCTCCTCTAGAGCTTCTCAGTGCAATAGACATTGGGGGTGTTGCTGTAGTCTGCGAATAATTTAAATCAAGAAACAGAAATCAAAGGTGGGTTTTTCTCCTACGTTTTCCTGTTGAAAAATAAGCAGAGATGCTCCCTGTTCTCTCCACAATGAATTTCAGGGGCTATCCTTCTGATCCTTGATCTCACAAAAAAATGGCAAAAACTTTAATAATGGAAAATGCTGCTCTTGGCTTACACCTATAATCTTCTTCCCAGTCAAGCTGTAGTGGCCTACTGTGTTTGTAAGCTACCAAGGATGTGTGTGTAGGCTCCAGTGCCAGAGCCTGTGTTGGGAACACAAGCTCATCTTGTTATCTTTTATGTTAGAATTTGGTAGCATATTTAGTTTTTTTCAGAGAAACCTTGCCAGACCATGGTATGAGTTTCAGGTTTTGTTGATGTCTACTTTATGGATGGTGCTTGAGATTTGGTCACCAAGCCTAGTGACTTGCTGTGAGGAAAACAAAACAATCTCAAGCTTTGCATATCCCAGAGAAAAACCTGCAAAAGGAGTCTTTTCTCACAAGTAATGCAGCAAGTTTCTGTAGAAAGGACTGGTGGGAATACTGTTAGGGAAAATTTGGTCACACCATTCAGTGAAATTCATAAAAAAACAAAATACTTGCAAAAGTATTCACTGGCATTTTGTTGCAGAATAAAAATGAAAACCCTGATTTAATAATGATTTTGTTTTAAAATAAGGATCAGTCTTCAACATTTCATAGCAGTAGAGTAGAGAAATGGTGGGAATTGGACAAAACAGTCTTGATAAGCAGAATCACCTTAAGTTTGTATCCCAACTCAACACTTTGTATTGTGAAACCATGGCCTGAAACTGCTGCCTGTCATATCAGATAATATTATCACTGATTTATTATGTTACTTCATCTTAGTGCTTTTTGTAACCTTTTTGGCAGGGATCAATGTTTTTTTCTGTGTTTTGGGTGTCTTCTTTTGGTTTGGGGTTGGGGTTTTTTTACCAGCACTTAACGGAGCCTTGATCCATGATTTGGCTTCCAGATACTAGGATAATACAAGTAGTAATCATGCCTGCTGCTAAAAATTTTCTACCTTATTTAATTTGCATTTGTTTGCCTTCAGCTTCCAGTCATTGATTCTTGTTTTGCCTTGTCTGATGGATTAAAGAGCTCTTTAGGACTCACTATTTTCTCCCCAGGAAGGTGCTTTTACCCTGTAATCAAGTTACTTCTCAAATTTTTTTTGTTGTTGTTTGTTTTAAGAAAAAGCTAAACAGATTGAGCTTTTTAGGGTTCTTGTTATTTTTTCACATTCCTGGATCATTTTTGTGGTTCTTTCCTATCCATAAAACTGTGTTACAAGTCACCTACACAGAAGTAAAATTACTTCTCTAGTTTCTCTTGTGTTATTATGGTTAGAAATTGATGTTATTGCAAGGTCAGATTAAAAAAAAAAAAAAAACAAACCCAACCTAATATGCCTATGTCTATACATCTGAGTGTAGTTATTAGAGGACAGAAAAGGATGGATGATTTAAAAAATATTAGAATGTTTTTAAGTGATCCACAAATCAGCAAGAGTGGGTGTGCAGGAGGGATGCCAAGAGTATTTATGTTAAGGTTTTTAAGGAGCTAGAAGTGAAAATAAAAATAATTTTAATTGTAAATCAACAATAATACATCAAAACTTAAGTGCTGTGTTTAGCATAGTAGTCCATACTTGCAGAAATTTTGTAGGATTGAATGAAAAATGTTTGTTAATAACTCACTGTTGTGGGTCACTGGAAATAGAGACTGTAAGTGGATGTGAATATACATATCCCGTATATCCATTTAATCTTACAAGTAGCCACTTGCTTATATTTGGAAACCCAAAAACAGTTATGTGATCTGTTATGCTAAAATAGAAGAAAGAACATAGTATTAAGAATTCCTTTTGTTATAAAAGTTGTCACTATTAAGTAATATAAAAGTTCGAATAATCAAAATCCAGAGCTTCAAAGAAGCTCTTGAAAGTTTGACTGCTTCAGTATTTCTTTCCAAAAGGGTGGCTATTTATTTTGATTTGCATTCATACTTTAGGACAAGGTTAAGTTAAATTTACACGAAGGCGACTAATCAGATGCCTGTCTGGTCAAAACATCTCAGCCTACCCAATGACTTTCATGCATATCATGCATATAGGCATCTGAATTGAATCTGCGCTCCCAGCCCCACACTTATCCCTCCTGGAAACCATCAGATTTTCATTAAATTCAACTTCAGACTGTTTAAACTCTCGGTGCTGCGCATTAGTTTAATGCAAGTTTGTCTAACGTTGTGTCTGACAAAACTTTGAGGTCACCCCATTGACTTTCTGTTCAAACTGACTTGAGTTTTGACTTTGAAAATAATGTGTCTTGCCATTGTGGCAGCATTCTCTCTGTGAAATTTGGGGCATATTCCACAAGGGTCTTCATTTGTTTCAGCAAAACGAAAGTTCATGGAAACATGGTAAATGAGGGAGAAATGAGATTTAAAGTAATGCAAGAGACTTACAATCCTCTAAAACTCATGGAAAAGAAGTAAAGGTGAACAGGAACTGAATAGAAAGTGAAATGGCTTCTAGTTAAGAAAGTACTAAGGTAAGTAGATTTAGACTACAAGTTTGTGTGTGTTAATGAAAAAGTTGTTAATAAGATTTTGGTAGCACTGGGTGGCTTGGGGTAGAAGTCGTCCCCGTGCAATGATGAACTTACAGGGCAAGCATATGCTGTTGGAAAAGGCAAGAGAAGTGGGGATTCCCTTGAATGCTTTTTGGTATCACAGGCTTAGTCAGTGTAAAGTATGTGATTTATTACATCCTAGGTTGCCTCAGTTTCTTCTGAGTCTCAGAAATCTTGGAGTAGAGCCATTAAATAAGGAGATGACATCACTGGGAAAGAAGATAGTAGAAGAAACAGGATTATGATGATAGAAGCTGGAGATGGTCTTTGTGAGAATACTAAAACAACTTCTTTTCTCTGAACAACCAATTAAGAGGTGATCCTCCTTCCTGAACCAGTAATAAATTGCTATGGCTGCATATAATGGTAGATGTGTGACCAATGCAGCACGCAGTGCAGTGCAGTGCATACTGGAAAACAAATTTGGAAGTGGGGGAGGGGGGTCTGCCAATAAAATTACTTTCCCATTAAATAATGCTACTGATGACTATTGGGTGGGCAGGTACAGCTGCTAGAATGCATTTTTCAGCTTATCTTTGCATAGGAGTGTGGACAAAAGAAGAGAAGAAAAGGGGGACAGAAAGGAGAGAAATATAGAAAGGATAAGTGTCTTTTGAGGCTGCTTCTGCTCTTCCAGGATATGTTCTTTGCCCTCTCTAGTGAGTGGTATACGCTGATAACTTGTAGTACTTGTAGTCTTCCTTGAGCACTATATCTCCAGGGGAAGTTAGCAGGTTTATAAAGTTCCTGACTATGTTGGATAACCCCTCGACTGAATGAGAAACACTCCATTGCATTGTAAGGGATGAGACAGACACGACTAAGTGACACCCACGTACCCTTGGCTGTATTCAGCAAAAGGGTAAGACTGCCCTGTCAAACTATGCAAGTTCCCCTTTTGAAGCTGTGAGCAAATGGTTGTTTTCTCCAGCAGTTCTGTAAGTGCTTGTATGCAGTCTACATCCACAGTAGGCCCTGGGTAGTTACTAGATAGAGTGGTGTGTGCTGCATCCTGTTTCTCTGCATATCAGCATCCCATAAATTCACATTATTTTCTTGGCATGTGGAAATAAGACTGTGCTAGGATTTCTAATATCAGGGACTGTGTTGGCATTAGGGTGTCATCTTCATATCCAGAAGCAGATGCCTTTTTAGTCTGTGTCACAGTCCCGTATGAAGAATCAGAGTATGGGTCAGGTGATGTTTATATGTTGTGTATTTTCAGATAACATGTAGATAAGGAAATAGTAGCTCCGTCTCAGTACTAACCCTAGCTCTAGGAATCTTTCCAGTTTGACGTGGAGCATTGAGGTCTGTCTGAAGGAGTCCTGGCTGTGAGAAAGCATATCCTGTTGAATCTTCTGGGCTGGATAAAATAGGAAGGAAGGGCATCTCAGGTATTTTTCATCACCTTAGGCTTGGTTGAATCCTGTCTGTTCAGGTGTAGAAGTCTAACAATGGTGTCAGCATCAGAAGCTTACCCGCCTCTAGACTGGAGTGAGGTAGATGGAGTACTAACCTTTAGAGCAGTGTCTAAGATGGACAGCAGCATTTTGGGTTTATTAGAAGCAGCTGATAACTGTTATCTCAGTGGTAGGCTTGAGTGTACAATACATAAATGATCTGGAGATTTTGGAGGGGACTGAATATTTGATGCCGTGTTTCCAGAAAGTTGAAGAGATAAGTGGATGTCGCACGGCATGTTGTGTTCTCAGCAAAGCAAGCATCTCAGCAGGTCAGCGATTTCAGAAATAGTATAGTCCTGAAAGAACATTTTTTGAACTCCTTTTTGCTGTTGAAGCTGAACACAGTTCCATCTGTCTGAAACTGCACATTGAGAGCTTCACAGAGGCACTTAAAGAAGTTATGTACTTATGCATAAGGAATAAGATGCTGAAGGAATCACATTTCATAAATCTATTAATCTTACCATAAAATGGTTACTTTCTATACACATATTCACTTTAAAAAACGTTCATGGTATACTGATCATCAGAGGAAAAGTCCATACTGATGTATCTTCACCATCTTTCTGAGCTGAACAGTGTGGTTATATGCTTTTGCTATGAAAATCTGTTTACTTGGATACTTTGCCATACATCTGCTAATTCCACAAAAAGTGTACAAATTTTCATGTTACCCATTTTGTGGATAAAAGCACTGTGTAAGTACTGACCCTGATTTAAGAATGTATCAGCTCTAGAAATGATGGAATTGTCTTCAGGGCTCACATGTCAACAAAAATCAGCTGGTTCACACGTGAAGCTTGGCGAGGAAAATGCTGCAGTGGCTCCGGTGGCATCCCTGCTCCCTGCCTGCCTCTCCCAGACCACTGCCTTTAGCCAGCCAAGGTTACCTTGCCTGTCTGCCGCTGCTCCACAGTTAGCACTTAGATGCCTGGGTCACCCAGCCACTCATCATGGGGAGTGGACAAAAAGCCACTTGAAATCCTGCTCACTGATAGAAGAGGGACAGCAGCCTATGCAGATTGCTTGACACAACGTGAGCAAATCTAAAGAGAAAGGTAAAGCAAATCAGGTTCCATGTATTGATACTGTTTGCAGACATGCTGATTCTCATTCCTTTTAACTGAGCCTTTCTCTTCCAGAAATGACTTTAAGGAAATATTTAAACTGTATCTCCTGAAGATTTCACATAAGACACCAGAGGAAAAGATTGGCTGCAAGTCTGCATCTAATAAGCAACTGAGAATTGTGTTCATCTGGGCTGTGCACAGGCTGGCACTGCAGCCTCAGGAAAAGGGCAGATATGGCCGGGGCTTTTTTTTTTCAAATACGCTGCGAAAACCCTGCCCACTGTAGGGATGGAAGTGTTCAAAAGCAACAGTGACAGTCTACATTACCAGCAGCTCCATCAGAAGTACATGTGCCCAGGTGCCCTGTCTCCACAGATGTTTTGCTCTCATTTTGAGCTGAAAATGTAACTTTTTTGTTGAGAAAGGCTTTCAGATCTTGTTAAAAATAGCCTAATAGTAGCTTTGGATTTGACTGACAAGCTAGTTGTTACTATGGCATTTTCACTGTAAGAGTCTAGTAATTTTGACCCAAAGAAACAATGATCTTATTCCTCAGGAGGGAGGACAGAGTGACAAAATCTGGAGGTCCCGTGATGACACTGAATCTCTTCCTTGTCAAAGCAAGCTATGAAATCATCTGCTTTCCTGCCAAATCCCACTGGGGAGTAAGCAGTGTCCTTCACAGAACACACGTTTTGCAGGAGAAGATGGGGGCACGGAAGAACCACATTCCTGCCCCATGAGAAGTATGCTGCCCCACATCCTCTGACTTCTGGAACTGATGCAAGTGTGTTTTCCCACCTCTGTCAGTAACCGCAGCACTAAAGTGGGCAGAAATTTTCTAAGGTTCTTTATATACTGTGGCTTCATCAAAGAGTAGTGTCACCAGTGTGTTTCACAGTTATTTTGGGAATGGGGGAGAATGAGATTTCTGCATCTCTCTCTCTGTCAGGCTCCACTGCCAACCAAGTAGTCTGTATTTGTTGGAATTCTCCATCCTTGCTCATGTTTGCTAGAAGTCTTTGGGTGTGAGCTACATGGGGATGATAGGAAGGGAAAGGAAAATTTTAATAAAGCTTTTCATCATTCAGTTGGAACGTTTCTGTTCCTACTCAGCAAAACATTGTTGAGAAGAACAGTCCTATCTTTGGAGAGGCCTTCCTCTGTTACCTCTAAAGAAAACTGGAGAACAAACGGATGCTTTAAAAAAAGGTTGATAATGTATAGCTGATGTTTCCTTTCAAGATAAGCTTGCCTTACATGGAAAAGGAGTTGAACCAAAAAGCTCCTTACAAACATTTCTACTGGTTTCCAAGTAAGTAGCTATGATGGGTATCCTAAAAATTGAAGTATTTGAAAACGCATATCTAATAGAAATCCTAGTTTTACTCTTGCTTTGCAATATGACAACCAATCTGTGTGTCTTTTCCCAAAGTATACCCTAGTTTGCAAAACACCAAAATTACTAAACAGGGGTTTTGAAACTTCCTCTGCAGCTACATACTTTTTTTTTTCCTGGAGCAGTCATACTGGGCTGTCGTGACCCGAATGTTCTGTGGGCAAGGCTTATGTGCAAGAAGTCAAAGGTGTTTTGTGTTATCTAAGTGATCTCAGTGACTGCACCTGTCTAGTGTAGTGTAATTTAAAACAGATTTGAACTTCAATGAGGTTTGCAGAAGAAGGCATGTTTGTGAAGTATCAGAAGGGATGTGGCACAGCATGAACAAGAGAAGAAACATATATTGCTTCCGTAAAAAATCCTACTGTCTGTAACTGATGAGTGAATTCTTTTGTATTTTTGTCATCAAGGGTTGCAGAAGAAACCAACTGAAATATGCAAACCTGTACAGGCCTGAGCATATAACAGAGATGAAGGAAAGCCCTTACAAGAGTGTGTCACGTAATCAAATTCTCCTCGCTTGCCTTTTACTGAAGGTTCAGCTCTAGACAAGAGTAAGAAATAAAAGCATTACTTTGCTTTCCTTTCAGGTTTGGTTTTCACAGAAGAAACCTAAAAGTTCAGTATGTGCAAAGCTATCAGCTTCTGCCTACTAGACCACATAAATACTAGTGATTTTTACAGTTTTCTTCTCTTCCATATAAAGCTTTAAACTTTAAATGCAAATCAGAAAAAAACTCAAACCAAAACCAAACACTTTCCTTGAGACAGAAACTCTAGTGTTCCTTATTATTCATGTATTTTTGCATGATTTCAGGTAGCAGAATCACTGTCTTCATGTATCTACCAGCACTTCTTCACAAATGAGGCCGTTTTGGAATTAGGGTTGTTATTTAGAAGGATCTTTGCCTTCCATGAAGCACCATGCCTTGCAAAACCATTGCTGTCAGTGTGTCAGACCACAGATCCTTCCAAAACTCCATGGATAGATTTTGAGAGAGCGTGATAATTAAGCAGGTGTCAAAACCAGCTATTTACACTCGAATATTTGTGACCAATGTATACCTCTCTTCACTCAAGTCGGTGTTACTACAGCAAGTGTGCTGACATTTGACTTTCGGGGCAGATCAGTGGTTTTGGATTTTTCACGGCAGCGGCTCCTCCCAGCGTTGTTTTCACCAATTAAGTAGTGTGAACAGCGAAACTACTCTTAAGGGGTATTTCTCCTGTTCGCTAGTCCTGTACCGCAGCCTCCTGAGGTGCAAGTGACAATAAAAAAGCAGAGAGAGGAGCAGCAGCGAAGGACAGGTGAGGTGTGGCTCAGCGCGCCCCTGCACCAGTCTGCCCGGGACGGCGCCGGGACATCTGCACCACCGCTCAGAACTTGGGGGGCGCTGCCTGACCGCTGCGGACTGCTCTTTGTCACCCAGGAGGTTATGGAGAAGGCCAGTATCTTCCGACTGTTGTTCATACAGGTGATGAAGCCACTTCTGGAAAAATAAAGAAAAAAAGCCCCAAAAAACCACGAAACAGCAAAACAAAACAAACGTCCCCCACCCTCGGGGAGGGGGCACAGCCGCGCATGCCGCCGCGGCAGCGGAGGGGAGCCCCGGCTGGAACGGGCCAAGAGGAGCGGAGACACGCGGGCTCGGCTCGGCTCCCCGCTGAGCTCCGGCTTCCGCGCCTGGGCAGCGCGGCCGCAGAGGCGGGGGGCGACGACGGCCTGCTCCTCCCTGCGGGGCGGCCGCCGCGGTCCCCCCGGGGCAGCGGGGGCGGCGGCGGGGGCGGCGGGGTCCGGTCCCCTCGCAGGCAGCAGCGCAGCGCCGGGCAGCCACCGCCACTCTCCGAGCCCCGCCGCCGCGCGGCTCCCTGCGCTCACTTTTATATTTGCGCGCCCTTTCCCTGCTCGGTGACGTGTCCCGCGGCGCGCCCAACCCGCGGCGCGCTCTGGTCAGGACAATGGGAGCGCCTGGGCCAATCGGCGCGGCGCTCGGCTTGGCGGCGGCCAATGGGCGCGGGGCTGTGCAGAGAGTAATGTTACCAGCGCCGCGAGTGTGAGGAGGCTGCGTATCGATCCCGCGCTCAGCCATTGCGGTGCACCGGGCTGCACAGCGACCCAGCCAGCGCTGGGGCCGGGCGGGCGGCCGCGGGAGCGTCTCTGGGGCTCGGGGCCGAGCGAGGGCTGCGTGCCGACTCTGTCTGACACGGGTGAGTACGCGCCGGGGGCCGCTGGGCCGGCCGGGCGCGCTCGCCCGCTCGCCCGCCCGCTCGCAGCCGGGCGGTGAGCCGGTGGTGGCCGTCGTGCCGCCGCCGCCGCTGCATGACCGCGGAGCGCGGGGCAACGCCGGCTCGGACGCCCGTACACAAAGGCGAGCGGGGCTGTGCCCGGGAGACCCTTTCCCGGGCGGCGAGCCCCCCGGCCGGGGCGGGGCGGGGGCGGCGGGCGACTTCGGGAGAGCGGGGCGGCGGGAGGCAAAGGAGCCGAACCGGGGAGAGAGAGGTGGGCGAAGGGAGCCGGGCGAGCGGCCGGGGGTCGCCCGCCGCGGGGGGCGAGGGCCGCGCCGTGCCCCGCCGTAAGCCGCTTACACGGTACCTCGCCGCAGCCGTCGCCGCGGTGGCGGGGCAGGCGGCGGGACGGCGGGGGCTCCGGGCGGGCCGCGCTGCGCCGCCGGGGCGGTGGGGAGCACGGGGAAGCGGGGCGCGGGCCGGGGCGCTGCTGGCCCCGCGGCCGCCCGGCTGTAACATGGCTGACGGCAGCCGCGAGCGAGAAAACAAGGCGAGCGGCGCGGAGCAGCAGAGGAGGCGCTCGGGCGGGCGGGGGCGCAGTTCGGGGGAACTTTTTTCTCCAGCAGCCGCCGCTCGCCCGGGCGCGGGGCCGGCGGCTCCGGGGCCGCACAGCTCGGCGAGGCGAGGGAGCGAGCGGGGGGCTCCCCGCCGGGGCTTCTACCGCGCCGGCGGGGCTTGGGCAGGCGCTGAAAGCGCGCTAGTCTCCCCCATCTTCTTCCCCCCCGCTCCCACCCACCTCCCCCCGTCTCCCGCCCGCCCTCCCCCGGCTGCAATGGCTGAGCGTGTGCGCCAGGGTAGCGGCGCGCTCACACAAAGGGAAGGGAAGGGAGGAAGGAGCCATGTTCTCTGCGCGGCGGCGGCAGCGGGCGACGCCACAGCGGCCATTCCGTGCCGCCCGGGCTGCGCTGCCACCGCCGCCCCCGCGGGCGGGGGTCGCCGCCCGGCACCGCCGCGGCCCCTCTCGGCGGGGGTCCCGCCGCCCCGGCTCGCCGCCCCGCCCGGCCGCGGGGGGTGTGGTGGCGGCGGGGGGGTGGGGAGCGGCCGGCTCTGCTCCTCGGCGCACAAAATGGAAGGAGGCTCGGCGGCGGTGACCTCCTCCGCCAGGAGCCTGCGCCATGGCGGCCGCTCCCGCCGACACCGCCGCTGCGGCGGCGCGGCCGGCAGGGAGGGAGGGAGCGCAGGCCGGGGCTGCCTTGCCTCATGGCGGCCGGAGCGGGCAGGGCTGGGCATGGGCACGGCCCCCCCCCGCCGCGGGGGGACGGGGGCGGCGGCGGCGGGAGAACGCTTTGTCCCGCCGGGGCCGGGGGTCGCCGCCTGCGGGCAGCCGCACCCCGGTGGGTGTCCGGCTCCTGGGCATGTGCTCGTCTCTGCCTGAACGCGGAATAAAACTTACACATGTTCTCCCTAATAACAGGACTAGTTTTTTGTTTGGTTGGTTTTTTTCTCCTTTTTTTTTCTCTTTTCTTCCTTCCCTCCCACCCCCAGCAGGTCTCTTGAGGGACTTGTGAAGTTTTCCTCTGCCCCCCTCACAGGGGAAGCGTCCAAAATGGCGGGAAGGAGGAGGCTTTTAAACGCCGGCCCCGGGGTCGCGGTGCCGAGCCCTGCCCGCGGCCGCCCCGTGTCCCAGAGCCGCCGGCCCCCGCGGGCACTGCCCCAGCCCGGCCGAGCCCCGCGCCCCGCTGCGCCGGGAGCGTCTCCATGGCCGGCAGGAGCGGCTTCTGCTTCTTCAGCCCTCTTGTTTACTTGATAGAAACTTCAAACCGGACGTGTTTAGTCACAGAGCAGAAATCTGTTTCTGTCTATCCGCCAAACCGATAGGAAATACAGCTTCTGTGGCAACACGGGCAGGCACGGCCTGCCTTTTTTTTTTTTTTTTTTTTCTCCCTTTCACGCTTTTTCCCCCCCCCCTTCTTTTAATTTGTGCTGAAAAACAGAGCTTGTCAGGGTGCGAGTGACTTTTTCCAGGGAGCTCTGAAGAAATACTCCGAATGTCTGACTTGGGTGTGAAAGTTCCAGGAACGTATTTTTCAGTCCCTGAAAGTGTCAGATAGTGCTCTTGCTGAGCACAGCTCTGCTGGCTGTACGTAAATGTTGTGCTTCTCTCTGTGTAGGTTATAATATATTTGAACAAGTGAGCTGTTTCATTCCTGTATTTCAAGGTATACCTGCAAAGAGTAGGCTTTTGCAGTACATATAAAGATGGGTCATAACATATGGCATAGAAAATAACTAAAAAGTCTATTTTGTAAATAAGCACCCAGAGCTTACAAGGAAGAGGTAGAAACATGGGCTGTAAAAAGAAAGCAGTAATCCAGAAGGCCACTGAGATGGGATGCTTGAGTACTCTTTCCCTCCTTTCAGTAGAGTTTATTCTTCCCAAGCATATGATTAGTACACCAGTAATAATCATGGTGTGCAGTCTCCACTGCAGTATTTGCCTTCAGATTGCTTGGAAGGATAGTTCTTGTTTGCAGGAGACCATAAATGCACGTTTTAAAGGCCCTTTAAGATTTCAGCTTGCTTGCATCCAGGTCACCTCAGACAGGGATGACAGAAATCTTCAGTGAATTTTCCAGAAGAGAATCTTTTTCCCATTGTGTGATATCAGAGTACTGCTCCAGCAGGTCTTGTTTGGCATGATCCTTGGTTGTGACTTATTGAAAGTAGAAATTTTTAAGGTGTCTCATTTGCTTCCTTACAGAAAATCAGCAAAAATGGGCAAAGGTGATCCTAAGAAGCCGAGAGGTAAAATGTCTTCATACGCCTTCTTTGTGCAAACCTGTCGGGAGGAGCACAAGAAGAAACATCCAGATGCATCAGTGAACTTCTCAGAGTTCTCAAAAAAATGCTCAGAACGATGGAAGGTAGGAATAGGTGCTAAAAAAACCCCACAAAACCTTCAGTGACTGCTTTTTGTGAAATAACATTCAAGATAGTGAATTATTTCTTGAGAAGCTCAGGTTTTGGGTAAGTATGAAGTGCAGTTGTAAGATGAGTGGTAACTATCCATTGTCCTTGTCTTGTCTTTAGCTCCCCCAGGTGAAATTTTGGAATGGATTTTGGTATGTTTTTGAACCTTTGAATACAGTTTTGATCCTTGCGTGTCCCTTCTGAGGTATTCTGTGGTTCTAATTGCCTTCCAGACTATGTCTTCTAAGGAGAAAGGGAAGTTTGAAGATATGGCAAAGGCTGATAAGCTTCGTTATGAAAAAGAAATGAAAAACTATGTACCACCTAAGGGGGAAACAAAAAAGAAGTTCAAGGATCCAAATGCACCGAAGAGGCCTCCGTAAGTAGATTCCTAGCTTTAGGTTGTCTTGTTTGGGACCATCACGGTGGTGTGTATCTATGAAATGGTAATCTTACCCAGGAGCTTCAGAAATGCAAGACTACATGATCTTCCTCACCAGTAGTGTGAAGATAGGTTGAAGTCTTAGTTATGAATGCTAAGCTTTTATTTTCAGGTAAGCTGTCCCTATATCGAAGTTGGAGTAATGACAGCCTTTAAAAGTAGATGCAAAAATAGACTATGTGTGATTCTGACTGATTTTTCTAATGTCTGTTAAGAGGATAATTCCAGTGTAGTATGGCAGTAAAGTACTGCAGGCCGTGCTCTCATCACCTTTTGGCTTGAGCAGAATTTTAGATTGGCAGTCAATTTAAAATTTGAGGCTTTTGCACAGAACAGGGGTGATCTTCCTCAAAACCAGCTTGGGAAATTCAAACTTTAGCCACACCATAATGACAACTGGCTTCAAATTCATCTCCTCCTAGACACCAGTACTTTATTATGTGTGTGTTTTAAAGTGAGCTAATGCTGAAAGGGGCAGGGAGGTTTCCTTACAAGCTGATGTTCTTACTTGGGCTGATGCTGTGGTCTGGAAATGCTGCTTTCCTAACAAATATTGCAGCCTCCCACCTCTAACAGTTTTGACGTAACATTTGCTGCCCCAGTATCATTCACTTACTCCAATGTCTAAAGCTTTTCCCTGTCTCTGGTATATAAAATCTGCCTGTCTGGGAATCCTGCCAAATATGGGACCAGATGTACAGCATTATTTGAGAGAAAAGGGTGCGTTGAGTTTGCAAAGTGGCTTGTTCAGTTCTTACTCCTTCCATTGTAACCAACATCTGTCTCACTTTTAGGTGCTTTTTCCAAAATGCTCTTAAGGAACAGTAGCAAAGATCCCAAAAGTTGCTGCTGTAGGGAAGTCTAAAATTTAAATAATCTTCTCTTATTTTTCCTCTGTAGTTCGGCTTTTTTCTTGTTTTGCTCTGAGTTTCGTCCAAAAATCAAAGGAGAACATCCCGGTCTGTCCATTGGAGATGTCGCAAAGAAACTGGGAGAGATGTGGAACAACACCGCTGCAGACGAGAAACAGCCTTACGAAAAGAAGGCTGCTAAGCTGAAGGAGAAGTATGAAAAGGTAACACTGACATTTAGGGAGATGGTTTGAGGAGGTCAGACCTCAGTATAGACAGTTTTTTTCCTTATTGTGTACCCTGATACCTGATGTTGCAAATTACAATATGTTAATGGCATCCTTCATTAGGTGTGTTGAAAAAAGTTGTATACTGGAGTAAATGGTTCATTGGAATAACACTAAATTGGAATCCTTTACCTTGAACTATTTGCATTTGTCTGTAATTTTGAGCTCTCACTGGTGCATTAATAAATGCCATGGGCTCTGTATCATTACTAATGCTGTAGATCACAGCAGAATTCGAGTTGAGTTGGTAGCAGTAAGTAATGCTTACCAGTAATGCTGGTAAGGGATGAACTGGTTCTCCCTAATTTTGGACATACTGGTGAGCATCCTTGAATGTTAGGATAAGTGATACACATAGATAATTTTTAAAATGTATTCCTGGAGATGCTAGTTTTAGGCATGTGTTTTTCCTGGACCTACTTAGTGTCCATGTCCTTTCTAGTAATGAATTTGGTTAATTATGCATAAGAAGCAGCTTGTCACACAGTTTTTTAAATTATTAAGGCTAAACCCTGCCATCATAATTGGAGTTGTAGAATTCTGTTGTGCACACAGGATTGTGCTACACGTGGTTTTATTACTAGAGGCAGATTCCCATCTCAATACGTGGAAGCCAGGGGAAGGGGAGGGATGCACGTTGCCATCCTCTGATGATGCATCACAAGGGGTCAGCAACCACCTATAGCTGGCATATACAGACAGCACCTGTGTCCATTGTGAGCTGTCACCTTCCTTTGGGTATTTCTCCTGCTGGCAAACAAATCCAGGTTCAAAATTTTTGCACTGTAGTGTGCAAGGTGGAACCTTGGAGCCCTGGATGTGCCTAAGAGGAGTTGCAGCTCTAGGAGCTTTCCCACATGGTGCTTTCTGAACAGCTTCCTGGTAATTTGTACACACAGCCAATGCAACTTGGATGTTTTCTAAATGATAGAATTATTAATCTTGTTTGCAGATATTATTTAAATTTTAAGTAGTAATGTCTGTATATCTTACACTTACATGTGAGGTTTTAAGGTTGTAGTAATCTTCGCTATTCCACTGCTTGGCCTTTGACTTAGTGGATATCATATCTTCTCAAAATTTCTGCTAAGCTTTAAGGGAGCCCAAGAGAGCAGTAAGATTAGTGGTGTAGTGTTTGTTAGGTGGGGAATATTTGAAGATTTGGACCACCTGTGTAAATGCGTTGATGTTTCTCTGTAGCTGGTGTGTGTAAGCTTCATAGATCAGTTCTCCTGCCTAATTGTTTTACTGTTTTGGCACAAAGTTAGGAAGTCTTAACTGCTTTTATGACTGTGCCTTCCAGGTACAGTTTTGACTTCCCTGTAACAGGAACTGAATTTTATGTGTTTCAAACAACTAGAATAAATTTATTGCATGCTGAAGGTGGCACTGTCTACCCTTTAATCAAGTTCTTATGCCTTTTATTTTGTAAACTTCTGTTAGGCAGAGTTCAGTCTAACTGCTCTCTGCTGAGGCATAATGTTGCAGCTGTTAGGCTGGGTCGTTCTGATGTTTTCTGGGTGCCTGATCCCAGCTTAGTGCCTCAAACAAGGGTTTTCCTGTGCGTTTCTTCGGGCATTGTAGAAGGTAGGGCTAGAAGGGGACCTTAAGAGGTCTCTCTACTTCATTTCCTTATGGGATAGTGGGCTCAGCTGTGCCTTTACCATCAGAGGCAGCAGCCTTCCCGGCCTGTTCCCAGAAGCCCAACAATGGGGATTCCTTAGCAGCCATAAGCAGTGTGTAGCAGCATGCCAGTGTAATTTCTGTGTTAGAGGGTTCCCCATTTCTTGGGCTCCAGTTCACCTCAGGGCTGAAGCCGCAGCTCCTGCTCCTGCCCCAGTGGATGTGCAGAAGGGGCAGGTACCTGGGTGACTGCTTCCACAAGTGCTCCGTGGAGGTTGCTCAGACCTCTTGCCTGGTTAAATCTTTGAGAGATTGTTCCTGCTTTTCTTCTCCAAGGATATTGCTGCATACCGGGCCAAAGGGAAGGTTGATGGAGGCAAGAAAGTAGTTGCCAAGGCTGAGAAGAGCAAGAAGAAGAAGGAAGAGGAGGAGGATGAGGACGAAGATGAAGAGGATGAAGATGATGAAGAGGAGGAAGAAGAGGAGGATGAAGATGATGATGATGATGAATAAGTCTCTTTTAGAGCAATTTCTTTCTTGTCTATAAAGCATTTAACCCCCCTGTACACAACTCACTCCTTTTAAAGAAAAAAAAATTGAAATGTAAGGCTGTGTAAGATTTGTTTTTAAACTGTACAGTGTCTCTTTTTTTGTATAGTTAACACACTACCGAATGTGTCTTTAGATAGCCCTGTCCTTAGTGGTATTTCAATGGCCACTAACCTTGCCTGGTACAGTGTGGGGGTTGTAAATTGGCATGGGAGTTATAAAGCAGGTTCTTGTTGGTGCACAGCACAAATTTAGTTATATTCGGGGATGTAGTTCATTTCTCATCTTCAGTTGTCTCTGATGCATCATAAAAATAATTGTTGTTCTGTTAACTGAATACCACTCTGTAATTGCAAAAAGGAAGAAAAAAAGTTGCAGCTGTTTTGTTGACATTCTGAATGCTTCTAAGTAAATACGAAAATTTTTTTTTATTAGTATTGTTGTCCTTTTAATAGGTGCCCTTGAGAATCATACTTTTTCTTTTCTCTTTTTTTTTTTTTTTTTTTTCTTTTTTTTTTCTTTTGAGGGGAACTCATCTTTTGCTTTATTGAATGCCCGTTTGGGATCACGGGAATATTACAGTTTTCATCTTTCATATAACCAGCTGATAAACAAAGCTTTGATCTGCATACCCTGCATTATCATGATAGGGTAAGAAAAGAAATATATAGGCATATGATGAAAATATTCTTCCATAACTGGAAACAACAAAAATTCAATCTCAGCAAATGGATACTTGTTCAGATTTTTGTGAAATGTAATATTCTATTGCGTTGCATGAGTTTACCAGTCTTGGAGCGTTGAGAAGTACAGAGTTCAATTTTACAGAAACTAAATACTTTGGGGGGTGGGGAGGGAGGGAATGTTAAATTTTGTCCTAGAAGGACCCATAGGAAGAGTGTATGTCCATCCGGTGTAGAGAAATTTACAGGTGTGACTCTGTTACCATGTAATGGAAGTTATATTTGTAAATCTCTGAACACCTGGGAGTGATGAGCGTACCTAAAATGTGTAAAGTTAAAAGCATGAAATGACCATATTATTTTTTGGTGACAGGTGTGGTGATGGCCACGGGCTTTATACCATGAGACTCCTGGTAGCAAAGGGCCCACAAGAAATGATTTTTCTTTCTAAGATTTCTATAAATGGTACCATTATTATTTGTTAAATCTATGTAAATTCATATTTGTATTCTTGAAATTCTAGTTTTAGCCCTTTAAACAAAGTTGTATATTGTCTCAAATTGAAAATGAGATAAGATGTATTTTTCCTGTTAGGTTTTATACCGCACTCTTGATGTTTGCCCATTTTTAAGTTAAATATAGTTGTATGGAAAAGTACATTTTATTAAATTTTGCATTAAAAAGTTAAATGTTTATGGTTATACCAACAATGTCTAATTTGGTCAAATACAGTTCTCTTCCAAAACCAAAGCTAAGGGGTTTTTTGCATATTTAGTAAAACTTCAAGTGCTGGCAGCTGTAACTATTTTCACATATACCTGCTTACCAGTTTGGGGGACAATTCGGCAATTTTGTGGTTACAAAATTATGGTTCTCTTAAGTGCCAGTGTTTAAAAACAAACAAAAAAAGCATTCTTGTAATTTTACACGCTTTTGTGATGGAGTATTGTTTTGTTATACAATTTTGACTTTCAGATTCTTATTTCAATTTGCATTTATGTATAACTTCAGGAGAAATATTGAACATCTGAAATCCTGGATGATACTAATAAACTAATAATTGCAGAGGTTTTAAATACTTAGTTAAATGGCTCACTTAATACCCTAAGGATTTGGGGGTTTTTGTGTGTGTTGGTGTTCTCAGATATGTACATCCCTGCTTTCTGTTTCAAGCAGAAGAATGATGCTGTTTGCAAGGTCTTGATATAAAAAGGGTAGGACAGACAGACTTTTTTGTCTCCTTAAACTGGATATTACACATTCAAATGCTCGTAACTGATGACAAATAAATTTTCTGTGCTGAAGGGTTTTTTTGTTTTCCCCAGGTCATCAGAGGAAAGTAGACACATTTCTTGTTCTTGGAACAAGCATAATTAATGAGATCCCCATAATCTTGTGCCTTTGTTCTCGATGCTTGATGTTGACAGAAGTAACCTAGAGGATTCAGCTGAACTTAAACGATGAGTAGCGAGCGCTTCCCCAGCAGCCAGGCACGGCCTTTGCCTTGCCTTTGACTTTAGCACATTGGTAACAAACAGCGTGCTCGAGGCTGAGGAGGGTAGGTAATATAATTATCAATGCTGCTTGCTGAGGAAAAGAGCCCCCTGTATCTCACTGCAGAGGCTGGTGTTGGGTGGGACATGCTCCAAAGCTTCCCCAGCTCTCCAGAGTGGCTGTGGTTTTCTCAGGAGCACTTGGTACATTCCTGTAATTCAGCTGAGCTGGCACATGGATAATCGGGACCGAAGCCTTCGCTTGTGACTGCCATAAAACAGTTTGAAACAGTGGAAGTGTTCTTTGGTGAAGAGGAACGCCATAGGTAGATTAATTCCCCTTTTTAAAGAAGAGCTGCTGAGGATTGGTGCTGGAAAGGACCTCGCTGTTCCACAGCTGTGCTCCCCTGCAAGCTCCGGTGGTTAATCCTCTTGGTCAAAACTGTCTGAGTCTCTTCACTGATAAGTCAGACTTGGCCACTCCAAGATTACTTGATCCGAGGTCAGTTGCTGCTGACAGTTCAGCTTGAATCTGCCTCCATTGATCTTTAAGAGTGGGTGCTTGCTGTAGAAGAGGGATCATGATCGGTGAAAATGCGACTGTTTTAGGTAGTGGTTCCCTACAGGGGAACTGACAGCATTGACATCGCTACCAGAAGGCATCTCCTAGGGCTTTAACCTTCACATAAATGCTTGTTGTAGAGGTAAAGAAAAGACTTGCTGTTCCAAAAAACAACAAAAAATTGATTGGTCTGGAAAGAGCTGGAATGTTAATACGTGGGCGTTATGATACCTTGAATGCTAAAGGATGCCAGACTGATTTTTACGGTTGTTTATCTCGAGTTGGTCCTGAGAGGAGCTGCAGTTGCAGCCACCTAGATATGCTAGATGTGCTCTGTAATTTTAAGCTGGTTTAACTAAGGGTACGGACAGTGTTCCTCCCTTCTGACGAGCTTTCAGCGGTCACACCAGCTCTAGCAAACAGCTGAGCTTGTTTAACAAAATGTTTCTGTCCAGGCAAAGGGGTCCCTGGAAACCTGAACTAAGGGGTGTGAAGTGGCTGATTTTTGCAGCTTAATTAGGGTGCTGCTGACACTGAGCCTCTTTACAGCTGCCTTTATCAGTGTAACCAGCCCATCCTGAAGGAGAAAAGGCTGAGTAACAGCTGGGTCTAGGTTTGCTAGAAAGTGGGAAGATGGATTTGAGTGATTCCTCCAGAAGAGGAGCTGGGTGGACTGCAGCCACAGCATTAGGTTCTCTGAATGGGGGACGAGCCCAGCTTGGGAAAAACCTCTCCTAATTCTTGCTAGCCTAAGGGTTAGACCTGCTAGTTAGAATAAACATTCCCATTCTGCCTTCCCAGCTATGCCTGACAGGAGATTAAAGGAATAAAGGCAATGTGCTGTGTTGAGTTATAATGAGTTATTCAATACAGAGTCTGTAACGGAGACATGGCAAAATACAAAGATAGTGTTTAATACAAGAGATGATTAGTTTTCACCATTTCCAGGCTGTGCCTGTGGCAGCTGACCAGCTGCAGGCTTTTAGGACTCAAATGTACCAATCATTTTATTAATAACAGTAAAATGCCAAAAATTTTCAAGCATTCCTCCATTATATTCTTTAGTTTACTAGTCTGTACTTGACGGCAGATTGCATCTTTTGGGCCTCTTTAGCAGAAAATAACTGACGTTTTTCTTTGGCAGGCTGCAGCAGACATTATTTTAGCACCTGAAATACATTCAGGGACGTTTTACAAACGTACTGAGTCCAATGGGGTGCCTAAATGTGGGTGTGTATCGATAACTTTTTCCCCAGACTTAGCTACTGGATTGCACTCTACATCTTTAAACCGCTTTGAGGTGGTCTTAATTTAGCCTAGTTTATCCACTTTAAATTAACGCCAGCCTTTATTCCAAAACAATGTACTTGCAGACAAGCTGTCAGACTCTATTCCAATGTTTGAGTAAGAAAAAACAGGAAAAGTAAATCTCTGAGTTTTTTATCATTTTGCTGAAGTTGTCTTGCGTTTTTATTTTGTGTATGTTTTGTGTGCCCTGGCTTTTCTTTTGACAGTACTTCAAGCTGAAAAACAAAGATGGATTTTTTTTTTTTCCCCAGTGAATTTATTATGAAGAATGAAGGTCAGATTCCTCTTACGGCTGCTTTGTGCTGTTGAAAAATACAGTGTGGCTTCTGCTTCGAGAGCACCTAATTTTGAAATCCATCTTGCTGAAGCAATTGCTATTAGAGGTGACCTGCAAGAGAGACGAGCCTTCCCTTTTGCCACTCTGTAATGGAATAAAAGACTTGAGCGATAAATTAGCTTGGTCTACCTGTTTGCCACATCAGAAGCTCAAGCCTTCCCTGCAGCAGGAGTGCTCGAGATCAAGCTAAGCAGCAAGAGGCAGAGCAGCACGGAGCAAGGAGGACAGACAGGGAAATGTGGGAGTTTTTTAAACTACACCTTTTAAAGTTTTGCTTCTATTGTTAAAAAGTGTTTGACTTAAATGATGGTCATTTGGCACAGAGGAAGTTTATCCACGTGCTTCCAGCAGCCTTTCACCTATTAAGGCAGCAAAAGCTCAATTCATGTATTTCTGACCTCCCAAAAGTTCCTCAGTAAAAACAGGAAGGACCAAGCACTACAGCTTGAATGCCTGGAAAGGACCCATCTCCCTGCACATCTTACAGCAGCAAGAGGTCACCGTGTAAATGGTTTTTCCAAGAAGCCATTCAAAAAAATCAGGCTTACGGAGGGGAAACCGAGGACGTGTGCTGCTGTGTTTGGCAGGGGCATTTGTTACCAAGGATAAAAATGGTTTTGAAGAAATGTCTGGGAAGACATCCCTGACCCCTCCTGCTCCTTTTCAAACTGAAATGTAAGAAAACAATGAAAATAATGCCTTTAAGGGAAAAAGTGTCCCTTGCCAAAATGCTGGGGTTGACCACACTCTTCCTCATCCCAGCCCAGGGGAAAAATGTGCATCCCCTAAACACTGGCCAGCAGCACTACAGACGGTGTGGGGGGCATTGATGGCATCTGGGGGGGGCTCAGTCCCATCAGCCCCCTCCTTGCTGCCAGTTCGCTCCTGGTGTCGGGGAGACACTGAGTGTGAAAACTGATGGGAAGAACATCAGGTCATGCCAGGGCTGGGTGCCTCATGCCTGGCTTTGAAACAGAGATGCAGAGGGAGCACAGCGCTGTGGGCTGCAAGTAGACATAGCAGGAACCAGCTCTCTAATACTGAGCCACGCAGTTAAAAACCAGGGTGATCTTTAAAACAACTCTCAAAATTTGTGCGGTGGTGATTCCTAGAAGAGAGAACTTTGTTGCAAGACGTGCGCTGGTAAATGATTGAATAACAGTGACTCATGTTTTATTATCAGACTTGACTCTAGCGGCGCTTACGCTCGCTTCAGATTTGTTGACACACATTTCTCCTGACGCCTGCCAATAAGGAAGATGCTGTGGAGCAGCACTGTAATGTAAAACCGGTCCTGGAAAATGCGGATGAGGGCGATCATAGCCTGAGCCCCTCGGCACCGGAGCAGCTTTTGGGAGCAGAGGGGGTGGTTTTGCAATACCAGCCACCGATGGAAAGTGCTGGTAGGTTTCTGCTCCGCAGGACTTATCCCTTGGAACCTGCCGGAGACTGATGTCTGGTCCCAGAGTCACACCCCGGAATGTGTAAGTAGCTTCCAGTGGGAGGCTGCCAGTGAACGAGACCCCCTCCTTTGCACCAGCCCTGCTGTATCTGAGTCTCCTTCCAACACTGTTTCCTTTGAGGTAGAAGAAGGAAGTGATCTATTTTTGGGGAGCATTCGCACCAGATGTTCGGTGACGGCAGCACTGTCTCTATCACTGCATGCTTCGCTGGCGCCCAGGAGCGCCCGGGCTCTGCCTCCGCCGCTGCTGACCCTGCCCCTTTCCTCTTGCCCTGCCTGACCTCCGCTGCTGGCAGCCCTGCTCCAGGAGGGAGTGAGTTCACTCCCCCAGCTGCTGGGGGCTGGATCTGCATCCCCCAAGGCAGCACAGGAGGGTTGTCCTGCTGCCCCACCACCCCCAGGCAATCAGTGCTCAGGGGCACCCCTAACACGGGCACTTGTCTTTCACAGACCCGCAGCACAGAGAGATAAACCACAATGTTGCTGCTGTCACGGGGTGCAACATTCCCAGGACGTGCTGCAGCCTGGGATCGATGTCCCTGGTCTGCTGGTCTCCACACTCGTCTTTGAGTCCCCTGTTCCTTCTGACGTGGGTTTTTCTTTTCATCTGAATCATTCAGTATGACTTTGGAGCACAATGGAGCTGTGATTTTTTTCGAAGCCGCCAGCCTGCAGGAAACAGAAGGTCTCTGAATAAAAGGGAGGCTCTTGTTACAACTTCCCTCTTATTTACTGTTCCCAGTTGCAGAGAAGTAAAAAGACAATGAATGAAATGGAGGATTAATCACGCGTAGCACTGAAATATAAACAAGGAGACAGCGCGTCCCAGAGTGCAGCTCCGAGCAGTGGCTCGTGCCTGCAGCGTGCAGCAATCTCTCATCACTGAGACCTCCTGGACTTCATGAAAAAGGCCAAAAGGCAGAGGAGGCTCCACAGGTGGTTTTTCAAAGGTAAACTTGCAAACTGAGTAATTTCCGTGGACTTTTCTCTGTTCAGTGCTCTTAAAACTTAAGTTCGAGTTGATATCCCCTGTGCTTAGTCACTGGTCCCTGACTTTTGCAGAGGAAACTCCCTATTTTCCTATTTTTCTGCATTAATTAAAAAAAAAATAAATGTTCAGGACAACTCCTTTGTCCCACAGAAGACTTTTAAAAACACTTCAGAGAGGACCTACTGTGCTGCACAGTGTGTAGCTCTGCTCCAAAAAGGGGGGTGTGGTCATTAACCTTGCTCCCTTTTTTTACTTGCTTTTGAGTTGGTATCCAAACACCAAAGGATTACTAATCATGTTCCTTATTTATTTTTTTAATCAGAGATTTACCTGTATTTGATATCCAGCCATAGATTTTTGAGCATTCACACCAGCCTTTGCAAAGGTGTTGAGCTCCTGAAGTTAACTGGTAATAAATTAACCTTGGGAGGTCGTTTGTGTGAGGCAGATTATGTGCATGCAGCTTTGTGAGGGTTTTTAGTGAAGCAAAACATAGGAAAGGAAAGTGGAAACAGGGATGCATAACACAATTCAATTTGCCTGCAATGCCTGTAATGAATAGTTGTTTTGTGTATCTGAATATCTGTGTGTGTCAGGTAAGTACTGCTGAGTTTTTGGCATTGGGACGATGCATTTAATGTCAAGGTTGAGGCAAAGTGGAGTGCATAGTTGCAAAACTGAAAGGGAAGCTGCTCCCCATCCTTATTCTAAAGCTCCAACAAACTTCTTAACTGTTCATTTTACAGTTGTCTTTAGAAAACATACATGAAAAACCTCAGGAAAGTTTATTTGGGCCACCTGCAATAATAAAATTGAAGTGACCCAAGTCTGAAAATAACACCGTACACAAGTGAGTATAAAAAGCCAGAGCATGGGATATATTTAGGCTAAAAACCAAAACCAACCTATGTGTGTTAACACAAGACTTGGAGGATTGTGTGAATACAAGTCTAGGTGACCAAAGAGGTGGTGCTGCTTAACTAATCCTTGCTGTAACCTTCTGCCCAGACTTTGCCTGGGCCTGGGAGCCTGGGGCAGGCTCTGGGCAGGCAGGAGCCCTGCCAAAGCCTCCTCCTGGCCTTGTCTCCCTGCGCTCCCAGGGGCTTTCCAGCTTGCACTTCGTTTCACTTTCTCTTTCTGCTGTGCAGGGCTGTGCTGGAAGGCCTGCAACATCCTCTATCAATTATTTACACTATTTGCATGGAAATAATAACAAAATAGATATTCTTTTTAATATTAGGATCAAATTTTTTTTTAATGCTGCGGAAGCCATGCTGGTGCTGCATTAAAATTGTTGGTGATACTCTTTTAAATGCCCTTTCTAAAAACTTTTTCGGAGGGGAATTGCATTAACCTCTCAGCTGCAGCTTCCCTGTTTACACACAGCAAAAGGCACTCACTGCCAGCCTGAACCTGCCTTGTCAGGAGCAGAAGGGTGACCCCTGTGGGTCCCACCACCCTGATCCCCTGGCACGTGCAGCCCCCAGGTGACTTGATTTCCCAGCAGTTCCCTGGAGGGGAAGAGGAGGTGGGGAAGAACTGCCTGGGGTCTTTGGTCATGGTATGAGTGCTTCCCAGACAGGTGCTTCTTTGCTTGCCTTTGGTTGTACCTATTCTAGGATAATTAATAATAGAGACCTCCTGAGCAACCCAAATTTAGACTGGCTTTGAAATCCAAATAAAAAATTCTGGGAAGAGTTGGTGGTTTTGTCCTTCTACCTACTACAGCAGAGGTTGGATCTCAAGTCAGGATGGGGGTTTGCCACTGTGCCCTGCTCAGTCCCTGCTCCCCTGGTTGCAACCTCCAGGTTTGGCAGCTCTACCACTCCTCTGGGAAGCCTGTCCCAATGCTTGACAAAATGCTAATAAACATTTTGCTGCATTTTTTTTTTCTTTCCCCATAACTTTCAAATTTCAGCACACTACTAGCAGAAACTTGTTGAATCTTCATGATAAGAAGATTCCCAACATTTATAGGGCTTTGCTCACTTTTGGTCTTGGTTTTGACTAGTCCAGCAAGTCACTAGGAATTTTAGAAAATTGTCATTTTACAACAGATTTAAAGAAATAAATTATATATTGTCATGAGGTCTGAGGGTCTGTCCCTGCCAGGGTTCTAGCAGGCTTTAGTCTCTCTGCCAAGGCTTCTGAGTGCAGGACCCATGGCCAGGAGCCTTAAACCTCCACCCTCAAAATTAAAGGGGAATTTCTAAAAGGGAAGGTGTGTACTCCACGTCTCACCCAGCCAGGGTGAGGAGGAGCACAGGGAGAGGGGTGCAGGTCCTGCCCCCTGGCCCAGAGTGCTGTGCCTCACTCCTTTTTTCCCCCCGGGGTGCTGCAAGTAATAGGACCTGCACGAGGTGGTGACAAGTCCCCAGCATTCCGGGTATTTGATCCAAGGAAATCACCAGTGAGCCAGGAAATGTCAAGATTACGTCACATGCATAATCTTTTAAAGCCCTGAAAAGGAGCTTGTCAAAATCTGTGTCTCTTCAGTGTGATCCCAGTTCCTTTCGTTTTTGCTTTGCTCTTCCACTTCATGGGAACAGGCAGGCAAATCCTTCTCCCAGAAATCATTTTACTTTTCCCTCCTTTTGAATTACAGCACTTTTGTTTGCCACAGCCTTGCCACTCACTGGGGCTGGAGGAGCATGTCCCCACTTCGCTGGGCCCCCAAAGAGAAGATTCTGGGATGCCCAGGGCCTGTGGGGATATAGCTGCAGCCCAGCTTGTCTGCACTGGAAAAGAAGGGAGAGGATGTGGGAATGGAGCTGTCACCCCTTCCCCTTGTGTTTGCTCGTGTTCTGGGTGGGCACCCTGGGCAGCCCAACAGCGCTGCAGGGAGGTGCCAAAACTTCATAGAGCAAAACTGCACCTCGTTATTCCACTGATTCTGCAAAACTATTAAGGAGCATCCAGCAGAGTATGTGACCCACAGATGTTTAATTTCTTTTACATTTTCTGTTTTGCTATGTGCTGGATGTGCTTTTATAAAACAAAGATTAATTGGAACCTGGAATTTTATGACTTTAAGGTTTGCTTGAGTCCAGATTGTGAGTTTCTTCTTGTGGAAGAGAAGGATAAGGTTTAAAAGAGCCCATCTGCCTGTAGCACTTATGAAACCCTAGGCCAAGGATGACACCTTTTCCCTTAACTTCTACTATAATGTCAAACAAAGATTTACTGTCAGATATTATGCCTTCCATATGCAATGCCCTGCTGTTGTCATAGATCACAGCAATCGTGTTGGGCTTCTCTTTTTCAAGTTTTTATCTGTGTTTTTATCTTCCTTTATAAGGAAGTCAGGACTTGGTGTAGGGTCCAAGGAGGAGCAGCAGCCAGGCAGGAAAAACCCAAACCATGCATCATTAATGACAGTGTGCCTTCACTTGTGCTCTTGATTTTTCTTGTAAAAGCACAGTGATGCCCTTGCTGCCTGCAAGGCTGAGGAAAGCAGTGTGTTTTTAAAACACAGTGCCAGTGTCAGACAACTCCAAGTGCTCTGGTAGGAAACAACCAGCATCCAAGGAAGCAGAGCCTGAGCCCAGCTCTCTGGTTACCACGACATAAGTAAACAAACAAGTTTATCACAAGTAATGAGGGCATTGTGCCAGTTTCAGTTAAAATAATGAAATAAATAAAAAAGAAATCAACTCCAAACCAACAAATCATTACAGCATGAGGAAAGTCCTGAATGAAATGATTGTTCGTGCCAACACCAGAAATATATCTTGTCATAAACTCGGGCCTCCACATCTGCTTCAGCACCAGTGGATTCTTTATAAACAGCCTCTTTAATTTTATCTAACAGCCTGTTAGCAGACATGCAGTCCAAAAATACATCTCCTTTTCTTCCTCGCACTATCCTGAGCTTGGCAGGGCACCAAACATGAGGTTCAGCTCGTAGTTCAAAAAAGCCCTTCTTTAAGCATTGACTGAGCTTGATTTAATAAAAACCCTGTCCAGCTTCCTCCGGGCAGCCCTAATGGGATGCAGAGCCCAGTGCTTCTCAGGGGCTGCTCCAGACCTGTTGTGTGTTGGCCAGTGAGATTTTTTTGTGCTGAAACAATATTGCTCTGTGGTGGAGTTGGGGAACCGGCTGGTGTTCTCCAGAATGTCTCCCCCGAGGGGTACACAGCTTCACTTTCAGCTATGGCACCCTCTGGAAATGGAAGGGAGCAGGCAGCACCATAAAAACAAAGCAGAGCCACAGCACAGGCTGTCCTGGTGCCCCTGGTCGCTCCTGGTCGCCCCGGAGATGCTCCAGTGCTGCTGGTACCCAGGCCCACTCCCACTGGCCCTGCCTTCCCCAGGGGAAGGAGAGAAAAGCATCCAAGCCCCTAAAGTGATATCTAACCCCCGAGTTCTCCTGGGCGGACATCTATCCATCGTGTCCCCAGTGTGACGCTGCCAAGCACTTGTAGGTGCTCCTGAAGGAAAGCCAGCATTCACTGAAATAGAGGGGGTGTTGCACTGGGGCTGGTTCCCAGAGGGTAGCCCCGACACCAGAGGCAGGACACTTCACACTTCCTGACACTGGTGTTCCCAAGCACAACACTGATTTTCTGGCTCCTGATTGCCTGGGAAAGCTGGAAGGGACATTGGCTGACATTTAATGCCAGGACAGGAGTGGCTGACATCACGTTAGAAGATGAAACACATTCCTGCTGTGAGGACTGCACCAAATTACAGGCCCAGATTTCCCAAGAAATTAGTGCGAGAAACACCACACAGCATCACATTCACTGCAACACAAAGTTTGCTGTGCTAAAGAAATATTAATGGCCTGGCATGTCATGTTTTCCAGGGGAAAAGGATGTTTAGTAGTTTCTCCTCATGGCTCAGTTGTTTATTTAAATTACTTGGAAACTAAACCAGCAGCAAACATAACCACTGCTGTTGCAAGGTGTGGTTAACAATAAGTAGATTTTATTTAACATTACATCAAAGGATGAAATGCAGTTAAATAAAGGAAAGGGAAGTTTCTTGAGTGGCCAGAGAGCCAGATCTCAATGCCAAGACATGGAGGGGGATCAACAGAAATCCTGCAGAGTCCATCCTGTCACTTGGTCGTGCTGACAGAGGCAAATGAGCAGCACAGGTGTTAATGAAAGGGAACTACTGCACTTGGCAAAGGATGCTGCAGGCCTGTAGTGATGGGGGAACTCTGTTGGCTCATGTGGGGGATCCTGGTGGCACCCTGGGCTTTTTCATCACCTTTTTCATCACCTCCTGGGAGGGATTTTCTGACTGGTCCTCGTGGTTGTGCCAGGGAGGCTTGAGCGCGCTGCTGGGCTGCCAGTTCACAGTAGCACTTGACCCAATTATAGGGAGCGAACAGGGGTTTGCTGGGGGGCTTGTGGTCCCTCCAGTCAGGTGCCAAATTTCACTTTACAAAGAGCACAAGCATTCATCCAATGGTACGTTACTGATCTGAATACGGCTGATGCCTTTCAGCTGAATTTCAGGTGAATGTTTAAGAGAAACAAATCAAAGGGAGACAAATGAACAGGAGAAGCAGGTTTAGCTGCCCAGCTGTGAGCTGCAATGCCCTAATCCTTCCCCTTATGTGCTACAACAGGGTGTTATTCAGTCCTAAATTATTGAAAATCTTGATATTTTGTAAATCACATATCAGAAGGTATTTTATTTATACAAGCATCTACTCATTAGCAGTATCAAAATGCTGGCTATACTGCACACGCTCCACAGGAGTTCCTGTCAGAACTAAATTTCACATCTCATTAGCACGGGCTCAGATAACCCCAGCTGAGGGGTACACATAGGTTCTTCTGGCATCTCTGTTTTTGTCCAGTCCTGTGATGGGTGGGGTCAAGTGGAAAAGCCACTTGTGAGTGAAGAGGCCTAGAGGGATATGGTGGGCTGGGGAGCTGGACATGAGCAATCACAGGCACCTCTACTAAGGTGGTGGCTCTGCCATCTTTGGAGACTTCCCAAAGCTGTCTCGATGAAGCTCTGGAAAACCCAATCCCTCTCTAAAGTCCTTTCAGCCTTGCTTGCTCCCCCTGGAGCTTCCAGGCAGTGACAGTCTGGCTCCGAGCATTCTGTGCAGGTTGCCCCCAAAAGCTCCTGAAACCTTTCTCCCAGTGCAGGCTGGAGGAACTGATGCTGCAGTACAAAGGAGAGTAAGTAGGAGGCTTGAAAAGGTCACACCAAAGCTGCAATTTCCAAATGAGTGCAAAGGAACTGGATGCCTTAACATTCTCCAACTTATCACTCAGCCTTGGCTGTTAACAGAGGGTGTTGTAAAACTGCATTTTCTTTACCTGTTCAAGGAGAATTAGAGGGAGAGACCTCTTAATGTTAAGCAGGAGAAAACATTTTGGCTGTGAAGGCTGTTTTTCCACACAGGAAGGTTGCTGGCAGAAAATTACAGTTTGTGGACAAACTGAGGCAGAGTGTCTGCAACAGCGAAAAAGTGGAGGAAGGGAACCGCAGCCCCAGATGAAAATGAGACAGTAAATAGAGAAATAGCCAGTCTGGGGCGTCCATACATTTCCTGGACTCACTTCCCTCCTTTTCCAGCATTTTGCTGAGCACTATAGCAATATTCAAGCCATTATTACATTAAGAAGTCTTTTGGCTTTTCTGCCTGCAAAAATAGTCATCACTTGTAAATTGAAGGCATCACTCTCTTATCTGGTCTGCAGCCAGAAGGGCTGGAAGCAATAGAAGAAGTGTGAACTTTCTCCTTCATCTCAGAGAACATTAACTTCAAAGCCAAGCCATAAACTTTCAGATGTAATGACTATTTGTCCAAAAGAGAAACACATCAGCTTGATCAATGAGTGAAAGGTATAAAACACAGAGGTTACATTTGCTGAACACTTGGGGAAAATGTGTGGTTATGCCTGAGTGGGTGTAGGGGGGAGTTATTACTGAGTTATTTGGGCAGGCAGGCCCAAGGGGCAGTGTCAGGATTGTTGTGGGTGGTTGTAGGTCCAGCACTGAGTGATTTCTGTCCCAGAGGAGGCTGGGCTGCCATGTCAGAGCGTGCTCCAGCACGCCCTTGGGTGCAGACCTTCATCACCGAGCGGGGACCTTGTGGCTGTGCTGGCAGCCACACTACACTGCTTTTCCAATAAACCATGGGAGAAAACATCTCTCCTTTCAGCTGCTCAAACAAAGCATTCAGGACCACCAGCACTTCCTCCTGTGTCCTTGCTCCAGCTGTGAGAACGCTGACTGGAGAAAAACTCCCTGTGGTGCGCTGCCTTGTCCCTGAGCATTGCTGAGCTCCAGGGCACAGGGTCCAGCAGTGCTAACACAGCCAGGCAGGTGCACTCACAGATTTCAGACACTTGGTAAGATTCCCCACATCCTTCTTCCTATTTTTTAAAACATGCTTTCCATTTCTCTGATGAAACTTCCATGGAAATAGAGAGTAACAATGTCTTTTTGTTTCCATGGCTTGCATATGAGGAATTTAGAGGGACAGAAATTTATATTATGTGACTTTTTTGCCATGGATAACCATTGCCCTTCCTGATAACATTCCTTCTCCTTTCACCCATCAGGGCTTCCAGGACGAGTCTGGACCCCATCCTCTCCCTGGGCAGTGGGTGTGTGATCCTTGTACATGGCACACGGTGCTCAGAGAGGGCGCTTTGTATCGTTAATCAACTCTTTGGTGAAAGTGTTTTTAGAAGGAGTAATTGGGAGGACTTGCTGCTGAGCACTGGCTTCTGCTTGCTGGGGTTCCAGGGCTGGGGAATGAGGTCCAGACCTGTGTGATTCCTGCTTGAGGACAGAGAGGAGGAAGTACCAGAATATGAAGAGAGATTTTGAAAGGTCTGTAACATCTTCTGCCAACATCTTTTTTGGATCAGCCCTGAGTGAACAAGTGAGAGCCCGGAAGAGCCGTGTCATCCTTGAGGACAGCTGGGTTTGCTGGGGGGCAACTCCATTTGGGATGGAAGGCAGAGGGTTGCTGCCACTTCTAGGGGGAAAAAGAGATGTTGGGGGGGTTGCTGGCTCCACAGGCTTCAACAGCATCCTGCTTTCCCCTTGTGCTGTGCTTGCCTGTCCCCGAACTCCTCTGTGAGGTGCCAAAATGCCTCTATGGGGAAGCAAAGAGCAAGCCTGAGCCCTTCTTGCTCATCACATATTTTTGTGTCCCCAAATCCCTGTTGGAGTGAATGGAACTGGTGGGGTGTGCTCAGGTTCCTCACCATACAGGTGGTGTGGGGAGGAGATGGTGGCTCAGCTCTTGAAGTTTCTACCTGTCCCTAGATGTGCCCTGGCCTCCAGAAGGTGAGTTATCTTCTCCAGGCTGTCCCCTCTACCCTCCTGAATTCCAAACTGAGCTCCTCCCAGAATCGTGGGGAACAAGCCGTGGGGATGGCCATGAAATGCTGGAGCTGGGGGTGCTGGTGGGGGTTGAGATGATATTCTGGAAATATAAAGAACAACTGCATGCTGAATCCATCTGGTCACCCACACAGGTCACACACCTCGTGGCATATCTCCTGCCCCACCTTGGTCCCAGTGGAGACACCAGGGACAAGGGCAGGTAATAGTGGGTAGAGATGGGGCAAGAGGAGCAACAGAAGGGCAATAAAGTAATTTATTTTAAGGAGCAGCTGGCTTTACCCAGGTAAAACCAGTGCAATGCCAGCAGGCTCCACATTCAGCAGATCCCCAAAGGTATTGGTGAAGCAGTGCTCAGCCTCCCATGCAACACCTCTGCTTGAGGGAGGCAGCTGGATGCTGGGCTCCTTTCCCACTGTGGAGCTGTACCTGTGCTTTGTAGGTGTGTTGTGTGTTTAGGTCTGGCCTTGGCAAAGGGATCTCCTGTAGCAATCCCTTTTATGTGCCTGGAGTCCCATTTTCTACCTCCACTGGATCATGTCCCGGGCTTCAAAGCACACGAGGAGCAGTGACCTGTTTTATTGCATGGCCATAAAGCAGTGGCCCTTCTCTGCTCCTGTATGAATAGTCAAAAGTTGTTATATTGTTATATTTTTACGTGGAGGCCTGCCAGAGGCTCTCCTTGAGTACGAGACTCGAGATTTACTCTGAGAAAAAGGAAGCAGAAAACAAGAATCCTGACAGTTTTCTACCTGGCTGTGCAGCTGTGCTGAGAGGGGTGCCCTGCAGATCAAAGGGAACCCGCTCCTGTTCTCCCCAGGTGCTGTAATGCTTCCCCTATTAGAGCAGATATTGGTTATCAGGCAGCAGTGCTATGAACTGCACAAATGTGCACTTTGCTCTCCAGAGGTTATGGCAGCCAGAAGGATGCCAGATCAAATTTAGAAAAGCACATACGGATGTACTGCCTTCCTCAGCCTTGCACCATTCCTTAAAATCCTCCGTTGCTCTGGAGGAAGGCAGAAAGCACGGCTGTGGACAATCACAGCTGCAGAAGCATAATTGCAATTGCTGTCTCAGAGCTGCTTAGTGCTTCTGATAATCCTAGAGACCTGCAGCGAGTCACCATAGGATGAAGGGAGAGCATTTTAGGGCAGGGAAAAGCACAGGAACAACTCTGCAGAAGAACTCGGAAAAAAACACCTCTAGTTTACATTTCACTGAAGGGAAAGGTCCTCTGAGGCAGCACCAGCACAAGTTCAGACTGAAGACCAGACTTCCTGCTCTGGGATTTCAGATGTTTGTCTCTCTCTATGTTTCTGATGCCAAGTCCTATACCATGTCTTCCCCTGAATGCTGAGATGCCACCATAGCTCATCTCTCAACCCAGTCACTGGCCAGAACTACAGCTCCAGTCCACTGACAGCAAATCCCACCAGTTCAATTCCTGTGTTCACAGGGGTGTTTAGCTTCTGGGGAGGTAAACGGGAAGGTGACAGGAGTGAAGTCTCATTTCAGTGTTGGGATCAACTGTGCTTCAGCAAAACCTCCCTCTAAGCCCCATACACTGCAGAACAGATGGCACATCTGTTTCTACTTCCAGGGTGATCTCACTAATCACTTTTAAAGAATCCAGCATCCAGGGTTAATCAACACGAGCTGAATTATAGTAAAGGTTCCTACAGCATTGGAAAAATCCTGTGCAACTCCCTTTCCTCAAGTTATCCTCTTGGATAGTAGGGTTTATCCTCTGCCTGAATTCTGCCCAAATCCTCATGATCCCTGCAAATCTAAGGCCTCTTTCTGAAGAGCTTCTGCCTCTTGGGGCCTTTGTCTATTTGACAAGGCAGATCTTCCAATAGTTGATTTTCTGTTTGACAGTCAAACTGAAGGCTAAAAAAGCATGATACAGGTCAACCTTAAACCGTCACGAGAGTGAAAAGGCAGATTCCCAAGGAAACTTTGTCCTCAGCCACAAGGCATCTGAAGAGAAGCTATCACCCACTACAATCCACTGCCTACAACACAGCCTCAGAGCACACAGGATGCATGTTCAAACCCCTTCTGTTTCTCATATGGAAAATATTTTTTAAAAGCTTTCCTGGAAGCAATATCACACCCAGTGTGCCAGGCAGCACCAGAGGCACGTTGAGATGGAGCACAGAGAGGCAGGAGACTGGCTGTGCCTGGCTGTGCCTACACTGCTCAGCACAAAGGCCAGGGCAGAGGGGCACCCCTGGGCTCACAGGCACAGTGCCTAGAGCTTGCTTCCCAAGGAGAACATTTACCTTGGAAACAGCTACTTGGAGTGATCCAAACAGGAGCCTCAGAGTTAGCAGAGAGCCCAGCAGACAATGAACACAAATCCAGGGCTGAAGTCCATCTCTTCTTTGCTGGCGATGTAGATGTGCCTGTCAGATGTGCCTACAATGTCAGAAACAGCTCCCTAGCTGACTCTAGGTCCTCATCCTTGATTGTTCCCGTGGTGTTGGTCAGAACACACCTATGCTGTCCTCTGCACCGGGACAAGCAGCTCCCTCCAGCCCCCAAGCAGCGCTGCTCTGGGCATGGATATTCCAGGGATAACTTGCAAGAGCCACATGAACAAGCTCTGCCTCATTTCCTTCGTGAGGTTCTTCCAGCTTGGTCTCCTCCAGCTCTCCTGAACGCTCTCATGCCTCAGTCCAGGCCATGCTACACACCCTATGGAATTCCAGCACTGGTAAGCCATAGCATCAACTTCCTGGGCATTTTATCCTGGGACAAAAAACCAACAAACTTACAAAAATACTGCTTTGCTCTTAGGTCCATAGGCACAACACACAGGGCCAAGCTAAGCTGGAGTCAAGTGCCATGTTACTGTCAAATTCAGCCTCTTTATTTGTTGGCTGGCCCTGAGCAGCCAATGCTGCTCTGAAACAACTGCTCTTGTCCACTACCTACCAGATCCCAGGCCTACTCTTTGGGGCAGGCAGTTTAGCCCTGCAGGTATTCCTGCTCTATCTGGTCCAATAAACAGTGTAAATAATTATACCCTGAGCAAGAGAATTAGGAGAGCCCCATTGCAGGCTGTCCTGTGGTTTGGCCACACTCTGAAGATACAGCACGTTGCATAAATCCTCCCTCCAGCTGAGGTTTCCTTTTGAGATCAGCTTCAAAACAAAAAAGTAAAAAAACTCCCAAACCAACAAAGCAAGCCATTTTTATGTTTCTAATTTTTGGGGCTAATTCTGATGAATGATTGCACACCAGTTGGTAGGTAACTTCCTTCAACCAGAAGCTGCACTTCTCAGTGAGTAAGCTGTTCTTCAGACATCATTGGCTCTACTTGTACCCCCTTACCACTGCCACAGGAGAGGGAAGGGATACTGCAGATAAGGCTTCTTGTATGATCACTGCTGCCCTGGCTCTAATGTAGCCACCAGATGGTTTCACCCTCTGCCTGCTCTTCTGCTTGGAGACATGAAGGCCCTTCAGCAGCTCCCATCTCTCACTGTGGGCAGTTTCTTCCTCAGCTGCACCTCTCCCACAGCTGCCAGAATGGCCATGGCAAGTCTGTCAAGTCTTGCTCACCTAATTTCCCTACTGAGGATTTTTAGCTACTGTCATCGGTGTTTCTATGTCCTCCTTTCAGGACACAAATCTTTGTGATCCCATCAGGTTATGCCATCTGCTGTTAGAATGTAAACCCCTTCTTAGGGACAGGTACAGTGACGGCAGTGTTTGTTACCAGGACATGGCAGTGGGGCTCCAAAGGTGGAATGGCTCAGAATGGCCACAAGTCACAGCATCATGGAATGGCTTCAATTGAAAGGGACCTTAAAGATCATTTAGTTCCAACCTCCCATCATGGGCATGGATGCCAGCCACTAGATTAGGTTGCTCATAGACCTGGGGTGTCCTCTGAGGGCAAACCACTTGGCCCTGATTTTCTGCCACCTCCATCACCAGAGACACCAGCATCTCCCAGAGCCCACTGGAGCCATTACAGGCTGGATAAAGGGTGGCTGGGGCACTTGTAGGGCAAGCACAGCCAGTGGGGCTGACAGCCATGTGTTTGTGGGGGCGCTGCTTTTAGAGCTGATTTATTTTAGCAGGACTTTTTACGGTGTGCAGCTGGCAGTGGAGGCCAGCAGACATGGCAGTGTCCAGGCTCTGCTTAGAGACTGACAAGGAAACTCGAGCTGGATACAGGCTCCTGGAAGCCTTTGGGGACCACCTAGTTAACCCTGCTTTGGCTGACCTTGCTCAAGTAGAGGACTTGGCCTAGGTGATCTCCAGAGGTGCCTTCCAACCTCAGTCTTTCAGTGAGGCTTACTTAAACCTCTGGCACAAAGCTCAGATTGGATATTCAGGTGTATATATCCACATATTCCATAAATTCTCAACTCAGTACAGGAAATTTGGCTTTGGAGTCCAACAGCACATTGAACCTTTACCAGGCCGTAAGGCCAGAGTTTCATGAGAGTTTTAACAACAAACCAGGGTAGTACAAAACATGCCATGCAAGTCAGATGTTTCTATGCAACAACCATATGATCCAAAGTTTCTCAAACAAAACCATTTGCTGTCAGGACAGTGGAGCCAAATCAGTGTGATTCAAGTTTTTAGAGTCAATTTTGTAAAATGTCAGAAGGAGTTACTTAGTGCCACCCAGTGTTGGCAGCTAGAAAAAGGAAGGTTAAATACAGTTACAACTGGGTGTAGCCCAGTGAAACAGGAAAATAACCCCAGCTCTTGCTTTCTGTATCAGGGGTGAGTAATGTCACAGAAGCTGAGTAGCACCAGCATTCAGGGGTAGGTGTTCTAGAGCTGAAATGAAATTTAGCCATCTTGTTAAAAAAACCCCAACTTCTACTTTTTATATTCACTTTTCAAAGCAGGTAATCAGTTTGAGATGCAGATGGTCTCTTTTGTCACAAAACTCACTCCCCTAGTCTGACATCTGTCTAGTGAGAAAGTTGCACTGACCTTTCTGGTCAGATGCTCAGGAATTTAGATGAGACACAACTACATAAAATGTGTCACTTTCCTAGAATAGAGTATAGTTAAACATGACTCTTTCCCCCCTTTCCACCTTTGTCTCAGGTGCTGCATATGACTTGCCTTTTCCTTGAGGCTTTTAAAATTACACAGGATCTCAGGCATGGTAATACTCTCCCAGTTATGATCTTTGGGTGGCTGAAGAATTGCATGTCTGCTTTTGCCCTTCAAAGGACTGTAGAAAATCACAGAATGGTTTGGGTTGGGAGAAGCTCTAAAGATCATCCAGTTCCAACCCTCCTGCCATGAGTAGGGACACCTTCCACTAGACCAGATTGCTCAAAGCCCCATCCAACCCAGCCTGGAACACTTCCATATAAAGTTAGTTGAGTGTCATTTAACAGATGTGGAAAGTGAGATGCAAGCAGGCATTCCCATCCTCATCACAGCCCCATCCCAGGAGAGCTGGGGCCTAGCCAAGATGGGATGGAGGAGAGCTGGAGCCAAGAACCCAAGTGGGAAAGAGAGGAAGGGGAAAGCAAGGCCTGAAGATGCCTCAAGACCACCAGTTGTTGGCAGGGTGAGGGCATCTCAGGGTTGTGGCTTCACCTATAGTGTCAGAGAAATCCTCCTTCCACCATTTTGGGCTCCTTCACTCTGCCCTGAAGTATTCTCACTGCCCAGAGGGGAAAAAAAGACAACAGAGGTTTGAGTGGCTCTCTGGTAGTTCTTTATTTCATCCCTAGAAGATGAGGGCCAAGGAGAGACCGACACAGGAGTTTATCTCAGACTGATACAACAAAAAAGCAACAGTGAAGGGTGGCTGCCCTCTGAAATGACTTCACTTCCATGAGCTGCCATGCTGGTGATCCATGCTTCAGGGTATGAGGACAGGCATTTTTACTTTTTCCTCCTACCCATGGAGCCATCTATCTCCCAGTCACACAGCCTATCCCTTGGATTTGTGCTTGCTGACAACAAATCTCCTTTCTCACTTACCTTTCATGGACCACTGGGAAACAGACCAGGCAGTACAGCCACAGGTCACAAGCCAAAAACTCCTCTTCTGGGGCCAACTCGCTTAGGGTGTTTTTTTCTTTTCTTACCAGTCCCATGAGGCACCTGGAGGACCTGGGAGCTGGGCTAGCTCTGCTGGCTTTTGTTGGAAGACCTTCATCATCACTAATTACATCTGCATTTCACACTAGGTCCCTACATGTCATAAGTGCTCTCCATGCACTCCACATCTATGAGAATCTCAGTCTTCCTCCCACAGAGCTCACAGTTTAAAATCCAAGGTGGGAAATCACTAATTCCTGTGATGGCTGCTCAGCCTTTGCCTCAGGAATTAATCAAAAAGAATTTTCTCTAAGGACACGGTGTGCACAGAAGTTGGTAGAGGAAGGAGACCAGACAAATATGGCATTCTTAAAAAAAAAAAGAAAAAGAAAAAGAAAAAGAAAAAAGAAAAAGAAAAAGAAAAAGAAAAAGAAAAAGAAAAAAGGAAAAAAAAGAAAAAGAAAAAAAAGAAAAAGGAAAAAAAAAGAAAAAGTATCTGTGTGTATCCCTTCAGTTAGGAAGGTTTACAGAGTAGCTTCACAATGAGAAACAAGTGCCTGCTCCGGAGGTTTTACAGTCCCAGCAATCAGAATGGAATAGCAGGAAGGGGAAAGGCAGAAGCAGGAGACCTGTGTGTCCCTGCCTTACACGGAGCAACTGTGCTCAGTTTGCAGGTCCAAGGCATTTTTAAGCCTATAAATAAACCGGGGACGTTAATGATGCCATTAATCTCCGCTGGCCGCCGTCCCAGCTATTTTCAGTGGCGAGGTTACCTTGCCTCTCCCAGCAGAAGTAGGTCTCCAGGGGAGGGTCGGGCGAGCAGCGCGGATGGATCCCGTGTGCCCGGGGCCGGGGCCACCGCCCTGGGCGGGAGGACACTGCCATCGTCCTTGGCAGCCCACCAGGAGGAGGTGTCCCAAGCACCCAGCCCTCCTGGCTCTCAGCCTGCAGGGAAACACACGAAAACAGACGTCAGATAATAAACAACGGGGAAAAGCAGAGTGCTGCCAGCTGCAGAGGGAGGCAGGTGACTGCTCCTGCCTGCAGCCCTTACGGCAGGGATGCCTTCTTCATCTCCTACAAGGAGATACCCGCGATGGAGACTTATTCTCCTAAAGCATTCAGTGGCACAGGACTTTCCCCCCAATCTTCTCAGAAAACACACACTGTTTTCTAGTCTTTGTGTTGCTTAGTAATGTTTCCTGAATTCTTAATATCTGTAGTGGTCTGACTGCCAGTTGCTTATAATGTACCATCTAGAAAGAATTTAGAGAAATTTAGGTGTGTTTCTTACCTTCTTACAATGATATTTTAGGGCCAGAGGCAGCAATTTCTCTGTGAAGATCTACCCCACTTGACGTGGCTTGCAGCTCACAAACAACACAACCTGCTCACTCTCAGGAACTGCTAAGAAATGTATTTCATTTACTTGAGTTTTGCTATTGTGTCTCAACTATATCCAATGGACAATCCGAAGGCACTACTTATGCTACAGCTTCCCTGCTGCAGTTGCTGTCTGGCCTTTTTTAGGGATCATGCAGGATATGGCCATTTGAAGGTCTCTGGAGGCCTGGGTGGCTTGTGCATCGCAAAGTTTGGTTCTGCCTACAGCCACTTTGACAAGCAGAGACACGCCTGGATCCTGCACTGGCTCTGTGAAGTGGGGCTATGGACTCCCATGCCAGTGGCAATCTGAGACACCAACCCCAGTGACAATTGACAGGAAGTTTCTTTCCTACTTTAATGTGTCTACACAGTGTTAAGCCATTTTTTGCAAAGCAGTCACAAAGGCTCCTGACTGATCCCTACTGCCTGTTACTGGTACTTTGGGGAGGCCATCAGCCCCATTGCTCTCTTGAGGTGCCTCTCTTCCAAACCTGCTGTTGAAGGGCAGCAGGGAACAGGCACTGCAGTGATTCTTTGGCTCCACAGAAGTGTCTGTTGGTCACATCCCCAGCAGCTTTGGCAGATTTGGTGCAGTTGTTATTAACTCCTAATCTCTATTTGTGGACTTTTCTGAGTAGTTGCTAGGATGAGAATTTTCTTTATCAGTGGAATTTCATCAGTTGGGTTTGCTTGCCATCCACTAGCTTGTCAAATTCAGAGATATAGCCATCAAAATCTTATTGGTATAAACTGCAGCAACATCATTCTCAGGAGGAATGTGGGGGGAAAAATATCCCCTCAAAGGTATCCTGTGTCTGGAGAAACTGCAGGTCCAGTAAGAAACCAGCTTGCAACTGTAATCTGGCACAAGACACACAGAGACACTCCAGTGAGACTTAACATTCACCTTGACAAAGTAATCAGCTTGTCAAGCAAGGCAAGTCTCTGTGACCAGAGTGGTCATGGAAGGTAACTAACACTGTCCATCTGCAGCATCAGTCAAAAAAGGATTTAAAATATTACAGGAGAGGAGATCTGAAATGTTGGAGAAGAAAACATATACATAGGAGTGAAGACAATAGCATGTGACGGCCAAAAATGGAAAATAAATGCTAGAAATGTTTCATATTGACCCAAATAAATAACAACCTCAAATGATGTGGTTTAGGCTTGTTTCATATGATAAAGATATAGGCTAGCCTGGTCTCAGGCTAGTAATTTGCTTTCCCTAGAACAAAACAAAAAACATCTGTTTATCTTGACTATGAAAATGTCCTTGTTAGATGTCAGCTGAGCTCTCTCTGAGCAGGTCACCTATCTCCTCCCAGCTTCAGAGGAGACCCATAAACTACTGCTCCCCAAACATAATATATCTGTGCATCCTGAACAGTTATTCCTTCTATTTCCTGAGCTGCCCGAGTAGTCTCAGAAGGCATAGACCTTCCCTATGCCTGGAAAATTCTGCTAGAGAAAAATGTCACTGCTAGTAGTAGTGATAATGGAAGACATCCCTGCAGCCCCCTAAACCCTCACAGCATTACATTAAAAGTGCTTTTCGTGGCAATACCAGGTACAAGCTGGCACAGCCCTTCCTGGCACCAGGAGGGAAGTGCTAACGACCAGCTCTCAGAATGAACCAGCCACAAATAAAACCCAGTGAAAAGTTGTTGCTGCTTAGAAATAAACACCAGACAAAGAAAAGACCCAACTTAGGGAATTCTCTGCTTGGCAAACCAATGATGAGGTGATGCACTGCAACTCACAGGTAGGAGGGAGCAGCTAGAGCAGGGGTGGGCATTGCTGCCAAAGATTAGCTGCAAACTAAAGCCAGTGTTTCCATATTTCCACAAAGATGGAGAGAAGGATGACAGTGGATTCAGATCCATTCTTTCAGATGGACTGGGCAATAGCTGGAGTGAGGTGGAGCTGAGCCCTGCACCAAGGCCTGAGTGAACCATACATGCAACCTCTGACTGACAGCACTGGTGTCTCCAGGGAGGCCTGAGGACTTACACTGATCTGTACATTTAGGAGAGCAAGAAAAGTAGTGGTTTATCACACCAGTCGTAGAAACGTGAAAATCTGTCTTGTTAATGTTGACAATTAACTCTTATATTTGCCGTAGGAAAAGTGTCCTGGTGTCTGTCCTCTGGGATGCTCAGGTATGTGGCGGTGGAATCTTGTTGTTGCCTTCTGTGGGACCAGGAAAATGCTGTGCTGGCAGGCAAGACAATGATGTGGCTCCTCTGGACCTAAGTGAGTGCTGAACAGGACATAAGAATGCTGGAAATGCCCCCAGCTACACAAACGTGATATTCCATTGTGCCACTGAAGCAGCAGAGCGTCCTTCTGCTGCTGCTCTGAGCGGGCTGCATTCGCTGGTTTGGGTTTCTCAGAGTCCTGGAGGAGATGTTAGATGGTTGTGAGATTCAGTCTCTAATTAGGTCCCTGTAGTGGTGAGATTGCTCCCTTTATAATCACTCAGTGGGAACTGGTACTTTATCCTCTGCACTCAATTTTTTATGTCTTTCACCCTCATTTTCTCTCCAATGCCCAGAGTCTCCCGTCCACTGGATGACAGCTGCAAAAGCCTCTGACATTCACTTTAAGGATGATTCTTTTCAGCTGCTTCAACATTTCCTTTCGACAAGCTCTTCCAGTGATATTTACTGCAACTAATGAATTAACTCACAGCTGGACCACTTGCTCGCCTTTTCAGTCCAGAGCTGTTTTAAATCTTGATTAGCTGTTATGATTTGTAAATCTCATAGAACTGCTAAGTCCAAGCTTTCCTGTCTCACACTGTGATCAGGAGACTGTTCCCAGTCATGCAGAGCAGCAGTACACAGGCATTAGGCATTCAGAGGGACTCTACCTCTGCAGCAGGTAGCAAAACAGTGTATTATTCACAGGAAGTAGCTCAGTTCACAAGGATAGGTTTTTGGATAACTCATAGTATGTTGGTTTTACATGGTCTGGGTTTTGGTAGAGGGGGGGCCACAGAGGTGGCTTCTATGAGAAGCTGCTGAAAGCTTCCACCATGTCCAGCAGAGCCAATCCCTGATGGCTCTGAAGATGGACATGCCACTGGCCAAGTCTGGGCCAATTAGAAAGGCTGGTAATGCCTCCGTGATAATGGATTTAAGAAGAAAATCAAAACAAAGTCAGGTGCGTGCGCAGTGTTAATTCCAGCTAGAGAAGAGAAGAATGTGAGAACGTGTGAGGGGAACAACATGGAGACACCATGGTCAGTGGAGAAGGAGGGGCAAGAGGCGCTCCAGGTGCCCAAGCTGAGATTCCTGTGCAGGCTGTGGTGATGACCATGGTGAGGCAGCTGTGCCCCTGCAGCCCTTGGGGATGCACAGGGGATGCAGAGATCCCCCTGCAGCCCATGGGGGAGGCACCTGTGCCAGAGCTGGTGGATGCCTGGAGGAGGCTGTGATCCAGTGGGAGACCTGGTGGAGAGAGGGGGCCCTGCTTCCAGGCTGGAGCAGCCTGTCCTTGGACGACTGCACCCCATGGACAAGTGACCCATGCCACAGCAGTTTTGGGAGGACTGTGTGCTTGTGGGAGGGGCTCATGTTGCAGCAGTTTTGGAAGAACTGCTGCTTGTGAGACTGGAACCATGCTGGAGACGTTCATGGAGAACTGTCTCCTGTGGGAGGCACCCCACAGTGCAGCAGGGGAAGGACTCCTCTCCCTAAGCAGTGCAAGAAAACCTCGGTGATGAACTGACCAAACCACCATGCCCTGTCTCCCTGTGCTGGTGGAGGGAAGGAGGGAGAGGTTGGGGGAAGAAAAAGTGTTTTAAGGGCTTATTTTACTTGTCATTATCCTCCTCTGACTTTGTTAGTAATAAATTCACTTTGTACTTCCAAGTTGAGTCTGTTTTGCCCTTGGAGTGTTTTCTCCCAGTCCTTATCTCAACTCAATGAAGCCTTCATTAAACTTCTCTCTCTTCTGCCCAGCTGTGGCAGGGGAGGATGAGTGAGCAGCTTTTGTGGGTGCCTGTGTCAAACCAAACCATTTGGTCAGTGTCAAACCATGACAATTTTTGGTGGAGAATGTGGGCAGTCACAAGGACTTTGAAATAAGGATATTCATTGGGAGAAATATTGGGCAAAACAAGTATTAAACCATGTTATCAAGTAGAAGGATAGTGGGGAATTTGTATTGTAATTGTAGGGTCTAGGGGTGGAATTTGTGTAGTTTTTCCATTTTTGTTCTGTATTGTGATGATGTCATTTTTGGATCTGGTGTGGGGAACTTTTTTTAATCTTTTCTTTCTGTTTTGTTTAGTTGCTTTTGTTGTTCCAAGTAAAGGTTGTATGTTGAATGTGGATGATTTTTTTACTGCAGATTATTGGTTGCTGCCAATCTTTATATAAGCTGTCTGATACTGTTAATATTATTAGCCAATACTGTTGTTATTCTATGGAATTCATGGAATTTGTTGTCATCCTGGCGCAAGAGGAAAAACCTTTAGGTGAGGAGCTATTAAAATCTGCCCTGAGGCATCCAGTTCCTGGGCGGAAGGGTGTGTGGAGGGATTTGGGCAGGTTCCTAGGGTGGTGTTCATCTCCCATTGCCTGGGACTTTCCTCCTGAACAGGTAAACAACCCTAACAAACTGGCCCATGGACTGACAGAAGGGAACTATTCAGCATGCTGCAGCCCTGTTTCCTTGGAAGTGTCCGAACATCGCTGATGGGAAGTAGAGACTGAATTTTCCCTTCACTTATGCACGTGCAGATTCTCACTTACCTCTTTTCTTTCACTATAACAAAGCTGCCCTATCTCACCTGCTGGTTGTTCTCCATCTTATTGTCTCCCCTGTCCCACTGGCAAAGGAAGCAGTAGAGTGGCTTAGTGGGCACCTGGCACCCAGCCAGGGTCAACTCACCACAGATAGCTGGAAAAGAAAAGCTCTTACTATTTTAAGCATGTGTGAAAAAATACGCAATGGAACACATACTAAATTTCACAAGCATCTTGCACAAGTGATATTACACAAATGCACCTTTCTCCACATTATTTTGCAGACCTTCTTTTCTGTTTCTAACTTCTGAGCACATCCTGAGCAATGAACAACAGCCCAACATTTCAAATTACGATCCTTATTTGGGTTCCTAAATAAAATTAGTCTAATTTGTACAGATTCTGCCCTCTCAAGTCCCAAGACACTTACAGGGTCAGCAAGTGTTTGGATGTCAGGCAGTTTGTATTTCAGCAACTAACTGTGCATTTAGGCATCTAAATTTTCAATGATTTGAATTTCAACTCTAAAATTCTAGCCTGGAGGTAAGCATCAAACTGGAATTTGTAGCCCAAGGGCTGGGAGTACACTAGTCATGTAGTTGCCTAAATTCAGGATGTCAGTGCACAGGGAAGCTTTTCACTTATCAGAAGACTTACAGCAAAGCAGGAAGTTATAAATATCAGAGCCCAAACTGACTTGAGAGTCAGACAATATCAAACAGAAGGTGTCTCCCCTTTTTCCTGTTTATCTCTTGCTAGCTCAGAAGTCAGGGGAGATGAAGAGGCAAAGAGTTTCATTATTTGGTGCTACAAGGCAGTGAAATTGAACCGGCAGGCTGTACATCATTACACAAAGTATATGGCATCACTTTCCTCAAGTCTTTAAAGCTTTTGCTGCACTTTTAAACAAACAGGGAAGCTATTTTGAAATGATGGGGTGGAACATGACAAAATAATGCAGTGCAATGGCATGCAGCAGTTTAGACAAAGTGAGCAATAAATGAAACTACAGGGGATGGTAATATGCTGCCTTGGTATAATTATCTTAGGAAAACACTTGAACTAAAGAACTTTCTCTTGAGAAAGTGTCATTTGATTTTTAAATAACACAGGTCATTAGGACTACAGTTTCATGTTGTGTCTGCATGATGGTTTATCAAAGCAAGATCAAGTTACTGGCAGGGTCCTGGGAGGAAGCTCCAGGGTAAAGAAAAAATAGTGTACAGAGCAGCTTACTACCACACAGTGCAGAAATGAGCAAAACTTGCTGGCCTCATGGCTCATCACACCAGCACAGCACACGCCAGACTGCATTCAGCTCTCTGTTTTCACTGCTGTCCAACACAGTATTTTCTTTCAAACAAGGACAATTTTAAAAATTGCCCTTTCTAAAAGGCAAGTGGACAAGTCCCTCCTTGAGAGACAAGATTGAGCAGGAAACCCTGCACTGAGAACAGCTAGCAAGGTCAAAAATGAAGTGCCAACCTGTTGGGATGTGGGGTCACTGGCTGGCTGAGTTCTTCTGTGTTTGATCAGCCACTGTGGAGGTAACAGGGCCAGGGAGCAGCCTCCCTGGCCTCCATGTTTGTGGGGAATTTATTAAAAGACTCATGCTGGGCACAGAAAAACTGGCACTGAGTAGGCAAAAGCCAAAACCCAAGAATATTTATTTGTTTTGACTTATGATTGGGCAGGTCATAGTTCCTAGTGCAACTTGGCTGTTCTGTAGAAAACAAAACACGAAACACTCTAAGTAGGTGTCAGCTCCCTGGGAAAGGTTTCCTTTCTTTTGGAGAAACAGGAGATTTCATGTGAGGATTCATTCACTGGGTGCTTTCCCTCTTTCACTTATCTAGAGGTTTGGGCCTCTTTCTTTTTTTCCCACCCTATTTTGCTGAGCCACTCACAGCCACATGAAATAAATTCCTAGAAGGAGATCACTCCCACAGAGCCTTACACCTCTCAATTTACACTGGAAAAACACTGTTTGTACATGCAGATTAAAAAAATAGAAGTGCATCTTCTTACCTGTCCTTGATAAGGTTTGAGCTGCAAACACAAGGCAAAAATCACACTTTCTTTCCACTGAGGTTGCAGATATCAAGCAAAAACATCACAAATTTCATTGCGGCTTAAAGGAGATCTGCTGTACATGACTTGCAGGAACCACTACCTCTGACAAGATTTGTTAACTCCAGTACTGATGCACACAGTGTAATCCTCAGGGATCCTCAGCCCAGCAGTCAGCTGTCCCCCCCAGAATGGCCTCTTTTCTCCATTCAGGCCACTTTGGGGGCGCTGGGTAAAGAGGGGTACAGCAAGCAGCCTTCAGGCTCCCAGACAGGTGTTTTTGTGATCCCCTGAGCTTATGGAGGAGGAAGGAAGAACTGTATCAGATGAAATGGAACTAGGCAAGACAAAAGAGTGGTTACTAGCAAATGAAAAAGAATTCTATAAATAAAGGTATTAATTGTTTTCATGTTTAAGCAAGAAATGCGAAAGTATGAAATGAAGCAGAATTTTTAAAAAGCATTCTGCAGAGTGAATTAGAGAGATTTACAGCACAATATCAGTTCCCTGTGCAGCTCAGGTCAAACATCGCTTTGCATTTGAAAGTCAGCTACATGGAGTGCTCTGAAGGATTCCCTTTGCTGTCCATTGCCTACTGTAAAAAGATAATGCAGACCAAACCACTTCAGGGCCTGATATGACTCTCTCTCATACTGTAGCTGAATTCCTCACAGGTATTAATCTCACACACCTCAGGGATATGGAAGTACACTCTTCCTTGGAGAATGAGGGGCCAAAGGGACAAGGACAGGAGCAGCTTACACAAGGGAGTCACTGGCAGGGCAGAAACCTGGATGTAGATCACCCAAGTTCCAAGGTAGTGTCTGAACTTCCAGACACACCCTCTTCTCCCTCAAAATGTGAGAAAAGAAGAAATAAAACCCAAACCATACCACAGTGGTTTGAGTCATTTGAGAGTCCTGGCTGCAACCTCCCACACAGCAATCACTGCACAATCTTGGCTGCTTTCACCATTGCTGTCTTACCTTTCCCTCTCAGCTTTCTGTTGTGTTCTGACATAAACTGGGAGCTGCCTGAGGCAGAAGCTGTTTAAGCTTCCCCCTTATTTTGCATGTAGCATGAAATATCATAGGGTATCTCACAGGTTTTGACTCTAAATTGAGTTTTTGAGAGAGAGTCAAATCACTTAATGTCACTTGAATCCGCCTTCTGAAGCTTCTCCACACCTAGGAGCAGCTGGCAGAGGCAGTGGAAGTGAGCAAGAGCCATCTGTGCACATTGCTCAGGTTTTACTATTTCTGCTCACCCTGAGATTTTTGGTACCAGGGAAATTATTTAGGCTGAGGAAATAGCTCTTGAGGACAACAAAGATCTGGCTAGTGAGTCTGTCCTTAAGCTAGGCAAGCCTAAAAGATGTGCATACAGCAGCAGCTGCTTTGCAGGAATGAGGTCCTGCAAATTTTTTTTTTTTATGCATACTGATGTCCGAAGTGTTGCTGTGAAGGATTTATGCAATAGATACGTGACTATGTGCTAACTATTCCTCTGTGTCTCCTCTTTCACTGCCCTTCAAGGCTTTGCTCTGAGTATAGTGATGCACACTGTTCCTGAGGAGTCTTGGGAGAGAATGTAGAGGGCATAGATCTGCTTCAAAGCAGATCTTCAAACATCTGTTTGTACTTACAGCACAAAAATTCAGCACACTACAGCACAGAACTGCCTGCAGCTTCAAGGCAAACGCAAATGCTATGAGGTATTAAACACTCATAAACATAAACAAGATAGCCTGGAGCAGCTTATCAGTTAGGTGGTAATGGGTGGGGAAAGATTCATTGTATATTTAAGGCCCAGGCATTTTCCCACTGATTTTTGCCATGTTAGTAATGGGCCAGGGAGAGGAAAACTCTCATGTAATTTGGCCAGGAAATACTGCTCAGGTCAGTCAGTCCTGACTCTCTCCTGCTGTGGTTCCTGCTTGCTGCTGCACCGGGGTGCAAGGGCAGTCCCTGGCCAGACACCCTCGGAGTCAGGAGGGGAAAGAGACAACTGCTCATGCCAGCTCCATTCCTGACAGCCAGGCCACCACTACAGCAGGTTACCCCTGTAGCAGAACAGAGGTTACACTGAAGGATAAGGACTTCCCCAGAAGCAGAGCCTTGCTAGCTGGCCATACAGGAGCATCAGGGGAAGGCTCTGGCCCCAGATTATTGTTTGGGTGGAAAACAAATGAGCAGATGAAGACACCGTCACCTGCCGTTGCTCAACATCACTCTGCGATCACAGGGTAGAGTGGCACTGAGACACAAGGAAACTTTTACCACTACCTGAGAGATAGGTATCGTGATTAATCTGATAGAAGTTGGTGGTGTTTCAGTCCCCTCCACACCTTCTGGGTGAATGAGAAGAAAATTTGGCTGGCTTGAAGTCTCCACATAATTTTGTATTAGCATCAGACAACTGCTAGTTCTGGTGTAAAGGACAGAAACATGGGGCAGGATCTGCTAGGACTTGAGGCACAGAAGCAGAGCTGTTCTAAGTGGGCATAAACCATTATGGAAAACATCTCAGTATCTCTAGTTCACAGTCTTCTGTTTAATCTAATCCCACCTCCTTGGAGATTTCAACTCAAATGCCATTTGGAGCAGCTCTGCCCTGGACATATGTTGTCTTCTGCCAGCTCCACTGCAGGGACCGAAATCTTTGCCAGCAGAGCAGTAAAAGCAGCTGGGTGGGTCACCTCTTCAGTCACCTCACCATCACTTGTTAGAGCTCATTTGTCAGAGCCCTAAATCACAACACAAACACTAGGAATCAGCCCAAAATGGTATGGCTAGGCCACAAGACCTGAAAATTCTCTAAAAACGTGCAATCTAGTTCAATAAATAATGCCTTCCCCAGGACAGATAATTTGGGTTTTCCAAACAAAACAGTATCAACAAGAAAAGCCTTTTACACCAATATTTTTGGCAGTATAGAAACATCCCTGTATATTACATGGTACTTACTACAAGGGCAGAAGTTTCCAATGTAGATCCCTGTTCACTTTTGCATTTCTAGAGGTGAAGAGGGGTTTTCAGTCATGTCGAGCTAATGTGACTGAGCCAACAGGAATTAAAGCTATGCCCTTTCCTGCCTGTTGAGACATGGTAAAAGAAAGCAGCTACCTTAAATCAAAGAGTCCAGATTCAGGGAGGTGCTCCAGCTAGAAATCAGAAGCCAGTTTATAGATACTTTGATAACTTGAGCTTTTATCATTCCACAGGCCCCAAAGATCAGTTGGTGAGGGCTGGGTTAGTTTCCTCATACGGTATTTGAAGGCAAAGACAATCTACATTTGCTTCCCACAGGCAAGCCCAGGCAGCTACAGCATGTTATAAAAAGAGATTAAACACAAGTTCTGCAGCACTACTGTATGAAAAGATACAATCAGTTCTACCATTAGGAGCTTAGGAGTTAGGATTCTAAATCTGATGTAGGCACCTTTGAAGCACCAGTTTTGTGAAGAATATCCCATGCTTTGTCCTATCTTGAAAACTGAATTGTTTAGCTATTAAAAGAGATTAATGTAATCTCTGTGTCTATGAAATTGGATTTTGAAACTGTTTGCTTACTCTACTATCTCCAGTGCAGTGAATGAGACCTCTGCTGCTTTTCATGTTACTATAATTACAGGTCACACCTTGTTTGAGCCCAGCATGTGCTGGCATCGCCAGCATGACAAAGTGCTGGCAGACTGCAGGAGGAGGCATGTAGCTGGCAGGGAGAGGGAAGCCTCTGTTCCACAGAGGCCACCGGTGATGCCCTGTGTTGCTTTGGACCCCTCAGTGTGAGCAGGCCCAGTTAGAGGGGTACTGAGACAGCTGGGGCAGGGCATACGAGCTAGGAGCAGAGGCTGAGGGAGCTGAGTGGGTTTAATCCAGAGACAGGGAGGTGGAGGGGTGATCCAATAGGACCCTACTGCAAATCACACCTCCCTCAGCGGGAGACTGACAGACCCCAGTCCATCCTGCAAGCAACAGATGGACAAATGACGAGCAACAAACCCAGGCTGGAGCTTGGGAGAAGGAATGGACATTAGCAGAAAACATGTCCCAGAGAGGGAGACTGCATTCTCCATCCTTGGAGGCTTTCAAGACTTGGCTACACAATGCCAAAGCTGACTTGATGTAATGTGATAGTCCTGTGCTAAGCAGGAGCCTGGATGACCTTGGGCCTTCAGAGGACTCTTCCAACCAATATTTTTGTGTTTCTATTCTCTTCCTCATGAAGGAAATTAACACTCTTCAGCTCCATGGATACGTGTCTTTTTATGCTAACTAAGGAGCTGGTCCTGCAGTCTTCCTTCCAAGAAGGTAGCAGTAAAAGTTTAGAAATCCTAGCCCCTCTCCACCCCTCCTCCTCCCACAGGCAGCAGTGTCTTGGGCCCACCTCCAGTCTCCACTTTGCTGCAGAAACATGGCTTGTGGTCCTGTGAACATGGTCTAGCCACGAGTGTTGACATCCAATTGCTTCACTCAGAACTAAATGCAGAAGAAGAGATATCCCAGGGCAGGAGGCAATTGCTGCTGGGAAATCTGCTTGTCATCAACTAACCCAGACCGTGTCTCTTTGCAGCAGGTTCTGTTCACTTGAGGATCCTGGCATAGTTACTTTTTTGCCGCTTCCTCCCATGCACACCACAGACACTTCAGCAGGCTCCTTTTCCACTAACAGAGGGATCATGAAGCATCCTCTGTCCGCCTGAAGCAATTTCTCTCTCTAGTCAGAGATATGCAACTTCGTGGCCCAATCTTTGCAATGTTTGCTAACCCTTTGCATCCTCTGGATGTCCTCTGCCAAGTTCCCCCTCTCTTGGGAAAAGGGGATTTATTTGCTGAGCTTTTATTTACTCATCATGACAGACAAGCTTCTGACAAGCCATCTCTCTGCAGTGCTGCAGCCCTACACTGCTGTCCTGCCTGGGTTTGGGGAAAAAAAAAACAAAAACAACACAGAGTTTAAGAATGGTCATTCTTTCCTTTTTGCAGCAGATGAAAATCTAACTCGCTTTCTCTTTCCCAGAAGTAATCTTGACTGCAGTGCCTTGAGAAGCGCCCTGGCAGTAGTAAGGTTCTTGTTAATGACTGATTGCTCCAAGGCGGGGCATGATTTGGTGCTCTGATACAGGGAGAAGGGCAGAAGAGAAAGAAGTCAAATATTTGAGTGGGTACCTGTAGTTGCCACGGTTCTCCTGATGTATCTGGCAGAGTCTGTAGAAATGGCTGGGTGACCAATGGAAGTGTGCTTGTATAATATGGGGAGCCCCACACTCCAAGACACCACAGGCACAGACTGTGTCATCACCAGCAACAAGCTGTCCAACACTGGTGGAAGGGACAAAGAACCAGCATGCCAGACAGAAAAATAATCTTTTGTATTCCTCTTACTTTTGGACTCTGTAAACAGTTTGAGACTGTTTATATACAGTTTTGTCCAGTTGGATACATCTGGGTTACTTGTTCTGTCTGTCCTCTTCCGTTCTAGGCACCTCCTCACTAATTGCTGTTTCTTTGACCAAGCTTTTGCCCTCTGAATTCCTTAACGGATCAACAGCACACACATACACAGCCCCAATACCACCCTCAAAGCCGCCCAGGGCTCTGTGATGCCCTCAAGGCCAGATCCAAACCTCAAAGTGAAGACATGGCACAAAAGGGCTGCCTCAGGGCTCCTCTCCGCCCACGAGTGTTCTGGCAGCCGAGTGCCTGTGCTAGCCTTTTCACCCCAGGCTGTATTCAGCCCATGATGACTTGCTCCCAGCAGCTCCGTTAGCTCTCCTCACCCAGCAGACAGCAGCCCTACAACCTCTGCTCTCTCTGTGCCAGGTACTGACAGGGGCAGACATTATGGGGAGCTCCACAGCAGCGGTACTGTGGTGGCTATGATGAACCTAATTAAAACATACTGAACGGAGACAGAAGCAAAGGCAAAGGTGGCATCACTGAAAGATGACAAAGAGCAGCTACAGCTCCCTCAGATCTGCACTAGCACCAAACACTGCACCTTGCCAAAATGTGCTGCCATTAGAAAATCCATCTGCATGTACCACATTTTCAAGTTTCAGGGAGACTGGCACAAGGTCTGGGGGGAGCTGCTACATGTATGGAGCTGTATGCACACTCTGGAGCTGGAGGAGTACCCAGTGAGTGCTGGGAGCTGACAACATTTTATATGTACACACAGCTTTACATGGTCTTATTGGTATCTGAACATTTGCTACTGCTTAAAAGACAGCCCTGCTCTGACCTACGTACAGAGAGGATCTTGAGTATTGATTTTAAAGACACGTGGGTAGGCTGGAATGCAGTCAGAATTATAGAACCATTTATGCTGGAAAAGAATTACAACAGCATTGAGTCCAACTATTAGTCCAGCTGTTCCAAGTCCACCACTAAACCATGTCCCTCGGTGCCACAGTTACATGTCTTTTGAATATCTCCAGGTATTTATGTTCTCCTCCATGTTCTAGTGCTTGACAATCCCTTTGGTGAACAAAATTTTCCAAGTACTCAGTGCAAAGATCCTTTTCCCCCTCTGTGACAGGTGTGCCCCATCTGTCACCAGTGGCCCTGCTGTCATGTAAACTGACCCATGATAAAAATCCCCCAAATTTTGTGGGTGACACCAGGCTCAGAAACAGGTATTGATCTGTTGTCTCTTCCTGTTTCTTTCCTTATCATTCCCTGCAATTGGTAGGATAAGGGAGAGCACTACCTGCGGTCCAGATCCCTTAGCCAATTGTCCCAAAGCCCTGAAGTGTCTCCTGATTGCCCTTAGACTTCCTGGTGCAACTTCACTGCTGCTTACCTGAAAATTAATAGTGGAGAACAATCTGAGGGCTGTGTAAAGGTAAAAAGCTTTCTCTTCACATCTTTAACCCATGCCCCAGAGAGGCAGCAGACCTCCCTCAGAAGTGGTTCCAGCCACCATATTGGGCCTTCTCCCTTCAGAAGGGAGTCTTCCATGGCAATGACCTGTCTCCTTTTTTTTCATGGACACAGTTTTGACACAGGTTGATTTAACCTTGGTGACAGTCCTATGCAAGATGAGACACTGTCCCCATTGCTCAGTTCTGTTAGCAGAGCCTTGTACCCATACCTGCTCCTGGCCCTACATGATCCTACCTATATCTATCCATATTTTCTTGCAGTCAGCTGCTTTGGAGCATGTATGTCTTGGTCCTTGCCGAGAGTCCAATGCAGCATGATCCTGGTTATGAGCACTTGCTCTCAGAGACTGTAGCATTAACAAAATATCTGGTTATATTATTAATGAAAGCCATCTACATATCTATAGAATTATTAGTTAATGCTGCTCTCTCTTTCGCTAGTGTAGCATAGCTAATTTATAAAGACAGATTTGTATTGATAAGGCTTCCAGACCAAAAATTAGATCATATTTGCCATCAGCAATGTGTTGTTGAGAGCATAAACAGAAAACTCAGTAGTCACTAACCAACAACATTGCCTGAGCACCAGAAAATATGGAAAAGTTCTTGACTCTGGCCCAGTAGGGCTGCCACTTTGATATTTTTGAAATTTAATTAAGCAAATGTCATCATTCCTAACACAAACCATCTTGCAGTGAGAATGCTTTTGAGTGCTCAATGCAAAGCAGAAAGGAGCGCTGGAACCCTGAGGAGTTAGGAATTATTCCCATATTAGGTACTATTTCCACAATGAAATGAACTCCCAGTTTATCCATTTTCATTATGCCAATTTATTGTATTCATGGATTAAGGATGCGCATTTAGATTAAAACCTCATTTTTGTAGGTGCTACATGAACAAGTCATGAAACAGTCCCTGTTCCTGCAGACTGCAGTGTAGTGCCAGGGTGACCTGGAAGCAGAGGATAAAGGACATTGCCAATGGGGAGAATGTGCAAATTGACATGCCCAGCAAAAAAACATGTTCTTCGGAGCAGGAAAAATTTGCTTTTCGAGAGAAAACTGTACAGTGTGAAAGTGCACATGGGCTACACAGACATCTATCTCGTTTTTATTTAAGGGTGGGTGTAGTGCTTATGAAACAAGACAAAAAGCCTGAGAAATTTCAGTTCTCTCCATCTAGATAACAAAATGTATCAGGTTGTTCCACAGTGACATGCCAAGCCTAAATTTAAAAGGATCTGGGAAGAAGACGACAGGTCAGGCTCTGTACCCATTGCAGCTTGCTCTCTGTGTTCCCACTACCAGCAACAGTAGGATCTTCACCACTGCCATCTCCCCATCCTTGGAAAAAGGGGCTAAGAGAACTACTACTTGCAGACTTCAGATGTGACAATAAATCCACCCACTGTCTGCAGTGACTTGTAACAGCAACTTGCATTTTCCAAAGGGATTTTAGCATGGAGGAGCCTGAATGTAATTGTTAATGTGTGGAAGTCTCATGTACGTGAGCCTGTTTTGAAAACAGACCTCAACAGTGTAGCTAGAAAGCCATGAAGGACTTCAGAACATTCTGTCACTGCACCAAGTGAAGGTGGTCTGCAGAGCCCAAGGTGCCCCCACGGCTAGAATCAGCATAGCCAGGTTGCTCAAAGCCTGGCTGAAAAAGCTTTGCTCTTTTGCTGCCATGTAACCCAGTGCCAACACAGATACACCTCCCTTCCTATCCTCACAGTACTCCTGCATGGCACTGCACAGCAGCACATGGTGGTACCAGCTGGAAACAGCTGCTGTGGGTGTGGTGTGGTCACATCTGCAAGTGCTCACATCCCATCTAGGCTGGGACCTTGGTCACTCCTCACTTCTTCGAAATGGCCTCAGGATCTGTTTCATAGGAGCTGGTAGGACCCAAGGGGGCAGGTGGGACACCCAAAATAGCTTTAAGTTCAGTGGGGGGTGGAAAGGCAGCTGGGAAAAGGAGGAGTGGTGAGACCAGACACTGGAATCTGAAGGTATAGGCAGCAGATTCTTAATGAAGAGGCTTGTTTAAGTGTCATGCTAATGTGGCAGTGAGAAAACTTGTTATAACTGCTTTCAGCACAGAGTGCATATACAACATGGTATTGTGAAATCTTGAAATCTTTGTACACAAATACAGTTAGGAGAAGAAAAAAAAAGGAAAACTTGGCCATCTTTCTGAGTATACTCTCATACTATATTCAACTCTCACGCACAAGTCCTCACACCCGGTTTAATAATCATAATGAACTATGAGGGAAAGGTAAATAGTGTTCATTCCACATCTCAAAGGATAATAGTAAGAAGGAAGAGATTTCAAACATTGGTAATGACTTGTAGAGCAGCACACTGCTTAAAACATTGACTATGAGCCAAGAAATACCCCTCAAGGCTGCAATCAAAAACAGTTTTTGGCTCTGTGCTGTGAACAGAAACTTTATTTGATCAACAGAGTTATTGCAACAGACTTGCTGTTGAGAGTCTGGAAGCTCCTCTCTAACGTGGCACCCCTCACTAAAGCTAAAGCTCCTGCAAGGGAAAGCTCTGGGCTCATGAAACACATCTCTGGATCACAGCTTCAGGTTAATTGTGATGACCACTGAGGAGAGTTGATGTTTCTTCCTTGGCTGGCACGGAAGTCTGTGTAACTTTTCATGGGGAAATAAGAGAGATCTGAGACTGGCAAAAATACTCCTCTCTGTTCTTGCAAGTAGTTTGTGATTTGGGAGAATGAAATCAGCTGAACTGGTTTTTGTGAAGAGCTTCAGCCTATTGCCCTCAGCAGCAGAACAAGTACTGGGGCAATCTCTGACCTATAGGCCTTGCCAGGCTAAGAAGAAAACAGATGTGGATTAGCCCCCCCCCTAGCCAGAAAAAAACACCCACCTGCCAGAGAATATTGGCAGGGAGAAAAGGAAGGAACTGAAAACTAATTTTTAATAGAGTTTCTCAGAAAATGACAGACCTTCTCAAAGTATTTGAGACTTCTTTTTTTTTGTTTTGTTTTGTTTTTTAAATGTGAAGTAGACATTTCAGTTGAAATCTGGAAAACTGAAGATCTATTATTCCTATAAATATCTGCCATCAGAAATGTGCTTCCAGCTGGCATCACTAAGAAAAAAAAGAATTTTGAGAAAAAAGGTATTGTTAATATCAGAAAGTAATTTTCACCAAGAAACAACAAGCTATACTGATCTGAAAAAAAAACAAAAAATGATACTGACTGCTCCTGAATACTACACACTGAACCCTATCCAACTAATTGCTCAGGGACCTGTGCACAATTGGCATCTCCATGATGACAATTTGGTGATCTGGCAAAACAGAACCTTCCCTAACCATGGGAATAAAACTTTTTAAAAATTTAGAGGCTCCTTTTCAGCAAAAAGAAACCAGTAGTGCACAGAGACCTCAGCCTGTGTCAGAGACAGAAGAGGTCTGAAGCAAACCAGACATGAGCTGCCTGAGTTCCTTGGGAGAGAAGAAGGAATTTCAGACTAGCATGCCACAGGAGAAAGTCCTAGAGCCCAGAGAAGCAACTAGGTGCTCACACAAGCCATGATCAAAAAGGCCAGAATACCAAAAAAACTAAACAAGCTAAAAAATAAATGTATTTTGGGGATATGACGTATGCTGACTGACATCCAAACACTGGAACAGCTTGCCCAGAGAAGTGGATATCCATCACTGGATATGTTAAAAGTCAGGTCGGATGATCCAGTGAAAGATGTCACTGCCCACAGCAGTGGGGGTGGACCAGATGATCTTTGAAGGTCTCTTCTAACTCAAACAAAATTATCAGTTTTATAATTTCTTACTTCAGCACAGAGAGACTAAACTTTTCTGGTCCTGACAGTATGAACTGCCATTAAAAGCAATGTGCCTTTTCCAAATATCATTTTTTTCAAATAGAAGAGCACTAACATCACAATTTTTTACCCAAACAATAGAGCAACTCCAGGAGTTTTCATTGAGTTTTAGAGATTGTGACTTTCTTATTCAAATCCAGACAATATGAAAAGAGGAGATGATAAATTGTTATGTTCAAAGATTTACCTTTCCAACAGGAGGCAAGATAGAGTGGCAAAGTACAGAAGAGGGGAAACACTGGGAAAGGGGAAAAGCAAGCATGTGTCCAGTGCTACCTTCAGGCTTTATTTTAGAAAGAATCAAGACACCCATAGAAAAATAGAATGTTTTTTCTGTATGGGGGAGATTATATGACTGTTATACCTTATTCCTGCTTCAAAAACCATGAAGTGTCTTCATTGCTTGGTGATGGCTGCAGGTGAAGCATCTATAGTGATTTAACACCAGTGAGCCCTGCAGAAAGAGTGGAGGGGACTCCACTGCTGCAGGAACAACTTTGTGAGCAGTTAAAGACCATAAGGAAAGTTAGTACCTACTACTGTGAAAAAAAGCCCATTTGTAATTAAAAGCAAACCTCAGGAAGACTGTGTTGCATCAGTTGGAAGCACACACAGATTTGGGGTAAACTGGGGAAACCTCTAAGGTGGACACTTGTGTCTTCTGCCTCAATACGCCCAGAGAGGTGTCTGAACAAAATCCTGTGCCATGTGCTCTAGGACGGCCCTGCTTGAGGAGGGAGTTGAACCAGATGCCCCACTGTGGTCCCTTCCAGCCTGACACATCCCATGATTCTGTGGTACTCAGGAATTACCACTGAGGTAAGACAGGCATTTCACACCCCCAGTGCTCTCTTGCAGGCTGCTGAGGACCCACACTGCAGGACTGGTTCCTACTCGTGCCTCTGTAACCACGCGGCTGCACTCCAGGTTTGTAAATATGACACCTGAGATCAGGTGCTGGCCTGGTCCCCAGCCAACTCCAGCAGCAGAGCCCTGCGCAGGTATCTCAGAGGCTTGCTCAAAGGCAGTCACTGATGCAGAGTGTTATTCACAGGAACTACTGAGACCCGAGAAGCAGCTGAGACATGGCCCAGTGCACTGCACACTGGTCACAGGCAGACACCTTGAGCAGGGTCATGGTTATTTCTACCCCTTCAGGAAAACAGGGTCCCCACGCTTTCCTTACAAAGGCTCTGCATGGCCCTCTTGATCCCCCAGAGCTCCTGCCTCCCAAGGAGGAAAAGGGGCCTGATGGCAACACTGTGGCTCCCTAGCATGGGTAACATTTGATGGTTGAGGAGACCTGGGAAAAAAATCAGGCTTGAAGCAAACAGCCCCATTCCATCCAGCCATACAACATGACTCAACAGATCCACACAGGCAGGGCTATGCAGGCTGTGAGTGGAAACCAGACACAGAGAATGCAGTGGGCTGGCAAGCTGGGCCTTTTTTTTTAAATTTTTTTTTTTTTTTTTTTTTTTTTTTTTTTTGGTGGAGTCTTATCCTTCTCTTGTATTTAAGCAACACTTCCAAGAGGAAGAAAGGCTGGGAGAAAATACTGACTTACCATGGGGTAGGGGCCTCTCGCCAAGATCTGAAGTGCAGCTAACAGGGATTTCGCCTGCTTTCCTAAAAATGTACACAACTGGTGACTTTGCAACTGGACGGAAATGAAGGAGCCACAGGTTCAGGGAGAAGGCTGAGACAGGCAAGATACCCTGTGGCAGAAAGAAGTTCCTCTGCTTGTGTAACTTGCCAGGGTAGAGAATTGCTCTGACAAGTTACACAGGCTTCCACAGCAGCTATGAATTTGATCCTATAAAAACAAGCGTCAACAACATAATCACATGCCTGGGTCACATGGAAGCAAGGACAACACACAGTAGCAAATGTTGACTTTTTTTTCTTGGTTTTTTTTTTTTTTTTTTTTTTTTTTTTGAGTGTGTTTGTTTTTTAACATAAAGTGGGAGCGAGGAGTGAAATTTGGGTGGGGCTTTCTACTGTTCACTGGGAGGAAATAGAACGTGTTTGCAACAGCTCCTGCCTTGTTTTGCTTTCCCTCAGGAGCACGGGGCTCGCTCCGAGCTCTGCCAGGCTGGTTATACCGCAGTTTTTCCAGCACTCCCAGGCCCCAGGTTGTTCTGCAGGCCAGAGGAGCCCTCACACTGTCTCGCTCGGACTCATCGACTGAGCCCAGCTGGCGTGGGCTCCGGGCAGGAGCTTTGGCTGAGTGCCTGGCACAGCCGTGAGCGGCTGGCAGCGGCGCTTGGCGGCGCGGTCTTTGGAAAGAGATGACGGTACGCAGAGCGGGCGATGGCAGGATGGCGGCCCGGGGAGGCCGCGGGGAGGAAGGCTGTGCAGGGCAGCTGCGCGCCGGGGAGCCTAAGTCATGGGGATGCAGGGCGGCTGTGCGGGTCCGCGGCCCTCCGGACCCGGCTGCGGCCCGGGGCACAGGCGGCACGCAGCTGGCAGGGCTGCCACCAACACCTGCCCCAGGGAATGCCGGCTGGCACGCGTGTGCCACGGGCAGGCTTCTCTGGGGACAGGCCTGTCACCCGCAGCTCCGTCACACCCTGACACTCGCCGCCTGGCCAGATTTTACTGGTCACTGGGGCGATTTTTTTTTCCCCCCCAAAGACACACGTCCAAATCATCTTGGCTGCAAGCGTCTCAGAGTGAAACAGTTTGTTTTAACTCACAGGAACCTCTGGGTTTCATACTGTTCTGTCTCCGCCTCTCTTCAGAGACCCCAGAGACTCAAATCAACCGACAAACCACCTTTTTTTTTTTTTTTTCTTTACAGTTTTCAAATGAAAATCTTGTCCTTTCTTTACCTACTTTTGTATGCAGTATCTAGTTACAGATCTACAGGTCTCACACTTGTGGTCCATTTCTAACAAACCTGTTCACATTGGGCATAGATTTTTGTAATGGGCCGAAGTCACAGCAGGTTGGCCAGAGGTCTGTCTGCCCCATCCATCATGGGGAGTGCAGCAAGCCAGCCCTCCCAAAGCTCTGCTGTCTTACACCATGAGGGCTTTGTATAGGTGCAGCTACTTCAGCACAGCTTTACTGATGAATCTCGTGTGCACACACGTAAACCAGCCCAAGTGTGCATACCTGAAGCTGGGAGAGCTGCGTGGAGCCAGTCTTCTGCCTCCTCACACTGCGACTCACGCAGCTCAGCCAGCAACCAGCTGTGGGGCACGCTTGGCTCAGTTCTTTCCTTTTAACTCCTCTGATACAATTAAAGCAGCATAGACTGAAATGTGGCTGCAGTGATGCTGCTATAAAAATACAGGAAGGGAAACTAGATTTAACAGAGCATGACCCTTCATACTTGCATAACTGTTCACACTGGTACTTCTACCAGCATCACTCTCCTCGTGAAAATGTAAATTATATCCCCAGCTGAAAGTCCTGCACAGGCACAGACACTGTGGGCAGGTAAGACCCATGTGCTACTCAGTGGGAACAGTTCGTGTCTTGCAAAGTATCCTTCCGGTTTAGAGGAGCCAGAAATATAAAGGAGAATATTTTCTTTTCTTTAAAAAATAGCTTGTTCTAAGGAATGTCTTTTTCAAGCATGAGAGAATACAACATGGAAGGGATACAGGACCTAATAACCCACCTGGAAATACTTTGTATGGAAAAGCAGTTCAGCCAGTTTGGGGATTGAGCCAAAGAATTATCAGACAGGCCTTGCTTGATATGATTTGGGTTTGTGGCAGCTTTTACAGCCCAGCAGGATTTCCCAAAGCTGAGGTGCTTTTAAGCTGCCTGTGTATGTGCCTGGCCATTATTGCAGTCCTGGATTTTGGCCAAAGTGATTTCTGTTTGTGAGGGAATGAACAAGTGAGGATCATTACAACTTAGAAGGAGCCCAGTTCTTGCTTGATGAGAGCTCTGGAGATATAGAATGGGACAAAACAAGTATAGAAACCTACCACCATTTGGGAGCTGATAAGAAGATGGCATGCTCCTACAAATTTCAGCTATTTAGGACATGGTTTGCAGGCTGTGGGACAACTCTTCTGCAGAAGTAGGGGAACCTGGATGCTGGAGAATAGGAGGTTTCCAGTAAGATCTGTGTGTATCTCCCACTCTGAGGCAATTACACATCAGCAAATCTGTATTCTGACTGTGGAGGGGTGGCTTCTCCACAGCTGTGATTCTGCTCCTCATCCTTCGTGGTGATGAGTGACCATACAGCCTTAGGAGCAGCAGCGAGCGCAGCGTTAAAAACTGTGAATTTTCAGAAGTCAACACCAGAGCCTCTGCTGCACTCTCTTCAAGAGGAGGGAAAAGCAGTTCAATGAAAAGGTAAAGATGGAACACACTGTAACCTTCCTTGCCTCCCCAAGTACTTTTTCAAGGTACAATAAGGACTTCTGATGAAACTATCTCACTGCCTGAAGGACAAAACAAATGAACTCTGACATCCATGAGGCACCCCAGGTAGCATTTCCAAATGAAAATTTATGGGTCTTTTAGGAATCTTATTTTGGGGTGAGGGGAAAGAGAGGAGGAAAGAAGAAAGGTAGGTTCCATGGAAAGCTGCCATTCTTCATTGAATCTAAAATAGAACTTCTTGGAAGTTTACCAACCAGGCATTTTTGTGTGGAAAACACTAACTGTGCAGATTGGGCACTGTCCAAGTTAAAATACACACCAGTATTGGATGGGAATAGTGTTAGGGGTCTAGATGTGTTCACTCTGAAATACTTGCCAAAGAGTCCCTGCTATGGCAAGGCTTGGGACCTCACAGCAGCTGTTCTTTTTCTACAGCACGTTATAGGTCTGGCTTTGGGTCTCCAATTGTACATCCTTAGGGTTTCAGGGAAGTGTCAGTGAGTTCTGGAGTGTAGCTTGCCCTTTACAGTCAGTGCAGATTCAGTCAGTTCACTAACTGCAGTCTCGGGAGTTTGTTTGGTTTTCTTATTCTGAGTTTGAGACCTGCATTTGGAGAGATGACTTATGCCCAGCACTGCTCTTGCAGCAAGGAAATGGGAGGGAAGGGATGTTGGAGTGTGGTTTTTCAGGAGTGGTAACAGGACTGTTTTGTTCAATCCGAGTGTCTTTTTTTAAAGAATAAATCCATGTCTAGCATAAATCAATGCACAGAAGGAGCAGAAAACAAGATGGGAAACTGGACATTCCCTGGACTGTGATGGAATTTGTCATTTGCTGCAATTTAAGGATTTTTATATTGATGTGTACTAGGGTTGGTGTTTCACACAGTATTCATGCTTGCCATGAGTCTTTGGGCATTGGATGACGACAGGGAATGGGAGCACAGTTTTCAGCTTGGGAAGTTTCCTCCTCCCACTGAAAAGACCCAGACTTAACCTTGCTGTAAAATTGATCTCACACATGGTAAGGAGAATTTTGAGCTTTTTTCCTAGCCCTCTTCAAAATCTTCCTCTTTCTTCTATGCTTGCCACGATAGTATTGGAGCACCCACCTTTTCCATCTGCTTCTCTGCAAACACCTGCCCATGCAATTCCTCTGTGCTTCACCTCATGCTGAACGTGATGCTGTTCTTGGTGAGTCAGATCCAATGAGGCATCAAGATGATTTGACTTGTGCCTAGGGAAGGCATAGTGCTGAAACTCTTCTTTGGTTCTGCACCATGGGGAATTCTTTATCCAAATGGGTTTGCTTCCCTGCTCCAGCTGTCCCCAGTCTCGCATCGTCACCCTTAGAGGTGCACACTTCGTGTACCTCAGCAAGCAAGGCTTTGCCACCTGGGGCTGCTCTGAGAATACCTGGTTGTTTCACCATAATTTGGAGGGAGAAACTTGTGTTCCCATTCTCACCTGGGACACAGCATAGGTCTTGAGCAGGACTTGTATTTCTGGTTTCTTCACAATACCAGCTTTATCAGCCAGACAAAAGCTGAACTCCAGTTTTTCCATAGAGGGTCACAACAAGCTAGGCTAGAGCCTTGTGCCAGTTAGCGGGGATTACACAGAACACAGCCACTGGTTCAAGCAAGCTCTCTCTCATAAACACATAGAGCACTTGAGTATCCTCTTGCTTCTCTACCTTCATGCTCCAGTTGCTCAGAAACGGGAGAGGATGCAGCAGAGCCAGTGTATATATGTCTGTGTATGTACCTATGTGGGAAAGGTGGGATAAGCATGGTTCTTGCTTTTGGATAGTGTAAAGCTGGCATCCTCACTGGTAGTAACTTCCAAAGGGTGAAGAGAAGGCACAGCAGAGATGATCCCACATGGTGTCATCACTGATGGGGCAGGAGAACTGGCCTCAGTTACACTCTTAGCAGATCAAAGCTTCATTCCCTGGTGGAAACCAAGTGAAATGTTATGTGCCTGTTTGGCAGCCTGTCATTTAGATAGGGATGAGCTTGAGACTAACCTAGAAGCTAATGAGGGGGAGGAGACTGGCAAGGTATTAAAAAATGTCCTGAGAAGAGAGGCAGATGACACAGAGGAGCCAAGCCTGTCTTTTTGTCCAAGTACTGAAGTACTCAAGCTTGCAAGGACAGGGAGACATGTGATCTGTGCTGTAGCACAGGCACCTCTCCTGCAGAGAGGGCAGATGCTGTACTAGGTCAGGATGTCTCCTGGAGAGAAGCTGAGTGCTGGGAGAAGGATGGGAGGTTTTCAAGGAACAGTACAACCTGTAGCTCTGAGAGGCAGGGTCTGGCTTGAAAGTATGAGCAGACTGGGGTTTTAGTTGATCTGGAAGAGCTAGAACATAGCAGCTGAGCAGAAAAGCTAAACTAAGTGTTTTTTATCCACCGAGAAAGTACTGCAAGGTAGGGGCTGACACTTGGGAATAGGTTAAGTCAGCCAGAGAGCAGCAGTGATAAGAGGGTGGAGGTCTTCTTGATGCACTCCCTCAAGGCTGGGCATGTGCTCCCATGTATCTGTGTGTTTAGACTTGGGGAGCTGATTCTCTTTTTTTAAGGCTGGCAACTTCTGGTAGTGTAAGCAGATCTGTCTTAATGTTGTGGTGATGGCAAAGGAGATTTTTGAGAAATGGGGAGTAGGTGAGGTTTGTGAAGTGGCCTGTGCATTTCTGAGGTGTGAGGCTAAGTAAGAGGCAGCTGGGAGCAGGTGTTATGGTTTTGGGATCCCTGGGTGCGTAAAAGGTTGGGAGGACATCAGTAGGATCTTGAAAGATTCTTGGCAGGTAGCTCTGGGTGAAGGAGGCATCTGTACAAGGTGGTCTTGCAAAACTGCAGGGACAGAGATGACCAAGCAACCTGAGATTGGTGTGAGGCGAGGCCATAACAGGATAGTGGGGAGATGGTCTGACATGTGCCTACACAACCCCAAACCAGCCAACTCTATACTCCTCAAGGGACTTACTGTAACTCAAAGGAGGATTATTTACTAAGACCACCTTTTTTTTCTTTTTAAAAGAAAAATCAGTGCTTCATCAAAAGACAATGTAAAGCAAATGAAAAAAATAAAGTCACAGTGCCAGGAAGTACAGACCAAACCCACATCCCATGAGAACTAACCTGCTTATAGCTTTGCATCAAAAAATATTAGTCCATTTATTGCCCATTAAAAATTCCCTTTGTCTCTTCTCAGTTGTGGTGCATTCTTGAGATCTTAAAGATGGCACTATCAGTCCTTAAAGCAATATTTGACATCAATTTACTCATTAACTTTCAAATGCAGGACACTGAAAACCTTTTCCTAAGGGCATCTTTGTGTTCTGTTTGAGAGAGTTACTGTTGTTTTCCCACCTCCCCTGAAGGGTTGTTTACAATACCATCTCTGCCTTTTAATCCTCTTTTCCTTTCATGTCTAACAAACAGTGTTAAACAGAACACAGGGGGAAAAGCAGATCTCACACATTATAATTATCTATAGTTAACTGAAGAAATGCTTCACAATTAGAGGTCTCATTTTGTAAATGAATGCTCAAGAAGCTTTTTCCTATGTTTTTCCAGATAAAACCTCTGTTCTTTCAAGCTCGAGGTTTGTATGTATAGTAAGTCAGATAAAGGGTTTCTGAGTTGATGTGCACTCTGTGCAAGAGGCTGAGCTGCCACAAACAGGATTTTCCCTGTGCAGAGGGATGTCTTGAGATGAACACACAAGAATGTGGGCAGTACCAAGATGTTGAGCTGTGACAGAAAACATTACATTTCAAAACTGGCTGCTGTTTCCGCTGGTTTTTTTTACGGTTTCCCCTAATTTCTCTAGCTCTTTTTGCCCTGTATCTGAGCACGTTAAGACTGTGAATATATTTAGAGTCACAGTTTTTCTGTGGGGAGGTGTGGGACTCCACATTTTACAGATCTGAGAAGATCTTTTCATGAGCCCTTCTTTCAGGAGCAGCATCAACATAAGCATCCCCTGATTTCCCCTTCCCCTCTCCCACCACTCACTCACCCCTCAGCTGTGCCAGTTTCTGTGCTGTGTGGGAAACAAATCACAGAACATATCCAGGTTAAAAATAGCTGGAAAAGAGAGAGAGAGAGAGAGAAATGAATTCCAGAACTTGGACTAATATCCTACATATACATCCAACGCCAATACAACAGAAGGTTTTTAGCTCAGATTCCATCTGTCTGTCCAGCTCCATCAATAATTTGTACCTGATTTCACACAGGACTGAAAGGTAGAAATTTCAACATCTACTGATTTCCTTTCTAAATTTTGTGCAAACTGATTGCTGTGTGAGGGGTAGGGACCTCAACTAAAGAAATGCAGCCAGCTGTCACCTGGCTAGTGAGTATATGCATGCTGGCTGGCTATGTATGCATTAGCTGATCAGGCAGCATATATGGACCTGACTGCAGCCCAGGAAAGGGTCTTAGAGCATATAATGAGGGAAGAGTGGGGCTCATTGCAGACATTTTATTTTAGGAGTAGGGGAGAGAAGGGAGGTGAGTATAAAGCAATGGTCAGAGACCCTCAAGAAACCAAGAGCCATTAGTTCCACTGCTCACAAAGCAAATTGTTTCAAAAAGGCCTGAAATTCTATAAAATAAGACCTCTTCTGCACATGAGTCTGTAAATCAAATGAGCCTGTAAATCATACAATTTGGGAGGAAGCTGAGAGCTCAGCCCCACATTCCTGTTTAGACTTCAGCAACCACTTCTGCTTTTAGCACTCTGAACACCAGTGGAAACCACGGATACTGATTTCTTTCCCGTACTCAAATGTCACTTAAAGCCCTTGTTTCTCCTGAATAAATAACTCTTTTAAGCACTTGTTTCATCTCTGCTCCTACCTGCCTGCTTTCCTATCTACAACAGCTTGCCAAGAGCTCTGCTCCATTCTCTTCTTTCAAATCCTTCATGCCTCCCCTCTGACCAGTGAATGGCCTCAAATTTGGTACAGGCCAGTACACAAAATATTCAGTGAATTGTATCTGAAAGCGATGAGTATTTTGGTGCAAACAAAGCTGTCTCTTCCTGCCCACCCCTTCTGAGGGAAAAGAGACCTTGGGTCTCCTCACCGCTTTTTCTGATCTCCAGAGGGGACTTGGGTGAGATGGGAGCCACAGGGTGGAACAGTAGCCATGAGACACCCTATGAGCCATGGCTGCAGTCCATGGTCAGAAATGGAAGAGTCTTTATGTTCCTGTTCTGAGGTGTTTTTTCAGCATCTGGTTGCATGTGCAGGATGCAAGAGGAGCTGTGTGGCTGCTCGTAGTGGACTGTGTCTGTGTTGGAAGCACACACTGTCTTTGGCAGGGGAGCTTTCATCTGATAGAAACCGGGTTTATTCCTACCATTTGTGGTCTTCCCCAGTATGAGAATTATCATCGCCAGAGGCAGGACTTGGGTTTCTCCAGGTGGGAAACTGGAGGTTTTGGGCAGTTGGGGGTTTTCCTGGTGTGGGAAATCCCTGGGTGGCAATAATCCAGTATATTGGGCTGTGTGCCATCCCTGCTGCAGTCACCCAGGAACATTACTGGGAGTTGCACCCAGTGTGATCTGTTTGCAGATACTCCAGTCTCACCACAGGCATGGAGCGAGGTGTGATGAGAAAGGCCTGAGAAGGCTCCCAGGGAATCTGCCTGCGTTAATTCCCTTGTCATTGCATACCTCTGGGTCTGCTCCAGTCTGCAAACTGGGGGAGCTGCTAGAGTTCAGCTCAGCTCCTGCAAGAGAAGCATCTTCATAGGCTTTCCTAGCACTGATTCCACTTCCAGAACTAGTCCCTGTAGGGAATTTTCTTTCCCCAAATGGAAGAATGTAGCCATTTTGCAAGGTGCCACGGGGGACCTGTAAAGGAGATCCAAAGCAGAAGCCAGGGGTGCCTTGCTGGAAGGGAATGCTAGAAGGCCCCATCTTATCTCCTCACCAGACACAGGAGCAGGGGAGGTGCTGGTCAACCTTTACCAACATGGAGCTGCCTCATGCAGAGCGGAGTGGCCCTCAATTGCCATGAGTGATGTTAGGATCTCGCTTTATTCTTGGGTAACTACAGAATCTGGGGAAGTGATGGCAGGGGAGAATATTCAGAAAGCTGGCAGAAATTGTGTAATTGGTGTATCAAAGGTCTTTTTACTCTCCTCTGGTCACATTTTAACAGTATCCATTTTATTCTACGTGTCAGTAAACAACAAAATTGTTACTGATAAAACTTGCCTTAAGCAACAAGACACATGTGAACAATAAAGCACTAAGAGCCACATTTTCAAAAGTGTGTGTGCAGAAATGTCTATTGTACAATGTATAAGCAGCATGTGGTCTGGATGTGGCAAGCAGCAACGGGAGAGGAAAAGGGGAACAGATGGAACCTGTACATGAGTGACAAGAGCGGACGTAGGCTCAGATCAAGTTTTGTACTGTGCAGAGGCTGAGCTTTTGAAAAGCCTTAAATAACAACCACATTTAAAGGAGGACTGCACTAATGGGGCATGCAGATAAGCACACCAAATGGTGCAACTGCAGAGCACACAAGCATTGCAGACAGTGATATATACAGAGCGTATGAAAAGTTCGGTCTGACACGCCAGCCATGCGTACAATCAAAGGTGTGCACATTTTAGAAACATCAGCCTCCCTGAAACCTCAATGACTTAGCAATAAAACATCAGGAAACGATAAGTCAGGGTCAGAAAGGTCTGAGAATTCCACACAGCTGAAATAAAGATTGAGCAAGAGGAATTAGCATCAAGAAATCAGATTCAGATGTTTAAAGCTGATTGTCTGAACCAAGTTAATATTATGCACCATGTGTCACTTCAAAACGTTCGGATCGTGCAGCTGGAAAGCCCTTCCCATGATTGTGAAATGCAGCAGTTCACTGTATCTGAGAAGGCTGGGATGGACATGTCTGCCTGGACACGAGCAGGCTATAAATGATGAATTGGGATTACAGCCTTTAATGTCCCAGTCCAGTTTTACCAGTTCCCCAAACCACTAGCACAGAAAACAAGCCCTGCAGCAAGGCCATATGAAGATTCTACCTTCACATATTCTGGACTTGCTTTATTGCTTTCTGTCTCCATTCATCTCCCCATGGACTGAAAATGCTCACACTTTTTTTTCCAACTGCAAAGCACTCTGATGATCTGCACCCCTTGATCTCTTACTTTCATCCTATTTAAAAGAATCCCTATTCAGCTACCCAGTCTTTTCAAGGAAAATTATCCTCTCTCTGTCCATTCTACCAAGTCTAGAGTTCATGGCTATAATTAAAAAATTATGGTTTTAACCAGTCAGTACTATGGGACAATCCCATTTTCACTCATCCTCACACATGCATAGAAGGAAGCCCTTACCCATAGGAATGCAGACCAGCACAACAAGCACCTCTGTGGGAAACTGTAAGTCTGCAGAACTTTCACAATTTCACCACTAATATTTTTAGTCTCAGTTGGATTTATACCAACTTACAGATACACATGTATTGTGTATTCTCCTTCAGCCTAGCAAAATAATTCACGAATCCAGCACTGTTTACCTGAAATCCACACCTCCCAGGAAATAAGAATTCCGTAGGTATGAGGGTTTTGCAGAATGGCAACTTGTTTGTTTTGTGGATTTGTGAAGTTATATAGCTGGTGGGAGTATCTCTTTCCTAGAAAAAGGTCACACACTCATCAGTCCTTGGATGAGAAACTGATCAACTGGAGATCAGCATAAATTCTGTACTCTTCCATGCACTGTTTGTGGTGACTAGTTCTGGATTGGGATGATAGTGTATACAGAAATATTTGACAATACAGGTATTAGGCTCTTGTATCATAGATCTTTTCTCCTGTTCACATGCATTTTCATGGCAGCTGGACATGGGTTATACAGCTATGGGCTAAAACACTCTCTGGTGCATTTCTAGTGAAACCAAAGACAAATGTGACACTGTGATTTATGTTGTGAACAAAAGAGACCAGGGTGTGTTCTCTCCCCCATCAGCAAGTGGCACAGCGGAGCTTTTATACATGGCATGCTCCTCTCCCACAGCCACCTCCAAACAAAATAGGATGGCCAGCCTAAGGGTGAGAGGGCTCAGAGGCAACAGGCAGAGCTGTGCCAAGGGATGCTGGAACCTGGGCCCTCTCCTGGGGCAGATATAACCAAGACAAAGCCATTTCTTTCATCTCCAGCACTTGCGGATTTCAGAAGGCTCTGTGTCAAATTCAGCATCTTCTGTCACTTGAAGCTGAAGTGCACAGCCTGGGTTTTACGCCCAGGCTATGGGAAGTTGGTTGGGGTTTGCTCTGTTGTTGACAGCTTGAAATTTCCATTTGCAGCTCCTTCCTGTTTCCTATTCAGACATGCATCATACAAACCCAGAGAGGCTGATCAAATGTACCAAACGGTGAGAAGAGAGGACATTCCTTACCACAATGAAGCTTTTCGTGTGCCTAGTCAGCACTGAAGCGGCAGAAGCAGACCTGGGCAGGCACTTCCCATCCCCACATCCTGCAGATACATACCTTGGTGCTGATGGCTACCTGAAATCCACGTCTGCAGCTCCCATCCCACCTGGGATGTCACCTGGCATACTCAGACATCAGAACTTAGGGACTGGGAAGTATGCTGGGGCTTTTTTTTTTTTTAAATTTAAAACTTGCAGCACTGCTGCTGCCTCGTAGAGAGCTGGGCCATTCACTGCTTATTGTGAAAGGGACAGTGTGCATGCTGGGGTGGCATACATCCCACATGTCCCCAGCATGGGATGGGATCTCTAAAAGAGATCACTTGGATATACATATACCAGACACATCCCTGATTTCATATGTAGGCCACATGGGAAGGCAGGACTTGCTGCCTGGAACCCAACCCTGCTCACAAGCCCTCCAGTCTTGAGATCCCCATGCCACATGGCACCTTACTATGTCTGGGGATCTCCTAGCCATCCATACAGCACCTCACCATGCCTGGCAGGGAGAGCTGATGGAGTTCATGGCACTGTCCCACCTTGGTGCAGCTATACACAAGAGCTTTGGTTGTCTCCAGTGTGTGTCTCTTTGCCTCAGCCCATCAGTGCAGAGTGAGCGGTGCCAGCCACATTGTGAAGAGCAGGAGATGTATCTAAAACAAAGGAGGAATTTTAACCCCCTTCGCTTTCCCTTTGTCCCACCCATATTGCACCTGCCATTAGAATTACCAAAATTATCCAGTGACATCATCCATCACCCATAGAAATGCACAAATCATGCAAATTGCCCTTGGAAATTTCCTGAGGAAACAGGCTTTCCAGGCTCTTAGGCTCTCAATGCCTAGAAAAACTCCCTGACCAGTTACATCTCCCTCAGACATTTTATCAGGAACTGAAGCTTATTGAACCAGTGATTCACTCCCCACTCAGCACTGGCTGACTGCATTTTGCATGCTTTGGGATAAGAATCATGTTATTTTTTGCTTGGGTCCAGGACACCTCTGATATGTGCTAGAAATCTCTGGGTTGTTACAATTAAGATTATTCCAAATTTCATGGGAGAGGCATTTTCATGCACTGCCTTTTTTATAGGGAATTTCAGCAGGGTCCACCCAAACCACCAGATCAACAACACAAATCAAAAAACACCTTAGTATGGTGCTTTCCATGCCTATGTTTGTATAAAGCTTGTTTACAGCCAGCAGGCCAGGAGAAAAAGGTCATTTATAGTATGTGCTGTGGCACTGCTCGCCTGAATTTTAGGAATCAGCAACTTTGGTAAACTCTTGACGCAGCTTGCAGACACAGAATGTCTCTCCCGCCTACTGCAGGAAGCTGGTCAGTGTATCAAAGATCAAAGTTGCTCACACCAAAGCAAGAAAGTTCCACACAAGCAAAAAGTAACTACAAATGCTCAGGTTTGGATGCAGGATTTGCATGCATTGGTCTCTAAATTTGACCATAAACAACTTGAAGCAATTAGAAAAACCCCAAACACTTGCTGCAGCACCACCCAGATTACTCACAGGCTAATCCTCCTGTTGCAGGGATAACAAGATGTTTTCAAGATATTTGATATGACTTTGAGAAGATGAGTTTATTGAAAACCATATTAGAGACTTATTTAGAGAATGTAATGACCTTAACTGGCTGTGCTTTAAAAGGGCTAACAAAAGAGTGTGTGACCTGAAATGGGCATATATTGCAGGGAAGTCACTTCCCTCTGCTACACATACAGCATCTGCAAAACAGGCAAATATTTATCAGGAACTGAAGCTCATTGAATCAGTTTATTGTTTTAAAAACCCCAAAACCTAAGAGATGTTTTTTAGTACATCTCAAAAATTCAGAAATCTAGTCAGGACCTTTTCAGAAGTTGTTCTTGAAATAAGTGTCCCTGGGATAAAACACAGCTAGGAATGACTGTTGAGAAACTTTTGGTCAGCTCTGGCAGTTTTGATGCAAACCTGACTGCTGCTGGAGTCACTGCTACAGGACAGCACTGGGAGGAAAGACTGGCAGGGGAGTTCAAGCTAGCGTGTCTGCCCTTTCTTCTTCTCTCTTATTCACTCCACTACAGAACAAGAAATCAGAGAAAAGACAATCCTGATTTTTACTTTTTTTTTGGTGGCTCTAGTAGGCTCTCGCACACAAACATCATTTTGGGTTGATTTCCTTTCAATTCTGCATCCCTGCTCTGTTCTGGTTCTATTCTCCAGCTCCCTGTACAAACAGGATCTTTCCTCAACAATATTCTGCCACATCATCTTCCTTCCTTTGTATACAGGCTGCTCCTGCCTGTTACATACCATGCAGCTTCCTAAGGCACCTCATTTCTCAATGCTAGCAAAAACAGGAACCAAAAGCAAAGCAGCAATAAAATGCTAAATTCTCACCGCAGTTAAAAATGAAATCTTGAAAGTTTCCGATTCAAGATGACTTTTCTGTTAACGGATTATTTTTCTAGTTTAGTGCTCTGCACTATACGTGCAAATGAGGTGCCTGTAGTATTTATCAGATTCAAATGCCTCTCCAGCAAGGTTTGCAACACTGACCCACACTTTTCCTCCTTTTTTTATTGCTGTTGAAAAGTGAACCCAGCTGAGCAGAGTACACATTGCTTCACTGTTCACTTCTTTTCTCCCATCCTGTAAGGCTTTGCTGTCTGATTTTTGCTCCGGGGAGGTTCAATAGCATGTGTACAGGGATAAGAGAAAACCACAGGCATCGGTACATATTGCACAAATGCTGTTATTATTCTGAGGCCTGAAGAAACAAGGAAGGAAGCTTGAGGGTGGTGGTTTGGCAGGTGTGAGGCCTTTTTCACACAGACATCTGTTTCAAGTGGTAGCTCTGGGCTCGGGGATGAGCAGGGAATGCCTGTCACTCCCACCCCTTCTCTGTGTCACAGCACAAGGGGGTTTGGGCTCCTGATGAAACGATGTCAGCTCCTTGCTCAATCTGTGCTTAGAGACTCTGCTTTCCTGTATTTGTGGGGCAGGGCTGCAAAGTGAGGAGATTCCTCCCTGCAAAGTGCCTGAGACAGAGGCTGCTGCTGCTGCCACACCAGCATGCACAAAATGGATGGGGTTAGAGTACAAAATGGGTGAACTGCAACATGTGCGCAAGCTCAACAAGCCCAACAACTCCATGCAAGGACCTGATGAAAACCGTTTGGATGCTACCACATACCCCACATCAAAGTGAACCTTTCTAATACCACTAGATTATTTCTAGTGTTTTGGGCAACCCTACTAGTGATCCTATTATAGTTTTGAATAGACTGCTTCATTTGGCAGGATGTTACAGCACACTCTCTGTGATGCCTTTTACCATATTTGAAGGAATTCATTAGTGTTTGATGGTTAATTATCTATGCAATAACATATCTGGGACTCCACCTTAGAAATAATCTAGAAAGAAACTGCAGTTTTTTGGGCTGGATCCTGCTCTACTGAATACATGTGTAGGGAGGAAAAAAGGGTTTGCATAATATCCTCCCCGACAGGGATTCTTTGGGACAAGTTAGTGCTGAGCCACATTGTTATTTTAAATGACAATAGGTTCTTTCTCCTGTAGTTCACGGCCAACTTTAATGAACATTTAGCAACTTAATTATCTTTAAGACTGCTAGTCCTCTGTTACAGACTGCTGACATTGGTCAGTGAATTCAGAAGGTACTGCAGATATGCAGAAAAGCAGAGACTGAGATATATGTATACAGCTGCCCTCATTTCCATAAGAAATCAAGCTGAAGCCATTTCAAGGTGAGGGACTGTGGTTAATCCCTCCCAACACACTCATTAATACATCTCATAACAAGTCTCCTTGTCCACCGACAAGGAGAGTCAATCAAGCACCACTTTAGTCTGGGCAGGAGAAAGGCTCCAGTTTCATAGAAGCTGCTGGGGTTTGTGGCTTCTTCAGAGGTTTAAAGCTGTGCTGTGCTGATGTGCCTTAATTCAGAACTGAGCAAGGGGTAGGTGATGTGATGGGAGAACTCAGCTCCTGTCTTTGCTTTATGTCACAAATGACAGAGTAAAATCTGCTGATGTCAACACCAGAATGGGCAAAATCCTGGCAAAATGAAAGGCTAGGTAGCATTTTGACATTTTTGAAAAGGAAGGCAGAATTCCTGACATGACGCATCCTTCTGCCATGCTTAACATGATCTCTAGAACCACCACGTCATCGTGGTGGTCACATGTGAGGAGCACCATTGAAGCACTTACAGAAATCTAATAAACTTCAGAGTTGGACTACGAGAAAAAAAGTATTTTGTCCTAAGGATTAAAAGAAAAATAAGAAAAGCAAGCCACACACAAGGAAGCCTGATGTTCCAGCTTTGGTATTATAATTTTTTTTTCCTTTTTCATATCTGACAAATATCAGCATGACAGCAAACAGAACCCTCCTAGTTCACATGGTGGCACAGCTTAACTGTGCTGTTAAGTGGTGAATTGGCTCTTTGCTCTAGCATGCCCCTAAATAGTACCACTAACATGTGGTTATAGTCAGAGAACACATTTGGTAGGAAATGACACCTTGTTACTTCCCAGATTATCTGCTCTCTATGGGGTAAATATTTTAAACATCGTGCCGGGTTTTAGCAGCAACATCCCTATTAAAGTAAATGGGATCTGAGTGTGGGTAAATCCAAGCACGCAGTGCTGGGACAGTACACCTATAAATCTTCTGTGTCTTAAGCTCTCTGCTTTATTCGCTGACAAAGGACAAGTGTTTGCTGCCTTTGTAAGGTTCCTAAAGCACAAAGGGAGGGTGTGTGCTCGGCATTACTTCCTGTAGCTCTGGCTGCTGCTAGAGCACGACAGCCCGAAGCAGGAAGGACACAGGGATTCCTCAGCTCCGCTGCGCAGGCTGCAGCCACGCCAGCGGGAGGAATGTGGCTTTCAAGGGCCAGGGAGTTCAGTTCACTCTGGGCCGCAGTTACGTGGTGATAAAGTTAGTTTTGAAACGGCATCTACCTTTAAGCCAGGAAATATTTTAGGCAACAGATACCTTACAGGCCTCCTCAAGCTTACTGAATATGAATTAAGCAATTTTTGTGTAAATTTTGTCTCCTCATATCAATCCCATCACAGTAGTGGTTGATAAATGCCACAGTTTATGTAACAGCAAAGGCTGGGAAAGGCCCTTTCCTTAGGGTAGCTACCTTAAAACAAATAACTGGAGTTTGAAGAAAAGCGCCTGCTCTCTCCAGTAGGCATCGTTTCATGGTTAATATGATAAATGTAGCCTACATGTGCACGATATGTCTGGCAGCGTTCTTTGTTACTTCACTAGATGGCGTGTGGTGGTGCCTGGCAGGGGGCAGAGAAGGGAGAAGAATTAATTCAGTGTGTAATTGGCTGCACTGCACTCCTGCCTCTGATGTGCCTTTAACAATGTGGGTCTACGAGTTAATGTTTCAAGGGTGAGAACTGAATTTCCTGCTGAAACTTTTCCCTGAAGAGTATCCTGAAATCAGCTGTGGGGCAAGACCGGTGGAAAAGAGGTTTATTAGACCAGTCTATTTCCTAGGCAAAACATGTTTTCAGAGACATAAGTTTTCCAAATCTAAAACAGGCCTGAAGAAGAGCTTATGTGTCTGCTTACTACAACATGGTCAGCTGGTAGACATAATCTCTTTCTATAAATTCTGTCATGCTTATAGCCTTACACCATCACTGCTGCTACGCTACTGTAGAAACGTCCAAAACTTTGTGTGGTTCTTCAAAAGGCAAGCCATAAGGTTAATTTGTGCTCTCACTTTCCCTGGTGTATACCCTGGCATAGCTCTCCTCTTTTGTTCTTCTATTAACTATTTATGCCTCCCACTTTGCAAAAGAACAAGACCCAGCTCTGCCCTGAGGCACTTCTCTAGTGGCATGACACAAAATCACCCTCGCAGGGCACTCACAGTGCACATGCAGTGGGAATCTGCTCTTTTCTTGCTTGGGAAAACAGGCATTAAATCTTTGAGGCCTCAGACGGGAATTGCAGAAGTGGCTGGATCCATTAGGGATGTTCCAGGCTCCCTAACACAAATACTGACAGTGAAGCTCTCCACAGAGATGTTTGTTGGTGAGCACGCCTGCTCTCTCAGCAGCACAGGGGCTGTGTGGTTTCACAACTGGCCTAAGCTGACCTACAGCTGGGCTCCAGCCAAAAGGCAGCTCTCTCTCTCTGCTGACTCCTGTGCTCCTTTGGCTGTAGGGTGTGTGGTGCCAGGGGCTGATTGGTCTCAGTGCAATCCTCCCCTCCCATTTTTTTCCCCTTTTGGTAGGGTTAATTTTCAGTCGGCTCAGTTTGCTGAATTGCCTCACTGCTTGGGTGGACACTGGAGCTGGCACAAGGAGATGGTCAGGGGTGCTGAGCTGGAAAGTACAAGTCTGGCCCTTCTGCCATTGGTGTGGGCTGAGCCCCCAGGAGTCAGAGGGCTGTGCACCACAGCTTCTGCAGTGCCCACAAACAGCCCCAAACACCGGAAGAGGAGGGCAGGCCACTGCCTTAGGATGGGATGGATGCAAATATTCCTCTGCTCCTTTGAACACAGAGAAAAGGGGTTTAAAAACCATCTGTTAAAGAATGGTGCCATGAGGAAGGCACATCTGATACACATGCAAGCGTGGGGTTTTCCTGTGGTGTTTAGGCCTGAGGTGTTTATGGTTTTACCATCCAGCTATGCACCCAAGCTGCAAATGTGTTCAGTGCAACACATGCACTAGATTTAACACCTGCTGCACCATGGCTATAGCTACAACAGCAGCTTATACCCTGGCTGAATCAGCCACCAGTGCCACATCATGGGCAACACTCTCCCCAAAGAACATTATGTCCAAAACCAAGTATCTTACTTTGTTGTTTATGGCTTGTTGCTGATGAGCGAGTGTGTTTGGTAGGTGCCTGGCTTGGGGGACAGTGTCTGGTGAAGTGCCAGTGCTGCAGCTGTGTGAAGAACTGTGCAGAAAACGACCTAGTGCTCACACTGACTAGGCAAAACAAGGGCAAACACAGGCAACCAGCTGAACAAGAGGCCCTTCGGCATTCCCTGAAGAGAGAACTCATTCTTTACTTGTGAGTCAGGTTTGTGTGGCCCCTGTAAGATGAAGCTACAGAGTAAGACAAATTCTGCCAGGGTTAAGCCACTGCAGCCTCTCCACTAACCTTCTCCTGAAGCAAAAGAGGTTCAAGTTGTTAATGGAAGAGGAAAACCAGGGTCATTGGATGGCTTATAATGAATTCTGTAGGAGAGGCAAGTCACTACCCAACTTTCTTCTGTATTTCCATGAAATGCTCCTTGCGTCTTAGATCAGCTCATTCAGCTACCTCAGCCTCAAAGTGCAGTTGTCTTAGCTAACTCATTTGGTTCACATTTCCCCATGCCATCACTCAAATCTAGTAAGTTGAAACATCTGGATGAACCGAGAAAAACTGCAAGAGATGTCCTTGCTTTTTTGAAAGTCACTATACATGCAACAATGCTCTGCACATAGCCACAAGTATCCTCTCAGCTCAGGCTCCTAGTTCCCACTCTGCTGTTCCTTCACTCCGCCCTAATAGTCTCCCAGGGTTTAAACCTGTCAGTATATTGTATTTGAATTACAGAATTCTTCATATATGTCTCTCCCTCTAGTAAACTTCCAGCAAAGAGTAAAGATCCCCGTAAGAAGGAACTGTTTGGGCTATAGAGAAATGCTGCCAACTACTGTAACAGGAAAACATTACAGCTCCCTTTTGCCCCAAAAATAACATTTTCTTGCTGTGGGTAAATAGTTATTTCAGTTCTTCAGGGAGCAGTAATCCTGGTCCTCTTTTTCTCCAAAGGCAGCGTGCAGCCCTCCATCCCATAGAGAAGCTCATTTCCAAAAGGCATGTCCAGACAGCATTGGCATCTGCCTAGGAGTGGGGATAGTAGAGGATGAGAACAACGGCAGAGAGGGATGCTCCAAGGAAGTTGCTCATGCACACGACAGAAGCTAAAAGAGCATTCCTCACCAGAACAGCACTCAAAGGACTTCATCTGGGCTCTCTGCTGCCTGGGAAGGGCTCTCACTTGGTTTCTTCCCCCTCTACTCCTTACCCTGGAACCTATAATTCTGAAAGTGAGTCAATGTCTACAGAGACACTGATGGCTGCATTTCATGCAGTACCATCTCAATTTTGCCCCTTGAGGCAAGTCCCCTTGTCTCTGCCATGTCCTTGCCTAGGTTTAATGCATCTGCCGCTCAGGAAGGCCACAGGGCCATGAACTGTGTGTTAAGAGCACCTAGTGAACAACAGTTCACTGTGATTAGGGATTTCCAAGTACAAAAATAAAATAACTGTAAGCCAAGTAAAGTATTGACATTTGTCAAACTCAGCTATACCACAAAGAGCAGATAAACAGCTACCAAAATCGTAAGTTAGTCCTCCACCTCTTAGTCTGGTTTAGTTTGTGTGAGTTTTAACCTGAGGATCTCTTTCCTCACTAAAATGCACAGGTCTTTATCTTCCTCACATTATTGAGTTGTCAACCCACAGTAATTTCCAAGCAGCTACTCAGGTTCCATTAGTATTGATCTAATTTGAGATGAACACTGGCCTCATTAGGCTTTACTCTGCTTCCTGCCCCACTGTTCATCTGTGAAGGGTTGGCTGAGATAACACCTGAGAAACAATGCTGGAGGTTAGAGCAAAAAATCAGGACAAGTGAATCCAATCCTAGCTCTGCCACTGACAAGAGACAAATCCACGTCCCTTTTGTTTTAACTTTTCCTATCTGTAATGGGAACAATACATTACAATATCTCTTATAGCAGAGGCACAACTGCTTGTTTGTAGAACACTTTGAGATGGTGTACCTTCGTGAGATTTCAACAAGGGTACAAAGTGCTACTGGTGTTTCTTAAGTGTCTGATGCATGTCTTAAATTAACCTTGATCTGACACTTCACACATCTGATCCCTTTTCACGTCTCTACTATAAAACAAGCTATGATTTGGGTGAATTGTTTATTAAATATGTAACTTTAAAATTATAAGACTTTTAAGAGTCTGCTTGGTTTTTAATCACTGCATATTGCAGACCTGAGCTAACCTGAGAAAAGCAAATATATGGCCACAAGAAGAGTTCATTGAGGATGCTCCAACCCTTCTATTGGTATGCATCATGCTAATGCAATGTAGCCCAGATCTTTAGGGTTTCTGAAGGCCAAGAAGCTGTGTCAGGTCTTTTGATCCTGACAACAGCATGAACAAGTGGGTTACATAACTGACAAAGCTAGTCACATCTTGGTAGGCATAAAAGCATTTATTTTCTTGTCACCTAGCAATATGACAATGGATAATACCTGCTTCTTGCAAGCCTTGCTGCAGTATGTGCTTTGTCTGTGGATGCTCATCCATAAACAAAGAGTGTACTGCAGAGGGGCACATGGCTCTGGATTCCAACCATAAGGCCCTGACTCTGGGGCTGCAGATTGTCCTGTCAGCAACAAACTCATTTAAGGTATACCCACCTCCCTTCATAGTCCAGGCTGTGTCTTCCCATGTTCAGCTGAACCCGACCTCCATCATGCTCCTTCTCCTCTGCACCACTTCAGCAAAGTGACAGGATCTCCAGCACAAAGCAGGTCAGGCCTGGGATGGGTCTATTTGCACAGATCCTCAGCACTGTCACCTCTTCAGCATTATGGGGTGCCATGCAGTGTGCACTGATCCTTATCACTGATATGGCAGTGACCACAAAGCACTTTAACACAGGTCTGGAACACGGGGTCCTGGGGATAGGGTCCAATTCCCCACCTCCTGCAGATGTGACTGCATTTATCCTAGGACTTCTGGGTATATAGAAAGTGTGTATCATGCCCTGAGCAGACAATGGTGAGGCAGAAAATGCCTTAAATATATATCTGGCCTTGCACCATGCCATAGCAGAGCCACAACTGTCTGCAGCACACTGAGATCCACATGTCCTCTGCTCATTCAGAACTGCCCCACATTGTCTTTGCACATTACAGCTCAGCCTCTCCAGGGAATGCTGTGTTTGCTGTTACATTTGCACGCCAGCCAGCACTTTGCTTCCTGGTTTATGAATGGCGTGTCCAGAAACTGGCTGCTGCGCTGGTGCATTTCAGAGGAGATAATGCAGTCCTTTTCCCTGCTGTTCATTGTAACCCTAATTTCTGACAAACAAAAGAGAGGGAATTCTGGGCAATTTACCAATAATCAGCACAGGGTGAGCAAGATGATTTTACAATGTATATAGCCTGTAAGCAGGGCTCAACAAAGCCCTCTGATACTGGGTATCACACTTGCACCAGGCTCTTAGACTGATGAATAGTGATAACAGCAGCAAACATTGTCTGCCTGCAAATCGCAGCCAGAGATAATAAAACTTCCAAACTAGCAACACAGCAGCATGGGAAGCCTATGACATTAAATACATGAAAGGGATGCCTTGGGACTATGAGAAGAAATTGAGTACCTTCAGCACTGAATGAGTAATCCTCAGGAGACTATTTAAAACTCATTGACTCGTTATGCCTACGCACAGCTTTGTCAGTCAACAGAGACGTCAAATGTTTGTGCAGATGAAGTTTACTCAGGTACAGAAGAGCACAGCAAGACTTTCTTTTTTGATCATTTGCCTGGTTCTGCCCTTGGGGCAGAAATCCTTCAGACATCTCTTGTGGTTTCATTTCATTTGATGGGTTTGCCTCTGACATAGGAAATCACGAGCTGAGCTGTATGGCTGAGGCAGGGTGGTAATACCAGATGCATGTAGGATGTGTGTGGCAGGGTTAATTTCATGTTAGACACATAACACACAGCATGCTCTCTCTACCTGCAGTGCAGCCCAGGACTCAGGTGGAGAACTTGAGTGATCTGCTCCTCACCTGCCTTACACACGCTGAGCTCAGGGCTGTGAACTGCACTGACCTGTGATGCCCAGGAGACAGATTGGGCTGCTGTTACTCTGTATATAAAGCATCCTGGCCCTTCCTCATACTGCACTGCTTCCTTCCCTCCACCAGCCTTCTTCATTTCCATTTTGTGGTGACCTCCATCCCTCCCTCCTTACTGATAGGCATTCCTCAGCCCCCAAACCTGGCTGGAGGGGTGATATAAGACAGGGGTGTCAGCATAATGCATAGGAATGGTGGCAAGTAAGAGAAGAGTCTACAACAAGGTATAAACACTCTGCACCCTCTAGTTCCTGTTAGGACATAAATGAAACTGTTCCAGCTAATTCATCTTAGTCCTGGATACATGTTGCATGAAGGCAGGGCCTGAAAACAGCAGAGAAACCTGTAATACACAGTCTTCACGGGGGTGATGTCAGTTATGTGGGTAGAGTTCATTGAACAAATGTAGATGTTTAAGCGGTAGGTGTCCATTTGGGAGTTAGTCACCTTAGGATGCCGTTTTAAGTCAGAGAGAAACAGACACTTTTGGCATAAAATAGAAATTTACACTCAGCTGAGCTCAATTGTGCCTTGTGAGCTCCTGCTGCTCCTCGCTGATAATACATGGAGTCAGGCATAGCCAACTCCCAGGTGAATGCCTGCACGACACACACCAAATGACGGGCAAGATAAATCCCATTTTGCACGTCCGTGTTTTGACACAGGGATGCTGCACATCCTGGGGCTGCAGAAAGGGGCTTTGTAGGGTGCCTGGTGGAGCACGCTCTGGCACATAACCACAGAGGCCAGGGAGCCAGATTCAGAGGAACAGAGACACAGTGACAGACACAGCAAAATCCTTCGGGAACGTGGCTGCTGAAGCAACCATGACTTCATTAGACTTGCTCAAGATGCCCTCTACCCTAGACCTTTCACCTCATTTAATGGTTTCTTGGCCTCAATCCCTTATAATTCTGAAATGAAAAAAAAAATCTCTTTTGACTCCTGTTTTCAAGCCAGGGCTGTTTGATTTGGAACACTGCATTGAAGCCTGTGTTACTGATTGATTTCAGGTTTATTATATTTTCCCCTTTGAAAAATGCTACAGTAAAAAAAAAAAAAAAAAACCAACCACTTTGTCGTTTTTCATGTACCACACCCCCCCCCCCCTTTTTTTTTTCAATCTTAGCAAATGCTCAGTCTTTTCCACTTCAATAGCTTGAAATTCTCCCCTGGGAGCTCTAAGCTCTTTAAATATTTTTAGGTTGCCAGATTTCTTATGTTCTCTCTCCAGGAAGCCAATTTTGTTTCTAAGCTCTTGAGAGTAGTCCAGCTTCATCTTTTGCGCACTCACTGCATCACAATAAAATGCTGCCTAATTGCTGCCTCAGCTGAGTCCCAAAGGTGCTGGAGTTTGTCTCTAGGCTACAGTTGTGGACAATAAACTCTTCTCAGGCTGGAGTTAAGCCTTTTTATTATTTAAATCTGAGTCATGTAAAATTAGTTTACTAGCAAGTTACCCATGAAGATCTAGTATGGAAAGAAACTCCCACATATTGTTGTCCAACACAATGAGAGAATGATCAGATATAAAGATTTGCAAGTGGCTTGTAATACAAAATGTGTATAGAAACACAAGCATTTAATTTTGCCAAAAAGACATGAAAATGTTTCTGTGAGCCTAGAAGTTACTCTCAGACCTCGTCGGTTTGGTGTTCTTTACCTTCAAATTGAACTGGTGGTATGAAAAACTCTCTTTTTTTCCATGACCTGAAATACCTATGAAAGAGGAAAGGCAGCTGAAGATAACAAATGCCAGATGGGCAAGAGCTTTCTGTTCTGAGTCTAGCACCACAGCAACAGGATTTAGTGATCATTTTGCTTGAAAATAAGCAAGAATATACTAAGACCAGCCACCCAGAGTGCACCCCCATCAAGCCTGAGAAGATCCCTGGAGCAAGGGACAAATGGACAGTACGGGGAGTGAGAATGAACACATACTCTCTCATCAGGACTATATTCATCTATCCTCAACAGCAGAAGACATATGTATATGGCATTTTCTGCCTTTGTGCTCAGTTTTGTAATCTGTATTTTAAAGTGTTTGTATTTCTGTTTTACAATATGGGTTCCAATGAAAGTGCATACTCCACAGACAGTATATAAAAAGACTTAATGATCATTGTTTTGAGACTAATTCCTTAAGACAACAGTTTCTTTGGATGCGTTTGGTGCTGTATGCCCAAATCCACAGTCTTAATTAAGCAAAAGTGAAGCTGAAAGAGATTGCTAGATTTTCTCAAAATGGTTAGACTGTCCTTTAATTAAAAAGGTCAGACATGATAACAGAGACCTGACATGGTTTTTGTGGTGGTGTCAGCAGCCTATTTGCGACCTGGGACACTCATGAGCAAGGACAGCACACATCCAGGTCAGGGCAAGCCTGTCCAAAGGGCTCTTCATAGGGCTCCTTCTGTCAGCACAGAGAGTGTGCAGGGAGATGCAGGGATCTGCAGTGACTGCGGGGAGACCGTTTAACCACACACTACACACTGACCCCCTCCTGTTGCTGGTTATTTAGACTTGTCTTGATCACTTTATGGCGGGGGGGGGGGGGGGGGGGGGAAATGCCAGGCATGGTGTGGCAGGCATGATGTGACAGAAACTCCATTACTAACAGTGATGCAGAAGATGGGAAGGATGCACAGGTCTGAAGTTGACTTTGGCAGACGGCAGCCAGAAAAGCTAGGACGCAATTTCAGCCTTATTCAGATCAATGGGAACTTTGCCACTGATGTAAGAGGAATGAAGGCTCACTCCATTCTACATGTCTGCCTGTAATCTGAGAACATGTATTCTGCACATCCTGGAGACTCAGTGAAAACCAGGCCCCACAGAGTTCACCTTAGATTCACTGTCTCAAATAAAACTATGTGGATTCTTTGTGCCCCTTTTAGCTATCTGTAAAACAAGTATGATAATGCTTTGAGTGCTAAACAATACAATGTGTGTAGGAAGACAGTATCTTTTATTAGGCCAACTGAAATAGTTGGGGAAAAACAGACAAGCTTTGAGGCTTGTCTGAAATGCTTTGAGATGCTCTGATGAAAGGTGCTTGAGCTGTGCAAGGGATCATTAAATTACATTCTTCCTCTCTCTGGAAATCATTTAGTGATATTTCAAAGGAAAGATGCTGTACAGAAATAACTGATTTCTATTGCAAGTGCTGTCTGGAGCTAAATATCTTCCTTCCTCTCTCTTTATGAACTAATCTAAAGAAAAATATGTTTTAAATTAGCATGTTAAGAACAATTTTGTGGTATAATGTATAGTTCTGTGAAATGTTCTGTGTGAAGCGTAACTCACAAGATCCTTAAGCGTATTAAGTGTATGAACGTACACTCAAACAAAATGGCTGGATTCCTGTTGAACAGTTTGTGGAAATTATGAAGGTATCACTGGAAAGAAACTGGAAAGCATTGGAAGGTCAGTGAAAATGGCATGTGAAAATGACAGGTATGAGTCAAAAGCTGCATTATGCTTGTAAACAGTGGCTAACAAGCCCCTAAAGTGTCACTTTTGAGTGTGGACATCATGTGTGGGAAAGCTGTGAACCAGCTAGTGTCCATAAAAAGTGTCAAACAACCAAACACTTAACCCTTTCCTCTCCCTGATTTACCAGGACAGAGCTGGGAGTGCTCACTTGAAATTAGCCAGGGCTGAGAGACCAACACCATGAGGGTGTCACAACCATGGGTGCAGCATGATAGATCAGTGCTAGCATGGAGTCTGTGCAACACTGAGGGGCTGTGAAGGGCTTGGGAAGGTTTAACTCGACATAAATCGTACTAATATCGCTTTACTAGCACTTTAGTTTAGTGTCAAGACACAAATTTTGTCAAGAAGAAAGAAAACTGGGGGTGGGGGAAACTTTAAATATGTGAAAAGTACTTGTGAAAAAGGATGAAATAAACTTGCTTATGTCTATTAGAACAAGAAGCAATAGGGATAAATTGCAGTCAAGGATATTTACATTAAATCACTAGACTACAGTCCAGGATTAGGGAAAATTAAGCATTGGTATAGACTGCCGAGAGAAATGGTGAAACTTTCATCACTGGAACACACAAAAAAAGGCTTAAATAAACACCATCAAAAGTTTCACTATGGATGATCGTTCACTGAAGCAGAGAAGACTTGGAGATTCATCTGAGAAAGGTTACAGTGTGTGACCAGGTCTTCCTGGATGTTCGTTTTTTCCCCAGAAAGATGTTGTGTTGTTGAAGATTTTCTGTTTGTGTGAGATTTTGAGATGCAGTACTCTGAAAATACTTGTCTAAGAGAGGAGGGACTATTTATCTTTTGAAGTCCCTGTTCCTCTCCACTGATCACAGATACAGTCACAGATGACTGACTTAGTATGGACACCTACTTATTGAATCTGCAAAGCGAGATGAGACAATTACCATCCTTAATGACAAATTGTGTCCTTTCTAATATATTCCTAAATATAACACTCAAATCTCCATTACTCATTCCAACTATAATTACTTGTTGTGCATGTATGAGGTGGCACCCATAACACATAATCATAATGTTATTTATTGTCCTGCATTAGTAATTTAGCACATTATATTTAGATGCCATATGGCCTGATGAAAAATGTAATAAGAGCTTCCTATGCAGTGATAGAAAGCTCCTAGACAACAATTAATATCATCTATTTCACTTTTGCACTGCATTTCCACTAAGAATATCACTGAAGTGTAGGCTATCTTAGGAAGGAAAATGTTATGTTTAGATCTAAGACCCAGCCAAAGCTCTGCTGAGCTGCAGGTAGAGCTACTAACTAGGAATGTAAGTGGATTTATTTCAGCAGTGCGTATGAAAGAATAAGGTGCCTCTGATACATGGTATTAACCACTTGTATTTCCAAAATCTGCATACAATAACACAGATGCTCAGCTAATCTATACAAATGTGTGTGTTTATATTGGACTCATCCCACCCCAGGACTAAAACTGGTTACTTAGGAAATGTTACCACTATGTCCCACAGTGAGGTCATGGGGGGAAGCCTGAGAACCCAACTGTCCCCTCTGCTGAATTGCAGCTTTCTCCTTGGGGACGTCTTCAGGCACCTCCAATGCATTCACTCTCAAGATTCCCCCCAAATGGCAATAAGGCCAAGAACATTACATATGGTTTTCCCAGACCCATGTTGTCCGACAACACTATTCCTGCAGGTTCCCCACTGGGCAGAGATATACATATGAGATCCAGGGTCCAGGGCTGTGTGGCGTGGACAGAGCAGTCTGGAGTAGCCCTAAGCATCCTGCATGTGCATCAGCACACACCACTGAGCCTTGGGATGGAAAACTGCTCCCTCTCTTGTGTGGATATAGACTTCATAGACACTTGCAAGTAATGGCATAGGTTGCCTGCCTGTATCAGCCAGCACTGCACTGAACACTGATGCTGGAGACTGCTTTCATCAGGTAGAAAGGTCCCAAGGACTGTCTCAATAGGAGTGGGATTTTTTTGTATCTGAGCAAAACAGAAATACGGAATAAAAATGATAAAGGGTGACAAGGAGAAAGAGCACAGGATCACCTTCCCCATCCTGAGAAATCTGTAGAATATTATTCTCCTGTGCACTTGGAACAACTTCTTTTAATAACCTTTGTTCTTTTGTAGCCTGTAATTATGGAAACCTCAATCTTATATCCTCTTATGCACAAGTACCCTCATCATACATGTATTTCTACACTGTAAAAGGATGTGAAGACTTAAGGGTCTTGTATTGATTTTGGCTGGGATAAAGTTAATTTTCTTCACAGTAGCTGGTGCAGGGCTGTGTTTTGGATATGTGCTGGAAGCAGTAATAACATGGGGATGTTTTGGTTACTGCTGAGCAGGGCTTACACAGGGTCAGGACCTTTTCTGCCTCTCACTCCACCCAACCAGCGAGTGGGCTGGGGGTGCAAATGGAGCTGGGAGGGGACACAGCAGGGACAGCCGACCCCAGCTGACCAAAGGGATATCCCAGACCATGAGGGGTCATACTCAAAAGCTGGAGGAAGAAGGAAGAAGGGGAGATGTTCAGAGGGATGATGTTGATCTTCCCAAGTAATCATTAAGCGTGATGGAGCCTGGCTTTCCTGGGAGATGGCTGAACACCTGTCTGGATCTGGGAAGTTGTGAATGAATTCCTTAGTTTTCTTTGCTTGCTTGTGGGGCTTGTGCATTACCTATTAAACTGTCTTTATCTCAGTCCATGGGTTTTCTCACTTTGACCCTTCTGATTCTCTCACCACACTGGCCCGGGAGTGAGTGAGCAGCTGTGTGGGGCTGAGCTGCCTACTGGGGTTAAGCCACAACAGGCTCATTTTGTAACTTAATTACATTTAAAAATGCATCAAACATGAAAATTAAATGCAACACTCCCCCTTCTTTTTTTTTCTTTTAAGGTGACATGAAAAATTACTTGAATGAGGAAATGCATCCAGGAAGAAAACAGTATATAAGGTTTAACTCCAGCTTAGCATATAGAAGTTTAGCTTCAGCTGGGCTTCCTTGTGGATTTTAGCTTCTTCCTTATTTAAATATTTAGGAACCTTTTTATTCTTACTTGCATGGAGAAGGACCAGAAAGAGGTGAGTACTTCAGCTAAAAGAAGCAATTAGGTAGGTCAAGCTATAGAAGGTCACAGATAAATATAATTAAACAATCTCTTCACAGGTTATTAAGATGCCTACCTGATGACTACTGAACTTTAAAAAGCAGCAGAAGATGCCATGCAAAGCTATTAAAAACTACGAATAATTCTTTCATCTCATTGGGTTTGTGGCTCTCATTCCTAATACATGCTTGTTTTAAAAGAATACTGTTTCATAACAGGATGGTTAATTCTGTAACAACATGAAATACCTTAACTACCAGAGATTGCAAAAGTGTCCCGGTTGTGGACACTAGTAGCATCAAATCTGCCTGAACTGGAATGAGTTTTAACAATCAGAAAATGAAGCTTTAGTGACATACTAGCAGCTGAGCCTGGGTGGTTTTAGAGGTCAACACACAGGGCAGTTGAAACTCACTTGTTGTAGTCAGCAGTGCTCCATGTACAAGGAGCAGCTGCTCAGCCTGGAGGTGGGATTCAGCTGCCCAAATGTAGGTATTTAATATCTGAGGATCTCTTACAGGTCAATCAAGTGTCATCTAAAAGGCTGGATTTTCCATTGATTTTGAAAAGAATTTAAGACAACTAGTTTACAAGCAGATGCCTGTACTGTAAACCATTAAAGGTAGGTATATTGCATCCAGCATGTCTGATGAAACATTAGCAGCCCTTGGCTGATTGGTTAGGAATTTCTTAAGCTACTCCAACTTGACTGCAGCTGCTCTATGCTAGTGGCAACACCACACTTCTAGGCTTATTTATAAAGTTTGGCACACCTTTTCATGGTACATTTGTAAATACTATAAATAATTCCATTTAAAATATGGCCACTTTTTACATGGATAACAGAGATACATGGCTAGATTATATCTTTCTTACAGTGATGCAAACCATAATAAACTTCCATGTCATTTTTGAAACTGTAGTGGTATAAAAACAATGTGATCGGACAGAACGATGCTTAGATACAAGACTCAGTTTCCTTAACTTACATCTTAAACATATCTTTTTCTTGGTGGCACACTTGGCAAAGAGGTTGACAGTGCATTTCTGTCTGTCCCTTGCTAAAGCTCATCCCTTCCTCAGACCTGTTTACAAGGTGATGCAATTAAGAAAATCAGAGACATGACCTAGGTTAAAAGTTACACCTTCTTTTGCAGGGTTCCCTTCAATTCAGATGATTTCACCAACCTCACTGGCAGTACCACCACATCAACCTCTGTACTAGCTCAAGAGACAGAGTGGTATGTAAAGTACAAGGCAAGAACAAGAGGTGGAGACCAGGTAAGTCAGTTTAGTTGCCAAGGAAAATATGCAAAGAATAGCACAGAAAGGCATTCAAAGTTGAAGAGGCTCCTCTAGATGATAATTCAGAGCAGAAGCCTAACTAACAGTCTGAACTGTTCTCTGGAGGAGCCTCTCCTTCAAGTATGCAAGGCATCTAGGGAGACAAGCCTCCTAATTTAGGCATCTAAGTTAGATGTTTAAACGTAGGCAGTGAATAGTCCCCCCGAGAATGTGAATGGGATGTTATAATAGTTTAAAACATGTTTCACTGAAGCTGTGATGCCAAAGTCTGTTCTTTTTTGAGGTACTGTTCTTTGTGCCACCGAGCCTCTACTGACACAACCGTGTTTCTCATTTATTAGATAAATGAACAACATTAACAGAATGCACATTGTTCAGTGATGGTCCAAATTCTGAGGTTAAAAAAAGATTCCCAATTTTACTCTCAAAATATGAACCAGATTAAGTTGTTCACATGGAAACCAAATTCCCAGTAGTAATCATTTTAGGGGACCAGAAAGGGAAAAGAGATTCTTCACAATTATCACCAGTGCATATTTAACTTTACTGCTCTCCTCAAACATTTTTTTTGAATTTTTCAATTAGGAACTTTGATCTGTAATTACATCTTTTCTACACTGCTCTTATCTACTCAGAACTTTCTACGTATTTAGTCATGGGAGTTTCAGAAGTTATCAATAAACAACAGAAGTTGTGAAGTTGTTCTTTCAATGCAGATGCATGGCTTACCCCTTGCCCTGAAAAATCTTGATACTAAGGCACACACTAGAACACCAATTTTCAGTGTGTCTTTCTCCAGTGTAAACACCCTCATTGCCATTGATCACAGCCGTAATCAAAGGACTAGTTGAGACAGTTGTGGAAGAAATGCTCTTTTAATGTAGCTATCCTCTCTCCTGGATGAATATGTTTACAGGAGTGGATTGTTGAAACCAATTCATTTTCTAGTATCTCACATTGCGGAGCTGCAACTAACACACCAAAGAAATCAAACATGCTGGGGAAGCTATAAATATGTATCAGACTGTGCTTTGTTTATTCTAGTGGTTTGGGCATCTACACAGTGTGTGCAAAAAGCTGCCCAACAGCTCCCTGACTTGAAACCGCCACTGCTAAGTCAGAAAAACATCTTCGGGGGAATGAGAACAATATATACCAGCGTGACTTAAAATGGCCGTGCCTGAGTTACTGGGCTCAACTGATGTAACTGGTTCAAACTATCAAAGCCTACTATCCTATGGTGTTGTATCCATTTCCACTTCGCCCTCATCCCCTCAAGAAACTTGCCAATGGATGATACACGGTATTGCAACTTGTGCGCAGAAGCAGGTGCTTCGGGTATCATTAAGTGGGAAGCTGGCAGTCATTTTACATGGGCACACTGGGCAGCTTGCTGCCAGATGAAATCTAGAACAGCTGAGTTCTGCCTGCCTTGTACTCAGCAGAAGCAACAGCTGAGTGTATCTTTTCTACTGTGCTATTTACTACAAAACTAAAAGGAACTCAGACCTCCATCCTTCTGCAAATGTAGTAGAAACTGAGCAGTGAGGCTCAAACTTACTGCAGTGGGACAGACAGTGCAACTCCAGAATGTCACATCTTTAAAAACCAGCTTAAAGTTCACACTTTACCACAAAAGAGTTGTACCACCAAACAAAATCACATCACGAGAGATTTTCTCTCAGCTGTCAACCCCAGCAGACAAATAAGGGGAACTTTGCCACTTGATACTGTCTAGTGGTCTGCCACAAAGTCGAGATGGCGTGAATAAACTTTCTTTCCTGGTCCAGATTTTCACTTAACAGTTGCTGACCTCCAGCTCCTTGGGCATGACTCTATTTTCTCTGAGGTTTCTGTTCAAGATTCCTCTCTCTTTGATTTGACTGCTGTAAGCTCCTTTCTTATTCCTTCTCCAAAAAGTAATACTCCAACATATGCAAAATGCTTCTGCATGTTAAGTATACACATAAAAGAAACAAAATATCCTAGTTCCTGTTTATTTTTCTAATTTCTGTCCACAGACTCAAAGCAGAACCCAAAGGTGGGTTGGTTTTTTTTTTTTTCTCCAGTGTACTGTGGGCTTGTTTCAAATTCATCTCAAAGATCTGTCTTCTCTTCACCTGTGCTTTCATTAAAGTGACACTGGCCTGTTCTTCATCATTTTAATCAACCTACTCAAAACTGCCCTGACAGCTTTCCCTCTCTAGGATTCTAAAAATGCATCACATTGTGTGGAACTCCTGTCACCTACCTTTAGACATCTACAGTGCAAACACTTATGTTGAGCAGATGAGTCTGCTATAAGCACTGGAAAAAAAATTAAGCACATTCAGGGCACAATCCACCTTGGTTGAAGCAGGAATTATATCCCCATAGTCTTAACTCAGAGGCAAAAGTCAAGAAGACCGATGTCTACATTGACCAGGTAAATAAAAACATCCTTGCCTGTTTCACTCCCACCTTCTGGCTTAATTGAAATCCAGTTTGAAAATCAACTGCTTTCCCTTACACTGTTCTCTATTAACGATTCACAGCACTTCGAGATGTGCCTTGTGGGATAGATGTTGACTAAATCTTTCTCAGGGCTCAGACTCTGAGGTTCTTTCCTAGTAGAAAAATTGGTGGATGTGTCATAGTGGTAAATATCATTCTATAAAAATATCTACACAGAAGAACAATTACTATGTGTGTATGAAAATTAACAGTCTACTGATGCCTTTACTGACTTGTGCATAACTTCCCTTGGAAGATTATTGTCCATGAATATGTAACACGCACCTTCTTCTCCCTACTGCTTCCCTATTGTTTTTCCCTTTTCATTATTACAGCATTTCTCCATACAGCCTGTAAGACCTTTGGTAAAGAGTTACGTTTGCATCTGAGCATTAAAGCTTATAATGAAGGCACAATAATTCCTGGAGTCTAGTTACATATAATTGCAAGGGGAAGAGAAGACAGAGGCACAGGGCAGTTCATAATTTACACACTTTTCACATGATTTCAACCTTCTCCTTGCAGAACTTTGTGGGTGGGAGGAGGTGACAAATGAAGCTCTCTGCTACTTCGTGCTATAAGCCTGTGCCAGCCCTCTAGTCAATGGAATTTATGTAATGATAACCAAATCAATTGAGAAACCAGTTTTTTAATCTGTCAGACACCCTAACAGTGCACAGCTTTAAACTTCTCTGACAGTACCTGCAATTACTCTAGCTGAAGAGACACTTCTGAACCAAATCTAATGTTCATGGCAAAAGAGTTACATTAATTTATATCAGCTTCTGATTGAACTGACTAGAATAAATCAGAGTGAGCGGGCACACAATCAGCTCTGCTGGCAGATTTGCAGATTGCTGGAAAGGGCCATGATAAGTCTCTGGGGTCTGGCTGTGAGTAATGCTCTCCTCCACCAACACAGCTGGATCCTGCCTAACCACACTTGCTGACACCCACCAACATCATGTCTTATACAGAACTGCTAGGTTTATAGCCTCTATCAAAAAATAAAGAAGTTGCAAGCCACGAGAATATGCTCAGAGTAGAACAAGCTTCAGTGGCTTAAGGTGTCACGTCCCCTCCCAGCAATTTCCTACCTCCTCTTTGCCTGAAATTACTGCCTCACAGCAGAGTCAGTGGAATGAAATCCACACACTAGTCCCAGCTGCTCCAACACAAGGTCCAGCATATTAGCCTAAACTGCTCATAAAGATGACTCTAACATCATATTTTGCATTAAAATGGCTTAGAAACATTAGTGTTTTCCAATCCAGGGACTGCTGTGAGGCAGGAACCTTCAGTAAGGAGGTCAGGGAAGCAATATTTTTTGCAGCAGTCCAGCCAGATTTGCTCAAGTTTGACCCAGCAATAGGAAAGACTGAAAAATTTCACACTTACAGTTATGATTCTTAGGGCTTACTAACAGGTTTATGACCTTCTGATTGTCTGGCTGAACTAGGTGACCTTCTGAGGTCCCCTCCAACATGAATTACCCCATATACCTAGTGTCCATGGCCAGGAACCTGGAGACACAATTCTTCCTGCCGACACAGTCACAGCATATCTTGGCAAACTGTGGAAACCCATGCTTACCAAACTTTCCCTCATAGTGCTCAAAGCAGGTTGACACTGATATTGTTCTGGTGTTGAACAACTGCTTTTCAAAAGGGAGGTCAGATGTAGCATGGGGATCCTCTGCCACTAGGAAGCAGCCCCTCTCGACCCAATTATTACTAGAAAAAGGGATGGGGGATAAAAAATCCCAACCAGACAAAGAGATTACACCCAAATAACCAACCTGCTCTGCATCATAATTTCCTAGCTGTGGGATACAATCCTCAGACAAAGCAGTTAATGAGTTGCCTAATGTGGTAAGAGGTACATGGTCTCATGGGAAGGGATATTATGGAAGTGCTGGGACAAGGCTGCTTATCATCTGCTCTCCCTAGAAACGCTGAACTCTGTAAGGTCTGCACAGCATCTATGCTTTTGCATATGTGAAAAACCAGCAGGAATTGATGTCATGGGCAGGCAAGTTTGAAGAAATCTGGAAAAGGGGGAAGCCAGAGTTGCAGCTGTTATGAATTCATCACGATTTTGGCCCCGGTTCCAAAATTCTCACAAAGACATAAGAATCTCCACATGATTTTGAGGGAAGCAAGATCTGTAGATAAATTAGTGACACATTCACGCATGCTATATTGTTTAAGAGGCATACAGAGCTTTTAGTTTCAATCCTTGCTCTTTCACTTCTGTCAGTTAGCATTTCTGAGAACCTTATTGTGAGATACAACCTCATGCTGCTGCCTTAAAGTAACTACAACAGAAATTTTCCAGAAAAATCATGTACTACTGTCAGGTGTGATCACAAGATCATCGTCACTGGGACACTCTCAGAGCTGTCACAAGGCAGTTTCAGCAATAAGGGCTCACTGCAGTGGTGCAGCTGCACACAGAAACACAGCTTGGATCCATTGGGATTTCAGTGGGCTGCTCCTGCCTCCCCATCTCTTCTGCCCTCCTTGTGCCTGCAGCAGCACTAGACTCAGCTAATTCAGGAACTTTGTCCAGCTGAATTCAGTTAATTTTTTGGAGGAGCAAAACTGGCTCTCCACCAGATCAGATCCCAGGCTTGCCTTGCCAGATGGCATCATCAGTGTTACTGCGGTGTAAATAACAAACAGGAAGGCATAGCCATGATCAGAGAGGAATGCAGGACTGCCCCTTTTGGTGGCAATACAGACACAGGCTGTCTTGCATTAACTGTAAATTACATCCTTGGAAAGGTTTATAACTGCATGGCTCCCCTGCAGGACACCAGGCTGCTCGTATTAACTGTGAGCTGCACGCTTCAGAAACGCTAGGCAACATTCACCCTCAGGAGATGACACAAACTGGGTGGTGCCACCACGTGAGGCTGCCTCTGATTGCTAAATACCACTTTGGTCCAGGAACAGGGCAAATCTCTAAATCTGTTCCTCTATGGTACTATAATAGTGTATTAAACTGCTATAGCAAAGATGGTCCAGTGCCCTTCTGCGTGCCCACGCAGGACAAACATATGCTCTGCATTTCCTAGACACTCCCACAGACGAGGTGGAGGCACATGAGGTTTGCATTCAGAGTGTGAATGAGCTCTGATGTGTATTCAGAGCTCTTCTCGGTGGTTCCAGCTACAAGGACACGACGCAAGGGCAGAAACTGATGCACAGGAAGTTCCAGCTGAACATGAGGAAGGACTTCTTTACTGTGCAACGACGGTGCAATGGAACAGATTGCCCAGAGAGGTTGTGGAGCCTCCCTCTGTGGAGCTATTCAAGAAGGGTCTGGACGCAAACCTGTGCCATGTGCTCTGGGATGGCTCTGCCTGAGCAGAGAGTTTGGACCAAATGACCCCCTGTGGTTCCTTCCAGCCTGACGCATCCTATGACTGTGCTTTCAGCCGGCCCGACCCGAGCCCTGGCGCAGCAAGGCGCAGAGCACGGCCGGCGCTCAGCCGCCAGCCCAGCGCTCCCTCCCTCCTGCCGGCCGGGCGCCGCGCCGCTCCAGCTCCCGCAGCGAGCAGGACGCTCTCCGCCCGCCTCCGCCCGGGATGCTCAGCGCGGAGCCCTGCCGAGGGCTGCCAAACGCGGGCTGGGCGGCGGCGCCCGCAGCCATCGCCGGCGGTGCCGCGGGGTTTTCCTTTAGGAAAATCCTTTCCCCCGCCGCCAGGACAAGGCGGAGGCGCTCCGGAGGCCGGAGCAGCGGCGCCGTCCCCTCCCCGGGCCCGCCGCCGCCGCCATGGCAACCGCCCGTCGCCGCGCGCGCGCACCCCCTGCCCCGCCCGCCCCCCCGCGCCTCTCCCCCCGGCCCCGGTCTGACAGAGCCGCAGCGCTGCGCCCCCTCCCCGCGCCGCTCCCGCCCGCGGACACGCACCCCCGGCTCTCCCAGGTAACGGCAGGGCCCGGGAACGGGGCAGCCCCTCACGGCGCTGCTGCCCGCGGCGGGCGGCGACTCGGACCCCGCCACGCTGAGAGAGGCGGCGGAGATGGGGGGGGAAAACAGCGGTAGAGGCTGGAGGAGGGCGGGGGCGCCCCCCATCTCCCGCGGAGCGTGCCGGGAAGTGTAGTCCGCGCACCGCCCCCGGGCGCTGGGAGCTGCCGGGAGAGGCGGCGGGAGGGAACTACAGCCCCCAGCGCTCTCGGCGGTGGTGATGGGGGGGGGGAGATAGGTGCTGCGGAGGGGACCCCTGTGGGTACGGGAGCCTCCCTCTGAACGAGGGCTCCGAGGCGGCTCTTCCCTCCGGAACAGCGAGGGAGAGAAGCCCCTGTGCCGCTGCCGGGGCGGGAGGGGCTGGAGGGAGGGGCGGGGCGGCAGGGCCGGCTGGGGGGGGTGGGCGCGGGGGCGGTGCGGGTGCCGAGGGGAGGCGCGGGGCGGGGGAGCGAATGGGGCGTGGGTGCGGGAGAAACATGGGTGGGTGGGTGCCTGCGGTGAGGGGAGGGTGGGCTGGGGAGCGTCTGGATGCCAGTGGGGGAGAGAAAAAATACAAGGAAAGGGGCACATGGGAACAGAGGTGGATGGATGGAAGGGGAGAGACGTGCTGGAGGAGGAATGGTGGAGCAGATGAACGGAGAGAGCTGTGCAGGAGGCAGAGCAGACCGGAGGCTGGGAGTGGGTACGAAGGAGGCAATGGTCACAGTGAGACCTGGAATGTTTCCCCAACCAGTTTGCGTTTATGGTTTCCAGTTTCACATCTCCTACCACGCTTAGGCTCTGTCGAGCTTGTTGCACTAGGTGGTCTGGACACAGTGTTACTTTTAAAAAAATATTCTGCTACGTTTCTATTTTTTCCCCCGAAATTTCTATCATGATGTCAGTATTGGCATTTGTCCCTTTTCTCTCTCCGTTTCCTCTCCTGACAGTTCTTGTGTTATTCTTTATCTTTTATTCTCTAACAGCCATGAAGGGGAATAAAATTACAGTTTCTCTACGTATCATACTTAAAATACACATGTTTATGATTGGCATATAAGGAGGTGTCATTTTTTCTTCCTGAAAATCTGTATCTTAAAAGCATCAGTGCATTAGTACTCCCTTGTATATGAATATTGAATGTCTATTCCTACTACAGTTCTACATTTCACAGAGATGAGTTTCTTTCCAATGAATGCTTCATTGCAGTTGCAGATTGTTGAGAAATTTTTCTTCCTTTTCCCCCACCCCTATATCCTAGACAGGCTTCAGCTTCTTGCAGCTCCTGGTACTTGCCACACTGCAGAAGTGAACACTGCAGCTGCAGCGTGCTTCCAGGATTCTTGGCTCTTGGAGATTTGGGCTTTTGAGCAGGTAATGGGGAGAAATAGATCCTGCCCTGACCTAATCCCAATCAAAAGACAGAGAAGTAAATGGAATACAAGAAAATAATTATAGGCCTTTGTCTGATTTTCTGTGTAATTAATTAAGAAAAAGAAAACCTGATTCTTCTGGGGATGAGCTGAGAAATCTGAAGCCTTGATGTCTGTAGCACTAAGAGCGATATGCATATAAATGTATATTTTAAAAAATATATGCTATTCTATTTAAGTAATACAAATCCTTAGTCCTGAAGAGCCAATTCTTTGAAATTCAGAGTGGGGTTCAAAAGGTGGAAAAGTATTCAGCCCAAAATTGTGACCTTATGATCCAGGGTTATAAACACCAGTGTGAATGTATTAAACCTGCAATTATTCATGGCAAGCTTATCTGGGATGCAGATTGGCTGAGCTGGGAATGGAGCAGCAGCAGCAGCACTGAGTCTCTGTGGAGCTGGCTGTGGTCTGGTAGGGCCCATGGGCTGCAGCATGGGGGGAACATGCGTGTGCTGTATCCAGGGCCAGGTGCAGGAGCAGTTTCACTGCCTTTCTTGGCACAGACCCTGACCTAAGAAATGCTCTGAACCCAAGCTGGCTCTGCTCAGACCGATCTTGGGAGTCTTTGGTGGCATGTTTGCTCTACCAGAAGTGCTTGCACACATGATAAGCAGAGAAGCAAGTGGCTCCACAAAGGACCAGAAGGATTATTGACTTGGGCTGGGTTCCACTTTGTTGAGCTCCAGACAGGCCCTGCAGAATCCTTCAGGTATCTGGGCCCTGCATCCTGTCAGAGGAGGGTTTGACTGGTCCACCTCAGGGCTGATCCCACCTGACCATGGGCCTGGGTTTGATTTGATACTAATGCCAGAAGCCCTGGAGGCAGTGCTGGAGAGGAGGGAGATGTGTGGAGCCAGCCTGGGTCCAGCAGGGCTAATATGGAAGAGAAGCTGGCAAGCCTGTCACTGCCTGACCTGTGTGTGTATGGAGTTGCGTTCTCCAGAGTGCCCCACCACAGCATTTGTTTTAGCTCCTTTTGTTACCCAGCCTTGCTAATGAACACCTCATTACCCCAAATAATGTTGATGTGACCATATGGATGAAAACTGGTGCATGAAACTGGTGTATGAGGTGCTTGGAGAGGGTTCACTCTCAATTTTTGGAATAGCACAGCCATCTCTGATTCTCCTTTCTACTTCAGAAAACTGTACTTCAAAGGCTCTGCAAATTCAGAGCTATTTAATTGGCTGTTTAATTCTCCAGGATGTTTTCTGTTTGGTTCACCAAACTAATGAAATCTCTAAAGCTCTAAATTAATCTTTAATTAAAATGCTGACCATCTATTTAGTGTTTTCTTATGTGTTTACTTTTAACTTGTGGTGAATGTCTTTACTTCATTTGAAGATTTTTTTTTTCACTTGCACTCAAAGTAACTCTCTGTTTCAAGTTAAGAATGCACACAAAAAGTTTGAGGCCTGTATGTATGCTTCTTCTCCTTCCCACTTCCATACGCATTTCCCCATTTAACTTCATATCTGCTATTGCCAAACGGAGTTTTTGTGCAAAGAGGCCAAAAACCAGTTAGCAGAAAGCAGTTGACTGAATTAAAAGATCCCTTGGTGCTGAGTTTCCTGGACCATGGTATGTCTGTTTGTGTTTTATCTGGTGTCTGTACTGCTTTGAAAAATGCCATAACCTGCTGCAACCCCAACACTGCTGCTGCCATTGTAGCCAGCCTCGTCACTGCTAATGCACACAGCAAAAGGGAAAAACAGCACTGGCATAGCACATTTCTCATCTTTGATTCATTTACATGTGGTTTAAATTCAAATCTGCTGGAACTGAGCCATGTCCTTACTTATAGGTATGTTTCTAAGAGGAGTTGTGATCCTGTGAGGTCATGATCGTTAGTTTTCACACCACTCCATGGGACCACAGCTGCATGTTCAAACAAAGCCGTGTTAACGGGGAAAGATGGATTTAGCTATGGAGCTTGGCAAGCCTTTTGTTTGTTTGTATTTTATCTGGCAGTAATCAGTTAAAATGTTGTTTTTGTCATGCAAACGTAATGTCTGCAGCATCAGCAATTGCTTCTGAACAGGGACAGTTAATTATTGGAAATGAAGATCAGTTGTTCTGCACCAAACACCAAAACAAAAGAGATAATCTTTATAATAAAGCAGGAAAGAATTACTTAATTTCTTTCAATTATTGCATTTTAAAATATCTTTTTCTTAAAAATCAAATAAAATTAATTGAGCACATAATATAGTCCGTATTTCTGTCGGAAATAGCGTTCTGTAGGTTTCTAGTAGGAGTCACATGTCATGCAGGGAAAAACACTTTTTGTTTCTCTGACAATGTTCCAGTTAGTGTTGCTGTTTATGCTTTCTCAGGTAAAGCATTGTCTATTGTTACATGTCGCTATTTTAACAACTTTTAAGTTTGAAGAGAAGGCTGTAAATCGGATAATTGTGCTATTTTAAGTGAAGGTATAATTGAGGGAGAGAGAGCTGTTTGAAACTGGTCAAAGCTGGCTTACAAAACCAATATGGCCTTAACCTAAGAAGGGCAGGTTTCAATTAACTGTAATGAAAAGCTTCCAAGCAATAAGAGGAATTTGAGGAAAAAACAACTTCAGTTTATGACTTAGACTCTGATAATGGAAATGTGTGCACATGAAAAGTCTATAAATTGAAAAATCAAAACCTCTTAACACTGGAATTCTCTTCCTTGCTTTGCTCTGTGTGGCAATTGACCTGTTCTGGGATTGTGCAGTGGCAGAGAGGCATCCTGGCTCTGCCTTGTAGAAGTGGAAAATGTGTAGTCATACCTCAATCATAAGCACTGTATTTGGAAGATGGTGCCTAACAGTGTGACTCTTTGTCTTGTGACATTAGTTGTAACTCTTACATTGTATTTCGGGATGCCCGACATCATGCATGTCTGATTTACAGAAAATGAGAAACAGGATTAGTAGCCAATCTTCATCAGCGTATGTCCAGGCCTTTCCAGATGTTCAGCTGTCCAGTCAGCAGTACTGCAGGGCTCCCATGATGTGGGAGCATATGTCCAGCAATCTCAGGGAGCTGTGGAATGTTTTTAGTTTTGCCTGGGTAAAATTTTGGTCAGAGAAAGACACATGTCCAGAAAAATCTAGGTATGGTACAGCCCTCTCAGTGAGGAATTGGCAGCTGATTTGGAGAAAAATCTGATTAGTAGGTATTAAATAAGGCTTGATGTGACTATTAAAACAATAAGAATAAAGCAGAAGTGCCTAACAGCTCATTTAGAGTCCTCCATCCTGTGCAAGAGTAAAGGACTTGTGGAGAAAATGGGATGCAGTGGTGTCACTGGTTGTGTCAAAACACCTGCATAAAAGAGGCCTGTAAAGACAGCAGATGCCTTCCATTTTGGCACTTGCAGAGTGAATGTTTGGGATCAAGCAAGAGGAAAAGCCCTGCTGCAGGCCCCCCCCCCCTGCCCCCCTTCCGCTATGGGGAGGGCATTTGCTGCCTCTGGGAACCCTGTGGTGGGATAATGCTGAGAGATGGTTTGGAGGGGGCCAGTCCTGTATCCATTCCCACTGGTGTTGCACACAAGTTTGGAATAGTGTGCTAAGCAAGCTGTCCCCCTTTGCCTGTTGTTCATACAGTCACTGTATCTGCCCATTGTGTGTATAATTCTTTAATGTTAGAGACTGTCTTTTGGATCTTGCTCGATTGTGCATTACTTTATTTCTGGGAGAAAAAATTCTTTTCTGACCCCAGATAGGGATCAGCTCAGCTTATGCTCCAAAGAATAGAGATTAATATCCCCTGTGACCTTTTAGCCTGGCTGCTGCAGGGTTTTTAACAAGTGGGTTTAAGACCCCATGTGTGGCAGCTATGCTGACATGAATGTCTGTAATGTCTCTTCTTGTCAATGATCCGTGAACTAGGGAATCTCCAAGGATATCTTGACATGCAGTGGAGCTGTTATGGTCTACTGCAGGAGAGAACCACACAATGATAGAATGAAAAGCTAGTGTCACAAGTAGTGTGTAAGTTGTTCTGAATGTATTTGACAACAATTGTCCCTGGCTGTGTATTTACTTAAAAGATGTGGCTGTGGTATGCTAGGAAAATTAAATATCTAAACAAAGCTCCAGATAACAAACAACAAAATGCTCTATTTATGATTTATGTATTTCTGGTTCCTCAGGTGTCTCTGATGTTTTATGAACTCTATAATACAATGTAGATCAGATAATAAAGAGTGAGTACATAACACGAAAAGGTCCTCACCTAGTTCTGGTTACTTCTCCCTCCCTCTCCATCCCTGACATTGAGGAATGGGATGTCCAGAAAACAACACAAGAAATAATTCCTTCCTAAAAATAATTTTTCCTTGATTTTGGACTTGTTTTGATTTGCTTTGGTTATTCTGAAGTAACATTGCCTTCACTGGTGTGCATAGGAGGCTTGTAGTTTGTTTAAACCATTTTTAGCATTAGTTTTGAATAGCAGTAGAGTCTAAGAGAACTACCTGGAATTCCAGGAAAGCACTGATTTAGGACTGAGGCCTATAGCTGCTGTTTCAAATATGGCTCAGGTAAATGGGTGACATAGTATTCACCTTTTCAAGCTATATGACCTGCTTTGGTGTCTAGGGTAGGTGACAAGTAAAAACTGAAGTGCCTGAATCCACAAGATAGATCCAGGAGCTTTTGTCAGCTTAGCTCTGGAGGTATTGACTGCCCAGTAGGTACAGAGGTGTACATCAACCAGCCTCTCTCCATGCTCTAAGTTTCAGTGCCTGTCAATGCTTTAAAAGCTCTGCAGTGTGACACACCAGGCATCAAGCTCATGCTTAAGCTTTGGCATCACCAGCATGAGGCTAGAAGCCTCCAGACTCTTGCTAGCTGGAGGAAATGGTAGAGTCTTGTTTGGTTTGATCCTGTGATTTTAAAACCATGTAAATTTTTCTGTGTCCTGCTTCTCAGCTTCCTTGTCTAACCACTGTCCTGAAGAGGGCACATGTTTTCATGGCTCCTATGACTTGCTTCATGCCTCTGGGTTGACCCAACTTCATCACAGACAGAGATGAGGAGGTTGTCTCCTCTGGTGAGCTGAGGACTCTTCCGGAATTAAGGGAAGTTGGATGTGAGTATCAGCCCTCTTAAGGCAAAAGGGAGTTAAATGTCCCCAGAGGGTGGGAACTAGCTGTAATAAGGAGGCATGAGAAGTTGTGAAGCAAGTATGTGTTCTGTTTAATGGATTTCTAGGAATTGAATTCAGCAGTTCCTTAAAAATGTTTCATTTACTTGCTGTCTTTCACTACATATGGGGGAAACCTCCAGAGATTTGAGGAATGTTTTTTTAACGGCGACAGGCTGGTTGTGAAGCAGATCCTGACTTGGATATGTTTGAAGACAAGTCAATGGATTCTGCCCCAGATGGTGTTCTGTTCATTTGTAAGTTGACTCATGAGATCTGAATGGGTTATAACCTATTTTCAGTTCCTACCATTTTGTCTATTTCCAGTGCAATCTGAGTGACATCACTTTTTTTTTACCTATTAGTTATGATCTCCTGTATTTAAAAACTGAATGATATTAGTTGCCGCCAAACTAGCTCTCGGTAATGATGTATCCTGCCTATGTCAGGAAACAAAATTAGGGTCGTCACCCTTTCCACCTTAGATTTTCTCCTGTCCAGTAGTTTACAACAGCCAGTGGGAATGCTGTGCAAGCTGAAATGTGCAGCACAGCATGAGGACAAGTAAAGCGCCAGTGTGTCCTGCTGTGCTTGGTGGAGTGTCTGCTGTGGGGTATGTTCTTGCTATCAAAGTCATCAGCCACATGCAAGCTGTGTGACCTGTGGGTTTAAGTGAGGGTGGCAGGTTTCCATGGCTTTGTTGCAGGGAGCAGGAATGATGAGGTGGTGGAGCAGATCTGGTGTGCAGCTGTGGGCAGCAGTTAGGACCATCAGTGTGGCACCTTTGGGAGGTGCAGCGTGTGTTTGCTCAGAGCAGAGTGAATGTCATGTGGATGTCTGTTTAAATTGTCAGGGGTTTGAATTTTGCTAAGCATGTGGGAATACAGAGGCATAAGGCACATCTTCCTGATGTCATCTTGCTCTTGTCTTGTCTGTTTATAAAACCTATTAACATTTTTATAACCCACTAGGATGTAAAGGTTGCTTCTCCCTGTTCTGGCTTCTGTCTGCTACCACCTGTTCCTTCTGTGTGCACTTCTGTAGCACAGGCTGTTTTCAGCTGTGTAGCCTCAACTGTGTTTGTATCTCTCCTTCCTGGTTTCTTCTTCACCTCCTTGGTCTTGCCAAACCCTTGATGCAACTGGTGGACCACCTTCCAGAGCTGACCTCCTCCCTCGTGCTCGATGTAACTCTGCATTGCATAGCTAAGAATTGCAATTTTTTATTTTTCATTTCCAGAGGTTTATATGTGGGTGAATGTCAGGGACCCCACACATACTGAGTTAGGGTACAAGGGAAAGGAACTGATGGTCTTCTTCTGTGGTGAGGACCTAAATTTTGGGTCACATGAGATTCAGATAAAAGGGCAGGCACTGCTTCAATCTTGAACCTTAAATACAAACCTAGGTGTACAACACAGCTTAATTCTGAGTGTCTGGGTTATTGCTTTCTTGAATGGTTACTGGAAAAGCTGGGCTGTGGGTTTGCCTTAAAGTCATGCCGCAATTTGAGGACTAGGGGAAGGTTGTACTTTTGGAATCACTGTTCTAAGGAATGTTAAATTTGGATTGCTAACACTGCCATAAATCCCAAAGTGACATGTTAAATTTAATGAAAAAATTCAAGTCAGCATGTGGATGTTGGAGTACTTTGGAAGAATATTTAAACAGAATGAGGCTCTCAACTTCATCTATAGTAGAGCAGTCATTCAACCATATCATAATCTCATTAGGGTGAGGGCTCTTGAAAGTGTGAAGTGCAGACATCCCTGATGCTGGTTGGCACATTTAGGCATGTATGTAATACAACAGTATGAAAAGCAATTTAATGCCTCGTGCGATTTGTGATTCATGGCTGATGGCTGCTAATACATTGTGGTGATCTACAAATTAAAGTTTAGTTTGTTAAGTTCAGTGTGGGCAGGACATTTAATTTTCTTGCATTAATTTATCAGGATTGGGGCCAAAGGCAGCAAAGAAGTTGTGTTTTTTATCACTATAAAAGAGTTACGATTCATGATCTGAAACCTTAGGCTAGTAAAGAGATACTCCAGACATAAATGGTTGTAGAAGAGGAGGACTAGATGGGAACAGTGTTGGAAAGACACAATTCAGCTATGAGAGAAACAACAAAACTAAAGTGCCACTGTCTGAATTATTTTGCAGCACGTAAAATTTATTTTTCTGGTAATTATGTTCTCTTTTAGATTTCTGAGTGAAGATGAATTTAGCAGAGATTTGTGATAATGCCAAAAAAGGAAGAGAATATGCACTCCTTGGGAATTATGACTCTTCTATGGTATATTACCAGGGTGTCATCCAGCAAATCCAGAGACATTGCCAGTCAATAAGAGATCCAGCAATTAAGGGCAAATGGCAACAGGTAGGGTGAAATAACATTGCCCATATTCTATTACTTGATATTTGAAAACCACAATGTACCTCCCAAACCTTATAAGATGTGGAGGACTTACATTTCAGTGATGTTGTGCAATATTTTTTGATATTCATGGGAAAATAATTTTCATGGTGTGTTCAAAAGGAATACAGTTGTTCTAATTGAATCAATTCTTTTGTTGTTTTCACTTAGGATGTCTGTCTAATTCCTGGTCTGTTTGTGTGTGCATACTGTCTGTGATTGCATACTTCTGAAACACTGAGGACTTCCTTTTCCCCTTGTATCTTTTGGCCATCTAATGTCCACTAAACTAAACTGTGACTGGGTGGGTTAGCATCACTAGAATGGTTGTCTCAGTAGTAGGTAACTATAAGACTATAGTGTACAAATTTGGATCAGGTTTCTAAAAATGCACATCATGCTCTTAGCCCGAGTCTTGCACACATCCATCTCTCTGCTAAACAGAGCACTGCTGAAGCCATGGGAGTAATCTGCAGATGAAATGTAAGAACCCTCAAGAACACCTATTTATTACTTTCAGCATTTAAGTCTTCCTTACATTTTTGGTCCCATTTTTCATGGTACAAAATGTGTTCCATAAACATAAAAAAGGAGGAAAACCATATAAAGGTGTTTTCTAGAATTAAGAATTAGTGCTTCATAAATACTATGTTTTGAAAGAATAACATAGTTCCTACAAAAGATACAATTTTGCAGTAGGTAGCTAAAGAGATGATATTAGTAAGAGTTTTTCTGAATATCCTATGTTTAAATAATATCACTTGAAAACAGAAGCAAATTTTCCTTTTTATTGCAGCAGATGTTTTGTTTATGGGTTTGTGTTTGAAACTTCAGACACTAACATAGAGTATTTTGTGTACTGATAAGTACAACAGTGTTAACAATCACTTTGTACTGACAATACTATTCATAGGTGTTTATCATAGAACTATAGAAGTCTATTCATGAAGAGCTGGTCTGCAAAGCATGTGCATGTGCATCTAGCAGAGATAGTTTTCCTGGTAATGTAATAAACTGGATGTTGCATAGGAGATATTCACATTCAAGTACTTCTATTCAAACTTTTTCCCATCCCAGGACATGCTGATACAATGTGTTTATGCCCAGTACATGTCCCTAGTTCCTGCCAAACTCCTGGCTGATGTGAAGGTAGAGCATGAGGATTCCCTCATTCTGCAGCTGAACCATGGCATTGTCTTCACATCTAGTATTTAGTGTTTCCTCTGATGACACTGATTCTTCCAATAAACTTTCAACAGCTCGTGTTGTGAAGGTCACTCAAGTCTTGTGTTATTGTGTGTTGTTTGAACTGCATCAGAGAAGCCTGTGCACCATGGAATGTGTGCTGCACATTGGAGACAAACCTCAAGTACAAAAGGACCACTAACATGATTTCCAGGATTTATTCCCTGGGGAAGGCAGCTGGCTCTCTAGCAAAGGATCTGAAGTTGGCACCTTCTCAGAAATTATCCCCTTTAGAAGAAGAATGGCCCCTGACCATGTCACATAAATGCTTTAGAGATCTGTCCTAAATTAGATCTGCAGCAGGTGGGGTAGCGTGTGTCACGCTGTGCACTCATGTTAATTCCAAAACTTCCCAACACAGTAGTGGCAGTTTGCTGCTACAGGTACTAGGCTCAGAGACAAACAGCAAAAAGTAAGAAATGTGACTGAAAGAAAAAAAATAAATGAAGGGCTTCATCCCTACGTTATTTGCCTTCTCATTTGTTTATGGGAACAAAATCATACAGCCCAAGAGCAAAGGATGCAGCCCTGGAACTACTAGCTTTTCCATACCAGAACTTGCATGTTTTGGTGAGACCTGTAGAGATAGACCTGCTTTCTTTACCCATTCTTTATAAATAATTGTTGTGCTTTCTCACTCCTTGAGGCAAATTAAGAGGGAGTCTGATGATGTGGATGTTAGCACTACTTTCCAGCTCCAACAGTAGCTACATCCACACTGTCAGTCACAGTCAAGGAGCTGTCTTGACTGACAACCGGTTCTGAAAAAAAATTAACTGAGAAATTGGATCACAAGTAACATTCATTCACAGTATTAAAGCAATATCTAGATACTAGTTTTAGATCTTTTTCATTAGAGAGTTATGCCATACACATTATGTACATTTAGCAAATTTCTGTACCAGTAATGTGCAGAAGCAAAAGATTCCCATACCAGTGTGATTCTTGCAAGTGGCCTGAGAAGCAAAGCAATCCTTAGGTCATGGTTAAGGGGATTAATGCAGTTGGTTTTTATCTGAGATTCTGTCTCCTCAAGCATATGGAACTAGCCTGTTCTTCAGCTTTTCCATCGTCTAAGGAATCCGGAGAGGATAATACCACTGGTACCTTTTGGAAGTGGAGTTTAGCAATCACTGACACTGTGTGTGTGGGTAGAGCTTTTACTCTTGAATGTCCATGTAGGTAAGTGCTCAAAGGAAAAGATTGTTACTTAAACCAGTTCTTCTCTGGGATGTATTGTCTGCACACACATTCACAATCTTGAACCTTCTGAAGGATTCCTGGGATGCTGAGTGTCAGTATGAAGCATCCCCTTCCTTTCTGTATGTTTATGTGCAGCTCACTAACGGGGTGTTTGTCCTAGTGGTACTTCTGAGGCAGTGAACTAAGTTTTGTGTGTTTGTGGACATGTTCCCTTGTAAAACAAAAAATTTCATTTGAGGAACATCTCAAAGAATGGTTCCAGTTGTGGCTGTGCAGCTGACCAACTTACATCTCTTACATGCACCACTGTTCTTCCTGTTTGGACTCTTGTCAACAGTGGGTGCTCCATCCTGAATAGGTACCTCATGCCTGATGGATCTGTTTTGCCATGTGTACAACAGAGGATTTTCCCAGTAGTTTATCGAGCAATCTTAAAGCACAGAAGTAGTTGGGATTTGGGGTTAGATTCCCAAATGCCCTTGATCTACCTCTTGTCATGTAGGTGTCATTGTTTTCAATTTTCTACAGTTGGTCTGGACAGAATGATGTTCTGTGCAAGTATTTGTTGGGCTGTATTTCATGTCACACAGAGAGACAGCTTCAGCTTTGCAAGTGGCCATCTAGATTATGAGGATTCCTCTTGCTTGGAGCTGATGGTTAGAATGAGGAGGAATATGAACATAGTAACATCTTCTCCCCTGGGAACAACTGGCTGTCTCAGTTACAACTGATGCAATACTGCTTCTGGGAAGTCAAAATCAGTACTAACCAGGGAAGAGGGACTTTGTTACCAGTGTGGCCCACCCTGCAGAACTTAAACAGGGCAAAAGGTGCATGCTGAGAATCCACCAAAGCAGAGACATGACAGCATAAGGATTCCTCTGACTTCATGGAAAATTGATTGCTATTGATCATCTCCTGACTGGTTTGTCTTGGGGATATCAGGGTGACCTGCTCTCGAGACTCATCCTCGTTTTGCATCCAGGGAGTTCCCAGCTTGCACTTGGGTTGCGTGTAGCTCAATTTGTATCTTCACTCCTAGGCCTCCTGAGCTCATTTAAAAAAGAAAAAGTTACTTTGTTGTGCTTTAAGGTTTGGCTGATAGGTAGGCATGTTAATTCATGTAAATACAGGCTGGGACTGGAAAGATTCAAAATCAGAAGCAACTCATCCTTACCAAAACTAAAAGGTAGATTTAGTCTCATGACCACTACTATGAACTTTACTTGTGTTGACATTCTCCCTGTTTATTCTGAGAGAGTTTCTTGGCTGTTGCAGTGTTTTTACTAGACATCTGGCTTGTAGGAACGAGCTGCTTCAGTGACAGTTCAGCAGCTGCAGAATGACAGCGGAGCGTGCCCCCGGGAGATAGTACTGGCTTACGACAAGGCCAGCGGCTGTCAAGCAAAACCTGCTGCGTGTTAGAAGCATGTGCCCTGTGTTGCACAAGAGCTGAGACCACAGGGGCCTCTGCTGGAGCTCAGGCAGGAGTTCAATGATTCCCTGAGTGCTTGGAGCAGCCAGCAAGGCACCCTGACGGACTATGGTCACTGGTGCAGGTGATTAGGTGCACTGTATTCCTGCTTAAAAGACTAAACGGTGAAATCTTCTTTGTATTATTTCAAACACATTTTGGTCGATCTATGCTTTTGTTGTTTCTTGCTGTTTGATTAACATTTAGTAGGTTACATCGTGATTAATTAAGAAACATTCTGTGGGTAACTCATGAATAGATGTCATTATAGGAGCTATACCTTCACTCCATGGGATCAGACAGGGTTGCACGGTGTCTGTTTTGGATATGGTTTAGGGACGTTTTATTTTCACTTTTTAAAAGATCAAGCTTGTTGAATAGCTAACTATCCAACAAATAATATAATATAACATAACATAACATAACATAACATAACATAACATAACATAACATAACATAATATTTGCAGTAATAATTACAATAATAATATAATAAGTAATTGCAGGTAGTAATAATCGGGTTTGGAAAACACTTAGAGATAAACTTGATCAGTTTTTCTTCAGCAAAAAAAAATCCCACACATTATTTGTATTTACCAAGGTACAAATACCCACACTTATTGCAATGGGTATAGAAGTACAAGCTCTAGCATAGCAAATAAAAGGTGGTGATGGAAAAGGTATAACAGTTGCCAGATTATGAAATACAGAGGTACTCCCTGAAATGAGTTTTGTAACTACCACTAAGAATGAGTGAACTCAATTCTTGTGCACTGTGTTTTATACCCATATGATAGAATGTCTTTTCTGCTTGGTTACTGGTAATCCTTGGGGTTGGCATGTCAAAACAAAGCTGCGGGGCCATCCCGTGGGCTGAAAGGCTTTTTATTGGGCCTTCCAACATCACCCAGTGCCCACGATGCTGCTTCTGTGGAGGAGGTGATGTGGCTGGTAGGGGTGGCTGCCGTACCAGAGCCTGGCTTCACGTGGTAGCTGAATCCAGCTAACATCCTGCCATGCCTGGAGAGGCAAAGCTCTTCCCTACATTGTCTTCCCTCCATTTGAACCAGCTTCTCTCCTTCCTCTGCCCTCTGTCATTTTTTTTCCCTGGGATTTAACTGATCACAGGATGGTGTGCATGTGCAGAACCAAACAGAAGTGTCCTTTATTTTCTTTTTCCCCTCCTAAGCCAATTTTTTTTTCCATTTTATCAATCTGTCTTACTGTATTGAGATTCCAGAATTGAATCCAGAAGAGCAGGGGCAGAGTGTGGTTGGGGAGAAGAAGCGAAGGGAGTTTTTTCTATTTGGCAGTGGTGAGCTGTTAACTTGGCACACTATCTCTTAAAACTGCTTAAACATAATAACTTAAGAGCTTTCTTCAGGCTCTCTAAAACCTGAGCTGGAGCCTCCTGAAGCTTCTGGCACATAAGGGTGTGTATGATGGGGGACAAAAAGACTGGGTGAGTCTAAACCTATGAATTTTCCATTTGCAGCCATAGATTGCTCCAGGGTGGCAGCAATCACTGAAGGACACATCTCAGTCAACTTCATAATCATGGCACAGCCTTTTTTGGCCCATGTCTGGGTTGTTTCTCAACTGCAAGAAAGTCTTTCTGCATGTCTTTCATCTGAGTCAGTTTCTTTAAGGCCTCTAGGAGTTTATGGCTGGCTTTCCTTTGTGGTCCACACATTGAGGATTCCTTGTTGTTGATTTGCCAGGTATTGACTAAGAAATAGGGTGTGTATTTCAGAGTTTGGTCTGCTCAGGTCTGGCTAAGAGATGGCTGGCAGATGTTAGTCTGTTTTCATCTTCCAAAGCATCAAATGGTCACTTTCCCTTAGTTTTCAGATACCATTCTCTTGCTGGTCCGGTGAGGTGAGTAACAGCACGCTGGCTGTTAGTGCTAGAAAACTGTTTTCCACCAATTTCTCTGCATGTGTTGGAAGGCTGATAGAGGAATCCTTTCAGTACTCTCAGAGCACTGGAGTAGGAAGTGGCTGTCCCTTGTGAAGTGGTGCCCTGGAGGATTTATGCTGTGTCATTCCTTTGTACCTCACAGTGGCTGTTTGGCTGGAAATATTTTTGGACAGGAGAGATTTGTGTAAAGACAGTTTGAAGGAACCAAGTTAGTAATCAATCACATTTGCAACTCAGCTGGAGGCTCTCACACTGGAGAATGTGTCCACTGATTGTGTGATGAGAAAGCAAAGAGAGCAAAGCAGGGCAGGAATAATCTTGCCTGAGCTGGATGTCTTGTGTCTTTGGAAAGATACAGTTACCCCATCTGGAATGAGCAAGAAGGCTGCTTTGCCCTGTGAAATGATCAAGATCTTCCCGTACTTAAGGCTCTTTTTGTACAGGTGTTCATAAAGCTTCTAGTAAAGTAAATGCAGTGTTTCAAGACCTGTGCAGGGCCTTGGGGATTTGCTTTTCTTTCCTTTTGTCCATACCTGTATCTTGCTGATGACAGTCACATCTATGAATAAAATCATGGTGGAAACTCTCAAGCTTGAAGGAACTCATAAGGATCATTGAGGCCAACTCCCTGCTCCTAGCTAAAACTAAACCATAAGAGCATAGTCTAGACACTTCTTGAACTCTGGCAGACTTGGTTCCATGACTACTTTACTGGGGAGCCTGTTCCAGTGACTGATCACCCTCTCAGTGAAGAACCTAATGTCCAATCTGAACTTACCCTGATGCAGCTTTATTCCATCTCTTGTGTCCTATCTCTGGTCCCTGGGGGAGGAGATCAGCAGCTCTGTCTCCACTGCCCACCCTGAGGAAATTGTAGACCACTGTGATGTCATTCCTCAGCCTTTTCTTTTCCAAGCAGAACAAGCCAAGTGACATTCAGTTGCTCCTCATAAGTCTTGACCTTTCACCATCTTAGTTGCTGTCCTTTGGACACGCTCTAATGTTGTGCTCCTCACAGAGTTCATTTTGTAATACTATATTTTAATGATTTGGCTGGTTTTATAACTAGGACATCAGAGACTGTAATCATAGATCTTTTATGCCAGAATAGTAGCAAATTACTATAGATCTGCCAACAACACCCTTACTAGTATGAGAGTATGTGTGAATACATGCCAACATGCACACATAAATCTGACCATCAGCACGTTACAGAAGAGTGATCACTACGTTAGCTGTCATGTCTGGTAGGGACATTAACAACCAGGAAAGTGAACTCAACAGAGATTCAATTGTTGATGCTGCTTTTAGTAAAGGTCTTATAGGTCTGGGATTTGTGAATAGGGAGACTTGGGAGTCCCTGCCTTTGAGGTTAGTGCATGTTTTTGAGGTACTTTCTATGTTTGTTTGGTTCTTTATAAAGTTTGAAATGTAACAATTTTTAAACAACTTACATATTTCTCAAGGTCCGGCAAGAATTAGTTGAAGAATATGAACAAGTTAAGAGCATTGTCAACACTTTAGAAAGTTTTAAAATGGACAGACCTCCAGATATCTCTGTATCCTGTCTAGATGAGCCTTTCAGAGATCCAGCTGTTTGGCCTCCTCCTGTTCCAGCTGAACACAGGTAAGGAGAGGCTCAGGCAGAGCAGTTGGAATTAAGCTGGGTCACCATAATTTTATATTTATTTTTGAATGCTTTTTAAACATGAAAATCACATTTAATTTACACATTTATTACATTTAATTTAGTCACTTGTAATAAAAAGTAAATCTAATTCATTGAGAAAAAAGTATTTAAACTACAGTCAGATTTATTTCTGACATTCTAAAGAGAGTCACTCCTTTATTCTGGTAGGAGTAACTAAGTGCCTGGAACTACAATCTGCTGCAGAGGTAAGTGAGTTTTTGGTGACAGCTGATGTTCTCATGTGCAAGGAGAAAACTTTTCCATTTCAGTTTATTTGAGCAAAAGAATTAATTGATGACTGAGGAGTCTGTAAGGAGCTGGAACTGAAGGATCTTGCAGGACATGGTGTTTAGAAATCACTCCCTAGCTACAGATAATTCAACCTGTATTTAATCCATTGGTTAGTTTAATTGCTAAACATGTTCTGTTACACATGGTATATCTCTTCTGTAACCATATTTAAGGTAACTTCTGTTAGCTAATAGATTTCTTAAAATAGATGTTTGTGCATTTTCTGAAATCCCTATTTTCAACCTAACAGAGCTGGCTGGAAACAGATTCAGTTTACAGACAAAAATAACATTTATCATGCCAATATTTTTCTAACATAAGAGCACAGAATTTTAACGTGTGTATACTCACATAAGCAAAAGGAGCAAAGTAAAATGAGAGATCTTGGGTAATGGAAAGAAATGCCAAGTTTATTTATAACTTTTTGTGCTTTATGATTATCAAAAAGAGCTTTTCTTTTCAAAAAAACCCCTAAGAATATAAGTGTAAAATTATATTAATGCTGATTACTTTTGTGAGTGGTAGAAATAACTCAGATTTTCTATGGTAATGTTATGTAAAGTTCAAGATGTATTTATTCTTGTATTTTCCTTAGTGGTAAAACCCCAATAGTTCATCTGCTCCTTTTAAACTGAGATTTAAATCTTGTGCAAATAAGTACGGAAACTTAGGCACTGTTATATGCTGTTAAGTTTGAAGAAAATGCATGAAAAGCAAAATGTTGCCATTGTATCCAGCAGTGTGTTTAGGAATGTACTCAATTTAAAGCGTATTCCAGGAAAATGTTTTTGGGGTTAACAAATTCTGAGTTACTCAAAACAAGAATCACTACAAGATTCAATAGTGGACACTTATCAAATTTGGGTGACATTCCTGGCTGTTTATTTATTAAAATACTAACTTGTTTTAGTTCTGTATTTCAAATTCAATTCCTAGAGAAAAATGACAATTGATACCTTGTCTTACAACCAAATTCTTTCTCCTCGTTCTACTGCTGAGTACTCTTTGACTTTGTGGGTGATGCACACGAATATAGGTGGTTGCAGTTCAGCTCTGTTTGCTTTTGCTTTCAAGGCAATTTTTATGTTTTGACATTTTCACACAGGGGAATGAAGTCAGAGGTGGGCGGATTGTTTAAAATCCTCCCTCTTTTGTTTTGGGGCCTGTCAAAGCTTTTAGCCACCTTTTTTTTATTTCTCTATTTTTAAATTTTTTATTTTACCAGGAATGTCATCTGTTTGTGTAGAATTTATCCATGTAAATGTAGCCTAATGTAATCTCCTAGTTTGGAGTCAGAGGAATATTCAATTTAAAGACTTTTACTAAATTATTTCCTCTTTTGTTACATGGGTGTTGGTTTGTTGTTAGGAGTTCAGATCTGATAATGTTGTTAATCTTTTCTTTTGTGTTTTTTCTTCTTACTTTGAGTACCAGACAGAACCAGAAATCTCGTTTTGGATATGCAAATATAGGGAAATAAGGCTAAGGGTCTTGGCAGCTTTAGTAATAATGTACTAAGGCAAATTAGAATCCTTCCTTCTTAATGTTGCTCTTTTTTTCGCTGTTTTTAGCATGTTTTTGTTGTGGTTGCTGTTGTTAGGGCTCCACCTCAGATAAAACGTCCCAACCGTGATGGAAAATCTTTGAAGAAAGATTCCCCAGGACTTCAGCCCCGCGGGCCCGCAGGCAGAGCACACGTGGTGTCCAAGGGAGAGAAATCTTCAGGCAGCCGTGAAAGGGAGTCCAGAGCTAGAGGAAGAGATGACAAGGTATGAAATGGGAAAGAACTTGGCAGGGAGGTGTTGTGTTGCAGCAGGTGGCAAAGGGAAGCAATCTTAGTCACTTAATACAGATGATAAAAAGTCACAATAATCTCGTGTGGGAAAACTTTGTGCTTTCTTTTTCCCTATGAGCAAAGCATGTATCATGGTGATATTTATTAATAATTAAACCAAATTAAGAAAAGTTCTGTCATGTTTGCTCTTTCTTGGTGTAAGATTTTTTTGAGGGAGGGAACCATAGTGTCTTGTTGCTGAGGGTTTCTTATTCTTTGAGTGAAGACTATGGGCTTGTCTCTAATCTCTAAGTGTCATTCAGGCATAAAGTCCCTTCTCCTCCTTTCCCCCCATGTTTGGTGGGTTTTTTTCCTTAAAGGAATCCAATACAGGGCTTTTGTAAAGATATTAATGTAAAAAGTGAAAAAGTGAGACCAGTGCCCTTCACTAGATTTGAAGCATTATGAATGGAGTTCCACAGTACCATTGCCTCTGCCATACCACAGTATAATTTAGGCATGCCTAGGAGTTCAGAACAGTTCAATAAATGAATTGATGATAGGTAAATCTATGCCAAATTATTTGAAGTTACATATTTGAAAATGATATGAGGGAGAAGTATTCAAAGCAAACTCTAAGCAACTTTATTTTCTCTGGCTTTTGAAAGGGGTTTTGTATTTATTATAGTGTTTAGAAAGAAGCTTCTTGAAACTGTTTTGTTTTAAAAGTAAAAGCAATGAATTAAACTAGACTAATTTGGAGATGCTTTCTTCTGAAGATCCACGAAAAAGAAGCAGTGCTGAAGTGAAAGAAAAGGAGAAACAGTGATCCACTACAAAGTGGTGATGTCAAAACCAGGACTGTTTCGTGGCTGAAAAAAAATGTCAGTGTGCAAATCACTGTTTCTGAGACACTTGTGTTTTTAAATTTAACTGTGGACTTAGTGCCAGGAACCCAAGGACTCTGTGGTATTAATTGTACAAGCTGAGACTGTACTGAAGTGACATTACTTTCCTGACAGACAAAGATACAAGACAGGCCTTCCTATGGGGACACACAGTATTGTACAGATCTTGAGAGATTAGTAAGAAAATATTTAGGCCAGTTTTCTTCCAAAATTTGGTTAGTTCCTTTGTGACCTTTCTGTTGCACTTCCTGACAGCTTAGGAATAACTCAAAGATAGCTTTTTCCATCATAAATTGTTTTTTGATATACAGGGAAAGTATTAAGTAATCCTAGCCCTTATTACCATCAGAAGGTAGGGCCAGGCACATTTTCAGCAGTGTTACTGAGTGACTGTACAGATCAAGCATTTTAGAAATCTCTCTACCCTGGATCAGTAAGATTTAAAATAACAAGTGTGCCTCCTGCAAGCTATAAAAATCTCATGAAGATCTGTGAAATTATTGAAAGTTTTGCCAGCCATATGGGGAACTGGAGTCGTGGTGTGTGACAGGTTCACCAGATGTGCTTGTGTAAGGCAGCCTTCAAAGTCTTAGCTCTAATGAGGGTGAACTCTGCTCTCCAAGCTTTCCGGTGATGAGCATTATAGGGCTTTACTATAAGGAGCCTACAACAACATGACTTGTATAATACTTGTCTCTGGGAATAATGTGATTAGCAATACTACTGCTGTGAGGTGCAGGAAAAGTCATGAAGGTGTTCCATTTAATATGGTACATTTTAAACACTGCTCTTATCTGAATAAATTGGTCACTAGGTGGCAGAAGGAAAATATGTCTACTCCTCAAAAAATTCCAGTACATGGCTCTTATATTCCCCTTTGTCTAGCGCCTTGGTGGTTATTCTAGTTCCTTTGTCTGGGGTATGTGACTGAAAATCACCCCAGGTTACAAATCCTTATGTGCTATATAATGGTTCTTCTAAGGGATCCATGATTTGCCTTTGAGAAAGGTTTTGAATGAAAAAAAAAATAGTCAGGTGTGGGAAGTGAAGAAGTTAATGCAACTTCCTATATTTTGCGCACAGGCATGAAAATAGGTTTACCTTTCAGTTTTATCCTTTCTCAGTTTACAAGTGTTTGTTCTTTAGTTTCTGAGTTTGAACCATCAAGCAGCTTTCCTTTGTAGCCTGGTATGTCGAATCAAAGAGATTTGGTAACTCATCATGTTCAGTTAAAAATAATAGGGCAAACCTGAAGCTTTAAATTAAGTAACCAGGTATCTTTTCTTCTACCAAATGTTTCAGCTCTGTAGGTTTTGGGTTTGGGTGCTAGGATAGGACTACTTAGAGCATGTAATGAACTATACATTTCCTAAGATGCTGACTGCAGCGTAATAGGTTGCATGCTGTCCTGGCTATAATACCACAATGTCATGCAGATCTTTTTCAAGGTAAATGTAAGCATAGTAGGTATATTTTAGAAATGCTCTGCCTCACTTGAAACAAATGCCTTCTTTCACTGTTTCTCCTGTCTTGATCATAACATCTTTTCATTCTGACAGTAACCATCTTGGGATAAGTAATTTTAACCCGACTTTGCCGATAAAATTACCTTTCTTAGTGCTACATAAAATAATTTTGAACTAAACCCACCAGATTGTGTATATCCACTAAATCCTTATGTGTCCTTTTTCTTTTCCCTAAAATATTGCTTTCAAGTTTTTTGGGTTTTTTTTTTTCCTTCTTAGTACCACTGGAAATTATTAGGCTTGTTCTCTGGTACCTTCTGCTGGAGCATTATCAAGAGTTTTAGCTTCTGTCTAATAGTTCAGTTTAAAGAGGCAGCATGAATGCTACCAGTATGTCTTAGAAATTGCATAATACCATATCTAAGCACTGAAAAACTTTTTAAGGAGTATTCTTTAGATTATTTTATACTGTCAGTGGATAAGGACAGTAAATATTATGAAGGATATGAAACAGCCGCCAGCTGCACAGCCATATCAGTAAATGACCTTAATATCAATGAAGGTATGACTTAAAAAATTAAATTATTTTGATCAATTATCCTCCTGCGCATCACCAACTGTGACATGAGGTGAGATAGTTGCATTTAGGTGAAAGCACAGACCTCCATGCTGGTGAAAGCACAGACCATGGCATTTCATCTCCATGCTGGTGGAAGCACAGGCCATAGCATTGGGACTGGAAGGCTGCATAATCTCCATCTGAAAATGCTAAAAGAACTGGTAGGTGAAATTGCAGGGCTGGGAGCACATTTTTACAGTAAAATCTACTTAGTCTGATGCTGTCTCATGTGAATGGTGAGTTGTGTTGACAATGCCTCTATTGAGAGGGGAAATGAAAAGTGATCCAGGCAACTGGAGTTTTAATTTTTGCGTGTTTCACAACAAATTTAGAGTGGATGAAAAGCTAAAGACTTGGAACTAACTGAAAAGTAGAATAGAGTGAATTATGGTTTCTTAAGCAAAGGTGTTGCCTCTGCCAGGACTCTCTTTAGAGTTCTGGTTCATGTCTTACAGAAAGAAATTCATCTACCCGGATACCACATGGGAAGCAATTTGTTAATTGTGTAGTGAAGAGGACTTGTAAAGTGGGATTAGGCAGCAAGGGGAAAGTAAACAAGCAGTACTGAAAGAAGAATTAGCAGTCAACTGGCAAATCATTTTTGACTCTTGTTTTGTATTTAAATTAATGGGTTTTGTGCCAATTTAACTTGGCTCAAAAAAGAGGTGCGCACTAACTGAATTTGCTCATGTCACCAAGTTGGGAAGCACAATCACCAGAAGAGGCAAATGAGGCTGTTGCACAGGAAGAATTGGATGACTCTGTTGGAGTCATGGAAATGGGATAATGTTCAGCGGTGCAGAGCAGCAGGCTGTGTTCTTGGAAACTATAGCAAGGATTTCTCTAGAAGCTGGGAGCTCAGCAGTAGAGGAGCAGACGGATTTGGATATATCAGCAGAAACCGGATCAGGCTGAACTTCCATTTGGCACGTTACCTTTTCCTGGTGGTGATGGGACGGTCTGGCTGCCGGGGAGAGGCACAGTCAGGTGCCACCTTTGGCTTTGGCAGTGAGGGGTAGGAAGTGCATGTGGCAGTTGTTATCTGGCATTTGTATGCAGTGGGAAGAACCTGCAGGAAAGCAAGATGTCTTCAGAGTCCTGTTCTGGTCATTACAGCCCTCAGGGTTATTCCATCTGATTAATCTGCTGAGGTTGCCTTAAAGGGGGCAGTATGATAATGCTGTGGATGTGAATGTAAACAGAATCCCAGTAAACAAATTTCCAGATTGTTGAGTGTCACCAGCAGAGAAGAGATATCTGTGACATTATAGGAGGATCTGGTGAGAAAACAGCTGGAGTATTTTGTGTACAACCATGCTCATGAAAGATATGTTAACATTAGGAGGGAGAGGAAAAAAAAAAATTGCCGAAGTGAATGGGTAATTATGTTCAGCTTATGTTCCAAAAGGAGACTTGCTTGGTTTGGTAAATGAAGGGAGAGCACCAGCCTGATGCAAGTATATCAGCGTGGTGGACACACCGAGAAGCAAACTGCTGAAACTAATGCAGAAACTTAGTGCAAATGTAGAAATAACATCAATTTTGGAAACAAGGTTTTTGTTCCAGTGTGTTAGTGCAGATCTAATAGCTCTTCCTGATGGAAAGGAGAGCTGATTTCTAAATGTTTAAGACAGATATTGGTTGCCTGAAATTATGAGATGGTACTGCCAAGGGTGGGAGTAGTCTTTTGCAGCCCCATATAATTATCTGTTGGCATACCTTCTTAGAGAGAAGCCATCACAGCAACTTTATTTAAAGCCGTTTTGTGAAAGTAATACCTGAAGAGATTACTGGAAAAATTATGCTTACTCCTGCTGCCTAGTTTCAGGTGACATTTTTTAAAAAATCATTATTCCTAATCTATGCTCACTTATCTGCTGAGAATTGCAGATTGGACCAATTTGGGACCAGCATTAATAATCTTATTACTTGTGAAAACGACAACTACTTTCAATCTTGGTTTAATTCCTGAACTGGGGGCAAAAAAAAAAGAAAAAAAAAAAAAGGAGAAAAAAGAATAATTCCGTGTCTCTACAATGACAGCTAAGGTGATGCTGAGAGCACGTCTGCCCGCTGGCCGCCCTTCTCCCACGTTCCGCTGGCGAGACGTGCCGCAGGGGCAGGAGAACCAGCGGTCCCTGGCACAGCACGTCCCGCGGGAGCGGGGCCGGGCTCGGGGCCGGGCTCGGGGCCGTGCTGCCGCCCCGCGGCCACGCCGGGGCTGCCGGCGCCCTCCCGGCCCCGGCCCTTCCTTCCCGCTCCGGTTTCTGTTCCGCTGCGCTGCGCCACGGGCCGTGCGCGGTCTGCCGCCGGGCTCGGGGCCTCCCGGGCCGCCCCAGCGTGCTGCAGCCGCCCGCCCTCCCTGCTCCTGCTCCTCAGGTCCTGCCTTAACTCGGTTTCACTCAGGAAAAATAAAAACCCAACCGCAGCAGGACAAACCAATTGTTCTGTGATGTGCAGAAAAATTTCTCTACTAGGAGGGCCAGTCCATTGCAGAACAAGAGGAGGATGTAACAGACAGCAAATACCTTTCATTTCATTGTCCTTCCCCCCCCCCCCCCCCCAATGGTTACTTTTGGATTCCATTTTATCTCTCCTGAAATCTTGAAAACTCCACAGGCTGTCCTTCGCCGTTTCCTTTTTACACCAGACCACTACATTTTTTACACCAGCTTTTTGCCTAAACACAACTCTAAGCTTCGTTTCCATTGCAAAAAGCTGAGCTAGGAGTACTAAACAACAAGAGTTCGCTTGGAAGCAAGAAATAAAAAGTAGTGGGAAGATAAACTACTCCTTCACGAGCTGTCGTGGGCAAACGGCAACTGGGAGGGGTGTAATCGCTACCTTTTTGTTTTTCCACTGCGAGGTTATTTGTGTGTCTCCAGCTGCCTCTCAACCCGCCTTCGTCTCGGATGCTTTTGTCCAGCCAGCTGGGATTCTTTAACTTGCTGCTGATAGTGTTTAGAAGCTGAGTTAAGAGTCTTAAAGTAGCTCCCTACTCAGCCCCCTCCGTTAAACCAGCGCAGCTGCTTTTCAGGCACCCTGAATGCCGGAGGGGAAGCGATTTCCTTCAGAACTGAGAGAGGAGGAGCGTGAGCCCTGATGCTTCGAAGGGAAAATGTTACTACGCCCCCATAAGCTGAACGGCACTGTGGAAGTATTAACCAGAAACTCTGGGCCATTTGGGGCAGGGGCAGAGTGTGGCTTGGTCACTGGTGTAGCACTGGTGTGCTGCAGAAATTATTGTAGTCTAAGAAGACCGGATGTCTTTGGAGCTTCTTTAGGGCTTTTGGTGCAGCCCTTAAATGAATACGACCTTGTAAAAGCATTTTAATTGTTTATGAAGCTGGCCTGCGAATGAGAGGCGAGACATAGTTCCTAGTTGAGGGAAGCAGATGTTGCTGGGAAGAAAAGCTTTAATGAAAGGAGGGGAGAGAATCTTGGTTTTCCTCCATCAAAGACAGTGCATGTGACAGCTTCCCTGTTCCTTTTCGGTGATGATAGTGTCAGATGTTTACTTTTGACAGGTAGAGTGGCAAGTGTAGCATCTTCAAAATATGCTTTGGGTGCTCTGGTCTTCAGCTAGGCAGTGAGTCGTGACACAGCCATGTTTGTGAGGCTGTTCCAGTGTTCATGCCTTTGGTTGGCCAGGAAGTGTGTCAGTTGTGTAATATTCTTACGAGACTGCATGATTTTCACTTCTAGGGAAAGAAAATACCCCAGGAATTTGGTGATGGGGAAATTCCAAAATTTGATGGAGCAGGTTACGACAAAGACCTCATCGAAGCTCTTGAAAGAGACATTGTGTCAAGGAATCCAAGCATTCATTGGTATGGCAGTTTTCTCAATTCAAGTGTTTTTGCTAGTGTGGAAAAGGAGAGAAATTAGCCATCTTCAAACTCCTAAAATAGGGAGACAACAACATAATCTCCGACAGATAGGCGAAAATGAGATCTTTTGCTTTAACGGTTTATTAATTTGATTAAAGTTAAGCTTTTGTTGCTAATTGATATTATGTGCAGTGCATCTGTTACAGGTACTGCTGAAATGAACATACACTCCAGAGATCTTTAAAGATACTGCTTTGGTGTTCTCATTGTCCAAAACAATTTTTAATTAAGCAGCTCTGGGTAACTTGAGTTGAAAATAATTTTTTCTCTGTCTTCCAAAAGTGGATTCAATTTTAGGTCACAGTATGATAGGAGTGCTCTCATGAGGCGCATGCTTGCATGCCAAAAGAAATGGTACTAAGCAAAAAGCTTTTCTATTTCTTTTGTATAGAAATAGAAGAAATACAGTTATATGAGAATCTTATACATGTTTCTTCATCTTGCACAGGGATGACATAGCAGATTTGGAAGAAGCCAAGAAATTATTAAGAGAAGCTGTTGTTCTTCCAATGTGGATGCCTGATTTTTTCAAAGGGATCAGAAGACCTTGGAAGGTGAGAATTTATGTGGTGTGTTAGTAAATGGCAAGCTGCAGCTATGTGTGTCTCCTGCTGTAACGTGCGGATGCCTGTAGCAAAGGCTAAAAAGGTAAATGGGAAAGATCACGAATTTGTTTATTAAATCTTCTCATGATGATTCATGTTAAAGGCTCTGAAAGAAACAGCTGGAAGTGTATCTGGCCCTTAGAGAAAACAGTATTTTCTGTTTATTTACTCACTTATAGCTTGTTGATGTTGTAATACTTTCTATATGCCAACTTGTAGATGTGAGCACACAGATTATATCCACTGAAGCAAAAGTGCTTAGACATAATAGACAGCTCTACATAAGCTTATGGTGTCCAGTTGTCATCCCTTCCCAGAAGAAAACAGTCCTTGGACTGTTTTTTTCCAAATGTTTTAACTATCTCTCACTCAGTCTGCAAACTGCAGCCTAGGTGGTACAAGGAAGCAAGGAAAGAGGGGGCCAGTCTGGTGACTTAGCTTTGCAGTTACATTTGCAACTGGGCATAGTTGAAGCTGGAGTGAGAAATTCAGAGTAGGAAAAGGAGTTGCCAGCAGGGCAACAGGAAGGATGTAAGACTGAACAAGGTTGATCGATCAGAAGTGAGCCCAATCTGGGCCTTGCTTAGAGTCAAGAAGGAAGAGGAGGGAAGAGTTTGGCAAGCATTTCTCTAAACAGCAAACCAAATTATCATTCTTCTGATGTGGGATGGATTGACTCTTGTTTGGGGAGTAACTAGTCACAACACAAGGCCTTTTTGGTTACTGAGAAGCATTCCTGGGGAAAAGAGACTGTTGCAAATGGTCTGTTATTCTGAATGTGGAAGGCAGTGGCATGTGTAGGGAATGCTGTGTGCATGAGTCGTTTCCTGTTTAGCATGCTGGTTCAGCAGCGTGTATCAGATCTTGCTCTACTAACACTTGTTCTATCTTTTCCTGATTGGTCCTTGTGCTTCCCTGGCTTATGCTTAGGTCAGACCCAGCAGGAACTGGGAGACTGCTGCTTGAGTGCTGTTCACAGAGGTTTTAATGAGTTGCAGGGAGGGGGGCCCAAACATATAGTCAGTGCAAACCTAGCCCTAGGCTATCAGACCTTTGGAGTTAAAGTGCTTGTGGTCTGTAACGGTGGCCTTGTGGCTAACTTTAGGGTTAACTGAGCTATCATCTTGGACAGAGCCTAGATGTTGGGGGTTACACATGCAAGGTGAGATTTTAGTGTATTTTGAACAGCTGAATCTCTTTTCTTCTTGGCTTAGAGGAAGTTGATTCATACTCTTATTACCTGGGGGCCCCAACTGTCTAGTATTCAAAATCTTCTAACAGAGTAAGGATCTGCTCTGCTTTTTTTCCACCTGTTAGCATGCATAGAGGATGTAGTGGCCACCTGTCTTTTAGGTAGGTGTCTCAGTAGACTGCAGGAAATGTGAAAAATGCCACTGGCCTTTCCTCCAAGTGTTGTGGCAGTGGATGAAGGAGGTGCAGCCTGGTCCTTTAAAGAGTTACAATCTCCATCACTTTGCATGAGACTACCTTTTACTACTGAGCAGTGTCACCTCTGAAAAACAGGTGGTTGTAGATGTGGAAAAGATTCTAAGATTATTTCTTTGCAGTCTGAAATGCAAATTGATTTCTGACAAGGCTATGAAGAGTCTTCATTGTTAGCCTTTTCCCTGGTGACTTGTGAAGCTGTAACTCTCATGAATTTATTTTCACACAGAACAGCATGTATTTTCCCTACTGTTGACCTCTGACTGTGCTGTAAGGATGAGAAGTATTGAAAGGAAGGCTGTTTCTTGCAGTAATCAGTGTAGCAGCAGGCATTTGTTGAGCCTAGGAATTCAGGACAATAATTCAGGGAAAAAGGCAGCCAAAGCTGGTTTTGGATGTTCAGACTCCCCTGAGAACAATTCCCAAGACAGCCCTCACAGTTTGTGCCTGCATTCAGAGGACCGTGCCTTGTCTGAAGGAGCCAGCTGTCTTTTCCTGATTCAACACAGGTGCTGTGTAGTTGCAGCCATGGGTTTCTGAGTGTCCATGGGTTTGCTCTTTCTGTTTTTCTGAACTGTTTTGTGCCAAGAAAGCCTGGTTGCTCACTGTGCTTCCCACTGCTCTGCTAGTGATTGTTACAACAACAAGAAGTAACCCTGCAGTGATTTCATCAAAACACTTGCTCCCTGCTGTGCATTTCAGCTTCTTATTGGAATACTTTGGATTAACAGAGCCTTAGAGGAAGAATAAAGAAGTCTTTGTGTTTGACAAGGATTTTAAATAGTAAGTGGCAGCCTCCTAGTTTGCAGAAAGAGCAACTTGATCCTATGTATTTCTGTTTGCAGCCATGCACATCTTGTTTTGCTGCCAACTCAAGTTCTTTTTTTTTTTTTTCTTTTAACTGATATTTCTATTGTCTCTAATCCCAGAGAGCTTGATTTTCCCCTGGCTTTACACCTGGCGTGGCTGCTTTGCACCTGTGTTATGCGTGTATAATGCCACCAGTATCACATGCAAGGTAACACTTCCTCTAATACTTAGGAAGAGGTGCAAAGTGATGGACAGGCTTCAATTTTGGCAGTGTACAGCATGTGTACCTGAAGCCAGGATTTGACCTTCCAGAATAATGGAGAATTTAACCAATATCTCAAAAATCTCATTACTTCCCTGTATCACCAGGTCCTGCACTAAACACAGTTTATCAAACACATGCTTTGAATGGGATTTGAATTGAGATGAAGCTTTTTTAAAAATATTAAATGAACACATTTGAAGTTCAGAGAGAACAGTAAGTCATCTCTGACCTGCATATTACAGGCTGAGTAATTTTCACCCAACCACTCCAGGGTTGTATTTGCAATATTGTTGTAATATCACTATAACTGTGCAGCATCTCAAATCAGAATGTCTGAATGTTCATGGGGAGGAAAGAGAGTCCATTTACTTTTTATGCTTGCTGCTCTGGAGCTTAGGAAACCTTGAGCAGCCTGAGGAGTGACTTTGGACTGTTAGCAGTAGACATGGCATGTGAACATTTCTGACTTAATTTACCGATGAATGTATGTTGAGCTTGCATTAGCTAAGTATTAAATGGCAATAAAGGTATTAAGAGTTAATGGAAAATGGAGTACAGAGAGGCTATTGCTTTTGAATGGTACATTTTTGAATAATTGCATTCCCGGTTGATTTGTTTTTATAGATCTCTTCCATGTCATTCTTTGTGCTTTTTGAAGTAAATTTTTGTGAGGAACAGATGAAATCTAATTTGCTATATGGCTTGCATTTAACAGTTATTTTATTGCTATGGCATTTTATGTAAGTTATTAATTGCAAAGCACATTATGATGTGCAATTCTAACTCTAGCTAATTTGATTACCCTTGCAATACAGTACAATTTTAGGAAACTCTTGTTAGCATACGTAGTAAGATCTTGCAGTTGGGAGGGGAAAAAAAACCAAGCTGCTTGACCACTACATTTTCACTGATTTACTTAAAATCACAGAGTCCTATACTAGTATTAAGCAGAACATGGAACAGTGTTTTGTCCTTGTCCAGCACTGCTCCTTTAAGGGTTGGAAAGACTACCCATGAAGATGGCTGTATGTAGTAGTATTATCAAGAGTGATTAACCCATCTCAGTGATATGATCTTAACATGGGTTCCGGGAGCACCATGTGTAAAGCCAAAAACCTGTTTGTGTAATGATGGGTAAATGTGCTGAGCTGCAGACATGTGCTTCTTTCTTTCAGAGACCACATATGGAAAGATAGTCTGATGATGTGGATACCAACCTGGGACTTAACTATTGTTCGTAGTTTAAAGCTTTCTGAATTATCACTGATGTTCAGATTAGACTTTTGTGGGACTAAGCAGTAGTCCACATGAGCCACAGTTGTTTATCTGTAAAATATGAATAGCCGTGCAGTCCAGTCATCCAACAGCATGATGAGGATGGTGTTTCATCCTGGAATTGCTATGATGCAGTAGTGTGGTCATAGGAGCATTGAGATTGGGAGATTAATCAAAAAACTACCTGATATATTCAGTGAATGCTCTCATGCAAGTGTAAACACCAACCAGATTCATACTCATTGTCAGGATATTTTGGAAAAATGTCTTTCTGTAGAAAATTTCCCTACTAAGGGAACACAACTTACTGTGAAAGTATTTTGATTTCTGTGAAGCTTTCTTGTGAAGGAGCCTTTGTTCCAAAAAATGAATTTATCATCTTCATCTGCCTGTGCAACCTCTTGTGAGTTGGGATAGGCCTAAGTTCAAGTCTAGACTCTGTTTAATTCTGAGCAAGGCTATAAATCTCTTGTCCATTTCCTAGGTGTTAGGTGCAAGCAACAGTTACTGGCTTTTGAGGTTCTGACTCCAGTGGAGTGCTAAGAAGAAATGGCAGAACACTTCCACACTGTCCTCGAAAGCAGGATACTTGTCTTGTGTTTTCCACTGATGAGGATGATGTTACTAATTTAAATCCAGATCTTGGCTCATATTGAGATGTTGTGTGGAGTATCAATGGCAATGTTTTCTTAATTTGTTGCTCATTACCTTTGTTCTCACCTTTCAGGGTGTGCTGATGGTTGGTCCTCCTGGCACTGGCAAAACAATGCTAGCAAAAGCTGTTGCTACAGAATGTGGGACAACATTCTTCAACGTGTCTTCCTCTACACTGACGTCTAAATACAGAGGCGAGTCTGAGAAGCTGGTCCGCCTCTTGTTTGAAATGGTATGTCCTCAATGATGTGATCTGGGGCTCATGAAGGTGAGAAAGGACAGCACTCTTGTTTTCCTGCCCTTCCAGTAGCATATTGGAAGCTTGGAGTTCACTGAACTGATACCCCCTCAACCAATTGGAAAAACATAATTTCTGGGTTTCCACATATGGTGTCTTATTAGGGATTAAGAAGGAAAAGGTTCATCACCCATGTTTTGGATAGCATTTTCCAGACTAAATAGAGAGTTGTGACCTCAACAGTAACTCAGAATTGTTGGGTTATGGGGTAACAATCCCATATGAAGTAGATTTGAAATTGGAAGGAGTTTGGAACAGTTATTTTAGAAGCAATACATGTTTTAGTTCTGAGTGATGGTCACAAGCCTCTCAGTGAAGCTGTGGGTACAGTCCACCATGCAGGGTGTGTGAAGGACATGTCCATGTGGACTATACCTCTGGGACCCTCACTGCACTCCTGTAATATTCGCAGCTAAAACCTGAGTCTCTTGAGATTGCTGAGCTCCCTTCTACCCCTTATGCTTAACCCTCACCAGCGCAAAACCTGGATATGAAAACTGCCTGTACTGTGTCAAGAAGACTATTCTATTGTGGTAGTGTTTCATTTCCCCTTCTCAATGTCATTTTCTGGGGAAAGCAAACCAACACCGACTCAAGGAGTACAATTTAAAGTAGATTAACCTCAGCATATGACAGTTTGTAAATCAAGGTCTTGTATTCCTTCCTTGTGACAGTCAGGGAAGATACTTATGCAGTATGTCTAGCAGGACTGGGTTGTGGTCTGCTGAGGGCCTGTGCTTGCTGAGCAGCCTTAATAGTGATGTTTTCATTTGAATAAAGGCACGGTTTTATGCGCCAACAACGATCTTCATTGATGAGATCGATTCCATCTGCAGCCGCAGAGGCACGTCCGACGAACACGAGGCCAGCCGCAGAGTAAAGTCAGAGCTGCTTGTGCAAATGGATGGTAATGAGGGCTTAGGTCTGGCTTTGGGGCTGGGATGCTGTTTCTTTGCAGGTGGGAATGTAAGAACTTGAGCCATCTGGAAAACCTGGCTTTATGGATAAGAGAAAAACGAGGCAGAACTTGAGTGTATTTTTGGAGTGTTCAACAACAGATAACTGGAAAGGGTGTTCTGCTTTATTTTTTCTAAAATGGATATTTTTAGGGTGACTTGAAAGCTCATATTAAAGACACAGACTCCAGAGAGAAGCAGATAATGGAGATTTGTGCAGTTTAATGCAGGTATTTAATTTGTATTCAGTTTAAACAAAATTCTCCCCTTGGCTAGAGTCTCCAACTGTGGAACCCCATTGTGAGATCTGCTTTTGCTGTGTTCTATGATGGCAGCTAATATTACCCTTTTAAGTCAGATATAGTACATGTTTTGTGCAGGTGCACACAACAAGCATGACTGTCTGAGGAATATTGTATGGTGTAGAGGTTTGATAGCCACCTTTATATTGCAGCTATCATAAACTGCTGGATAAACTACTGTATATAAACTACTATTTAAAATGTTCTCACATTTGCAGGTTCATTGTGGTAAGCTCAGGATAGGAAAGCTTTTGATCCCTTTGCAGTCCTCACTTGGTAAGCTGAGTGACTCCTATTTCTTCTATGACCAGACTCGACAGAGATAGCACTGTCAGTGGGACTAGTAGGGCTACAGTCACATATGGCTCTGTTATTAGCACTGTCAAGGAAAGCCCTCTCCTGACTCAGCGAAATAATGAACTGTCCCTATTTCTGTGATAATGATGGTCTTGTGACACCTAGCTATGGAAAGTTTGAAAAGGGACACAGGACTACAGAGAGCTGTTGCTTAGCTTTGTCCAGGCTATGTTTGTCTGTGCAGTGTTTCTCAGCAAGCATCTCAATCAATAGGAGCTCTGGAGTAAAATTGCTCTGAACTGTTGTGCTTGCAGGGGTAGGTGGTGCTCTGGAAAACGATGACCCTTCCAAGATGGTTATGGTATTATCTGCTACAAATTTTCCCTGGGATATTGACGAAGCTCTCCGACGGAGACTGGAGAAGAGGATTTATATACCTTTGCCCACAGGTATGTTTGATAAGACCATTTTCCTTTCCCCTCTTTACAAGATGAGTTTAGGATTACTGCAGGACCATTGTGTTTATGAGGAATCCTGATGGTTTTGTGATGAGCAGTGTAATTCAGGGGTTAATCATTTGTCTGGAGCGCTTTATTTTTAAAGAGAGTGAGAAAAAGAAAAATACTGCTTGCTTGGGGGCTGAAAAACAAAGAGCTGTGGCATTTCATTGCAAGCCATTGATGGGTTCTTATATTTTGAAAGAGAGTTAGTTTTAATGAGCCTGGAATTATTTTAAATGTTTAACAGTCAGTCCTTGAGTGATCATCAAAGGCAGCCTTTGGACATGTTCACAAATATTGCAAATGCACTCCATGCCCTTGCAGACAAATGGAAAGAAGTGAATCCATGAATTTTCACTTACAGGCTTAGTTCATTGCAAATCACTGCTTCCTTGCCTTTATTACTGTGCTTCCAGTCACTCAGAATGCAGCAGGCTGATTGCTTTCCTGCCCTAAGACATCTCAGCTTATATTGTCTTTCCTAGCTGTCATTCACCTGTCCTATTAATTTTGAGATTCCTATCACTTGAAGTTTGCATAGCTCCATTTCTTCTTGGTACAGTGCATGCCTCATCTCCCTGCATGAGCACTCACACTAACAAGATGCATGTCCATGGTGACAGTGGTTGTGATTGAGTTTAGCAGTTCTAAGGACACCTAATAGTTCTACAGCTTATCTTTGCAGCTTACAGGCAGTAACAGCTCCTAATAGGATGCCTGTCTTTATGACCAATTAGTTTAAAATCCTATCAGCTCTTCCTCTTGTTTCTAATTAAACCAGATTGTTTTTTAACACAGTGTATTACACCCTGGACAACGTAGGAGATGTGATCTGGTTTTATTTCCAGTGTTAGTTTCTGTTGTATCTATTCTGCAAGTAAGAATTTTGTGCTACTCTGGGTGAGTCTGAGTGGTGCATTTATAACTGTGCTTTGTGATTTGACACAAGTCAGGCATTTTACCTGAAAAAGTGGCATGGTAGCATATATCCACCCATATATTGTGGGATTTGATGCAAGCATATATTCTGTAGTGTTTAATTTTCAAAATGCTGTACAGACTTGCTTAGCCACACAGCAACAATTAGAAGAATGTTTTCTGATGCAGGATACTCTCTGCAGGTATGCTGTGTGTACATTGTGCTCTCTAAATAATAAATCCCCATTCTATAGCTAGTGCCAGCTATAGAATGTGTGTGATGGATAACTCTGTGCTTTTGACAGTTCTGCAAAGCACACAAAACCAGCAGCTCTAGACAAGCTTTCTATTTTCTTTTGTATTTCTCCTTCCCCAAAACTTAAAAAAAAAAAAAAGAATTAGGGACATCAATGAATAAAACATAATGTGTCTTATTGGACATTTCTTTAAGACTTTTAGCCTTTCCTACTGCTGCTCCTTCTGTTGTGGTTGTCCTTTTTTATAGGTCATAAAAATTGATCACTTGGGGAATAAAGATGCTGAGCTGGTGTATTTTTCCTGTGCAGTGAAAGCTGGGAAACCAGTCATCCTCTTTTTTCCCACCCTTGTGCAGAGTAACACGGAGGCCTAAGCTGTCAAATGTGAATTCCCTCTTAAAAGCTTAGGCTTCTTAACATATGTACCCAAATGCACATATGCACATGCCCTCTGCAAGAGAAATGGTTCATTGACTGTGTAAGTGCTCATTTACACAGCTGGTTATCACTGTGTGCACACTGCATCTGGGTAGGAAAGTGGGATACCAGGACATTTGTATCAAAAATATATTAATATATGTTTATTGTATTAATATGTCTGTTTTCTATCAGGCTTCAGCTGATTTCTTGGTCCCAACTGAATAAACTGATTAAACATATGTTTAAAGTTCAGCCTGTTGTTAAGGGGTTTGTGCTGTCTGAAGCTCTTTTAATAGGATCCTTATTGTAGTTCTAATGAAACTCTATGAATAACAGGCAGTCAAACCCTTGAACAGGGAGTAGATCCAAAGGGATGTGAGAAGAAACAGAAATTTCTTGGACTGTGCTTTTGTGCCCTTGGGTAATGTGTGACCAAACACTTTATCACCTGAGACATAACAGACATTTTTAATGACAGATCATTTTGACAAATATCTCAACCGTTTTAATATAGTGCATTTAAGCAAATGTTTTACTATATTTGATTGCACACTTCACTATGACTTGTTCTCTCTTTTTCTTATGTTGAACTCTTTTGTTCTTACTTTTCATTGAAAAATCTAAGTTGTGTTTATATCTTTTTTTAGTGTAACTCTTGCCAGTCTTCAAACAAATATTTTTACGTTCTAGCAAAAGGCAGAGCAGAACTACTTAAGATTAATCTTCGGGAAGTAGAACTAGATCCTGATATCAGCCTAGAAGAAATTGCTGAGAAGATTGAAGGCTATTCTGGTGCTGACATCACTAATGTTTGCAGGTATGTCATTGCCCTTAATTTGCAAATAGAACTGCATGGAAAGTCATCATTTGCATTATATGATAAAAGGCAATTCCCACTACAGCTGAAGCCATGCTCACAGCGTCTGTGTTTGACGTCCAGATCTATTTACTCTGTTCATGTATTACTGTCATGTGGAGTGGTCCAAAGACTGTGGAATCTTTCTGTGAGATGTGGTTTTCTTGGATGTAAAGTGAAAAAAATTATGAGCAAATATCTCATATTACAATTGGCTTCATTTACTGTCATTTTCTGCATATGTTAATGTAGTGCAAAATAGATTTTTTTAAAAAAATCTCATTAGTTTAAAAGAATTTTATTATCCAAAAAATTCCTTTCACAGAATACTTCTTTGCGACTTCTATATGCTGGATATTCGAACAGCCCCAAGTGCAGCAGAGTCTTGGTGTCTACCTGAATCTTCTAGGTGCAAGGGGGATACAGATTATAAAATTAGTATTTAATTTATTTCCATCCTGTTCCTACAGTTTTTTCATTTTTGACAAATCAGTCTTTTTTGGTGAAGGATAGGTATTTGAAGAACCTTATCTGATGGAAGTCTATGTCTCTTAAGAATCCTGTCAAGAGAAACTGATCCTGTAAGAACATGGCTTGGGAATCTTTTTTCTTCTCCCCCTGCTGCCTTTCTGAAAATGTGAAATCACTCCATGGATTTGACAACTCACACTGTGTGTCACGTAGTATTGAAATTACCTGTTCTCCCTAAGGCTTGTGTTATCCCTTGCTGGGAAAAACCTGGGGAAAGAGAAAATGTAATTTCAGACTGCCTGTGGGCCACAGTGTGAGAAAATGAGCAGTGTTCTTCAAGCTGATGGGCCTGGCTGGCAGGATCTGAGCTGGGGAGGAGTCACAGAGAAGGCAGAGCACGAGGAGCCACAGGCACCGATGGCCTCAGCACTGCAGGACCACGTGATGCTGTGTCTGATGCCTCCTGCTCTGCCCTTCACACATCCAGGTGCTGTGGGCAAGCAGGCACCAAGCAGGCACCTGCAGCCCAGCTTGGGCTGCACTCTTAACCCTTGCTGTCTGTCCTTTGGGGCTATGCTGCAGGGAGAAAGTTGAAGTCCAAAGGGAATGCAGTGTTAAAATCCAAACTACTTCAAAAAAATAAAAAAAGTCTTTGAGCTTGTCTCCCACCCTGCCCTTTTCTGCTCTAAAGTTGTAAAATTTCATCTCCATGAATCATTGTAAAAGGTTTTCAGTTTTATAGTTTTAATTATCTCTGCACATTTACCATATGGTTAAATGGGTTTTGGTGCCAATGCATTCTTTATGTTGAATTAATGTAGTGATCTGGGAACATGGAAGCTACGAAAGATGTGAACTGCATCTTCTATGGTAAATAAATGCTCTCTTAAGTGTTCCTGCCAGCCAGTGGTTTCTAGCAAGAGTACACAATCAAAATTCAGTACATTCTGATAGCAATTAGCTCCCATGCATTGTCCTGTATTTCCAGGGATGCATCTTTAATGGCAATGAGAAGACGTATTAATGGCTTAACTCCAGAAGAGATTCGTGCACTTTCTAAAGAAGAGCTTCAGATGCCGGTTACCAAGGGGGACTTTGAGCTGGCTCTGAAGAAAATCTCCAAATCTGTTTCTGCTGCAGACCTGGAGAAATATGAAAAATGGATGGCGGAGTTTGGATCTGCCTAATCTCAGTGACAGCTTTCCTTTGCTGGAGTTTTATGGTTTTTGTTGTTCTCACTTTCAAAATGAGTTAGAAATCTTTTTAAAGGTTTAATAAAAGGTCTGTCTCTGCCCTCATCCCACCCCTTTCTGGTGACAGGATCTTTTAAGTTATTTGCCTTTAAAGGAAATGAGCACAATAATGAGCTGATATTGTAAAAGATATTTTATCTCTGAAGTAGAAAAATAAGACAAACAGGAAGGGAAAAAGCATACTTCTGAGGGTAGTCTTTTTATTTTTCAAATGAAGAGCAGTGTTACTTGACTTCCTCATAGTCATTTTTTATGGCTGGAGTCAATAAATCAGCTGGGGGATGTGACTCCAGAGGAACAGACAAGGGCTTGCTGTACCCCTTGCACTTAAGTGCTGCTTCTGCCTCCTTTGAATGTGGCATCCAAGTTATTATTCTTTCTCTTTGTGCTCGGATATTCAGAGCAAAGCCTGTGGATTAATTGGCATTACACAGAGGAAATGAGACATGGGCCTGACTCTCCTCTCATGTACACCCATTTGGAATTGATGTCACTTCAGACTGTTATCAGTGTTACCTGCAATGACTTCTGATGGAAATGAGAGGGAAAGAAAAAGGCATGGGTTGTTCTCAGTCCGGTTTATGCTTGTTCTTTGAACATAGTTTGAACCTGTTTGACCAGTAGGCACTTTGACTTAGGTTATAACTTGCACTTTTGTGCTTATATATCATCTTGTGCTTTGTCTGTGCTATCTAAATGTAATAATTATTACTATTATTATTATTATTATTATTATTTTAGTTTATAGAGTTTAATACAGTAAAAACACTTAATATCAAGGCTGTATTTAAAACAGAAGACTGTCCTTAAAACAAGCGGCTGTGAACTTCCACTTCTGATTAGATATGAACTTTTTCCTAGCATTACTAGGCAATGGGACTTGTACCTGTTTATGTTGTAGAACTGTTCATGCTTAATTTTTTTTTGGCAAAGATTTCTTAAAGCTGTATAAATATTACTGGTTTAGTAATATTTAAAAATAATCTGTATGACCTCATTTATGTTTTTAACTGTTTCGTCCCTTCCTTTATACAAGTGCAGTGATGAGAAGGGTTCTAAAGTCTAACATGAGAAATCCTCTCTAGAGTATACCTGTCACACTGACTATATGAGCTCTTCACAGACTCAGCCTGTGAGACTGGCACATGAAGGTTTCCTGTGGTAGGAATGTGAAGGAGTGGTCAAACAACCAGATTTACAGAGAAATATGCAAGCTCTCAAGTTTTTGGTGATGTTGTGAGCTAGGCCTTAAGTATCTTGGTGGATGGGAATTGCCCTGCAGCTTGGTAGGTATTCAACCCTTCAGGTTTCTGCTGAAACTCCTAGTGGCACGGACAGATGTGATGAACTGGAGTAAGAAACACACAGCACCTCTTATTGAATGGGAATATATCCTTATTTACTCCTTTTTGTTAGTCCTTGGAAATTCCCAATAATGTCAGTAATTCACACTGGTCTCTTGGGCCATGACATGTTAACCACTAAGGCAAAAACCTTAAATCGCATACTGAGTTTGCTCAGTGAAGTGGTAAAATCACTATCCCTGGAAACGTTTAAAGAATGTGTAGATATGGCACTTGGGTACATGGTTTAATATTGAACATGTCAGTGCTGCGTTAATGGCCAGATTTGATGATCTGAGAGGTCTTTTCCAACCTTAATGATTCTATAATTCCTCCTGGGGAATCACTGGACCTTTATAGAGAGAAAGCTCTGAAAATGTTGCTATGAACTGTCATTTCTTCCTTATGAAGCTGTAGGCTGCCACAGTTGTGCTTTGTTTGTTTGTTTGTTTGTTTGTTTGTCTGCAGTAGAAATTAGTAAAGCTACACAAATCTTTTGGGGCCAGTGCCAGATTAGCACTAAGGGGTCTCTCACTAAAGAGGCCATTGCTGCCCAAGGAGCTTAATCTACACAACCAAGATGTAGAAGGGAGTTGACATGACTGCCAGTAACAACCCTACTCAGCTGCCCAAGAGCAGTGCTAGGATTCAGCAGTTGCTGCCTAGTAGGGTCTAAGTACCAGTTTGCTCAGTTTCACATTGCAAGCAGCAGTGACCTTCCTACTGATGAAAGCACAGCGCTTGGTGAAAATGTCAGTCCTTAGCTCTTTGATGAACCTTCTACCTTAAGGCATTAAACTTCCCTCTTGGCTGTTAAGCAAAATTCACTGTACTGGGCATTCCCTTTAGTAGGAATTATTCAGGTGCTTTTTCTCTAAAGGTCATGGTTTCTACCCCAGAAATGTTTTTACTGTACAGGTCCATTCATCCTTTACAGCTGCAGAACAGAAAAGTGAAAGTTTTCAGGCAGTAGATGTTTGTGATGTTGTGCCCAGAATTACTGCTGTGACTTGAGCCCTGCTAGATCAAGCACCCCAGAAGACTGAGACCATCCCTTCCCTGCTGCAGCCTTTCAGGAAAGGGAGCTGCCCTTCTGTGCTCACTCTTTCATCTCTACCAAGTCATGCTGGCACACCCACCTGGCTGGGCTTGGAGACTGGGGTATTAACTCCAGGGCAGCCAGCATTGGATGCAGCAAGGAGCAACCCAGGAAGGAAGGGCAGCAGCTCAAGGCCCGAAGGATGATCTTACAGTCCAAAGTAAGAGCAGTTCATGTTCCACTGGTGGAAACCCTCATGTAAGGATACTGGATTCCTTGGAGAGCAATGTACAAACATGTCACAGCCTGCTGCAACACTGTTCATTCTGCGCCTGTTTGTGTATGGAGATCCTCCACACACGTGGGGGTACACACACACAATAGGTGGTGCTTCAGTGGTTATACCTAGATTACATAAAAGACATGTTTTAGTGCTGTGTTTATGTGTTTTCTAAGTATCTGTGAAGGCCCTCTTGGGTGGCACTGTTAATTTTTGTACAATATGCAATCTGATTGTATGAAGTAATAAATGTGTGCTGGAGTCTGACTGTCTCATTCGAGTGGGGCTGTGAGGGCTTTGCTGCTGCTTCCAAAGGCTGCCTTACAATGTGGATCTCTTCAGTATGGCAGGGTGCTGTTTCACCAAAGTCCTGGATGGAGAGCAGTTAAAGCGGAGTCTGGAGTTTCTGGATAAAACTGTCAGCAATGCTTTCTCTCTAAATTGGCCTTTTGTTGCCACAAGCTATAAAATGGAGAATACTCCAATACCCAGCACATGGAAGGGAGGGTAGAGGGGAGCAGAGGCCCCAGCAGATGTTCAGTGTTAGCACCTGATTCAGACCTCACAGCGCTAGGCAGCTTTTTTTATTACTTGCCCCTGGGCTGGAAGTATAATCAGGCTCCAGAGAAGCTGTATCATCAGCTGCCTGCTAACCAGGAGACTTTCAAGAGCAAAATTTCTATTAGGAAGGAGCTTTCAAACTTGGAAAGAGAACCCCGTGTCTCCTGGGACTGAGTTGATTATTTGAATTTTCTCACTAACTTCCTTATGAAAGAATGGAGTTTCCAGTGTTTCATAATGCTTCAAACATGAAAGAGCAAGCAAGGGAAATGCTGATCAGGGGATTTCAGGAGAGGTCAAATCTTTGCATAGAAAGTTCAGCTCACCCCAGTTTAAAAGAGACTGAAATAGCAAAGGTGCGCTGACTTGTTCTGATCATGGGAACGATGAAAGACCTTGTGTGCTGTAAAGAAGTCCTCCATCAAATGAGCAAAGACTTCATGGTACAATCCAGGCATGAAGAGGTGAAAGCAGCTGAAGAAATAGTGATTTTTTTTTTTTTAATCTGTTATTGGAATAAGCCACCCTCAATCAGATTGTGAATTGAGATTTTTTTCAGAGCTGTAGTGACAGATAAGTACATGATGAACGCACAGGTGACACTGTGTGGAAAGCAGGTGGGGAGCAGGCAGGGAGCCTGGCAGTCTAGAGCTGCACACTTCTGCAAAGTGGGCGTCAGCACCAGGGCAGCAACTGAGCCCCCCTCTGTGTGAGCTGTCCATCCACCAGGCAGCACTGTGGTGCAGAGTGGAGCCAAGATGGACAAGAGTAGGCTCAGTAGTGCTCTGATGGAATATAGTAGACTGCTGGTGATGGCAAAGGTGATGGTGCAGTTCAGAGAATGTCTCAACATGGCCATTTCCCTGCACGTGTGAAGGGTTTCACCAGAGCACTGTGTGAAAGCTTGGCCATGGCTGTGGATGCCTCAGTCACCTGTGTCCAGAGCCCAGCTGCCACACACACCACAGCTAACAGAGTTGCAGCAGCAAGTGGTGCTCCTGCATCCCACATCACAGGAACATTTGACCCTCTCTGCCTTCTGAGCCAGCCTGGTTTTGTGTGCTGGTTGTGACCCGTTCTTGTGACCCACTTACCACATACATGGTGGTTCAGTACTTCTAATAGAGGAGTTTCGTTTCTGCAGTACAGAGCTGTCTTTTGATCAGCTGAAGTGCTATGCTTCTACACATGTCTGCATGTAGGTGTCTTAAAACATTCAGGCAATTTTCCTCTTCTTTAGAAGGCCCCAGCTGGCATTAAAAGCAGATGGGATGAAATGTCTTAGCTAGCCTGGTTGTCCAATGCAAGAAAACTTACCTCAGCAGCCAAGGAGGTGCCACAAGGAAAGTTCTGGTGTTGTTATGAAGTGGCAAAATGTGGGGATGTTCCCACTCCTACTGCACAGCAGAGTTAGGGTTGTATCATGTCTAAGCTCTGTTTTCTGGCTTTTGTGATTTTGTGATTTCTTTGTTGCAGTAGGAACTTTTTTCTCAGAATTAGGGGGAAGCCATGGGGTATTTGTTCAGTGTCTGGGTTAGGATTTTAGAGATCCCATGATCTGGTTGGTACATGAAGCAACTGAACCCATTCCCAGGATGCTTACTTTTGGAGAAACTCATCATGCATCCTGCCTGCCTGTCTGGCTGTACAGTAAGCAGTGTAGCTTTGTGCAAACTCACTTGAATATAATGTTTAGAATATTTGTTTGGCAAAGAGAGAAATTCTTACTGTCAGTTTGCAACTGTATTGCTCCCATTTGTAAGCAAGCCCTTGCATACATTGTCTAACTAAGGTAAAAGAAAATGTCTTGGAATTAAGAATTTTTTGAACTTGACTTTGAAGAGCAAGAAAGGTAGAAAAATATTTGCCTAGAGTAAGATACAAGAGTACTCATGACATGGAGAGCTGCAGTTTCTTCTTTTTGTGGCTTTCCTTTTTGTCTGGCAGTTGCACTGCTGGGCTGTGCTTTCTGTTTCCAATTTGTTTTGAAATAATTACTATTGTTTATCCATCTCTCAGACAGCCTTTGCAGATGATTTGGTTCCACAGAGCCCTCTTTTGCTTGGTGGTTGGTGTTCTGGCACAGCATGTTGTGTGATATCTGACTGAACAGGCTGATGGCATGAGATTGTCCTTGGGAAGGAAAGGTCACCCAAATGGTGAAGGTGAGAAGAAGTGCACAGAATACCAATTTGATTGGCAGGAACAGAAACCATAGCAACTCTGCACATTTATAAATAAGGGTTTAAAAAAGGGTTTATAAATTCAACCAAGAACAAATGGGGAATACCCTCAAGGAGATGCTGACAACACCACAATATGCATATTGATAAAAGTGTGGGTCTTTGTGTCTTCACCAGTGAGGAGAACCTACATAAGAGGGTGGAAGTGGCTCAAAGGAAACCAATTGCAGGCACCGCCAACAGATTTCATCACCCAGACTTGCTGCTTTAAAACATGCCAATGTCCAGGGGCCAATTTGTTACTGCTGCTACAAAAGCTGCCTTTTAGATAATCAAATTCGACTTTCTAAAAGCTTGCTGCCTATCTTGAAATGTCTTCTAACTTTGGCATGTGGTGGGACTGGAGCTTTCTTTGGAGGCTAGGAGAATAAGGCAATGTTAATAGTGGTGTATTTCTGTAGGGTCTGGGGATTTGTTGTGCTGGGTATAATTTGGGTGTGCAAGAAGAGATGCTGCAAGTGCTTCTGGGGAGTTGAGATGGTAGAAGGATGGGGAGGGAGGTGGAAAGTCCTGGGATCAGTGGAGGAGACAAAATCGCCCCTCCTACTCCCAGTTCGCAACCCTAAAGCAGGCAGTAGTATTTTTCAGTTGCTTTTGATTTGCAGCCCCCTAGCATTTTTTGTACTGAGGCTGAAGATCTCTGTATTGTGAATTAAATAGAGCAAGTTTGTTTTTCTTTAATAGAGCAGGTTTGTTTTTCTTAAAAACCTTTTGCAGACTTTTAAGAGGTACTCCTGTGGGCTACAGATCATGGTGTGAAAAGCACTGGCCCATGTCATCCTAAGCTTGCCTGAATTTCTTATGGAAGAGAGTCTGGAATTGATGGTGTTGATTTTGTCTTCTACTTGTTAGTTTGCTCAGAAAGATGAAGCTCAGTGAATGTGAGGTGCTTTTGGGGAGTTTATTTACAGTGTATTTTCCTCTGTGCGGATTAGCATTTCATCAGCATATGGCACAGCCATTTAAAATAAATATTTGGCTTTCCTTAAATTATGCTTGTGTAGAAAGGTCCCTGAGTATGCAGATCTGTCCCTCTGTTGTATCTAATTAGACATTTCTACCAAGGAGTCTGGGGGACCAGACTCCTTTCCTCTTGCCGAGAAGCCAAGAGCCCGCTCCTCCCCTGCCTGAGGGATCTGTGTGCTCAGCTCAGGGGAATAAGGCAGGCAATCGGCCCCTTCCTTGCGGGGCTGCCAGCCACACACCGGTGGCACTGTCAGGTCAGCTTCCCTCCCTAGACCCTGGGAATTGAGATTTATTTGAACTGGGAAGTGCCCAGCTTAAGCAAATTCTTGGCACCCTGTCCAGGCTCCCCTCCTTCACCTGCCAAGGCAGATGTGCTTTGGCAAAACACAACCCCGGGGGAAGCCTGTGGGAGCAAACTGTGCACAAAAGGCTGGAGAGGAGCTCAGGCAGTGTTGGGGTAGGATGGGATGCTGGGCTGTAGCCCTGTGTGCCCCCCCAGTCCGGGCAAGGGAAATCAGTGGTGAGGAGAGGGAACAGCCTTCCCTCAGGCGTGCAATATAGTACGAAACTTATTTTAGAACAAAGGAACAAATGACAAACTAATCAGTTTTAAGATGGAGTGGAGCCTATAACCCAGGAAGCATTTTTTATCTCTTTGGCATATCCAGATGTTTTGTTTTCTCACAGATGATTTGGAACTTGTTTCCAATCTAAGTTCTCACTTGATTTGTATCTATCTGATCTTGTGCTGATAGCCCTGTCCAACAAATATTTCTCACTCCCTGATATTTATGTAGACCCCTGACTGCTTTTATAGACTCACCATATAAAGCAGCACCTTGTGCTTTGTTGTACTGTATAAACTCCTTCAGGCTCTTGTATAAACTGGATCCTCCTCAGCACCCTTCCTTTCTGACTGAGGCTGTTCTTTATTTAACACAGACCATCAGGAGCATACATGGTGGGTCCATAAGGCACACACAGCAAGTTACCCAGTGAGGCAAAGAAGAAAAGAAATTGCTGTCATGGTACATTCCTGTAATCAAGGAAATAAACCAAGTATTTGGTTTTATGACCTGCAGGAGGGCAGAAGATTTGGGTATATTATTATTGCAGAGCAGACAGGCCTCTTTAGATTACTGAGGAATTCATAGGCAGTGGGATACACAGGGAGGTGGTGGAAGATGCAGGAGCTCTCCAGACAGCAGTGATAGAAAAGATGTGGATATTCTGTTTGCAAGGGATGCAGCTACATGCACCCACATGGCTGGAGACCACAGCACTTTTGTGGATGTTTGGATGCTGCCCAGACAAAGGGGAAGAAAATATTTGGGACAGCTTCACACTCCAGGGGTCCATGGCCACCAGTGACCAGGGATGAATGTGAGTGTGGAGGGACAGGATGGATAGCAACTGCCTTCTGCCAGTCTCCCTGCCTCTGCCTTATTCTTGGAGCCCAGCCACTCACACTCAGGTGCCCAGTGCCATGAATACCTGGTCACTCTGTGCAGGACCCTGCTGGTACAGGACTCTCCAGTGCATGCTCCTTGTTCTTGAGCTGTCCAGATGCAAAACCAAACTGCAGCCTCCCAAAGGAGGCTCCCAAAATGCTGTTAAGCATTTGGCACCAGAAACCCTATTATGCAAAAAGTGAACGCACTTAGACTGAGTCTGTTCAAGAGATTCCCTTCGTATCTGGTGGTGGCTCTTGTGGCCAAGGTGGGAATAAAACTCTTGCTCTTCTGCTCCTCAGTGACAGGGCTGTTTTGTGGTATTTCTGTTGCGTTGCGCTGCTGGGACTCAGTGGGTGTGCCAGCAGTCCACAGTGGCTGTGTGTAGACAACCACAGGTTTGCTGCTTGGTGACCCTGGGAATGCAAAGGCTTTGTCTCCCATTAGAGACTCAGCAGCTCTACCTCTCAAAGACTTCTTCCCACCAGAGGTATTTTATACCTTGTTTCAACTCTCAGTCCTTTTGAGAGAAGTTATCTGCAGGCTGCTCAGCCAGTCTTTTCCTCTAATGGTGCAGGGTAGTTTTAAGAAGACAAAAAAACCCTCTCACACTTAAGAAAAAATGCCTGGCCAGGTTTGGTAAAGGACAGGAGCACAGGAACAAGGTTGTGTCTGAACCCACCTGACAGAGCCCACCTCACAGCTCCCCAAATGAGAGTCACACTTACTTGAGATAGTGTTGAACACAATCAGGGAAGGACCATGGGACAGGATGAGGAAGAGATAGGTGGTAGGAATTCCTGCTGCTGAAGCTAGTCCCGGGACAATGATGCAGCTGCCCAAGTGAGGATCCATGGATGCTTTAGGGGTATGAGTTTGGAACAGACTCTTAGTTTATATGGCTTTGGTGGTTAAATTGTGATTTCTCACAGCTGTGAGTTTTGCTAACACTCTTCTCAAGGGAGGGGGACAGAGGGTCCCATGAAAGGAGTATTGCTAAAGCCATTGATCTTCCTGTGGGCACTCCATCTCTTCAGAGACCTGTGTTGTGCAAGGTGCTGGACAGGCACACAGGAATGACAACCCCAGCCTGAACAAGAAACTGGGGACACCGGTGAGACAAGCCAAGATGGGCAAAGGAAGAGGCAACAGCAGTGGTAGGAAATCCATCCTGTAATGGGTGCAGCAAGGATGTACTGAGCTTGTTGCTGTCCCTGATGCTTGTTAGCAGCCCTAGAGATTGTGTCTTCCCAGGGCTGAGGTCAAACACAGCCTTTGCTGAAGGAAGCTGTCCAGACCACATGGGATGCTTTGCAGTTTGAATGGGCAGCTCCCAGATTCAGCTGGGGCACTGTGGGGCATGGGTATCTGGGAGCATGGGCAGCCTGCTCTTTGTGGGTTGGGACCATTTCCATCTGCTCACAAAGAGAGATGGTGCAACATCTCCTGGCTCAGTTTCCTGAAGGTTTTCTAGTCCCACCAGGATTTTCCAGCTGCTGTTGCTACACTGCACAGAGTTGGACCATTTGTGTCTCCAGTAAGCTCTGCTCTTCAGTTTTAACCTTGAGACAAACTCATTTTTTTCCTTAAGAATTGATTTTGCATGCCATGAAACAAGTGTTCCAGTGTCTCCTTCAGTCTCTCAGGACTCATTACAAGTTTACACTTAAGCCTTGTTTTTTTGTTTAAGCCTTGGAGTTTTCCATGTAGTTTTCCTGTACAGAGAGGAATGTGCAGGTGTTGAGTGTGCAGAACCCACTTGCTCACCCAGCACAAATCCCTCAAACAGTGTTTTAAATGCTACGGACATGGAGTTTATAACCACTTTGATTTAGGGTTCTTGGGATGTGGTGCCCACAGTGGATTGATAAATACTGAAATTTCTTAAGAAGCACAGAGGCTGCACAGCATAAGAGCTCAGCTGGAAGGGATTCAGAGTTCTGCTGAACTCTGAATCCTTGAAGACCACTTGACTCCTTGATCCAACAGAAACCTCCCAAATGCAGCCATCTGCAGAAATGTGTCCTTTAAGAGAGTAAGAAGTTGTCAGGGAAAGAAAGGGCTCAAACTGCTTTCAAGATTCATAAGCCCCTTGAGGAAATTTTAAGAGCTGGAACAGCTCAGCAGTTGCTTTACATGCCCAGCAGCTTTCTGTTTGTGCATCTAGCAGCCGTAGCTGGGGGCTAGATGCAGCTCACAGCCTTGGGGCTGGGCTCAGGCACGCGCCTCTTGCTCAGAGCAGCTCCAGCTTTAAAGCCACTGCAAAGGTTTGTGTACGAAGTGCTGACTGCAAATATCCATCACGAGGGAAACCAAGAGGAATGTGATGCACCAGGCTTGTTTAGAAATCGCAGATGATTTACAAAGTGAGCTTAATTGGAAGTTTCTCTTTGCGGCTTTCTGACGTGTTGTTTTTCTGATGCAGACGTGTAGGAGTCTTTTAAAAGGTCCATGTTTACTAAAGAGGGGTTGCGTAATTGGGGATATATTTATGAACTGTGTATGTGCAGGATAGAGAAATGATCTGAGCAGCCACAGCAGTGCAGGGAAGGGTCTGGGTGTCTCAGGGCATGACCAGCCGGGTATGAGGGACAAGCATCTTGTTCTCTGGCTGGAAGAAAGGGTTTCCTGTCCTTATCCCCTGGGCATCTGTTCCCAGTGCTGGCACTGTGGTTATGAGAACATGGGGGATCTGGGTGCATCCACAGAAAGGCAGTAAGGAATAGAAGAGGTGAAAAGAAACATAGTCTGTGAAGGAAGGTGCTCAGAATGAGGGTCACTACATGTTTAAAATAAAACTTTCAGGGAGATTAACTTGACATTTTTCTGAAAGGTTTATTTTTAAATCTAGTTTCAAAAGAATCTTTAAAAATTAAAAATTTTTGAAGAGGGAGAGGATATACCATTCTTGGTGTTCACTGTGGGGAAGGCAGAGGGAAACTGGCTCAAGGTAACTTACGGGATATTTGTGTTAAACATCAAGGGAAAAAATGCAAACATCCCTACAGTAAAAAATTGGGAGAGTTGTGGAGACACCATTCCAGCATCATGTGTCTGGACTAAAAATTGTTCCCCACCAACAGCACTGGAGGAGCCATCCTGCCTGTGAGCAGGGAAGTGGACTAAGTGATTATCTGGTCTTAGTTCTGATGAGTTCTGCCACAATTTGGGCTTTACAGCCTTTTCCTACTTCTCCCGTACACCAAAGACATGAGTTTATAAGCTCTGCTTCATGGAATTGCTGGCACCCACCAACAGAGGCAGAGGGAGAAGTTCAATTTCAGGAGTCTGATGACACTTTTTTACACCGAGCTAGATGGGCATTTCCACGCTGGCCAGTGTGGAAATACTGGGGCTAGCTGGGGTGCTGGCATTCACCCCCTCCACAGTCCTAAAGGTGCTCACATGGCAGCAGCCTCACAGCACACATCCTCACACCCCAACTCTCCCTGCCTATATCCCCCCCAGCCTTAAAAGTGACTACTTGGCCTGTTTTATAGTTTGTTAATTCTTTATAGACTGAGCTGCCCCCACCACAAGAATTTTGTCCAAGAACATGATGGACAACAGGAAGAAAAGGAATATAAAACAAAAATCTAGTTTTTGTGAAGATATATTCTGTTGCCTCCCAGATTGTATCTGAGCAAACTCACCTAAATTTCCACCCACTAGGTAACCCTGCCTCTATCCTGACATGTGGAATTAGCATCCAGTCTTGTCTCAAACACCTCAAGAAGGGCAGTATCCATCACTTGCTGTCCCATTTTCCCCAGAAGGTTAATGCTCTTATGGTTAAAAACTGTGCCTGATTTCTAATTCAGCTCAGCATATTCTCCAGTGCCCATCACTGTCTATCTGTAGGCCTTTCTCAGACTAAAATTTTTAGTGCCCTCTTAGCATCCCATATTTTCTCTCCACACATGTACTTATACACATCATCAGATCACTTCTTAGCTTTCTTTCTGACAAGTTACAGTGGCTGACCTCTAGAAGTCTCTCCCTGGAAATGATTTTCTTCAGCTCTCAAACAATTTTTTATGTCTCTTTTCTTTACCCGCTCCAATTTTTTGATGTGCTCTTTTAAATATGGCACCTCAGCAGGATGCAGTATTCTAGTGTCAACCTGACCAAGGACGTACAGAGATAAAATCGCCTTCTATTCCCCTTCACAGTCCTCTTGCTTATGCACTGAAGGACTAAATTAGCTCATTCTGCTGCAGCAGACAAAAAAAAAATAGACCCCACATTTGAGAACCAGAAGGCCAGAAAGCGGTATTTAAAAGAGATAAATGGAGCCAACATGAAAGCAGAATTACAAACCAGGGCAGGATTAATAGCACACTGTGATACTAGCCTGGACACATTAGTTGAAATAAAATGCTGAGAAAACAGTTTCTTCCACTTTAGAGCTGATTGCAAGGCTGTGCTGCTGTGAAGGCTCCTGTGTGGCAGGCAGGCTGTGCTCCCGGCGCCACAAAGTGCCAGGGCAGCCCCGGGGAGGGTGAGTGACTCCAGGATCGCACGGCTGAGCCTGGAGACCACAGCTAAATTGTGCCCCCAGGCTCTCTGAGATGAGAGGCAAGCTCTGATCCTTTCCAGGCTCAGCCCACAGCTGGCTGTGGGTAGATCTGCCCTGCAAAGTGTGACATACCATCACAGCTCCGTACACAGGAAGGCACCCACGACCCTTTGTACTCTCTGTCTTCTGCAGTCAAAATCTTTCACAGGCAGGAGGGTTTTTCCTTAGTTCCCATGCCTGGTGACAGTTGGCGAATGCAGAGTCACTGTGTCATTTGCAAATACACTTTCAGTACACATCCTCAGCATAAGCCTCATCTTCCTGTATAATAGACAGTGACCTGACCCCAGTTCTAAAATCTTTGAGGGATTCCCTGAAGCATCTCAAGGGTAACATGCCCTGTGCCAGTGGTCAGGTCTCCTGATCTTTGAAGGCTTGCTGTGAGATAGTTCCCATGTCTCCTTCTTCCTCATTGCTATATCTGTAAAATAGATTTAACAATCTTGGGGGTTGATAAGATGCTCAGATCCCATCCTAAGTTTTTCCGTTTGTGCTGCTGCAAACTCTGTTGCACTGCTTCTGTCCTCAGAATGAGAGTGACAAAATGTATCCTTCTCCCCCGGTGACCTGCTGGATTGGGGTTTTGACCCCTGGTGTTTGGGTTCTCAAGGAACCTGGACATTGAGGGCACTGTCAGTCCTGTGCTCGCTGCATGTGCTTCTTGTTGGACACATGTGGGAGGGTGTCCTTTCCCCAGGGGATGAAGCAAAGCCAGGGAGAGGAGCAGTGGTGTATAGAGACAGTTTTGGGGGATTAATGGACTGGAGAGAGCCTGGTGGAGGTCACCAGGATGGCTGGTGCACACTGAGGCACCAGGAGATGGTGAGAGACCTGATCTTATTCAGCCGTAGGAGGAGACGGCAAAGGAAAGATCCAGTTTTTACCTGCATCTACCCTGTGGGAGGTAATACAAAATATGAATCCAGACCTTTACAGGATATACATGGTGAAAGGACAAGAGACAGCACAGGAAATTCTGTGTAGATATAAGGCATCAGGATGGCACTGTGAGAGTGGTCAAACACTGGCACAGGCTGCCCAGAGAGGTGGTCATGTCGTTGTCCTTGGAGGTGTTAAAATTCATCATGCTCCTGATCAGCATGCTGCAACTGATCCTACTTAGAGTTGGGCTGGTACCTGATGACTTCCAGAGGTCCCTTCTGACCTGAGTTATTCTGTCATTCTCTGACACTTGAAGTAACCTGCAGGGCAATGACAGCAAGGTTACAACAGCCACAATCCCTTGAAATGAGGGCTATGCAGATGGCCTATTGGCATAGGAATGGGATACAATTTTATCTCCATGCAGCACCACTTTTGTTAAAGAAAACAGCGCAATCCTAGTCCGTGGAGCAGAATTTCACCTTGGGCAGGGGCAATGCACAAAGGGGCTGAAGGAGAGCTGTGCTGGTAATGGCTTTGACCAGAGATGCTCCAGGTACACTGCTGGGAGCTCTCATAGAGGCAGCAGCTGCACCAAGACCCTGGAGACAGACCTGGACAGACCTAGGAATTCCATAGTTGTGACCTCTTGGCCTGTGAGCCTAATAAATGCTCACTCAGGTCATTGCCAGTGGTGAAGAGAAGACTAATGAGCATCATTTGGCCAGGTGGGGGTAATGTGAGAAGTGGGAGTCATGTCACCCCGCTTCAGGTCTTGGAGTCAGGGCTGGAGCCCAGCTGGCTCACTGGGCTCTCCCCTTCGTCTGTGGAAGGTGGTGTGCTCCCCTTGGAGGATTCAGCTCATCCCGAGGTGTGTGTCTAAGACTGGTGAGTTGATAATGTTGATGATGGTATTTGGAGTTTACTGTCTGTATTGGCTACAGAGTGGAGTCTAATCTGGAGATGAGAGGGACAACCATCTTAGACTGGGCCAGTGGAAACAACCCATTTTGGGGTTTGATTACAGGTGTACCTTAAGACTCTACATGGCTCAGCATATCTGGGAAGGGACCAAGTCCCTGTGAGCACCAAGCTCAGCAATGACGCAAAATACTGCCTTCATGGGATCGGGAATCAGAGTTTTATATGGCTAAAGCTAGAGAGGGAAGTCCAATCCCTGATGCCATGTGCCACTATCCTGAACTTCTGATCTTTCAGAGTCAATTTTTTCATCCTGGGGAGCTGAAGGGTCATGCTTCCCGTGGGGAAAAAAAAAAAAAAAAAGTGTTTACCTTTGGTGGAAAAGCAGCATCTCAGATTGATTTACCCTGGCCAGGCTACTAAAGGCATCCATGTGAGTCATTCCCTCTCCATTTCTTTCTTCCATTCTCTGATTCCAGACACCTCCCCAAAGCCCCTCACATTTCTCCTAAATGGTATCCATCATTTTGTTTGCTGACTCTTCCTCCTGTGCTAGCAGTGCCTCCTCCCCCTCCGGGTCCAGCTACCACATTACACACTGCAGAGACTGCCTCACAAGACTTCAGAAAAGCTTTCCCTGCTATTCAAAGAGAGAAGAGCACATTGCTATTTGATTCTTAAAGGCAGCCTGTGTTTTGGTCAAGAGAAAACCTAATCTGATCTATCAGTGCAGTAAGATGGAGAATAAAGCCAAGAAAGCTGAATTACATCTAAAAACGTTGTGCTCTGTCAGCAGAAATGTGAAAGATATGTTTTGAGTCTGTGGAAATCCCAAAACCTTTTTGGAGGATACCTACAAGTGTCCAGATAAACCACTGTGCAGGCGCAGGCAGTTCCCAGGGAAGGCTCTGTGTCCCTCAGGACTCCTGGCAAAGCAGCACTGCTGCTGACCCTGACACCCAACACACTTTCATTCATTGTAAACAGCAGTGATGGAAAAGCAGATTTGAGCTTGTGTCACAGGTATATTAAATGAAATGTTACTTACAGAAATTGTTCCACCTTTGCAAAGCTCCTCCTGGATTTTAAACATATGATTATGCCTTTTAGCCCTGTGTAATGTCGTGAAGAATTACACCTGAACAATGAGATACTGAACAAGAGTGCTTCACCTCTTGTTCAGTATCTTATGTCTGTGTAAAAAGACAGTCTTTCAGCTTTAGATCCTAGGGATGGAGCAGTGTCCTCTGCCCATGAGACTGTTTGAGGGAGGACAGATGTTAGTTCATTTAGTTCAGCCACTAGACTGTCTTCACCAAGTTTTCTTATTCTCCCCCTGAATTGCAGCTCAGCAGCATTTCAGCCCTGGGGCTTCTGCTCCATACTGATCTCCTGAGATGAAAGCTGCCAGCCAGCTCCATCAGTGGCGTGTCCATGGGTGTGGCAGGTCCTGAAGCCACAGGTCACACAGCGACTGCTGATTGGCAGAGCTTGGGAACTGCTCTGGAAGCAGTGTCTTGAAAGCAAAGCCTAATAAAAAACCTCTCTTCTTGCTGCCATAGAAACTGAACAGGCTGAACAACTTATTACTTCTCTCATCTCCAACAACTCAACACCTGAAGTGACTTGACCTATGAAGATATTTGCATTAAGTACCACACAATTGCTGAAGAAATGGGATTGAATGGAAAAACAAAAGAGAAGAAAAATGTCCCAAAGGTCCTTTGTAAGCTGCTGGGCAAAGGGAGAGTTTTTGAGAAATGGAGACACCTCTCTGGAATGAAAATCAAGGGAACAGAGAGGCCAGGAAGAGATTGTTGGCCAAGAAGAGTTCACTATGGTTATGGAAGAAACCCAGAAGAGTGGCTCCAAGCTTTGCTGGGACCCAGCAAACTGCAGGACCAGCAGAGCTGCAAGCTGCATGGGCATGTTGCTCCTGGACAGCATTTTCCATCCAGCACCCCATTTCTTCTTTAGATAGCCATGGCAGTGTGAAGCTGCATTTCCTGGGGAGCAGCAATTGTTGCTGGAGTCCCATCTCACAAAGAGCTCTCACAATGAGATTTCTGGACTAACCTCCAACATTCACTGCATCTCCTGCAGGACCCTGCAACAGCCAAACCTCCCCCAGGAGAGATTATGAAACAATAAGTTGTTGGTTTATATGTTTAATGTGGTAGTAAATTAGAGGAACTCTGTATTTATTTGTGAAGTTCAAAAATCCAGATATTAGCCATGAGCCTTGACATCTTTCCAGTGATATTTTTTGCAACAGGCTGCTCAGAGTTGATCTCTTTGCTGCCAGCACATCTTTCTTATTACCAGGGAATCTTCTGGTGTCTGCAGCAAAGCCTTCAGGAATAACGCTTCTCACTGTGCCCTGCTGACACCAGAGCCCACTTCTCTTTTGTCTCTTCCCAGTCCACTGTGACTCTTTGTAGCAGGCTCTGTTCAGGGCTCAGCCAGCTGTGGCCCTTTGGAGGCTGGGATGGGTAGCCTCTCTGTCTGGCAGCATCCCTGAGCACTGCTGCAGCTCAGGGCACTGATAGAGCCTGCAGGGCGGCCCGAGGGCTGCGGCTGTGCTAGGCACGGGCAGGGCTCTGGGCAGCCTCCTTTGGCCTGTGCACTTTTCCTGCTGGGTTGGCTCTGCCATGCCCTGAGTGATCCCAGCCAGGCAGGCATGGGCTAAATACAGAGGCTGTCCCCTGATGAAGCAATAGCATTTGCTTGGCTGAAGAAGCTGCCCCACCTGCTCAGCTGGGCGCCTCCTGCCAACGCAGTGGAAACACTTGTGTGCGAGTCCCTTCTCTGCCAGAGACTGCAAACCAGAGTGGGGCTGTTTTGGGTGGCACAGCCCAGGCAGGTCAGAATTATTCACAGACACAGGCTGCCTTTAGCAGAGTCACAATTTTTTTAAATTATTTTATTTTATTTTATTTTATTTTATTTTATTTTATTTTATTTTATTTTATTTTATTTTATTTTATTTTATTTTATTTTATTGTAGGTGTCATCTTTCTCCCTTGCAGGTACCACCCTGCCTGATTGCAAGTGCGTGGGCAGAAGCAGCAAACCCCACAAGCACCTTGACCCTGTAGCCATTATCTGTGCCCCTTCCCTGGGTTCTCACACCAAATCAGTCAGCATCCTGCACTAGGTGCTGGGGACTCAGCTGTGATACCCTGGTTCAATATCACAGCTCCTGGACCTGCTCCAGGATTTGTTGTTTGGGATTTTTTCCACTGGTTTTCTTTTCTTATTTTTCAATTTTTTAAAATTTTGTGCTAGTTTTTTTTAATGTTTGTGTTTTAATTTCACGTTGAAATTGTTGGCACCCTCCCACTGGGGGCTGGGCATCTGTATACCCAAGCAACTCCCACATGAACTCTATTCTGAAACAAAAGGATTTAATTCTGAAAAAATAAGTTTAGGACTAAAACCAAACCATTTTTGTTTTACTTAATCAGCCAACTGCTCTGTGCTGGTTTCTTCAGAGGTGGTTATTTCAGCCTGGTTTTCCATGAAGATACTGGATGCATGTGCAATTTACTGGATAATGATGCTGGCACCACAAAATAGTCTCCTCTGGAACATTTGGGTTTTGCACAGCAAATTATTCACAAACATAGGGCGTTCCAAAGTAGCGTCTCCCAAGCAAATGCCTCCCAAGCACTAGGTGCTCCCTACCTGCTGGCTGGACTAGGCTAGGAGTGCAACCATAAGTGGGGTTTTTTGTTGTTGTTGGAGAGTGTCTTGGATCAAACATTAGGGGTTTGGGACATGGTTTTGGCATAGCAATAGCACTTCCTAAAGAGGAAACAGATGATGGTTCTTTTCTTGTGTTAGTTTTGGCATGGGTCAGTCTTTCTCACAAAATAACCTCTTAAATTAGGCTAATGAGGTTTCAGACTAGACAGGCCTTCATGGCATGGAGTGGAGGGGAGGAGGAAGGTGTATCTTGTTGGCTGTGCTCAACTGTGGAGAGAGATGCGTACCAAACAGCCACTCAAATGCACCAGAATTATATCCAGAACAAGTCCAAGTTGTCCCTGCCGAGGCCCAGCCATGGCATTTTCCCCAAAACTCCCGCGTGGGGATGATGATGTGGGAAAGGTTGTGGATGCTCTGCTGCCTTAGGGCAGAGACCCCACAGGGACTCAAAGGCAAGTGGGGAATTCCCCAGGAGAGGATGGGAGGTGACCTGTGAGTGCATGCTACCCAAACACACATCTCTGCACCTCTGGGCAAGGATTTGGCATCAACCCATCCAGGGGAAGTGCTGGGGTATCCCCTGGAAGAATTTGGATTAATCATGCTCAGCATGGATGAGGCATGGTGGGACTCTGAGGTCAAGTTCTACAGAACGCTGCCTACCATGCTCACAATGCTAACAGGGATGTAGCTGGAGAGTGTCCAGCTGACAGGATATGTGAAGGAATATTCCAAATTTCTGTCCAGTGTAGGTGCATTTTGACTTGTTCCTGTGAAAACCACAACAAGCACTAGTGTTCTTATGATTCGACATGCAATTTTTATCTCAGAAGGCACTAATGACTGCTGCCTTCTCAGCAGCACACTGTTCCAGAGGGTGGCAGGGGATGGGCACTGGAAGCAGCTGAGGCTTCAAGTGTGTTAATTGATTTGTGGCAAATTAATTACGGAAATGGGGGAGATAGTACTGGACAAGTGATGGTGCCAACAAACTTTACCCATTTGTCTGCCCTACCTCACCAGCAGATCTTTTCTCTGAGTGCCTGGGAAAGGCTGAGTTCGAGCTGCCCCATTCACGGTGTCCCTACAGCATTGCCTGCACCTCATGCTTATTTAAAAGTCATCCAGACAGACACCCAAAGTGCTCAAGCAAAATCCTGCAGCGTGCATAACAAAACTCAGGAGCTGCCTTGTTCTACACCCACCGGTTTTGTAGCCAAGTAAATAGCTCCAGGGCATCAGTGACTTGAACGCTGCTTTTTCATGGCTGAAAAGTGATTCTATTTATTGAACATTTGTTTTACACTTGAGAGCTAAAAACTTCCTTTTCCCACCTCCTGCTAGAGACGCAGGCACCTCCGGCACATAACCAAGAGTGAGCTGCTTCTCTGTGGGAGAAGAGCTCGATGACTCATGGAGAGTCACTCTTTGCTCAGTCTGTGGGCTGTGATGTCCATGCAGAAGCAGCTTGGTTCCTGTGGAGTGAATCCCTCTAAAACCACAAAAGGTTTTTGATTCAGGGCCCTGCGGCAAATGCATGAACAGAAAAGCTGAAGGACAGTGAAACAGAAATGTGTGTGGGATGGCAACAGTGGGCAGGTGCTCAGGCAAGGCACTCAGTGGGTGTGCCATGGCCAAGGGAGCATCTCTGGCTACCTCGGTTTTGCTTTCAGGATGTGCAACAAGTCTTCAAGAAGATGCAAAGCTCACCTCAGGGATGGGATTGTAACATTTCACCCTGCAGGGCTTGTTCTGCCAGGGAGGACTCCTGCTGCCCTTCCTGGTTTACTTTCTGAGTAACTACCATGTGTGTGATACCATGTGTGAGACATCCTGGCAGCACTGCTCAGCAGAAGCCAACCCATGTAACCATGCCCGGAAATCCTTGCCCAGAACTTGAGGCAATAGGCACAAACAGGAACAGGAGGCTCTGTCTGAACATCAGGAAACACTTTTGCACTATGGGGGTGACAAAGCACTGGCATTTAATTGTCCTGAGAGTTATAGAATCTGTATTTCTGATAAGAATTAGTTTGTAAATAGTTGATTAACTTACAATCCTTTGCACAGGACAAGAGCCTTGATTTCTCAAGTTAGTTCAGAATATGCAAGGTGACAAAATATTACATTACAATATCCACATTTCATTTTAAACCACAAATAGTTAAACAGTTTTAAATACTATAACAGAAAATGAGAACAAACTGAAGTGGAAAATAAATCAGAATGTGACTTGTCATACTTTCTTTGCTAAAAATGCCCCAGACCATCCTGTAATATCGTCTAAGTTGGGAATCACTTTGTTCTGAAATCTTCCTGTTTTAACGATGTTACTATGATGGTGAAAAATAATTACAGCTACAGTAGTGATTTGCACTGCAAAATTTTGGATTCTTTTATCCATAGTTCCAAGTTTTCATTTGAGGAAATGCATGCTAAAGAGAGAACTGCAAACCAGGTATATATGCAAAGAAAATTCATTGTATATACAATGGGTTACATTTTATTCATAAATAATTTGTTCGTTGAAAATCATTCAGAATAGCCGAGCTGAATATGAATTTGTGTCACAGTCAATGAGTAGTGTCAGGTAAATGAAGACTGAGAATGTTGTGTTGTAGAATCATGGTATCATGGAATTTTTAAGGGTGGAAAAGACCTCTAAGATCATGGAGTCCAGCCATTAACACAGCACTGCCACCTTCACCACAAGGCTGTTTCCCCAAGTGCCACAAACACACAATTTTTGAACACTGCAAAGGCTGGTTCCCCCTTGTCTGTGCTGTGGGGAGCCTCCAGCTGCCTGTGGGAGCATGGTGCAGTGCAGACTGGGGCTCTGTGTGCCCTTTTGCCCTTAGGCTTTGTCAAAAGCTGCAGAAATCTCTGGCTGAGTGGCTGTGAAGGGAGGGGATGGGGGTGTGTCGTGGTCTGGTCCATCTGTCTGGTCTGTCCTTGTCTGTGCCTGTGGCTGTAAAAGGCAGAAGAACAAACAACGGGGCAACCACCCTGCCCAGGGTTCTGTCAGATTCTTGATGCCCTAACCTGCTGTCCATGTCCATGCAGAAGGCAGTGAATTTCTGTCTGTGTGGCCGAGCACAGGAATGTGCCATGGCCTGGGCCCATCCCTGTCTGGGGTTGTGGCTTCAAAATGCAAGATAATATCACCAGCCAGAGGAAGCAGCCAACCTTGGCTCACCTGGCCAGCCCAGGCTGTGGGACCCACATCTCCCTGGCAAGACACACTCATTCCATGGTGTCATGGGCCACCACGCGGCAACTGCCCGCCCTGGCAGAGTCATCACACCAGTGGGTTGGTGCCAAAAGCTGGTGCCATTTTTGATTGCTGAACTCAGTGCTGGTGTCCTTGTACAACTTAGGAAGTCTCTGGTTCCGTGGCTGAAGAGGGGACTGCACCAGGTTGCTCATGCTGTGATACACCTGGAATTGCTTGTGGCCCTGCTGCTCTGGCACAGCTCAGTTCAGGAACATGTGTGTGACATATCTCTGGTCCCACTGGTGTGCACAGCACCTTTGGGACGAGCAGTATGTCCTTCCCACATCTTTTCATAGGAACATGGTGAAGTGCCAGTGAAATGAACTGCAGGTGTGTTTTCTATCCTGAAGGTGTAAAATTGCCATGGTGATTTCCTAATTAATTATCATAGTTAATTATTTTTTTTCCCAGAGTCCTCTTCCCTGCTGACTTTTGAGTTTGGAAACATGGGTTGTCCCCACCAGCCTTCACCAGCACCGTATGTTGCAGATGGAAACGTCAGGGTTGTGGTTGCTGTTTGCTGTATGATTGTTTTTATCCCACATGAAGATAAAGTGTGGCAAAAGGCAGGATGTAAATCCCAGAGTAGGAATTTAGGAAAGAGGAGAAAGAAAATGCCTGTGACAGAAGATGGGCCCTGGCAGTACACCTTAGCCTTCGGGAGGATAACAAAATTACTGCTGAAGCCAGCAACCATTTCCAGTCCAAGTTTGTTTGCCATGCACAGATGTGGATCACCTAATCGCCTGGGTCATAGCTATTGGGAAAGAATGGCTATAAATTATTTCTGGGATAAAATTTCTTCCTCTCACCCACTTCGATGATGTTTATGGAGGAGCTGGGTCTCCTTTGATCTATTTACCGAGGGATGATTTGCAGAAAATGCATCTCTAACAAGGCTGTGCCCTTCCTTATCGCTCTGTGATGCATGGCATGCTCCTGTGCCAGCTCACCCCTCACCTACATGTGGCAGTGAGCGCTTGGGAAGGGGAGCAGCGGGGCAGCCTCCCCTGCCCGCAGGGTGAGCCCACCACAGTGCCGAAGGTGAAGGGCATTCACCTCATTTCTGGCATGGGCTGCATGGACTTTTCCCAGGAAACGTTCTAACCACCGCCATCAGGGCGAGGATGAGGACGGCATCTGTCGCTCACCCTTAGGTCTGGGACACCCCACAGGCACAGGCACTGACATCTGCCCAACCCATCCTTCCCTGCAGAAAAGCAGCAGCTTTACCGGGGGCGTCCCAAGGACCAAACCGAGCCCTCGCCGGGCAGCCGGACCAGGCTGCATCCCCGAAAGACACGACGGGCTGCAGCGTTTTTGCCACCCAGACCCCGAGATTCCCGGCGGAGAGGGCGGGCGGGCTGGGCGCTGCACAGAGGCCGGGGTGGGGAGCGGGGGCAGCAGCCGGGGCCGCGCCCCCCCGTGTGCCTGTGGCGGCGCCGGTGCGCGGCCCCGTGCCCGGGCAGCGCGGGCAGCCGCTCCCGGCGCGGCATTCCCGGCGTTGGGCAGGGCGCAGCTGCCCTCTGCCGGCCTCCCGCCGCACAGCTCCCCATCTTCGGCTCCGCGGCCCGCGCGGCTCCCGGGGAATGAGCCAGGCTCCCGTCCGTGCCGCGCCTGCCCGTGGAAGTGTGCGGGACTGGTGTTTCTGCCTGGCTTTCCCCAGGCTCGGCCGTCCATTGTGCCATGGGGGGGAAAGTTGAGCTGTAGCCGTAGGTGCTGGGAGCGCCTGCATTGCATGGAGAGGGTGAGAGAAAGAGGTGCCGAGTGCTGGTTTTCAGATGCTCCGGTGTCCCTGGATGCTCCTTACCCTTCTGGGTTTTCTGATAGGTCTGTGTCATCCCCAGCCATTTCTGCTCCCGGCAGAGGAGATCTGGCTTAGTCGGATCTAAGACGACAGTCCCTGAAATAGAATTTAAAAATCATACTTAAATCCTAGTTTTGAAAGCAAATCTGATCCTTTGTCCCAGAGGAGAACTGGGGATGGGATGCTGGTGCGTTCAGCAGTCACTCGGTGAGCGTTTCATTCCTGGTGAGCGCCAGAGAAAGCAGAGGTGATGAATCCCTTCACACTTACCCCACATCACTGTTGGCATTTTGGGGTCTGGAGGCTCAGTGCTGCAGAGCTACAGCAACTGCAGGCAGGTAGCAGAGCATCCAGCCTGGTGTGACCACACAGGTGACAATGCTGTTGTGTCCTGTGGTCGGCATTGAAGGCAGCGGGCTGAGTTGACAGAGCTGGTCCTGACAGCTCACACGTTACTGGGGAGCTCCAGAATCTGGGTTTGTTTACTCCCTATGGCCAAGAAGCAGGACAAAGTCCCAACTCTATCTTTTTTTTTTCCTGCTAGATCTTCCCAAAGGATTCCCCAAGGATGCTGTGGGTGATGCTGTATCCATCCATCCCAAGGTGTGTGGAGGGCATAGCTCTGACTATAAACTGAGTTTTGAAGTTGCATTGCTGTTTAACTTCACCTGACACAAGGATGCAGTGTTACCACAGGTTTTCTGTAAAGCCTCTTTCCATACAAATGTCAGAGAGGCTGGAATGAGATACCATGTGAAAAATAACAGGCCTTTTAGTGCCCAGATGGATATGATCTGTGCACAATTCCAGGCAATGGCTATACAGGGAGAGCTCTGGTAATGCAGTTTTCACTTACAAGAAGCGATGAGTCAAACCAGGAAGGCCAGGCACAGGAAAAGGCAGCCCCTGCCACAGTGCCTGTGGGCTGTGGAAGAGCAGAGGGGCAGAAGCACTGCTGAGCCAGGACGCACAGGGATGCCTGGGTGAGATATTCGACCACAGTACCCCCTGAAGATCTCAGGTCCACTACAGCATGTGGTAGCATCTCTGCGCAGGGAACTTTCTTCTACTGAACTTTGTTTTCCTTCTGTTTTCTCCCCATTGCAGTCCTAGGTGTCCCAGCCTGCTCCACTGGGTGCTGGCTGGGCAACGACATGACATCTCCAAATTCTTGTCACCCTCAAAGGAAAGTCCCCAAATCTGGTGGTGCCTGCAGAACATCAGCAGCAGGAATAGAGAGGATGGGAAGTGCACTCTGGGAATGTTAGCAGGGAAGAATAGGAACTGTGTTTCTCTTGCTCTACTTGGAACAAAAAAGATGATTTAAAGTGGAACAGTCCCTCTCATGCTTTCTAGTTTAATGTGATTGATGATAATTTGTTTGGACAACTACAATTCTCACAAATACTTTGGTGTAATTTTGGGGAATGGAAAAAGCATTATGTTGATTTGAGTTGCAGAAGTGGTCACTGAAGTGTACAAATAAAAATAACTCTTCCAGGATTGTTTGGGATTGGAGTACTAAATACAGCAGTGGTTGCTGCTTTCAGGAAATTGTAGATTGAGTGATTCAATATTAACTGTTTTAAATGTAACTAGCAATACGGCAGAGTTTTAATTAAAAGTGCCTAGAAGTAAGTAATTATTTTAGCAATTCAAACAGGAGCTAAAAATGAGGTTCTCATCTTTTGTAAAGCAGGACACTGTTAAAGGACAATCTTTTTATTTTTCTGAAGAATTTAAGTTGTTATTCTGGATCTGAAGTGGCAAAAAGCATGGGATTGTTGTTTTGCCCAAGACAAGAAGGCAATGAGCATGGAGCCTGAAAGAGATTGATGTCCCCACTCCAGCTCCTGGGCCTTGAGGCCAGGGTCTTCCAGTCTGGCAATTTCAAGAGATGCCACAGAACCAGGATTTCCACATCCAAGGCAGTTTTCCCTTGTTGTGTGTTAGAAGATCCCTGGCAGTGGAGACCTGGGTCCAGGTCCTGTCAGAAGAGACATATATCAACTGCTTAAAACATGTCTTCAGGACACAATTCTTTTGAGAAGGAAGAATTACTGATATTTCCTGCCTGGTGAAGCTCCATCAACTGCTGACAGCCTCTGAGGCTGGGTTTTGGAGGCAGCTGGCATGGGATCTCGCCATGACTGTGAACCACAGGTGTTTCTTGCTGCTCTGGAACCTGAACTCATGAGTGAAGCTGAGCATCTGCTTAAAAGCTTCAATGCAGGGACGTCTAAATGAGAGTTGGAGATTTGCTCCTCTCTTCAGACCTCACAGACATTCAGCCTTCTCCAGCCTAGAGTTACTCAGACTGCATGGGACAATTATCCACCTAAACCTGACTGCAACTACTTCCCTGTTCCCTTGGATTTCTGAAAAATGTCCTTGTCCTGGAAGCTGCACTCCCCATCCCAGAGATAACTAACTTTCTGCCTAGATGGCAAGCCTGCAATATCAGGAGTGGTGGAAAGATGAACAAAGATGCTGTTATTTATGCACTTGTTACTCAACTCTTGTCTACAAAAGCAAGTATTTGTAGCCACTTCCCACCATAGGGAGGCACTGATACACACTGTGTGACATTTTCTGTGGGTGCCAGACTCCTCACTCAGCTGTGCTCTCACCCATCTGGCCCTTTGCTGGGGCTAGCAGCCGAGGGTAACCCTGTGGATGCCACTACATGCATAATTACCAGCCCAGAAGCCTGTGTCAGTGGAGCAAATTACAGGACAGATAGCACATGTCAGCCTCCAGCTGCACTGTCAGGAGCAAAGGTTTCCTGCAGTCGGTGCAGGTACTGCTGCTGGAGAGGGTGCCAGTGGGGACAGCAGAGGGAGGAAGGCTTTGCTGTCCATTAGCAAGGCTTGGGCCCCAGTGTTTTTTCATTTTCTAATTAGTTTATCTGTTTTGAAGAGGACTAGAAAGCGGAGAGATAGGTGAGAGATAGGAAACTGCTGGTTGGGTGAGCACACGCTGAAGTTTCGCTGCTAGAGCACAGTCCTGTGTGAGCCTCAATGCTCTTGGGGGCTGTGGGAGCAGCTGTAAGGCTACCACAAATAAAAATATAAAAGTGCTTCAGGCTCACCCCTCTGCTCAGAGCTTGTGGGATGTTGCACATCCTCTGCCAGGCAGTGAGATGCAGGTCAGAGCTGCTCCTTCCTTCATGTGGAATCCCCACCCTGAGCCCCAAGACGTGTGGGCTGCTCCCCACCCCCAGCAAGGGCGAGTGGCAAGTGAGCAACTGACCCAGCCGGGGGACAATAACCCAGCTAGTGGGAGCGTCCCTGCCCACAGGATGCCCTGGGGGAGCTTGCATCTGCAATTCCCCAGTCCAACAGGAGCCCCGAGGTGCCCTGCAGGTGGGAAGCATCCCCAGGCAGTTTTGGCTGGGGCTGGAGGAATCGCTGCTGCAGGACTGTGCGTGCTTCCACTCTGTCAGCCAGGGAAGGATCTCTGTGGACATGCTTGGCTCATCCTGCTGTGTCAGGGAAATTTTTTCAGACATTCAGCCTACATTTCTGCTTTCTTAATCTCATTCTTAATGTTCTTTGCTTAAGCCCTTGGGGCAGTAAAGAGGAGGCAGTTTAGCAGGAATAGCTAAGTAGCTGTAATGAGATTTCTGCTCAGGACAGTCTTGCCTCTCTGTTCATCTGCGTCATGCCACTTCTGCTTGAGTCAGCGTCCCCTGGAGAGACGTGCTGCTTGCTGAGGTCTTCCCCCAGGATTTATATTTAGCTCTTTCAAATCACAACCAATTACCTTTAGATGCCTCTCCCTCTGTTCCCGTAGCTGACTGTAGGTTCTTCAGCTCCTAGCAAAAACTGGAGAGCACAGGTCCTTCCCACCTGAAGTTTGTCCGTTCTCAGTTACAGCTGCTCCTCACAGTGAGGTGGTCTCCTGTGGCGTTTCCAAGAGTAGGAGTAGGGTCAGTGTTTTTTTCACTTTGACCTCAACTTCTCACAGACATGAGAGAGTTTTTGTGGGTCTTGAGCTTCCTTTCTGCTCTAACAAGAACTCTTTCCTTCTCCTTTCCAATATTTACAAATTCATTTAAGTGTTCTGCAGTTGCTGCTTTCTATAGACTTTATTTACTTTTCACTTTTGTCCTGCTTCATTCTTTCTCGCCTTACAATTAAGTTCTCTGAACTCCTGCTGGTTCACACCTCTTTTTCCTCCCAGGAGTGAGACACTCACTGGGATGGGCAGCAGCTGCAAAGGTCCACAGAGAAGCTGCTCTTAGCTCTAGAATGCAACTGTAAATGAGGGGTAACTTCCCTGTAACCCGCCCCCCCCCCCCCCCGTTTCACCCAGCTGATGGGAAATTTGCCTCCTGATCCTGCTGCAAATTCCTCCCAATTATCCTAATGGTCCTCTAGTGCTGCAGTCCTACAAGCATTCTTACCCTTGGATGCCCTCCAAAGCCCTTCTGCTGCACCCCAGGGCACACAAAACACACCCTTGGCACCCACTGCTATGAGAAGGCACCACACTGGCAGGCTATGACATATTATTTCAGACCCTTGGAACTGGGAAACCATGGAAAAACAACAATTACTCTTAATGAGCGTGGGGGCACAGTGTAGGACTCCAAGCCTGGGCCAGCTCTGAGAGGCCAAGCCACCTTCCAGCAGGCTGGGCACAAGCCACTGCCTGCCCATGGCGATGGGACACTGTCCCTGGCTCAGGGAGGAGATTGAGGTGGCTGCCATCAGATGGAGAGGTGCCTGTGTTGCACAGCCACAGAGCTCAGTCCTGCCAAGCAACACCAGCAGTAACGGCTTGAGCAGCTGGGGCACAAAGTCACCTGAGACTGCAGGGTGCTCAGCTGTGCTGCTCCAGTTGTCTGAGCTCACCTGGACCAGCTTCTCCTGCAGAGTTTCACCCAGGTAGCCACAGCTCCTGAGGGGCAGGTGGAGGTGCAGAGGAATCGGTAGCAGCAGAGAGGTTTGCTCTGTGTGTGGCAATGAATAGTAATGGGTGTAGTGTCATCCACTTCTCCTCCAGCACTGCCTGACCTTCTGCTGACCTGCACTCACCTGAGCACCAAGTGGAGAGTGGCATGGATTTATTGAGGAGGGCTGTCAGGGAGCAGTCTCCACAGTTTTAAGTATTTTTCATTCAACATATTCCCTGCTATTGCAGGAGGTTTTGATGCAGCAGTGTGCCTTAGCACAGCCTAGCTTCAAATTTTTTTAACAGTAAGTCTGAATTTTATTATAAGATGCTGGAAGCTTTTTTTTTTTTGCCTGTGGTGTGCAGGGAGATGTGAGCAGCTCATTCTGGGGTCTCTGTGAGTGTACGGTCTCTGATAGATGTTGTTCCTTACAGGCCCATGCCTTTGCCAGTGTGTTTCAGCCTCAGCCCAGCCTCCTCCCATAATGTTTATCACCTTTGAAAACACCCACAGCATTTGAATCAGTCTGGGAAGTAATTGATGTTATCAGATGTATGTGTCAGAAGGAATTTGTCCCTAGAGCAATTATGTTGGTTGGTTGTCTTTCATGGGATCTCTCTTGATTTATATAAATTGCAGTAAATATAGGCTTGGCCTCCTGTTAGTCAGGCTGGGACTGGTCCGACCGGGGTGATGAAAAGCTCCTGGGTTTAATGTCTCTGCATATTTTCTCGTAGGTAAGCTCCTATATTTGCTGCCTGCACGTGTGCACAGATGGTCACCAGTGGCCCTCCCTGAGCCCTGCAAGCAGCAGCTGCACACTGCAGCACAGAGCAAAGCACCTTCACACCGCCCCTGAACCATCATGCTGGCACAAAATGGGCTGGTTTGCTTCAAATTCCTCCTCGGAGCAGCTGGCATGAGGTGCCCCTCTTTGGCTCTTCCTGTTATGTTACAAATTGATGTTCAAATAATAAGTGATGTGAAATTATGCCCTTCCTGTGACAGCTGCGGAAGAAGCCTGTGTGTATGGTACACAAACAGGCCCTGACCCAGGCACCTCAGGGGTTGACTAAGCCTGTTGATGGGCTTCAGATATAACATGTTATGTGTTTCCTGGGTTGGACCCCGAGGAAATGCCTGCTGCTTCTGGAAGGCAAAACAGCCATGGGATGTGCTGGGGCAACAAGCAGGGTAGAAAGCCACCCAAGGATGAGAGCATGCTCTAGTCCCCATTTAACAGACCAGAACAGCTCCTGTGGACCTCACGTCTAGCGACCTTCTTCTTGCAAAGCCTCTGCTCTGGAGGGGGCAGGGAAGTCACATCTCCAATCACAAAGAAAAGTAATATATTTTCTCCTCTGGGGAGTGGTTCTGGAAATGCCGAAATTATGCCAAGCCAGAGCTGTCCCTGCCTGGAAAAGCCAATTTGCTCTCACAGACCAGAACTCAGACCTGCTCCTTCACAAGTAGCCAGGCCCACCCAAACCCTCCTGTCCTTGTGGTTCCTCCTGATGGTGACATCCATCTCCTGCCCTGGTCATGGTAGCCTTGCATTGGAGATCTTACTTGTGGTGAGCTGAGGTTTTCAAGTCTGGTTCTGTCACCGCAGTGGTTTGGGAGAAATGTAAACCAACCAAAAAAATGAAGCAGTGCTCAAGATCCAGTTGCCAAGGCTGGGACAGCCCATGGGCATGCACTGTGTCCCTGAATGACTTCCACCCCAGCAGCAATCACAGTGAGACACCTCCTGTGTCTTTAAATGCTTCCTTCCATTGTTCCCTCCCTCACTGCCCCTGGCCCATGTGGAACAACTTGCAATTCCCATAGTGCAGGTGGGCACATTCCCCGGGACCAGGGGCTCCCTCGTGACCTGTTTGCAGCATGGAGGGGACATTGGCATTCTCACCCTTGTGCCCCCTTGCTCCTTGTCTCCCTGCACCCAGAAGCGGGCACCTGCCACCAAATCTGTGCCATCACCACCAGCTTACATCTGGTGACACCGATCCACCTGTGTGCCCTTGGCTTATCTCCCTGCACCATAAAGCACCTCCATTGAAACTGTCTGCTGAACATAACCACAGAGAGTTGCTTCAGCCCAGATGGCAGGCGCAAATAACTTCCTAAATCAAGGTGCCACTGTTACCCAGGATGCAGACTTATAACTTGCCCAAAAAGAGAAATCTTGATCATTGTCAAGTAATGCCTTGGTGAGCACTGCTGATGGTGGTGCTCACGTATCTTACTGCCTCTGAAACATCCTCAAATGCCTAAGAGGTTGCATAAATACATATTCTATGCATGCCTCACATGTTAACACAACTGTTAAGCTACAAACAGCAGGTGAGTAAAGAAAGGAAGGAAGATGCTTGATTGCTGTAGGAACCTAAAGAAGAGTGGAGCCAGGGAGCAAACTGTTTCTCTTGGCTTTGCCAGAGGCAATTCTCTGATCATCATATCCAGAATTCATGCGTTCCTCTAAGGTGAAGGCCCTAGGTCACGTGCTTTTTGCTCCAGGGCCAGCTAGAGACCGAAGATCCCCGGATTTCTTCTTGTTGTGACTTCTACATATGGGTATTTACTATTTGATGCTTAATCAAACAGAAATGTGCATAAATGTAATGTTATTCTAGTAATAATGATAAAACCCAAGCCCAAACAAGAGAATGCAAGAAGATGCCAAATTACTCTGAAACTAGTCAGTCTGTCAAAAATGAGAAAAATGCTAGATGTCAGTGGAGCCTTAATTCCCACCCACCTCTGGGTGACACAGGTTGACAGCCTGTAATTGCACCATGACACACCAGTTTGCTCACAGGCCGGGGATGAGGGTTTTCAGGAGGAAGAAGGTGTCAGGAGAGGAGAAGCAAGCCGAGCATGGCCAGCAGTGCCAGTCACTCCAGGTCCCTGCTCTAACCTAGCAGCCTTTCCTGCATCAGCTGTAGGTCTGGAGCCTTCATTCCCTTCACTTACCCATTTTTTGCCTTTACTATCCACCTCTAGTTTGGCTTGGTTGTGTACACGCAGGTATTTCCTGCACAGGCTTTATAAGGGTTAAATTCCTCACAGGTGCTTCTGCAATGGTGTTCTTGTGGCAGCAATTTGCAGCTGCTGCTGACGCTGTCTCCTCTGCTCCCTTGCAGGCACAGGCACACCTCCCCCCTCAGTTGTACAGTTGTACAGGGCTGGAGTCAGTCTGCCCGTCTCATCTGGGGTGCTCAGGGCAGGATACTTGTAGAGTGCAGAGCACATTTTGGTGCAGCTCTGCATGCCTAGCCTGCCTCAAAATCACACATCACTCTCCAAGCTTTCTGGGAGACAGGGAAATCGCATGATGTGTGGGTTGATGGGCTGGTGGCAGAAACAGAAATATCACAAGTTCAGCAAGGGTAGATCGCCATTCTCTGGTAGGGCCATCAGCTCCTTCAGCCTGTCACTTTAGCAAGTCACTCTTCCTCTTTCCCTTCCTTCCTTCCTTCTCAACTACATCACACAGGCAGTGATCTTTCAGGCAGCAGCCTTTCCTGTGCACAGCCCAGACATGTTCCCAGAGCATTGTCTCTCCTTTCACAGATGGGAGCATGTATTCCAGCCAATTTCCAGTATGTGATCATGCTACTCAAGTAGCATCCTAGAAAGAGTGAACATATATTGTGTTTGTATTCCCTAAAATTGTTGTATCATGTACCATGCTGGTAGAAACATGTTCTGAAGTATGAAACTAGTGGTTTAAAATGCTGACCTATCCGTTATTCTGAGTACTTTGGTCAGTTCTTATTTTCTGTTTGCACAGCACCATCTAAATTCAGCTTTCCTTCAGGTCTCAGACAGTAAAAACTGCAAACAAGCCTCACTTATAGGGAGATCCAACCCTACAAAATGTTCTTCAAAAGCATGGCTTCTATGGGGGAAAGACCACAGGTGACCCTCACTGTCCTGCAATGATGCTGATCAGTCCTACCAAAGCAAGGAGAAACAGAGGCATCTTCCCCATCCCCAGCTCTTCCTGTGTTCATAGTGCACCACAGCAAACCATCAATTTAGCAGGAGAATTCTCCGCTGTGTAATGATACCTTCCAGCCTTCTGTGCTTTCTTGCAGTGATGTCAAAGCCACAGACAGGTCGTTGGGATGTCAATCTTTGAGAGCTACTGCGCATACTCCTGCTGAAAGGCAGCACAGCCTGTCTGCCAGAGCCTTAGTTAGTCCTGTCAGTGGGTGCCTGGTGACCCTGGTGGGAGCCTGGGCAGTGACGGGCACTGTGTGGGTGTAAATAAATGTCAGGTAAATACGAAATTACTTTGTAGTGGGGACAGGTGTGTAGAATTTAAAGAAAACCATGCTGATAGCTGCCTAGCCTTGGATCAGGTCCAAAGAGGCTCTGTCACTCAGGGTGCTCCAGCTTCTTCTGGTGGTGCAGCCAACTTCGTCTGTGGGCCTGACTCTGCAGTCATGGAGGAAAGACTGCTTGGACCTTCACTCTGCCCCTAGAAACAACCCCACCCCTTTTTCTCAGAAGAAAATCTGCCCTCCATCCCTTCCCCAAGTGTTATTGATTCTTAGCTTATGCAGGGAGCAGTTTTTGATATTCCTGCAACACCTTTTTGGCAACATTCCCTCCCTCAAGGCCTGACAGTGAGCAGTACCCTTAGCAACATCTTCAGTGCTTAACTAAGGGATCAGCACTTCCTGAAAGATGCGTCTTCTCTTAATGTCTCAAGGTTGAAAGCTTCAGTGCAACAGTGCTGTGATCCAGTACGGATTGTCATCCTCACCTGCCCAGTGTGACCCTCCGAGTGACCCTGTACCATGCTGACCTGACACTGACAGCAATGGACTGTGGAGCCTCTCCATAAATTCAGCTTTTGGATGAATGAGTAAACTAGCAGCTGCTCTCTATTTGCACTTATTGAGACATTCCTGGGGCTGGACAGAGCCCAGCCGCAACAGTAATTGCCCACATTAGGATGACAGGGATATTGGGGTCAGCCTGAACAACCTGCTGGCTGCAAGAAGCCCTTCCTTGGAGAGGCAGATGAGGACAGAGCTATGAGGAAGAGTGAGGCAGTGTTCCCTGCAATGGCAGTCGTTTGCCACGCTGCAAAAGCCATGGTGAAGGTGTAACAGGGAGAACCAGATGTACTCCACACACACACACACACACACACACATTTCATTTCTTGAAACTGAAAGCTTAAAAATTGCTTTTGCTGCTGTGGTGGAAAGCTTTGGTGGCCCCACAGGAGCACTTCTATGCCTGGAGTGTGGTGACTTGGTGGTCTATCACTCATGGTGGATGAGACTCTTCTTGCTCAGCGCTGAAGAGGGGCAACAGGAGCCTGCTTTGTCCTGCCAGGGCTTCAGTTTGAGGAAATGGACTTAATCCATTAAAAACAGTGAGGTAGCAAGCCCAGAGGCAGAGTGACACAGCATCCCCACAGCAATGAGAGCAGCTGTCACTGTTGCTTGCTCTGCTGCTGCCATCCTGCCACGTGAAGGCAGCCGGGGCTGCTGCCAGGGCCCAGCTCCAGAGACACCCGAGCATTGCCTCCACTAAGCAGCTTTCCTCACAGCTCCCTAGGCAGGATCAGCACTGCGGATGAGCTGAGGCCACCCATGTGCTGCCAGGACCAAGGTCTCCACAGCTGGCTGCAGGTTCAGCAGAGTCCTCCTTAGCAGGGACTTGTGGGCAGCTCTGGGCTTGCACAGAGCAGGACACCAGAGCCTGGAGCCCCATATGGTCTGGCCACAGGTCTCTGTTGGCTCTCTTCCTGCTGCCACAACCATGTAATCCCTTCCCAAGTGAGCCAGGAAAAATCTTGCAGTGGGTGCTTGGTGTATCACATCCTGCCTGAGCTCCATCTGGCTTGGAAATTAGAAGAGGGGAAGCTTAGTCTGCAGCTCCCTGTGCAGTGCCAAGCTGCCCAGAGACTCCATTGTTACCCTAAATGCCCTTTTTCTGACAGCACATCCAAGGGGGAACTGCTGAAACACAGGCATCTTTTATTTTCTTTTATTTTTATGTTTTTGTGGGGCATGACTGCCTTGCACTGTGCATTGCGCATGGCAAACCAATGGGTGTTTCAGGGCTGCAGAGCAGCCTGGCAGGCACATTTTGGGGTTGGCTCTGCAGTGAGGTGACTGTTTGTCTGTCTGTGGAACTGCCTGCAGCCACCTCTGGCACAGGAGGCCTTTGGCAGCAGTGCCACAGCTTAGCTGCACCTGCGGAACTCCAGCCCAGCTCACAGGTAATGGGAGCAGTGGAGGCCATAATGGTGGATGAGGAATCATCCTCCTGTCTTGGCTTTTGTCACTTGCCCTGCCTGGGGACATGCCTTGTGTCAGGGTGTGCAATCCAGCACAGGGCTTGGACCCCATCCCCGCCAGCTCCTAGGGCAGCTGAGACAGCACACGCCCCACATCCTGCAGTAAATCTGGGATGCAACAGTGTCTTGCTTGGGGCTGGGGATGAAGATTCCCTTTCTGCCTCACCCAGACCAGCCCTCACCCAGGTATTCCCTGCACCTCCTCCCTGGGAGCAGCTCCAGTCCCAGAGCCTGGGATGGCTTCTGCTGGCACAGCCTGAGGAGGGGACCAAGAGGACAAAAGCAGTACCCAGGGGAGGCACCACCAAAGCCTGTCAGGGTTACATACTTGCAACCCCAGCCAGGGCAGAGGCAGTGCTCAGCCTTGGGACATGGCAGTGGTGCTGGGCCCAGTAAAACTTCCCATCTCCCAGAACCCGTGGTTTGTCCCAGCCACATCCTGGCTCCATGCCAGGAAAGTGGGGTCATCCCAGCCCTCCCAGAGGTGCCCACTCATGAGCACTTTAGCCATGAGCATTTTAAGGAGCAAGAGGCCAGATGACCCCTTTTCACAAGCTGCCTTTGCAGCTTTGAGGGTGTGCATGACAGACCCAGAGTTTAATTTTCTGCAGGTACTGAGCCCCATCACCCCTTTAAGGCAGTCCACAGCTCTGTCACCTGGTGAAATGTCACCTCCAATGGATTATGGCTGTGGCAGTGGTGGTGGGATGTGCCCTGTGTCTGCCCTTCTGAACAGAGGCACAAATGAAGCCATTTAGCAGGGACACAGTCTTTAGATCTGATAAGTGGCTAATTTTGCTCCCAGGGTGGTGTGGCAGGTTGCACAGAGACAGAGACGGTGTGCTTGTCCCTTGCCTCAGCCAAACATGCAAATAATAACTGGGTAATCTTGGGTGCTCGATGTAGCCCTGAGGCGTTCCTTATTTGCTTTGCAGGAGCAAACATTCATGTCTGACAAGAAAATCTTTCTTTTGATGGTTTTCTCCTTTTTTTACAGCAAACCTTCGACTTTTCTGAAGGGCTTTGGAAAAGCTAATCCTAACATCCGAGGTTTCATCTACCACCCACCATGCATGTCAGTGGTGGGAGCACTGGGTAGTTGGGGTTGGCACATACTGGAATCTTACTTCTACTTTTTTCCTGCCAGGAAAATATTCCAGATGCTGGAAATACCTCTTGCCAAGGAAGAGAACAGTGTTAGATAGATGATGAGCACTCAGAAATCATCAATCTTCCTCTAAAGGAGGAAGGCTTAAGTTGTGCCTGGGCGATGGGAAGCGCTGCCCCACACAAGCCTCAGAGGGGGACGTGGGCATCACTTTGTGAAGAGACATCTCATTAGTTTGATGCAAAGGCCAAGCTAATCACCAGGCTGCCACCAAACCAAGAAACCAAAATATTCACTCTGTGGTCTGTTCTGGCTTCCCTCAGGCTGCCTTGGAGCATCTGTGACACTTGTATCCTCCACTGAAATACTGATTTGTTTCTGTCAGGCACCCAGAGTTGGTTCCTTGGTGTCAAGCTGACTCGTAAGACACTGCTTAATTTGGTGCAGGACATGATGGCACAATGCATGGTGGGGCCAGGGCAACATGACCCTGCTGAGGCTGCGTGCATGGCACAGAGCCTGTGCCACTGTCCTGCTGAGGAAAGGAGTGTTCTGGAAGGTAAAATACATGAGAGGACAAAAAGCAGCTGAGAAAAGCAGCCTGAGACCCTTAAGGATCTGTCTGTATTTCTGGCATCACCTGGCTCCTGGGTACCACGTGCCAAAACAAATCCCAGATGAATGCATGGTGGACTCTTACCTCCACCTGAGGTGTAGATGGAAAGTAAATTGGTGAGTTTACCCAGGGCAGAGGAGGAATGCTGTGGTCTGTCCCCTCACAGCTTGGTTCCGCTGCTCCCACATGGTTCCTCCTCTCTGTCATCCAGCTTTGAGCCATTGCCCCCAGCGTTTTCCTGACTCACCTTCCCAAACCACCTCCTCCTGCCCCACTCAAACAGAGCTGCAGGGTGAGGGCGCGCATTCAGCAGAGGTGTGATGCTAATAACAAGGTGTAGGGCAACATAAACAGGAAATCCTGCCACGAGATACCTCCACAAGCACTTAATCAGGCTTTCAGAGCAAACCATCACCCCAAAGAGATGGAGCAACCTTATATCCTCTTGTAATGCCAGGTGGAATGCTGCTGTTGGAGTGACAGAGTACTCTGCCTGGTCCAGCTGCCTTGCCTTTGGCAGTTGTACCCTCCTGAAAGCAAATGTGAGAGGGAGTCAGATGCCCAGCAAATCCAAAGGAGAAGGGTTGACTTGCCAAATTTATTTAGTCTATTCAAGGCAGAGTAATAAATGCTTGTCTGAGTGGTGTCTACTATTAGTGGATGTGTTCCAAAATGTAGGTAGAAGATGTGATCCAAAAAAAGTGTTTCCATTTTAATAACTAATTAAACAGCCTAACTTAGCCAGGGACCACTGCTGTGGAACTGAATCCAAAACCTAAAAGAAATAGCAGTAGCTATAGCCTGGAGCCTCAGCAGTGAATGAGTGGTAGAGCAAAAACATCTGTCCCTTGGAAGAGGGTCAGAAAAGGCTGATAGTCCTCTTCCAAATGGAGAAAAACCTCTCCAGACTGGGAAATAAAACTGTTCCCATTGGACCCGTGCCCCGCAGTCCTTGACAAGCTGGCCAGGGCAGTGGCAGATGCTCTGTCTCCTGCTGTGGCTCAGGCACATGGCTGTGCGTGGGCTGCAGTGGTCCCGGCTGAGCACGGAGCCAGGGCGGTGCTGTGCCACCACAAGAGAGGCTGGTGTGCCCCAGCCTGGCCCTGGCCCTTCTTGTGGTGTTGCTGGTCTATTAAATCATCTGCTGGGCTGACAGCTCCCCAGTGTCTTCATGGCTTTGCCTGCAAAGCTGGCTTAATTCCTGGCCTTGAAACAGGCTGGGAACACAACATGCATGGGGATTTGCAGCTCTCAGCACGTTCATCAGGCAAAACCTTTTCCATGAAAGTTAGGGTCAGCCCACAGCCTCCCCCATCATATTATGCTTGCATAAGCGATCGTGTCCACCTGGGTTTCCTGATGCTGCACTGATGCCAGCTTTTTATATGCTTTCCTCAGCACAGAGGGCATCCTGTCTTATCTTGGGGGCTGTTTTTATTGGGTTTGTACAAAACTGGTTGCCTGGGTCGCCTTTGCCCTGCTGCTGCATTTGGCTGAGGTAGGCCAGTAAAGTAAAAAATTACTCCAGAGAGGAGCAGAGAGGCAGCAAGCTCCCCATGCACGTGCATGTCCACAGGGAAGAAGGCTGGAAGCTCAGATTGTGGTGCCACATGCTGGGATGCAGCACTGGACCCCACAGCAGCAGCCACTGAGAGCATGAGCAGAGACCTCACCCCACCTGGATTTGCATCCAGAACTGTGCAGCCAAATCAGGTGAGAAAAAATTGCCTCAACGGGTGTGTTTGACAGAAAAATCTTTTTGGTTTTTCCTCTGAGAGGTCCCCTAGGCAAATCTGGAAGAACCCAAAGAGGATGAGTTGGGCACAGTTTATGCTTAAAGCGGGCAGTCCTCTCTCCAGTGATGGTGTCTTATTTCTCTCCATGAGCACGGCTGCCAGGCAGAACAATAAATCTTTCACATGGAAGTACTTGGCATGGATTAAAGTCACAACCCTTTCTGCAACCCTCTCAGCTGCACAGCACCAGCTCCCACTGCTGCTCCCAGCCTGCTTATCTGAGCACAGAGTCTTTCCAGGCTGCTTTCCAGGCCTGTCTTGGGTCACACTTATTCCTGTTACTTTGGGATGAGGCAGAGAGAGAGAGTAAGAGACTCCTCCTGTGGGAGGCTGCACTGGTTTATTTATCAGAGGAGGCCATTCTGCATGCCACAGTGGCTGGACTGTGCTCGTCTCCAGGAGGAATTTGTGGTGTGTGGTTGACCTGCAGATGCTGATGAACAGTCCCAGCACAGTCCCACTGCTAAGGATCATAGAATTCTAGAGGCATAGAATGGTTTGTGTTGGAAGGGACCTTGAAGATCACCTAATTCACATCTAACCCCTCTGCCATGATCAGGGATCCCTTCCAGTAGACCAGATTGCACAGATCTCCATCCAACCTGGCCTTAAACACCTACAGGGATGGGGCACCCACAGCTTCTCTGGGCAACCTGTGATAGTGCCTCACCCCCCTCACAGTAAAGAATTTTTTCGTAATATTTAATCCAAACCTACTCTCTTTCAGTTTGATGATGGAAACTAATTGAGTGCTGGGAGTGGCATGTGCATATTTATTCCAAAATAATCCACTACATGACTGTTGTGGGGTTTTGGGCCCTTGGAGCTGGAATTTGTTCAGCAGCCTCTTCTCCTGACCTCCAGGCTGCCAGGATAACAGCTTCTCTCCTCTTATCTCAGCTGATGCTATCACTGTTCCTCCCATGCCTGGAGACACATGTCATGTGGTAAAATCTCCCTCTGGGGGAAACTGCTGTGCCAGCCTGGCTGCCAGTGAGCCTGGTGCAATCCACCATCTCAAATCAGGGTGGAAAGGGGTCAGGAATAAATGCTTCTTTACTTTTTAAAGTCTCTTTCATCCAAAAAAGCCATTATGGTATCCTGACCTTTGATCTGTATATAAGAGCTGGCAAAGGAAGATTACAGCTTAAACCCCTCTTAGCACAAAGCACAACGCTGGACTTTGTAAAATCTGAATTGTTCCTTCCTCCAGTGTGAGTTTGGGCAAGCTCCTCACCATGGCACCCCTCCAGAGTAAGGGGACAAGGGCAGGTGGGTCCCTTTCAGTAGGGGTTTGCCTTCTTCCCAGTATCTGTCTCTTGCTGAGTGGGGACAGACTGATTCTGTGAAAGCCCCTTGGGCGGCAACTCATTGGACTGCAGCTGGACACCCAAGTCGCTGCCTGCTGTGCCACAGAAACGTGCCCCTGATCGTAGGGAGATGTGTCTGTGTGCCCACAAACACCTGCCTCGCCCCCCCCCCCCCCCCCCCCCCCGCCCCGACATGTGCGCTCCTTCTCTGCTGGCTCTGACGCTGATTTTTCCTCACACACTGGTATTTTGCTGAGCTCCAATGTCCCTGGCAGAGGGAGCCTGTGCAGCATCGTGTCTGAGGATCCAGGGCTGCCTGCCGGAGCTGAGGAGGGAGGAGCAGTGGTTTGGCTTTCTGCTGGCCAGTGAGATGAGTCATCTGGGCCCGTCCACTCTCTTTACCATCAAAAATAAGGTGGTAAGTAAGCCTTATAATACCGAGCTTAAAATACAAATCTACAGTTTAAAAAGGAATCACAGAATATGCTGAGTTGGAAGAGAACCACAAGGATCACTGAAGTAAACTCTTAGCCCTGCACAGCACCATCCCCAAAAGTCGCACCACGTGTCTGAGAGCATTGCTTAAACACTCTGTGGACTCTGGCAGGCTTGGTGCTGTGACTACATCCCTGGGGAGCCTGTTAGAGTGCTCAACCACCCTCTGGGTGAAGAACCTTTTCCTAATATCCAACCTAAACCTCCCCTTCAGGCCATTCCCTTGGCTCCTGTCACTGGCACCGCAGAGAAGAGATCAGTACCTGCCCTCCTCTTCCCCTCACAAGGAAGCTGTAGCTGCAATGAGCTCTCCCTGCTGTCTCCTCCAGGCTGAACAGACCAAGTGACTTCAGCTACTCCTTATCCAGCTTCCCCTCAAGGCCCTTTACCATCTTCATTGTCCTGCTTTGGATGCTCAACAGTAGTTTAATATCTTTTTCATATTGCAGTGATCAAACTTCACACAGAATTCAAGGTGAGGTGAGGACTGGTTTGCTAAATATACTTCTTACTACTATTTCCCTGTGTGCCATAATTGCCCTGTGTGTATGTCCGTGACAAAGAGGCAAAAAGTGGAAATATAAGGCAGGTTCCCTGAGCATAATTTTTAAGGGAGGCATGAGGGGAATGGTGGGCAGATTGACTCCTCATTACCTGCCTAGTAACCAATAAAGTCTCCTCAGATGTCGAGGCAATGCTCAAACATGCCCAACAGATTAGCTGAGTGGCTTTTCTGTGGAATAGAATTTTGGAGAACAGCGGGTCACCTGGATTCCGTGCTTCTCTTGTGATACACAGGTGGGATGCTGGACCAGGGGCTTGCTCCAGGCTCTTGATTATACAGGATGTGGCATCCCAGAAGATTTGGGAGAAGCTCTGATAAAGGCTGTACCTGGAGTGAAGGCACAGCCTGTGCCTTGGGAAACCAGCTCTTTTGGCCCTGCCTCAGCAGCTCAGCCAGGGGCTGTGGCAGCAGTCCAGGCTGCAGCTGATGGGAGCAGGACACAAGACATGGGCACCTTGTCCTGAGGCTGCCAATTCCTGGGGTTGAGTCTCTCTCCATACATTTACATATCCCATGCAAAGTGTGAGAACTGCTCAGGTTTCTCCCTGGTTCATCACTTTTGGGAGGTGTTGGTGTCCTTACCTTGGTCCTGGGTTTGTTCTCAATTTGACAGAGGGGAAAACTGAAAGAGAAAGAATGGGAGTGTGTAGGAATGGTCTGCTTTTCACAGCACATCTCCCTCAGCACAGAGGCTGGAGGCAAACCCCTCCAGTCTGAAGAGTTCAGGACCAGAGGCCACCTCTAGGCTGGTCCCTTTGCAACAAGACACTGTCATGGAGCAGCTGCCAGGGCCTTGGATCTGGAGCTGGCAGTGCCCTGTGTGCCTCCCACTCACCTGTGCCCTGGCAGGGCTGTCGGGTGAGGAGCGGAAACGCTGTGCTCCCCACCCAGCCATGACTCACAAGGCACCTGCTCTGCCTGAGCTGCTGTAACCATTCCCACATGCCTGCCTAGCTGACCCATTCCTTGGGCACAGAGGACCCCTTGGCAGGTTCCTGATGCTCCAGTGACCCTTGAAGAGCATCCTGCCTGGCATGGGACAGTGGTTTGTGGACCTCTGCAATGTTCTTCCCAATGCCATGTGCCAGCCCTGGCTCCTGAGCTCCATGGGAATACTCTGTCACCAGCCATGAGAGACAGCATCACCTGTATGGCACGGAAACAAGGCATGGGTGTTGCAAAGATACCTCTTAATTTGCCTTGAAGACTACCCCTCTGAGTTCCTGATCATCCTTTGATCTGTCCAGACAATCATGATGCTATTTTTGCCTCATCTGGACGTGTGCTGCAGTGTCATAAGAATACAGCTTGTCACCGTGATATCTCCCTTCCTAATCTCTCGTCACTGTTGTCAGTCATGTGCAAGACAGTGACTCCTTTCCTGTGACAGAAGGGTGTCATGCCTGAAGGATTACTTTCAGGCAACGCACAGGAGATTCATCTTGGCAGCAGCAAGTTATTTTGTTTTACACTTTGTTCCTTAAACCCACTGTTTTGTCTTTCTAGCACCACATGAAAGAGACTTCCAGGTTTCCCTTTAGTTTTCTCTGCTACTCTTCAGCAGGTTTGGTGCCTAAAATCCTGTGGGAGTTTGCAGGAGCTGAGCACTGCTTTGGAGAAGCAGCAGAGACCAGGCAGTGAGAACTGCCACAAGAGCAGTTTGAGCTTTCATTGAAGCTGTAGGCTCCAAAAGGATATGCCTAAGCGTCCATGGCTCCAGTTGCTGCCTCAGGTGGTCTCTGGAAGAAGCTGTGAGTGAAGCGCACCTGGTATGGGACAGCTGATCTCACCATGCCATCATCTTGCCATCTGCAATCTTCATGGAGATCCATGATGTGGGATCTGTTGGGAGGTGGTTCCAGGGTTCAGTCACCTCAACCTCCTTCCCAGGTTAAGCCCCAGCTTACTCCCAGGCCTGCCCCTTTCACATGGTGGTAAGGAGCTGCTGGCTTTTGTGCCATGCCGGTGCCAAATCGTTAGCGTGGCTGCTGGAGCGCATGGTGTTGGCAGAATCTCTGCTGGTGGGACAGACAGGGCTCTCTGGGTTTGTGCTTGGCAGGAGGCTGAGTGGAGCTCTGGGGTTTTTTTTTCAACAAACCAGAACTGCCACAGTCCTCTGATACAAAAAGTTTATCTGGAATAAAACACTGTGCTGGTGGGAACCTGTTAATTGAAAGTTGACAGGTTCACTCTGTGTCCCATCAGGGGCTGGTCTCTATCTGGACTTCTCTCAGGCCTTTGATGCAGTCCTCCACATCATTCTTGACACTAAGTAGGAAAGATACTATATGGACTGTTGGATGGATAAGGAATTGAGTGGATTGACCCTGTGGTTGGTGCAACCCTGTGCCAATTCTCGGGCCAGTTCAACAGAGATGAGCTCCTGTCTGTGCCTCTGTCTAACCCGGGTCAGACATGCCCAAATGCGTGATTTTTTCTCAGTTTAATGATGATGGAGCTGCAGGGTGGAATTGCCCAATGGGGAGAGGGCACCTTATGCCTGCAAAATAGTATATGCTCTCCTTGAGAAACCCTTGGGTTTCCAAAGAGATTATAGCAGCCAGAAACGCCCCTTCCTACAGATTTCAATGATCAATAGCCTTTGAGTGGAAGAGAGGGAGGTATCTGAATGGGATACCTGAGAGATTTCAGGAAAGAAAAGGAGTGGAAAAGGCTACTGTGAGTGGAATTTCCACCCAGTGCAGGCAGCCCAAGGACCTGGGGCATAAAAAAGCACCAGGGGAGTTTGCAGCAAAGAGGTGGGAATAAAATAGCTGCTTTGCAGGGAGCTGTGCCCCTGGCTCTCCTGGCAAAAGGCCTCATGGAGGGTGGGTGTCAAGCCTTTTATCTGCATTACCTTTGTAGTGATAAGGCTCTGGTTCTTGAGAATACCAGAGATCAAGTGTGGAAATCAAATGAGAGCTTTAAAAAGAGGGCTTTATTACAAGCTGAAGGAAATAAAATGGCCACCCTGCCATCCTGAGAGAGCTTTAGCAGCTTTAAATCAGGCAGCTCCAGCTCTCCACTTTCACACAGCAAAGCAAAATCTGTATTTGATTTGTGTGCATTAAGGGGGAAGAAGAGACCTGTGTGAATTTGAAAATTTCATAAGGAGAAAAAAAAAAAGGAGAAATCCTATGTTAGGTTTAGAATAAACAAAGTTTAGCTGTGTTTTGTTGTTTGTGTTTTTCTCAGACATAACTATCAGCAGACTCATCAGACTGAATCATTTCAGAGCTGTGCTTAAGCCTGCTGCTTTATTCTTTATTGCCATCATAAGTTAAACAGAAACAACTCTTTCTCTTTTCCCTTCTTTTTAATTTTCTTGTCCATTTTTAAATGTGTATAATAGAATTGCAGTCACAGGATAATTTCAGGGAGAAGGAACCCAGCCCATGGCCAGCTCCAAAGCTAGACCAGATCCTCAGGACTCCAGTTATGAGTTTTTCCAGGGATGGAGACCCCAGCTTCTCACTGGGCAACCTGTGCCAGTGTTTGACCAACCTTGCAGCAAGATGCTTTCCTTTCAACAAACCAGATTTTCTCTTGTCTCAGCGTGTGATCATTGCCTTGGTCCTTTCAGTGTGCATCTCTGGGAAGAGCCTGCCTCTTTCTTCCCTGTAATTCCCTTTAGGCAATGGACAACTGCACTAGATTCTCCCCAAAACTGCATTAGGACTTCCCCCTACCACAGTCCCCTAGATGCAGCCCCATGGGTACTGAGTAGAGGGGAATTCTCATTTCCCTCCACGTCCTGTGTACTCTCTGGCTGATGTGGCCCCATGGGTGGCCAGCCCTCACCCCCCACTTAGCAGAGCTCTAAACAAGAAATGATGTGTTAGTCACAGAGTTTGTCGGGAAAATGCCATCAATGAGAGAATTCATTAAATATTTGACTTCTCAAGAAGCCTAAAACCTGTATTTGCTTAGAATAAAACTAAGAGCATGACTTGAGAAAGGAGGAAGGAGAACGGGGACATAATATTGCAAAGATATTCAGCCTCAGAGAAAAGTAAGGACAAATATTCATTGGAGATGTTAAACAAGTTCAGGTCCCATTCAAACCAAGGGTCTCCTAAGGCTTATGTGGAAAAAAACTAGCCAGTCCAGTAGGATGGGAAGTGTTAGACCTTTATGCTTTTGCCCCAAAGTTCAGGTTCCTGCCCCATGGACCAGCAGAAGAGCTAGCCTGGGAAGTGGCCATCCTGATAGGAATAGCTCTGGAAGGAGGTGGAGGGCAGGAGGTGGAGCAAGACATGGTGCTGCTGGGACAGAAGTCCCTTGGACAGCTTTGCCCATGCTTAGCCCCTCATTTTGGGAGCTAAAACCCCTGTCGTGCAAATCTCCTTCAAAACATTCTCTCATTCAAACTACTCTACTGCTTGCCAACACCTTCACAGCTCTGACACTGCTGAAAATCTGGCTGGGCTAGGACACCCCTGGCTTGTGCTGGCCAGGAGGGGTGCAGCCTCTACAGCAGCTGGTGGATATCACAACCAGTTAGTTCAAAAACTTCACCCCTTTTTGCCCTTTGCTTTTTCCACAAGATACAACAAACTCATGCCCACTGATGTGGCTTCTTGCTGGTGGCTGATGTCCCATGCATTCTGCTCTCCCATGACAGCTTGGACCAAAACTGTGGCGTGGGAATCATTTGACCACATTTTGAGACCTGCTTGGTTACATAAAAATATGAGGGTGGCAAAACCTGCACCTCATATCTCCCACCTTCCCTTGCTCATTGGATCCCTCATGTCACCCCAAAGCTGGTACATGCTCACTAAGTCACTGGGGTGCTTTCTGGCCACAGGTGCTCCTTCACCCAAAGGGGGAATGTGGCTACTTTGATGTCATGTGCTGTGCGAGGCACATCGTGACTCATGCCTGACTGCCCTCTAGTAAAGACATCAAAATTCCCTGAGAGGTTAATTCTGTGCTGGCCCTCCAGTTCCTGTGCTTTACTCTCAGGGTGCCAGACAGATTTCCAGCACTGTTTGCAGGCTGCTGGTTTGAGGTGCATGCTGTTAAGAGAGTTCCTGGATGTACCTGTGTCGTTGCCAAACCACACATGGTTGCCATAGAGATGTAGGACACGTAGATCTGACTGATAATCATTTTTTCCCCCACCCTTTCTTTCTTTTTGCATTAAGTAAAGGAAACTGCATAGCTAGACATGCCTCTGAGGAGCTGCATTGAGAAATCTTGGCAGACGAGTGGTGGTTTCAGACACTGAAGCTGCGAGCAGCCGTGTGTTTACTGGCAGACAACGGTAATGCTCAGGGAGCAGACCTGCTCCAGAATGGGTGATGGACAGAGGGTGGAGAAGGCTTCAGCTCTGCTAAGACCTTATACTGGTGCACAAGGTGGAATTGAGCTCAGACCCTGGTTTTGTTATGCACCATCTCTTCACCCCAAAATACATGATCTCATAACAGCAGAAATATCCTTTCCTAATTAATAATCCATCTTTATGTCCACAAAGCTCTGCCAGCTATTTCTGCCAGCAAATACTCTTTGCACTTTACAGCATGCTAGGATGTGATCTTTGTCTATATAAACTCGATTTGCTCCTGTAGATCCTGGATAAAAACAATACAAGGCCTCATTTGCTCCAGAATTACCAACTGCTTGGCTCCTGGCATGTGCCCCAGTGCTACTGATTCTTAAGCAATCTTGCTAGTAACCCTTGTGTAATTCTTGTTGCAATTGTGTTTATAACATGCCATCTCCTTTTGCTTTGGAAGAGCAAGATCAAAACACAAATAATCACAAAGCAAAGAAATACCTATTCAGACATTTTATCAAAGACCATAACAGAAGCATTTAAGTAAGTGCTGAAGTGTTAGGAATTTAAAGAAACAGGGCTTCCCACCAGAGCTAGAATTGCCTCCTCCTTTGGTTGCACAATGTCCTCCTAAAATGGAGCCTCTACCAAACCTTGTGATTGCTGCAATGTGAGCCCAGCCAAAATATCCAAAAGGAGGAAGGCCTTTGCCTTTTCGGAAACTTTGCTTTTTCTCATAGAAGCCCAGACGTCACCATTTGCTCACCTGCCTCATGAGTCCTGCCTCATGTGAGCGCTGCCATTAGTGTCAGAGGAAATGAGTGCATGCCCAGCAGCATGGGACAGCCTTGCACAACCAGGCCTAAATATAAACTGGACACAAAAGATAAAGTCTCCAGTAAATAAAATTGGAATAGCTTGGGGCCCCAGACAGTTCATGTTAATGCCAGGGCTTGTTGGCTATCCTAGCTTCCCCTCAAATCAAACAAGTTCAGCACATGGCTGAAACATAGGTTTTTTTCTGATTTACAAGCATTCTTGAAACAGTCCCTATTAACTGGTGTTTCAAAGGTACTGTGACATGAGAAGATGAGCAGTGTGGATATTCCTCATGCTCAGCAGCCAGAACTCTCTCCCTCCCTGCCCAGCAGTCAGGACATTTCCTGCAGCAGCCTGCTGCCTGCCAGCTGGTGGGATACTCATGGATGGACACCACACACACACCAGCGTGCTGGGCCCCATCAGAGGGCAGACATTTGGGTTAATTACCTCCCTGAGAGCCAGACTTCCAGAGCATACAATTCAACTCAAATTAAATTGCTCATCAACAGGTAATCAGCTGGTCCATTGGATTTGCTAAGAGTCATAGTTAGTGCATTCCTATGCCTGTGTTTTGTTCTTTGACACGTTCCAGAATTTAAGGTCAAGGCGGGAAACAATGATCCGTCCAGCCTGCATGCCAAAGCCTGCCTTCAAACTCCAGCCTCATAATGTCTTTAAATGACTTTGTGTTAGAAGGTTCAACTACACACCATGTGTAAGATTGCTCTGGCACATCCCTTTTCTGACACTCCTCCAGAAGGAGACATGCCTTCACAGACAGATTTTTGGGCAACCCAGCTGCTGGTCTGGCACAAGATGTGCATTTTTGCAATACAAATATGTGCAGTGATGATGCTTGAATTTTCTTGCGTGGCACTTGAAGGGTGTAAACCGACTTGAATTTATACTTGAAGGGTATAAACCAGTGGCAGCAACAGATGGATCTAATACTGGAGGTGCTGTGGGCCTCTGAGGATGTGTTGGTGTTCTCACCTGCTGCTGGTGACTGCAGGAGATGCCTCACACCTTGTGAGACATAGGGAAATGTCCAGGCTCTTAAAAAACTACCCTAACATTAAAACAATGCATCAGTTTTTGTCCTGAGCTCCGGAGGGTTTGCAGGACCTTTTGCACTGGTTTCAGTGAGAGAAATATCTCCCTGCAGGGTGGTGGTTTGCAGAAAGCAGCGTGGCTTGCCCACACACACAGGCAGAGTTTCAAAGACGGTGGAGATCAAAGGAAAGGGCTTCAGACAAAGCCACAGCACAGAGTACTAGGCATGTTAATAATTTGGAAACAATCAAATGTAAGAAGAGCCTAATGCAGGCACTGGAGGAGTCACGGGGCATTCTCAGTGAGTGCATCCCAAGGCAGGAGACAGGCACCAATGCAGGGCAAAGGGCCCTCGCTGCCCGTCTTCCCCTGCTGGCTCACCAAGGGAGGTGACAGACTATCCTCCCTCTCCGGAGGGCCTGGAAGCATGACAAGTCCAGACATGTGTGTCCTTGGGCATAAAAACCCCTGGTTTTGTTGGTTGTTTATGCAGAGCCTTTGGAAAGTCGTGAGTGCACAGATTATGGCCAGCTGCCATTCATCCTGTGCACGAGTGAACTGAACCTGAGCATGCTGGGGATACCCAGCTGGCAAAATGAAAAATTTAAAAATTGTTAATAAATATTATTAGGGGGCTGTATTTTTTCTTTGGAAATAAAGGATTTTTAATCAAACTTTAGCTGCCATGTGCCACAGATCTTCCTTAAACTGAAAGTAATGAAGTTCAGCATGAATAGTGTCCTTAGGTGACTAATGGGATTTTGGAAAACTCACTTGGTGATTTTTAGGGATGAGTAAGAGACGGTGTAAAGCGAGAGCCTGTCAGAAAAGTGCTTGTAATCCTTCATCACTGGCTGCATGAAGAGATGAAAATGGGAACTTGGAATGGAGCTCCTTTATAAACTCATCTCACAATATTAAGGCATAAATTTTAGAGCTAGCCCACATAATGGCTTTCAGTTTCAAGTCACAGGTAAGATCCATTTTTAATGGTACTATTTTTGCTGTGGTGCTTCTGACAAATGGTCAGAGGAACGTCAGTCTGGCAGTCCATAAAATTAGCCACATCTCCCTAAGAAAGCTAAAGGGAGGAGCCACTTTCTGAACCTGTAGGGGCCAGAGCAGCCCTGAGTGTGCAGCACAGCTCAGGCTCCACAGTGCTGCAGGGATAGCTCTCTGGGGCAAAACAGAGTCTCTCCAGGTCCTTGTGCCCCAGTCCTTGCTCTTACAAGGTGTGGGCATCCACAGCTCCCCTGGGCAACATGTACCAGTGTCTGACCACTCTCACAGTGAGAATCTCTTCTTCATGTCCAATCTAAACTTACCCTCTCTCAGCTTAAAGCTGTTACCCCGAATCCTGTCTACAGTAAAAAGCTTATCTCAATTATTCTTATAAATACACTTTTAGTACTGAAAGGCTACAGTTAGGTCTCTCCAGAGCCTTCCCTTCTCCAGGCTGCACAACCCCAACTCTCTCAGCCTTTCTTTGGCTATTCCGTCCTTCTGATCATTTCTGTGGCACTACCCTGGGCCCACTTAAATAGGTCCATATATTTATTGTACTGGAGGTCCCAGAGCTGAATGCAGCACTCCAAGTGGGATCTCAGCAGGGAGGAGTAGAAGGGAAGAATCCTCTCCCTCCCCCTGCTGCCCATGCTGCTTTGGGTGCAACCCAGGATAAAGTTGACTTTCTGGGCTGCAATCATGCATTTCTGGGTCAGGTCCAGTTTTCACCCACTGTATCCTCAAGTCCTCTGCAGGGCTGCTCTTGAGGCATTCATCCCCCAGCCTGTGTTGGTACTAGAGGTTGTCTCCACCCAGGTACAGCACCTTGTACTTGGTCTTGTTGAACCTCATGGGAGTCCCTTAGGTGCACTCTTCAAGCCTGTCCAGGTCCCTCTGGATGGCATCCCTTCCCTCCAACATACTAACCACACAGTTCAGCTTGGTGGTCTGCAAACTCACTGAGGGTGCACTCAATCCCTCTGTCGGTGTCACGGATGAAGATAATAAATAGTATTGGTCCCAGTATTGACCCTCAAGGGATGCCTTTCTTTACTGGTCTGCATCTGGACATCACTTATTGGATGGAGCTTTCCAGCCAATTCCTTATCCATCTAACAGTCCATCTAACAGTTTCTACTTAGTGTCAAGAATGATGTGAAGGACTGCATCAAAGGCCTTAGAGAAGTCCAGGTAGAGACCCTGCCCTGAGCACAGGCCTGCACAGTGGGAATATGCCGTGAGCCATGGGCCAGGCCCAGGGGGCCAGCAGCCTGCACAGTGTGCCATGTATCACCATGACAGGCACAGGATCAGCCTGCAGGAAAGAGGACCAGGCCGGGGGTGATGGAGGAAAATGCTTACTTAGCGCCTAACCCTGACAGGCCTTCTAGTTTAGGAGTTCCTCAAGGTATGTGCCCACACGCACACTTACATATATGTAGGTACTTATATAGGTTTCAAATCCAAAGTTAAATGCAAAGGCTTTTAAAAGCATGAAAGGATTTAAAGGGTCCTACTAGGTGAGATGTTGGTGTGGAAGAAGAGAGAAAATAAAGTTTTGTTCTGCCTGGGTGAGCAAAAATGCAGAAGACTTGTTGTGGGGAAGCCTGGAGTCGTCTTTTAGTCCATTTCCAGACTTCATTACTGCACACAAATTGTGGCCAGTGTCTGTGAAATGGAGGCAGTCAGGCCTTTTCCCACCATGGGCCCTTAATGTCCTCTGCTCACAGGCTGCCTCTCACTGCACAACACAGTGGCAATCCTGCCACCTCCCACTACCAAAATAAAAATAACATGAAATAACAGAAAATTAAACTTGGGTCAGTGGCTACTGATTGGCAGTGAATGGAAAGGAAGCAATTTCAGAGAGGATTGGCATCAGATAATACAGCCAAGAGCTGATGCTTCAGGAAGTATTCACTACAAAATGTGGATTTTTTTTCTTCTCTTTTCTTTTTCTCTGCATCTTTTTTATTGATCTGTGAAGAGAGATCTCTGCAGATGCAGTGTCTGAGAGCTGGTGGTATCCTCATGCCTTTGTCTGCAGCTCTTTTCTCTGTAATTGTTTCCGTCTTCCTCTGTACTGTACCTTAGGCTTTCCCTGGAAGGCCTTTCAGCCATCTGAAATTAAAGGTTCTTCTTCCATCAGCCCCTTACCTGAGCTTCTTGCTTCCACTACTAACCAGCAATTTTCTTAGCACCCTGAATCAATTCAGTTTTTCCATCAGAGGTGAGGTGTTTCAGCTGAAAAAAGCCACTGGTGGGGAGGCTGTCACCTCTTCTTTTGAGCCCAGCCCTCCTCCTCCTCACCCAGCGCATGGGAGACTGGTTCAGTTTCCATGTCCTCCTTCACCACAAGGAGCTGGAGAGATGTTGCAGACCTGCATTTCCCTCTTTTCAGTGGTGAAACAGCACAGCTCCCCTTGTATTTCCATTTTTCTGGGGAAATGGGTGGGTGTTTCCGTATCGGTACCTGTGTGCTCAGAGCTGACAGAGGGGAAAGGCTTGCTGTGCCTCTCACACCTTTTCCCTTTCTCCGTGCCGCGCCGAGTCCTGTCCCGGGCGCGGCCCCGCGACAGATGGCTGCTCAGTTCGCGGCCGTGCTCAAACCTGGAGGCGCCGGCATTTCCCAGGCACAGTGGTAACCGGACGCCGAGATTAGCTCTGGCTCATCTCCATGTTTAAATGAACTTCCCCTAATTAGGGAAATTGCCTGTGCTTACACTTCAGACAGATCCTCCCTGGAATTATTTCATAAACTCCTCGTGTGCTGCTGCGCACAAGCCCAGTGTGGGGTGAGGATTATCCCAAGCCCCTGTCTGATCCCACCTCTGCTGTGGTGGCCACATCATTGCCCAGGGTTTATGCCCTTTCAACCCCTCTTTGCTCACTTTCCTCACTTGTCGCCCCCTCTTCAGCTGGAGATGTGCAGGTTCCCCCATCTCTCAGTGGTTACCCTAACACCACCAAAGCCATAACCCCACACCTAAATTTTACTATCCACCAATCCCCACTCTGATCCCTACAAGGCCAGCTCATGGAACTTCCTCCACCTCCATTTGCTAAACATGTACAAATTTTGGGAGACCTTAAGGAAGGACAGCTTTAGGAGTCTCTGTGTGTTCGTATTATATTGCCGCATTTTTTGCTTGAAACAGACTTTTGGTATATGGCGAAGACAATGTTTCAAGACAAATTAAGTCTGAGGGAAAAAAAAGAAAGAAAACCAAACAAATTAAGCTTGTTAAACTTTACAGAAAACCACTGCAAGGCTGAAGCAGGACTTAAAAGCTGGGGTTTTCAAAGGCCCCTGAGGGAAGCAGCCCTGGGACTGACACTGAATTTAATTTGCTCTATGCTGAAGCAGGCGGCTTTGGAGAAATGCCCATATGCATACTGATTCGTCCAACAGACACTTTAACAGGTTTAGCAAAAATTAGGAGCACCAGAGCAGCCAGGGAATCCTCATGATGAATAGAGAACATAATCCAGAGAAAGGGTCCCTCTGCCTTAGTGAGGACTTCACAGAGCACCATGGCTTTACTTTAAGCAGAGACATTGCTTTTTCTCAGGAGATGTAATGAGAATTTATCAGTGTACACAGACAAGAGAAAACATTTTCAAACTACAAAAAAACACCCCAAGCCTCCACAAATTGCAGATGAAACCTGCGTAAGAATAGGAAATGAATTTTCTGTTAATAATCCTTAAAATTAACAAACTCACAAGAGTCAGACAGTGAGAACAGTGCCCAGCTCTGACACCTGCCCTCCAAAGCACTTTTTATTTTATGTCATTTTTTAATTCAATGGATTTCTCTTTTTCTGTTCTTTGTATTGCAGGCAATGCTTTGGATGACATAAAGAGGCACTGAGCCAGAACAAGCTGGAATTGAAAGAGATCTGGGGGAAAAGTGGAGCTTGCCTGGTTTGAGGATATTTCTTTTCAATGTGAAAAGAGACAAACCAAACAGGCGGAGTTTCCTACGAAGGAAAAGACACCAAAACCTAATTCAAGTCCTGGTTTCAAAACCTGGCTCCTTATCTAAATGTCAGGACTTGTCATCACAAGTACAGTCACACAGAGAGAAATAGAATAATAAGAGTGAAAATGTATTTAGTGCTTTTAATACAATGTTGTCAATCTGATTTATTTCATCTCGAATTCCAGTTTCTGGAGCTCTTGTTAAGGACCAAGATGCTGCAGTTGTGAGCTTTAGCAGCATTGCAACTTTCCATTACATCTTCTTTCTCTCTTCTATATGAAAGAAGAAAGCTTGAAACTCCAAAGTCCTGAAGGTCAGGCTTCAAAGAGCTTGTGAAAGATTTCTAGTTTCTGTGGTTTTAAAGCCTCAGTGTTTACAAGCAGGGTGAAGATTTTGGGAGTAACCCAGAGCATCTGGGACAGGTCAGCATGAAGCATGCACCATAAGGAAAAATAAAAATAAGGAAATTGCCACATACAGGAATTTTTTTTTCCCCAATAGCAGGATTTAATGTCAACTTAATAATGGGAAGGAAATTGACAGATACTGACAGTTGGATATCCTGCCTTTACTTAGATTTGTCTCAAAAATAAGATGCTATTGAATGCATTGGGTAAGACTCTTAAACCTGGTAACAAGGTTTGGCCTCCATGCAGGAAGACAGGAAGTGTGGCATCTAACCACAGGCAGCTCTTTGTGACTCCCCTGGCACCCAGATACTGTTTTGGGTGCTGCAGATCAGCCACAGAATCTCTCTGGGTAGTGATGTCTCTCTGCAACCAGGCAGGGCTTGTGACCTGCCACACAAGGCCTTTGTTTTCCCCTCGAGTACTTTTGCCTATGTTTGCTTTGTGATTGGATCTTTGATTGGTGGCAGAATTTAATTTCTTTCTAAATTTGCCTGGGAACTAATCCAGTTCTTCCAAGCGCCAGCGGTTTGCGAAGAAATAATGACGCCCTGGGTTAGAGCAACTCTGGGGCCAGCCATTAGATGGGCAGCCCTCCCTCCTGCCTGGCAGGGCACACACACAGAGGAAACATGGCTTTATAATGTCAATACACTCAGTACACTTCTCAAACCCACTGAGCAAACATGTGCCCAGAGCGTGCCGCAGGTAAGCTGGCTTGCCAGGGGCCACTGCCTCCTTCCGTAGCGGTGTTTAGCAAGTGCATGGTTTTGTTTAAACAGGAAAACACATTAAGAGGCACTTCATCCTTGAGTGTTCCTGTCTCTGCTGCCTGCATTCCTGGCTGGGGCGTTTAATACACATTAAGTGCAATGTGCTCATGGGACCCTCTGATTAAAATACCAGCAGGCCAAGAGCTCTGGAGTAATCAGTGTGACTCCTTAACTGAGAAAAGAGCAGTTACATTCAATTTTGATCGGTGTTTCCTTTTCCTTAGGTTTCACGACCTCTGTCTGATGGTCTGTATGCTTCCCATAGAGTTCCCAGTGGCCACAGTGATGGGACCTGAGATAAAACTCACAGTCACAATTTTCAAGCATGACCTCTGGTCTTGGGGTAGGGTTTCTTTTACTTGCACCATATGAAAGTTTCATTCAGTCTCAGATGAACATCTGTGTTTCTTGTGCCACCAGGATCAGTGCACAGTCACTGAGCCAATGCTCTCCCTGTGCCTGTTTTTCTGTGCTAACCATAGATAGACACAGGATGGCTTATGGAAGAGGAATGATGCTGCATGAGGTGAATTTCAGCTGAGGTTGCTCTATTTTCAGATGCTCAGGTTGAGAGGAGTCAAGGTGTTTGGCCTCTGTGACAGAGCTCAGCAACAAATCTGGTGCCATTAAAGTGTGAATTGAGCAAAGACACTAATCATCCAGCCAGACCCTCCTCCTAGTTACATCTGCAGTGTAAAATGTAGTTCTATTCTCTTCTGCTCAATGGGGTAGTACAGATTTACAGCAGTGCAAGTCTTGCCCAAATGTGGAAATTTACAGATGCAGTTGTTCCAGAAGAAGTACACCTAAATTGGTCCTTGACTATTACTCCAAAAACCAAACCCAAAATGTTATTCCTCCATGATATTGTGAAACGGATACTTTGGCTGAATGCAAGAAGGTGTCACCTTACTGAATGTGGTTGCCCAAACAGCAGATCCAGGGTTCCACAAGCATTTTGGACTGCAGAGATGACAGCAGAACTGCTTTTTGTGACCTGCCAAGCATGTTCCGGGAACGGGTTCTGTCTTCTCCACCTTCATCTCCAGAAGACCCTCTGCCATGAGCCCAGTGATCACCAATGGCCCTAGACTCACTGTGCACCAAGCAAAACCCTTCCAAGAGCTCCCACTGTGACACGTGTGGAGAAGGTCTCACCCAATACCCTCTGAGTTTAGCACTGGGGATGAGACACAAATCTCATCTGTAAAAGATTTTAAAAGAAGAAATAAGTAAAGAAAACACAGCCACTGATTCTCTCTTCCCATGAACTGGGGTAATTTTCTCAAACAATAAGGTTTTCCCACCCCCATCTGATAATCTTTCTCTCAGATCAAGACACTTCTCACCCGCAATCATGGTTTGATTTTTTTTCTAGCAATCAAGCAAATCCCTGCAGTACAAAAGGGAAGTTATTTTACCTCCTTCTCAGTAAACAGGGTTGTTGAAGTGGGTTTCCATTGGATGCACTACACCAAGCACTGAGGTTAACAACTGCTTTTGTTGGTACTTTAGCTTCCTCCCAGCAGGCTGGGTTGCACTTGTCAGAGACCTCCTGCTGAACCAGTCCAAGGCTGATCTGGTTCCTTGTGGGACATTAGAGACTTGCCAGAAACCTAAGTTGTGCCTCAAAACTTCTCCCAAATGATCACAAAACACACAAGATATATTGAACTAAAATCAGGGGAGAAAAGGCCACAGGAGGTTAGCATGCCAATATTTACACCAAAATTAATAGTTGGAGTAACTTAACAGAGCTTGTCCTGGAGCAGATGTAGAACAATATGCTGCATGAATTTCCAAGAGGACATGAAGCTGGCCAAAAAACCCAATTTTTGCAAATTTTTGGGAGATGTGTAGGGAAGTGCTTTGGAAATAAGGCAAACTCTATTTGCTTGTCCTGGAAAGATAAATATGTTAGGGTTTGTGGTTCTGGTTGTCAGCACCTCACCTGAAAGAGTGCCCAGAGGCCAATTTGCCAATAATAATGATCAAGTTACAGGATTATGAGGCCCAACCCATGAGAAAACCAAGCAAGGAAGTCAATATTGTTCAGCACCCCTCTGTGTGCAGTTCAGGCAGTGCTCTGGCACTGCACAAACACTGCTGTTACAAGAGCAAAGTGCCCCACAAAGAACCAGTACCAGGAGAACTAGTTGGCCAAGGAAATGGAGGCTGCTTTAAGAAGAAACCTGGTGTTTGTGGTGTACCCAAAGAAAAGCCAAGAGGAGCTGTCATTGCCTGCTGCAAATCCCTGAGAGGGTAGGGATGGCTATTTAAGGTAAATTCTGACATCAGAAAACAAAAAAAATTACAACCTGTCTCCACAGCAGCTCAGGTTAGAAGGGAATATCTCTCATCAATGAAGTGATGTCTTGTGAAGTTCCTGAGCTCCGCAGGGCAGTTGTGGAGGCTGGAAATTCTTTGGTGAGCTGCAGCCCAGAACTGTTTGTATGCAGCAGTCACTGATGGGCAGGGGCTGGAGGGTTATTCCAGCAGTGTATTCCAGCTGGAGGGTATTCCAACAAGGGAATTCTGGAGCAGAGCAACCAGTTGGCAGTCTGCAGGGATCCCCAGGATAAGCTGCTGGCTGAAACCATATCCTGGACACTGATGATGCTTGCAATGTCCATCAGACAATAACATCAGTTGATCTCCTTTCACAGAGGGGAAGAAACCCAGAAGAATTAGTACTGGGAATTTCACTCTCTACCCTAAGAAGAAATTAGTCTCATGGGTGAAAATAATGTAGTACAGCCAGGGCTGGGCAGTTGGCAACACTGGAAGCCATGCTGGGCTCACTAACAAAGAGGAGCAAGTGGGGACAAAGCCCAGACGAAGCAGCTACCAGACACATTGCAGCTGGGAAATCCTAGTGAGCCATGCAGCCCCTGAAGTTGTCGAGGGTGTGAGCAGAGAAATGGCAGCAGGGTTGTAGCAAGGATCCAGAGACCTCAAAGACCAACCTGAAGCCCTGGCTGGGACTGGTGGCCACCTCCAGGCCAGCAGACTCCCAGGGAGAGGAGTTTCCTGCCCACCCATAAGATTTTCCCTCTAATTCTCCTCAATAAAAATCTGGTTTTATATTGACAGCTGGTATAAGGGTCTGGTAGCCTGCTCACCCTGGCCCTAGGATTTCTGGTGCTCCAGATACAGCTCTTGGAGGAGACTGCAGTGACCGCATTTATTCCCTGGTTATCAGCAGCAAGAATGGCATGTCCATGTCAATTCAGCTGTATCCATCTCTGCTGATGATTTTTGTCGCTGGAGGAATGTAAATATTCATTTGTCCTTCCTACTAATGAGGGGTTTCTCAGAGCTGGGATAGCCTCATTAATTCTATGGTGTTATTGCTGGGTTAGAAATAAAAAGTCCCAAAGAGGTTGGCCATGCCAAGGTTTTCCACACCCTCCACCTGGTTTGCATGACAGGAGTTGCTTGGTTTCTGACTGCATGCCAGTACTGGGGTTTGCTCTGACCTCTGAGGGCTGCTCTAGCCTCGGAGCATGGCAACATCTGCAGGGAGATAGGCAGGTCTGCTGGGAAAGAGCCTGCCATAGCTGCAGGAGCTCATCTGCTGCAGTCCACCAGGCTCTGCCCAGGTGGAAGGAGCCTCCAGGTCTCAGGACAGCCAGTGCCTCCTCCAAGCTCAATGTGCTGCACACCAGGGCCTGGGCTAGGCTGGGTACCACCTTTTACAGTGTGCCAGCAGAATATGACTCCTCTGTTCATGAAGTGGTACAAGACACATTATTTACATCCACAGAGATTATATACCACTAGACAGATTTATTTATAAACTGATGTGTTGGGTTTTCATGGCTGCAGAGAAGGGCTATGTGGCTTCTCTGAGGAGATGCCCCATGTCTACCAGAGCCAGTGAGAGCTGGCTCTAGGATAGACCTGCTGCTGGCCAGAGCCAAGCCTGCCAGCCAGAGTGGTAGTGCCTCTGGGAGAACAGGTCAAAGAATGAGTGCAAAAACGCTGCAACTGCAGCCAGATGGAAATGAGAACGTGAGAGAGGTACTGCAGGCACCAAGGTCAGTGAAGAAGAAGGGGGAGAAGGTGCTCTGAGAGCTGGAGCAGAGATTCCACTGCAGCCCATGGCACTCCCTGGGGGAGCAGGCACCCATCGGCAACACACAGAGGACCCCATACCACAGCAGGTGGAAGCCCACAGGAGGCTGTGATGCTGTGGAAAGCCCATGCTGGAACAGGTTCCCAGCAAGACTTGTGGCCTCATGGAGAGAGGAGCTTACACTTGGAGCAAGCAGGAGCTGTGACCCCACTGGGGACCCACGCTGGAGCAGCCTGTTCCTGAAGGATTGCACCCATGCTGGAGCAGTTTGTGAAGAATTGCAGCTTGTGGGAAGGACAGTGAAGAAGTTTATGGAGACTGTCTCCTTTGGGAGAGACCCCATGCTGGAGCAGGGGAGGAGTGTGAGCACTCCTCCTCCTGAGGAGGAAGGAGTGGCAGAAATCAGGTATGATGAACTGAGCACAGCCCCTATTCCCTGTCCCTATGTGTAGCTGGGGGAAGGAGGTAGAGAATTTGGGAGTGAAGTTGAGCCTGGGAAGCAGCAACATGTGGGGGGAAGGTGTTTTTAAGATTTGGATTTATTTCTCATTATCCTATTTTGATTTTATGGGTAATAAATTGAACTAATTTCCCCAAGTCAAGCCTGTTTTGCCCATGACAGTAATTAGTGAGTGATCTCTCCTTGCCCTTACCTCAAGCCACAAGCCTCTCATTACATTTTCGCTTCCCTGCCCAGCTGAGGAGGAAAATGACAGAATGGGTTTGGTGGACACCTGGCATCCAGCCAGGGTCAACCCACCACAACCAAATAAAATACTGTGTTTTCTTTTAAATGAACTCAGAACTGTTCAGAAAGTGGGTGAGATGAGGGCAGCTAATAAGCACAATAATCAATAGGGAGCAAGAGTCCTTCCAGACACTCATTTATACAAACCAAAAGGAGGATGACAAAGGAGAAAATAACTGATATAACACTGAGGAATTGAATTAAATTAATTGGTACTAAATAATAACTGAGATCTGACTCTTTTTCAACAACCAACTTACCTTTAGCAAAGAAATATGGCCTGGCTTCCAAGACACGATGAAGTAAGATCAACAGGATTTGAGGGATTCAGCTTCTGGAGCTCCTGAATCCTGAGTCAGATTTTTCAGGTCTCTTATGCCACAATGAGGAGTTACTTTACAGAAAGAGCTGTACAAAACAAAACATTTCAAGGAGAGTGAGGTTATAAGGGGCTTGGCTTGCTTAGTCAGGTCTGATGGACATTGCAAAAGACCTCACCACCAGTTCATTATCAGTGGGATTGCAGCAGTCCAAGGCACTGTGCCAAATGTGTGGGGAGAGCCTGGAGGTTTTGAAATCTGAGCAGACCAACACAGAGCACAGAGGTGAAGAGACTTGCCCCGGGTCAGAGTGCAGGCTAGAAGGGCAATTAGCTCAGATCCCCTTGGCACTGTATGTTCTCATTGCATGTACAGTTAGGCAGGACTGCCTTAGGGCTCTCACCTGCTGCGTGCATTTTTGGCCTGGTTGCTGCAGACTTAAGCTTTGCATTCTATCAGCACCATGCTTCCCTCTGGTACCCAAGCAGGAGGTTCTTCCTTTCGCTTCTTCTTTCCCCAGCTGCACAGAGCCTTGGGGCAAACGGCCAAGAAGTACAAGTTCTTCTTTGCAGCTTCCTCAGCTGAGTTAGGCAAGAAATTAAACGGTTCATGCCCCCTCTCCTGTCCCCATTTGCTATCTTCTGACTTTATGCAGGGTATCTTTCAATCAGAATTAACAGCCAGTGTAGCAGGTTGACTGCTGACCAAATGCCATACTGATAGTGGTCTCTGGAGCAGCTGACCTGCCATCCCAGCTCCAGTGCTGCATGTATGGCACTGGAGCAGCCTGGCTGCCACCACACTCCAGCCCTCAACACAGCTTTTTTGCAGAAGTCACAGCTGAGATGCTGTTTCACAGAAAGCTTAAGTGGTTGTCTTCACTGAGTGCCCAAGCCACAGCCTGCCTGCCCTGGCAGAAGCTGTCACCACCTGACACACTCCCTCTCACTTTTCTGAGCAGCTACCCCAGCTGCCAGGTAGGAGCCTGTTGTCATTAATCCCAGCTGTCCCAATGAGAAAGGGCAGTAAGAAATTGTTGGAGGGTATTTAAAATCAGAAGCTACTTTTTAAATGCTTCCTCTTGAGACTAGCTGGTCTCTGCCCAGGCACGAAATATTGCTCTTCTCTTCCTGTTCCTCCATGCCACCATGATCCTGGGAGGGTGCTGGCAAGGGCAGAACCAGGCATTCAGCTCCCAGAGCTCCAGGAGCTCAGAACACTGGAGCTGTCTCAATGCCATTGTGAAAAGCAGCAAGCTGGTGACCAGGGGCACACACAGCCCTGCTGTGAGGGTTCAGGCACCCGGCACAGCACGTGGGAGTCACTCAGTGGGTGTCTGCCCTCTGTCCTGTGCTGGAGTCTCATGCTCCAGATCCCCCGCTGCTCCATTTCCGACCCAGCAGAGGAGCCTGGTGGCATTGTGGCCACTGGCTGCACAGGGCTGCCTGCTCCCCTGGCTCTGCCACCCCACTCTTTCCTTCCCTCTCATTCTGCTCTGTAGTGTTCAGTTAAAGCACTCCTTCAAGGTGAAGGTGTCTTCCAAGAAGTCTGGAAGAGTGACCCAGGATTGTTTTCAGCTTCCACCACAGATGACAGCCCCTGGACAGCCCTCTCAAGAGTTCCTAGTCTTGCCTGGAGGCTGGCAGCTTGGCTACAGAAGATTTTCTGTATGCAGAAAAAAAGTTCTTCCTTTCACTTTACCATCCAAAGTATTTTACATTCCTTTTACATACCATCTTTCTTTCAGAACTATTTATTCTGAAGAAGAGGCTGCAACATGTTTGCTGTGCCAGAGTGTACCTGGCCCCACAGCTACAGCTTACAGTGCATTGCACAGACTTTGGGAAGACTCTAGGTGCCAAGGCATTGCAAACTGAACCGGGTCAAATCTTCCATAGCACTGCAATTATTGTATTTGCCTCTCCAAGCCTACCTCTTACACTTACCTACAGTTTTTAGCAACACACTCTGGTCAAAACATTTGGGTGAGAGGTACAACCAAGCCCTCCCCCAGCAAGATGAGAGGTGAAGCCTGTTCAGTCCTAGCTCTGACCCTATGTGTGTGTTACGACAAATAATGCACAGGCACATGAGCTCTAAAGCAGCACTGGCTCCTCTGACGAAAATCATCTGGTGGCCAGACAGTACACTGTGTGGTTCCTGTGGTCTTTGGGAGACTGGGGGAGAAGGTGTGCCACAGAACAGGAAGGCCCCCGGCACAGATATGCTGCCCACCTTCACTTCCAGCACAGCTGGTGCACATGTACAGGAATAAGCTTTACAACTCCTGTGGACATCTCAGAAACATTCCTTGCCTGGTTGGACATGTTTTGTAAGGTCAGGGAAGGGCCTATGTGGCTGTTGAAATTGCTTCCCTCTGCTAAGGCAGCTAGACACAGGAGCAGGGAGAGAGTGACTATGCTGCTGAGTGGGCAGCAGACCTGGTGGGGCAGGAGATTCATAATTTCCAGTCCCTACTCCTGGCCTTGTCTCTGAGTTTCTCTTTGTATCATTCCTTGTGAGCTCCTGCATTACCACAGGGGACCTCAGCTGCTACTGATGCAAAGCCATATGTTAAGGGATCACAGAGGAAGAAATTTGGGATACATCACCACAGTGCCTGTGGAACTGCCTGAGCAGAAAGAGTATCCTCCTGCCCGGCATCCCCCCTTTCCTACCAAACCCAGACAAACAGCATTACCCTCTTACACCTTGTGACAGCACTTGTACAGACCTCTGCTTCCCAAGGGGTTAGTCATTCCCGTGGGGATCACCTGTGACACAAACGGCTGAGCATCCCACGCTGCAGCCTCGCACAGAGACACCCCACCCTGTGCCACGGCTGAGCACCCCATTTTTAAAAATCATCACGCTGACACTAAAGGCTATGCAGTACAAGCTGCGGGGACGCGAGGGGACCCGACTTTCTATCGCCAGCAGATGGCATCGCCACTCTCGACGCCCTGGACAGGGAAACCAAGAAAAACGTCTGCATTTCTATTTATTTTTATTTTTTCTCTGTTTGTTCGATTTTTGATACATTTTTTTTAGGTGTGGGTGAGCCCAGGGCTGCAAAGCACTTGATGGGTGAATTTACAAAATACATTTATAAATACTGATTTTCTCTAAAGATCTGTTCTTGCAAACCTAATGAAGGAATGCTGCCCCGTTTATTCCCGGGAAGTAAATGGCTGGATGTGCAATATGCCAAGCATACCGGCCTGGGGAGCTGAGGGTACTCGATGTCTTGGGTCAGACTCCAAGAGGATCCAGGAACACATCTCTTACACAGCATCTCTGAGTGCCGGTGAGGTGACAGAGAAGCACGCTGAATGCAGATCCCAGCCTGCTTGCCTGCCAGCTCCTACATTTCACTCTGCAAAGCACTGCCGAGGGAAGACGGGCTGTGCCTCCAAAAGCGGAGTCAGTGAGTCAGCAAAATAAGGCTGAGTAAGCACTTCTCCATCTGATGCTGGACATCAATCACAAAGCATGAATGACTTCACATTTATTAGGCAGAATTACTGAAGTGGCTACAAGCTAGCAGCCTTAAAATAACCAATTGCTCCCTTTCAAAAGCAACATCCTCACTAAGCTCAGGTGATAAAGATTTCAATTCCTCCCTTCCCACAGCGAGGCAGATTTGTCTGAGAGGAATATAAGCCAATACATCCTGTCATCTCCACTTACATGCTGCTCCTACCACGTCAAAGGGTCAAGCATGTTATGTTTTGCACATACCATTAATGATTAACTGTCTTCTGTAGAGGAATTAGTTTTCTTCTTGGCTTTTAAAAAAATAGGCCTTGAAAGATGAAATGGAAAACCATCCTTGGGTTGGTTCCAGTGGGTATTTATGATCATGGCATTGATGGTACAGAAGATTAGAAGGCATTTGGAATCTCAGGCTTTTTTTTTTTTTTTTTTTTTTTCTCTTATCTGTTCCTGGTAGGTTTGAAAATGGTTCAAAATGCATGTGAGCAGAAACAGGCTTGTGGCTGAGGCACATAATTTCCTGGTCTGGTTGCCAAATCTGTGACCTTGAATGGGTCACTAGGAGAGCAAAGTACTTCTGTTTTAGGGTTTTAAAGATCAAACTCCCAGAGAGAGAAAACTTAGGTCAGAATCATCCCCTGAGTTCTGGGACCAGGCCCTACGAATACCACAGGTTCTCCCTACAAGTGATGGAGGGTGAATCATCCCACATATCTTGGGATGAGATGAAGTGCTTTTTTGGGAGAACCTACTAAAAAGAACATTTTAAAATAGAGGCTCTCCGCTTGGCTTAGCTGTTTAATTTTGAGATGGCTGAAGGAGATTAGGATGAGTCCTAGCCTTAACCTCCTCAGGACCTTGCCTAGCAACTGCACTAGTTTGTAGGCACGTTCCTCAGCTGGCTGAGGTCAGAGAGCTCATTGGTGACTCTCATCTTGGTGGCATGGATTGGGCAGCACGTTCCCCAGCAGCCCCTGAGCTCATTGTGCTGGGGCTGAGGGCGGGAGGCTGCAGGAGACTGGCTGCTGCATACGGCTCTGCCAAGGCCTTGGAACCCCGCTCCCATGGACATCTAAAGGACCACAGAAACAACCACCTTCCAAGAGAATCATAGAATAGTTTGGGCTGGAAGTGACCTTTGAAGGCCATGTAGTCCAGACCGGCCTACAATGAACAGGGACATCTTCAACTAGATCAGGTTGCTCAGAGCTCCATCCAACCTGACCTTGAATGCTTCCAGGTATGGGACATCAGCCACTTCTCTGGCAAGAGGTAACACCTCTCTAGAGCTCAGCTTTCACATGAGTATCCCCTGATGATAAAGGAAAATAAAAATAGTTATGACCAAATTATTCCTTTAAGGACACCCTCTGGTCATTGGGGGAGAGATGGAAGCATGAATAGAGAGTCACAGATCAGTCAGTTGCTGTGCACAGAGACTGTATTGATGGGCATGATAAAAATATCTGCATGGCTGTAAGCCAGAAACCATCTTATGTCTAAAATGGGACTTCATTTCCTTTTCCTTTCTTTTGTTTTTTTTTTCTGTTCAATTTTTCTGAAGGACCCTATCCATGATTCATTATGTCGAAGCCTCAAACTTTATTGTGAGCCAGGGAGGGCTTTTTATCTGCTAAGAAGCACACAACAACATTTTAAATGTGTGTGAGAAAGACAGACTTGCAGGTAGAATCCTGGTTCACTGCTGCAGAGCTCACTGCACTGGTGAGTAGAAATCTCAGCACATGGCCTCTCCCTCCAGCTCTGCAGGGAGCTGGTCTGTCCTGGGGAAGAACAAAGGTAATGAACACATCATACCAGAAAAAGGCAGGAGCTTCTGGGGATTACCTGCTGTGACTTTTCCTTGAGAGTAGGGTCTTAGATTGGATTTTCCAACTTGTTAAGCACCATCATAGCCATGCACTGCATGCTCTCCTATTTTCCAATGTGTCTTTGGAACTGAGGGCACCAAAATTGTGCCAGGCCCATGGACTTCATAGAAGAGTGTAAGAATCCCATCTCCTGCTCTGCCAGCTATGCCCTTGCCAGTCCAGCCCAGGAGATGGCTTGCTTTTGCTGCTGCAGGAGGCTGCTGCTGACTCAGATTTGTGGAGCTGCATTTCTGCTGCTCAGAAATCATTCAGGAGGCTGATTTCAGTGACAGGTACACAGTAACATGCACGGATCTGCTTGGGAGTAAATGTGCTAAATAATTGATACATACTGGGTACAGCACCACAGCATAATCTATGCTGGATGCAACAAGAGTGTCATGAAAGAAGCAGAGGAATACAAGGACTTTATGCCCAGGAGCTAGAAATTCTTTAAATCATCATCTAGGGAGTTAAACCTTCCCTTCAAAGCTGCCAGATTTATTTCAGCTTATAAATAGAATGTATTCCTGAAAATGGATGTAACAACTAGAAAGGTTTTATCAAAGGTCCCCAATTAGTCTTTGCAAAATTTCAAGACGTGTGCACAAAGCAGGTAGGTTTTCTCTGGCATAATGGTGGTCCTCTGTGAGACATGACAACAAACTCCTTAATTAATCTTCAAAATGTCAGAGCCTGCTGGAAGTAATTGGGCCTGACAGTTCAAGGGCTAATTAAATTTAAACCTTGGATTTTCTCTTGCTTCCTCCACAATTCAAGGTCACTTATTTACTTTCTTTTTATACAACTTTTATTGTTCTGTAGTGTGTCTGTTCATATCTGCTTTTCTGAACATGAAGATCAAGACTGAAGATATTAAGTGGGGCGTGTTGCATTTTATGAATCCTCAAGATGTTTCCTGACTTCACAAGAGAAGAAAGCTGATGTAAGCAGAGGGCTGGTCCCTGGGGATCAGCCCACTGTGGGAGATGCTGGCTGCAGCCTCCTGAGATATCAGCAGTACCCTGGAGCAGGCAGTGTTCCTGTGGCTGGGCATCCTGCAGAGTGCAGCCAATGTAATCCATCATCACCGCTGTCCCAGCAAGGCAGCAGGGAGCAGTTTTACAGGCCCCAGAGTGCTGCAGTTTCACTGCTCAGCTTTATGTGAGCAGCATTACGTGTGCTACAACCTGCTGTCTCGGCAGCCTCCACTGGCCTCCTGCATCAGGTCTCCTGGGGCTGGTGTCCCATTTGTTTTTCTTGCTCTGCAATCTCACTTGACCCTTGGCTGAAAAAAAGATAAAGGACTTTTGCAGCAGAGGCTCCAAATCCTACCTCCTGCTGCCTGTACCCATATGGAATGACCTTGTGGCTATTACTAGAAATGCATGAAAAGCCTTTTCTCTGGTTGACAGGCTCAGCCTCTGGTCATTCATGGATTCAGAGCATGTCTTCATGAGAGCAGTGTGTGCATAGACTCCCAAGTTGACCCCTGCATTTCTTTGGTCTTTTGCATCTTTCCACATAGCAAATTAACAAGGGCAAGTGAGACAAAGAGCAGTTTGGGAGGCAGTCCCTACAGGTATACCTGAGTTGGGAGCCACAGGGCTGCCTTCTGGCAGTGGGAGCAGGGTCCTATGCCAGCTCCTGACCCTCTGCTGGCACTGAGCAGGTCACCTCTAGGGCACAAGGATGAGCAATAACCTCCCTCCACTACCTCCTGCTACTGACAGTGAAAGTCACAACTGCCAAATTATTTCAGTCTCTTTCTGCCTCAGACATAACTGTGCTGATTACATTTTCCTTCAGGTCAGAAGACTATGAAGAATGGGAAGGAAAGCCCATTATACGGCAAAATATTTGGGGGGTAAAAGAGGGTTTTCATCTTTCCAGGTCTGATCACAGCAAGGCTGCAATTCTGGGTGACTGAAGTCAAACCAGAGCAGCAGTCATCTCCCATCCATCCATTAGCTTCAGACACACACAGCCCATACCTGAGCAGAAGAATCATCTGCTCCAGAGATCAGGGGCTGGAAAAGCTGTATCTGATTTCCTCACTCTTTTTTTTAAATCCTCATTTCCTCCCCACTAGGCTTTCTTACAGCTGCTGCACAACCCTCTCCAGACAATATCTAATCTGTCTGTCACAGGCATATCAAGATGTCCCTTGAGTGTGGTACCTAGTGATGACTGACAACTGTCATTAAGCACCACTCCTCAAATGACAAGGCTCGTTTTGTTAACAGGATTGCATAGATTCAGCCTGCAGTCTCAGAAGGGGAAAAAAATGCCATATGTTCACATAGGATTTATATAATATCTCCTTTTGCAGTCCCTGTAATTTAGTAACCCGACAAAATTAAGAACATATGATGATACTAACCATATATTTCATATATTTTTTATTGGTTTGCTTTTAAGTGTTCCATCAAAGAAAAGAATGTTTGATCTGATTCAGGCTGTTTTCTTTCACTAAATGTTATCCAAGTCACTTCAAGTTGTCTGAGCCAATGAAATAGAGGTGAAATGTCAATGGAGAATAGATTTCTGGAAAGTTACTATTTTACGGCAGAAGGGTATGGTGGTGGTGGAAAGCAAATATAATGATCCAGAGAGCAAATGGCAGAATGAATCCTTTCCATACAGACATTGCAATATTTCCTCTACAGTTATGGCTTCTTTTCATTCACACTCTTCCAGGAAGGCCATAGAAAAGCACTATTAATTTCAGTTTTTCCTGGTCACCTTCCTATCCTGTGTTGAACGATGCTGTGATGACTACACTTCAACACCACCAACTGAAATCAGCTCCGCTATGAATTAAACTACTTATTCCAGTAAGGGAAGTCAGGGGTTCATCAGACACAGGAATCCAATGTCAGAAGTAGTAAGTCTTTTGTTCAGGCTTGAAAGGATCCAGAAATGTAAGGAAATCACCTCCATCATATTCCCTTCCCCAGTGTTGCAAACAAGGCATATGGTGACATGTCAGGAGCTGGAGATGTTGAAAGAGGGGAAATGACTTTCAGCAAAGAGCTTCTTGCCTCTGTTTGCATGGCTGAAGCTTACATTTATCCTTGCTTTGGTCTGAACCCCCTCCATGCCCTTGCTGCAGCTGTCCTGTCTGGCTCTGGCAGTCAGGACAGCCTGGAACCTCTTTTGTGTGGGTAATGGAGCAAACCACATTGGGTGCTCTCATGCAGCACCTCAGTACATTGATGTTTTTCTGCCTCATGACCATGTCCTTCACCTCTCTGCACAAGCTGTGCCACATGCAAAGATAAAAGTCAAGAGAAAAGCATTTCTCTGCAAAGATTTTGGTATTGGGGTGGAATGCTGCTGGAATAAAAAAAAAGTAATTTGTTTTCCTGAATGAAGTCCAGCTTTGACAAGGCAAGGAGTCACTTCCAAACATACAGGTAGTTCCAGCAGCTGAGATTAAGGAATTTTGTAGGCCTTTAGGATCATCTTCTTCCTGACTCTGTGTGAAATAGCACTCACGTTAAGCCAGCATTCACCTTTGGGCTTAGCCCAATTATTTTTCTGAAAGAATTAGTTTCTCCCCTCCCTTTCACAGGTGTATTGGGAGGAATTAGGGGAAAGATGAGGGTATCTGGGCTCATGACTGTAAGTATGAAGACTGGTACACTAGTAATTCCATCCAGATCCAGATAAGCATGCCTTGAGCTCGCTGCAGTGGACCTTCATGTGCTCTGGAAATAACCAGGGAGGAGAGCAGCATTATGATCATGTCTCCAGAAGCACTGTGTCTACAGATACAGCCTCTGGGTACTCCTACATTTTCTTTCTTTGCTCTTCATCATATCCATGGGATTTTGTTTCATCCATGAGCAGAAACAGATGATTTTCATGGTGCATGCAGCGATGAGTGGGACTGGTAATATTTACTTTGCGCGATGTTTCTTTCTCTGTTTTATAGAGCATCCCTGGAGGAGCGTAGGAGCAGCAAGGGACCTTCTGCTGCTGTCTCCAGAGAGAGGAATGGTTTTGCAGACACATTTTGGCTGAAGGAAACCCCAGCATCGCCTGTACTGCTGTGCATTCACTTTCTAGCAAGGGGCTCAGACAATAGTCTCTTCCTGATGCCAACACAGATTTGTCCTTTCCTTCTCTTCCTGCAGTCCAAGGACAAGTCTGAAGGTAACCAGAGACGGCTTTTTCCTCTCCAAGCCGGAAGGCATTTGGGGACAGTGCTGGGAGCCAAAGCCAGCATGTGGCCTCTCCATGTGTGAAATGGGAAGTTCAACATCAGGAAGAAAATCCTCATGGGTTCCTGTGCCTGGGTCTTATTACAAAATTAAGTCATTACGTTTTCTGCTTTCTATGTGTTTGGATTTTTAAAAGGCACAAGCACTTTCTGGTTTCAAAGTGAGAAGCAATAAATACAGTAGTACCAGAAGTGGCTTTTGAGTATTATTGTCTTTATTTTCAAGCAGAGTATTTCAGCTCCTGTATAAGGATACATTGCCAAATTTCACTATATAGGATATAAAAGCTACCTGTGGCTCTGCACCATTGCCTTCTCTCTGACTTCACCGGGTATAGGTGAGACTATTATTTTCACTGTGTACAAGTAAAAACTTATTGGTGCAGTGAGAATTTCCAGTGATTAATGCTGGAAAAGGTAAGACATGTATCCCTTGATGAGATATCACTGTGTTCTAGCAACAGTAATAACTTGCTTTTCTACTGTGTGCAAACTGGTTTGTTGTTCTGAGAGCAGTAAAGTGTTCTGTTGTTCAAATGTTATGAAGGTTTTTTATTCAGATGTACTGGTCAAAATCACTTGAGCAGTTTGTTGTTCTCAGCCCAAGGCTTGTCACTGCTCAGTGTGCAGCTGGAGGGAGTATTTTTCCTTTTTTTGCACTGTCTGCAAAGCTGGAATGATCCGGCAGCAGGAATACCACAGTACCACATCTCAACTGAAGGGCAACCAGTCTTTAAAATTGATCTGGCATGACAGGAAGTGCTTGGATTTTTAGAAAAGGAGCAATAAACTCTGTTAGGGAACCTGCAGCCACTCATTTTGTCTTCAGATGAAAAATTTAAGGTTGGGATTCTTACCACTTAAATTTAGGTTTTCAGGAGTCGGGCATCTAATCTAAGCCAGCCATGTTGGCAGCCTGTTTGGTCAGAGAAGAGATGGGTCGTCAAAATATGGTTCACCCCTCTGAAGACAGCTGCCAGAGTAGATGGGATGGCTTGTTCTCTGCTCCTGCCTCTTTTTGTGGTTCATTTTGAATCTTAAGGCAAACACCAACCTTTCACATGGCTTTGAGGGGAATCCACTCCAAAGTGTTCAAAGTTGCTGTAGAAGACTTTTCTCTGAAGTGAGGAACTGATTATGTTGTTGGGGTGTGTTTTTTTGACCAGTATGCTTGAAACAAATGTGAAACCTGTTAGGAAACTAACAGATGGGGTTTTTTTTCTGGCTTGGTTTGTTTTTTTCTAACGTGTGTCAGTATTTTCCAAGTGAGGTGTTTGACGTGAGACAGGCTCGTATGTCAGAAAAGGTTTGCACTGATTCTGCAGAGCACAGAATTCTGGTTCCCTCTCAGGAAAGAGAGGGTGGTCACAGATCTGAGAGCAGGAGGGTAAAAGAACAGAATTTTGGCATGTCCTCTGCCATTTGTTCATAAAAAAACTCTACCCAATACTTAATTTGGTAGATTAACAAAAGAAGCTATCCCTGCAGAGCTGGAAACAACCTTCCTCATGCCACTTGCCAACAAGTCTCTACAGGACCTAATTTAACATATTCATTTGCTCACAAAAGTGCTTGAAGAACAACAAACACGTTCTGTGCAAGGACAAAGAAACTCTCTATTCCCATACTTTGACAATCAAATTAATCATAAAGGTAACTGTATTCTTCCTTGCCTTATTTGCACATGTATATTTGATTCTGTATGAGTGAGAGTACCCATAAAATTAACTAACTAACTAACTAACTAACTAACTAACTAACTAACTAACTAACTAACTCTTAACAAAAATACCCCAAATGTCCATCAGTAGAAAACACCACCACACATACCAATTAATTCTATAACCATGCAAAATGTCCTGAGGGCCAAGTACCAGGTAATAGCACTCCCAGGCAATAGATGTGGGGAAAAGAAACACCTGACTTTACTCATGCACACACATATATACTTCTATAAATATATATTTTGATACATGTATTTTTTTATGTTCACCTCTCTTATCAGTACTTTTCCTTGGCTGCAGAACAGCTGAAAATCTGCTGTTCCCAGTAGGAGGAAGTGGATGCCCAGACTCTCTCAAGAGGATTTAAGTGATTCAATACATGAGAAGTGCATCCATCACACATTGCTTTACCTTACCCAAATTCTTATAGTGAGTTAAGGTCACAGATGAGAGGAGACTATCCCCATGGGACTTCTGACAGGTCTGGTCACCTACTGTGTGAGAAAAGGGCAAGGGGTGTTTCAGAATCCTTATTCTCCATAGCTGCAAAGTCAGGACTCAGCCTGAGAATGTGAGAAAAAACCCAGACCTGCACCCAGATCTGCCACACTACAGATCTAACAAGCAGAGCAACCACTTGAGCTTGACATTTAGAACAGATCACCTGAACAGTTCACTAATTTCCTGAATTTACTCGCCAAAGCGGGTGCTTAAGCCTGATTTTCAAGGTCACACAGTGCATAACACAATGGTTGCTTTATGGCCACAGGGAGGGGATGTCATCTCCCCACCCTTGGCCTGAAGAAGTCAGTCCCACACACAGAGCACACAGCACAGACTTTCCTAGGGGTAGATGGATTCCTATAGGATGTGTGCCTGTGAGTCTCAGCACAGGCCAACAAAGTACTGAAAGTTGTGATTAGTTTCCAGGCATACAGATCCTGGGATTAATGATGTTCTTGAGATTAAGCATGTGCAAAAATATTTTGCCTGAAGATGGAAAAGAAAGTGTGAGAAGGGAGGTCAGTGATGAAGAGACAGATGCACACTCTGCTACTTGCCTAAAGAACACAAAGTATTCAGAACAAGATTAGACACATGCTGCTCAAACTATTCAGCTACTTGTTCATCAAGCTTCAAACATTGCATCAAATTCTGTTAAACTAATTGGAAGTATTTTTAAAATGGGAAAACTACTCTCACCTTTTAAACTTCTTTTTCTAATAACTTCCAAATCTATAGAGATCTCATCTCTACTATCACTTTAAGTGCTTATTTATATTTGCTACCATGTAAATCCATTTTAAGAAATCACCTGTCTTTGGCTTAAAGGGTTCAATAAAAGGTTTAAATGCCAAAGAAATCAGCACATTCATTTATTTGTCAACATTCCCTGATACAGCAAGCCTGTGATGCATCACTTGGATGCTTATTGTGGAGAAGGAATGGCATTGCAGACAGTGAAATGAAACTGAATCTAACAATGCATGCCAGCAGAAAAACAAAACAAACCAAAATTGCTTTGCAGAAGAATTCATAACCAAACTGCTTAAATTGTTTCTTCAAACCAGTACAGATGTCAACCACCTTCTCTCTATTCTTGATACAAGCTGTGAGAGGCCATTATTTTTTTAAGGGTTCAACCGCAGAAAAGAAAAACAAATGTGGAAAAAAAACCCCATCTCATCACTTCACAGCCAAAAGTTCAAATTCTACAAAATATTGCCAGTGGCGTAGAAAATACAGTTAACACAATGGTGGCTCATGGGTCCTCGTGTACTTTCAGGAGGCACACGCTGTTGCTGTGGCTCACCAGGCAGGGGAGGGACAGTTCAGTGCTGGTGAGACTATGGCAAACACATAATGCTCAGCTTTGCACTGATCTTTCACCTCTGCACCTGTCTCAGTACCTGGGCAGCACATAAGGACTAAGCCAAAACCAGATGTTAGAATGGGAAGGGTAGTGTTGGTAAATGGCTGCATTTTAACGAGAAAGGATTGCCTTAGTCCCTGAGTTTATGAACTGCTTTGCTATATGTTCCTCTTTATTGCTGTTCTCCATCCTACAGCCTGCAAGCTACTCTTAGTTAACACTCTTGCGCTTCCTTGCTCACACTGTTTTTCTCATGTCTTTTTTAACCTGACTCATATTTTCAATATTCTAAACGCAAATGTGATTAAGAGTCACCAGATGGTATTACTGGAGATGGCTTTGCTGATCTCATTTAAACTGGCTTATTTGAGACCAGTTCCTTCCTGAAGAAATGTTTATGGCTATGTCTGATACATTGCCAGTTTCAGTTGTGAAGAGATTGAAGAGTAAAATCTATTTTGTGTAAATGAGGTTGTTTTTGTCAAGGCTGATGTGTGGGTTCTGCCTCTTCGTTACATCTCTGCAAGCAAACAGCCAGGAGCCTTGTAAATCCAAAATCAATCTGTGGAGAAGTTTGCCTATATTATTAAATTTGCTAGGATCCTAGAAAGAATTGTAAAGGTCTGATACTCTTGGGAGGAGAAAAAGTCAAAGCAGCGTGAGAGCTCTGCTGGATCACTGACAGCCTACAGGAATGCGCTGCTTTGAAAATCAGTTCTTTATCAAAAGGTTTGCAGGCATATATTGCCTGCAAAAGCTAAAATGGAAATGCATTTTGTTTCATCATGCTACACACAGTAATCAGGAGTAGAACAATTCAGTCTGATGAGAGTTTTCATTCCTTTTCTTTTAGGGAAAAAAGAAAATCTGAAAAGCTTTTTGTTTTTCAGTACTTGCCTTGTTCCACCAGTCTAATGCACAGCTTTCACCCGCTCTTTCAACTGCCACTTACACACTTTCTAAAGCACAGGAATATTAGTTTTTCATACAAAAGGGAAGAGGTGTTTCATAAATAAGGAAAAGCAGGAGTTCACTTTTACTGCAGTCATTTGTCACAGAAAGGGCAGGGTGAGTGAACAAGATCTTTGTTTGGTGGCATTTTTAATACCCTGGAAATACTCTAATGTTCCTTGTAACCAGTCTCTGCTTAAGAACTGCCTCTTGCTGCATCTACAGAGAAATCTGCAGCAGTGAACTAGGAAGCATACACATATTACATGCCATATTAAAGCTATGAAGAAAAAGAGATCTAGGCATATTTTCTCCGAGCTTTCATGTCCTCTTCATGTTCTTTTTCAACAAACCTTTAACAATCGTCTCCCTCACTGTGTCCTCAGTGTCCTACATAAGGATCTTTTTGGAAAAACGAAAGGTTTTCAGACCTGATGCAACTCTCGCCTGGGTAATGGGACTCTGCCCATACAGTTTAATAGCAGCCAGGCTGCACCCCAAGGACTTGATGTTGCAGACTGCAGAGCTCATGCTGTGATCACTGAGTAGCCTCATTTAGCAGAACAGGCAGCCCATAACCTTCTCACCTCTCTCTGAGAGAGCACTGAGGCATTTCAAGTGATGCCATGATTGTAACACTTCCAAAGTTCCTCCATCATTCATCAGTCTGAAAACCGAATTAATTAAGTGACAATAGAAAGTGTTGTGCTGCAAAGGAAACAAAAGAAGAACATTTTCTTGCCTTGAGGTGATTGTTATTTAAGCCTTGATCCTGCCAAAGTTTGTGCACCTGCTTAAGTATGTAACCAGCTCTGCCTCTCTTAGGTAATTCCTTCAGCCTGTGCCCACTGACTCCAGCCATGGTGATACTACTTTCATCCTGAAGGTCCTGCATGTTTGCATGCCTCCCTGGTATTGGATCTCAGCACTCTGAAGCATGAACAATGCCAGCATCTGGGCAGGTTAGTGTGGAACAGCCCCGAGCAACAAATCATGGTTAACTTTCCAGCTGAGCAGAGTGGGGAGCAGAAAACACCATGCTGGTGGGGAGAAATAAGAGAGACAGGAGAGAATTATAAGGTTATCTTCAGCTCTATAAAAAAATAACCATCTAGACTTTTAAAGGCGTTTAAAATGGTCAAGAGAAGGAAGTCAAGAATCTTATTTAAGAGGTCCAAGTGGTAGATGAACCTTGCTCCACTGATGACAGATGGAGGCTGCAAATGTAGCTTAGATATGATATCCAGTATTTTTAGAGGACTAGATTTAGATGTGTTGAGTCCCACCCTTACAGTTATACTAAAGGGAATCTGAAAATGTGGCTAAGTTTTTGCACAGGGACAAGAATTGACAGTATTGCTCCTCATCTATCTGTTGTGCCTGCAGCTGGCACCCAAGGCACCAGTCCACTGCCAATGACAGACACAACATAAGCCAGCAGTGGCACTGATGTCTGACAAAGCCTCCTTTTGTTGAACTTTTCATTGAAATAATTTCAATAAATTAATACAACTAAGATTAATAAAAATGAATCAAGCTCTTTCAAAGCAACTACACATACATAGAACAAACTCAAGCATGGCAAAACCTGTCCACCTGGTCTTTCAGATTCTGTTGCTCTTTTGCTGACAGTAAACCAATTAGAAGACCTCTAGTGCTGGCTATTTCAGGAGCAGTTGTCTCTGCAACACGAATACCTATGACTGTCCACAGAGGCCTTGGTATTGGAATGAGAAAGGGAAGCTGGAATGAAATCAGGCTCTCTTGGGTTTCATGCTTATGATGAGCAAAAGTGAAAACAGAGAAACAAAAAATCAATCCCAACACAGGCAACATTCAGGACCCAAGTGACTGTGAGCTTGGAAGTAACATGGAATTCAGCTTCCTATTAATTTGCCCAGTCCCTAACATTGTATTGTAAGCCTCGAATCATTTAGATTGTATCAATGGAGTCAACGTCATAGAAAATTATTGTAAGAACTTAATGCAGCCCAAAGCCTGTTAAAATAAATTCCTATCTTCAAGACTCCATTCCCCAGAGCTACTGCTTTTTTTCTGTATTTTTCCCTTTAAATCTGAAAGAAAGGGAACCATTCATCAAAACAAAAAGCAGTTATTCAGTGTTTCATATACTGACAACATTCATCCTCAGGAAGTCTTTGTTGATTGTGCCTCACATGTATAGTAATAAAGTAAAAGAAACACAAAACTGTGGTGTATCCATATCCTATGGATGACATGAGACTATTGTCCCATTATGTTTAAACAATGCACCACCACTCATGGAGAGTCTCCCCAACAACAGTAACCAGTTACCAGAGGTCAACCGATCTCTTTAGCCAATTAAAAATAGCATTTCTAGACACTGCTTCATTCAGATATTGTTTCTGATCTAAAGACTAATGAATGATAGAAAATAAGGCAAATAAAATATTATATTACATTAACATAACTTATGTAAACAACAATTAACTCCTCAGTGCAGATTCTGAGTTAGGTTTTTGTTTCAGTTCAAGTAGTATACAATTAGATTTGCATGTAATCTATCTGAGTGCTTCAGCTAATTTAAAAAGTGCTCAAAGTATTAATATGTATGTGTGCATATAGATTGAGAGCTTTATAAACATATGTTTAAGTATATATACACATGCATTTACGTAACAGCCTGAAATTACAGGCATATGAAGATCCTTAAATTAAAAAAAAAAACAACCCTGAATAGTTCTAATGTAGTGCAGATAACAGACATGAAATTCAAAGAAGCAAAAATGATTTCTTACTTCAATTTAGTATTTTTAGTATTAATTTTATAAATAGTAAATGTGAGCAATAATGGAAGCTCACTAATGTTTAGCTGCCCACTAGAGACCCTTACAGTAAAAAAAAAAAAAAAATTAACTTAGCTGCCTATTAGTGTAAAAAATAACCTGCTGCAGTCAGCAGGACAGAGGGATGATAAAACACAGTTGGTACCCCAGGGTCCCCATTGATTCTGGCTCTGCACAGCTAATAGGCTACACTCAGTCTTGGGCTGCCGTGGCTCATGTAAGGCACAAACAACAGCTGGGATCCTGGTAGCACCAACAAGCAATCTGAGCTTTAGCCTTCATGTTTAACAGTTTTACAAAGCCATTCTCCTTTTACATCCTTGATTAGTCTGAGACTGATACCTGGTGCTCTTCTACTGTTTTCTCTTGAACTCTAACCATACATTTTTCTCCATTTTTTTTCTAGACAATTTCTTTTGCAGCATTGAATTTTCCAACGGTCATTCCCCAAAGCCACAAATTCTTGTTCCTTTCTCTGCAGAGCTGTCATTTAATTTGATGTGGCACTTTTCATGATCTTTGACCTCCCTCTTCCCTGGAAAATTTTAATTTTTGTCACTATAACCCTTACAATCAGTTGTGTAGGACTTCTTCGTTTCCACATATTTATTTCCTGATATTAAAGAGCATTTTACTGCTATGTTTTGTTAAATTCAAGTTTCAAGTTCAGAGCTGTGGCATAACCTCAATGCTCCCCCTAGTTCCCCCTTGTTGTCAGGAAGCTGATCCAGGATGGAAGCTTTTCTGCTAAAATTTCTCCTTCCTGTTTCTCGTATATTATAAATAAGGGACCTCTTCCAACTGTTTTCAGGGTTATTTTTCTGTATGAATTGGACAGATGTATCTGTTTATTCCTAGATATCTGGATAATTAAACCACCTCCAGAACTCTCTAAAATTTGAATTTTAGTACTCTTTAAAACAGGCTTGGGGACTTATTCCACCTTTGTACCCTCTTCTATCAGTCCTGACCCCTGCTCTTAGGAGTTACCTGACATAATTTGTCACATCAGGAAGTGTAACACCACTATGCCATACCTCAGCAACACCCACCAGACTGGCAGAGCACAGTTCCTGCCTGGTTCAGCTGCATCAGGAAGGACAGGAATGACCTCGGGCACACAGTATCATTCAGTTGTTTCCTATCATCTTCTGTTTGTACATGGGCACTGCAGATGTGAGGGGGGAAAATAAACCCCTAAAGCAAATTGGGGCATTCAGAGGTACAGTGTGAGTTGGTTTAAACTGGCTGTGCATTTTTATTTCCTGGCAAGATCAATCTGATGAGTAACCTAAAAAATAGATAAATAAACCACGATTCTTCCTGGCAGTGTGTATTCTAAATGCTACAAAATCTCAGAGGTCCTTCTGAGTTGCCTTCCTGCTGGCTCAGAGAAAGGTGTGGATCTGAGGAATGCTGTTCCCAGAAGCCTGCTGGCATTGACGGAGAGGCTGATAGGACCCACATGCTGGTTTGGCTTGACACAGGAGAAGCAAACAGGCAAAAATCAATGTTCTTCCAAGGGGAAAGGAGTCAGACTAGTAAAAAAAAAAAAAAATTAAAAAAAAAAAGAAGAAGAAAGGAAGAAAGAAAAATCTGAACACAGAAAATAGTTTTTTGCAGCAGCCAGAATGAGCAACCAGCAGTGCATAGGGGCAGACAGCGGGTGGCAAGCACTCTGTGGGACCCAGCCCTCATTTCCAGTGCAGCTTTTTACCTGAACACTTTGTAAGGTGCCTGAATTCAGTGTGACTGAGTCATACCGAGTTGAATGCAAACTTGGCTCTGTAAGAGTTAAAAAAAAAGGCCACATGTTTCTACAAAGGTATTAAAAGTATCCTGTTGAGTAACCCGGTGTGTTTCTTGCTGCCTTGGATATCTTGCGGCTGTGGCTGCCAGGGAGGGAAAGAATCCTGATCTGTACCACGGCCAAACCCCAAAGAATTAAACCCTTTGTCTTGGGAGCCTTTCACCTTCTCAGGGTGCTCTGAAAATCTGGAGGCAAATCAGAAATCACCTTAAAAGAAATTTTCTGATGGTGTGTTACCTCTCCTGAAGATGGTCTTGCTCACAACCTGCCTCAAAGGGAAAACACCGGAGCACAGTACTGGGCTGAATCCTTTTAATGTCAGTCATGGGATGTAGGCTCGACGTTGTCTCCAACCCCAGCAATAACAACACTCAGGAGAGAGTGCTACTCTTCTGAAAAATGGCAATCCATCTCACACGTTAACAGTGGGTTATGCTGCCATTAAGGCTATAAATGACATGAAGTTTTGTGCTCCAGGGCATAAATCAGCCCCTCTGGCAGCCTTGGCAGCAGTGGAAATTTAGCAAATAAGATGATTGTAACGTGATTGTCCACTGCGGGGGTCTGTGTGTCCTTCTCTGAAGCATTTGATGCTGGCCACTGCTGGAGACAGGACATCACATTGGCTGGACTACTAATCTGACTTAGTATAACAGACCTTTTATTCCTATTAAGCACGTCTCAGTACAGAGTCAGCTTTCAAGTAGTACTGATGGCCATGAAACACTTAATCTGCAGCCCCAGTCTACTTGTAGATACCTGGCACAATTATTCTCTAAGGGAATACAGAATGGCCAAATTCTACTGGTGTCATGTCATACTTTTCAAATAAGGAATGAAATATCAGTTGTATACTTTGTCAATTTCCCCCATACATTGCCAAAGTAGTGATGATGAATGATTTTGTGCCTGCATGTCCAAATTCAAATTACAGTTCTGCAAAGGAGACTAAATGGAAATAAGATTTGTGCATCTGAGTACAGGATTAGGCCCCAAAACCAGAATAGCCTTTTAAGCTTTCTATGTTGCTAGCATTCCTCTCAAACAGCATTTCCCCTTTTTTCCTTGATTTTTGGATGTGGAAAAGATTTGTTTTCAGATGTGTATGCCTGTAGCACTTGCTTGGGATTTATCTGCAAGCTGATTCCAGACTCAGCCTGTGGTTATGCTTTTGCAGGGTCCCTTGATCCAGGCAACTACTGCTGACCACAGCTCTCATTTCCTCTCTCTGCAGATGTGAAATGAATACTATCATAACAGCATTTCTTAATACATGCCAAAGAGAAAAGATTGTTTTTCTGTTTTATATTTGACCACCCTGCATTTCAAGTATATGACCTCACCTCTACAAAACTGGTAGGTTTTCCCTGTCATGATATGTAGTGGAACTTCTACCAGGATCATAGTTCAGCACCTCTTCTTATTTGCCCATCACACAATCACCTTGAAATGATCTCCAGCATGTACCAGTTGTACCAGATCCTTCATTCATTTGTGTTTGGTCATCACAGGTAAGAGCCAGGGGGAAAAATAGTCATTCAGATGTGACATAAGTATCAGCTGTTGGGCAAATCCAGCACTATGAACCTTTCAGGACAAAATACTATATGTATTTATACTGTGCTGTGTCTAATACTAGGGATTCTAGCCAGCAGTCATAGGTGTAGATTCAAATAGATGGTCATCATAATAATCATTAAAAAAATAATTGACTTCTCTTGGTCAGTACACCTGTGTACCAAAGAGAGGAGCTGATACTCGTTTATACAACACTTGGCAGAAAAGTTGACCAAGTCGACTGCACGCTCAAAGCAGAAAAGACTCAAAGCAGTCAGGACTCCTGACTCCTCCTGTACCCCACTGCTTTACCCACACATGATCCTTCCTCTAAATGGATGCTAAAGTAGAGGCAAAAAAGCAAAGCCCATAGAATCATGCTGGTTTCTTTCCTGTGGTTATGTCCTTTGGATGTGTTTATCATTGTGCATCACAGAAGAGTTCCTCCATCTGAACATTAAAAAGAACCATCTCCAGTTCAGTGGATGTGCCCTGCTGCTGCCTGCTTGCCTTGCTGACCCCTCATCCAGGTTGCCTGTGCTTGCTGTGGTGCTTACTTGCTTGACTTGCTTGGGCACATGGACTTCTTGATGTTCAGTGGAAGGGTATTTCCACATAATCTTTGGCAATCCACCCTGTGAGCTGCAAAGGATGACCAAGCCCCGCTGTCTGCATTGCCTGCTCGTAGCAGGGGAACACCTCAGCAGTCACAGAGTGGCTGCGGTCATAACTGCGCTGCCATCAATTTCAGTTTACATCAAGAGACAGCTGTGATGTGCAGTGCCTGTAAAGCAGTTGTGGTGCCTGCTCTCTTGTGCCTACTATAAGAGTGCTAGCGGGAAAGGTATGGGCAGGGCACTTCCTGAATTACCTGGATCACCTCGAGGCACCTGTACAGGGTTGCTGTCTGAGAGGAGTGATGGGCTGGTCTGCAGGATGGCCTTGGAGCAGATCTTATGATCCTGATTACATTTAAGCTGTTGTATGTAAGTTTCTTGGGGGTTTTTGTTTGTTTAATTGTTTTTCAGGGAAAAGCTCACATTAGTAAGGTTCTAAGCATAAACTCTACTAAGCAGGATCTTTTTTAATTCCTTAGTCGGTCACTGATTCAATCAGCAAGTCACAGACAACCAAGAATTCATAATGTTTGAAATAGAGAGCCATCTTTCAAATATCATCTCTTTGACTCTCCTCTTGTACTTTCTCTGTTCCTCAAGGATACCCAGCCAGAGAGAGTAAGCAGTGCTTCACCAACTTGCTATTACTCCCATGAACACAAGACCTTTTATTCTGTTGGTGTCTAGAAGGCCTGACTGAGATTGGGGCTGTCACTGACTCCCAAAAATATATGATCTAAGCAAATTTAGCTGACAAGAGAGGGAGTGACATGCCTGAAGTCACACAATGTGGCAGTACAGAATCCTCACAGAGATCACACATGTAGGGCCACTTCTATTGGCCCCCAACCCTTTTCTGAGGCATCAAACAGGGCTGCTTGCTGTCAGATCTATCTTCTGAAGTCAGAGGGTTGGTACTATTTTGGGGCAGAGTACAAAGTAAAGAATCATAACCCCTGCAAGGTCTTGCCAGGGATTGCCTTGGCTGTATGAAGTCCTAAAGAGGAAAGGCAGACTCGAACTTTTAGAATTAAAGGGAACAACTCTGTCCTAATTTCCTGTTTCTACATGAGATTTGTCCACAAAGGAACCATCTGTCACCATCTGCTTGATTTTCTTGATTTATTTTTTTTTCTTGGACAGTTTCACAGTATTGGTATGTGAATGTGCCTATCCACACCCCTCTCAAAAGGCCAACTCATTTCTTCAAAAGACACATGCCTTGTTGGATTTTTTTTTGTGTATTTGAGCTGCAGTGTACTTTTCATTGGGCACTGCCTTTATTTGTTGAACGTTGGTCTCCAGAAGTTGCCTGGAATAAGGGACAAAAAACCAATTGTACACACACTTTCTGATAACTTGTGTTCATAACAAAATGCAGAGCTCTTCAGGAAGCAAGGTGGCTTTTGAAGGGGCATTTGACATGAGGGAATTCCTTTTCTCTGGGCGCTTCCAAGGTGGCAGTCATTTTATGCACCGTGAATCTTACAGGAGCTTTTTTTATTATTATTAAAACTACAGAGTTTGGGAAACAAAGAAACAAAAAATCTAAATAATTAAAATAATTTTAAAAAAACCTCAAGAAAAACCTAGAGAAGAATGTGAGAATGAGAAATACAAAAATATGATGCACAGGCTCAGACTTGAAGATCTGGAGTGCAAAACAATTAAAACAATAACATGAAAATGTAGCATATCTACAGAGAATCTGTACAGGGACTCTTGTCAGGATCTGTAATGATAGGACAGCGGGTAATAGGGTAAGGAGTAATGGGTACAAACATATAGAGGGAAAATATAGATATTAGGAAGAAATTCTTTACTCAGAGGGTAGTGAAGCACTGAGAAAGGCTGCTCAGGCAGGCTGTGGATGCCCCAATCCTGGCAACGTTCAAGGCCAGGTTGGGTAAGGCTTTGAGAACCTGGTGTAGGGGCAAGGTGGGTAGGTGGGTTAGGACTAGGACTAGATGATCTTTAAGCTCCATTCCAAACCCTTAACATTCTATGGTAATTTTTTTTTTTTTTTTTTTTTTTAAATTTTGGTTGGAAGCCGTCCAAGAGGACAGTGCGGGCCCACACGCCGGGAGCGGCACTCGCTATGGGAGGCAGGGGCTGCGAGGGGAGCGGCCGAACGCCCCTGAGGGAGCGGCAGCGCCCGTGGGGGGAAAGCCCCGATTCATGTGGCGCTCGGGGCGTTTCTGCAGCCCGCGGGGGAAGCGGCGCCGCCGCTGCCGCGCAGTCCCCTCGGTGCCGCCCTGGCTGCGGCAGCGCTGCGGGAGCGCGGCGAGGCCGAAGAGGCGCACCGCGCCGGGCCGGGCCGGGCCGGGCCGGGGGCCCTCCGAGGGTGGGTGGCCCCGCCCCGCCTCGGCGGCGGTCGGCCCTGGCCGCCTACAAGCCCCATGGTGCCGCGCGGGGCGGCGGCGTGTGACGCGGCGGGAGCGGGGGTGGCGGAGGCGGCGGCGGAGGGTCCGCGTCTCCCCTGCCGCGTCCCCTCGCTCGGCTCGGCGGGCGCCATGTTGGCTTGAGCCGAAGATGACAGGGGGCGGCTGCGGGCGAGGATCGCGCTGAAGGAGCGGCACCTCCGGCTCGCAGCGCGGCTCTCGGGGGCGGCCGGAGCCGCCGGCGGACGAGGCGGGGGAGGGAGGGAGGGAGGGCGGGCTGAGGAGGCGGCGGCGATGCGAGCGGAGAGCTGAGGCTGCGGGAGGCGGCCGCCGTCGAACGCCCCCCGGCCCCCTCCGAGCGCCGCGGGGGAGGGCTCTCCCCTCCGAGCGCCCTCCCTCCCTTCCCTCCCCGGCCCGCGTCCCCGCCGGGCGCTGTTGGATGCCGCACACCGCCTAGGGGGGGCCGCAGCCCGGCGTCCTCCCCAGCGGCCCCGGGCCCACCCCGGCCCTCCCGCCTTCCTGCCCCGCCGCCCAGGGCAGGAGCCAGGTCCTGCCTGCGCGCCCGGGTCGCCTGCGCCGACTGAGGAGGTGACTTGGACGCACTATTATCCCCTGTGAATCATCCCGTCGTCATTTGCCGAGGCTGGGAGAGAAGGCAGAGGGCGAGAAGGGGGGAAAAAGCCCGCACGCAGCTCATGTGGCGGTGTAGTCCTGCTGCCTGGTCTACCTGGCACCGCTGGTGCTGCTGCTGCCGCCGCTGCCGCTGACAGGGATCTGCTGCCATCTCTGGTCTCCCGCTGGCTCCTCCGGTCCTGCCCGGCACCGCTGCCCCTGGATATTCCTGCTCCGCGGCCGGCCGCCTTCCCCACTGCTTGTCGGGCACCTCTTCGTCGGAGGGGACTGGAAGCTGCTGCCTCCGACACTGACACCGGGTTTGCATCTTGAAGATCTCCGGTGGGCTGCTCTTGGTGCTGCTGCTTTTTTTTTTCTCTCTTTTTTTTTTTTTTTAAGTAGATTTTAAGCCATTTAGGGTAACATCAAAATGTCCAGCAGCGTTCCAGCTGATATGGTGAGTGTTGTACTGTTTATTTAATAGTTTTATTATAGAATAACGTTTATTTGAGCCTGATTTTGATAGAGAACATGGAAAGAAGAGGGGCGTGGGAAGAAAAAAAGGTCTTGGTTGCATATTTAAGGAACATAAAGTTCCCAGTTAATTACCTTCCCCCTCCCGCCCCAGATGCTGGTTCTGCTTCGCTTTTTGGTGGTGGAGTGGGAGATCTGCAGCGTCGCCTCCCGTGTAGCTGAGGAAGGGGGATGCCAGACTCCCTTACCTATGGCAGTCAGTACCTGAGTGCTCACGCTTGGCTCGTGTAGCACTGCTCTCCAGCTCCGGCGAGCATTTTCTGGGGGGAGATCAACACGAAGCAGAGCATTCGGGATGAATTGCTCGACCCATTTCTTTCTTTCTTTTTTTTTTTTTTTTTTTTTTTTTTTTTTTTTTTTTTTTTTTTTTTTCCTTTCTTTCTTTCTAAACCTCTTAAACTTGGCTTGTGTCTTGCCAAAGCTGTCTTCCGATGTTGGTTGGGAAGTTAATCTCTTCACTTGCTGCCGGCTCAAGAGCGAGAGAGAAATTTTCATGGCGAGGTCCTTTGTGCACTAGCTGCAATCTGGACATTTTTCAAGGGCACTCCTAGTACTTCTTATGGCGGACAGTACTTCAGCTTGTATTGGATACTCGGCTCGGTACATTTACAACAGGAGGGTGTAGCAGATCATGAGGAGGTAGGGTGGATGAGGTGTGCTAGGTAATCTTCCGTTCAGCACGACTTTCTCCATTTGTATGTATTTCCATAAATCAGGATATATTTTCCTAAGTCACTTAATTGGAAAAAACACCCACGAACTTGTAGCTGCAGTTTGGTATGTTAATTCTTTATTCTTACAGCAGAATATTTTCAGCCGTATCTCCACACGGCTGTTCTCATTTAAAGGTACTTTTTTTTTTCCTCCCCTAAAGCAGAGGACTTGTCTATGCTTTTTAATTTCAGGATGAAGTTCCGTTTTGAGGGTAAAACATTGCCGCGGTAGTAAGAATAATAAAACCGAGTAGCCCTTGTTTAAGTCATTGATGTACAGTTAATTGGGATACGTATGGCAACTGGGCTGTTGAAACAATGGTTTCTATTTAGTTGCTTGCTTTCTGTATTTCCTTCACGGCTTTTGTACAGCACTCACAATGAGTGAATTTTGACCAAAAAAAGCAGAAGCAGTAAGGTACAGAGGATGATCAAACAGCAAGTTATAAGCTTACAGGTTTTTTTCTTTTCTTCCCCCTGCCTTTCTCAAATACTATAAATAAATTTTGCCTCCCCTGGATGAAAGGAGCGATGAAAGGATTTAAACTCAGTGGCAATAAGCTTCTCAGCTATCAGTTTTCACGTATTTCTTTTTAGTGTCTCTTTCTCTCTGGCTGTTGGAGCCTTTTGAACCCTCTTCTCTCCTGCACGTGGCTGTCTAGCGTTATGTCACAGAAATCCTCGCCTGGGCCGAGGAGGATTAGGTGCAAATCTCTCGGTGCTGCTTTTTAAGTTGCCTGGAGGAGTCCCTTGACTGTGACATGAAGGGCAGTCCTCCTCCCTGTCACCCTGGGCTGAGCTGCCACCTCCGTGCTCCTCCTCGGGCCTCCTTGGGAGTCCCGGTGCTGCCACTAGGCTTGTAGTGCTTGACATTTTCTACCAAGTGCACAGGTTTTAAGAGAGGCAAAATACAATTTTTTTTCTATGAAAACTATTTCCTTGTGCTGTTACAATGTAATGAGAATACCACTGCTGGGAATAGTTGGGCCTAGTGCTGCTCTGTTTATTCAAATCAGGAAGAAGCTTGTTATCCATAGTGATGTTTAAATACTGAGTCATTACAAAAACATTTGAATGAAGATGTTACCAATGTCGGTAGAATTTAACTAAATAAATAGATGTTTTCTGGCCTGTCATGGGATCGTTTTTTTCTTAGTTTCTGCATTATTAGATGCAGTTTCCCTCTGAAAGTTTGAGGTGTACTGTAAATATTCCAGTTATTAATTACAACTCATAAATATTACTTCATTAAAAGATCCCTTGAAAACTCATTTTTGTTCTCCTTTTGTCACCATCCTCCATATTGGAAAGGAGTTTGTTCGGGAAGGAAAATGAGATTGCCATTCCTTAGCTATTTGAAGAGGAGCCCTTACCAGGCTGTCACCATGTTTATATATGTTTTTATTTAGCGTAGGATTTTGCAGTTTGCATTTCTCTTACCCACCCACTGTGTAATTTGCATTTGCAAAAAATTGATTTCCCATTTCTGTAGGAGCTGGCAGCAGTGTGATGGAGTGTCATTTTATGAAGACTCCATTATACTTAGTAAATCTGCTATGAATTACATAACTATTATAATAATAATGTTTGAAACTGTTTATGTCAGATTCACGAACTAACCTGCTCATAATAATAATAATTTTATAATTGCTGCTTCTTAAAAATGTGTTAATTTGTCTTCCTGTCCCACCTTTGGGAATGATCTGCTATACATAAATTCATAGTAAATTATCTGATTTCCAGTAAGCTTCATATTTCTAAGTAGACATAATTTGACCCAGTCTCCTGTTCTCTGACATTGAGTTGACTTGTTTCCAGAACTGCAGCAGTTTTTACCAGCTAACCATTTCAACATCACTTCTTAAACAATTAACATAGTGCTTTATCATTTGCATTCCACTAATAAATTGGATAGTGACACACCACATTCTGGGTATTTTAAGTTCGTGGTGCATTATTCCTTAGCAATGTGTGCTACTTATGGCTTAAAACTCCACTCCTGGAATGAGACCTGTTAATATTGACCTCTCTATCTGAGTAGTTTCATTAACTTTATTAGGACTAGATGTGTCTAGAGCACTTCTTGAAGACAAAACTGCATATCTGGAGCCTAATTTTGCTCAATTTTTCACATAAGCACTGATGACTGTAGTGGCAGCAGGGCACCTCTGATTTTGTTCAGTAATTTAATCAGGTAATTTATCAGTTTTACCATTTGGTAGCAGTTAGGATTCGACTGTGAATAACAGCAGGGCTGTTTGCAAATTGTAGTTCTTTTGTAATGATAAATAGACATGCAGTGGTTTATGGACTTGTAAAATTAATCACACTGTCTTTTTGGACCAAATGTAAATGGTTTGATATTTGTTTAAACATTCTAGCTGACAATTTTAAAGCAAGCTATGAAAAACTTATGCTCAGTCAGGAAGTTCTTACTCAGTTGAATAATCCCCTTTATTTTAGTGGAGGTATCATCAGAATCTGGGAGACTTCTTGTCTGTATTCTGTGTTCCTGTGATAGTTCTCATAGTTAAGAGTTCTTCAGGGGTTTTTCGAGACCCCAGAAAGCCGCCTGCATGGCTAAAAAGGTATTAACAGTGTCCACCGTTTCCTGTAGTCAGTGTGTTTTATGTCGGTGTGAAAAGGCTCTGCCAGCTCTTTCTTTCTGGGCAGTTCTTTGCATGCCCTCTAGGAGATCCAATTCTTTTTCTGTCCGAGCAGTAACAGAGGGTGATGCTTTTGGCTCATGGAGGGGTCTTTATTGTTGGTTTATTTTCTTGTTGGTTTTTTTTGGCTTTCTCTGCATTTGGTAAACAGCAAAATGTTGGAATCTACCAAACAATTAAAGGTTTTAATTTTAATGTGCACAGCTCTTCAATCCACATACTATACTTAAGAGATGTAGCTGGTATGGAAGAGATTATTTTTAAGGAAATGGAATGTTTGGTGCAAGACATTTGCAGACACAGAAGAGCATGGAGTATATGGTCTAAAATGGTTATATGTGGGCAATGTTAAAAGGGGGCAGTAGGTGGAGGAAGAATAACAAATAGAAACCCTGCTCAGTTCATTCCTTGTTAGAGTTAGCATCTTTAGTGGAAATGTGTATGTGCATCTTCTTTTTCAGGAAATTTAATATTTTTGATGAATAGCTGAACATATATAGGGACTTCCTTTTTAATGCATATTAGTGGAGGCTAACAGTGGAAAAGGATGGAGAGAAACTGATGCTACATCTGTAAGGGAATTTTGGCATCCAAGAGTTAGGTTCAGATATGAGAGACTAAAAGGAATAGTTGGTTGTATAGCAGCTGAGTTTTGTTGTCCATCATTCGGTCTAAAAAATTATTTCATTGAAGAATAACAGGTATGGTAGTAGTATAATACACTTGGAACATAAAAAAAAAATTTGTTCACTATTGCACTTTAATGTATCAGAACAAAACGAGAGAAGTGCTGTATCTCTGTTCTTCTGATTTACCTGCTTTTCCATTTGCCTTCAGTGGATCGTTTTTGTGGTTTTGAAAATTATTTTATTCCTAGTAGCCTCTGTGCATAATAGTCTTAAGTTAGTCCCTAATGTTTTTGTAGCAGTGGAAGTATGATTATTTCTCTGTATTTTTTGTATCCTCCACATGCTGAAAGTTCTAATTTATCACATTCTGTGATAAAAATGACTGAGTTTTTCTGTATGAGTATTTTTTCCTTCCCTTTTTGATTTTTTTCACAATTGTTAGCTGATTGTAACATTAATGAGTAGCCTGAAGTTTGCCATTCTCAATGTTTGTTTTGAGTTTGTTTTTCTCCTCTTGGAGAAGGAATTGGAGGTGGGATCTGTGTTAGAAAGAAGAGCTTGGAGAAGCTTCTTTCTGACTCCTTATGTATTGAGCCAATATATAAGCCAGTTGAGCCTTTGCAGCATATTGCAGTGCTTCTTGTAATGAAATGAAAAGCTTCTTTCTGTTATCTGAAGCAGTGGCCAAGGATAAACTTACTAAAGCTCATCCTCAGTGTGTACACATTTAGGTGTACTCCAAAATGATTTGTATTTATCATTTTTCCCACCCACCTTTTTTTTGGTTTGTTTCACAGATTTAAAGTATCTAACAACCGAAAAGAAACATTTTAGCAACAACTGACATCTTTGGGTATGGCACAGTAGCAGAAATTTTGTAACATACTAATACATCTGCCTTATTCTGAAACAATGTTTGTATGACCTTCATCTCATTTTCTTTGGGGACGAGCAGCTGTAACCTGTGGTTGGATTGATCCTTACTCTGGGCTGTGGTGCAGCTCTGTACTTCAGATGGAAGTGTAGGCTTCCTCCCTGCCACACACCCTTCTTGTTGTCATTACCTGAACTGTTTCTTTTCTGCTTTTGTTGTCTAACTTCATAAAATATTGGAGGGGATATATACTGGAGGAGATTTAATCCCTCCTGTGTTGGGAATGCTGGGAAATAGCTGCTGGCAGGTTCCAGCAGGACTGAGAGGCAAAACACAAATGCTGAGTATATGTGAGTGTAGGAAAATGATCATATCTGCAGCAGGAATGCTCAATTCTGCGTGTTAAAAAATTAGCAGACATCATGTGGTAAGTGGACAGGTCAGTGAGGGCCTGACTGGGGACAAGTTGCACCTCTCAGGTGTAGAATTAGGGACAATGTTAGGTGTCTGTAGTCAGTGTTTCACCATGGAGCTTGTGACTGCTGTGTGCATATCTAAACTTAAGCTTTTGGTCATTTGAAGCCCACTTCTCACTTCCTTGGTTTGGCTTAAGGCTGAAGTAGGAACTTAGGCTGTCTCAGTGTGGTCCTTGCAGCAGTCTTTGTAAGAACTACTTTCATGATGCTATAAATAAAATGTCCAAAGGCAGGCTTTACTACTTCTTTTAGTTGAGAGTTCCTCCCAGGTATTACTTTTGTGGATGTTGAAAGCCACGGTCACAGTATTTTTAGTCAGTGGGATTTACTTGTTTTATACTTCTGGTCAGTCGGCTTTGTTACTCAGTGGAACTCAGAATGTTTTGGAGATGTCTCTGTGTCTGCTTATGCAATAATGAGCAGAATGGAGACCTCAGTTCTGCCTCAGCCTGTTGGTGCTACACTAGCTTGCAGGAATCCAGAAATGTGGATCTGGATTGTGAGTAATCATTGTTGTGGTTTTATGTAAAAGAGATAATTCAGCTTATTTTCAGTCTCTTCTGAGTACAGTGTTGGATGCACTAGGCTGGTTCTCTCTTATTCTGAATAGGTGAAAGACATTGCTGCTGATCAGTATTCTTTTTCACATTAAGTCTGTTTTCACAGCAATTAATTGAGCCTACTAAAGTAGCAAGCCTTTCCTGACACAATTTTGCATGGGTAAACTTTAGCTCATTGTAATTATTAAAGGAACATGACTGAGTGTGTTGTTTTCATTTTAGAAGCATTGGAAAGTGAGAAGCATGTCAATGAAAAATTTTAATTTCATTATGCTAATATAAAATCTAAACTTTGAGATCCCAGCTCTTCACATAATTTAGAGATCTGTCTTTTGGAATTTAGTTATTGCTAATAATTATTCTGTAATTTCTTCTAGAAGGCCAGTCTTTCATTTTTGACAGCTTCAGTTAGACATATGTTGCAGAACATCTTAAAACAATGACTGAAACATTTTTCATTTGGTATATTTCCAGACAAATATAAAGTCACAGATGTACTATTTAGTGTTGAAAACAGTGATTGTAAGGAAGGACTGAGGAAAAAAAACCCCATGAATAATCAAGACTTTGCAAGAGTTGGTAAAAGAAAGATTGCTGAGATATCAGTTGAGGTTCTGCATATAGCATTGTGCACGTCAATATCTGAAAAGAAATTTGAAGTGGGAGAAAAGTTGTTATAAAAGCTTTCTAACAATGTAGATAAATTATTTAGGAAATTTATTTGGTTTTGAGAGCAATACTTGAAGAAAAAGTTAAGACTTTATTTGTAGGTTTGCTAAGCCTGAAAAGTATAGTTCTGCAGAAATACTTAAACATTGCAGCTGACAGCTCTTATATATTTGTGGAAATTCGGTGTATTTTGTGGTCACTGACTGGGATTGTATTTAGCTCTGTGACAGAGGATAAATTTATTGCTGCTTGTAAACCATCCACAGTGAAGGCCTGCTCTCAATTTGTAGTAAGACTTCGCACGTCTGGTAAGATGTGATTTAAAAAATAGTGTACATTCTCCACAGATAGAAACTTCCTATAAAATGAAGGTTTGGCACATTGCACAGCTCTGACACTGCCATCAGCGTCTTGGAGGGGGTTTTTTTCTTACTTTCTGTAAAGAAATTTGAAAATAGCTTGCCAGTGACAGGATTACATTTGTGGGTTTGTTTTGGTTTGGCTGCTTACTTAAAATTATTTGGGAGATTCAGTTTAGAGTTAAACGGAAGTCTTGTGGCAGAGCTGAGCTGAGATTTTATTCCATGACACTGTTGTTATGGAGACAGAAGCAAGCAAGAAACTCCTTGAATTTTATGTATCCCATAGAAATTAGTCAAGTAAAACCAGAGATTCTGTCTAGAAGTTTGGTAGGTTTGTTTTACTACTACCTAACAAGGAATCTGTGCCTTAGTGGGATGGAGGTGCCAAAATAATACTTGATGTTCACACAAGGGATACAAACTGGAAGTGTTTGTGTTGGTGTCTGCCTGCTGTGATGGTTTTGGTCTCTCTCAGGGCTGGTCTGATTTATGTTAAGGGCTTGGACCACTGCTGTGGAACAAAGGTGGTCTTATCCTGGGGTGCTTTTTAGCTGCAGCTGAGGGTCTGGATTTTAGTCTGTGACTCTATAGACAGTTTGGATGGACATGAAAGCAAAGCTCCTTTTTTTTCTTCTTCTTTATTATTTTTTTTTTTAGAGGTAGTTCTGAGTTCTTCTCTAAGCTCCTCTATGGTCTTCATTATGCAATATTAACTGTTTCATGTTGCATAAGAAATTCTCTCCAGCACTTGATAAAAGTGGGATACCAATTTCAAAATAAACAGAAGGAAGCTATTTGTGTTCTTCTTTGAGACTGAAAAGAACAGTGTATTTCATCTCAAAAAGAAGAGTACTTCACAGCCGTATACTGTAACATTGGTTGGTATCTCCTCAGCAAAGCTCTGATGTTGTAATGCTCTGTGGTTTGACAGAGGTCCACATCACCATGATCTGTTTCTGATACTTAATATATTCTCTGGATGGTAATGGTGCTGCCTAATCTGTCCCCAGAATCTGATATGTGTTTTTAATATAGAGAAATAATGGAATAGTGATAAAATAGTGAAGTGCAGTGCTAGTCAAAAATCTTCCATATAGCTGAGGCTGTAAATTCAGGATTCTCTTCTTAAAAGTAGATTAGTGCCAATCTATATGTGAATATATGTGGCATATACTAGTAAGTCTCAGAAAACTTACTATAAATTACATTACTATAAAATAGTTCTTCTGAAATAGCGTTTCTTTTCAGTATTTCTTTGAAGATTAAATATTACACAAGATTTTTTTAGGCATGCTTACCTTTTATGTGCTATAGAAGAGTAACTAGAAGCCTTTGTGGGTTTTTAAAGTCTGGAATACCTGGTTGCAGTATTTTATTTTATTTATAGAATTCTCATATGTATAGGCAGTAACATCAAATAAAGTTAATTCTTGGAATAATGCTTGGTGGTTGTATATGATGCACAACTCATTACTTAGGATAAATTATATATGAATATTTATGTCATTTTGCCTGTGAATTTATTTTTAATCTGTACGTCGGGACAGTTGTGTGGTGTGACAATGATATCTTAGCTCTGACTTCCGAATCCAGGTTGTTAGTCTGTGATGCAAACAAACTCTACTGGGCTTGCAAGTTTTAGTGATTTATACTTTACATACTTGTATAGGTATATTTTTGGCAATAGACCCCAAACTTGCAAAAAGCTTTATTAAAATATTTTTCATGTGGGTAATAAATCCACATTTGCTAAGTCCATATGGTTCAGTGGTAATGATGTTAACATGAAGTCCAACACAAAATTAGTAACTTCTACTACCCATATTACAGCACATAAGTGGAGTAATGTCTGACATGAATATTCGAAGATTTTGTACCAAAAGGTGCAATAATGTGTATTCTTCATGCTGTGGATTTCCAGGAAAAGGTGTTTTAGAGAACATCTGTATAATTTAAAGATATGTTAAGTATTTTATGTAAGGTCAGCTCTATGCAAGTTCATTTCAATCTCAAGAAAGTAGGAAGGGAAGCTTTTATCTCAAAAAAAAAAAAAAAAGATTATGCTAGTGGGTATTTCTAGTGTTCTAGACATAAGCCTGAGGTTTTTGAGTGCAATAGGTAAAGTCTGGCACCACGACAAGAGTTTCTTACTGAGATATTTGACTTTGTTTTGAAGATCTCATTTTCATAACTAATGACACGATAGCTAGGAGCTCTAAATAAGGAGAAACTTCAACTGTGTTTGATTCCTGTCTGCTTACTGCATCTGGCCAGTATATTTCTGGGTAAATCAGGATTTCATATAAGTCTGCAGAAGGATAATTTTTTTTTCTAATTACATATGTTTAAAATTATTTGGAGGTTCAAAATAGCTATTGTAGTGGGTGGAATGCTTGGTAAACTGTGAGCAAGGTTGTGATGAAGGCTCTGGTGAAAGTGGCAGCAGGTATTTGCAGGTTTTAATTTGGAGAAGGTTGCTTTTGAATTGTTTCTTCTCACTAGGAAGGGAGAAGGTGGTTCAAGGGATAGTCAGGGAAATCCCCATGGAGAGCTGCAGTTGCCCAATACCTCTTGTTCCAGCATTCTCATGCAGGCACTTGATGATCCCAGCGTATGTGTGCTCCTTGCACTTCACTGCAGGAGAGAGGAGTGGAAAGTTTTTAAGGGCGAACTTTTGGTGGGGGTGGACTCCAGAAGTGCAGCTGTAACTGTCCCTGAATTAACTATGAAGACTGAAATATCTCTCTACAAAGAGCCTGGCATTTTTAAGCTGAGATTGTCTTTCAGTACAGATTTGGTGGCTTTCAGTTGTACCTTGTATGTTCTGCTGCTGGGAGCGTGGTGTGTGTACCATAGTGCCATGTCACACATGGAAGCTCCATATTGGGGGAACTCCCTTGATTTGTTAAATGAAGTACAACCGGTCTGAAATATCTGACTGTTCAACAATATTAATCAATCCTGTGGTGGAAATGCATAATTGTCTCTTGTTCCAGAACCATGTCCTTTTGCCCCTCCCCTTATTCAGCACCTCCTCATTGTTCAGAGACTGGATTAGTGTCTTATCTTCCTGCACTGTTCAAGCTTTCTTGGAAGATATATCTTAATCTTCAGCCTTCCTGTGATACTAGTCTTCTTAACAAGTACTTAATAAAAATCCATCTATTTTTGAGAAGAAAGTTGTTATATATAAAAAAAGGGTGGATGTCGTGGAAATGTAGTTTAATTCAAATATACTCTTACGCTAGATAACTCTGCAGCGGAGCCACAGGGAATAAAATCTTACAGTTTGAATTGGGGTGAGTCAAATAAAATTCAAACAATATCAAAACTTCCTTGTGGTTTTTTTTGTGGTTTGTTTTTTAAATGACATTTCATATTCTAGTCAAATTCTGTTGAAATTTCTCAAACCAGCTCTGCTCTGGTGCACCTTCTGTGCCTGTCAATCTCGGTTGTTCAGACCATAACTCTACCAGCATTTCAGTTAAGCCTGCGTGCTCTGTGCTGATGTGAAGGGTTTATTTCAAAAGACTTGTAGACAGTCAGTTAATTAAAGTCAGGCAAAATACAATAAAATGTGTATACATTGAAAAATGCTCCCAGGAACGTTTGGAGAAAGGTTGTAACTGTATTTGTTAAATGTATTTTGTTAAATGTAATTCTGTAATTTGTTGAATGTATTTGCTGAGTTGTGTAAGGCAAGTTTTGAGGCTAGTGCATATGAGGAAGCTGGGTTTTAGGGTTATGTTAATATTTCTTTCCACTCTTATTCTTTGAGAACCCACTTGGTTTTGTTGATGTGTTTGTGTTGATCTTTCAATAAAGCAGCAATTTTGAACTCTTGATTGTCAAATATTGACTTAATATATCTGTCAATTTTCATGTTCCTGCTTTTTATGTAGCATTCCCTCAGTTTAAATCTGGAACAATCTCAGGAGAAGAAATAAAATCCAGAGTACTTCCCAGTGTTCAAGGACACGGGGATTTAGTTTTATTCTTAAATTATCTCCTCTAAATTCTGTATTAAATTTTTTTTCAGGAAATGAAATGTGGGAAAGACAGCTTGCCCTAAGCATAGAGCACAGAATGATTATCAGTCAGTGCCTTTATCTCCAAATGTGCTGCTTGGTACATTTCAAAGTCAGCTTTAAAAAAGCCCACGACCAACAGACAAGCACCAAAGCGAATAATTCAGTGTGCTGAGTAGTGCCAGATAAGGCAGAATGTAGGTAAATAGTTTGCTGCCTTTCATACTTGATTCTGCTCCTGCATGTCTGTCCTGACTTTGATGCTTAAATAAGTGTCCTAGGTTATGAATTTTATTTACAAGGAACTTGTGGTTTGGAGGTGATTTTGTTCCCCTTTATTGTTCTCTTCAGGAAAGAAAGAAAAAAAAAAAAAAGAAGCTTCTTGTTTTATCTTGTAATTCTTAGCATATAGAAATGAAGACCAGAGGGAAAGAAAATTGGTGTAGTTAGTACCTCTGTCAGTACAGTTTTGAAGTTGTTTTTTCTTTTCTTCAATTAGATGTTGTCTCACAGGAAATGGAAGATAGAGAATTATACTTGAATGAGCGCAGGGTTTTCTGCTGTGTTTTGTATCACATCATAGTTTTCTTGTAAAATCAGATTGTAACATGTTCCAAAAAAAATGGGATCCAGTTTTTAGGAAGATCCATAGCTCTTCGTTGTAGCAATTTAAAATTTTCTATGCAAAAATCACTTACTCAAAATCCAAAAATATAGCAGTCTTGTATTTTTGTCCTGTGCTTAACTTTTGGATGAAGCCAGCAGTTGTTTTGTGGTGCAATGTTGGAAGCTGTATTGGCTAACCCCTCAGTGTGTCTGTGGAGCCATTGGGATAGGGAAGAGAAGTCTCTTGAATTGCTTCAAAGTAGTTCTTGCTGGGTGGCTGGGTAAGATGGCAGTCACTTGTCAATGTAGGCATTTTGAAGTACTGTAGCACTTTGTAGGATGGGTGATGGTAGCAGCTGAAAGGAGTAAAAGGGGAAGGCAAATCCTTATTACACAGTCATGTAGTGATAAAGGTACAGAACATATCAGTGTCAAAGCCAATCAGGCTTATTTATGGACAGTAATTTGCTGTACAAGCACAACGGCCTGCAAGAAACAGTCAAGGAATTTTAATGAATTTCTCTTACCATGCATAGGTTGTACTTGGAGTGATTAAGTTCCATTTAATTAAACTTTTAGTGTGTCAGATGATAACAGGTTTCTGACAAAGAACACCCTTTCTGTTCCTCTGCCTTCCAGACACAAACATATCCAAATCCATCACTTCATATTTGCATTTTCAGTATTGCTGCTGAGTGGAGACAGAAAAGCAGTGTGTTACTTTGTTGACTGGAAAAACTGTTGAGAACTGTCCATGTAAACATTATCTCACCTTCTGGCGAAAGTAAATCTCACCTTACCAAATACAGGCTTTACAGCAATAAAGCTTCAAGCACATGATTCAGTTGCCTAAACATGGCACCATCCAGTGCCAGTGTGCACATGCCAGCGTTCCCAGGATGGCCAGAAAGGGCAGGCAGCAATGACACATGCCCTGCAGGAGACGCATGCCCTGCAGGAGGTGCAGCTGCTCTGTACAAAGGGAATATTTCACAACACCTGGAAATAGCACTAGATGTGTATATTTAGGTAATTCTTTTGAGCTGTTGGGGCTTTGTAAAACCTCATTTCCAGTCCTTTCATACTGGTTTTTGGTAGGTTGGCTTTTCCTAGCTTAAATTCATCAAGTAGTATTTCAAAATCATTAAATGGTTCAATTTGCAGGGAATCACAGTTCTGCCAGCTTTGTTATTTCCCACAGAAAACTCTCACATCTACAGAAGTGAACACTGCCAAAGAAAGAAAATTTTCTGGGATTCAAAATACAGAGCTGCCATTTGAGTGTAGCAGATCTTCTCCTGGCTACAACAATGTGGAAATACTGTACAGCTGCTTGTGGTGGTGAAGTAGGTACAGTGTGGTTGCAGATCTTTGCTAAGTGTGATCCCATCTAATCTGTTGCACACAGCCTGTTAAAAAGAAGAAAAATGAATTTTATACTCATTATTACAGTACATTTAAGGGTAATGTAAATTATCAAATGAAAATTGGGTTAATTTATTTTGGGGTAATCCTGAAAAATTTTAAAGAGCATTATCCATTCTCATCGTAATCTGTTGTAAAAAATGGGACTTGAATGGTCTATTCTAAAAACCACAGCAGAATTGTGTGTGTTTTTGTTTAGCTGTGTAATCACACTTGTGGAGCGGGAGAGAAAGAACACTGCCTATGCCAATGCTATGTTGTTTTAATAACTGAACCTTTTATAATGGAATCTTGCAAAGAAAGATATGGATTGGTTTCGGGGGTTTTGTATTAGATTAAAAGAAGGAGGCTTACTGCTTGCAGCTTGACAGGTCTCTCTTGACATTTGGCCTGAAATGTTTGCAAGATATTTCATATCCTCGGAGCAGAAATGAATATGAGTGGGTTGAAAAATTATGCTTACATAATTAAATAATGAGGATTCTTTGGCATTATGTAAGATATAAATGCAGAGAAGCTTGTTATCATTGCCCTAGCAATTCAGTGCAATTTCTCCAGTTGGATACTGGGGTAAATTTCAACTTACATTTTGATGAATATATTTTCCACTTATATTTTGGAGGGCAGGTTTTGATGTATGTCTACTGCTGAAGGTTAGCTTACAGATTGAGTGAAGCCTTTCTAGTGTGTTTCATACTAACACTTCTGTCTGAATTTAAGTTTTGAAACATTAGTTTTTTATGTGTGGTGGTTTTTGTTGTGTTTTTGTTGTTACTGGTTATGGTTTGCTTTTTTAAGTTGAGGTAGAAATCTAATTGTCATAAATGAAACCTTTCCAGCATAAATTGTCATGAAAGTTATTTTGCTTAAACACTTCTTTGTGTTTTGAGGACCTTCATGTAGAGGAATCTTTACATGGTAACTGTGCAAATAGATATATATCTAAATATAGTCTTCATTCTTTTGCCAAAAGTAAACTTTGTAGTTTTGTTCCTAGCAGACTTCTTTTGTGTGGCCGGATTCCATTACTAAGTGGTCAATGTAAAATTGACAAAGAACTGATAGATCACGAACTCTGGAAATAATACTTGACCTGAAGAGTTGGATTTATTTTTTTTTTTATCATTTTAAATTACAAAGGAGGAAAGAACTATCAGCCCACAAATATATTTGTTCAACTCCATCCCTTTTCTTTTGTGGGTACATGGGCTGTTACACGTAGAGCCTCTGTTTGAGGATGTGTGTACCATAATTGTTGAATGCAGGCAGATTTGTTTGAATGACTTTTTAATTGTTCAAACTAAGCTGAAAATGATCTGTAAGATAAAGCTGTGACATAGTGCTGAATTTCCATGCTTTGGAAAACATTTAACTGCCAAATCTCTGCACATGTATGTCTATGTTTAATTTTATTTTCTTCTCTTTGAAGATTGATGATGAATGAATTATCTTATGTTTAGGAGTTACATGTCTGTTAATAGAATGTGCACAGTATTTTATAAAATGTTTAGAGTTTCATTTTAGTGTGAAGAGAATGTTTCACCCAATGTAACATATTGGAGAGGTCAGCCTACATAATTGATGTGGGCTCTGGAGTAAGGATCTTGCCCATTTGTGGCATCAGCATGCTACATATCTGGGGAGAATTGGCTGCCCAACCTGTACCAATAGATATTTGAATTTTGGAAGTCTGATAATTATAGAATCATGGAATACATTAAGTTGGAATACATATGTAAGGTCAAGTCCAGCTGTTCACCCAGCACTGGCAAGGCCTTCGCTAAACCATGTCCCCGAGCACCACATCTACACATCTTTTCAATACCCCCAAGGATGATGACTCCACCACTTCTCTGGGCAGCCTGTTCCAGTGCTTCACAACCCTTTCAGTGAAGAATTTTCCTGATAGCCAGTCTAAATCTCCCCTAATATATATTCACATTTCTTTTTCAAGGATGGTCAAGTCACTGTAAATGAGCAGATTTATAACCTAGATATGTAAAAATAGAGGTTTTAAACATTAGAATAAAGAATTGCAGTTAAGTAGTTATATTTTGTCTTTTGCTTTTCTTTCAAAATGATGGAATGTGGGGCTGTGCTACTTAAGCTTGAGCCCAAACTGAACTTGTTTTTTGTGGCAATAAATTTGCTGATTGAGTTCACAGGGTTGACAGACATTTATTTGCAAGTCTAAGGAAAACCCCTAATTTAAATCAATGTTTTTTGAGAGGAGACCTTCATTTTTTCCTCTACCATGTGAAAAGGTTAAGAATTTGATTTATGAATGAATGGAAGGGAATGATCTTTGTTATTTATAAAAAGCAAATCTCTTTTTCTCCTGAAATCCTGTGATATAAAACAAAGACAACAGCATTACTCTTTCCTCTGTGAAAATTGCTTGTGGTTGCATGGCATTACATTCCAGAACATCTGTGTAGGCAACTTGGTAGTTATTTATATAAATGAGGGGAAAATTTTAATTGTTTGTAATTTTTTAAGCAATATAATATTTAGGTAGAAGAAAGTCACCCTAAACTCCTCACTTTTGTGAGCACTGATTTTTTTTCTCAGATAACAGAAGTGTGGAATAGGTTTTAATCTGTATACACGCATGCACTCCAGTAAGTGCTTAGTTTTGTTTCATCTGAGAATTATTCTAAGGGTGTTTAAATATTAGATCTCAATTATGCTAAAAATAATATTTGGAGACTGAAGCAAAGACCAATTTCATAACCTGTGTCACCATCTGTTAAATACACTAGAAGCTTATTTTTTTTCCTGGATGGGTTTAGCCAGCTGTCCATTTTATAATGTTGCCTGGATGGAGGCGTGCATTTAAGAATAACACAGTAGGCTTTCTGTGAGTTGACAAAAAGCTTTTTTATTTTCATCAGAAACTCCCCTAGTTTGTCTGACACTTCCTTATATTTAGTCTCTGGCTGGGGAATGTGTTTGAAGCCTTTCCCCTGTTGCACTCCTCTGGTTTGTGCTTTCATCTTCTCCCCCTGAGGGCTGGAGCTGCCCCGCAGGAGGAGACCCCTGTGCGAGGCGTCTGTGCTCCGGCAGCCAAAGTCCGCCCTAATCCTATTGACATCCAGCCCACGTGGCGCTCGCTTAATCTGCAGCGAGCGCTCTCCTTGCATTATCTGACCCTAAGACACCATACAGCTGCTTGTAACTTTATTTTACTTTACATCAGTGTCTTGGGATGGTCATTTAGACCACTAGAGTTTGCTGAATTTGTCCTCTGGTTTTGAGTGTTGTCTCCGCCAAAAGAAAGATCTATTCTGTGACGGTGTCAGGGTGACCTGGCAGATTTTAGTGTTACGCTGTTTGTGTACTTGATTATAATTTATATAAGGGATGATGAGACAAGGAAAAAAGTCAGTATTTACAAAAGCCTGGAAAGAAGGTTATTGCAGATCAGGTAATCATTCTATTCTGCTGCTCAGTTTGCAGCAAAACAACCTGTATTCAGGAAAAAAATAATGAATTATAGAAAATGGTTTGAAATTAAAAACTTCTTTCTGACTGCAATTTAGAGCTGACTTTAAAACACAGCTTTAGAAGTTAATTTTATGACTTCCACAGGAATTCTGCCTTCTTTAAATTGCAGAATAATGCAAACTACCTGAGATAATGCACTGTATTTTCTGATTTGGATTTCCCTGAAATACATTGTGTGCTGTGTCTGATCACTCAGAGTGGCAAAGCTCCTTTCATTGGCTCAGTCTGTTCGGTCAGGATGAGACTGCTGTGCTGGGAAAGAAGGAAGTCCTCGTTTGTTTATTCTTCATCACTGTGTTAGCTAGACATGTTTGCACCACTTAAAAGCATGGAACCTTTCAGTTCAATGTTGTGTGTGAATACCCGTATATTCTTGCCCTGTCCAGCTTCTTTTTTGATCTTCCCAGAGCAGCAGCACTGTTGGTGTACAGCTCGATGGAGTAACATTTTGCTGTTTCTCCAAAGCGTAGATATGCAAGTGAAACGAAAACAAGAATTTGTTGCTGTTGTATGGAGTACATCTGGACTACTAATCAAGCTATGGTATCAAAATACTTGAAATGCTTGGGGTTTTTTATGCATATGTGAGTTGGATAAACTGAACTTGAGAATTAATTGCATCCAGTCTCTGCTGTTTGTACATGGTTTGCTTTGGCTTAACTTTATTGGCCCAGCTCATCAGAGGCTTATTCTAGGAAGATCAAGGACCTCAAATCTATGCTTTTAAAATCTCCTTTGCCCCAGCCCTTGTCTTCGAAATCTCACTGGCAGCTTTGTAGCTAAAACAGGAGTATATAAGATGATTGCAAGATGGTTCATTTATCTGTGTTCCTGGCAGATGGACAGCCAAACCAAGCACCTCTGGAGATCATCTAGTCCAACCCCCCAGCCAAAGCAGGGTCACCTAGTGCAGGTTGTACAGGAACACATCCAGGGGGGTTTTGAACATCTCCACATGAGCCAGCAGAGAGAACTATGCTGTAAGCTCTGTTTCTCCCTCTACCTTCCCATCTAGTCATTATGTCTGTACATGATGAACCATGTACCACTTGCCCTCCACTGGCCATATTTCCACCACATCCTTATAGTAGGCTTTAGTTAGAGGTCCTACTGCTCCAAGAAGAATTAACCAGTGAGTTATTTGAGGGAACAGTAATCTACCAGAAATTCCCCCAAAGCTTTTCCATAGTTCCAGCTTAAACCCACTCATCTGGTGATAATAGGTCATTAGATCTGGCCCCCAGCAAAGGGGAGAGAGTGGGGGCATCTCTGTTATGGATAGCCTGTGTTACCTCACAGAGGTAACAGAAAATGCACACTCGTAGTGAAAAGACCAGCAAGCTTAATGTTAGAGATCCAAGCCTGCTTACATTTATGTAACCACCACTGTTCTGAGACAATGCCAGTCCCCAAGTAGGATCATAGCAGTGAACATAGCTTAAAGGATTAGTTGCTTGTCAGGCAAAACAGAAGCACTCTTCTCATTTTTTTTAATCTCATGAACTGAATATATTAATAGTGAAAGGCACATGAATATCTAAATAGTCTTCATTTTAGGTAGTTACTGCTATTGTAGAGTTCTGATGGGATTGAATAACCAAGAAGAGAATTTAGGAAATAAACTTCTTTCATTTTAATACCTTTTCAATTCAATATTTACTCACTCTCTTATCTCTTATTCGTGGTGCTGTATTTATCCAACATTAATCTCCCAACAGGTTCTGTGTTGGGAGAGCAGGGAGGAAGTAAGTCAGAGGAACAGTGAGGAATCTGTAGCAATAGAAGTCCATTGGTCTGAGAGAGGACATGAGTTTTAATAAAACTGTATTGTGCATGTGTGTGAGAGGCATTGGGGGTGTTCACCTATTCCTGTAAAATGGGGTTTTTTGTTTGTTTAGCCCTTCAGCTATCAGTTGTAGTAGTGAAGTATTAGTATAAAATGTTAAGGTAGAATTAAAGATTTTTCTTTTTAACTCTTGGAGTCTCATAGAAAATTCGTAAGTCAGAGTTTGTTATGCAGAGACATACTTCTAGACTCATAATAAATCATTTTTCCAGAACCTACTAGATGGGCTTAAGTCTGTTTGTGAGGCTGCCAAACACAAACTTTGAAGCTCTATTCGTTTTACCAGTGCTTTGATATATGCAATGTATTTAATACGAATGATAAATAAAAATAAGAAAATCTATATTTATAGATCGTTGAGTCTTAAGATCAGAAGAGACCTCTGAAGATGTGTAGCCCAAAGCATGGCTAGCTGTGATGGTGCTTCAGAGCAGGGATAACTTCAAACTTAGATCGTGCTGCTTGAGCCTTTTGCATTTGAGTTCTGGCTGTGTCCAAATATGCTGATTCTGCTGCCTCCTAGGGCCAGAGCTTAACCTGCCTTCCCTGGGAAGGTTATATCTGCCTGGGCAGTGGGAATTTCCCTTGCTGCAGCTTGCCAACATCCAGATGGTAAAAATGTTCTTAGATACCTTTGCTCTTGGAAACCAAACTACATCAGAATTCCTTGTATTTTAAAGTCCATGTGTGACTGACTTGGCATCTGTAGTGTGTAAAGAGTTTGCCTGTACATAGGAGCTTGAAGATACAACTCTGAAGTTTTACCAAAATAGCCTGCCATTCTTCAGTCCTCACGTCATTTTAATGTTTGCCCTCATCTAAAGATGGAATGGTTCGATTGTATAGATTTGTATTGAAAATCAAGCTTACCTGAAATACCAACCAAAAAGGCCATCTCAGTTACTTGGGTGGAAGTAGGAAAGAGAAAGTAAATTTATTTTTTTGGGTTAAGAGGGACTTAAAAATAGCAAGACACTTCAGTTGAAACTAGATAGCTAAATAGAAACAAAGAGAAGAATTCTTCCCAAATGCTGAACAGGCTATTGTGTGTGGGAAGCTTTGGAGAGGAGCAGTTGATCAGATTATTTTAGGCAAAAAACAATAAACAAGGAAAAGTTTAATTCTCTTTTTGCTGGTTGTAACAGGGAAAAGTGCTTTAAAAGTGTATGCACAATGTTATGTTCTCCCATCCAGTCTTCTGGGTCAGAAGTTAACCTTTTGTTCCTTGCCTGTATAGTAACCTGTATTTTGTTCACTTATATACTTCATTTAATGTGTTGGAGGGGTTTTTTTGTTGGGTTGCTTGCTTGCTTTTGGTTTTGTTTTAAACTTTATTTTGAGCATTAAGGCTGTTGAAAGAAACAAACAGAAAAAGGGGAAAAAGGAACCAGCAAATACCTTATTTAATCTAAATGGTGTCAGTGATACTGAAAGATGCGGAAGTTATGTTTTAAGTTGTTCTCTGAAATACTTTATTGCATGTGTTTCATAAATTTTTGAAGACAGATATTGCAAGAGTTGTCATCTCTGCAATATGCATCCTGGTGGAATTTAGTACTAATTACTGGAAAAGAGGGAGACCTGGAGCAGAATATTGCTCTTTGCTTTTGTTATCAGCTAAGAAAGGGGCCTCAGTTAGTGATCTTGTCCCTGTCTGGTCAAACATGTGATGTGTGTTTCACTGCCCTGTGCAGCACCTGAATGTCCACGCTGTCGCTGTACCTTGCTATTTGTACATAACAAACTTTTTCATTTCAGTGTCTATTCCCCTGGCTTTATTTCTGAAAAGCCCTTTCATTTTCTGAAGGGATAAAACACAGCAGTTTAATCCTGCAGGGCCACTGGGAACTGTGCCCCTCAGGATAATGTCACATTAGATGTAGAATACCTTCATCTGAGGTATCTGTGTAGTATTTTAGGTGGTGTGACCATTTACTGGGTAGGGTTTTTCACTCTGTCACTGCTTCTGTTGCTCTCTCATTCCAATACCAGGTGTGACCAGGCAGTGACTCAGTGAAGAAAAGCATGTTTATAGCATTTGCGTATCAAGGGAATGTGAGTGACTGCTTATACCTGTGACTGTTTTGTTCCTTTCAGATATAGGGAAAAAAAAATACATGCCTGTCACTCAAAGTAAGAATTTCAATACTTGAAATAAAACTAAGATCTAAGAAAATGCCTGAACCACCCCATAAAGCTTTGTAAAGGGTTTGGGTAATATTTCAGGAAAATGATGCTTCTTAATATCTTAATTTTAGTGAGAATGACACTATGGGATTTTTTTTTCCTCCCTTCAAATATGGGCCGTTAAGAGAAAAGTTCATGCTGTTCTAATGAATTAAAAAATGACCTTTTCATAGTTGTAGTAGTTAGAGGAAGAAATCATAAAAAAGCACAAAAAATACCTTCAAATCCTAAATTACTTTCTGAACAGATATTTATTGCCTACAATATGTTTATCTTTCTAAAGAGATCCAAGGATTGGTATATTAAATGTACATTTAATTCTCAGTGCCAAGGGAGGATTATGAATAAAACGAGAATAATTTATATCTAGGTTTATAAATCAACATTTGAAAATATTCTGATAAGACCTGCCTTTCTTCCCTGGACTTTTTCTGGGCCTGAAAGTCCTAACATCCCTGGTATTGTTGTGGGGAAAACTATGTTAATTCAGGTGTTCTGTAGACAGACATATGGTAGGAGAAGAAACAGAGGGATTTTTTTTTTTTTTTAATTAGATTATGGTGGAGATTCTGTAGACTGCAGCATCTACAGTGCCAGCTGGAAGCTGTGCCATGCCCCTTGCCAAACTGCTGAAGCTTCCCTTCTCTGAGCTTTCTTCATCAGGGCTTTTTGCAGATTCCACTTCCTCTAAGCACAGAGATAGTCCATCCCAGGAATGGGGAAAATGAAGGAAAGTGCCCATGGGCCGGTTGGTTAAACAGGGAATTCATGGTTGGATCATTAAACTTTAGAGGTTGTACCTAATAGTTGGTTTCCATCCTGCAGGTTGGGTACAAGCAGACCCGCAGGGCTCTGTTGTTGGACCAGATTATTTAGTATCTTTTATCAGTTACCTGAAAGAGGAGACCCTCCTGCCTTGTGAACTCTTGTGAACACCAAACTGCAGGTGCAGTTGACCTGCTTGAGTTGCAGGGCTGCCATGCAGAGGAGTCCAGTCAGCTGAAGGAATGGACCAGCGGGAACTTCAGAAAATTCAGCCAGAGCAGATGCCTTGCACCCAGGGTGGACTAACCTCTAGAAGTGATCCATGTTGGGGGCTGACTGGCAGCCAGACAGGAGCTGCCAGAGCATCTTGGCAGGAGTGAAGGCTGACAGCACCCAGGTGATACCAGGAGGGGCATAAACCAGGGAATTAGGGGAAGTGAATGTTCACATTTACTTGGCACTCAGTAGACTGCAGCAGGAGTACAGTGGCCAGCTTTGAACATTGTTTCCTGTACTGCACTGAAAGAGGAACCACCAGCTTTCCATCAACTGCAGCATGTTCAGCAGAGAGCACTGAGGTGGAGCACTTCTGTGAGGAGAGGCTGGGGGAACAGGTCTTCAGCCTGGAGAAAAGCTGGCTTTGGGGAGACCTTACACCAGCCTCCTTGTATCTACAAGGAGGTTGTCCAAAAGCTGAAGCTAGGCTTTTTACTAAATTAAAAGGGTGAGAGAATGACTGAGAGAATGACAGTGGTCATAAATGGGAACAAGAAAGGTTTTGAATTAGGGGATGGGGGAATACTGGTGGCATATATTTTTCTTGTTTTTACTTTTGCGTTCATCTGTGTGAATTTTTTTGACTCATTCATAAGCTTGCTTCACATCCATAGTGTTCAGGTTTACTTTGAAATTATTTTTACTTAAATCTAGGTTTAGATAAAATTTACCCCCCTTACTATATTTATAATATTTCAAATAGAAAGCATAAATGATGTAAAGAACACAACTGTGGAAATGGAAGAGAGGGTTACAGTTAGCTGATTTATATTAAGATTGAATTTGGAATATCTCCCTCTTGTATCCAGATGGTTTGCCATATTTTAGTTCTCGAAACCCACCTTGACAGGGATGCTGCCTTTTTGTGTTGTGTTCCATATGTAGTTGCTTCTTCTGGAGCCTCTTTAATTTTTTTTGTAATTTGTTTTTTTTTTTTTTTTTAATCTCTGGCTTTTAGGTCCTGGAAGGCTGTGAACATATTAATCACTTCCTTGAAACATCCTAATATATACTTCAGGCAATGTCTTCTGTTGTGTTAATACAAGTACTGTATTATTTTCCTGAAGGTGGAATTGCAATTTTATCTGGTGTAATTTGCAATTGTTTTTGTCCTGCTAGGAACAACACAAAAAGGCTTAAAACTTCTTGTTCCAACTTCTGTGCCTACTCTAGTGCCTGTAAATCCTTTAGAGAAATGTCATCTTCAACTATTTCTTATATTTGTGTCCAATATTCATTAAACAATACACTTGTTACTAACCTCTAAATGAAATGTATGCATATATCTCACTATTGGCGATAAATTACATCCTTGGGGTTATAGTGGATTTGAGGAAGTCTGTCTCTCAGGGATACTGTAACATTATTTTTTCTGCAGTGTCTTTATTGCTTTAGATGGCTCAGACTCTTTCACTCCGGCCTTTCTTGTAGAGGTTTCGAAACACACTGTCCTTGGTACTTTGCTCAGTTGTGTTTGTGTACCCATCTTTGCTGTCTCTCCTTGCTACAACTTTCCCAAGCACTTCCTTGTTCACAGAGAACCATCTGCTGCAAACTAGAGGTTCATGTGAAAGCCTCTAGTCCAGGCTTGTCTTTTGGTCTAGCTAAAATCTCTGCCCCCCAATAGGTCTTTTATCAGCTTGACCAGAACTGGGCCTAAAGCTGTTCCCTTTACCTCTTTTCTGGTTACACGAGCAGCATCAGCTTTCTCATCATCACTTGGGCCTGTAATCTGGTGACATTTTTGAATGGGAATGATTGAAAATCCTTAATAAGATCTTCATCTAAAGCTTTCAGATCCTTCTTTCATAGCAGCTCTAAGTAACTTACATTTTCTTGTCCCTGCAGCTTGTACTGTCCAGGTTCTCTCTTTTTTTTTTTTTTTTTTTTTTTTTTTTTTTTTTTTTTTTTTTTTCTTTAGTTGCTGCAGTATTCTTTTCTCTGACTCATTTTATAAGCTTTCAGAGTGATCTGCAAAGATAATACATGTAATGTTTGCATTCTTAATATGTCCATTCACTGTCTCTTTCTTCCCTAGTTCATGAAAGAATAGATTGCTATCTTTGATAAGCAATATGTACACTTCTGTTTGCTGCTGGATTGTTTGTCTCTCATTGGCAGCTGCATGTGCACTTAATGATCCAGTGAGTACATCTTGACCTTTATCCCATACTGCTCATTCTGTTCAGAAAGAGCATTGTATATGTCTAGTGCAAAACTAATATTTTCCATTTTTTTCTACCTCTGGAATATCTTTTGCCAATTTCCGCAAGGATCTTGACAACACACAGGTGTTATTCTAAGACCACTGAGCATAACAATAGTCAGCGGTGGTGTCTTCGTGGTTTGTCTGTAGGGGTTTTGTATTTTTTTGTCAACCTTCAGTTATAAGGGACAGCTTGTCTATTCTGGTAACAGTTAAGTGTGCTAGGCTTGGATTTCTAGGGAATATTGTGACACAGATAAGTAAGGAAAAGGTGGGCAGTGTCTGTCAGTGTTTGTAAGGGGCAAATGAAAATTCCTAGGTGCTCCTGAATGAGTCCTGGCTAGCAGCTACTTACAGCTGTCAGAAAAATGGGACAATAGTATAAGTACAAGTAGGAAAGAGTTTGAAGGCAAAACACAAGCTTACTTTGGATTGTGCTGAGACTGAGCTACCTGCAGATGAAATGAATTGTCGCATATGTAAGTGACTAAATTGAGGGAAAGTGCTTCATTGTAGACTGTCAAATAAATGTGTGAACACAAATGAGTCACCTTAAGGTGCCTTAATGAGGGTGCAGATAATGAGAAAACAGTGCTGAATGGGGGAAAAGTTAGGAAAATAAGTAAGAAAATTGATGGGAAGCTGAAGTATTGTAAGAGGCGGAGAGAGCAAAGAGCATCCAGGATCACAGCAGATGACTAGGGATTAAACAGTCATCAGAGTAGTTTATTGCTAGTTTTGTTCACCTTCTGAGAGTAAATTGGTTTTTGGCTTCTTGACAAGTTCCAGTTGAGCAGGAAAGGTGATGTAATCCATGTTTTCTAGTGATTTATACTGTTTTTCCCAAGGAGCAAGAACTCACCCACTGAGAAAAAGTAAAGCTGATTGTATAGGATGATTCCTGAGCGAAGCTGAATATGATATGGAATGCTTATAGAAAGATTTCCTCTGTGTTACATACTTACCTGTATTGTTGTGGATGCTTTGTCTCTTGAATAGTATCTACTTCTTCATCTAGTTGCATCTGTGAGGTAGGAAATAATCCTAAGCTACAGACAGCAATGTGGGCCAATGAATTAATTACCAGAAAGCTGTCAGCTAAAATGACATCTGCAAAGGAGGACTTGTTGGAAAGCTTCCCTTTAAAATGTAACTCTTTCAGGAAAAACTAAATTTTGTGTTCTGATACAGTTTCCTAGATAACTGTAACCAGGTTAATTTTCTTTGCTGGAGTTAGAAGGTATCTATGTTAGATAACAAACATTAAAGGGTTGGAATGGACCTTTAAGGGTGATTTAGTCCTAGCTCTCTGCCATGGGTGGGGACACCTCCCAACAGACCAGGTTGCTCAAGGCCTTATCCAACCTGGCCTTGAACACTGCCAGGGTTGGGACATTCACAGCTTCTCTGGGCGACTTATTCCAGTGTCTGACTACCCTCACAGTGGAATTTTTTTCCCCTATTCTCTAATTTAAGTGTCCCCTCTTTCAGTTTGCATCCACAACTCCTTGTCTCATAAGTTCCTGATGAAGTGTCCCTCTCCAGCTTCTCTGTAGGCCCCCTTCAGGGGCTGGAAGGTTGCTGTGAGGTCTCTCTACACAACCTCCTCTTCTCCAGGCAGAACAGCCCCAACTTTCCCAGCCTGTCTTCATAAGGGAGGTGCTCCAGGCCTCTTATCTACTTTGTGGTTCTCCTCTGGATGTGCTCCAACAGCTCCATGTCCTTCTGTTGGGGACACCAGAGCTGTAGGCAGTACTCCCTGTGGGGTCTCACAAGGGCAGAGTAGAGCACATGGTACACATCACTTGAACATTACCACTGGACCTTTAGGTTCCTTTCCATTTGTGTTAATACAGTTGTTTCAAACTTTAGTTTAAATTCTAAAAGTTGCTTTTTAAAAAATAAGCGGAAGTGCTACTCCTTTTCCCTTGTTTCTTCACTTTTTAAAGAAGCAGTTCCTTAATTCCAGCCTTCCTTCTTGACATACAGAGCAAGCCTTGTCTTAATTGAAAACTAGTGTAGAAAATCTCAGTGTCACAGATGTAGGTCTCAGAATATTAAGTGTGATCAATGCAGAAGGTTTCAATGGAAAACCTCAGACAATGTTAACTCTCTTTGCTGCTATAGCATTGTATGTGATAGTAATGCAGTGAATGTGGGCCCATTTCTCTTGAAAAATGTTTTTTTCCAAATCAAGAAAGATTGGAGTCAATGTACAACCTGCAGTTTTATACAACAAAAATGTAATTGTGTTGTTTCTGAAGCAGTTAAAATAATTGTGGCCATTTAAAAACCCAAGCAACTCTAATCCTGTATTTTACATAGAAATATCTAATCTTTTTAAAGATATGTATTCACAAGCACTTAATGCTTTTCTGGAAAGGGAAGCAATCAGTGTTATTTCAAGAAATTAAATATTTGTTCTGTGTTTTTTACTGCTTTCATACTTGAACCATGTGCAAAGGGAAAAACATTTTGGTTAGCAATAGAGTTCCTATGCTAGAGCACACTTTTTAAGTGTCACAAAAAAAAAAAAAAAAAAAAAAGAAAAAGAAACTACCACAAAAATATACTGAAGTTCTTGAAATACTGTTGGAAAAACTAGAAATTGTTGTCCTTACTAAGCACTCTGGACTGGAAGTCATAAGGTCTTTAAAATCTGTTAATTTTGGAAGCTGATGGTTCACTTCCATTCTCTGCACATTGAACTGCTGCCAGTGGAAGCAGTTTTTGAACTGGTGAAAAATATACGTTGTTCTTTCTCTTAAACACAAACTAAGAGCATGTACTGAGGGTGGTACTTTTACTCCCCTTTCCAGGGACAATATGTCTAACTAAAACTATTTCAAGTGTGCACAGGTACGGCACAGTTTTCAAAATGGAAATGGAAACCTTTCTCGATTTGAGACTTATGCCTTTGGCCTGTTGTCATGAACTTACGCTTCCAACTGTTAATCTTGCTGATTTGCCTATAGGATAATTTCCCCCCATATGTATTTCCTAGTGTTTCTGTCTGCACTCGTTTATGTGCAGGAGACAAATCATATGACAGCCTGTGTGTGGTTTTGGAGAGACAGAAGGGAATGGAAGGGGGTCCATTTAGCAGCTTGTCATCTTTAATATTTCTCTTTGGTTTTCTTCTTAATGCTTTTCTACAGAGCCATAATAGCTCTGTAGGAGAATCTGTTTGGCTTCAGCCCGTTGTTAGGAGGCAGCAGGAGCAGCAGCCTGGGGAGCTAAAAGTCAAACTTCAGGTCACTCTGCATCTACAAGGACATGGAAATGATATAGAGGCCTCACTTGTAACTTCTTCTGTTGGATCAGTGTCAGTTGGACACTCAGTATCCATTCAGAGCATAGTTTGTTAAGAGAGGGGAAAAAATAATAATTAAAGAGTCATAATGACTTTGTCTCTTGTGGTTTTAATGTCAGTTAACACTTACTTCCTTGATGAAACAAACAGTATAATAACAAGGAAGTATTATTTACCGTTGTATTTTCCTTTGGAAAGTTTGGAAGTCTTTAACTGATGAGTGTCTCTGAATGTAGCTTGTGAAGCAGAGGAGGGTGAAATACTATTTTGATTTATGTCCCTATAGTAATTCAGCTTCCTTCCCTCTGTGCAAGTTCCCTCTGTTACCAAACCACAAAAGAATTAATTAGTAGGCAAGAAACATTTGGCTTTATGTTGCAATTTGCAGACTTCTTCAGAAATGTGTTTTCTCTGTATGTATGTGCATGGGATTTTTTGGTAATGATTATCACTATTTAAAGAAAGATCAAAGTTAATGTTTTTTCAAACCTCCCAGTGTGCACCTTAGTGCACTTGTATTTGACTTCAACTTTATCTATACATGGAAATACCATATTATGAATTATGTTAACTATTAAACATTAACTGAGAAGATAATGGAGTCTTGAGTAGCTGTGAATTGTTATTAACCCTTAAATTTGAAGAGAAGTGAGAAGTTCATGTATATGCAAGAGTAAAAATGCGGGTTTGGGAGCCAAAGGTTACTTTTTCTTGATTAAATACTGTGTTTCAAAATAGACCAAAATTAGCTGCTATGCCATGTGCTGAATTACTTCCTTTTTGGACATGAAGAACATGCTTAATCCCCCTTTTCAGGTAAGAAAAGGATGGGAAAATGCTGTGAGAGTTAATGACAATATAAATTGTCTTTGGACAGTGAGAGAGATTAATGGTCAGATTTCAAGAACACAGAGGATGTGCAAGGTAAGTATTCAGTGGAATTTACTAGGTAGTTTTAATGAGACAAAAGATGTAATTTAGTAAGAATCATTGTGAAAATGTTTGTCTTGATTTACACCAAACAGGGCTGTTAATTTTCAAGAGCCAAAACTAGTCATTGAAGGCAGGAAAACATTTTTCATTAATGGCACTGTGGAAATGAGACTCTCCATAAGAATTTTACCCCTTTCTCTGAGATATCCTGAATAGGTTTGTGATAAAATAAGGCTCCATGTGCAAATGAATATTCTCCATAGGTATAATTAATACTTGGAAGTAATAGCATAATTAATAATTATGGAACAGCTTGCTAGTATATGGACTTTACTGTTGTTTATTTGGCAGTTTTGAATAGGGAATGGTAGAGGTGCCTTCTGTAGAAATGCTAATAATATTTGAGTTGCAAAGGAATATCTCAAAAGTTTAAAAGAAGCTTAAACTTGTGACCTGACAAGCAGTCTAGAATGTAGGTTTGAAATACTGGCTCAATTTTCTTTGTGAAAGCACAATTTATTAATATTGTATGTATTAATATTCTCACTATTAGTGAAACTAAATTCTATTGGTAGTTTATCTTAATTTTTCACAGTGACATTGCATGTGAGTTATTTTTCTTATAATGCAACCAGATTGGCTCAGTGTATGTGTAATGCTTACATTATTACAGTAAATATTACATTTATTATTGTAAGGATTTTAGTTTATTATGGAGGAAGTCCATTTTCTTCACATGTAAAGAAAGGAAGAAGGATTATGGAGAACAGGTGTGTTCTCAGTTCCAGAGTGTGGATGGGTACAAGAGTGCAAGGTCTGTGCTGTATAACACAGAGCAATAATGTGACTTTCCCTATGTTGTTTTGAGATGACTCCAAGGCTTTTGAGATTTGACTGTTAGCAGGTAATGATGATAATGGTCTCTCCTTCAGAGAGCAAATAGTACCCTGATGACGTACTTGGGGAGGAAGGTGAATATGATCATCTGATTCAGTACTTGCCTGAAAAGCTAATTAAACTTTTTAATCCTACCTTTGAGGCATGTATTGGAAAGGTCCAAAATACCATGGCTTTTGAAGAGAGGAGTTTTGCTTATGGTCTGTTACAATTCTCTGTGCTGCAGTTATTAAAATGTGGAACATGTTTTTGCTAGGATAGAATATAAACTTTGATACTTTATTAGAAGTTTCTAAACATTTGCCTCAGAGTTACTTTGGCCAAGCTTTAATTTGGGGAATATCATGTTAGCTGTATTCACCTGCTCTTTCTTGGAAAGGTTTGCAACTCAGGAGACTCAATTGATTATTACTTTGATTTTACGGATTTTTCATTTCTTGGCCATGAATATTCTGGCTAGTTACTTTTCATGGCTTAGAGCCTCATAGGCTTCAGGTAGCTTTACAAAGTTTTTAGCTGCTGCCCATCAATTTTGTTCCATGCTGTTCATCACCATTGTTCTTGATTTTTGTCCTTTTGCTGCTGTTCTGTTTCCCTTGCTGATGTTATTCCTGTGTTCTTTGCCGTCTGGAATTGAGTTGGGTTTGGGTTTTTTGTTTGTGGTTGTGTTTTGCTTTGGATTTGTTTGTTTTGTTTTTTTTCCCCCGGGGAGACAGTTTCCAGGTTCTGCAAGTTTTTGTAGCTGTCATCTTGTTCCACTTCTACATTTCCTTCGTTCTTCCTCTCTGCACTGCCTTGTCTAGTTGCCTTATAGTGGTTTCAAGCTTTATTAAAAAGTCTTGAATTTAAAAAAAAAGTTTTGGAGCATTACTTAGAGTACAGATTAAAACAGAACTGAACTGTCCTGCATGGTACTCACCTGTCAGATAGCTGACACACTAACAAACGTGTTCCTGAGATGACAAGATTGAATGTTTGTGTAATGTGGTGATGTTTAGATCCTAGACAGCATCCAGCAGTGTATGCTTGCTTATTCAGCTTCTCAGAGCCTTGATTTGTTGTGTATATACTGCATCATCTTCCTATAACTCTTATTTGGTATGATCTGATGGGCTGTTTGTTGCAAGTCTTGCTTGTTGAAGCAATCAATGGAATAGTTAAATGCACATGAGAATTCATTATATTTGCTGAAAAGTAATTTCTGAATGAGAATGGGAATGTGAAAAGCAGATGATGCCATCGCTGTGTCTGGCACCAGTAAGGGACAGTCTTGCTTGTCGCAGGTTGATGCTGATTGACTCTGCTGAATAGTCGCCCAAGCCTTGCATGAATTTAGACAATAGTTTTCTTGACAGCTGTTTCATATGACAAATACACTTTTCTTTCTAAATGCCAGATCTTCCTTTCAGCTTTGTGTAATTATTTGTCTCCCAAACTGATAGGGAAGAATGGAATAGATCTGACTATGTGGACCTTCATTCTCTTCCTATAGAGCAGCTGTATTTTTCTAGACCGTCTTGTGTGTATGTGCTAGACCCTTTTTAAGAACTAGTGATAGTTAAAATTCTACTATTGTGCTGTAATTTTGACTTGGTATTTAGCTAGAAAATTGCCTGTTAACGGAAAACCTTTGAACCATAACACTCTTAGTATCATGTTGTATGTACAGAATTGACATTTAGCCAATATACATACATATCTTCCTAAAAATGGATGTTTTGTCTCCTGACCAAGAGAGCTTGCTAAATTCTATTCTTATTCTCTTCTCTCCAAAGCATGATTCAATTAACTTTATTATGTCATGACAGGAAATGCAAAACTATAGCATCTTTCTTCCCTCTAATGAAAAGATGCATATATATATATATATATATATATATATATATATATATATATAATTATATATATATAATTATATATATAATTATTTTGCATTAAAGATTGGTCATTGTTGCTGACATGGATGTCTGCCCACAACTCTTGAGTTGAACTGTTGAACCCAAATAAGAAAGACAACTTTCTGGCTGGTTAGTTTCTGCGAGAGGTTATTCTGTTTCTTGTAACATCAAAGTTATGCTTCACTTGAGATAAATGCAAAAGTTTAGTAATTGTCTGGGGAATCATTCTTCTCTAACTATATCTAGTTACAACCAGTGGTGCCAGTAAGATTTTTCATAACGTGGTCAGTTGATGCTGTCACTCTAAACTTTCAGGCCTTTTCCTTAATGAAAACAGAGGGTTAGAGGGTCTTTGAAACCTATCATAGCATTTGTGGAACTATTATTAAAACACTCTTAATTTTAAATCAACATCTGTCCTGTAGCCTGAAAATAATATTATATTTCAAGCATAACAAATAGCTATCCTAAAAAACTTAACAGCCTGAGTACACAAGAAACAAAAATGAGGAGAGAGTCAGGTCATCTCTGACCGGGTCGTCTCCAGGTCTCGGAAGACTTGGTACATGTGGAAGTGGTGAATACTGTGTGCTAGCTGTATTAGTCACATGTGCAAAAACATGAGGGCAGGCGAATGTTTTGGAATATGACTTAGGTCTAAAATTATTTTATTCTAGCAAAAGTCACAATGCATGAGAAGAAAAGCATGTTAAATTATGTATTCTCCCAATGCCTATGTATATAGATTGAAAGAAAATAGTTCAGGGAATTAATACTAATTGCTTTTTGCTTTAAAGGTAGGAATCATAGCTACTTGGGAAGCTTTCAATGATATACCTCTGTGGTTGTCCATACATAGTGTTTTGTAAACCATAATTAAGATGCAAGCTAGAACACATGTTGCCCCAGATTCACAGAAGCCAACCTTACTCACTGCTTTGACACAGAGCAGATGGCTTGTTATAATGTAGTTGTTGATGCAGTTAGAACTGAGAGCCGTGACTGGTGTTGCTTATAATCACTACTGATTAAAAGACTGTATTGCCTTCAAGAAGGCATCACTGTTGTCTCCTCGTGGTAAGGATTTAGTGAGATCGTAGACCACGAGGATATTTATGCTTAGAAGACGTCTGAATATCAATTGGGTCTTAAATTTGTGCTATTTGTATGAAGATGGATTTTTCTGAAGAGGTGGAACAAAGCATTTTAATGTAATTTGATGCTTTTTGTGTAGACTGGACATATAAGACAAATGAAGATAAAAAAAGCTTTTCTTATAAATGATTTTTTTCCATCTTCACTAAAATCTGATTTTCTTTGACGAAAACTCTTGTGTGGATGAAAAAGGTTAAGGTACCTTCCCTAGCAGACACAGTCTGCTTTGGAAGAACTTGCCTAGTGTGGTGGCTATTACTGCACAAAGCCATGGGGTAGTCATAAAGGGATACTGCATCAGGAACTACATTACCCAAGGAAGTTGAGTGGTAAGTTAACAGCTGGTAAATTGTATGTTTCTGACTCTATAGAAGTGTTACCAATTCTGGAAAAGGAGGAGACTGAAATGAAAGGGCAGCTTTAACTCTTTTAGTCATTAATAGGCAGTCTGGATGTGCTGGTGCTCTCCATGATGCAAACAGGGTAAGAATTACTCTTAGACTGACACCTGGTTGGAACAACACAAGCACCTGACTGGCTTCAGAAAGGAAGGTGGATAAGAAGCTGGGCCTTTTAAAGTTCAGCAGTGAATGCAGAGCACAGCAAATAGCTGGATCGGGCTTTATTTGTGATGTCATTCCATTAACTTCAGTCAGTTGACTTCAGCAAATTTAGCTTGGGGATGCATTAGTGCCATAATGTTTAAATAGAAGAAAAACATGTAAGCTTTATATAAACATGGCTTAAATTTTTGTTGAACATTAAGGGTAACTCATTGAGGAAGGAAAAAAAAAAAGGAAAGAAAGTGTGTTCATGCAGAGGTCAAAGTCAAGCTGTTTGCTCTTGTAGAGTTGTATTTTGAATAAGTTGACACCAACATCAAAATCCTTGATTTTTATCACATAATTCAGTGTTTTCTCTGGGCTATTTTAGGAGGAAAAAATTAGAAAAGGTATTCATATGTGAGTTGTTTGGTTTTGCTGGAGTAAGTGAGCTCTCTGGTCACTGAAATATCCATTTTGATTAACATATGAACAATATTTTGCATCAGAGACAAAAATACATAATGCTCTGTGTCTTGCCTTTAATTATCACAGCTCAGTGATTTATAGTGCTTTGGAATGGCAAAACTTTGGCTGACTGGCGTGATACACAGGAAGCCCAGAGAACCTAGGAATTGGTAGCTATTAATAAAAATTTAATTTTATGGTATGCCCACCCAAGTGATCTGAAATACATCTCTAACTCAAGGTGCAACTCTTTGCCACTTTCATGTTTTAAAAGATTTTTATGATTTTTTTCTATCTTGTTTTTGACATACACTCTCAAGGCCTGAAAAATTTCATACTTTCGTGCTGACCAAGTTAAAGGACCTGTCAGCAGAGTCCCGATATGACTCTGAAGTGAGAAGCTGCAAATTTGACCTCCTATTGCTGGTGTTTCCATTGGGATGTAGGTCCTGAAAAATCCTAGGGAAGTTTTTTTTTCTAATTTACACAATATACTTATTAATAGCTGAGAGTTGATATGAGGGGACTTCCATAGAACTGTGTCAGTCTTTATTTGTCTTTATGGAGTGACTTTTTTTCTCCAAGATTTTTTCAAGCTGTGTTTAGTTTAAATGGCAAAGAGTATTTATTTTGGCTATAATCTCCTACTTAGTCACAGTGTGGTGTTTTCTGTAGTGCGCAGCAAACTGTATTTAATAACATATAATGCACCAGTAATTGCAAGAGAAAAGAGAGAGTAAAATTGGATTCAGAAGGTTGGGTTGTTTCCTAGCTTTTGTATTATTTTTTTGCTGCTCCAAATCAGGCTATTTCTGTGCTTGGTTGTTGTTGTCCCTTTTGGGGGGCCTGAAGAGTAACATATTTTAAATATAGGCTTTGCATTGGAGATCAGTTTCTTTGTGAGGAGAAGAATAATCTCATGCTATAATCTTCATGAGTAAGATCTCATGAATCTTTATGCTCTCATATGTAAGGAGTAAACCATTCATTTCCAGGACAGCAGGGTGATTTTTTGTAGGTTTGTATGTCTCTTTTATGTTTGGGTTTTGTTTTTTTTTATTTTTAAATATATGCTTTATTTCCTTATTTATAGATTTTCCAAGAGATTTTCTGAATTGGGTAGTTACTTGTGTCTTTTTATGTATATGTTCATGAACCTGAATATACACACTGAAGTGATCCTTAGTTGGTGTTCCTGCCTCACGTGGTAGAAGGTGGAAGCAAAGGGAGGAGAAGTTGTTCATCTGCAATAAAGTCTAGCTCAGGAATGCAGAGAGCCCAATGCATCTTTATTATGTTTAGGTAACTTAATATGAAAAATCATGTTTTAAAACTTCATTTAAAAACAAACAAAAAACTTTAAAAACTCGCAAACTTTTCTCCTGGAAATTCGGATGTGGACCTAGATGGTATCCACGAATATGTGCTGCTTGCAATTATAATTGTCTTGATTGCTCCAGTAAATAGCAAGTCCCTTGAAATGTCCGTTTTTAAATGGTTTTTAATGTTTTCTTCGTGATCACTTTCTTTTTCCCCAAAGACTTTCAGTTTTGATCAAATTGAAACTGATGTTTATTTTCATCCAGGCTATAACCGGAAGGCTACTTTGACTTTTGTCTGTGGTCTGACCCGTGTGGGTTATGAAATTGTAATACCTTTCAATCTAGGTAATCTTCTAAATACATGGTTAAATCAAATTGAGCCCTACAAAGTTGGTTAAAGGTAAGATAAAATAATTGATTGGGGATTATGAAGGGATAGAGAGTATCTATCTGCCACTTGCACTTGGAAAAAGTAGCTATGTATGGAACTGGCTCCATGGAATTGTATGTTCTCCTTTGTTAGCAACACCAGTAGTATTCACTTTCAAACTGGAATTGTTAGGCATTGCACAACATCAGTGTTCACAGACTTGCTGGTCTTGTGTCAGTCTTTTAAAAGATGCCATTGAACAGTCCGAAATAATATTTTAAAATAATGTATAAATATTCTCTCTACAGAACACATTAGAACAATTACTGAGTTGCATCCGAATTAAATCCAAATTTAAGTGACTAGAATTATCCTCGATCATATTTGTGGGGTGGACTTCTAAGCTTCAAATATCAGCTTAATAGGAGAGGATGGAAGCAAGGTGTTGGGCTTATCCAGGGGCAGCTCTTGAGAAGAGATGGTGGAATGGTTACACAGATGGTACACACTGATTTCACTTTAAATTTCTGGAGTCAAACATTGGATTGTGTGTCATTAAAAGATATTTTTAGGGAGACAGATTGAAAATATAGAAACAGACACCTTCTTCTCTCTCTCTCTCTCTCTCTCTCTCTCTCTCTCTCTCTCTCTTACTCACACTCTTTCCCACTTCAGACAGAAACCCTGAAATGCTCTTCTCTGCTATTATTATATGTAAGTTCTGAAGAAGGCATACAAATGCCTGTGTTGGAGCTTCAGCACTAACTCCATGGCACTACAGGCTAGGGACCCCAGGATATGTCATAGCAGGATGTCCTGGTTCCTGTTTTATAGGTTCCTCCTGGGAAGAGGAGCTGTAAACCACTGTAGTTACCAAACCACCTCACTGTGGCTGTGCTGACTAGAGCTAACTGGTTCAGCCTGCAAGCATGAACTTCCCTTGTGGGCATTGACATTTGATGCAATTTTACTGCTGTTCCCACTCTCGTGTTTGGAATTAACTGGCTCACTATGGTATACTGATTGCTAAAATGCTGTCTACCAAAATTTCGTGTTAATCTAAGTATCTCAATTTCTCTGTTTTGTGTTTTAGTCACTTGATTCCTCAGGGAAAGTACACTTATTCCAACATCGAGTTGGAAGGATGAACTTTGAAAATAGCAACCTTGAATGTGACATGGCTTACTTTCTGCATTTTTTACTACTTATTTATATTAAGTCTCCTGGTCTTCTGGCATCTGTTAAAGACAAGTTAAAAGTCTTCTGTGTCTTGTAATTTGCACATAAGGATCACAACGGACTAAGACAATTATAACATGTGCAGGGTGAAACTGCCCTGACTATGACTAATGAGTAATCAGAGTAGGTCTTTCAGTCTTGTCTGTCAGAGTGAATTCTCCTGGGGGGCAGCAGTAGCCAAAATTCTGCTTTAGCTGAGAAGACCGGGTACTTGATCACTTGCCTTATTTCAGGTGAAGTAAAGCCTCAGTTTTCTTGTACTGCTGGGACACAAATTATTCTGTGGTAGAGTCTTATTTCATTAAATCGCAAAAAAATTTTTTTGCTCATAGAACCAGTGTGTTGGAAGAAAAAGTTATTCTTCTGGTTTTAATGTCTTGTTAAAATTGATTTTCAGTGAAAAGTCTTAGTTCTTAACACAGACATGTTAATGTGCTGTGTTTACATCATCCCTCTCCACAAAACCCCAAAAAACCAAACCAATCCAGAATTGTTTCAGGAATGCAAATAGTCAGGATAGTAAAGGAAACAGTATGTAAACTTGACTGAAATCCATTTATTTTGCTGGTTATTTATCACAGTGGCTCTATTAATTTATTTTGAAGAACAGTGTTTCCTAGATATTTCTTCTGAAAACACAACCCTGGAACTCATGGGAGGATATTGCCATTATTCCTGTGTTATTTGAAGTGAGGAAATGGATGAAGTGTGACCAAACACTAGGATTTTGAGAGTGACATGGTTTCCATAGAAACAGCTAGTTCTATCATAGCTACCGAGTTAAATGCCTATAGGATTTTGCTCCCCCCCCCACTTTAAATGAAATTTGTTTGCACTCTTTTTTTGTTTTCTCTTTCTTTTCGCTTCAAGTTTACTGACATTTACTAACTAAACTTTTAGCAGTGCAAAGTTGCCTTAGCCATTCCTTGTTTGAGAAAGCAGTTGCACATAAAGCCATATTTGTTTCACTTCGTAGTAATCTAAAGGTGAGTGTGTCGTTGGAAGGGGTGTGAAGTTCACCTTAGCCTTGAACACAGTGACGCAGGGTGCTGCCACATTTACCTGGTGTCGTGTTGGGATTGCCCTACTTTCACAAGTGCTGTGGCTTTGAAGGAGTGACGCAGCTGGCAATGAAACTTCAGAGCTTTGTTCATTCATGTGGACAATTTATGTTTCTTCTTATTTTCCATGTATTGGCATGTCTTTTTCATGATACAAAGGAAATTTATTACGGGTATTGCAAGGTGCTGTAGAGGTAGAGCAAAGCTGAATACTGGGGTTCTGAGTGTTGCCAAGTATAAATTTTAGGTAAAATTTCAATTGAGGAAGTGTGGTTAAGTTACCTGTATTTCTGTATCTGGTGAAAATAGGTGTCTAGAAGTGTGATTCATGAGAACTGTAGTTTTGTTTATTTTACCAAGCTACTCTTGAAGAAGAGTTTGGGATGAAGGATCTCTTCTCTCTCATTGAAAATGGTTGCACAGTTGGGCTGCAAATTTAAACTTTAGCTCTCTTACTTCCTTACCTTGGGCACTTCCATCCCTCTACGAGCTAGTTTCTTGGCTTAGAAGGAGCTAATATTATTATTCGAGATGTGTCTCAAATTCCCAGAAAGTTCTGGAAATCTTCAGAAGGCTGCTTGGGGAAATGACTTCCTTTCAATGACCATGAGCTGATACAGTTCAAATCAAATGGAAGAGTAAACAAAGCAGGAGTATATGTAAAGGCTTTGGATTTCAAGGCGGCAGATACTGATTAAACTAAATGTACTGAGTTAGTAATAAGGAGTATATCTGAGGAATTTGCATGCTTGATGTTTCTTCAGGTTGAAGAAATTAAGTTATAAAATATCTGCGTGCTAGAAGAGTGAAAAGATGTGAAGAGAGATTTTGAACTTGACAGATGAGTAACCATCTCAGGAAGGATGCTGAGAAGGAGCAGAGAAGAAATAATGGAATAAAATTCATGATTTCTATTTATCCAAATTAGATCGTGACAGATTCATCAGCCAGTTTTCTCTGGAAGGAGAGAAATGAGGGAAATGTGGAAGAGGTGTAATCTACCTGGACTTCAGTGAGTAGTTGATGTTGCGTAGGAAGGAATCAGTTGGGGAAGGCAGGGTTTGATTGACTGTGTGACTTAGGTGGGGAAAATGGTAAGGTACAGTGTATATAAGTGTCAGGCTGTCAGGATGCTTAGTGGAATTCCTTGAAGATAATTTTGGGACCAGCTGTCTTTGTAATGTTTTCATTTATGCCGCTAGGACAAGGAAAATCAGTATGCTGAAGACATTTGTTGATGATGTATCGTATAGAAGATAATTGTGGTGTCGGGATTATCTCGAAGACTGAATTAATTGGAACAGAATTAATTGAATTAAAATAAAAATATCCTGTGCATTATGGGTGGCTATCATTATGATTTGGGACGGCTCAGATAACAATATGTGAACTCTGGTTTCTTCGGAGGGCTTATAGCAAAGATTTATTGAAAGACAGACTCTTCTATACAGTGTTTCAGTACAGTCAGTATGATCGGTCATTTAGAGCAACACCTCTTGACCGTTTCTTACAAGTAAACAATGAGTTCGAAAAACACCAGGGGTCAGGAAAAGGGATATCTACAAGGATTTTTGGATTCCTCCTTATGATTTCCTAAGCCAGAGTGAGAGTTATGTACTTGGCTTTCCCACAGGCCCAAGCTAGTGCCTGAAGCCTAAAAATCTATTTTCTGACCACTGTCAGTTCCCACAGGTGGCTGAAAGTTGTATTTTGAAATGCAAGCTTGAAAGTTTATGTCATAGAAACAACTGAGCTAGAGAATGGCATTGTGAGATTACTGCATTACAAATGTAAAACAGTTGTGATGGTTGTAATTGAAAATGGAGAGGCTTTTGGAGTCCATTTCAGGAGATTCTAGTATCGTTTTAGAAATTCCTGAAATACTGTATATCATTCTAATTATGCATGCTTAAGAAAGTTAGAACAAAACTGAAGCAGGTATGTATTAAAGTGGATTCTGGAAAGGACCTTGAGCAGTTTTCTAGCCCAAACTCCTGCTGGAAGCAGGATCATCACTGAATCAGACTAGATTGCTTGGGGCTTTGTTGGTTGGACCTTGAAAATCCACAAGGAAAGAGCTTCCAGTGCGTCTCTGAGTAATCACTTTTTTGAGATCCTCAGGGTGAAAACTTTTTACCTGATCACAGTTCAGAGAGTCTCTTGTTTCCATTTATTGACCACTGTTGGTCTTTTGTCTTGGACCTCAGTAAAGAGGTCCTTAGGCATGGGAAGGCTGCTAATAGGTACCCTCCAGGCCTACCAACCCTACCTTAGTCTCTACTGATGTGTTTCAGAATTCTGAACACAGTATTCCGACCAAGGGCCAGCCTTTTAATGAGGAAAACCTTTGCTTGTTAATTTTAACCAAGTGTGTCGTTGCCTGCAGATGTGGAAGAAAGCCATCAAAACACCAAGATTTTTTGGCTAAAACATGATGTGCATGTGGCATCAGTGAGTGTAAAGTATTCAAGAATAAACTTAAGCTGGGAATGAGAAGAAAGCACTCAGAGAAACAGCTCAGGTTCTACAACAGCCTTCTAGGGCACATAAAAACTGAAGTTCTTCATTATATTCAGGTGGATGCATTCCAGGAGTGACCTGGTGTCCAGAGTCTGCAGGTCCCTGCTGACTTGGCTTGTGTGGTGCTGCTGTGGTGCTAAGACTGTTATTTCTGCTTGGTTCAACCTTGTATGTAAATCTGGTGGAATTCAGTCACTGAAGTGGGGCTGGCAGGTTTCTCTTTGGCCTTGAGCCATTAGGAAACCTTAATGTGTCTTTAGAGAACCAACTTACTTCTTACAATAATGAACTTGAACAAAAAAGTGTATTGGATGTTGAGGAGAAAAATTGTTTTGTGTATGTATTTCAATCTTAAAATAGCTAAAGAAAAGCAGTTTAAACTTGGGGCTACATATGATGTAGTGATATGACACTTTTCCTTCTCTGCATTTTAATTGCAAGTTGGGCAGCAATCTTAAGCTGCTACTGGAGCATAAAATTGATAATCAACTAGCTTGTTGAACTGAATAGATGAGAAGTCACTTAAACATTAAGAAAATGAGATTTCCAACCTACGCAATGTTTATTGATGTTACAGTGACTTCTAATTTATTTAACATTAGCTGTGAAACTAGAAGCACTGTGGCACTAAGACATTTTGTAGGTGTGCCTTAAAGAATGAACGAACTTTGCTGATGCCTAGAACAAAGAAAACACAACTTACTCTACGTCAGCATATATGTGACCCAAATTTCTCTTCCAAAAATTGTGGTCACAGTTGTTACTATAATCTTTTCATAAATATAATTTTATTTTTGGGTGGTTTTCTGTTTGGTGGTGGGGTATGTTGTTGTTGTTTATGGAATATACTCTACACTGAAAATTTTTATTGTGTATGCAGTGCAACTAATGGGGTAGTTACTGGAGCTGTGATTGTGAGATTGGGGTGGGAGGGTGAGGGTGAGGTTTGCATGCTCGAGATCACAAACAGAATGTGCTATTACATAACTGTACAGAGGGGATGTAGTCTGCAAATTGTATTTAATCCTTCTTCTGATACTCTGGCTGCCCTTGACTGCTTTCAGTAGTAATGTTGCAGTTGGTACTACAATGCAGAACTGTGAGGATATGATCCCTATGACTTTGTTGTAGTAAAAGGTTGGAACTGCCTTTGGTACTCTGAAAAAAAGAAAAACCATAGTCAGGACAGTTGTTGTAACATCCCCGGTTGAAGACCAAACTTGTCAGGACCATGAGAATTGCAAAAGTCTTTTGTGACCAAGACACTTGACAGGAATAGGTGGAGGGGCTTTGAGCATACAAGGAATACCAATATAACCTGCTTGGCAGCTTTTAATGTAGGAAATAGGATACAGGATAGATAAGATTACTAAGAATCCTTTCTTCACTTGAAAAATAAAAATTTGATTTTTTTGTCAAAATTCCACTACCTAAACAAGACTCTTTTCTGCACTTTGAGTACTTGAGTATACACATATGCGCTTACCTTTTCTCTTTCTTCTCTTAGTTCTAAGGCTTCTAGAATTTTGCCAGAAATATTTTTTCAGATCCCCTATAGTTTGTTTGCAATGCTCAGTAGTACCGAAGTTGCAAGTTGTTAAATTTAACAGTATTCTTGAGGGAAATGAGATTGGACTTTAAATTTAGAGGCAAGTTTTGGGATTATTTGCTTTAAAGCCTTTAGGGTAGTGTGATACACAACTCAAGACTAAGATTCTTTCAAGCGAAGATTAAGAAACATAAATATATAGAGAGAGAGGGAGGCAAGCACGTAAACTAAATGTGTATGTGGCATGCTGTACTATAAATAAGAAAATACTCAAACCTTTCGTTAGAACAGCTATTTCTTTGCATTTGATGTAACATCTGCTTGGCTGACTTGAGAATTCATTTTGGGCTTCTGCTGATATGTGATTTTTTTTACATGAAAATATTTATCCTGCGTTTTATACATACTTTGTAATATATTCTGTAAAATTATTGTCTTATCTCAATGTGCCTTCTAGATTTCATAGTATGGCTATAAGAAATGCTTTTCAGCAACAAGAACCTTATCCAGCTTAGGGACGTAGGGGGAAGAAGGATCTAGCATTTTTCACTTTTTTCCCACCCTTATGTTGCTTATATTGATTTTAATGATGTATACTAACTGCAGAGGTATGATTTAATCAAATTTTCCAGGAAGCCAAGTTAGTTTTGGTTATTTTTTAGTGATATTCATCTCCTTTCTGTAATCACCTTAGTGTGTCTAGTGATCTCAAAACTCAGTAGTGAGAAAAAAGAAATGCTATGGTCGAAGAAGAAGAAGAATTTCACTTCTGTGTTAATGCAGTGCCATAATTGTACTTTTAAGTGCTGAGCAGGGCTAATCTTTTGGGGGTTCTTGTAGTCAACTCCTTGTAGGATCCAAAACAGGTAGTTCTAGGGGGTGGATGTTTTGGTGTTATGTCTACTGCTAGGAAAGTGCTGTGGTCTTCAAACAGGGAATCCCCACCACTGCTAAACTACACACAGATGAAGCAAAATAAATTTTTAGATAAACTATATAAATTCTGAATTTGGGAACTGCTTAGACAGAGGGAGGAAGCTAAGGGGGGTGTCTTGTGAGCCAGTTAGAGTATAGGAAATGGATATGGGGAACTGGAATGAGAGGGAGAAGGGCTGCTTGTGAAGAAGCTAAAGTAGGCACTGGTGCTGAAAATTTGAGGTTGGTTTGTTCTTTTAAACAGGCAGCTCATTTCAAGCACAAATAACAGTTTGTGATGTGGTCAGAACTTCCTAAATTTTTGGCAGTATGTTGATATTGTAAGGAGGCGCATTAATGCTTTAAAATAATTAAAAATAATGAGATATAGAGAGAGTGGAATCAAATGCAGAACACCCCACTTCCAAAAGCTGGAGCATGGCAAACTGATGAAAAGAACTCACTTTCTACATGCACATTTTTATAGTGTCTTCTGAGTATGTACTTAGTAACTAATGTGGTGCTATTTTGCAAACTGTTGGTTAAACAGGAGAAATTAAAAAGTATTAGAGAAACTGTGTGTCTGTGAGCCCCTCACATAAAGGACCTAGCTGGGGGGGGGGGGGGGGGAGGCAGCTCAGAGAGAGCTTGTTATTAAATTAATTATGAAACAGCTGTCTGATCAATTTTGATGTTTCCTGATTCATTTATGACAAAGGTAAGTGTAAAGATGTCTTGCTGCTAGAATTCATGGATGACATGAAGTTTGAAAAGTGCTTGTAATGTAGAGAGAAGAACAACTTTGGGGGATTTCTTAGGTGCAGTGCCCAGATGTGGGGGGAATCTGAAACATCTTTGTGAAGCAGGATACTTCTTTACACCTAGCCTCCTTTCTCTCTGAGGGATGGAGTAATAGGATTGGGATGAAATTTGGAGCCGTGCGTTTTAGGGTGATACAGCCAAGATAAAAAGTTTGGAAGTTGAATAATTGAAAGGATCAAAGTAGAAGAGGGTGCAAAGTAACTGAGGAAACAGCACGGTGCAGTTGTGAAGAAGGTAAATGTGCTCTTGGGACAGTCACAGAAGATGTTTCCAGTAGACAGAGGAAATTGCTGATGGTGTTATACAAGCATCTGGTGGGACAGTGTGTAGCATGCCTCAGAAATTGTCATTTGTTTGAGGAGAAAATTGCTTTTCCAGAAGAAATTGTGCAGAGACAGGCTCGTAGGGTGAAAAGAGGAATAGGCGTCTCACTAGAGAAAACTTGAAGAGCTTATCTGGGGTAGTGCAGCTAAAGAAACTGTATGTGTGGTGTTGTCTATACATGCACTGGTGGAGACAGTAAGGGGGGGCAAAATATTGAAACTGAAAGACAGTATAGGCAAAACAACACCTGAACATAGTCAAACTTTTTGAAGGTGTAGTTTCATCACAGTTGTCAGGTTTTTGGAGTAAACAGGAACAGTAGAACTCGATCTGCTTTTTCTGCTAAATATTGGTGAAATTTGACAAAAATTCCTTAATCATTGTGGAAATTTCAAAGAAAACAAAACTTTATTGTGTATAGCCAAATATATTCTGAATTTTATGAAGAATTATCTTCGACTAAACAGCATTCCCTCAGTTTCTCTCTTTCAGGTTTTTTTTTTGTGATTTCCTGGTATGCAATGATGCTCCTGGAGTGGCTGTGGTGCTTTCTCAGAGACAACCACCACTTGGCTGCTTTCCTGGGCTAATGGGGAAACTTGTATTTTCCAAAGGGTGTTAGCAGGAGGACAGGAAGGACAACCTAGCCTTTTATGCTCACTCTTCTTACACTTGCTACACTTTTAAATAGACCCTGAATTGCTTTTAGGAGGGGTCATTTCCTTCATTGACCTTGAAGTGTGCTGGATGATAGAGATTGTAATTTGGATACCTCCATTAGGTGCTTAAAGATAGGTAGGATGAATCCAAGCCAAAGCATTCAAGAGGGAATAGATGATCTGTCTAAAGAGCTTCTGAAATAAGTGGAGAGTAGGCAGCTGAGGCAGGGCTCTTATGTTCAGTGGCTATGATGCACAGAGATTTTTTCAAGAAGTCTAGAAAACTTGGACATTGCTGTAAATTTTTCACTTGATATTTGATGTAGAAAGCAGTTTACTGAATTCCAACAAAGAAAGCTTTGTTGCAACTTACCTAAAGGGAGAGTCACAACTTGAGAGTGTGACTTGGAAGGAAGTATCCAAGCAGTTAGCCTGCTAAAGTCTCACTTTAGACTCCTGCTTGCTATGGGCACTGCTGAATGCTAGCTACCCAAATATGTTTTGTGACCTTGCTAACAGTCGCTCGAGGAGCCAAAATTTAATCTCTTTTGCATTGTAAATAATGTCATAGTGAGCTCTTTATATGTGTTATTTTAATGCTATATGCAAAAGAAATTCTATTCAGTAATTTGCAAATAGAAGAGAGGAAAATTATGGCTTAAGGTGCTGGTGGTTATATGGAGAAAATTAATGAAAGAAAACATTATGGTGTGATGTTATTATTGTGTTGCGTGTGGACCTCACTTTGCTTGTGGTGAAAGGCAGTTGTGGGACAAAGTTTGGATTCAGAAGACTGGCAGAGGGATTCAGGAAGCAGCTTTGTGGCAGCTGGGAGCAAGGAAGGATGCTATCTGACTCCCTGGTATTTTGTAGGAGAGGCACTGGCTGAGATTAGGAGAGACCATTCTCGGGCTTTTATTAAGTCTCACAGGCTATTCAGGTGCAGATTTTGATATTTTAATTCTCTCTGTTTAAGTTAATTTTTCAGGTTTATATTTTTCCTCTTTGTTCAGGAGCTATGTTGCTTATGTGTCATTGCTAGAGTATGTTTCTACCTTATTAAAAGCTTTTTTTTACTGGCACAGTTGATTCAATCACTAACAGAATCTTCTGGTGTTTATAATCAAAAATACCAGCTGTTAGAATTTAATCTTCCTAGATTATGGGTATGTGAACAACATTTTATTGACCTCTTTGACCCTCTTTTTAACATATGTTAACATATTAAACTGTTTCCTCAAATAATTTGGATCAGTCTTCCAAAACCAACAACAGTTTAGTAACTGTAAAAAATAAATAATTGAAGTAATCTCTGTAAACTTTCCTAATACTGATGTTTTTGGTTTTTTACCAGATAAATTTGCGCCTCATCTTGGTAAGCGGGAAAACAAAAGAGTTCCTGTTTTCACCGAATGACTCTGCTGCAGATATTGCAAAACATGTGTATGACAACTGGCCAATGGGTGAGTAGCAGTGTGGCTTTGGCTTTTTAACTGGTGAGCAAAGACCTTCCCTGTATATTCAGACTAAAGTGTCAGTAAACTGATCTCTTGCTCAACATTCAAATTAAATATGTTTATTCACTATATGGACGAAGATTTATATAGAAATACAGGTGTCCTGCTTTCTCTTTCACAGATCCTTCAGTTGGGCAGATTTTTAGATGTCAAGATTGTTTCCTACTTTATTTCTAAAATTTGCTTCCCCAAACTGAAGTACTTCTTTCCCCCTATCTTTAGACACTTTTCTTTATCGATCGCGTTAGAGGATCTAGTCTAGTAAGTGTGAGGAAATGTTGGAGGTATAAAACCTCTTATGTGAGGACAGCTAAAATAAAACATGGGAAGTCACAAGAATGCATTAGTGAAATTGAGTCTGAAGTACTTTTTCCTTACTGCCTTATCTTGGAAAGAACCTGTAATACTGATAATTTTCAAGGAAAAAAATTAAATAAAAGCCCATTTTAAGGGACATTAGAAGACTGGATGTTGTTTATGTAAATATACTTGGTGTCATAGAGGAATACTGGCTTTGGAAAATAGACTTAAGAACTTGAGATGTGTATTCACATATGTGAATAGTTCCCCAAAACAAAGTGCTTCTGTTCTCCCTGACTATGATTTCATGGGAAAATAGCCAAAACACAGACATAGCATTACATACGATGAAAGAAAATGCTTCTTTTAGTACAGGACTTCATTTGGGTTACTGTTTTGATGTTAAAAAGACTGCTATTTAGACAAATTAAAACATTGCACTATCTGTTTCTGTGGTGCCTTTGTCAAAGACATATGGTGAATGATAGTTTATGCCAAAAAGTTAATGGCGATAATCGGTATTTTAGGCCTTAAACTGGTTCTTGAGGTCAGGAAAAAAGTTCAGCTTGCTGTTTCATTTACTGGGATACAGTATTATGTATTTAGTAAAATATGTAATGAAGGAGGAGGTTTTAAATCCTCTGAAGTATTAGATACAGACGTAAAAAATAGGCTTCAAAAATAGGTTAACCTAACATCTATGCTCTACGTATTTTAATGTGTGCCTGTAACGTAGTTGTCATAACCAAATGTTCTTTGTGTACATTTATCTGAATTGGTAGAGGCAAAACTGGATTTTTTTTTCTTACTCAAGTTTATGCCTGTGAACATGTGATATCATGTTCACAGTCTTGTGAAGAGCTTGAAAGTTGCAGATTCTGAGTTTGGAGTTGGGAAGAAAACCAGACTTTAAAGTCTCTTCTTTAAAATAAAATGTAGAACCAGACATGGAAACCTCAGTTCAAATACCTGCTGTCCTGAGGGAGTGCTCAAAATTTTGATGAATATTTAATTGCCTTTGCAAAGAAGAACAGTCTCAATTTAAAAGAAAAAAAAAAATTCACTTCAGAATAGCATATATATTTTCACAAACATTAGCCCATTAGCTGTTTTCAGACTGAGAGTGCTCCTCTTTGCCGTAGGACTGAGAAATCTTGATGAGGACTAAAGTGCCTTGAAACAGAGATGTTACAGTTGTTTTTACCACCATTTTGACTTGTCATGATCTTGTGGGGAAAAAAAGGAATGAAATAACCTCCATCACATGCTGGCAGGATTAAGGCAAACCTCCCCCCACCTCTTTTGGCAATACAGTAGTTAATTAAGAATCTCTCGACTTGCAGTAGAAATTGCCAAATTTATTTAAATGCATATAATCTAGATAGGTTACCTGTTCTCTTCTTCCCCTCCCCATTTTCTTCTCAATAATATTAACTTCTTTCTTGTACAGCAATTATCTGAACTTGAAAAAAAAAAAAAAAAAAAAAAAAAGGTAGGTTCAGTGAGTCCTTGGCTCATTTAGTCATCGGTGGAAATTAAAATTTGAATTCCTGTCAGAAAGAAATGTTTCAGACTTCCAGCCAAGAAGCAGAAATTAAAAGGATGGGTAACTTGGCAGCTTAACAGTGAGAAAATACCTGTGCCAAAATCTAGTCTGTCTTCTTTTGGTTGTGGTTTTACATCATTATGGCACTGTCAACTGGCTGAATTTCTCTTCTTTACAGCCACAGTATGGTGGAGTTCAGACTGTATGGAGTAAAAAAAACCCAAACAAAACTGTTATGGTAGCAGTGTGATAATTCAGATCCTTGGTGTAGCCCACTTCACAGCACAGCAGAACAGGCATGTGCTTGAATTACAAGACAATTGAATCAGACCCTAAGTGGAAATACTTGAAATTCAAATCGCTTTGGTTGCTTAATTTGATCTAATCTTATAACCCAGGCACATGGGAGCACCTGGGAGTGTTGCAGGTTCTGCTGTTGGTACCAGCCTTGCTCCCGCTGTGGTCTGGGGATGAGATGGCTCCTGCTGCCCAGTCTCTGCCTGCTTGCTTTTTGCACCAGATGCCTCTCCGTACACTCTGCAGCTGTGGCTTTTGTTTGAAATGCTTCCCCTTCTACTCTTTTCAGTTCTTCTCCTTTTGTGGTGCCAGTTGCTATTGCCTGTATGTTAATTGTATGTTCCCAGTGAACAGGTTGGTTACAGTGGCTTGTCCTGATCCCTTGCTGAATATTCATTTTGCTATATAAACACTACAAAAACAGAAAGAGAGAACATTTGTGAACAACTGTTGCCAGATATCTGGTCATCTAAGAAACAGAAGACACTGTATTCCCAGAGAGACCATTTAAATTCAACATTTCAAGGCTTTACGATACTTGTTCTGAAAGCAGAGCGCATATTTATTTGTTCTTCACATTGTGACAGGAAATGGAAAAAGAGTAGGAAAGGACCATTTAAGCTTATAATTTATTTATGATGACTTAAGCATTATAGGAAAACATGTGCTTGGTTTTTTTTGAACCACTGTTTGCCACATAAAAACATTCATAGATGGGCCTTTGAGAAGCTCCTTAAAATGTATTGGTGGGTGTCTGCTCTGAGAGAGCCTCTGTTCCTGCTCTGTGGTGGCAGTCAGGGGCTGCTCAGGTCACTGCTCCCTCCAGACATGGAACTGGTTGGATCTGGCCATCATCGAACGGCGCTGAGCTGCCCCCGGAGCTTTTTTTCAGCGCTGTGATCTCAGAGTCGTGTTTCAAGTGACCCGTCACATGCGCGCTCGCTCTGTGTGTGGCGGCTTCCTGTTGCTGGAGAACAGCTCCAGTTAGTCAATTAGCTGGTGATGAGAAGTATGGCTTGGGAAACTTCAGAACGGCCTGGATGTCAAGAATCAGGAAGCAATTTGCATGTATAAAATATTTTAGGACTTGTGTATGTGCTAAATATATCCTGCAGTCTGTGACATCAGTAATATTTATACTATATTTATACTGTTTCAATGCCCAGTGTCAAGTAATAAATTCAAGAATAGACTTCAGGAATGCTGGCCTTGAATTATCTTCCTGTACCTTCAGCCTGTGTTCTTTCTTTAGTGTTTTATGAAAAAGAGTCCTGTACCCAATTTTCTTCCTGGGTAAAGGTGAGAGAAATAACTGTAGGAGCATCTGCGGATGGCAGGGAGAAGGAATTTTGCTGACCTGAGATATTCTAGAATACGTGGTTTTATTGCATGGGTCACGGGTAAACAGGGCCTTGCCTTCAGCCACTAGCCTTGGCTGAAGGGAAGTCCTAGAAAGAGTGGGAGAATGAACAAGGGGGTAAAAATTAAGATAGAAGGGAGAGCAGGGAATAGAGCTATGAGGCATGAGCAGAAAAGGAGCTAAGAGAGGAGCCGGGATAAGGGAGGAGGAAGAAAGACAGCGAGGACTAGAGAGCGAGGTCTTTTTTACAGTGCATTATATTTTCTTTTGTGATGAATATTCTAATTTATAGTGATCAACCAATACAAGACACAAAATTCTATAGAATTTACATGTAGCCTTATAAGAGCTACTACATTACTATACTATGTTATATTTTAAACTCTAAAAACTACTCTTTAGACTTTTCTGTTTTGTTACATTGATTTTTGGTTCTTAGTTAGCAGAAGGGTATCATTCCATCAAAAGGGATTCTCCCTCAGCTGGCTAGGCTATTGTTTTCAGGTTATATAGGAACTAAGACTCGGTATCCTACAACTCAAAGTAAGCTTCCATTTCTATTTCGATTATAGGTTTCATATTTTCAGAATCTTTTGCTAAACAATCATATTTATAAGGTCTCCCTCATTCATCTTCCCCAACAAATAAGGAAAGATGTTTTTATTACAATGTAACTGTGGAAATTCTTTCTCTCTTCAGATTGGGAAGAAGAACAAGTCAGCAGTCCAAATATCTTGCGGCTTATTTATCAAGGGAGGTTTCTTCATGGCAATGTGACATTAGGAGGTATGAAAATAATTTTCATTATACATGTTACAGTTAGGCAAAGGGGATATTTACAGTTCTGTGAATACTACTTTACTGTTCAAGATCCACAGGATGGCCTGCTTTAAACTGTTTTTCTTGTGCATAGAGTGACATTGTACTTTATTGCATATTTTTCCATCCTGTTACCACGAGTTGTTAACTTCGCGAGGTACCACCTGCTAAGTCAAGTCTCCTCTCACACAAAGAGACTGTAGTGCTGCTTTGATTTGTTGTCTTTCTAAATAGAATATTTTGTTCCACCTCTCTTACACTGCATTTGCAAGACAAGCTACTTAATAAATATCTGAAGTATTTTAAAATGCTTGATAAACTTTATGATAAATGGTCAAACAATACTTTAAATCTTAGTGCAACGCAGGAAGACACCCTATGAATGAGAATGAGGGGAAGCATTCTTGCTGTCCAGTGCTCTCCCGGGGATACAATTGCATAGTTATGCCAAAACAACAGTAAATGGCTTCACTTCGTTTGCTAAGGAAATGCAATTCAACTGTGCCCCCTCGTGGCAACTGTTTCCCCTCAATTACGCATTTTGGTGGGAACCCTTGATAGAGGTGTGACACACACCTCTAAGTCATTTCTCCTTTTGTAGGTAGCATTTGCCAATGGGAATACCAGCTGTTATCAATGACTAAGCAATATGAGACTCTCCGTTCTGTGCCGATTTAAAAACAAATTAATGCTCCTACTTTGTGTGTTCCAATTATTTATGGTTTGGTATTTGAATGCATACAGAAAGGTGAATATAATGTAATATAATACAAAATCACCAATGAATTGGTTTTGAAGTTAAGAGGAATCTGTAAAAATAGTATTTCTGGACTGCTTATGGTGATGTTCCATGAAAAATTGACTGGGATGATATAGCTATTGATTCACTTTCTACCATTCCCAGTGTTGCCTACTTATAGATTTACTCCCCACATATATAAATTTTTAATGCTTCTATATATACAAACAAGATGATTGTCAGCTCAGCTGGAAGAACTCTGAATTTTTTATTTACTCTTTAATTTGTATTTTTACCAGGTGAGAGTGAGTGCAGCTAGTAGCAGTTGGAGTAGAGTTGAAAGACAAGTGTTAAGTCTTGGATCATCTCTGCAATTAAAGATGCTAGTCTTACCCTACATTTCCAGGCAAGGATAGCTAACTGGGATTTATTTTGCCATTCATCTGAGTGTTGCTCTTTACTACCAGCATTTTTTTCCCTTTAGTGACATTTGTCTAAATCTGAAAAAATGTTGAATATTTGTTTAATATATATAATATATTATTTAATGAGTTAAGCTGAAAAATAATAGCTGCATGCTGCTGACTCTTGCATTAACTTAGGTCTATAAATTTTGAACACTTACTTGGGTTCAGGGCATTTTAGTTCATTTTTTATCATTCATGCGTTGCAATTTAATCATCATGTTTTACCCCAAGGATCTTACATGTATATTAGTGTTTTTCAAAAATATTTTTGTTGCTGTATTGTTTTAAGAAAAAGAATCCCTAAAACATTGGCTTAACTTCAGCACTAATGAAGTTATCAGGAGTAAGATTACACAGCTGAAAGGGGAACAAGAATTCATGAAACAGCCTGAAAGGCTCTTACTTCAGTTTGTGTTATTCATTAGAGGTAACCTTAAGTGAACTAGTTACCTTTAAAAGGGAGGTGGAGGGGGGAGGTTTCTTGCTAAACACAATATTCGTATTATGTTTCATATACTATTATAATACACTTACATTTAGCTTTTCTAGCTGCAGTTTTCTTTGAGTTATAGCACTTCGTGTTATATTTGCTTTAGGTGATTAGGAAATACTGACTGGAATTTGGACCTCCTGAAAATCACCTTATCATCCAGTGAAACAGAAGTTTCCAAGGAAACAATTTGCTGTTTTCTTTTTTAACTGGAGTCCATTTTTGTTCACTTTTACCTTACACGTCTGTGTAGTGGCTTATGAATTTGAGTGAGTGAAAAACTTTATTTTCAAGAAATCATCCCTTTTGATACCTCCGGTGAATGGCCTGTCACTACAAGAACAGCAGAGCTCATGGCAGTGGAAGCAGTGTAGAACAGACACCTCTGTAAAGCTGCACTGCTTTTGCCTGCAGTGCTTGAGCCACACTGTTTTGTTGTGTCCTGCCTGTGCAGAGGGCTGGGGAGTTGGGTAGCAAGGCAAAGTCTGCTGTTCAGCGTCCAACAGGAAATTTAATCCTTTGGCTAAATATTTGTTCTGCAGTTTGCATTTCAAATAATATTAATTGGGGATGTTATACATAATCAGCAGTTTTCAATTTCTTGGTAGATAATGGTAATCAGCAGCATTTGCTTCCTTATTTACTGGGGAAGGGAGGTCAAACCACCGTGTGCCATCAACATTCCAAAAGGGGGTGAAAAGTAAGTTCTGACAATAGAAAATACAGAAAAACAATGGAACTGACCAATTGGGAAAGCAATTAAATACAATTTTGGTTAAAGTGTGAGAAAGGGGTGAGAGCACAAAGAGAAGAGCAAGAAAAGATTACTGAGCTTAGGTTAGCCTGTTCAGATGCTGTCATGGTGCTCCAAGCAAGAAACTGAAAATTTCTAGCAAGAATTTGTGCAAACTATGCAAACTACTAGCTGAAATTAGTTAATATAAATATTAGCATAGTTCTACTTGATTGCTGTAAATAGTTAATCTCGACAACTCACTAATCTCCTGAATTGTGTTGATATTATGAAAGATGTTTCTAATGTGATTATTTTGTAAGTCAAGAGTTTATGTTATGAAGACAGTCCTTTTCCATGGAGTTTGCAAAGAGCATATGAACAGTCAGTTAAGAGTTTTCAGTTGTGTCATGGTATCAAGTACCCAAAATACATCATCTTTGTCAGATTTCAAGCTATCAATAGCTTCTAGCTGCAGGCACAGGCAGTGCTTCAAGTAAATTAAGCAACTTTCAGATTTGCCTTTCCATTCAGATGGCTTTTCCCAAAGTACAGCTGCTTCAAAGAATCTTGTGGAGTTCTGTATCACTTTGTGTGCTTAGACCTGTGTTTGAAACTGTGTTTTAATCATAATTTTCATTTTTTAAAATAAATATGTGGGCAACAAACATGATTTAATAGCGGTGTTGTAGTGAGGCTTTTTATTAGTGAGTCTTTAATCTCTGCTGCAGTGATTAAAACAGAGAGGCATTTTTTGCTTCAGTTACCTTCAGGTTTATTGGCCATTCCTTATTAATTTATTCACTTAAAATGCCATTTCACTGTATGTGAAAATAAAGGCCGTAACTTGAGTTTGATAGGACAAAATCTACTCAAATCAGAATTTTTTGTGTATTAAGGATTAAATTGTTAAATTTATCACTGACTTTTTTTCCACTATAAGTTGGGAAGGACAGAACTTAGATCATCTTTGCCTTCTATTTCTCAGAAAAAAAATCAAAGAAGATACTCTAAGTATACAGTGTAGTTGTATACTTAAATTGGAATGTAAAAAATACCATTTTAGCTTCAGACACAAGCAGAATGAATTGTGGAAGGCACCATTTTTAAAAATTTTGTGTTGTTAAAGCTCACAAAGGCAGCATTGTGAGAACTACTACTTTGATATTTTTCACATGCAGCTGATGTTACAGCTTAGTATTAAAAGGCAAGATGCAGACTTTTTTTTTCAAAAAATCTGTCACGGATCAAAATGTGTTTTAGGAAAATCTATTTTGCAGTAGAGGCCCAGTGTTTTGATACCTCATGAATAACGATTTGGTGGCTGCATTAGCAACTTTTTTACATCCTTGTCATTGAAGAGTGCTTAACACCTGAGTCTTGGCATGAAAGCCCACTTCACTTTTACTCAAAAGAGGAAGGCTAAGTTTCTTAAAGGAGTATGATGTCTTAAAGAATGCAGTGTTCTAAGTGACTGTTGTCATGCCCTGAGTCCCTAATTTACCAAACTTCAACCAGTAAGCAGTTCAAACCTAACAGTAGGAACTTTGGAACAGGTGTTAATCCAATTATAGTTCGTTTCAACTGGGTATTTTGGAGAAAAAAGGGTTGATATAATGTGTTAATAACTCTCCCTTTGTCCTTTTGCAGCATTAAAACTTCCTTTTGGCAAAACAACAGTGATGCATTTGGTGGCTAGAGAGACACTGCCAGAACCAAACTCTCAAGGTAGGCTGGGCACTAGAGGAGTTTCTTACTTGAGTACATGGCAAAGTGGTCAGGTCTCTTACAGGCTTTTTGAGTATTTCATAGTAGAGAAAAGTCAAGTCCTTGTGCTCTTTTGTGAAGAAGCTAATGGAATGCTTTTGTACATGTTTGTAGAAAACTAAGGAATTAGCTTTCTGGTTTAGCATTTTTATATAGTGCAGAAACTTACTCAGTCCTTAAAAGCTTGTTTTTATTGTAAAAACTACTCCTGATTTATTTTTCAGTTATGTATGCATGTGTATAACAATAAATATTTTATTACTGGAAATAATTAAGAACAGACTTGTATTAAGCATACTCTCAAACAATACAGCCTCATTGCTTTAGAAATTGAATGTAAGTAAAACTTCTGTCTTCTTTGCAGGTCAAAGGAACCGTGAAAAAACTGGAGAAAGCAATTGCTGTGTAATCCTGTAAACCCTGATAGCTTTACCTGCTAAGTGTGATGTAATATAGTCTTTGTCTTTCATGCTGCTGGAATAGAAGAGGCCCTACCTTGCTTCAAACACCTGTAGGAAGAGCCTGTCTGTAAATCCACGGAACTGAAATAATACACGAACACTGTCTCATTAGTCTTTTTTTTTAAAAAAAAGTGAAAGATCTATGAACACTTTAATTGTTTTATTTTTTTTCAATTCTTCCTTTTTGTTTGTTGAATAATCTTACAGTACATCACTTTTTGAAAGAATTCAATCTCCAGAAAGGTTTGTGTTCTTTTCCATAGCAGGAATCTTTTTGCTACCACAAAAATCTGCATTAACCGGATCTAACCAGTCAAGCTTTCTAGATGCAATTTGCACTAAATATGGTTGACAGTATATTTCTCATCAACAATCTCTAACAATATTTGAGACATCTAGTAATCCACAATGTATAATGCAACACTGGAAAATAGTATGTTAATAATTAAAAAAAAATCTCACTTATGGCCAAATCAAAGGAAAAACTCTTCAGTCAATTCTACCTAAGTCAACCTCGGTGGCCAAACTGGCACAGAATACTAACTAAACCAAGTCTAACTATATATATTTTCACTGCAACAAAGAAAAAATACTATGTGCCTGTAATTTAAAAGCACTCTGTAGAGGGCTGATGAAACTGATTTTTTTTGTTACTGTGTGCACTCCAATCGTGTGTTAGTTGAGTGCTTATTCAGACAGCACAAACAAGTGCAGAGAGTGCATTTCCGAGCCTTAATATGGGAGGGGTAGTTTCCTGTAGTTCATAGGCTTTTATTATTGTGCATAAACGTTAGAAAACGTCATTTACTAATCAATTTTATGTATTTGAATATTGGCAATTGGTGTTTTTCAGTCATTTTTCTCATCTGTACCTTAGACTCCAGTGTCATGCTTACTCATTAGAGATTTCAAAAGAATTATTAAAATTTAAAAAGCAAAAAGAAAAACCTCTGCCATAATACTAGTTTTGTTTCTTTACGTAATCTGCATTTGGTATTAGTGCTTGCAATGGTATTAAAATCAGAAGCTGATTTTTGAAGGCATACATAATTGAAAAGGATGCCATTCTTTTATTTCATATCAATAATTTAAATGTTGATATGCTAAAGAAATTTGCACAGCACTAAAGCATGAGCTAGTTTCATCTAAACCTGTAAAAATAAAAAGAAATAAAAATTAAAAAATATAAAAGATTTTATATTTTTTCACTGGGGAGGAATTCTTCCTGGGTGAAATTACAAATATGTGTAGAATATATTTAATAAAAATCTTATAAAATACATAACTATAGAAGTTAAATATAGATTGGCGTGTAGTATAATAGAACAATATTCCATATAAATAGCTTTAGCCTTTAAAAAACTGAGTCACAGGTTGACATTGTGTTCTGTACTTAAGTGTCCACAACTCTTACAGATGTTCTGTGTAATCGTTTTTCCGAATGATTGGCATCATTCAAATGTAAACAGGTTATTTTATTCATTGTTACTGCTTTGATGAAATGCTTTATATGCAGTAGATTTACAAAAATATTGTTCATACTGATCAGAATTAAATTTGTATAGAGCAGAGTTTTAAAACAAATTGTAAATAGCACTAAACATTTTCTTTCTGCAACCTGTACTGATAGACACTTCTGTAAACTAAATAAAAGAATATTGTAGTGCATTTCAGTGGTGTTTCAAGGATTGTAATTCGGTCTGAACTGCTTTTAATAGTATTTCTTAATCTGGAAATTAAGTAAGGAGTCCATTTTACTTATTTTAGAAAAAGGAGGGGCACAAATCCTGCTGAAAAATGCTAATGGGATTTATCACTTCAATATTTGTTTTCCTTTCAATTCATAAGTGGCCTGGAAGTCTTTTTTCTGTTGAAGAGGAATGTGAGCATGAGCAGTTGCAAACGTGCAGCTGCATCACACCCTTGTGTGCCTCACAGGAGCCATGTGCTTGTACTGTGAGATTTTGCAGTCTTCATTTACTGATAGCAAAAAGCATGCACATATACCCCTTGAGGTGCTGGGAAGTGAGATGACACCATTATGTGCTCACAATCAAAATGCATCTTGGGAGGGGGCTTTTCTTTCTACTCTGCAGTGTGGTTGCTAAATAAGATCTTTTTCTTTAAAAAGACAAAAATGTGGTAGACTTCCCTTTTCCAAAATGCCGACCATCCAAGTAACACACACTTAGATGGGAAATGGCTATGACAGCACAAGAAAAAGAAATGGTCTGAGACAAGACAAGCTCAGTTAGTTAAACAAGTCTTTCAAATGCATTGATTTTGAAAAAAAAAAAAAAAAGAATGCATGAGATGTAATCCTGGTTTGAAAAAGTAGCCAGGTACTTAATACAGAACCAATACATAAAAATCCAGAAACTTCTAGTTAAAGTATTTGGTGAAGTTCTGTAACAAATTATGCAGAGTTCCTTTTGTTAAGATGAAGAAGATGCATACATGCACATGTCCAAGCAAATCCTTAAATACTGCCTGGCATTTAAAGCATGCCAAAATGACTCCTGCAGAAAGTGGAATAGAACAGTTTGCCTGAATTTTCCCACCGATTGTCAGAGTTCTGCCCTTGGAAGAGGTGTGAGGTGGGTGGAAAACTGGGGTGGGGGGATTACAAAAAGATGTGTGTTTTTTCCTTGTGTGCTTTGTATTGTGGTTTGTGTATTTGCCAAAACAAAAGCAGTAGTTCTTAGTCCCACATTTCCCAGTCCTGCTAAAGCTCATGCATATGCTTCTCTTCTACTTTGATTGGATACTAGCAGCCCAAACAGATTAAAGCTAAGTCTTTGCAGGGTCAGCCTGTAGGTTGGTCTGATAATACACTGAAGATTTTGACATTTGATTTGCACTGCTAGATGGAAATTATCTTTTCCCTATGCATGAGTTAATAGATGTCATGAAGGAAGGGAAGGAGAGGATGATCTGGAGCCCTTCTTATTCTGAAATATCATGAAGGGACTAAATCTGTCTCCTATACCATTGTGCGTGTGTTATAAACAATCACACATGTGAGGAGTAATATTGTGGCCCATAGCCCAGAGGTCTGTGCAGCCCTTCAGAAGGACTTTGATTGGGTGGAGAAATGGGCAGAGAGGAACTGTCTGAAAGTCAACAAAGGCAAAAGCAGGGTTCTTGCCCTTGCACCAGCACAGGCTGAGGGAAGTTGTGGAGAATGACCTGGGGGTCCTGGTGGACACCAAGCTGTCCCTGAGCCAGCAGTGCCCATGTGGCCAAGAAGGCCATTGGTATCCTGGGGTGGATTAGGATGGAAGAACATTGCCAGCACGTCAGGGGAGGTGATCCTGCCCCTCTACTCTGCCCTGGAGAGGCCACACCTGGAGTGCAGTGTCCAGTTCTGGGTTCCACAGGACAAGAGAGACATGGAGCTCCTGGAGCCGGTCCAGTGGAGGATACCTGGGGAACTAGAGCATCTCTCTTACAAGGAAAGGCTAAGGGAGTTGGACCTGTTCAGCCTCAAGAAGAGAAGACTTGAGAGGGGACCTTATCGGTGTCTGTAAGCATCCAGAGGGAGGTGTCAGAGGACAGCTCCAGGCTCTGCTCGGCAGTGCTGAGCAATAGGGCAGAAGGCAATGGGCAGAAACTGATGTACAGGAAGTTCCACCTGAACATGAGGAAGAACTTCTTTATTGTGTAGTGACTGCACACTGGAACAGAATGCCCAGAGAGGTTGTGGAGTGTCCCTCACTGGAGACATCCAAGAACTGTTGGGGTGCAATCCTGTGTCATTTGCTCTGGGATGGCCCTGGTTGAGCAGGGAGGTTGGACCAGATGACTGACTGTGGTCCCCTCCAGCCTGGCCCATTCTGTCATATCTGGTAGCAATGAAAGTGCTCTGCAATTTCTGTTCTCTTAAAAGGTAGCATAATTATGGCTTTGGAAACAGTCATGGGGATTAGCTCAGCTGCCAGAGGAAGGAAGCGTGGCTGTGTAATATTAGAGGCTTTGCTAAGGTGCTGCTTCAAGATTCATTTAATGCTGATCTCTGCAGTTTATGGATACCATTCCTTAATACACTGCATTTGCAACAGAAGGAACAATGATTTAATTTAGCTGAGAAACACACAGCACTTTATAAAAACTTCCTTCCTCTCTCACAGGTAAGAAGGCAGGCAGGTGTTTCTGGGCTAGCCAGAAATCAGGAGTGGCTGCTGCTGCTGCTTTCCAGGGGAGTAAACCTTGCGTATTTTGTAGTTCTCTGTGTGTTCTGATAAGATTTCTTACCCAAATCTTGCTTCAAGAAGTAAATAGAGGGATGGATATACTTCTCCATCTAAAACCCTCTTGCTAACTCTATATTAAGTAGTTAAACTTAAGCAGATTTTGAGCTGTATGTCCTGTGTAAATTGGCATTTAGAAAATTAAGAGCAGTTACACTATTGAAATTGGGAAATTCTGTGCCTAAATCAGAGAAAATGCCAAGATCTGTTAAGACTCTTAAAAGAGAGTTATTTTCCCCCTTTATTTCTACTGCAGTATTGAGGTTCTTCCTAGATACCCTGTCTTGGCCGTAGCTTTGAGTTTCAAGCTTATTTTCAGAGCACAATAAAAGGTTTGTTACTCAAGAGGCTGATGGTAATATATGGTTCATGATATTAAGCTGTTAACAATCCTCAAAAAGTAGGATAATAAAGGCATATTTGTCCTTCTGTGCCACGTGTACATACCTGTGAAGAGATTTAAAATGTGAGAGCTAATTTGCTTACCAATTTATTACACTAGCCTGTATAATTACAAAACCCTGGTTATGCTCTGGGTTTTTCCAATAGTTTATTATTGACTTCTGCTGGGCTTCTTGTTGTTGTTGTTAAAGGTTTGGGGTTTTTTTTAAATTAATCTGGAAAATGAATGACCAGTGAGATAGAAAATAATGAAGGTTATTAAAGTCAAGCTCACAAAAAAAAAAAAAAAAAAAAAAAAAAAAAAAGACTGTAATGGTACTTTATCAAGCTCATGGAGTGGATCACAGTGACAAATGAAGTTGCCACTTGGAATGTGAAAGACAGCATAGGTAGAGAAAGCAAAGTATTCTAACAGCTCTTATTTTTGAAATTATCTGGATCAGTCCGTGTCTGAGCTCTGGGCATCATGGGTAAATGCTTTGTATTTCAAGTTCCTTAGGATTTTGAAAATGCTAACAAAAATAGTGAGACAGCAGAAATATTACAGAGAGATTGAAAAGAATGAGACATTAAAATAGCTACAGTGATGATTAACACAGACAAAATGGATGGAGAACTTCTATTTTTATCTTGTACCTTTACAGGCCCAGTTTTTACATTTGTAAAGCAGAGGTGACAAATTCAGATTTGATAGAAACATTTTTTCATTAAATGAATGGCACTCATTGCCACCAGAAGTAATCTGAGGAGAACAGTTGAACTAGATATAAAAGTAAAATGGTTTATTGTATCAATGAAAATTGATAGAATTTACAGAACTAGCAACATTAGTGATGCCAAACTCTTTCCCAACAAGGTAGTATTTTTGTCCCTCAGACATTGTTACCTTTCAGTGAAGAACCCAGCTTTAAGGGGAAAAATACTTCTGGCATGTCACCACCTCCATTATGTACAAGCAAGTGCATTATGTGAGCCCCAGGGCCAGCGTATCGTGTACTCCAGCAGTTTATCTCTACAAACCTCCTGCTTCCCAAGAAGAAATTTTAGTCAGAGTCGAGGTGGTATTTGTGCTTTCCTGGAGCAGGCTTGAGGGACTAATTTACTGTGTTTTAGCTGGTAGAGAATGTGAACCTTAGGGCCCAAACTGCTGCCTATTGAGTGGTGCCAGATACAAGAATTCTGCTTTTACCAATTCCAAGGATGCTGAATTTATAGGTAGTAAATGTTTTGACACTTCTAACAGAAAATACTCTTCAACTACTATTTTGTTTCGATAGAGGCAAAGTAGTGGGATGAAACAACAATTTTCCTTTTTTTCTTTCATCTATTCCTTGAACTAAAAATCAGGAAGAAACAAGGAGAGAAGTTTTAGGTACCTACCATAGGATCAACCATTAAATATCTGGTGAAAATAAACTGACCAGCAGCTATCCATGCAAAAAAGAGCAACTGTAGGAAAGAGGTGATCAGTGCCCACAGTCAGCAAGTGATTGCCAGGGTGAAGTAGCTCAGGTTGAGAAGGAGAGGCAAAATGGGGTGACAAGTTGTCACTTTGGGACTTTCAGCTGGCAAAAAAGGGGAATAGGATCTTGCACCAGTCATTAGGGAGCAGAATAACAGAGGGGAACTGCCTGTAGAGGGTAGATTGGAAAACTAATGTTTAAAAACATCCATGATACTGGAACTCTATATTGGATGGATGATGTTGGACTTCCAGAATGAGGGAAATACATACTGGTGTATGTCTTATTTTGCTCTGTCTGTTGCCTGTGCTGGCTAATTTAAAGAAAGATTGGATTTCAGTTCTTTAATTTGTGCAGCTCGTGTGTGCCTAAAAAAGGCTTGTTAATCCCCAGTGGTCCCAAGGTTATGGCTGTGCTGGAGCTGGCAGTGGAGCTGGCAGGGAGCTCCAGGGTGCCCTGCAGCCTCACCAGGTGAAAAGTCATCCCTACAACTGTGCCCACTGTGTGAGAGTAAAAGCACAAAGGTCTGGAGTGGTAGACAATGTGAGCTGGTAGGGATAAAATGCGGGATTTTTAAAGGGCTTGAGTGGGATAAAATATCAGTGTGGTGACTCAGCAGCTGTCCAGACTGGGAAACTCCACCACATCCATGGGACTGTACCATGGAGCTGTCTTTCAGTGAGTTTGATGGGTGCTCTGGAAAGCAAACAGGCAAGAGTCTTCTCTTGCACTCTTGCATTAATCAAGCAATGCCAGCCAAACCTTTTGGTTCCTGCCACCATGACTGACAGCATCCCAAGGAAGGGTCTGCTCTCAACAAACATATGAAGGCTGCCTCAGGCTGTATTTTTCTTGTGCCCTGCGCAATGACCGTCTCTGGCTTCATCACAAAAGTCTTTGAGCATCACATTGTTCTCCTGGCCTGCAGACAGGACTCCTCCATGGCTCTGGTTGTTGATGGGGAGTCTGAACTGCCTAGAGGAGAGGAACATGCTTTGAGCTTCCACCAAAGTGCAGACCCACTGTTCATGACACTGGCCAGGCCCCAGCTCCCGCTGTATTTGCCTCTTTCCTTTGACTAACACTGTGTTGCAGCAGAGAACCTCACTGGTGACCAAACTAGTGAGCTACTGGCCTTCCTGCAGCAGGGAGGCTGTAACTCCTGGAGTGCTTTCCCAGGTCTGATCACGAGAGCAGATGGTGGGTCAAGAGCACCCTAAGCTCTGCCCCTGCTGCAGAGTTGAGTGCTGTGCTGGCTACCATGGGGACCATGGGGACCATGGGGAACAGGCAGGGGAAGAGAGCTTGGGCGGAATGGTTCAGGACCTGGCCCTGTTCCTCTTCTCTGCTGCTAGAACTCCTTGTCACAGTGGACCAGAGCTGGGATCACAGGCCCTGGCTTCAGCACCCCGAGCTGCCCTGGGAGGAAGTTGCCTGGGGGCTGCTCAGCTGCCAGTGCATTTTACCATCTCAAGGTTTGCAAGGATTAGGATAATCCTGAGCTCCCGGTTGGGAGGCTGGGATGTAACTGCAGGGCGGGGACAGCCTGAGGCAGCCCTGTGCTTGGAGAGCTGCTGGGGAGGTGCAGTCAGTGCAGATCACTTCTGCCAGCTCCCTGTGTCTGCACAACTGTGCCCCAGCCCCTTTCGAGAAGTGACCTTGATTACCACGGTGCTGCACGGCCTGACCTCAATACCAGGGAACAGCTTCACTGGCCCCTCTTATTCCCAGATCCAGCACTCACACCTGAGCTGGCAACTCCTCAGGAACTGCCTGGAGGTGTGTTGCCACCAGCGGGATGGGGGGACCTGAGCTTCCAGAAGGTCTTGCAGGGTACCAGGCCTAAGCTTTCCTTTGCCTCATTGGCCTGGGAGCTTCCCCTGGGCTCCAGGGGTGTGGGGGTTTTGTCTTCAAAGACACAATTTCTTCTGCCTGGTGGTTAAAACGCTGAGGAGGCTTTTGTTCGTGTTAGATCGTGTGTGTGCCTGGCTGTTCTTTTTCACCTGAAAGTTAATAGTTAAACCCTGGAGACTGCAGCCAGGCACTGGGAAGCCTCTCCTTACCTCTGGAAATTAAGGCAGCTTGAAGGTACGGTGGTTTGTTGCCTATGTAGGTGCCAAACACCCACCCTGCCTTTGAGGAGGGCTGGGTTATCAGTGATGTAGGGTTGTGCATGGGTAGGAGGATCCCTCTGTGGCAAGGCTTGCATGCACAAGTTCATGGGCTGCTTGAGGGAGCCTGGTATTAAAGACGTTGGGTTGGTGTTGTGGTATCTAAATCTCTAACTCAGCTTCCCTTTGATTCAGTAAAGAACTTTTGTCCTGTTTCCTGGAAAGGGGAACCAGTGTGCAGAAGTTCATCAGCTCTGGTAACAGTTCTGCTGGAAATAGCTGCCTGGAGGGCAGGTGTAGGTATTCCCCTGTGCTCCAAGAGGGAATAGTTGGCCACAGACAGCAAACATGGAGATTCCTTGCATGCTTCTTAGAGTGAAATGTTGCTGCTGCCAGGAAAAACCTGACTGGTTCCTCTGGTCCCTGTACGCTGATTCCAAAACCTGAAGAGGCACCTCTCCTTTCTCAGGTGAAAAAATGGAAAATGGAGACAAGAGACATTTTTGTGTTGGTGGATTAGGGCAAACACCCTAACCTTTACACCCTAACACTTTAAAACACCCTAACACTTTAAAAAAAAAGTTTAGAGCCTGGAGATAATGAAGCTTCTGAGAGCATGACATGGGTGGCGTTCAACAGCTCACCTTTTCAGACACTGAAAGCTCTTCAAATGTGAGTGGTACAGTTCCTACCCCTGGGATGAATACTCCCTGACTCAACAGATGTTTCTTTGAAGAAGGCCAATGGGATTTGCAAAATCCCAGACTGAAGCTTATTATCTGCTGAGTGAGAAGGCGACAGAACTTGATAGCTCTCCAGAGCTCCTGGCCTTGTGTGGGGCCAGAGAGTCTCAGCAGCCCCAGCCCCACTGGCACCCGTGTGGGAGAAGGGAGAAGGGGCCCAGAAGCTGCGTGCTGGAGCTGCCTTAGCCCAGCTCACCTGCTTAAGGAGGTTTAGATTAGGACTGTGGGCATCCCTAATTGCACCGTGGGGCCAAATAAGTCAAAAGGGTTGTGAGCCAAATCTGAAACAAAGTATTTGTGGAACGAGAAAGAGATCATAGGTTCAAGTCCCCTGAAGCAGCATTGCTGTCAGAGATGCCAGTTTCCAAGGTGAAAGGCAGCAGGGTAACAGAAGAGGAGGAAAAAGGCTGAGTGTCATTCAGCCGGGGAAGCAAGCAGGCTACTGCAGTGTCTCGGCATCAGCAACAAAAGGCTGCTTGTAAATAATGCTGCTTCCAGCAGTTTGGGATTTTGCAGACTGTCATATTGAGGCTATATTGATCCCTGGATACAGGTGCTGAATTTCGACATCTGATAGCCTGTTACAGCTGCAGCTCTGGAGTTTGCTTCTTCATAGAAGTAGTTTCTACTGCTGGAAAGAGCTTTGTGTTAAGGAATGCTCCAAGGGAGAGGAGCTGGTTTTGTAAGGAAGCACAGAAGTGAATGGTGAGGGGAGCTGAGGCCTTAGCTTTTCATGTGACATTTGTGTCAGGTCCTGACAAGGGACTCACTGCACCTGCAGATCAGGACTTTCCCTCCTGTACCTGCTGCCATTACTGCATCAGGGTATTTATGCTTACTGGTATTTTCTTAAGGGTGAAAATAAGGTCTCACCAAAGGACAATTACCAGAGCAGGCCCTTTTTGTCACTTTTACAGTACTGTAAAGGTAGCTTGACTTTCAGTCCTAGTTTTGTAATGAAAACAGTATTTTTCTACTGAAAACTGGAACAAAAGGATTGTGTATGATACACTAAAGATGCAGAAGCTTGTAACAGATACTATTATTCATTTCTAGACTGAGAACCCAGCCATGATGTTGGCATCTGATTCAACAAAAAATTCTTCTTTTCCTGTGTGATGTCCCTTCTTTACACCTCTTTTGAGCACTGAATTGATGCTCAATTGATCAACATGAAAAATCACCTTTCTGGGCGATGTGACATCTTGGCAATGCTGGACCATCCGTCATGCTGTGGTGGGAAGAAGTATTTTCTCCTTATGGCTACTCCATCACTGTTCCCTCTTGGGACTGCTGGCCTGAGCATGGACAGAGGCAGAGGTCACCACCTCTGCTCTCAATCACACCCTGGATGAGGCTGCCAGGTACCAGTGGTCTGTGTACTTATATACTCTTTTTTTTTTTTTTTTTTTTTTTTTTTTTTTTTTTTTTTTTTCTTTCTTCTTCTTTTTTTTTTCTTTCTTCTTTTTTTTTTTTTTTAATGTGGCAACTACATGATTTGGTTGGCCAAGCTGCAGCAGCAGGAATCAATCTCCTTTCCTCCTGTGAGGTAGGCATTTTTATGATGCCGTTGTGTGCAGAGCAATAGCTGCTCTGCCAGTGCAGTCATTACTAAGCAATCCCAGGGAAGGTTCAGCAAAAACAGCCGAGAGCTGCCTCACATCACACAGGGAAGGAGGAAATAAGGCTGCTGTACTTCGAGACCATATAGAAAAGGCTTTAGTCTATAGATGGGAAGGTGGGCTGGTGTGCAGGTGCATCATGTGATAACTGACTTTGGGCTGGTGTAAATTAACATATTGGAACCCTGGGGACCAAACCAGAGGGCTGTCTGCTCTCACCAGCAGCTGTTCAACAGCCACACTCTCAGATTCCTCTTCCAGTGCATCCTTATCTTTTGGACTTTTTGCATTTGTCTTATGCCAAACTGCAGGATTGCACTCACCACGTGTTGAGAAAGAGGGAAGAGAGATTTTTCTCTGAGCAAGTTTATACAACTCTAAGCTGACATAATATCCCCCTTAGGGAAAGGGCAGACGGTAAAGGAGCTTGTACTGACTTTGCCCTATTTAGCTTCACTCCTGTGTTAGTCCCTCAGTGCTTTTTTGCATCTGTCTGAAAACCTGAGGATTCACCTTATAGGAGCGCTTGAAACTCATGTGTTACATGGTGCTGCTGTGCCAACTGGTCTGTTAAATCTGTCAAGCCTAACTGGCCTGTTGGACTATTGGAGAGCTACGGCTGTTAAATAGATTTTGCTCAGTCTTTTCTGCCCAGACTACCCTGGGATTATCAGCAAACTGAAAATTGCTGCAGTTTCCTTTCCTTCCCTCCAAAGGCTCCTTGGTCAGTCGTTGGAGCCGTTTGGTTTGGCAATTGCCTGTTGTTCTCTCAGCAGGTACTTGTTCTGCTGAAAACATTTTGGAAATCAGAAAGGCTGATGCTCATTTACATGAAGGACTGCATGTGCCATGAGGGAGGTTTCAGCTTTAACAGATGGGAAATTTGCACGTGGATGGAGCCTTCCGTGCCTTTGTGTCAACAGTGATGCAAAGGGCTTTCAGCCCATTGAACCTGGATGGCACTCACATCCTTAAAATCAAAGCAATTCCTAATGGACAGGGGACAAAGTCCTACCTGAGCACCACACAGGAGTAGCAACTGCAAAAGGACTCATGAAGGAGCTAAGATCTCATGGAGTCTCCTTCGGAAGAAATCGTTTGAAATGGCTTACAGAGTGCTGGAGACCCAGTTGTCAACACAACTGTTTTACAGTCTTTAATTAGCTGAGACTTCATTTTGTCAAGCCATCCTTGTTGCAGGAAATGATAATGCACTAACAGAAGCAGCCAGTGCAAGGCTATTGATTTTCAGATGTGTGCTGAAAAATGAGGAGCACAGGAAGCAGACTTGGCTGGTCTCCAAGGAGTAGCAAAAAGAAAAAGGGACTGAGAAATGTGACCTCTTGTGTACTGTGCTCCTACAGTAGCTCATGGAAAGTTTTCTGTTGATTCCAGTCATTACTTTGTTTGCACTTGGCCTGTGTACCAAACGTGGTGATGTAAGTTTCCCAGTGAAAGACTTCATCCCTTTCCTGAATGCAGGATATCTCTGTCCTTTTCAAGACCATAGTCAAGTCCCCTGGGAGGAAGACCCCCCTGGATATTTGAGCAAGTCAGCAGGCTGGACCAATCTTCCCCTCCCACAGTTTTCCATTGAGGACTTCCTGCAAGGATCTAGAAAGAGAGAGCAGTCTTTCTCTTGGTGGCTTGTTGTTCTGCTCTGCCCATGGTGCAACATGCAGCCATGGTTGGGACCTGAGGGCACTTTTATCTGCCCAGATTATTATAGTACCACTTCACAGGTTCTGTTTTATTCCTCCTCATCTTTGTCATGTCCACTGTTTGTGAAAGCAACCTACTGATCTCACAAAGACTATTGTTAGCATGTTTCTAAATAATTACTGAGAAGAGGACAAAATTTGTGAAGAGAGGAGAAATAAGTTGTGCCAGCAGAAACCAACTTTTCAAATTTACCATCCTCATCCTACTCTCTGCTGTGTTGAAGAGTAAAAGCAAAAACCTGTCTAGATGATCAGAGGATAAAGGGTTGTGCTCTACCCACAGCCCAGTAAATGGGGTACCAGGGGCCATTGTGGGCACCTGTCCTGTTTAACAGTGTTAACCAATTACCCGGAGGAGGCAACCGAGGGCACTTGTCAAGTCTCAAAGCTGACCTTGTTCCAGGCAGCAGGTTGGGCTAAAGATCTCCTGAGGCCCCTGCCAGAAGTATCCAAGGGTCCTAAGATGAATAAAATGCTGAACCATTGTTGGAGCTACAAACTACACCCTCTCACTCGTGCAGCAGCTCCAGACTTGTTTGGTGTGTATCTATTTCCTAACGGTTTCCTGACAACTACAAAAAACCCCAGAGATACTTCCACTAAAAATGGTTCCAGTGTGAGCAGTCATGCTAAATGATGTGGCTGACTGCTAGGTCCAAAAGCTATTTACTCATAATTTTTCCCAGAAACCTTCTTACTTAAAACCAGGGAGAAGTACAAAACAGGTTGTCACCATGGAAAAGGCAGTCCTGATCTTTGAAGTGGCCCTGGGGTGTATGGGAGGAGCAGGAATAGCTGCAGCATCCTCTGAGGAGGATCCATGGGGACAGAAAAGGAAAACAGTGATGTGCATGCTCTGGTCAAGAGGAGGAGAAAGGTTCTCCATGGCCCTGCCTGGAATGATGGCAGGTGATGAGAACTCTTGCATACTTAAAAAAGCTTTTGCCTTTCAGATTGGAGTGAGGCAGGCAACCCACATTAAGGTAAATGGAAGAAAGGTCAGCCTGAAAAGGGTAATTTATTTTCTCTCTCACATTTAACAGTGTGTACAGTTCAGGTAATTCTGCCAAAAAAATACATGGGTAATGAGACAGACGTGGGAGGCAGTTTGTTTTCTGTCCAGGCCATTTTTTCCTCTGGCAGATACCTTATAGCTTTAAAAAAAAATTTTTTTAAAAAATAAAAAAAAATAAAAAAAATAAAAAAAATTGTACAGTTTCTGCTAAATAGCCCTGGCTTTCCTGTGCATCCTCTGCATGAAAATGGTCTCCAAGCCCCTAAATCAATACATTCCTTCCTGTCCTTCTGAGATCACTTATCTGCCATGGCTTCACTGCTCTTGCTGCAGACTGCTGAGCTCGTGGCTTTGCCGGTTGAGCTGGGTGCACTGACAGAAACCTTCGAATTCCCATGCCCCAGCTGAGTTTGCTGGTTCAAAGGTATTTTCCTCCTTTGACACAGCAAAGCCCAGTCCCTGGAAGCTGCAATTCATGCTGCCAGTCCAGCCCCTGCCATATCACCATTCGCCATTGGTGGCATAACAAGAATGCAATTCCTGATGAATGAAAAAACCTTCTTTACAGCTGGCTGAAAGTGCTCCTGGCCTTCACTACAAGCCCATGCAGTGGAAACGCAGTGTTTATTTTGGAAGGTACAGGCGGGGGCAGTGCTGGATCCCCCTGCTGTCCCTGTCTGTGCTGTACTCCCAGTTACTCCTGCACCATCCTGCAGCGGGCAGTAGAGGTGACTGAAGACACTTCTACTCCCTTTAACGTGTTTTGGCTACCGCTTAGCTGGATTTCGAGCTTTTGGATTTTGGAGTCAGATGACTTTAGATTACACCTTGATATAATGTTCATGGAATGCCTGGGGAAAACCCTCCTGAGCTCCATTCAGTTCCCCCTGGGTGTGTGCCCCATGCCAGGGGCTGCTGCCTCCCCCTCAGCTCTCTGCCCTTGCCAGGACCGGCAGTGCTGCTCCCAGGTCCCACAGCAGGGACAGGGACTGGGGCATGTGGCATACACCACAGCTTTCACAGGATCAAATGGTTTGCTTGTCTGCTTGTAAAGAAAGGACAAAAAAAGAAATCCATCTATTTCGTAGCAGTTCAGGCAGCAGAGCCACTCACAGTGGAGTTTCAGGGACAGAGACAGCAGCTTCCTACTGCTGCAGCCCTGAACCTCAGTGGGCTCAGGCAGACCCAGAGGCACCTCCAAACCAGGCAGTAGCGGATGAGTGGGGGATAGCTGTCCTAGGGTGACTTTGTGTCCCTAATCCAGAACAATAGTTCAGCCCTGGCCCTTCCCCAACCACAGGCAGTGTGTGCACATGGGTTTGTTCTGGCATGTCTCTCCTAGGGGTGAATTTCATCCTTGATGCAGAAGGCTTCCCGAGCCACAGGCATTGGCTGTGTGGTGAGGGGTTGGCTCCAGAAGGCTGTACTGGCACCTACAAGCTTAAAATTTTCCCCTCACCTTCATAATTGACATAATTATCCAATTAAAGGAGTGAGATGTTGAACGAGATTCATGTCAAAGGGGAGTCAGGAGGATGGTTGCAGTCAGGTGAAATTCTGGCTGAAAAGCAAAATCCCTCAGCTGAGGCTTCTGTTTGAACACCAGGAAATTTCCCCTTGTCGCTGCCATTTAACAGAGCCACTTCCATTTTCTGGTGTCCCTGACTTTCAACAGGAGCAAAACAGGACTCCTGGCAGAGGGTAGGTGTTCTTTTGTGATTTCAGGAACACAGAACGCCTGCCAGTGTGCCCTTGTCTGGCCCTGATAGATGGGCATATTCATGCCATGGGAGATCATCCTGAAGGCAGCACATGAGTGTCAGGGTACAGCATATGCTTCACCTCCTATAAAACACAAAGAAGAGGGAGAAAATGGGAGGAAATTCATCCTGGGGTGTATTTTGCTTATATGCAAAACTTTATTTTATTGGCTATTTCATGATGGCAGAGACTGCTCCAGATCAGAAAGGCAGCTTGGCTGCTGACACTCTGCCTGCAGAGAGGGGCATGGCTGGCTCTGGTGGCTGCAGGTAATTTGTTCCCTGTTTCTCTGCACAGTGTTGCTGCCTCCTCAGCACTAGCAGACTGCAGTGAGACAAAAAGGGGAGGCTGCACACATCCCCAGCAGCACTGAGCATGCTGGCTGCAGGAGAGCAAAGGGGGGGGGGGGGGTGGTGAACAGTGACCCCTTCCCTGCCTGAGGAACCACCCCTGGGTTTTGCCCATCTATTCTTAAAGTACATTTTGTTGAGACTGATCTCTGTGCAGTGGTGCAGAGCCATGGCTGAGCTCTGAAGAAAAGAAGGCATCTGGGCTCCTGAAAAGGCTTCACTGAACTGAAGTCACTGGAAACAAGTTTCAGAAGGGCTTCTGGCCCCTACCCTGCCTGCTGCTGCTGGCATGGCCCCAGCACCCCTCTTCCTGTACTGGCCTATTGACCCTGTGGCTGAACACAGGAGACGCTGGTCTTGTTCATGTCTCTTAATGGTATTTTTTAAATTTGCTTTTTGATCTCTTTTAGTGCCATAGATCTAAAAGGCCGTCATCACCTTGTAGGGCAAAGCCTCCTGTGCCTTCCTGCAAGGAGAAAAGAGAGAATTGACGTAAATTATCCTTGGGATAGAGGCAATGGGCTGTTTCCCCTGGGCCCCTGCTTGTCTTTGCTGTGGGGTGCTGTAGGTGTGCTCTTCAGGGAGCACCCTGGGAGTCCCCCTCTGACTTGGCAAGGGGGTGAGAGGAGAAAAGCAAAAAGCTACAGCTGCAGAGAGCTCAGGGGGGCTCTGGGCTGGGGACCACCTACACGTTGTTTGTGCTACACGCTGTGAGTGCTGCCAGACAGAGCAGAAGGAAAAACATGGCAGGAGAAGGATCACTCTGCTTTTCTCCTGAAGTCAGAAACATTCCACAGATAATGCCTGGCATGAGCCTGGTGGGCAGCAGTGCTGTCCCTTAGAAAGGGATGGATGACTCTTGCACCCCAGCCTTACTGCTCCAGGCCACTTGTGCCCTCCTCTCCCAAATAAGATGGATAAAAATGGCAGAACAGGCTTTGTCCTGGACTCAGGTGGTGCACAGCTTTTTCTGCAAGGGAGGTTCAGCTAAAGAAGGCTTAACTGACTTTAACTGACTCTTTTCAAGGAAGCTGAGCAAGCGTGGGCTGTAGATGAGCTGGGAGCCAGTGCTGTATGAGTGAAGGGCTTGCTGGCCATGAGGATGTCTCTGGAAGGCTCCCTAGGCCACTAGAAGCATGGAGGGAGGGCAGATGCACAGTCAGTGGGCAGCAGTCAGACACCCCCACTCTGGGACTGGGTTGGGGCCATGGGTGCCAAATGAGGAGCACGAGGCTGAATTCCTATTTAAAGGCTTTTCCATCCTCATTTTCTGTGACTCTGCTTCTGTGCTCAGGGATGGATTCCTTTGCCAGTCACAGAAATAAGAAAATCTGTACTAACAGGAGATCTTTATTGCTGGATATTTGTATTATCTGACCTTCTGCTCTCAGTTGCCCAGGACATGCAGTGAGCCCAGAGCAACCTTTTCACATCATCATAGAAACCACTGCTGTCATGGCACAAGCACTTAATTTAACCATAGATTTTGGAGGAAATGAGGTCCATAAACTGACACAAGGCATCTGTCCCACCAGCCAGGCACCCAAGCTGGATCTGCTTGCTCTCAGCAGCTTCTGATGCCAGTGCTCAACTCTATCTCAATCTGCCAGGCAGGTGTCGGTCCCAGCAGTGAGAAGATCATACAGGTGATGTTAGAAGTGATGGATGGCTGCATGGGTGAGAGGTCTGGAGACCCAGAGGGGAAAGGCAGGAGTGTGAGCTGAGCTATTCATTGCTAGTGTGACCCACTGACGGCCACACAGGGAGCTGGGGGAATGACACCAGCATGTGGAGATGGCCTGCCTCCCACTGGAATTGTCAGGCAGATGGATGCCAGCTGGGAACAGAGGTGGGAAATAGGACATGAGTTCTGCTGTGAAAAGATTTTGGACCCAGTTCTTGAGGAAATCTATCTTTTCTTCCTCTGCCATCCCCAGGAAAACCACTGCCTGCAAAGTGGAGCTTGATCTGGACAGCTGGGAAAGGCAGAGGTGGGGGAGAAGCTGCCCGGGGCTGGCCTGGGTGGCATAATTATTTCCCTCTGTTTCCCTGTGGTCAAATCCAGGCAATGCATTTGCATTTTCTGTGAGGTCAGAGGAGCCAGGCCTTTCACCTCCCTCCCTGCCTGCCCCTGCCTTGGGGCTCTGCCTGCCTTTAGGCTGCCACATGTTAAGTATTTCAACTCCTATTGCGTAGGTTGCGACCACAGCTTGGGAAATCCTGATTTATATTGCCAGTGAGTGCAAAGCCTGGCAGACAGAAGCCAGGGCACCACTTGGCACAGAACAAGGAGACAAATGCTCCTTTTTCCTCCTCTGGATGTGCTCTCTGAACTCAGGGCACTCTGAGTTTATGGACTCCACGCTGCAGGAGGATGGAGTGCAGTGAGGAAGGGTTTTTCCATTTTAAATTCAGTATTTTGAATAACTGAGAGGAAATCCTGCCTCATTTATCCTCTTTTCTGTTTTTCAGACCCTTTAAACATACAGGCTTCTTTAAAAAAAAAATCTTTGTGAGATTTTTCCCTGAAATAACTCCCAATCTCATAAATTCAAACACACCATGTATTCAGCTGCCAAGCATCATAATCCTCACAGTGAGACTGCAGGGGGAAGCACATTTAGATATTACCAGGGCTTGCTTTGCCACATCACTGGTTTTATGGGAATAAAACTGTGTTGCAGACTGAGCTGCAAGAGCCAGTGGCTTAATAACCTTAACTTTCTCTAGACTCTTATAATAACATTTTTAACAGATCCCAGGTGAAAGGTAACCTACTCTAACTTATAGATGCCATTTTGCTGTATCCTAACAGCTAGCCAATATTTAGAGACTTGAAAGTTATTTTCATCTGGAGAGAAAACAGCCCCAGGATGGTATCCAGCGTATTTCAAGTATTTTTTCTGCTGTTGCTTAGCATTTGTATTTGTTCCCATTGGTCTTTTTACTTCCCTTTTTAACATTATGCCTGTTCCAATTTGTGAATATCCAGGCAAGCAGTTTGTTGTCTGCAATGATGTAGAAACTGCAGACATCTTATATTTGTCTGGAGTGGTAGCTTTTGTGCCAGCTGACATGGATGGGAACTCCAGGCTCCCATGTGACAATGAAGCTTTTCAAGGGCAAAAAGATGACCAGGTTTTGACTGGTGACCTCCTGTGAACCAGATTAGGGTATGCCAGAAAACACAGGTTTGAAACCCTGAAAATCCTTTTGACCCCAGCTGATGGAGTCAACTGTGCATACATTTGTTTGCATGATGGGACTGTGCTCCCCTCAGACCCCTCCGAGGAGCAGCCTTCCTCTGCCAGGACTTGCTCTTTCAGGAGCCTTTTTCCCTTCCAGATCACTTCCAAATCAGTGAGCTGTGAAGCAGAGCCCTGGGGTAAACCCTACCACATCCAGGGGATTTATCTCCCCAGCTTTACCCCTCATTCCAGGGCCTACGCAACCTCTTCCGTGAGTGTTCATCACTGTGATGGCTTGGGTAATGTGGAGTGACTGCATGTGTCCATAGCTCCAGAGCAAACAGTGCCATGATACACTGGGGCCAAAGAATGGGCCAGTGGGGAGGCAAAGGTGGGAGGATTTGAACCATCCTTCACTTCCCACCTTCCCAACACAAGTAGTTTCTGACGCAAGCAGCAGCAGCAGCGTTGCAGACCAGCTCCAGGGACGGACCATGGGAGGAAGGATGCAGAAAAATCAATGGGCAGCATCCATTTACTGTAATGGGCTTTTGTTTGGGTCAATGGGCTTCTTCCTCCTATTAATCACCACTGCAGTCCACTATGCAAAGGCAGCACTTGAAGCTAAAAGGGAATAAAATCCCATCACTGCAGGGAATGAAGGGAACCCATTAGCTGCACATGCGATGCTCTCTCACTTGCATAAGTTCTGTCTGTCTGTCAGTCTGTTGAGACCGAGGTTACAAGGGGAGAAAGGACTGGGCTCAGCTTATATACCCATTTTTTGCTGCTCAGAAAGAAGTGGCCAGCACGCAGGTTTCCCCAAATAATCCTTGACACTTCTGAGAGTCAGATCTTTTCCCGTGCTACTCAGCTTCCTGACAATCTTTTCTTCTGACTTAACTGTTGATGAAATTAGATTTTAAAATTACCTGGTAGCCCTTGCAGCTCCTTATGGAGAAGTCTCTATCAGGAGTTTGTCCCATGATGAGAGCTGGGTGAAGCCCCCACTTGTGTGCCACGAACAGCCCTGTGGCTCCATGTTCTCCCAAATTCCCCCTGAGAGCCAGCTACCACACATGCTCAGCCAGCCACATTGCTGTCCGTGTTCAGGGAAGAGGAATGGCCACAGGTGTGTGGGAAGCAGACCTTCTACCCCTAGGGCAATCTCTCAAATGCCTCTCCCAGTGGAAAGCGGTAGCAGTGAGGCACCTATAGAGGGAAAATTGCTCAGCCACCAGTGCTGGACCCAGGTGCAAGATACAAGTGCTGGTGGGACTTGGTGAGAGCCAGGGCTTGGCTTCACCCAGGCCGATGAGCCTGTCAGTGAGTAATAAAACTCTTGGTGATTAACAGACTTTTAAATAGGACTAGGACTTGGAAGCAGTCCAGGGAAACACAAGCTGCTCATGGATATGCCATGGCACACAAAGGAGCTACACCCGTCAGATAAATTATTCATTGCCACTTTCCCCGCTCAGCTCTCTTGATGACCTGGTACCACTGATGAAAAAAGGACTGTAGGGAATAACCAAGGTGGGACTGAGAGATCAGAAAGTTTGGACAGAGGCTCAGCAGGCAGGTGAAAATCATGTCAAAGGGAGACCAACAGGAAGAGGCAAAGATTGAATTGGGAGGTGGAATGAGAGGACGAGCTGAAAAACCTGGTGGAGAACAACTGGAAGTGATTCAAGCTGTGAAACTGGCACCAGGAGAGGAACAATTCTAGAAACTGCAAAGACTGGAGTGCACTCTCAACATTTTGCCAATGTCAGGAATGAGTGCATTTAAGATGGTTTCACTGAATGGAATGGTCAGGATGTGGAGCATGGGAATGGCAGCAACCCAGAGATGGGGATCACAGAGAGAAGCCAGCTGGGCTAGAGCTGCAGAAAATAAAAGATGATGTGATGAGGGAAACAGTCAATAGGAGAAGGTGCCCTATTACTGAAGTGTTGGAAAAGACAGCTGAAATGACGTGGATGCAGGTCAGGAATGACACCTAAAAGATGCCTTACATGGCAATGCACATGGGCGTCGTGCTAGGAATAGAAGAGAGCTGAGGACAGGGCAAGCAGTGAAGAGCAAAACTGAGCTAAGTGGTTTGAAGGCAAGGGAGGCTTCTCCAGGACTAACAGGGTAGAAAGAAACCTCTACTGAGCTAGGAAATGAGCTAGGATGGACTAGGAAAACAAAAATAGAAAGCCATCATCATTTTCTTGGTTCAACTAATTCATAGAAGGGTTTTAAACTCGACCCATCCAAAGAGCACCTCTCACCCAGGTGTTGGAGGCACTGCTGGTCCCTAGGAGGGCTGGTAGGGAACTGGAAGGAGCTGCCACATCCTGGGGAGAGGATTAGGATCCAGCACTCACCTCCAGCTCTACTCACAGCCAAGACACTGGAGTGCACTCATGTTTCCTTGTGTGTTTGGTGGACACCATTCAGGGACAGGATTGAATATTTTACTGAAACCTGTGAAATAGCAATCTTCAGACTGTCTAGGCACCTGCATCTCACTGTAATCCTTGGAGTGGGGCTGGTACTGGAAGAGCACCATTCTTCCGAATTTTTTTGCCTCCCTGGGGCATCACAGCTGCCCGCTGTGAGTGGGGATAGTTAAGGAAGATTCTCCATGCAGCTCTTCTACGGCTTTCCGAGGTTCATCTTTGGTTTATGCTGAAGTTTATATGCACCTAGTTCATGTTTTGGAGCTTTGAGGTGTATTTCAGGTAGCAGCAAAGGGACAATGGATATTAAATGGATAATAAAAATGAAGAAAACCAGCCAGTAGAAGCACAAAGGCATCTATACAAAGAAATCATCTCATCACTTTTTTTCATAAAGATTAAAAAAATGCCTTATGTAGGCCAGGATATTTGGCTTTCAGAAATTCAGATGGGAATGACTTAGCTGAAGTAACAAATATGGTCAAGAAAGAAAGCAAGAACTGATTTACATTGTTGAAGGAGGGCTCCTTCTCCAACAGGATGGCTTGCACTGCAGTGGTTCTCATGCCCACCAAGGCCAGGAGGGGGCCATGCCTTTGGGTGCAGCTACCAGGGAAAACTGGGATGGGAAGCAGTGCATCAAGTGAGAATATGGTTACTTAAAATTCATTAAAAGCAGCACCTTACAAGCCGATGCAGGCTGTGCATCTCATTCTACCAGTTACCTTGGGGGAGACACCCCAAACCCCCAAACCCATGAACCTCCTTCCTTCCCACCACTAGCGAGGTGCACTCCTTGGCACGAGCACCTGGGTTTGCAGGACCTCCTCTCTGCAGGAGGATCATGACTTATGGAAAATTAAGGATGTGCATAAAGTGTTTGCATATTTTTCTTACTGAAAACATGTAGCCTAAATACATATGCAGAGCAGGCCTGGTTGATAGATCCATCAGGGCTTGCTTCTCCAAGATTAAGCTGTCAGCCTGTCAAAGGCAGCTGCTCAGAGCCTGAATTTTGTTTCTGCTCCCACAGTCATCAAATTTTAAGTCAGTCCCAGCTTGAATAGTTGTTGTAGTCCTTCAATAGATTGTCTGTGCGTCCCTCTTTCTCTTTGGTGAGGACCCTGGGATGACAGGGAAGCTTGGGCAGGTGCTGGTTCCCTTCCCAGGTGCCACCAGGGAATACCTCCAGTCCCTCCAAGGACAGGTGGCACTCAAGAAAACCTAGGAGAAAGGAAAAAGTATCTGGTTTATTTCCATAGGGCTGTTTTTCAAGATTCAGGAAGCACCAGAGACACACTTATGGCTACAATTGCTTACCTTTGTTAGCAGTAGTAAAACAGAAAGAATTATCATTCCTTTTTCCAGGAGAAAGTATCATTTTAAGGGAAATTTTTATGAACTTTTAGAGAAAAAGATTGAATAAAACCCTGGAAACAAGGAAGGAAGCGTTGCACTAAAGTAATAAAACTGCTTCAACCCTTGCATGGTGAAATACTTGGCTTAATCTTTTGTGAGGTAACATGTCCTAAAATTCATTTAATACAAAAAAAGTCCTGTCAGTTGTTGAAATGACAACAAACACTTGACAGGTTTCAAAGGATCTACTTGTCTTTTCCAAGTTTACTTTTATAGGAATCTCCAAAACTTTTTGGTTTTGATCCAGCAAAGAATAATAGCCCGTTGCAAAACTGGGGAATTCCCCATGAAAATGAAAATTCCAGCTCCTGAACAGTGCTAGTTACTCTCACTAGCTTTAGTTTCTGGCTTGAACACCCCCAGTTTTCCCTCTGCTTCCCAGGACACCGTGATGCAAACATGAGAGACAGCCAGTGCTGCCCAGCTATGTCTGCCCCCTCCCCTGCCCTCTGCAGCCACAGCCTGGGAAAAGCATCAGCTCTGCAGAGTGAGGAGGGACAGGGAGCTCATCCAGCATGGGAAGAGGACCCATGCTTCTTTGTGTTCTGCCACAAAAGCAGTCCAAGAAGAAAGGAGAACGGGGCTGGCAGCTTGGCTGATTGTGGTCATGAAGGCTGGGAGTGCGCTCGTGCCCCTGGAGGGGACACCTGGCTGAGGAGGGAAAGCCCTCCTCCAAACCTGCAGGCAAAAATGAACCTGAGTTCAAATTGTTTGCAAAAATGGAAAAGCAAAATCCTGCTACAGGTGCATCAGGAGATAAGCCTGGTCCCATCTGAGCTTGCCCCTGGCAGGAGTACAGCCAGGTGGCTCCTGTGCCGAGGCAGGAGTGAATTCTTCTCTACCTGGACACCTGTATCTACCAAATGAATAGGATAGCTGCTCCTGCAGCTGACATCCACTCTGCAGTCAGGTTAAGGGATGTTGAGGGATGGAAAGACGGATGTTGAAGCACTTGTGGGAAAACTGTTTTTCTCCCTCCCCAGCATGATTGTGCCAGTTCATCTTGAAAACTTGGGCAGAAGAGGGCTGAACGTAAATTGATTTAATAATGGATAAAAAAAATCGTGATAAAGTTTTCCCCTTTCCTACTGTTTTTTGGGTTTTTTTGTCTATTTGGTTTCTCCACTTCAGCATCACACAGAGTTGCTTTTCATGGAAAAACTATACTTACCACCAGAAAAATAAAATTTCTGCTCTCATGAGCAACAGAGTTGCTTGCCCTGGCCAGGAGTTTGCTGTCCCAGACGTGTGTTTGCATGGGCTCACCCTGTCTGGACCCAGATATGCAGCCACATGTCCTTCATGGCCCACAGATCCCCAGCACAGGCAGCCCTTGTGCACCTCAGTGTGATGGTGCACTCATACTTTACTCTTTGACATACTTTAGGCTCTTTACAGCAAAATATTCCAGCATGAAGCTTCCCTTTAGGATGAGAAAGAGGTTGCACAAGAGCCCCAGCTGGGATTCCACACTGCAGTTCTTAAGAGCATACTTGTATCATGTGTGCAATTTTTTGTAGTCCTGGCGAACATTTCTGGGCATTGCTGCAGCATTCGTAAGAACCAAGAGTATCCCAGCCTTTGAGAGCATTCCCACTGGTCCCATATGCACCCCTGAGTTGAGTGACAAGGGGAATGCACTGGCATGTGGACTTGTGGCAGGATGTATCTCCAGCCAGGAACAAATAAACAACTCTTACAAAGAAGAAAAAGGAAATAATTGGGAGAAAGAAGGGCAAAAGGAACCAACTGAAAGAATAGAGTCATTTGGTATGACAGAAAATAATTCTTTGACAATACAGAACAGAACATGGTCTAGTTGGGTCTTTAGGCGTATCTTCTGTGATTCACGGACTGAGTCATATCAGAGTATCACTGGTTATGTAAAGGGATATGTTCTTGAAGGTATGTTGTGGCCTGAAATTTTCACAATGGAATTTAGATAGGGGCCTCTATTGTTACCTGGCAGGATCATTCTGGCGGTGACATACTGCAGAAAGAAGCAACAGGGCGAACTTAAAACATATGTTTTAAAATTAGAAGCTCCTGAAGTTTGCCCCAGAGAGGGGCAATGCCAACGTAGGGCATGCAGGCCTACCCCAGGCCAGCACCCCAACAGACACATGGAACTCATTGCTCTCAGCTTCCTCCCCATCACCACAGGCTACTGCAGACACTGCTATTGCCCTGCCAGGGCACATCTGCAGTGCCCTGCTGCAGTGAGATCTGTTTCTTCTGCCGTAGTCCTCAAGGTGAAATAGAATCACAGAATTATTATTTAGGTTGGAAAAGACCTTCAAGATAATCAAGTCCAGCTATTAACCCATCACTGTCAAGTCTACCACTAAACAATGTCCCTCAAACCTCTACTCATCTTCTAAATACTTCCAGGGCTGGTGACTCTAGTGCTTCCCTGAGCAGTCTATTCCAGTGCTTGACAACCCTTCCCATGAGGAAATTTTTCTAAATTCCCACCTAAATCTCCCATGGAACAACCTGAGGACATTTTCTCTTGTCCTGTTACTTGTTACTTGGGAAAAGAGACCCCACCTGGCTACAATCTCCTTTCAGATAACTGTAGAGAGCAGTAAGATCCCCCCATGAGCCTCAGTTTCTCCAGGCTGAACAATCCCAGGTCAGGATCAGGATTTTGGCAGAAAATAACCATTTTCTGAGAGAAAAAGAGCTGTATCACCAAATTTTGCACATTGTTAGTGTTTCACTCAGAGGAATGGATATTCTCCAATGGATGTGGATAGCTCCTGGTACTATAACCAGCTTCAGGTGCTATGAAGGTGGCCCATGGACCCTGAAAGCCCTCATTTTGAGACATGGGCTTTATCAGGGGAGATCAGGGCACAAACAGGACCAAAAGGCTTGTGAAACTGATGAAACTTTTAGTTCTAAAGAAATACTTTTAACTTGTGGCATTTGATGTTGATGCTACAGCCACGTTCTTCATGTTGTCTTACTGTGATGTGGATTTAACGTTTAGATTTTTTCTTTATAGAAAAAATAATTGCTTCATCTATTTTTTATTTCATGTTTTCATTTATAAGACACAACTATTGTCAACCTGGAGTACTTATAGGGAGCAATTAGGATAATTGTTTTTATTAAGGTAACACCAGAAAGCCTTCAGTGAGGGCGAGGTCGCTATTATTTCATGCATTGTTCAAAGAAAGGGCAGAGACTGTTTTTGTTCTACCTTGTGGTCTCTGTCTTGCTCTTTATTTATTTGAAAAGGTAAACAAGCCCAAAAGAGAGCCTGAGCAAGAGCTGAGGATTTGGCCCAGTGATGCTGTTGCACAGTTAGAGTCAATGCCGTGTTGTCCCCAGGACCACAGCTTCCTCCCAAATTAAAAGCCTGGGGGCTGCCTTTGGGCTCAGAGATTGCTGAGGCACATGAATCACTGCTTTGCTGGCTGTGGAAATATTGTGTCCAGCACCACTGCAGTAGGAAGTGCCAATCATGTGGACTGAGCTGCACCAGGGGTAGGATGCTGAGGACTTACAACCTCATGCCAATGCAGAGCTACTTTGGAGGCCAACAGAGAGGGTGTTCACTCTGTGGAGAGGGTTGTGGCACTGGAATCCTGCTCTACATAGGCAGTAAGTACAAAACAATCTGCCATAAAACCAACCTGGATGATTATTTATGAACAAACTTGTCCAGTGAACAGCGCTACCAAGGGCTAAGCATTAACATAACAGGTGGCTGAACCCTTAAGTGTCCTGCTCAGATGCTTCCTATGACACTGACGCCCAAAAAAGAGGTTTAGACATCAGACTTCCCAGTGTTGGCTCTGTATAGACTGTGAAGTGCAGGGCCTGTGCTCCAACCCGAGTCTACTGGCACCTCCCTAGGGTGTTTTGATAGCTTCTCTTTACAGACCATGTAAGCAGGCAGGGTCTGGGCATGCTGAAAAATAGGGCTCTGAATTGCTCATTACTCTCTCAAACGTAAACTCCGCAGGAGGCACCAGTGACAATTGTTGGTATCATAGAAAATTACCTCAGTATCATCTTAGTCACTTTTTGAGACGTTTGTCTAACCCAAGACAACCATTGATCTGGACATTGGTTCATTCTTAAATAATGGTTTTCCACAAATAGAGCTCTAAAAGACATCCATGATTAAAAACTTAATTATTGCATAAACAACTTTAGCTTAATTGCAAGCTCCAGCTGAACAGACCCACTGGGACATTAGGGAATTAGAGCTAATGCAAACAGAACCCTGATGTGTTTTTTCACAATATTGTGTTAAGTAAAATCCTTGCATTCCTCCAGTGTTACTTTAAAGAACTGTGTGTGATAAGTCAACTTGGTTATATGTGCTTGTGTGACAAATTGCCAAACATCCCACAGGGCAAATACGAAAAAACAACAGAGAAGTCATTCGGAAGAAATGAGACTTTATTGACTTTTTTGTCCCACTTTCAAAGGCCATCAATGACATATTGTTGAAGACTCTGATTTCACAATTTCATTGCAATTCCAGAGGGTGGGTAGCAAAGTGAATCTCATGCTGGCATATCATCAATTGTGTGATTTTTCTTTTTCAAACCTAAAAAAGAAACAAAGCAATGGAGGGAAGAGTGACAGAGAGCGAAGAAACAATGACAGTCCTTGATTCGCTCCTTTCTGATATCCATGACAGCTAGTGCTGGTCTGTTACAAGGATTCACACAGAAGAGGATATGATGGGAAAGCAGAATACATCATCAGGGAAATGACTTTTGAGCAGATCAAGAAAATCTGGATCCTGTACTTGGGCTGATTTGTTTTTGGTTTGGGTTTTTTTTCACAGAGAAATAATAACTAGAGACACAGGTATCTAGTTAGTCCATAGTGTCTTTTTTTTTCTTCCTTTCTTCTTTGGAGTTGCCAAATACTGCTGCTCCAGCAGATCAAAACTGAATAAGGGCTTTTACTCTGTGGCATATCATGTTTCTGTTCTGCAAATGGTATTCATTGGGTAGAGGAAGCAGCGTATGACAAACCCATTCGTTCACATAGGACCACAGCTGGGGTTGAGCAGCAAAGCCCTGGAGCTGAGCAGGTGCAGAGGAGCACAGCTGTCCCCACGGGCTCCACTCGTGCACAGCTGCACTAGCCTCCTCCTTCCACATCACCACAAAGATTTAGGGCCTGCTCTACCATCTGGTTTCTACTATCTTCTCCAAACCTTTCAAGGTCCCACATCACATACTCTCTTACCAGAGGTCACCTTTGATTATTCTCTTTGCCATATATCTCATAGTTCAAGGGCTGGTTCTCTTTTTCTTCCTTGCTGTTTAGACTCCATATTGAAGCTGTAACCATCTTTTTATCTATTGATACATATTTTTACCTATTGGCAGTGTAGTCCCTATCTCAGAGAACATTGTGGGCTTGACAACAGCAATCTGTATCCTCCAACACCTTCAATGGCCTTGAGCTGTTAATTGTCAAAGGCTACAATGAACGACATCAGGGGAGCATCTGGTGCAGATCATTTACAAAAGTAATAATTTTTGAATGCAATCTTCTAAGTGAGCTTGTGATGTGAACAATAATGGAAGAAGAGGAACTGGGGAGAGCTGCATGCTGAGGAAGCAACAAGGGATGCCAAGAATGAGCCTAATTGTAGGTGAAATGGTAAGACTACAGACAAGCCAGGCAAAAAATAACGAGGTAGCTTGTACTAAGTTACAGCATCAAGCTGTGAGTGAATTTTTGCCATGAAGTGGTGTCACAGGCAAACCCAAACTTTGTGTGGGCCTTTAGAAGTTTTTCTAATATTCCTATTTCCAGATGTTGCTTCTCAGGATTTGGGTCCTGCTGGAGATGGGACAACATTAATTGAAATGCTGACAGTCACTGATGCTTCTTCCTGGAAAGCTGCGAAGTGCTCTTTTTCGAAACATTTCAAATGAAATGTCCTTGAAATGTCAATAAGTGTGACAGTGTGATGAAAAGGACTTACAGCAGACCTGCCTGGAATGTGTATGAGGGGACAATGACAAGCAAGGAAAGAAGAAAAGAAAGTAGGCAGAGCTGTAAATGAGTGAAGATAAAGGGTTTATTTATTAAAACAGAATTTAGTATCATAGTAACAATCTAGTTCTCCATTACACCAGAATATGTGTTATATATCAGCATCTCCTGCAAGCATCAGAAACATCGTCTTGTTTCTCTTAGCAGTGGGAGCCTTTCTTTCCTGCCAGATTTTGAATCTGATTTCCAGATTACCTTAATTACTTTCCAACTGAGTCAAGATACTGGAATGTTTCTTTTGGAATTGTCCAAAATGAGCTTTTTCTTCTATTCTTGGAGATTCACTTCTATTTCTGTACGGAGTTCATGAAGTTCTGAGTGTTCAAATTTTCTTCAGCTGAGCAGTGTCAATGGCAGCTCCACACACAAAAGGCTTTGTACAAACAGATCCTTGGCACTACTGCAGATGAAATGCATTAAATGACCTGTGTGAAACCGTGCAAATCAACAAGTATTTTCCATCAAACCTAGAGGAAGGAGAATAACCTGGACAACCCTGACCAATTTCGCAGCTATACCTGCGGTGAGAGTGGCTGATGAGAAAGGAAATGAAGGACAGGAAGACGCATTGAGACACTTATCTCTGTCATGTCTTGATTAATGCAACTGAAAGGCAGAAGCTGTAATTGAACACGGGGTCCTGCGCTGAAATCTCTGGTAGACACATGCTTTGAGGAGAGCTCATAAGCCAAGCTGGTTTTGGTACATGAATATTGCTATGCATTATGTTTACTTAAGCATTAAGGAGAAAAAAAAAATTAAGAGAAAAATGAGCTCTTCTCTGAGTTTAAAATATTAAATAGAGGCTAAATGATTGGTTCTGAGCCTTAAAAAGCCTCCTTACATGAATCATTGACGAAGTGAAGACATGGACCTTATTTAATATATGAGTTCCTAAAATGGGACTTGGGCTTTTTACTATGGAAAAATGTCCCCTGAAAGTAATGGCTTTGTCAGTGCAATTAGCACTATCCAGAGTTTACTGCCTTCTGAAATCAGTGATCCCTTGTGGGAAGTCCAGGACAATACTTGGCACTTGTGAGTGGTTGTCCTTCCCCATTCACAGGTGCTTAAAACAGGGAGAATGTAGCTGGGTGACATAGCTATAGATAGTGGGACTGGGTTTATCTGGATGCTGGGGAATAAGCTGATTGCTCTACTTTTTCATGAGCTGATTTATTTTGCATTCTGGTTATGAATGTAATTCCTTAAGGGGAAAGACTTCCTGACTGCAGTTATATTTGTTCTTGCTACAGAGCCACTCCCCATCTCAAAGTGCTTAATTTTCTTTCCCAATATTGTCAAGTTGCTCTCAAATTTAGAATTCAAGCTTTGATGTAACAAAAATACCAGGCAGGACTCTCCAAATTACAAGTAGTCTGAAGCCTGGGTAGAATCGCTGCCCTGGAGACTAGTGAATTAGCTGAGAAATTTTTTTTAGAAAAAGATATGGAATAATAGAGCTATATTTGGATGTTCTTTTAAAATCAGTGGCTGTCTAAGAATGGTAGCTCCTAGCACAGCTTCATTGTGACTGGAAAATGGATCCATCCAGAGAGTTCAGTCATACATATATCACACAGACTGACAGCACACATTCTATTACCTTTCTTTAATGCTTCATTTCTAAGTTATAATTATTTTAATGGGTGATAATTCTATTTTTGAGCAGTTTAAGCAATTTCTGATATGGGGAAGCAGGGGTAACTTTTAAAAACCTTTGCTTCATATAAATTTTCTCTATAATTGATCAAATCATCTCTGTGATACAACCCCTAAAAAATTATCCAAAACCTATCATTTTATCTCCTTTGAGATATATATATATCCATTAGACAAGGTTCTCCATTCTGTCTTTAATTATTTGTTCTCGTAATAAAATCTTCAGTGGCTGTTTAAGAAATAAACCTGGAGTTCAAAAACTCCCAGTAGAAACTGTGGTGAATATAATTTCATTATACACAGCACAGAAAATCTTCTATCTGCTGAACTCTTTGTGGCCTACTGGGAGAGTCCTGGAACAGAAAGAGGAAAATGCCTCCTTCTATGGATTGCAAATTGGATCATATCTAAGTTTTAATTCTGAGCTGAGACCACAGTACCAAATGAGTCACTGGCCAGATGAAGAAAAAATACAACAGACTGCAGTTTTCTTTTTTGTTTGTCAGTCTTGCCCTGGCCCTTTTCTGCATGCAGGACAAAAGTAAGAGTTGTAAGCCTCCTTCACTCTTCAGGAAACCATGGAAAGCAACTGTCTGGGAACAGGAGCTCCTAATTAGGTGGTCAGTGAATGAGAAAGAAAGGCATGGACATGAAAGCTGTTCACACCAAGTCTGTCAGGAGAGAGATTCAGGATAGAGCACTGTCCCTGCCAAGCAAACTGTGCCTAGTGGATACCCAAGGAAGGAGAATATCTGTTTTTCAAGGACCACCACTGCAAGGAAAGGCTCTAGAGTTACTGGTGCATCTGTTTCTCATGCTGAAGTCTGATGTGGGGGTGGATACATCTGTGCTGGATGTTTTCCCGCTTACTGCAATTATGAAGAGGGGATTACCCAAGGATTTTCCCTATTTTGAATGGTGGCCAAGGCAGATGTGCCAGTCTTTGATGAATACATTGGGAAAGGGGAGCTGCTGCAAAACACTGTGTTCCCTCCTTACGGTCATGGGGTAGGAGGGCAGATGGGTCAGGATCTGGTCTGGTCCTGTTTCTTATAACCCCAAGAGAGTGGCTGGAAGGAAGCAAGGCAAGGCAAGGCAAGCTGTGGTAAGGAGAAGAGTATACAGCTTTCAGATACAAAGCAAAACAAATGGAATCCTGACGTTTTCTTTGACTAGTGCATGAATGTACATACCATCACCAAAGAATAAATTCTCTCAAGAGGCCTGTGATGTCCCTAATGTTTTCCTATGCTCATATTCCTACTCATTTCCTGCTCGCATATTCCTGATGAAAAAAAAACAAACATATATATATATATATATATATATATATATATATATATATATATATATATAAAATTTGTGATAAACTGGAATAAATGTGCTGGTAAAAAAAGGACACAGAAACAGTAGGACACCGTAATAATAATAATAATAATAATACCTAAAAATACCTTGTGTGTACAACCAGCTTCTGCTAGACAGATCCTCATTGTCTTCATGACTGTTTCAATGTGCACTGTAAACAGGAAGGTCTCCAAGTGAGATGGTTAAAGCTGCAGCCTTCTGGAAAAGTCAGCTCTCTTCTGGCAGTCCAAAGATGGACTTTAAGGGATTAAAACCAGTATTAGAATAAACCCCATGAAGTGTGGCTGGCCCAGAACTGTGTAATACTGGTCAGACATGAAACAGGATTATTTGCTGGTGAGATGAAACAAGTAATCTCCTCTTCTTTGACAAAGACATGGGAACGTTTCAGCCTGGACTGTTCTTGGATGAGCAGAAAGTATGTCTTTGTCAGCTCTCCAGGAGGATGGGTGACCTTTTGTCTGCATTCCTAGCTGAGACTCATTCAGTGTCCTGAAGGGCAGAGCTTCTTTGATCGTGTTTCATCAGCCTGCTTTGCTGAGCAGGTTTCAGCCAACTTTTGATCTGTGGCTGGTACCACACTCCTAATAAGCCAACAGTCAGTTCTGCAATCAGTCAGCCTCTGCCTTCAGGCAATGGGCTTCTTGAGAGGCACCTGCTGTGGCAAAAGTCTTCCCCTGGGCTGCCAGGACCACAAGCTAATTGCCTCATCCCTCACATCTGCATTCACTGCAGTCTCAGGGAGAGCAAGTTGGGACAACTTGACAGGAAGAACTTATGATCAGCTGTGAGAGCTACACAGAAGCCTGTTTTTTCTCTTTGTGGAACAGCATTCCTGAGGCATATCCCATCAGCCCAGTCTCACCATATCCTTCTTTCTCAGTGGAAGATCTCCTCTTTCAACGTCATGGCATTGGCACAGTTTGCTGGCAGAAAAGAGGTGAGCTTTAAATAGAGCTGATTGTCTTGTAACATAATTCCTCTTATGCCCATCATCATTTTCTTTTCTGCACTTCAATCAAAGTACCATAGTTCATAGATTGCCAGGTGCCAACCATTTCGGGATACCTTTCTTTTTTTTTTTTTTCCAATAAGTTGGTCGCACCCAGGTAAGAGTTCAGCTCCATGGTGGTGCTCTGTAGATGTCCTCAGCTGGCTCTTGCTGGGGGAGTATTGGACGTGGAAATGAACGCTTTCTCTTGTGAATCCACATCTGCTTGCATTCAGATGAGTCTGGCTTTTAGAAACAGCCACAGCATTTTGGTCAGATGATCACAAAGCATCCAGACAATAAAGCCATGCACTACAATGTGGTGAAGGTCATGCTTATGAATATTACAGTGGGTGGCTAACTGTCTTTCCAAATGTCTTAGATGCAAAAGAAATTTCAAAGAATAAATATCTGAGTTTGCACCTTCAAATGCAGCTAGTGGATGTTCGGAGAGCAGCTCAGACATGAGGGAGTGATACCCAAAATACCATTCATTTTAGCATGCTCTTGGCACCAAGTTTACCTGGCCAAGTGCATGCCTGGCTTCTAGCCTAGCTAAAGGTTGTGTTCCAGCTTTTCCTGATCTCTAAGTTGTCAGACATACCCAGAGGACTTTGCCACCAGCATGAATGCACCCACCAGCCAGGAGGCACACAACCAATTCACCAGCTGGGACCATGCTATGGCCCATCACATTTCCTGAGCTTTATTTTGCAGAGTTAATTTCGAGGAATATCAGATAGGCTTCCACAGGAAATAACTTACAAAGAAAGGATAGTTCCCCTAATTTTAACCTAGTCCTCTGTGTGAGAAGTGGAGGCAGGAGCAGAGAGGAGAATCTGAGTGTCACTGAAACTGATGGGTATGTCTGTTTGCATTGGTGACAGTGATATAAGTCTTGTGACAACAAAACACCACATTGCAGCTCTGAGTGGGGCTGTGTGCTGTAAGGCAGCTCTTCAGCAGGAACTGGAGCTGCATGAGGCCTGCTAGCCAGCCGTGGCTTGCCTTTAGCTCCTCAGCTTGAGTGGGGATTCTCATTAAGCCTCTGTCATGGCTAGTTCTTCACTTAAATTACAGCTCAGCAGCACTATTTAAAAGGTTTTAACTCAACAGATGTCTTCCCGTGTGGACACCATCTCAAACCATGCTGGTGTCCTGGATACTGATTCTGGCTGTGTGGACCTCTTTGGTACATATAATTGCCTACCAACAGGGCAGGGTGTGTGCTGAGCCAGAATAGATTTGTACATCTTCTCAGGAGGATCTGTTCCTATCATAGTCCTGCAACAGACTGTACTCTCTCAGTGTGAAATCTCTCTATTCCAGTGACTTACTCCCTCTTTTCCGAAGAGTCAGACATGTGTCTAACGGCCCTTGTGTCCTTTATTACTTCAGCCATCTGAACAAGCAGCTAGTGCTGCACCAGATGCATACAAAACTGTTTGATTTTGCCTTACTTAGTACAGGCTGGTTTTAGCTTGTTTGGAAAAGCTGCTGCAGTGCAGGTTATTGCTGATATTTCTTTAACTGTTGGCATCAAGTAATAAGATGGTCGATGTTTCTTAGGGGACTACTGGACCCTGCAATGTCACCTGCTGCTTCTCAGACTTCTTGGTTTGTGTATCTGCTGTAATTACTTTCCCTGGCATCAAATCAGTGTCAAGCTACAGCCTCTCTGACACCCAGCGATCTCTCGCAAAAAAAATAAAACTAATTCCTGTAACATTTAATCATGAAACCTGCTGGTGAATTCCCTGTGCAGCGCTGGGATGTGCAGGCTGTGAAAGCTTTGTCAATAGAATCAATCTTCTACCAAAAAAAACCCCAAAAAACCCCCATATCATAACGTTATGAAATATTAATTCAAGTTCCCAGCTTCAGCATTCTAGGCTTTTGCATTTTCAAAGTCATCAGCTTGAAGGTAAACATATTTTCAGCTCTTATATACAAATACAAAGCAGAGCTGTTCTGAGGGTTTGTCAGCCTGATTCTTGGCTAGACTGCTTGAATCTTATTTTCCATTTGGTCTAATCATCCCCAGCCTTGAAATAAATTGTTCTGGAGCCAGCATCTGGCAATGGGAGGATCCAGACCTCAGGGCCATTGTTAGAGCTGGATTCCTGCAGAGAACATTCAGAGAACTCTCTCATTCTCTTCCCAAGTTTTTCCCCCTCCTCTCACCACAGAGCATTTTCTCATATAAATAAAAGCTGCCCATCTGCTCTGGTCTCCGCAGCGTGCTTCTACTCAGCTTTTAGCACACTAGCCTGAGGAAGTGCCGTGCTTTCTGGGAAAAATCCCAGAAAACCCCATTCTCCACTAGCCAGTAAATAAAAGCCCACACTCCAGGACCCTCTGGCAGGAGGGAGCAAAGATGGTATTACTGCAAAGGGAGAAAGAATCCCAGGAACACACAGAGAATAATAACAAGAGAAGACTCGTGATTGGGCATCCCTCAGCAGTAACAGTGTTTTAGAGGCTTGTGCCAGAGCTACTTAGGACATGCTGGTGAGATGAAGTGAGGTTCCTGCTACACAGTGCTCAAAAGCCAGCGATGCTGAAAGGAGCAGCCTCTGCCAGCTGCCTTAGTCTTGAGTGGTTACTGCACAGTACATGGTACCACATGTGAAATAAAATGGAAAATATTCCCAGTGAAAAAAGGGAAGCCATTCAGCAAAGAGACAGAGCACAAGGACCTGCAGGCTCTGTGGCAGACGCCACAAACAGAGATGATATTTGTCATTTGGAAGGAGATGCAAAACCTGCAGCAGCTCCAACATTTTGCAACATTGACAGAGGTTGCCAGTAGGTGCAGAGCACACACGGATGACCAGCCCCAAATCAAACAGGGTATTTATTTAAAATTGGATGCCCAAACTGGTGCGATGCTAAAAACAGTTTTATCAAAACTGGAAGCAGCACCATAGGTAAGATGAGACATGCAGTAAACCCTAGAGACTACACAAACTCATCTTTAAAAAGAAGAATGTGAAAAGCAAACTCGGAAAAGCACCAAAGCTGGTGTAAATTTGTTACATTCAAGAATGCCTATGTGCAGGAAACAGTCTCTGTTATTTGGAAAATCTCACAGGCTGAATTTCAACTGAAGAGATGGGCACCAAAGAAAGAGGAGACTGAAAGAAGGAAGAGATCAGAACTCTCTGACGGAGAGATTTTAAAAGATTCCTGTAAATGTGTTGGGAGGGAAGAATTTCGCTACATGCAAAGGGAATGTTTTCTTTAGGATATACTTGATGCCAGATATTTTTTTACACTTCATCATTATCAGGTCTCTGGTAAGGCTGTAAAAAGACAGCATATTTTTTTTGCATTCTGTTTGAGAGAGATTCTTTTCTCCAACCACTGCTTAATTCGCATTCAGCAGCTCAGAGGTTTCAACAGGCCAAGAAACCCTCGTTTCTTACTGTGGTGAGGGATGGTGACTGCCCTCACAGATCTTTCAAAGAGTATCTCAAGCAAACAGGTATCTGGCATAGCGCTGGTAAAGATGATTGTTGTGGTTTGTTTAAGTTCCACTGTGAATGAGCTCTTCCGTATCCCCGTTTCCCTGAATTAATGGCTCGGTCCTGAAAGTTGTTTCCACCCCCTGAGCTGTCAGTTGCACCTAATCCAACCCCTTTTATCCTGAATCTTTTAAGCCAAGCCTTCCCTTGTGCCAACCCCCACCTAAACCCCTCCCGGGAAGTCGCCTAATCCATGAGGTCCCATTGGCCCATGTGACCTGTTCCCCTCCCACTGTTTTCCCATTGGTTCCTGAAGTATGAAACTCCTCCTTGTTCTCCTCCCACATCCTCTCCCTATCGGCTAGAATTTGATACCCGCCCCAAGACCTCCCCCATTTATAAGCTGTTGCAGACTGTATTCTGGATCCTTTTTTGTCACTGACTGTTCAGAGGGATAAGCCCTTCTGAACTACAAACAGAAGACCGCCCTCTCATTCCTTGTCCCCTGACCTGTGCTGGTCTAAAGACCTTTGTGCTGTAGAGCAAAGCGCTCTAAGCTGCATCTCACATTGCCCACTTGGGAGCCGTGTCCCACTCTTGGCACCAGTGCCGTGGTGGCTGAGCTAGCTAAGAGACTCCGCCACAGCATCAGGTGATGCTGCATTTGGGCTAAAAACTGGAAATAAGACCCCTTAATTCTGCATCTCGTATACTAAGACCTGGGAAAACAGAGTAGCAGAGATGGTGCCAACACACCAAGCTGGTCTGACACCAGCTGGAGCACTTGGGCTCAAGCAAAATGACAATAAGAGAAGACAGCTGCAATATGCTTGTCCTGCCAGAGAGAAAGGTTTGCAGAAAAACGTGTCTCGTCTTCCTCAAGCAACACCTGGAGGCTGCATAATACAGAAACTGAAAAAATGGGAAGCAAATCTCATTCAGGGGGATATAACTGAAGGAATACTTGAAATCCTGCTGTAAGGGCAACACTTGGTTGGCTGAGGTAGCTCTGGGCAGAGCCAGAGGATAGATTTGTCCAGGGTGCAGATATTTCAGCACAAGTGCCAACGCGTACGCCTCAAAAATCAATAGGAGATTTTAAACCAGTGAGGATGTTTATTTATGCTGGAAGCTATGTGTTATGATTTTTCAATTCTTACTTGCTATTACCTTTGGCTTGAGGAAGAAAAAGGCTCTCTTTAAGGGAGCCTGGTAAGAGCCAGGCAGAAAAAGCTCTGCTTCCAGAGCTGTGTCAGGCGGCCCAGAATGGCTGGATGTCCAGCTTTGAAGGAGCCTGTCCCAGTTAGTGTCCTTTGCTAGGACTGATTCCAGAACATATTTAGCTTTCTACCTTTTAAATGAACAAATGACTGCTCTGTGACTCAATAGCTCCAGTGCTCCTGGCCTGGCTCTTTCCCTTGAAGGGCAAAAGGCAGATATCTGTGACTATTAATGCTCCTATAATGTTGCAGACTTGTTTTGATTTTCATGATTGTAGCACTCCAGACCCAGAGCACTCTCAGCTGCCTCTCCCAGACTTGCTTTCCCACTGTGCTCCCTCTTCCAGGGCAGTATGTCATATACCTCATTCCTTAGGGGCAAAGAGTCAAACTGTTCCTTCTGTTTTCAAGGAAACTTGCTACAGTTTCTGCTAACACTAAATTTACCAGGAATCAATTCATTTCCTTCGGAGGAAGGAGTGTTACAGTGAACACCCATCTCCTCTCCAGGCAGTGGCACCCACTCTTGATTTCTACAAGCAATTCTCTGCCACCCCTCACTGAGTGACAGGGAAGGGTGGGAGCCCGGTACTCCTCCTGCCTGTGCTGCGCATGGTCACTGCTGAGCGGTGATCTGAGCTCTGGTGAGCTTCAGCAAGACCAGAACAAACACAGTCATTGTGTCACTGGGCAGGAATGTAGTGGGTCCACGGTTAGGGAGTGCCACAGGGCAACAGACAGTAATGGTCTTGTCAGACTCAGTGAACCCTGCTCAAGGTCAAGGCCCTGGGCCAAGTGGCAGGCCTGGGTTTTCCCAGTGATGGTGACAAGTTTTCTCATAACACTTCCCTGGCTTCCAAATACCAGGAGAACCAGGCTTGTTTGGGGTGAAAACATTGCATAAGGTGATTAAGTATTTTCTGTCTGAATTTAACTCTGCCAGAACCTGAGAAATGAAACACAGTGGGGGAAGTTGGAGACAGCAAACATCAAGCTGCTACATTTCAGAGACAGCAAGGGTCTGAGAGGACAGGGCAAAGATCAGAGCTGACTCTGGTTTTGCTACTCAGATGTTTTGCCTCAAACACATGGTTTTTTACTGAGAGACTGGAGGATGATATGTTGCTCTAGAGACAAGTATTAAAGGCTACCAGTGGGAGGGAAAGGCTGGGGAATTTCTAGATGGCACCACAACTGGGGTGGAACATAATTACTTCTCTGGGAAAAGAAAAAACAAAACAAAACAAAACAAAAAAAAAGCATAAACAGCAGCCAAAACCCATGAGGTCTTAGAGGATTGCATGCAAGATATGTGCATTAAAATAAAGTCATATTACAAACCTAGGAGAGGGTAGTAAATGACTAAGAATACCCAAAGAGAAATGGGCCACATTAGGCAAGCTTTAGCAGGACTCACCACATGCACATAATTCCATACTGCATTTTCATTTTCAAGTTTCCTGCAAGGGTAGCCCTTTCTCCTTGAAGACTGCATAAAACATTCCTTCATGAATTTCTGGCTGTAGGCAGCCATCTCAGAGCAGGAGAGGGAGACAAAGGACAGGGGCTGGGGAAAACCCATGAGCAAGCACAAGGGACAGATTTTGCTGGAAAGTTGATGAGGAGAGATACAGGAAACACATTCCTCTCTGGGAAAGACATCCATATCGGCTTCTCACTGCCTTGGTATGGTGCAGCTCGAGGGAAGGAACAGAACAGAAGGAAGAATTCTCAAAGATGCTAGCTTGGCAGATGCTGGTTTCAGGCTGCACCCAGGCTTCACCAGTCTACCCTGCACCAGAGGGGCTGTGAGACTCTAAAGCAGAGAAGATACAGGCCTGAACTGTCTCATCGTGACAGGGTTAATGAATACAGAAGAAGAAATGCTGTGTTTGAAGGGATGGAAAAGGCTAAACAAGCCACCTGAAGGAGAGGATCTGATCTGAAGTTCTTTGTGAGAGCTAGGCTAGACCATGGACCTGGAAGGATCTACTTTTTCAGGAAATGGAAAGAGTTTTCTGAGGGACAGCAGGGTCTAGATAGGGGAATACAGGCAAAAAAGGGGGAAAAAAAAGCCATTAGCTCAGAGGAACAAAAATTTGGCAGCCAGTAACAGATGGGAAATTGGTAAACTCAAGTAATATATGGCTTTTTGTGGTTTAGGAATGGTGTTCTTCAATTTAGTAGTCCCACTAAAAAAAAAAACAAAACGTCGTCCCTCCCCCTCCAGTTCGAAGCACAAAAAGCAAAGAACATGGGTTGAGATAAGAACAATTTACTGGAAAGCATAATGAGATAAGAAAACAGACAGTAACAGCAACAATATTAATAATAAAAATTATAAGACAAAGAAACGATTTACACAGAAAGCCCCGGTACATACTGGCCCAGCTCTTCCCCACCACACCACACTCTCCTGATTGGAAAAAATTGCCCTTCTCCATGGCAGCCAGAAAGTCCCTTACCCCTGACCCCAGCAACTGACCTGAGGTGGTATAGAATAACTTCCTAGCCATGTCCACACCACTCCAGGCTTCCCCTCCTCACACCTACTGCAAAAATTAACTCTGTTGTGGATGGAAACAGGACACTAATGTGTCAGCAGGAACGTGAGCTGTGGAGGGCAATGACCCCGTGCTTCATGAAGCAATGGAGAGACCAACAGGGTATTTCTAGAGGGTGTACGGCTTTTGTGGGGGAGATAATGGACATATGTCAAATGGAGGAGGGTCAAAGTCCAGGCATTTTCTGGTATAATTAAGCAGATTCAAGTAAAAGCTGAAGTAATGGCTTCTTTTGCAGGCAATATGCCATGTTTGGGAACCTTTCAATAAGGAAGAGGATGCTCTTCCCTCAGGAGCATTTCTCCCAGGCCACATCCAGGAAGGCTGCTCTCATCGCAGTAAGAGCCAGCCTCAGCATATTATGATTTGAACCAGTGCCCCACTGTGTTGTCCCCACTGCAGGCGTTAGGAGGGCTCAGCGTCTGACCTGGCCAAGACGTGGGAAACTGCATTAGCCCCACCAGCACTTTTCAAACTGCATCCACCTTATTTAAGCCAGCCAAACCACCCAGCCTCACTAGAACACAGTCTCTGGGTAGGAATGGTTTTCCCCTTAGATGTTCTCCCTTTTGTGTCATGGGTACAACGGAATTTCTGGTGCAGAAGCACAACCACTAGCTCTGTGGAACACAGGTGCTCCACAGCTACACAGCCGGGGTTTTTGCTTTACTATATTTTTATGTCAATAAAGGAGAGTTTTTAGGAGGTTTCTTGGGGAGTTTCTCCATTAGCCCAGTGGGAAACTCCACGGTGCCTGGAGAATGTGAAAGAAATTAAGACCCACACATGTATTTAGGTACCAACATCCTACTGAAATTGGAGGATTTAGGTGCCCAGATGTCTTTGTGGGTTGGTTCCTTCTTGGAGAGAGGAAGGTTTGGTGGTCAGAGGTCAAGTCGGGGAAGCGAGGGTCCGTCCTTAAAGCCGGCTCCTGCTGCGACAGGAGCCCCCCACGAACCCTGAGGACCTCAGGGGTGCGGACACGGGGGGTCTGGCCCGGCGGGTGACAGGGTGAAGGCCCAGCAATACCCACTGTTAGCTGAGGCTGGATCACCGCGGAGCAGCTGCCGGTCCCGCGGGTTGGGCGGGGGCTGGAGGCGGCTCCCGCCGATCCCGAGGCGGGAAGGGAACGGGAGCGGCGGCGCGGGAGGCGGGCGGCAATGCCCCCACCGCCCGCACGGGGGCGCCGCAAGACGGCGCCTGGGCCCAGGGCCGGCGGCTCCGGCTCTGCCGAGGTCCTGGGATGAGCCCCGGGATGATCCCCGGCCAGGAGGCTGCTCCTTCCTCAGCGATTCCTGGGCATTTAAGGCGTGAACACGCCCTTGGATCCCAGCATGGTTCAGTGTAATCTTGTACACTGTGCATAGTGGTGGTGGTCACAGGCAATAGCCTGCTTGTTTGTGGCATGGCTTGCCTGGTTTTTTTCCCCGAACCTTGCTCATGTGCCCAGAATCCATCATCTAGACCAGTGGCAGAGCGAGAGTTAAGAATTTGTCTCTCACTGTGGTCCCTTTCAACCTGACCCATTGTTAACTGTATAAATAAAAACAAAATATAAAAAGGAGGAAGTGGGGCTGCTGTGTATGGAGTTGGAGGCTGAGATCAAACACGGTATTTGGATCACACTTTGGATCATCAAGGGCCAGACCTAGGGGGGTACATATGCTTGTAATGCCAAGAAGTTAATTTAGCTCTGGGAACAAAATGTACAATGCTGAGGAAGATGTCTTACTCTTCTGGCTAGTAAATGAAAGTCACGTTTTCGGAAATCTACAACAACTGGTGTGGTGTCTGAGCTGCCCTAGAGGAAATGCCAAAGCCACCTGTTGAAAACTGTCTTGTCTGGTTCTAGGTTCACAGCAAAGCTCCAGCCTCCCTGGCTACCCCTGTATCAGCAAATAGAGGATGGTGTACAAGTCCTCAACTGCCCATGGTGTTAAACAGTTCCTGCCACAGGCATGATCTAAGCAAAACAGCCCTCTCCCAGGAAATGCCTGTGCACAGTTCGTGGGATAGAATCAGATATTTCTTCCCAGTGAGCATTTCGGAGGTGGTCACCCTGCTATGGAGCTGTTTTGGAGAAGAAGAGGCTTTTGCTGTATGGATGTAAGCTGTGCTGTGCCATGTGCTCTCAAAGACAGAGAACAAGCCCACCTTCTTTAGTAACACCAGTCTAGCTTCTGAGACTGGGATGATACAAATGACTCAGATGTCGTTGGGATATCTTGGATGACCTCAGCCACATACTGTTAGATGTCATTGACCACTGGATAGCTGTTTTTTCATTAAACTGGTAGACAACTGCTGCGTTTCTCCATTTACACGTTTTGTTACGTCTTCCCATTTGGTTTGATAAATTTTGCAGGAAACATTGAACTGCTTAGTCAAAAGCAGCTCTGCCCTCCTCACTGCCTTCTCTATCATGGTCTTGTGGTAGACAAGGCAGTCTGGCTCACAATTTCACACATCCAGCCCACATCTGTGCTTGGCAGTTAAACATAGGGCATGTCCCTAAGCACTGTTCCACAAACAGCTGTATTGACTGCTTTTTTATTAGTCTACTAAGCTTGCTGAAGACAGAAAATGGGTTAATGCCCATACTATTACATCCTCTTACCCTCCAAAATAGGGTGCTTGTATGGAAACAGGGAATGGCCATAGGCTTGTGCTAACAGCTCTTGTGTCTAAGGATTATTTGAGATACCAGTTGTTGGTATGGATGCGTTCCACAGATTAAAATGAACTAGGACAGGCTGACCAGCTGCTTAATTAAAGAGCAAGGAAGGATTAAGATGCAACCAATGATTTTTGAACACAGAGTTTAATTCTAGCAAAAAGATGAGAAATTTCAGAATAATTGTTTGCTCGGGGGTTTTTTCCTATTAATTGGTTCTTGGTGTTCTCAGGTACTTCAGCTTGGCATAAAAGAGGTTTTTTTTTTCCCAGAACAATTTTAAGAGCCATTATCTCAGACCACCACTCCCCTTATTTATGCAACCACATCTACACAGGAGATGAAACAGGGCTCTATGGCAGTGATAGGCAGAAGCAGATGGCAACATGACAGGTATTGTTGTTGATCTCACGCGGAGCAGGTGATGAAGAAACACAGCAGTGAAACATTGTTTCAGGGGGTTTTGTGACTGCTTACTCCCAAAATGTCCTCCAGCCTCTCCAGTGGGTAATTGTTAATGAGCATGGTGCAGTTGTAATTGACATTAAACAGTTTCTTTCCTTCTTTAGTATTTATGCCTTTGCGTCCTAATCACTGAAGGATTGTTCTACTGCTCTACCTTTATCCTGAAAAAGAACAACAATTCTTACACTTTTCTTTAATGAATGGGGTTCTCGCCAGCATTTTTTTCCTGATTCCACCAAGTGGATGGATTTCTGTATGGTTAAATGCCAAAATAAGCACTGTACTAAAGTTTTGGGACTATTGATGACAGCTTCATAATTACTGTCTGTGTACTGCTGTCTTGGTTTGGAAAGAAAGGTGTCTGCCTGGGAAAGCTGGAGCTTCCCTTGGAATGGAGAATGTAAACTCCCTCCCTCCAAATTATTACAATTTTGTAATTAAGGGGCTTTCAGGCAAAGACATAGGAATAGGAATAACAGTTCGTCTTGGGTTATTTAACTAAAAAAATGTGTATTCCATTTCATCTGTTGAAAGCAGTTGGAGAGTTCTTTTTTTTAATCTTTTGTAACTCAAGGGGTGTTGCAGTGTGCTCCTGATGCCCTCACAGTTGGTTTAGTCCTCAATGTTCCCGCCATCCCTCCTGCCAATCAAGCTAGCCCAACCCTTTATTCCAGACCCTTCCTTGTCAATCCCTAGATTTGCCAACCCCTCGCCTATCAGTCAAAGTTTCCCCATACCCTTTAGTCCAGAATGTTCCCTGTTCCTCAGTGTCTGATTGGCACTTCAGTTCTGTATCCTCCCCTTTGTGTACCCCATTGGTTACGATTTTCTATACCTCCCCTCGTATTCCCCACCCACAAGGGTCCCACTGGTTGCTGTTGCGTTCCACCTATTGAACCATCCCTTGTTTAAAAGCTGCTGCACAGCAGCACCTGTTGCTCTTCTCTCCCTGACTTCCCTTCAGCAATAAACCTGCTGCAACCTCATAGAAAGAGCCTCCCTTGCACTATTCTTGCTCGGGTCCTTGTCAGTGTCTCCTTGTCAGGCTTAGGGTTGAATGCCCCAAAGGTTCAGCATCAGCACTGCTAGTGCCCACTGTTCCCCACACTTGCCGGTTTGCTCCTAGAGCCAGCCGGAGCCTTGGAAGACCCAAAGGAGCAAACTGACATGGGGGGAGGGGACGGGTGCCTGCTGATAATGGGCCAGCTGTTAAGACCTGGTGGGGTGCTGTTCCTTATCTCTTTTTACGACTTGTCTTCTCTCCGGGGGATATCTTCTGCTAATGGGCCATTAAAGCTCACCAATGACATGACACATTACATCATCCCATTGTGAGATGCCTCACCCAGTGGGGGGAGCCAAACTATTCCTACCTAGATAAAAACTGAGATGTAGGAACGCCAGATATCCAGTGTTCCCACAGGATTCCTGAAGGAAGACTGGACCCATTTTGCCACCACTGGACCCTTTTTCTACTGGACCATCCCTACTCCAACAGAACCACATCTGCCACTCCAGCAGAGCTTACTTTGGACAGCTTCCAACACCCTCACCAATAGGATGACAGGCTGTATTTCTGACTCTGTCAGGATTTCTAGGATTTTCTGTTTGTTTTGTTTGCTTGTTTTTTGTACTACATTTGTATTTTTAATATTCCTAGTAAAAAACTGTTATTCCTGTTCCCAAATCTTTACCTGAAAAGCCTTTAATTGCAAAATTATAAAAATTTAGAAAGGGGGGAGGGTTACATTCTAAGAGAAACTCCAGCTTTCCCTGGAAGATACCTGTCTTGCCAAACCAAGACACAGTTCTTTACTAGGAATATTAAAAATACATATGTAGTAGTACAAAAAACAAACTAAAAAATTCCTAGAAACACTGACAGTCAGAATACAACCAGACACCCTGTTGGTCAGGGTGTTCGGAACAGTCCAAAATAAGTCCTCCTAAAGTGACAGATGTGATTCTGTTGGAGTAGAAATGATCCTGTAGAAGGGTCCAGTGGCGAGATAAGTCCAGTCTTCCTCTGGGAATCCAGTGGAAGACAGGCTGCCTTGGTGTTCTGACTCTCAGGTTTTATCCAGGTAGAAATGCTTGGCTCCTTCCATGTGGGTGGAGCATCTCACAATGGGATGATGTAATTGTACCAGTCATGTGGTTGAGTCTTAATGGCCCATTAACAGCTGATATCCCCTGGATGGAGGATGGGTCGTGGAAGAGATAAAGAACACTGCTCCACCAGGTTTTAACAGCTGGCCCATTAACAGAAGGCACACGCCCCTCCCCCCGGGAGTTACGGAAATGGGTTATACAAGAGGTAAAGAAAAACACCTCCCAGCCGGTTTCAACAGTTGGCAAGTAGAGTACACTCTTTTGGTTACATATTGCAAGGCAAGACATTATCCACCCCTTATTCTATTACCATCTGCATCATACTCCACTTTCCCTCTCTCTATATATATACATGTACAATGAAACTTTACACACAATTCTCGCTTAAGATTAGTTTTCCCCGTGGTACACAACTTGTTTCTCCACCTTTCTGCATTACCCACCAAGTATAACCAGGTCCTAGGGCAAAAACAATCCCACGGATGGGTTCACCTTTGCCTGAGGTGGGGTTTATCCAAAGAGTCTTTCCTAAAATACCTTTCATGTGTACCACAGGGACTTTATCTCCATCGACTGTGTGCAAGGGTTCAGACTGGGCAGGACCAGCTCGATTGATGGAGCCTTGGTGTTGACTATCCCGTGGCCTTTGGTAAGTTCATATCCCAATTTTTGAAGGTCCCCCCACCAAGTGCCTTCAGGGTAGTCCTAAGTAGTCCATTGCACCGTTCAACTTTCTCAGCAGCTGGTGCATGATAAGGGATGTTTATAAGGCTGTGTTTAAATGGGTGTTTAAATGGGTTCCGTTGTCCAACTCAATTCTCTCGGGGTGCCATGTCTCCACAGGACTTGCTTTTCCAGGAACAGGATGGTGTTCTGGGCAGTAGCATGAGGCCCAGGGTAGGTCTCCAACCATCCAGTGATGGCTTCCACCATGGTCAGCACATAGAGCTTGCCTTGGTGGGTTTGGGGAAGGGTGATGTAGTCAATCTGCCAGGCCTCCCCATACTTATATTTGGACCACCACCCACCATACCATAAGGGCTTCACCCACTTGGCCTGTTTGATCGCAGCACACGGCTCACAGTCATGGATAACCTGAGAAATACTGTCCATGGTTAAATCCACCCCTCAGTCTTGTGCCCACTTAGAGATGACATCCCTGCCGTGATGACCTGAGGCATCATGAGTCCATTGAGCTAGGAACAAGTCTCCCTTATGTTGCCAATCTAAGTCTATTTTTGACACCTCTGTCTTTGCAGATTGATCTACTTGCTTGTTGATTTGGTGCTCCTCATTAGCCCGACTCTTGGGGACATGAGCATCTACATGGCGGACTTTCACAGGTAGCTTCTCTACCTGAGTAGCAATGTCATTTTCTTCATCTGCAGCCTAGACTGGTTTTCCTCTATGCTGCCAGTTGGCCTTTTTCTTCCTTTCCAGCCAACCCCACAGAACATTGGCTACCATTCATGAATTGGTGTAGAGGTAGAGTTTTTGCCACTTCTCTCTTTCAGCAATGTCCAGGGCCAATTGAACAGCTTCGAGTCCAGCAAGTTGACTTGATCCACCTCCTTCAGTGGCTTGTGCGACCTGTTGTATGGGGCTCCATGCAGCTGCTTTCCACTTCCAGTTCATCCCTACGATGCGACAGGAACCGTCAGTGTAAAGAGCGTAGCGTGTTTCTTCTGCTGGCAGTTGGTTGTACGGTGGAGCTTCTTCAGCCCTTGTCACTTGCTCTTGTTCCTCTTCATCCATAAGACCAAAGTTTTCAACTTCCGGCCAGTTAGTAATTACTTCCAAAATCTCAGGGCGATTCAGGTTTCCAATACGGGCGCGCTATGTGATGAGGGCAATCCATTTGCTCCATGTGGCATCAGCGGCGTGGTGGGTAGGGGAACCTTTCCTTTAAACATCCACCCCAGCAATGGTAGTCAGGGTGCCAGGAGGAGTTGTGCTTCCGTGCCAATCACCTCCGAGGTGGCTTGAACTCCTTCATAGGTGGCCAAGATCTCCTTCTCTGTGGGAGTGTAGTTGGCTTTGGACCCTCCGTAACTTTGGCTCTAGAATCCCAGTGGTCAGCCTCAAGTCTTCCCAGGCACCTTCTGCCAAAGGCTCCAGGACAAACCATTGTTCCTGGCTGCGGAGTAAAGCACATTCCTCACCATTGGTCCTGTCCTGACAGGGCCAAGGGCTACTGCATGAGCGATCTCCTGCTTGATCTGAACAAAGGCTTGCTGTTCAGGGCCCCAGTGGAAATCGTTCTTCTTGCAGGTAACCAGATAGAGAGGGCTCACAGTCTGGCTGTACTCTGGAATGTGCATTCTCCAAAAGCCTATGGCACCTAGGAAAGCTTGTGTTTCCTTCTTGCTGGTCGGTGAGGACATCGCAGTGATCTTACTGATGATCTCAGTGGGAATCTGACATCATCCATCCTGCCACCTTGCTCCCAGGAACTGCATCTCTCGGGCAGGTCCCTTGACTTTGCTCTTGATGGCAAAACTGGCTTCCAGGAGAATCTGGATGACCTTCTCTCCTTTCTGAAACACTTCCATTGCCATGTTCCCCCACACAATGATGTCATCAATGTACTGTGGATGTTCTGGAGCCTCACCCTTCTCCAGTGCAGCCTGGATCAGTCCATGGCAGATGGTGGGGTTGTGTTTCCACGCCTGGGACAGTCAGTTCCAGGTGTACTGCATGCCCCTCCAGGTGAGAGCAAACTGAGACCTACATTCTGCAGCCAGAGGAATGGAGAAAAATGCATTGGCAATGTCAATAGTGGCATACCACCTCGCTGCTTTGGACTCCAGCTCGTATGGAAGTTCCAGCATGTCTAGCACAGCAGCACTCAGCAGTGGAGTCACTTCATTCAATGCATGATAGTCCACAGTCAATCTCCATTCTCCATCAGACTTGCGCACATACCAGATGGGGCTGTTGAAGGGTGAGTGAGTTTTACTGACCACCCCTTGACTCTCCAGCTCACGGATCATCTTGTGGATGGGAATCATGGCATCTTGATTTGTCTGATACTGCGGGCGGTGCACCATCGAGGTGGCAACAGGTACTCATTGTTCTTCTACCTTCAGGAGTCCCACTGCCGATGGGTTCTCTGATAGTCCAGGCAAGGTGTTCAATTGCTTAATGCCCTCTGCCTCCGCAGCAGCTATCCCAAAAGCCCATCTGAGTGCGTCAGGGTCTTTGTAATAGCCATTCCTGAGGAAGTCAATGGCCAAAATACACAGGGTCTCTGGGCCAGTCACAATCAGCTGTTTCTGCCACTCCTTCCCAGTCAGGCTCACCTCAACTTCGAACAGAGTCAAATGCTGTGATTCCCTTGTCACCCTGGCAATGGAAATAAGTTCTGCCCCCACATCTCCCGATGGCATTAGGGTACACTGCGTCCCAGTATTGACCAAAGCTTCATATTTCTGTGGCTCTGATGTGCCAGGCCATCGGATCCACACTGTCCAAAAGACCTGGTTTTCCCGTACCTCTTTCTGGCTAGAGGCAGGGCCCCTCTAGCACTGGTTATTATTATTCCCTCCTGGGCATACATAATAGAAGTTCCTTCAAGGATATCTGACACAGCATCCTCACTTCTGTAATACCTGGCAGCTTGGTTATGGGAGGCTGAGGCTACCTTCATTTTTGTGGAACCTAATACTCAGTGAGTATTTCTCTCCTTGGGCTCATGTACCCATGCTGCCAGGATGGGAGTGGGCTTCCCATCCCACCTTCCCATGTCTTCCCCATGGTCACACGGAAAAAACCACAGGTCAGCTCTTGAGGTGTACCCTTTCTCTAGCTGGGGCATGTTGAGCTCTGACTGTGGGGCCTGTGACTCGCACCGGTGCCATATAGGAACTGTTCCTCCTCATCTCCTCCCTCACCTCCCTATCTCCTCTTTGAGTTCCTTAACCATGACAGAGACATGACCTTGCATCGGGCCATTGATTATAATTTCTAAGCCTGTTGGTGACAGAACCCACTGTCTCTCGGTTATCCTCAGCATTAATTGTTGCAATGAAGGTGTTGTATTGGGGTGGCCCATGAGTTGCCAGATACCACAACATTTGCTCCGTGCACCTGACCTTGTCAGGGTCATTATCATGCTGTCCACACCTCCCAAAGAGTACCTCCAGTACTGCCACTTCTCTCAGCTGTTGGATTCGTCCTCAAGGGTCTTCCAGGGCATTGTATGATGGTGCTCCTGCATTCTCTCTCTGTGTTCAAACCTCTCCCTTACACTCATTAAAAGCCGCTCCCAGAGGGAAAAGGGGCCTGGCTCCCTTATGAATACCTGATTCACACCTGAGTCCTGGGTCAAGGGTCCCAAATTCCTTGCCTGTTATTCCTTTTTTTTCTCAATGCCCTCGTGCCAAATGTTGGGTGCCAAAATCTGTCTTGGTTTGGAAAGACAGATGTCTGCCAGGGAAAGCTGGAGCTTCCCTTGGAGTGGAGAATGTAAACCCTCTCCCTCCAAATTATTATAATTTTGCAATTAAGAGGCTTTCAGGCAAAGATATGGGAATAGAAATAACAGTTTTTTACTAGGAATATTAAAAATACAAATGTAGTAGTACAAAAAGCAAGCAAACAGAAATAAATCCTAACAACACTGACAAAGTCAGAAAATGACCGGACACCCTGTTGGTGTCAACCTATTTAACACAGTCACAACCCTTATCAAAGTCCTTCTGTGGTTCTTTGGGATCCGTCTTCAAAGTCCAGTGTCCTTTTTAGGGGGCTGTTCTCCAACCCCTGCTTTTGATTAAGTACAGTATCATTGTTTCGCTTAACTTCTACTTTTTCAGCCATGCAGAGCAGAGCTGGCATCCTGCGTGCATTTTGCATGATGTATGTTTTCACTAGTTATATACTTTATTTATTTCTCCAAGGCTGTGCTGTTCTGTTCTACTGTCCTTGGTAAGAAGCAAAATGGTTGTCCTTATCAAATGAGTAAAATGCTGTTCTTCTGTCCTTATCAGGGGCTGTTCAGCCTGGAGAAAAGATTGCGTGGAGACCTCACGGCAGCCTTCCAGTATCTTAGGGACGCCTACAGCGAAGCTGGAAAGGGACTCTCTGTCAGGAACTGTAGTGATAGGACAGGAAGTAACGGGTAAAAATTGAGAAGGAAGGAATTTAGGTCAGATATTAGGAAAAAACTTTTTACTGTGAGCATGGTGAAACACTGGAAAAGGTTGCCCAGGGAGGCTGCGAATGCCCCAACCCTGGCAGTGTTCAAGGACAGATTAGATAATGCCTTGAGCAACCTGGTCGAGCAGGAAGTGTCCCTGCCCAAAGCAGGAGAGTTTAGGACTGGATGATCTTTAAGGTTCATTCCCAACCCGTAACATTCTATGATTATCCACTCCATCCATTTCACGATGGCATCTTTTGCTCAACCATGTTCTGCAGAATTCAGCACCTCTAAGAGCAAGACCATTAAGCTGTGCGTTACACCTGAATGGATGATTTAGTCCAACCCAGCGCTTCAGTTCTCACTTGCAGGTAGCCGGCCTGTGCCCTGCCCCGTGCCCGACCACGCGGTTCTCCAGCTGCGGGCTGCCAGCTTTCCAGCACCCGCAGATGCGCGGTGCTCCGAGGACCGCCGGCCTCCCACTCATTTCAGCCCCCCGGTACCCCCGGCCCAGGCCAGCCCCTCACCACGTGGGGCCCTTCCCACGTCAAACAGCGCCACCCATTCCTGGGCGGGCCCACGCAGGACCTCTAAAGCGGCAGGGGGGAGCTGGGGGTCGGCGCTGCGCTGCCTCGCCGCTTGCCCGAGCCCCCTGGCTGGGTGAGTCTGGGACGGAGCGGGCGGGGGCCCCAGGCGGTGCGTCCATTTTGCGCGGTGCAGCAGCCGCGGCGCAGCGCTGCGCGCTCTCGGCCCGCTGCCGCCCCTGCGGGCCCCCGCGGGCCCCCGCGGCACATCCCTGCCGGAGCGCTCCCCTCCCCTCGCCTGACCCCCACCCCGGGCTGCCGGGGCCGTGTCGCGGCCCCTCTGCCGCCCCTGGGATGCCGGGCCTTGGCGCGGGAGCGTGTGCCCCCGGCCGTGCTGTGCTAGGCTGCAGAGGACGATTGATTGATTAATTAGGGAATTCCTAATCAATTCTGTTGTCAGCTGCTAGAAGCCTTGGTTTTGGGGCAAGGTGGTGTTTTTGTAGGTGCTGTATGGACTCGTGGCGGGAAGGCGGTTGCGGCTCGAGAGGGCTGCAGATCTGGGCAGAAGAGCTGCGGTGATAATGGTGCTGGAGGTTCATGCGTTAGCTTGCGCTTAGCCCAGTGGTTTTGCCACTTGCCTCTTGTCATTTGCGAGTGTTACTTTCTGCTTGAGCAAGAACTGCGTGGTGAAGTCCAACATCAGCTGAACTCGCAGATGCCCTGCCCCACTTCCCTTTGGGACTCTGCTAAGCCGTGGGCACAAGGGGTGAAGATGTGGTCACCCGTGGCAATGCAGGTGTCATGTGGGACCCTCTGCAGTGGCACAGCAATGCCCCTTGAAGTCGTTCGTTCACTCGCTGGTGCTTGACTGCGTGCTGTCTCCAAGTTAGAGGCAAATACAACGAAAACTTGGAAACAACAGGCAGAAATAGGTACTCTGTGGACTTTTGTTGCCTTTAGTGACCATTTGACATGCTTTTTGGACAAGCTTTTCATATAATGCAAAAGACTGTATAATGGCACGGGCTCCATAGCTGCAAGTGCTGAATCTGGCACAAAGCAGAAACAAGCTTCTGGATTGCCACAAGCTTTGAAAGTTACTTTGCATTCAAGTATTTCAAGTATCTTGCATTTTGAATGATCTGGTAGGGTCAGACCTTGACTGTGCTCCATCCCATGCACGCTTTAGTATGCAATGGTCTCATTGGTTTTGAAATAAGGCCTTTTCTTGGGCAGGGGAAACTAATGGGTGTTTAGTCTCCGACTTATGCCACTTTGGTGGTATTTGTAAAATTTTGAGCCTTGCTGCTTGTAGGGCTGTGCTTAACAGCGAGGAGGTGTGTTCAGAAGGCACTTCTTGTTTTGAGTGGGCTGTAACAGAAACCTGAGGCCTACTAGGCTTCTAATTCAGGCAGTTCAGTTGAGTGTGTGGGTGAGACGCAATATGCTCTTGCCTCCTCGTGGAGTATATTCTTGCAATACTTTTTCTAAACAGAAGGAATTAGCTCAGAGAAGAGGAAGCTAGTAACTCTTTAACCATACCGGAGAAACCAGTTCCATAGTGTATTGTTGAAAGATTTGTCACTCCCTCTTTTTTTTCCTTCTTCTTTTCCTTCTTTTTTTTTTTTCTTTTTTTTTTTTTTCTTCTTCCTTTTTCTTGTGTAATCTGTTGCCAGGTAGCAGGTAGTGTTCATTCTCGTGGTGTGCCTCAGCTCTATGTCGCTGCTTTAAGCTGTGTGACGTGGTGAATGGTTGGATTTCCCGCCTTAAAAATAGCATGATTCTGATATGACAGGAGTTCCAATCTAGCTGGTGTTGAGCACAGTTGCTGGCCTGGTGTGTGCAAGGGGGAGGGGAGAAAAGGAGTGGTGAGAAAAGAAGAAAAAGCAGATAGGAAAGATGAGAGGGAGAAATATGGTTTGAATGAAGGAGGACAGGGGTCTAACTGCAATTACTGCCTCTGCTACCTTTTAGTTCACTCTTGATATAGCAAGTTCTTCCACTTTGAGGACAGGTTATTGAGACTTTAGTAGCCTTTCTGAAATGTTACTTCCAAATGTATCCCAGTTTTAAGTGAGCAGAAAACAAAGTGGTAAGTTTAATTCTCTTCTCATTTAATTCTCTAAAAGCATCAATGTAGAGTGGGGCAGGAGGAAAAGAGAGTGAGTTACTTTTTCTGCAGATGTGCTGGGTAGATGCTGGCCTGATCCTGATGGCATTTATCGTCTCTGCCATCCTGGTGACAATGGCAGATGGGGATGCGACACAGCCCCTTTGTCGCTCCTGAAGGATGGGCGAAGAAGTCCTGACATAACTCTGTATGTGGAGAAACTAGAGCTACCGACCATTGGCACTGGAAGGCTCTGTGGTGGGGAGAGATACTGCGGTGCTTTGGGCAGAGTTGGTTGGGGTCAGCTGTAGTCAATGCTAACCCGCAGTGGGTGTTCTGTATCCTAGATTTTTTTTTTTTTCATTACCTGTTATATTCCCATCCCTCATTATCCCAGGGTCAAAATTTCTGAAAATTTGTCATGTGCTGAATGGTGTTAAAGGCGGCATTCATCTGGCCATATGTACTCATCCATGTCCAAGGTGGTCAGCCAAGAGAGGGATGGATATTCCTGGGGTGTGATTCACCTCAGCCTAGTTCACTTAAGCAAATGAGTTGTGACCTGGCTTGCTCATCTGCTTTCCACTAGGTATAAAAGAAGGCATGAATGGTCCAAGTGCTTATCTCAAAACTTGTGAGGTTCTTGGAAACCTCAAAGACTTTGGGAAGAGTTACGGCAGTTTTGCTGTAAGAGCGGGTTTGTTTGGGTACTCGGGTGCTCCCTCTTTATTGCAGTTGTTGCAATGTTACTGGCTACTAAAACCTACTTAAGGAAAGAAAAAAGCATAACTGAATCTGATGCTCAAACAAAACAAGGGAACTATCACTTGACATATGATGGGCCCACTAGTTGCACATTCTTGACTATTGCCTGTGATTTCCGGGTAGTTTGCGGGTGTCAGGAGCTGGGGCTCCCACCTTCCTGTTGTGGTTTGTAGAAATCTAATGGCTGGAATGGCCTTCATCAGTGGTGAGTCAGCAGCTGCTGCCCTTGCCGGGGTCCCTGATGCTGCCGGAGATCAGCAAGATGGTGGATTATATATTCTGTGAGTGGTATCATCATAACCTGCTTGGCATGTGAAGAAACACAAGGATGATCCCCCAAAAAATCTCTCAGTTCTTGTGTGGGAACTAAAAAAGCAGAGGACTTTCACAGTGTTGCAATAAGCTTACCTAGATAGAGGTTTGAAACAGAGTTGAATTTTAGGCTGTGAAATATTTGGAGCATACGAAGTTTCTGAACTGCAAAAAATATAAAACAAGCAACTATTGTATGCTGTAAGGTGTTTGTGTAGTGTTTATTGATTGGCTTAAGTAGATGCTTGTAAGCTTTTAGCATTATCCTATTGGCTAAAAATCTTTTAAAAGGCCTTGTAACAAAGAGAGCTTTGGCTTGTGTTGTTACAGCATGAGTTTTACCATCTTTTATGTCTCTGCCTTCACGAAGACTGATAATGAAATAAAAAACTCGTGGAATGCCTCTCGATCGCCCCGTCCCATTATTAGTGATTAGATCCAGCACTATTGTGCTTTGGCTGCTACAGACAAACCATCACAGATGCTGGAGCATTTTTGAGCCTGTTTTTTCCTTTGAAGGAAATACCTGGAGAGCAGAACAGCATGGTGCAGGGCACCATCAAAAACACAACAGCAGTGCTTTCCTTTTCATGCTCCTGTCCAGACCCTTGAGGGGAAAATGGTAATTATCATTTGTTTAGCTTACTTTCTCTAAAACCACCTATTTTCTTTTTCAAGTCCCAGCACAGGAGAGCTAAGTGGAATTATTTACAGCCAGTTGTTTGTTTCCTTCTTGCTGTCACTTAAAGCACCTTGCAGCAGCAGAACTTATTATACTTCAAAGTTTTTTGTTCTAGGTAAGTGACATGGGGAGAGATGGCATGGTACATGTTATGAGAGGTGTTGCATTAAACATTTCCCCATACTTCTCCAAGACTGTCGTATCCAGGTCTCTCTGTGTATTTCCCCAGTCCCATAAACATAATTAGGAATGATTTCCTTTGATGCCAGAATGATGATGTGGAAAAATATAATAATGTTTTGAAAAATTGAGCAGACTGGATGGATATTAGTCATTTTTCTCCTAATAAAAAGTGTGTACGTACTCCAAATACTATATTTTGCTGATAGGGACACAGTTATTTTTAAGGATAGCAGTATAACTTCCCTGAGTGTGCTGAGTGACTTCATTTACCTCTGTCACTGGGTTGCAGGAGCATTTTTTGGGGCAGATCAGGCTTCTGCATGAAGGGCAGGGAGGTGCAGGTGGCAATTCCAATACATTCAGAAAACTGAGTAAGGTTTTAGCCTACAGATTGCATAACTACTGCGCTGATGGGGTTGAATAAAAAGTAGATGACAAATCTGTTTCCTTGCTCATGGGAGTTAATTAAGGGAGTTAACTTCTCTTAAGTTGTCTTGTGCTTCCAAGGGAGCCTGAACAAGTTTTCTTCATGGAGAGATGTGGGTTGCAAGATCTGGTCTTCAGCCATACAGATGGCAAAATAAATGTTAATTTAAAATAAATAATAATAAATGTATCCAGTTGTCTACAAGGTGATGCTTGCCTCTTTGCTTCTCCTCGTGCAGACCAGTGAGCTGAGTCTGTATGGTATTTTGCAGTGGCCTCTTGGCTAGGACAAGTCTGCCAACTTTTTGGATTTCTTACCTCCTGGTATCACTGTTACTGCCCTTGAATGGCCTGCAAATCAGCGGAAAAACTTCCTAAATTAACAAAAATGTATTCTAATTGCTTTGCTAATGACTTTGTTTTGATTGCAGAAGCCTAAAAGAGTGATATCACATATTTTGAATTTTCATGGAATTCTAGAATGGTTTGGTTTGACAGGAACCTTTGAAGTTCCTTGCAGTCCAATCCATCTGCCATGGGGTTGTTCAAAGCCCCATCCATTCTGACTCTGAATGCTTAATTTGCATACACAGTTACCCAGGGATAGCAAAGCCTTTCTCAGAAGCCTGCAATCTCCTGCATAAGGCAAGGAGCCCCAAATAAAATTTCTGTTCCCCTTCCTCCGTGAACGAGTATATGTCCAGCAGGGGCTGAGTTCTCCCTTATGTGAACAGTTCCTCTGAGGTTTGTTAAACACTTTTCCTCTGAAAAAGCTATTCAAACTCTTCCATCTCATTCACAGAAACAGCACTCCTGCTTTCCCAGCAAAGAAAAGGGATCTTTTGCTTTAATTCAGTACCCTCTATGTTAGTGGAGGAAGTTTTTAATTGGGACAGCATTTTTTAGTTGGGACAGATTTTTAATTGGTGCAGCAGTGCTGGGGGAGCATGCCTGTTTGAGAAGCATCTGATCAGCATGTCTGATCCACAGGACTGGCCACAGGTCCATGGTGCAGCCCATCAGTCACAGGATGCTCATGGGTCACTTGGCAAGGGTGACCAGGGTCTGCAGCTGCCTCATGGTCCTGCCTCCAGCTGGAGCTGCCACTGCTCTCTGTGACCTACCTGTTGGCCTTCACCTGCTTCCTGCTGCTCTGAGACGTAGCAAAGTCCAGTTATTCATATCCACTTTGATCTGCCCCTTGTCTGTACCGGAAGGTCCCAGCTTGGCCGTGCCCTTCATCCTGGTGAAATAATCGTGTTTGGGGAAGTCTTCTTCCTTCCTTCTGTCCGTCTGATCGGCTCCATGTCGGTGCAGGATACTTTTTGTTCTGCATGAAGGTTGGGGCTCTTACATTTTTGTTTGTTTCCCCTGTTGTCCAAGGACCACAACTGGTTTATGCTGAATGGCATGGCCAAAGATCTGTCTTCGTTTTATCTGGGTTTAAGGAGACAGAAGCTCACTTATTTAATATTGTTTCTCAGAACATTCATTTTTCTCTGCTCAATACCAAGACTGAGTCCCTGGCAGATTATGAACGATGGGTTGTTTCAAGTGAATCCCTGCCAGTCTGTCTCAGGCTTTCATTTGGGAAGTTTAATTATCAGTGGAGATCCCCTTTGGTGTTATGACAAATTGAGGGAGTTAAATCAAGCAATTTTCTTGCAAGGTGTAATTTGAAGTCATGCTGAGGAACTATTTGAGGAGACTGTACTAGAGCCGGTGGAAGACTATTCAATTAGATGCTTTTTCATCAGAAAATAGTGATTCATGTAATTAGAGAGGTGTGATGCCCTTTTATGGCTAGGCAGGAAGACATTTCTGGAACTTTTTTATCTCTGAGGAGCTGTGGATGGCAAATGCACTGCTGTCCTCAAAACATCTGGGTGCTGTTTGGAGCTGACAGGATCTTCACCAGCTGAAATTGGAGATGTGGGCTAAAAGGGCTGAGGGAACTGCAGGCACCTTTCACTGGATGGTGCTTCTCAGATGGGAATGTATCCTGGAAAGTGTCACATCCCTCTCCTGTGCCCTGGCTGCTGTTTGTGGTGGCCTGCCATTCAGTCAGCTGTAGTCAGGGTGTTGAGTTTGTTTCAGTGATGGTAGTTTTCAGCATAATTCCCCAGGTGGTCATTCTGGTACAGCTATGGGATGATAGGCAGGAGGCTAGGGAGAGGAAGATCTGGTTTCATGATTTAACCCTGCCAAAACAAACATGTTGTCTGGCTGCACCTGTTTTCCCTGTTCTGAAGCAGGGTGCACTATATCCAGTTGGAGTCTAAAAGGTATTTCTCTAACCTGTTTTTGCCACACTTGGGTAGTGGAGATCTGATATTGTACCCTGTCCCAACCTTTCATTTACCCGCAGTTGGAAAGTGATTGTAACATCAAATTCCCCATTGCAAATTAAGCATGATATGCTGTATGTTTCGGCATTAGGGAAATTAGTGTCTATCCAACCTTTTCCCTGTTGAATGGCTTATTGTGTGCCATGTTTGATGATAATCATAGCTGGATCTTTGTGCAAAGGAAAGGGCATCAAACCTTCCATTTTGGAGATTTTGAAGCTTGAGTTCTGAGTGTTTGAAGTACTCTTCTCATGACTTCCACAGCAGGAACCTCCGTCCTTTACTTTGGTCAAAAATGACTGCTCATTTCAAAATGGATTTTGTGTATCATCAAAAATAACCTAGATTGGCTTTGCTGCAGGTACTGAGACAAAACACTGAAGTTTGCCTGCTTTGAAATTTTGAGGAAGTTGAAAATTCCTGTCTGTGAATTTGTGGAAAAGGATGGTCTTTGCCATCTTGCAAATTGTCCTGGGATGAGAGGATTTTCTGACCTTGGTACAGCTGGTAGCCATGACAGTTTGGAAAGCAACTGGGTGAGCTGCAGCACCCTGGTGTTCTCCCAACTGCAGTAATTGAGCACTTTTTCCATGTCCAGTGGGACTTGGTGGTCATCTTTCAGTAACTGATTGTTGGTCAGTAGGTGGTATAGGGATTATAAAGAGCACTTCACTGCACCTCTTCCAATGGAATAAAATCCTCCAGGTCTATGAGACACCTGGAGAGGAGTAGGCAAATGTTGCTTTGAAAATGTTCCTAATACTGAGGAGATTGAGGAATAGAAACCTGCAGCATGCCCAGCTGTCGGTGACAGCGGGCTAATCCCCCAGCACCACCTCCCTTGTGGTGTTAAAGGATCTGCTGTACAAAGGAAAGTAATATGATCCCCTTCAGACAGGCAGTATGACTTTAAACAGGTGAATAAGGTTGGGTTTTGTGTACACTGCACACGCACACCTGTGTATGCCTGTGTCTTCGTTTAATGTTTTGTTTGTATTTAACTGCCTGGCTCCCTTCCTTTGAATAGCAAATGCCTTGCTAGTGGCTGATCTTGATTTTTAATGACAAAATTGGGAAAGAATTTAACATTAATGTCCACATATATGTAAGTATATGCACTCAAATGTAATCTAGACTAATGGATATTGAGGTACATGCATACATTTGCACACATATTAAAAAAATAATAATAATAAGGGAACAATTTAACAGCACATGGATAATACCTTTTCTCGTTAAAATACTTCAGCAGATCAACATGTCTTCACACGCAATAAAACAAATGCAAAGAATTGCAGCTATTTTGGTGGCTTTTAGCTTGGACTCCTTGCCATTGCTGCTTCCAGTTTTGCATAATGCTTGGTCATGCCTTTGCTTTCACTGGCCTCTTTGCTGGTGGCTGCATCTGCAAATGGGGTAGCTACAATCAAAGTCCCTGAGCCAGTCCTCAGCATTTGTCCCAAGTGTGTCTTTGCTAAACTGCCTGCCTTCTCCAGCACAGCTGATGGGGACACTTGCAGCCACTTCAGGGACACAGCCAGATGCAACTTAGGGTCTGATGCCACAGCCTTTGCCTCTGTTTCTAAAAGTCTAGAGATAGGTGCTCAAATACATGTCGGGAAAGCTGAGCATCTTCTGTAGCCATCTTGCCTCTGCTCTGTTGCTTGTTGCAGAATACCATAAAACATTGGAGTTTTTCAAGACATTTTGGAAGGACGTATCTGACATAATTCTCGCTCTGTGCTGGAATGGATCATCACATCCAGGGCTGATACGCCTCGGTGACTTGGTTTTCTGAATGATGCTTCAGAAAACATTCAGGAGATCTAGTTTGGTCTCTTACTTTATGACCTTTTGCATTTAGGAGTCTGCAGTCAAATCTGACACCCCAAAAATACCTGTGATGCTAACAGTGGTAGTAGAAATTGAGGTTTTCCACTTCTTTTCTTCTATAGGATTTCTGTCTGAATGATGCTGCCTTGGGGATGGGAACAGCAAAATCAGTCTTTTGAAAAGGCCTCCCAAAGGGGTTTGTTACCTGTGTTGATCAGCTGGTTGGCATCATCACTATGTGATTATTTGGGGACCATGTTTGAACTAAAAATACAGGGTGAAAACCATTCTACATTTTCAAATATACCAGCATGGTGCAAACACAAGCTCTTTGTTTCACAAGCTTTGTTCTGCAGACTTATAGCAGTGATTATACAGCTGTATGGGGGATATTTTTCCTCAGCATCTTTTTGGTCTTCAACAAATGTCAGATTGTCCACAGGACATGACTTTGCTGTGAGAGAAGGCATAGATATTTCCATATGTTTCAAAATGGATATAAGCCTATGTGGGACAATGTTGAATGAGGATTTCAGCTCACTCACCCTCCAAGGAGATGTCTGGGGACTTTGTTGGACAGGTAGCAAGGTTAGGCTTAGATTTTCTTCTATCCTTAGTAGAAAACTCCTTGTTCTGCTTAATCTGCTTTAGTTTTATGCTCTTCTGCAAATTGGAGAAGAAAATTCTCAGGAGGAGCAATGCCTTGAAATAGGTAAGGAGTGGTGTTTCAGAAGTTCTCATTGTTGACGAAGTGATAGTATTGCTTATGTGAAATGGTGCCCTGTCGGCTTATTTCTATGCACGGTGTTTTATGTTTAGCTGGACAGATGTTTATTATGGTTTCCTTTTCACATGGCAGATTGCTTATTTTCATATGGGGTTTTTTTGGGGAATGGGGAAGGAAATCTATCCACCTGATATAATAGGTATGTTAGCCATTAGATAAAAGGAGGAAGAATATCTTATTTTATTTGAAAATACAATAGAGTTAAGACACAAAAAGTTGGACAGGGAACAAAAGTAATAAACATAAAATGCACTGTAAATAAAACACCAGTAGCAGTTGGACTATTGAAGTTGGTGGGAGCTTTGCCACCAACTTTAGTGGGACAGGATTCACCCAAGGATGTGGCCGCTGGCTCGGGGTCCACCCTGCTAGGCTACTTGGGTGTGTCCTTGCTTCCCAGCACTCCCAAAGACCTCTGCTCCAACAAAACATGGAGATACCCAAAGCCTTGCGGTGAAGCCATTTCTTAACCAGGGTCTGAGTGGATGGGACTTGCAGCTCAGTGTTTCTAATTGGAGAAACCAGAGCTAAGGCAGGGGTGAGAGCTAGGTATGTGCAGAACAAAACTAATCTATATTCATTCAGATTCAAGTTTCCTCAGCTTGAAGGTGGTTAGGTACCATCTGGTAACATTTCTGGAATAATATATGTATTTTTTATGTTATTTGGACTGAATTATGCCACAGGAATACTGACCGCGCATTAAAAAAAGGGCTCTATCTTTTCAAGTGAGGTTGGGTGTGGAACCAGCCCAGAACAAAGGGTCACTTCAAAGTCAAGGATGACTGTTTCAGAAGGCAAAATCACAGCTGGATCCAACTTCTAAGGAGGGGAAAAATCATATTCTCTGCCAAAATCACCCTTTGATATGCTTGCAAAGATAACAAATGATACGCAGAAGGTTTTGGGCAGAGGTGTAATGACTCTGTACTGCATCCTGCTAAATCAAAAGATTGTTCTCCTGAAAAAATTCCCAGTTGTCTTCATTGAAGGTCTCTTTGTCAAGCTACAGTGAATATAATTGAAAGGTTGATTTGGTACCTGCTGTTTCAAAAGCAAAGAAAACATGTAAGAAGTGCTTAGCATGATGATTAGTGGCCTGTGAGATGAGTGACAGTGCTGTGGATGAGCTATGCACAGAACACAGCTCCATTGCAGGATCTGTGTTTGTTACCTGCAGGCTATAGGAAGTATTCTGTTCACAACAGAGATGCTCAGACTTTGAGATGCCTTTTTTGGGAAAGAGGGAGTTGATATCTTGGTCTGGAATTCAGCTAGAAGAGCACTGTCTACTGGCATCAAGCCAATTGCAGGATGTTTGCCTTAATTTCCAGGTCTGTCATAATTAAATAGCCCCTCTTTTAAGCAAATTATCCATAAAAAGCAGTTCTGGTTTATTCTTGATGGCCGCAGTACAGGTTTGAACACCTGTAGATAGGCCCAAGGGAGCTTCCAAATGAAATTGTTTTGAAATATGTTTCTTCTGGGATACTCTTGAGTGATACAGAAATTTGAAATAATTTACTAGGTTGGTTTTTAGTGAATAAATGTATGTCCCCCTGCCCCCTAGGACCTTGCCAAGTTGTCACCCTTATCCTCCATCTCTGCACCAAGGGTCTCTTCCTCTCCTGGCGACGTTGCCCCTCACCAACCCTGTTTTTTGCCAAGGAAGTGATTTCTTACGATGTGTGTGTCTGTGACAAAGCAAGGAATTGGGGACTGGTTACCCCTTTATTTTCAGTGCAGAATTAAAACCACAAAGTTAAGTTTGCTTTACAGGATACCAGATTTTGTTAAGGTAGATGGCTGTGTAAGAAGTGAAAGGTCTACCATTGTTGTTGGGTAGCATCCCAGAAAGCAACAGAATTCATAGGAGATACTCCAGTGCCACAATCTTCTTGTCCGTTTAACCCAGTTCAAAGTTTGTGACTGCCTTGTCCCCGCTTTAGGGAGGTGGGCAGTTGGCCAGCCAAAAGCAGTCCTGGCTGACATGGATTTGGGTAAGATTCAGGTGGAAAGGAGATTGAATGAACAATCTGACATATGAATGCATTTAGGTAAAGACTTAGGTCCGTCTTCCTGTTGAAGGGAGAAGATAGTTTTCCCTCTCTGTATGTGTTGGAACTCCCATGGTCAATGAAACAAGATTTTTGTAAGATTGGCCTAAAACCTGCCTTTCCTTTTGTCTAAATCCGTGTCTGTTGGGAGCATGTTTGAGAGCTGTTGGTGGGGTACAATTCCTGACACAGTGGGCTTTGTAAATCCTTAGCCCTGTTCCTGCAGTTGTAATTACTTTCTCATAGTAGGGGAGTTAGTGTAAAGCCAAGAGGAAGGTATTTAAGCCAGGACTTATGACCAGTGTCTTGGAAAAGTGAAGAGGATTTTTGGTTTTGTAGTTGATGTTGTGGTGACAAAATTGAAGCATGGATTTAACCGTTGCCTCAGTTAATTAAGTTTCTTAGCATGTGTTTTCCCACCTTTTACAGTAGGTTTTAGCTGGAGCTGATGAAGTACCAGTCTCACTGAACTCTACTGTAAATTGCATTTAGGAGTATTTTTGCCTGCTTATTATTCTCAGCACAGTATTGATGTCTGTGTGCAGTGTGTACTGCTGGAAAGTGTGTGCCTCAATCCAGCATTGCATCTAAATAAAAGAACCTTTTTCATAATTAATGAAGAAACATTTTTAAAGCCCCGTTGCTGAAGCCAGGCTTAATGGTGCAGTGTGGGTATCAGGGTGGAGCTGTTGGAGCTAGAGGACCCAGTCTGAAATGGAAGATGAGGTTCATCCTTGTAGGCTGTGGCCACACAGCTTGTGGATTTGTAGAGCAAAGCAGAGAAAATCTGATGTCTGCACAATACACCTTACACCTGGAGTCCTGTTCACTCAGGCTGAGAACTCTTCAGGTTGGGATCTGTTATGTCCTTCGGTTTAAATTCATCCCAGTAGAACAGGGTTTATGCATTCCATGAGCTCTGTGCAGTGTGATCCAAAGTGTGGTAAATGGGGCAACTGTGACATTCACTTTTAAAGTACTCTCTTGCCCAGGAAAACCCCTCTGAAATCTGAAAGACAAAATTTGCATTTTTAGTTTGCCCACTTGTGTGTGAACTGAGTGACTGTGAGGCAGGGTGGGAGCTGGACTGGAGTATTGCCTCTCTCCTGAGATTGCACAAAGTTTGCAGCATGACTGAGAGTTGGAAGCAGAAAACGCTTTGGTGTTGTTTATTTTAATTCCCCATGGTAGGTCTATATAAAATGCCAAAGGAGACATTTCACCCTGTAAAATGGTGGAAAATGGGAAGTTTCATTTACATTTGCATTTGTAACAGGGCTGTAGCACTGTACCTGTGCAGTGATGCTGATGTAGGAGGGCATTCTGGTCTGGATAATGATGGCAGCATTTTCCTTGCAGGCCCAAGCAGGAAGATGGAGTGTCAGAAAATTACCAATTTTGGAAACCAGCTTCTTCGTCGGAAAAATGTGGACTGCACTCGAGAAGACAGTCGCCTCTCGCGATGCCTTAACACATTTGACTTGGTGGCTCTGGGTGTAGGCAGCACTTTGGGTGCAGGTGTCTATGTCCTGGCTGGAGCTGTGGCACGGGAGAACGCAGGACCTGCCATCGTTATCTCCTTCTTGATTGCCGCCTTGGCTTCAGTGCTGGCCGGACTCTGCTACGGAGAGTTCGGTGCTCGAGTTCCTAAGACAGGATCAGCTTATCTCTACAGCTACGTGACTGTGGGTGAGCTGTGGGCCTTCATCACAGGGTGGAATCTAATCCTCTCCTATGTTATTGGTAAGTATGGTGAGGGTGCTGCAAGACCCTTGCTTCAGTTCAAGGTAGTAGCTTGGCCAGCAAGGTCACCCTTGTTCGGGTGCTTGTGTTACTGTTACAAAATAGATACTTCACTCTTGCACTCATGGAGGATTTCAGGACTCATCAGTGGGATGCATTTTTGATGGCTGCTGTCAGCTGGTGAGGTGAGTGTGCTGCTGGCTGAGGGCTTATTGCTGCTGGGAATTCCTCTGAATCTCCACCTCATCCCTCCGGCATCCCCTGGCTGCTGCACACTTGCTAGGGTGCAAAACAGTTTCCTCTCTGCTGAGAAAGGAGCCGCTCACAGAAAGGTGCTTTTATTCAGAGCATCTATACTCACAGCTGATCAAGGATTAATTCTGGTCCCTTTGGGATCTATTTAAAGTATCTGGAAATAAGAGTTTCGTCTTGTGAATTGCTGCAGAATTAATCTTGAGATGATCTGCAGGTTCACAGTCTCTGGAAAATACAAACCAAATCCCTTGTAAGCCTTTGACTCCCACTAGGAGAGGCCCTGGATCAAGCTCGGAGCATGTGCTGTGCAACTCAGCTGATGCATTAAAACTAAGCCACACTTTGCTAATTAAGGATTTGTGTCTTTTCAAGCACATTCTGGACAGGCTGCTTGTTATCACGCTTCTAAGGCTGCAACAGACTCACCAGTTGAGACTGAAAGCTTGCTAGTTAAACTGAAAACCAACTGAATGTTAAATTACTAAGGGAGTTAGTTTTTTTTGTTTTTTTTTTTTTTAATGCATTTTATGGGATTTGTAAGCATTACCTTGGAATTTAGTTTCCATGGTGCTTGGAGGGTAAGATCATATCAAGAACAATATCGTGGCATAGCAGCTGCCTGTCTGAGATCACGCTGGCTTTCCTCTGTGTGTTACCTAAAATATTTTTCTCCTCCTCCTTCTTTAAAAAAAAAAAGAAAAAAAGAAAAAAAGAAAAGATGAAAAGCCAAAGTCAATTAAACTCCTCTCCTCAAGAAATCAGAGTCCTGTAGCTATTTTGTGAATTTCATTCACTGCAGGGAGTAGATAAAAATAATTTTTAAAAAAGTAAGTGTATAATTTTCTCCAGACTTCTACGATGGCCTCTGCTTAGGCTACATGAAGAAAAATTGAACAGACTTCTTGGTAATTTTTCTTCTGTTCCAGAAAGGTAATGATCGTCTCCGTCATGCCCTTCATCTAGTTGGTTTTGGGGCCCTTCCTACCATGATTCTGGATGACCAAAATGGATGACATAGCTGTGGTTGCTGTCCTAAAACCTAATTCTACAAATGCTCAATGAAAAGTTTTGCCAACTGAATGTTCTGCTCTGAGGATCTGGGCTCAGAGCGGTATTTCTGAGACTTTTGGAAGTGTTTATAATGGGTCCTGTATTCTGGGTTAGACACTGTTGGTATTGAGAAATACCAATCAGATATTCTTTAAAGGTCAAAACAACACAGAAGTTTACTGGCAAACTTTTGAAAAATCGGGGAACTTTAGCCAAAGATTTAGTACGACATCTGATTAACATAAGACACTTCTCACAGCATTAATTTAGCCCATCCAACTTAGCACACTTTAAACCTGTTCCATGTTAAGTTACTCAAAATGTTCCAAGAAGAGGGAATTAGAAGAAGGAGCAAAAGACAGAATATACAGAAAAGCACAGATAGCTACCAGTGCCTGGGTTCCAGCAATGTTCAGATACAAACTCCAGGAGGAAGGTAGGGTAAAGATGTGCTGCGCTCATGCTCAGCCTTAAAAACCCCTGGGCCTTTGTGGGCCCTGCCCCCAGGTGGGACTTCTGGTCAAGTGGCCCCTCAGGAGCTGGATTAGGCAGTGTGGTGCCCTGCCCTTGGTGTGCCAGTACAGGGCTGGAATAGAGGCTGGGGGGTGTGGGGGCAGGGCACTGCCTCACCCTGGCAAAGCTTGACCTGCTCACTCTCACACACACATGCAACCCTAAATGTCTTGAGACATCGGTCCTTCCAGTCTCTCACAGGTGCATGCTGCACTTCAGAGCCAGGGCGTGAGAGGGGCAGAAAACCAATTTTTTTTCTTAATCTTGCCTATTAAAAATGAGAAAATTGAGAATGTTGAGAAAATGAGAAATTGAAAATGAGAAAATGCCAAGCAGTGCATCAAAAATGTACATCTCTAAAGGGCTCAGCCAGCTTGGTGTTTTCATGTTGAGGTTCTTAGACTTTGGTTCAGGAAGTATTATGAGGGTGCAAAAAGAAATCCTGGGGTCCTGTCTTGGTTTAGATCGACAGGTATCTTCCAGGGAAGATTGGAGTCTCCCTTGGAATGTAAGCCCCTCCCCCCATTTTCCAAATTATTATAAATTTGCAATTAAAAGGCTGTCAGGCAAAGATTTTGGGAATAGGTATAGCAGTTCTTTACCAGGGATATAAAAAAATACAAATGTTGTAGTACAGAAGAATAAGCAAACTGACAAACAAACAAGAAATCCTAGAAAACCCTGACAGAGTAAGAAATACAACCTGATGGCCTGTTGGTCAGGGTGTTGGAAGCAGTCCAGTGTCAGCCTTCCTGGAGTGGCAGATGTGATTCTGCTGGAGTAGAGATGGTCCCATAGAAAAGGATCCAGTAATGGTGAGATGGGTCCAGTCTTCCTCCAGGAATCCAGTGGAAAACTGGGTGAGTGGTGACACTTGTGGCTCCTTTTATCCAGGTGAAGATGGTTTTGCTCTTCCTCCCTGGGTGGAGCATCTTAAAATAGTATGATGTAATGTGTGATGTCATTGGTGAGCTTTACTGGTCCATTAACAGAAGATATCCCCAGGGGGGGTAGTGGAACAATGACCAGAGATAAGCAACACTGCTCCATCTGAGCAACAGTGCTCCACCCAGTTTTTAAGAGCTGGCTTGTCTATCAGAGAAGGCAGTTACCCCCCTCCCTTCTGGAGTTACAACAGATCAAAAAAAATTTCTCCAACTGGGTTTTAATAGATGGAATAGAATAAACATTTTTTTTTTTGGTTACAATACCCAAGACAGGTCCCAAGGATGGGTGGCCAGTAGCTTTTAATTAATTGAAGGGACTTGACTTGGGGAGTCATGTGGAGTCTTGGAGGTGGGTGATGAGAAAAAAAATGGGCATGCAACTGATCAGTTACGGTCTGGAGAGAAGGAGAAAGGTGTCCAAGACCAGGATCTGATGTGAACTTTCTTCTGGGATGATGTGGGTTTGGGGAACTGTGCCAGACGGTGGGATGTGTTTCAGGAACTAGAAACTGGTGGGAGCTGGTATGATGAGTTACGGCATCTCTGGTAAGTAGATGCTGCTGGGGTTTCTTGACACTTGGTGACCTTGCATGTGCCTGTTCCTGCAGCAAGCCCAGCACCTGAGCTCTGCAGTTCTTCTGGGAGCTGTGTGCTGTAGGCAGGAGCCAAATCTGCTCTGGTGAGGCTGTGTTGACCCAGAACTAGTAAATCCTCCTGGGTACAAGCTGGACGTCTTTGCACTGTGCTCTCTAATAACAGCAAGATATTATCCAGGTGTCTGCATTGTTGAAAGAATGTCAAATTCGCCCTGCTTCCTCAAGCGTGTTGGTTACAGAGAGTTCTGGATAAATGGCTGATAGTTATGTGGAACTGGCATCCAAGCAGCTGGCATCTAATATAGTACAAACAGGAGCTGAGTGTTCCCATCCTAGAATGTGAAATAATAGAACTAGGACAAAAAAATAGCACTAAAATAGTCTTTTTCCTCATATCGTGCCAAAGCTAACCTGAAAAATTGTAATGTGGTGTACAATAACTTTTGCAATTTCTCAAGGTTAAATCGATGGCAGTGATGTCCAAACTCTTTAAAGGTGTTCACACTGTGCACTTTTCTGTCTTGATGAACAGAAGAGTCTCCCAACAAGTCTGTTCTGCAGCTTAATTTTTATTGCTGTTGCAAAGCTGGATTGGGCAGGTGAGTGTTCCCAGCTGTGCTGCAGGTGCTGCCCACCGCTGCTGCAGAGGATTTGGCTGTAGGTGAGCACAGACATTGTTTGACAGGATTGCAGGTGCTGGAGTTGGGACCTGAACACCCACTCACAGGTGAGTGTGGCAGGACAGACTGTTCTGGGTGGAAAGGGGCCCCTGATGGCATCCTGTGAGGAACTTAGCAAGCCAAAACCAAGCCAGGCTCTTTTTTTAACTAGGTAATTAGGTACAGTAATAATTATGATATGCAATTAGGTGCTGTTAGATGTCGTGTTGGTACTATATAAGACATTGGGAGTGTAGCAGTAGCCACATTAACACAGGAGAGGGAGAAGTTGGCTTTTGCCTTAGCCTACGTACTTTACAAAATGCTGTCACTGTCTGGTGGTAGCTCTTTGTTGTTACTATTTCAGTTCTCTGAAATGACTTTTATGGCCCAGACACTGTCCCCAGCTTGCTTGTCCTGAGACCCCAGGTTTAGTCATCACCCCAGCAGGCTGCAGGTGGTCGGGTGCACTGAAATGGAAACAAAAAGTGCCCCCAGAGGGTGGAGCTTGAGCACTTACTGCAGACAGGAGCTGTTCCAGTTGCTGTGATCATCACCAGCGTTCTGCAATAGGCTGACTTACGCTCAGATAACATGTAAATTGTATCTGAGTCTTTTTCCTGCTTGGGTGCTGTAGTGCTGGAGATCAGAGCAGACCTGAGTGTTATCAGAGTGCAGAGCTGGCCACTGATGTGGTCCAGGCTCTGGTGCTCCAGCATTGCACTGCTGGAGGGCAGCTGGATTCTGTGAGGCCTCTCTGCCTGGGCTGCAGCCACCTAACTGGGGCTGCCAGGGACTTCTGCCAGCATTACATTTGGACCTCTCTGGTAATGGAAGTTACAGGTGTGGGGGAAGATCAGGCCCTTGGGGGTGTAAGGAAAAGGTCAGTCAGGGCAGTATCTAAGGCAAAGTTGAGGTTTGCAAAGAAGCCAGGCTAAAAGGATTTTTCTCATCTTGTGAGCTCAGCATGAGTCTGGGGCCCACCACCTGTGTGTGTTACTGTCAGAGCAGATGCCAAGCATGAACACAGGCTGTGGGCTGGGTATGGAGAGGAAAGGCTACTCCCAGCACCTGGGAGCACATGCAAGGTTGCTTTGAGGCCTTCCATATTGAAAAACCTTACAAGGCTCCTCCTGGTTTGGAGCATGTGCCAGCCACAAAGGGTGATCTTTGTCCTTTCTTTCCTCTGGCAGGAACCTCAAGTGTGGCCAGAGCCTGGAGCGCGACGTTTGATGAAATAATAGGGCAGCACATTGAAAAATTTTGTAAAACATACATGACGATGGATGCTCCTGGAGTGCTTGCAAAATACCCAGACATCTTTGCTGTGGTGATAATTATCATCCTGACAGGTAAGGCACTGGAGAGGTTTGTTGGTCTTGGACCTCCTTCTTTAATCTCATAGTTTGCTTTTGGAATGAGCATGAAGTCCTGATTTATTTTGAACAACATATTAAAGACTCTTTCTTTGCTAAAGTGTTGGATTGACCCATATAGCTGCTGTGGAGTTAGCACAGGGCATAGCCTGTTTACAGGGTTTTTAATTAGAGGTGAGCATTCTGTATGTTTTTTGAGCCACTTTTAAAACCTTCAATCAAATTTTATAGAAGGAAGAAAAGATGACTTCTTATCCTCAGTCAGGTATAGGAGTTTAATCCTTCCCTCCACAAATCCTATTACACAAGAATTTCATGCAGTTGGTCTATCAAACTTATTCCCCCTTTGATAATCTGCCAATTTTTGATGCCTTGAGCCAGGAAAGTGAGGGGAAAAAAGAAAGAGGAGCGGGTTACAGTCTCAAGTACTACTGGGGGTTTTTTGGGTGGGTTTTTTTTTTTTTTATATATATATGGGCTTCAATTTGCAGAAGTGAATACAAGACTCCAGAGAAATAAATATGTCATAAACAATCAGTGCCTCTTTCTTTTTCCCTAAAAATGTGCCAAGCCTTTGATCATAAATTGGAAGTTTTGACAACTTGCAAGATCAAAATTCTTCTGAATGTTTATCTCTACTCCAGCTGGAACTTGCAGAGCATTACCAAGTTTAGGCAAATGTAAAAAAATTGCACTTCATACTCCTTTGTGGTTTCCAGCAGGCAGAAGCTGGAGTGTCACACTAGCAAGGTCATTCTGACATTTGCCACTCTAATTGGAATGGCCTTTCCACAGTGAGCTGTGCTCACGGGGACAAGCCTCATAAGCAAGGATGCTTTGGCATTTGGATCTAGGACTGCATCGAGGGCTGCTGAAGCCAATAGCAGCCCTCTGTTTTCAGGATTACATCTGAATGGGAGAGATTTTCCTCTTTGTTAATTTGTATGTAATATGAATTGCTCTCATTTCAAATCAGAATCTGGTCTTTCACCTCAGATGCAATTTACAAAATTTAGAACCCCTTAATTTAGCACTGCTGAGGTGTAAAATTATAAAGGTTACTTTATTATAGAGCGGCTAAATGCTTCTGCTTGAAGCACATTCCATGGATTTTAATAAAAAAGGCAAACCATTCTTTTCTTAAAAAAAAGCTGCTGAAAGAGCAGCTTTAGTCCGAAATATTAAGACCACAAGTTTATTTCTGCTTGCACTGCCTTGATCTTCAGATTTCTAAAAAGTACCTTACAAGTTTTTGTGGGCTGGTATGCTGTCTTACCAAACACTCCTCTGATATGGCTATCTCAGCTTATTTCCTGTTTTAAAAGAAGGAAAGGTGAGTACGCAGGATGCTCCTCTCTCATTGAAGTCCCTTGGGGTAGCAGTAAAAGAACACTATGTTGTGCTTCTCTTTTCCCTCAGGCTTGTGTGAAGTTTTTTTACTTCTCCTTTGGCCTTAGATTTGAGTTAAAAGTTTCAGTTCTTAAAAGTCAGATGCCTGAAGAGGAAGTTAAGAGAGCTTGTAGACCTGAGAAGCCAAGATATGCATCAGTGAGATCCTGTTTGCCAAGGCCTGTAGCCATGTTCTTCAAGAAGACCAAGCTGAAATCCTGCTCTTACTGAGCTCGCTGGCAAAGCTCTTGCTGATTTAAGTGAGAGCAGGATTCCCAAGATGCCACCTTCTTCTTTGTCTTCAGTTCTAGAAGTAGCTAGTAGGAGTAGAATCCTCCTGGATTTGGCCCCTGCTCATATTTCCCCATGTCTAAGAAAAGTTGAGTGTTGTTCATAGCTTCGGCATTTGGCCAAGACCTCTAAGACAGTGTTCTTTCATTGAAAACCACCTGTTGTGCTTTCTCTGGGTTTCTGTATGGAATTTGAGGCTGTGGGAGTAGTTTAAGTGTATTAAAAAAGTACTTTATCAGGGACATGGTCCACATGGGTGTGCTGGGTGGGAGGGTGTGTCACATTCTGCAGCAGTAATGTCTGAGCTGGAGTCCTGATCCTACTTCTGGGTGAGTTAATCCTGAGCTACTTGGCTTTGTGAAGAAACAAGTGTGATGATTGGGCAGAGCACAGCATGAACACAGTTGAGCTATGTCTTCAAGTCCCCAGCATGTGCTGCTGGTGGTGAAATATCTGACCTGTGCCATTTCTTCCCCAGGGCTTTTAGCTTTTGGCGTGAAAGAATCTGCCCTGGTGAACAAAGTGTTCACCTGCATCAACGTCCTTGTCCTTGGATTTGTCGTGATCTCCGGCTTTGTGAAAGGATCTGTTAAAAACTGGAACCTGACTGAACAGGACATTTACAACACCAGCCATAGCATTTTCAAAGACAAGTAGGTTGGATGTTTTCATCTCAGAAGCTGGTGCATTTTTAAAAACAAGTTTAAATGGGGGGGTTGTGGACTTAGTTAGAAAACCAGTGAATGGGATGGCTGCCTCCTTTGCCAGGTACCTTGGAGGCAAAGCTGTCTTTGGTGTGTGTTTGCTGAAAGCAGGCTGTGGTGATGGGCTGAAAGTGCTAGGAGTAGGCTGTGTCATCGTGGGCCCTGCTGCAGGATTGACCATTTCTAGCCTTATAACCAATATAGCATCCGAAGTTGAGAGAAAAGAGCTCTTTAGACAATGTCCTACTCAAGTCTACACCAGGCTGGCTCTGGTGCCTTTATGAAGCCATGTCCAAGTATAGCTGTGGGCTTTCTTTGTATACTTGAGCAATATTCTTGGGGCATTGTTATACCTTATAGAGACCTTGTCCTAAGTGCCTCAATAAAGTGAAGGTGAGTTGCAGATTATTTTAATGCATTGCTTCAAGCATACAATAAATCTGTTTTAATGATATTTTGCTGCTTGGCCAAAATTCTGTCATCCTACACAAGATCAAAATTAAGGAGCTTACAAGGCTTTCCAGTAAGACAAAGTTATTAATTTTTGCTTGAGACTGTACCACACAGAATAAGGGCCTGTAAATATCTCCGCATTTATCAGCTCAGTCTGGCTTGCTACCTAAACCCTTTATGATGGCCTGTAAGGAAGAACAGTTGGGCAAAATCTGGTGAGATTCATAAATGTTGTGAGCATCAAATTTATCTTGTGTAAAAGCTGCTTCTTAAACCTCTTTTCAAAATTCAACGTGCTGCAAACAAATTGCTTCTATAGGACAGGTCCCTTCTCCTTCCCTGCTGCTATTCCCATGCAAGGACCAACTACTCCAAGAGTTTCAAAGTGCAGCTCTTTGACCTGTAGGACTTACTATTTTTTAAAAATCTGGGGTTTATTTTATCATTGTTTCCAGAGTAATCCACATTTGAGTTGTGTTATATCTGTAGGCCAGTTTTCATCTAAGTGTCAGCAGAGCTTCTGTGAGAGAGTTCAGATGCTTTTATGTGAGAAGACTTGCAGATTTGGAGTTTACTTTAGTTTAACTGCCTTAATTCATCTTTACAAAGGCTTTTCACTGAAAAAGTGACCTAAGTCACTTGAACTGAAGGGTATGCTTGTTATATGTCACACAACGTAAGGCACATGGATCTGGGGTCACAATCCAGTGTGCACTGGGATCAGCTTGTGTTTGTCTGTTGGCTTAAATGAACTATGGATAAGGCTCAGCAAAGCATTTGGTGTGTCAGAGATCCAGGCTCCACTTCTGTCTCACGGTTACAGGCATGGTTTGAGTATGAGCTTTTTACACGGCATTTGGAAGTTGAGAATGGAAGATGGGGTGGATTTTAAACAATCATGGCACCCTGCATTCTACTCTTATACCTACTCACCTACCCTTTATCTGAGTCCATCTGAAGTAACAAGTGGATGGTTCACATATTTCTCAGTCTTCAGCTTTTCCAGAAGCTTTTGTTTAAATGAATATATGTATCTACACACATGCAGTAATGTTAGGAGAGGATTTTGAACGTTCATGCTGTTTTCTCCTTGTCTTAGCTAAGGGATTTTTTCCACCCCACAAAACAGGTGGTGGGAACAAACCATGAACCATTTTTATTCTATGCATTCCCCAGGCTGTTGCAGGCCAGTCCAAAGCTCAGCAGTGGGTAGGGCTTAGCATTTTGCTTGTTATTTGTTTGAAAGGGAGAGCCTGCTTCTTCAGACTTTGGCTTTGGATTTTGTTATGAGCTGTGTCAGTAGCTTTGTGACTCCCAGCTAGGCAGGATTACTTCTAACCCAGTTCCATGCCTTTCAGTCAAACACAGGAAGAAAAGCTCTACGGTGTTGGAGGGTTTATGCCCTATGGATGGAAAGGAGTCCTCTCAGGGGCAGCCACGTGTTTTTATGCTTTTGTGGGATTTGACTGTATTGCTACTACAGGTAAGAGGGAAGATATCTTCAATCTGGTTGTGAGCCTGGCTGCTGGTAGATTGACTTTCAGTAACGTTGCAGGGTACAGATAATAGGAAATTCAGGACACAGCATTTGTCGTCCTTCTGAACCTCAGCTCAAAACAGGCTTTTGGCTCAGCTGCTCCTAATAGTGAAGGTGCTGGATTTGCTCAAGTCCCAGAGTGCCTGAGTGCTGACTTCTAGCTGCTGTGGCACATGGATAAACTGTATAACCGTGAGATTCCTCCCTTCTTTGCCGGCAGGGCCCAAGCTTGTGGATGGTCAGTGATGACACTAACCAGGTCAGATTCTGCAGAAAACATGTCCAGGTTTACCAGCTAGGCAAACAGGGAAGACCCAGGTTCACATGCCTGGTATGAGTGTGAGCCTCTAACTCCAGATGATATTTTAATCAATGGGTTATTCTGGAACAGAGTTCTTCAGTGCCTTCAGCTGAAGAAGCTCTGATGGCTTGGAGTATTTTAAAGATCCAGAGAGAGAGGAGGCCTCTGGGGAGTAAACTGTACCTTAGAGCTGTTCCTCAGAATCAGGAGTTTTTACCTGTAAAGGTTAAGAGGTCTCATTTTGAGAGAGAAGCCGTCAGCATAGTCATATTTCTTGTGGCTATGATGAGTCTTAATTCCCTGAAGAAAGGATTATCCTTAATTTCACTTTTGGCAAGAACGGTTGGAACAGAGGGAGAAAGGAATCATCACAGACAGATAAAGCATTACTGCATCTTGTTCCAAGCAAGAAGTTGAAGTGTTGGCTACATTACTCCAGCCAGCCCTGGAGCCTTTCCTTGTGGGAGAAACATTCATCTCCTTTTGACTTGCAGGTGTATGGATCTGTGTTTATCAGTTCATCCCGCTGAAATGCTGTACCTCAGGAGCTTTTGCTTTCAGAGCAGTTTTGTAGGACTAGGAAAGTGCAAATCTGTTCTGCAGCTGATTGGTGCCTGAATTTTGAGGAGTTTTGGGTTTTTACACACATTTTTTCCTACTTGGTTGTTGAAAATTTTCCATAAAAGCTAGAGGGGGTGCTTTTGTTAAGAGCCATTTTCAAAGATCCATATGACCTTCAGGCACTCTGCCTTTCTCTGGAAATAGATACCTATGGTGTCATGATCATGGTGTATTAGTTCTGGTGGAGATGTTACTTAAATGAACATGCACAGATTTTCCCTACAGCTGCACAATAATGTCTTGTTCCGTCATCTCTGATCATTGAACTCTTCTTGGGTCTGCACTATCAATAGGATAGGAGGATGATCTGTTTTGGGGAAAGGATTATTTTTTAATCCTGATTGTTTCTGTGCCCGAGTTTACAAGGCTTCCACAAATGTGTGTCAGAAGAAGTGATAGGAGCAGCAGAAATGGGAGCAAACAGGCGGGGGTATCCCAAGTGGATGGAGCAGGCCATCAGCGGCATTATGGTCAAAGAGCACCTCTGTGCCCACAAAAACTTTGAAAGCCCCCGCCAGCACACCTACTCTAGGTTGGGATAAAGGTCTTGCTTGTAATTTAGCTGATATTTAAATTGCTTTCTTCTAGGTGAGGAGGTAAAAAACCCTCAGAAGGCCATTCCTATCGGCATTGTGGCATCTCTTCTCATCTGCTTTGTGGCTTATTTTGGCGTGTCGGCAGCCCTGACGCTCATGATGCCTTACTACCAGCTGGATACCAATAGCCCTTTACCCAATGCCTTTAAATATGTGGGTTGGGATGGAGCCAATTATGCAGTGGCTGTCGGTTCCTTGTGTGCACTTTCTACGAGGTAAGACTCTGCTCTTGATTTTTGCATCTCTCAAGGCAAACATGTACCTCCACCTCCTTTAAGAAATGGAGCGGAGACCAGGGATGAAATTCAGAGCTACTCACCTCAAAAGGACCAGGATTTCACCCTGTGGTAGGTACCAGAGAACCAGGTGACCAGTATTGCTTCAGAAACTCCCATCTTGGCAGAAGACCCAGCAGGTGCATCTCAGGAATATAAATCTGGATTGAGTGACTAAGTCATGGAGGCAGCTATGCAGTGCAAGCACGGTTTGGGTGCAAGACATCCTGGCCTGCTGGGTGGAGAGCAGACTTGTGGCAGGTAGTGCATGGTGCATCTTCAGGAGTGCATGGGGCTTACCATATCCAGGGCCATCTGTCTGCAGGTTACCTGCAGGACAGCCATCTGGATGGGAGGCAGGAGAGGCTGGAGGCAGAACATGTCATCTCCTGAACTTGGAAAGCCTATTTCAGATCAACTTAGATGTACTCAATTCGGTGAGCAACTCACAGAGGCTCACAGAAGTTACAGCTCTTTTACTACCTGAAAGTCAGGCTGGTTTTATGCCCCATGGCTAAGTTTAGCTATCCAAAATCGTAGAGCTGCATCTCAGTTACCAGCTATTAGTAACATGGGTGTTCAGAGGGAGCCCTTGAAGCAGAAGCTGAAGTGAACACAAGCCACCTGTTCTGTAGTTACACTGCCATAAGCTTACTTTTGCTTGTGTGCCTATGCTCAGCAGGAGGTGATATAAGTAGATTATTTCTCCTTCCTGTGTCCGTAGTCTCCTTGGCTCCATGTTTCCGATGCCTCGAATAATTTATGCTATGGCAGAAGATGGACTTCTCTTCAAATTTCTGGCTAAAGTCAATGAGAAGAGAAAAACTCCCTTAATTGCAACAGTGACATCAGGAGCTACTGCAGGTAGGTTCCAAAGACTGGCACGAATCTGTGGAAAGGAGACATAAGCTCATCTTCAGGGCAGATAATTCTGCCTGACTAGCCCACTTACTAATTGGATGTATTGCAGAATACAACATCCCAGAGGGTGTCCTGGATTTCTAGGGCATGCCCTGGAGATTCTGGGTGAGCATGAGTATCTCACTGTGTGTGTGTCCCTCTTTCTCAGTGCTCATTGCTGCCATTCTGTCTCATGCCAGGAACTACCTTGATCTGCTCAGCCAGCCTTAAAAGTAATTAACGCCCTGCAAGGTAGCAGCCAGTGGTGCCCCAGCATCCTTGTGGCTGTTGGCCTGACTTGGCTGAAGACACAGCACCGCCTGTAGTTAGCAGTTCTGCAGAAGATGCCAGAGCAGCAGATGGCCCGTGTGGCACTGGCATTTGTTAATCACTTAGTCACAGCTGGCAGCCATCCTGTTCTCCCCTTCCTTCTCCTGGCCCCCCAGAAATATGGGAGTTAAACCTCCTGGACAGCAGGGATGAGCAGCTTACCCTGTTCTTGCAGCTGCCCCCTTCCTCATGATGCCTGGCAAAGAGGAGAGCCTTGCTGCTTCCTCTTTACCTTCTGCTGCAAATGCAGCATGAGCCATGGGTACAAAAATGTGCCACTTTAGGTGGGGAGTTGCTGCTGGACTGCTGCCCTGGGCCCTGAGCTCCTGTGAAAGGGCTCAGCTCCTGCTGCTGGGATTTCCAGAAGCCTCCTCAGAGCTTCCTTCTCTCGCACCTTCTTCTTCAGGTATTCTTGGGTCCAGACCATGGTGGGGTATGAAGAAGAGCAATATAAAGTTAAAAAAAAAAAAGCTTTGCTGTCTCATCCAAGTGGTCCATAGTGCCTATGACCAAAACCCACACGAAGCTGCAGGGACAGCATTTGCCAGCTGAGCTTGAAGGTTGGGCTAGTTGTTGGGCTCCAGGTTGTGCATTGAAGCTGGGCTGTGCTGAGCTCTGAGGTCCCTACATTCTCATATAACTCTTGGTTATATATATTTTTGTGTGTGTGTGTGTGTGTGTGCGTGTATATATATAAAACCTGGTTTCTGACTGTGTGTCTTTTATCCACTTATTTGCCTTCTGAAAGCCCTATACAAAGTTCTGTACAATGGGGGTTACCTGGTGAGGGTATGTAAGCAGGGTGACCCCTAAGGAATGGCAACCTTTTTTCTGGAAATCCCCATGATGACACCTGCTACTTCAAGATGCCTTCTTTGATGTTTGGTCCCACTGCATGCACAAGCCTGATACCACCCCAGCTGAGCTGAGACACCAGAGCAAAGTGCTACCCATCCTCTGTTCCCTCTAGCTATGTCTTGGGAGATAATTGTGACTTCAGGAGTGCTGCAGCTTCATTGTGGGGCTAACAATGAGGCTGTGGCTTGAAGCCCTGCTTTTTATTGGTAGTTGGGTGAACATAGCTGTGTGAGACAAACAGTCTGGAATTTACTATAGTAAGCGTTTCCTATTGTTTCAGCTAGTGAGGCTGGGATGCCTGTGGGCTCTTAGGGTATTCATGCACCAAGGCCTGCCTCTCCTTGTCTTGGGACATCTTGAGCTCCCCTACCAAGTCCTGGGCAAGAGTCACATGTGTGCTGCATCGTTATTAGCGCTCCTGAGATGTGCATGTTCTGCCATGTTGCTGATTTTTCTTCTCTCTTCCCTTCCTCTCCTCCTGCAGCTGTTATGGCCTTTCTCTTTGACTTGAAAGATCTTGTTGACCTCATGTCCATCGGGACCCTCCTGGCTTACTCCTTGGTAGCAGCCTGTGTGTTGGTACTGAGGTAAGAATGTAGAAGCTTTGTCTCTTCTGGCACATAGAGAGAATTCCACACAGCAGTTAGATGCCCTCATAGTTTCTATGGGCACATCTCCAGCTACAGGCATGTGAAGAGCTTGTTTCTTTAAGCCCATAGGGGATTGTGTTAGTTGGATCTACAGGGAGGTCCTCTGAACTTGGTTAACCCTTGTTCCATGCCAGTCCTGCTGTGGTCAATTCTAAACGCCCCAGGAGATATGTCAAGGAGTGTGGAGGAAAGCTATGTGATCCTGGATGCCTGCCTTGTCACCACTCTTCTCCCCACTCTTGTCCCCCATGGGGATACCATTTCAGGTTGTCCTCCTTTTGAAAGGGCATTTGAGATGAAGTCTAGCAGCAGGAAAAGAGCTGAGCATGTGTTTGCAGGATCAGCGTGTGTCTTTTAGAAGTGCTGAGCTGCCACAGCTTCCCAAACCTAAGCTAAAAATCTCGGGTCTTCAGTGTTTGGCACCTTACAGACAACAGCACTCAATAAATGAAAAAAAAAGTCTGAAGATCAAGTTACTGAAAAATATCTTTGTGTGTTGAATGACTTGGGCAGAATCAGATGGAGGTTTTCACAGCAGTTGCACTGAGCTAAGAATAGTCTTGCAGCAGATGAAGGGCCAGTGCTGTTCTGTAGTACCATTGCTTTGTGCTTGTGCTCTCCCCCCTGTCCCTTGAAAATTCTTGCCGATTTACCTTGGCCATCTTAAGTTTCCTGATTTCCCAGCCTGCTTTTTTCCTCAGAGCTAGAATGGCTTTTTAATTTGTTTTTGCAAGCTGCTGTACCTATTGCATGACATTTTCCCCATCGTGGGTTGGCAGAGCCGACAGCCTGTTTTGTAGTGACCTGGGCAGCTCATTGGTCTGCCTCTTGACTGCTTAATGATGTAGCAGCTAAATTGTTTCCAAAGCCATAAGATCCTACCACTATTTTCTTGCTGTGGCTGGACCCAAGGATTTCAGTCCATTTCACAATTCTCTGTGTTTAACAAATGGCTCATTGTGAACACATCCCCACAGGAACAGTTTTAAGGTGACTTTCAAAGTGGCCCAGTCCTTTAGTCAGACTTGCTGCTGAGTAACTTGACAAAAATCTTCTGTAACAGAGAGCTGAGGCTGGAAGAGTGTTTTTTATTTATGGATCCACATGACTGTGTGTCACAGCCCTGTTGAATGTGCTGTCCACACATGCAACAACCATTCTTGCTTCAGTTCTTGCTTCCCTGTGTGGCAGCAGAAAAGCTGGCAGAAGACCCTGGGGTGGAAGAGTCTGGGGCACTAGGAATGTTGCTGCAGGGCATGATGGCTGTTAGCTCAGCCACCTCCGTGCCAAAATGCAAAAGCTAAACTGCCACAGATGACACAATGGCCTGGTTATGACCATCAGTCTGCCCCTCTGCTGTTTCCTTCTGTCACCCAGCCATGTCTTGGTGACATGGATGAGAGGGTTCACGAAAGGGAGCACTATCAACTTTAAAACACTTACATTACAACCAAGCTGTGAGTGATAAGAGCTGGCCATATTTGCTTACCTCATGATGACATCATTCCTCAAATTTCCCCTTGCAGCAGAAGGGTATAGACGTGACGTGGGCCTGTTCTGGTGCTGTAAAGGTCTGGCATGCAGCCACGACTATCTGTGTGGCTTTTAAATGAGTGATACCCTCATTTAAAATACAAACTAACAGGCTCTTTGTGTCATTTCCTTTTCCTAGGTACCAGCCAGAGCAGCCTAATTTGGCATACCAGATGGCTAGATCGACAGAGGAGACAGATAACAACGAGTCTGTGAGCACCAGTGAGTCACAGGCTGGGTTTCTGCCAGAGGAAGAGGAGAAGTTTTCCCTCAAAGCCATACTGTGTTCCACAGATTCAGATCCTTCCAAATTCTCTGGTTCGGTGGTGAACATCTCAACCTTCGTCATGGGTAAGTGCTGGGCAGTGTGCCTCTGGGGCCATGAGTCAGCTGGTAGGGCTTTGTACCCACCATGGTGGGGAAACTCACCTCCCTGATGTGATTTTGATCAGCTCTTGTAATGGCCAGAATAACTGAATATTAAACTTCTGACTTAAAAAGAAATCCACAGATGGAGTGTGTGGGGGTGTATGGTGGGAAAGGCGGATCTGTTATGGTTAGGGGATTTTGTGAGTCGATGTTTTGTTTGTGAGCTTTCAAATTCTGCTTTGCCTTCTTATGATTTGTTCTTGGGTTTTCCTTGTATCTAAAAAAAAAAAAAAATCAGTAACCTTTGGTGTGTGTTCACAGGTTTCCTTATTGTGGGTATCTGTATCCTGACTTCCTTTGAGCCAAACATTCTGATAAACACTGTACAGATTATTGCTGCCATCCTTGTTGTCACTATCATCTTCATTATACGGAAACAGCCTGAAAACAAAACCAAACTCTCCTTTAAGGTGAATGTCCTGGGACATGTAGCTAGAAAAGAGGTGCTTGGGAGGTGGTTGGAGGAGGAAGTGCATGTGTTGGCCTGTATCAAAGGGGGTCACTGGCCAAATGGACGTGCATTCAATATAGGCATGATGTGAACTTTTCTATCCAGGAGAAGCTGGAAAGGCAGAACCTGCTACAGAGGTGTGGCTGGAAGGGAAGGGCAGGACCCTGCTTTTGAAAGCAGATGGTTATAGGATAGGGAGGAGACAAGAGATCGGAGTAAAGGGGATGATTGTGAAGGCCACATCAGACCGTGGATTCAAAAGGAGAAAGAACACAAGTAAACTTCTTTGCGAAGATCTGAGGCTCTAAGAAAGTGATCTTTCATGTCCTCCTTAGACCCCATGGAGGCTAAGGAATGACCATTCTCTTTTAAACAGCCTTACGTATGAGGAACTCTGTTGTTCTCCTGCCCTCTCCAAGTACAGCATCCTTTCTATATTAAACAAACACTGGGATAGGTTTTTTTCTCCCAGTGTTATCCTACAAGTCATGCTTTATCATATTGATTTCAAGTAGTTCCCCAATTTATTAAATTATTTTTGGATTTTAATTGTATCCTCTAAACTGCTTTCATTTCAATTGCTCTTCAATTAAAGTTTTTTAGTAAATGCACAGATTTTAATAGTTTCATACAACCAGAATTTTCCAAGGTTGTGTTTAGAGCTCAGTTTGGGGTTATGGTCTGAAAGGTGGAAACAGAAATATTCAGGAGCAGAAAACTGAGGAACTTTCATGTAGATCTTACTTTTGAACATGCTTATGAGGAGGTCTGCTCACACAGGATCCTTTCACTCAGGATATTTCACCTCCTTTTTTTCCCCTCAGCCACTACCCTGTCCAAGGAAAAAGAAAATTATACCTGTCAGAGCTAAATCTGTAATCATAAAATCATAGAATCATTTAGGTTGGAAAAGACCTTTAAGATCATCAAGTCCAACCATTAGCCCAGGACTACCAACTCCACCTCTAAACCATGTCCCTCAGTGCCACATCTACATGCCTTTTAAACACCTCCAGGTATGATGACTACACCACTTCTCTGGGTAGCCTTTTCCAATGCTTGACAACCTTGTTTCTTATCTCCTTGCTGTTCTTTGGGTATTTACAACCGGACTGTGATTTTTCTCCAAAATCACTCTGGAAATCCAAAGCTGACCTGTTTGTTTCCCAGTTGTTTTTCTGTATTTTTAATAGGTAATTTTTCACCCTTCTCTAGTCTTCAGAGACTTTACCAGTCTACCAAGAGCTCTGAGTTGCTTATTTAATAGTTCAGAGATCACTTCTGCAATCTCTGAGTACATAACTCACCCACATAGAGAAATTTTTTCTCTACTGACTTGAAAAAGCCAAATTTAGAAAAATATTCTTTTCTTTTCTAATTTGTGTGCCTATCCCCTTTCTCTAATGATGTGAGCAGCTACTTTCCATAGTTTTTTTTTTTTGCAAAGCTTAAACCAAGAAAGGCCCACATTTCAGCCTGTTTGTTTTTGTAAATCTCCTTTTCCCTTAGGAGTGAAGTTCGCTTTCCACTTAATTCCAACATATTCAGAAGCTTTTCAATTATTGATTTTATAAATTATTGATTTTATAAATTATTGATTTTATATTTGCAGTGCTATTTTTTTGTATTCTTATTTTTGCATTTTGGCTTTGCTGTCTCATTCTTCTTTGACTCTCAGACCACTAAGGCATTAGTACAGCTGTAGTCATCTCTGGCAGTATTTGCTGGTTTTCTTTGCTTTGGAATAATTTGTCCTCTATTGCTTCATTGCCCTGGTACCTGATAGATGGAAGTACCTCAGGTCCCTTCTCTCACATTCTCCTTACGTTCATCTCTTGGTCTTCAATAGGTGCTTGTCGTGGTACAGTCCTTGGTTTTTACTCTTCTCTCCTTTGCCCCACAAGTATTTAGTATTGCCACTAAAATTTGCCTCTTGCCTCCTCCTAGACCACAAGCTTTTAAAACAGGTGAACAGCATCGTTCACATCCCCCTCCTGTGGTGGACTAAGGTCCTTTTGGGTTTAACCTTGCCTTTTCTCAGATCTGGCAGCCGAAGAGTTGGTTACAGCCATCGCTTCCCATTTTCAAGTGATGTGATGTTCTTTTCTGCTCATTCATCATTCTTGTAGATGTAACATATCCCTTGTTCTTTTTCAGGTACCTTTTCTGCCCTTTCTTCCTGTTGGGAGTATTTTTGTGAATGTTTACCTCATGATGCAGCTCGACGCAGGCACATGGATTCGGTTTGCAATCTGGATGCTCCTAGGTGAATTTAAGTAAAAAATCTTATGTTCAAAGTTACTAGATTTTGTTAACCATAAATTTATTGTAGCATTCTGGGGAGGGATTCTGCACTCCTGTCATCCTTGGGCAACTCTGGTGACTTGACTGAAGCCGTGTAGCCAGCCTGTAACAAGCTTTGTTGCATATTCAAGGATCTTGAAACTTTTGTGTGGACAAAACAACAACCCATGAACCATCTTATGGGTCTTGTTGCCAACAAGAAACCATAGAGTATTTCTTGTTGGCTGGCCTTGTACTGCTGTCCAGGTGGTGGGGCTTGTGCTTCTGGAGCTGAAGGAACTGAGCTGCATCCCGAGATGCTCCCAGCAGCCACAGATAAAGCTGGGTAGTCTGAAATGCTCAAATCAGGATCCAGTTTGGGGCTGGGGTAGATTGACTAAAAAAAAGACTGGTGCCTGTGTTAATGGCTTTTTTTCCATGAAGAAGATAGTGGCTGTCTGCCAGAAGCTAACCACGAGGGTGGCTGGGCTTAGGCTGGTGTAACTTGTGTCAGTGACTATGAGCAGGGGTTTCTGTTTCTTTACAGTGCTAACAGTGCCCTCTCCCTTGGCTTCCACAGGCTTTATCATCTACTTTACCTATGGAATATGGCACAGTGTGGAAGCCAGCTACGCAGCCTCAGCAGAAGCGGAGAGGAACACAGACACCGGCTCAGACAGCTGTAAATGACTGTGTTGGGCGTACGGGCGACTGAAAGAATGGCTGCAGTGAAAGGAACTTTGTGGTGGGGATCCTGAACCAGATTACGCCTGTAATCAGTTATGCAGGAATAAGGAAGCAGAGTGCAGGCCTCCCCAGCTTGGTCACTGCAGCTTGCAGTTTGTTTAGCAGCACAGTTAAAAGGGACCATGAGATGAAAAGACACAACTCTGGCATATTCCCAGCAGCACTGGCAGCTCAACTGGGGTACTTCCCTCTCTCTCTCCTGTTTTGTTTTTTTTCTTCCCCAGTGTGTAGAAAGAGAACTGCTTCTGTGTGCAAATGCTGCTATGAAACCAAGCCTCACAAATGTCCTTCTTTCAGTAGCTCCAGGAATTACCTCCCCACAAATACTCTACTTGATTATACATGGAGCAAATTTTGCAGTGCTGCTGTCAGGCATAGACCAGGATCCATCCTTCATCCTATGTGAGCTGTACCCTCTGTGTACGCACACAAAAAAAAAAAAAAAAAGGTTCTCACCAAATACTAGATTTCACCTGGTTAACAAAGTACCTGCAAGATTTGCATTCTTTAAAATATCAGGTTTTACCTTTTTTGTTTAATTTAACAGGGTTTTTTAGCTATGTGCTCACATGCTTTTAAGCATGTCACTGCTGTGAAATGTTGGGAAGGTTTGTGGTCACTGATTGTCAGGTGAGTGGTCGCTTGCCAGCACACAGGTAACACCAGCAGGTGTTTCTCCCAACTGTACTCTCCACAGAGGAATTCCCAGCTTTAGGCAGGAATCCATGTGGTGCAAGTACTGCAAAGGCTTGAAAACAAGTGTCTCCAAAGAGCAGTCCTGCCTCTTTTTCTCAGAAATCACCAGTGGTGTGGCTGTAGTGGTGGGGGTGGCCAGCAGAACTAAGAACTCTGACACCAAATAGTGCCCTGTGTTCCTCCCCCCACGTCAGCTGTGTGTGCTGGCTGCCTGGCATTAGCAGCTTTGGTTTGGCATTGGCGGGTGGAGCACATTCCTGCCCTGGGAAGGGAAGCACAGGAGGATCCTCAGAGGCATGAAGTTCTTACATGGGCAATGCCTGATGTCTGCACCCTGCCCAGGGTGGGCTGTGGGGTGTGCAGGGGCTTCTCAGTCCTGGCAGAGTGTGCAGTCCAGTAAACATCATTAGGCTGTAGGGTCTGATTTGCTGAGGGGAGCTTTCCTTCTGGGGCTTTTTTCCTTTTCGTCTCCAGAGCCTTCCTGTAGTGAAAGGCAGGAAATTTGGAGTTGAGACCAGCATCTGCATTTGATTGGCAATGCCTTGTTTTTTTGGTGTAAGATGATTTTTTGTTTTAATTCTCTCTAATAGCTTTCCCTAGCCAAATTAATCCACTACCCTAAGAAGGCTTATTAAAGCACTGTGAAGGTGAGCCATGCCCAAATAATGCCACTGATCTAAATTAACACTTCAGCTTGTACTGAAAAACAAATCATAGAATTGTGGAATGGTTTGAGTTCAAAAGGGACCTGTGAAGGTCCCCAGCTTACTTGACATCAGCAGGAATATCTTTAACTAGATCAGGTTGCTCAAAACCCTGTCCAACCTGGTCTCAAACACTTCCAAGGTTGGAGCATCCCAGAGAGATACTGCAGAAATCCCCTTTCCTGATGTAAGTGGATGCTTTTCTAGGTGTCCTTCATACTACTGCCTCTGAACACTGGACAATCTTTAATTTCCTTGTCAGCATGGCTCTTGCTGATGAAGCGACAGGCTCTTGTACCTGTCATCAAGTTGGAGAACTGAACAAACCCCTGCATGACTTGCCCAGGGTCTCACCAGGCATCTGATGCAGCAGAAAGGGCAATCATACCATCCCCTGGATTACATGGCTGGATTGGTAACCATTTCTCATGTTTCCAAGAGACTTTATAGCCTTTCTGCCCACTGAAGGGTTTCAGTCTTTTAATTCTAGAACACTGGGAGGCTTTTCTTGTCAGGATTGAAATTTGAGGATGTGAAGGCAATGTGTTCATTGCCTCCCAGCTGCACTTCAGGATGTGTTATGAGTGCAGCTTCCCCCACAGAATGAATTTGGGGTCTGCTCCAGTCAACAGGTCTTGACCATCTGCCAAGCCTTTGCTCCTCGTGCATATACATCATCTTACTCAAGCAGGGAGAGATGAATATAGAAATGAAAAGCCATTATGTTGAAGCCTGTATGGCTTAAACACAGGGCAAGGTCAGCACACTCCACAGCCTCCCAAAAGGGACAAAAAATGTGGTGGGAGGGCAACAAGATGAAAACTCAGACAGGATGAAAGTTTCGTATTGTACTAAAAATATAAGAATGTTTTTCCTACCTGGCTTCCAGCTTGTGTTCAATGAAAACATGAAGCTTGTGTCCTTGCTAAAGCATCTTCTGCACTGAGCAAGCCAGGGGCTTGGTGAAAAATCTTTCAGGAGGGTGTTGTCAGACATATTCCCAAGGTGGGGTATGACCGGGTCCCTGTTTAATCCTTGTGGCAAAACCCAAGCAGCTCTGTGGCTCTCAGCAGGAGGGCAGGATGAAGGGGACAGGGGATAAGGTGTTGAAACTGAGTGAACTGGAACAGTGGGGAGTTCAGGTATTTGCTGATGAGCCTGAACCATTGGCAGAAATGTTCCTGTTACCATGTGCTGCAGCATGACACTTCAATGGAAACATTGCAGACCACAGTCACTGTTCTGGGAGCCCCAGTCTCATTGGAAACGTCCTAGAAAATGAGTCCATGGAAACTCATAGCATGTGAGCCGCTCTCAGGTAATGCAGTTGGCCAGCCTTGCTGCCAGGAAGCTAATGACTATCTAGCTTCAGTCTTTACCTTAATGGGCTAACCCTCTAATGGGGTTTTGCTTTGTTTCCCATTCATCCCAGTTTCTGTGTGCACAGAAAACACGGCAGGACATGCTGATCTGTGTGCGTCAGCCCACAGGTGCACTGGCGCACAGATTTATTATCAGGAATATATTACACTTATCTGTACATCATATTTGAATAATACAAACTCTTCCTGTAATCATTAGCCACATAATAAACGGGACCACAGAACTCCTGCTGCATGGGAAAACTGTACAGAGGCTCCTCAGAGTGTCCATGGGACACAACCACCATCAGTGCAGAGACAAAATACCTGATTTTGCACTTGATAGTTTTTCCTTTCCTCCCCCTGCCTGCCACCACCATGAGCCTTTGCCACTGTGCATCAACTGAGTCAACCCATCTCTGCCAGCAGTCACTGGAGGTGCAATCCCAGTAGGGCCAAATGGTACCTTCTCACAATAAAAAGGAGATTTCCATGCCCCCCACTCGCTGCTGGCTGTCCTGCCATCCCATGGTGGATACCTGCTCCCAGTGCCTGTCTCTGGAGCCCCTTGAGAGCAGCTGTAGGCTGGTTTTATTGTTGCTACGCCCTTCTGCATTGAGTAAAGATGAACAAAATCAAACGGCTTCCTTGAAGACAGAGATGATAAAACCCTTTCTGATTAGCGCTGGCTCCATTCCCTTCCCTGCCAAAGGCCATCCTGTTTCCAAATGGGAAAGTCCCCACTGTGGCCATGGTGTTCGGGAAGTTTCCAGCCCTGCAAAAGCAAACACTTCCCCTTGCTTGTCTTTGAACAGGGACAAGGAACATAGCATAGAACAATGGCCCTGAGCCTGCTGGGAATGCCAAGCTCACCTTGCATGGTTGCAGCTCCCTGGCAAGAGCAGGGCTTACCAGCTTGGCAGCCAGGGTGTACCCACCCAGGGGTCTTCATTCCCTGGGAATGGCTGCCCCATTCAGGGGCTGCTGCCTTCCTCCCACTGTCCGAGTGACCTGGGCTTTTCTTTTGCACCTACTTCAGCATGCAGAGGCAAAGAAAGACAGGACAGGGAAAGTATAAAAAGGGAATGACCTTTTTTGGAGAAAAAAGTCTGTGTTTCTGGGCTTGCACCAGAAGGAGCCACTCTTCACACCCCCCACAGGGACAGGTTGCTGGTCCCTCTGGCTAGGCAGAACTTCCTGCAGCTTTGCTAGTGCTAGGGCAGGCCCCAGAGGGTTTGCCAAGGAAGAATTCAGTGAGAGGCAGGATTGAGAGGCAAAAATTAGATGGGAAAGGGATTGGCAATGATACCAAACGTGATGGAGCTGGGTTCAGTCCCAGTTTTCCCACCGTAAAAGCCCCACTCCCAATTCACTGCTGGAAGCATCTCTTGAATATGACTTTTAACCAACAAAGTGATAAGGAAAGCACCAGATATAATGGGGAAAGATGAATAAATTACAACAGGTTCAGCCAGCCTGTCCTGGACTAATAATATGCTTTAGTGCATTTAAAGTTTTGAGTAGCATCAAAGTAACAATTGCAGTTGTATCATCTCAACCATTTTTACAAAGGGTAAAATGGAGAATCCCAGAAACGACCAAAAAGCCACTCTGACTAATCTGATATCCTTCTGTAATGGTGTGACTGTGTTGATGATTGAGGGATGAGCAACTGATGTCATCAACCTGGACTCGGCAAGGCCTTTGACATAGCCCCCACACAGCACCTAAACTGGGGAGATACGGCTTTGATGGATGGAAGCTGGATATGGAATTGGCAGGATGGTTGCATCCAGAACAGCTCAATGTCCAAATGGCAATCAGTAAGAAGTGGTGTCCCTCAGGGGTCAGTATTGGGAGTGATATTGTGTAATATCTTAAATGACACAGACAGTGGGATCAGGTGCATCCACAGCAAGTTTGTGGATTGACACCAAGGTGAGTGGTTCAGTTGGTACACTGCAAGGAGGGGATGTCATCCAGGGGGATCTGGACAGGCTTGAGAGGTGGGGTCCTGTGAACATCATGAGGTTCAACAAGACCAAGTGCCAGGTCCTGCACCTCGGTCACAGCAACCCTTAGTGTGAATACAGGCTGGGGGATAAAGAGATGGACAACAGCCCTGCTAAGAAGGACTTGAAAATACTGGTGGATGAGAGACTGGACATGAACCAACAATGGGTGCCCAAAGCCCAGAAAGTCAATTGTATCTTGGGCTGCTTCCAAAGCAGTGCAGCCAGCAGGGCAAGGGAGGGGATTCTGTCCTTCTACTCCACTCTTGTGAGACCCAGCTTGGAGTGCTACATCCAGTTCTGGGGATAAGAAGCACATGGACGTATTGGAGTGGGTCTAGAGGAGGGCCACAAAAATCTTAGAGGGCTGGAGCACCTCAGCTTTGGAGACAGGCTGAGGCACTTGGAGTTGTTCAGCCTGGAGAAGAGAAGACTCAGGGGAGATCTTCTTACAGCCTTCCAGAAACCTCAAAGGGGGGCTTCTAAGAAAAATGGAGAGAGAGATTTTACCAGGGCCTGTAGTGATAGGACAAGGGACAACATTTTTAAACTGAAAGAGGATAGGTTTAGATTGGACATAAGGAAGAGAATTTTTACAATAAGAGTGGTAGGATACTGGAACAGGTTGCCCAAAGAAGTTGTGGATGCCCCATTTCTGGAAGTGTTCAAGGCCAGGTTGGATGAAGGTCTGAGCAACCTGATCTAGTGGAAAGTGTCCTTGCCCATGGCAGTGGGGACTGGACTAGATAGTCTAAAAGTTCCCTTCTAACCCAAATCACCCTATGAGTCTGTGATCTCCCTGTATCAGAATTATATCGGTGGAATGAAAGATGACAATGCTGTAGGTGTTGCAAATAGCTGTGCAGTTAGCAAGTATCAAAATGATTAAAGTTGTACTTGGCAAGAAGGGGCTTTGTGTGCATGTGCATGCTAGGTATCTATCTTTCAGGTTGTACTTGCTGGACACACTAAAATCTAGCAATGCATTTCAACAGTAGTAGCTGGGGTGGTGTGATCTATTCTAACAAGATGCTCAATTTACTCAGTATCACAGTACCATGCAAAAGCTGCTACAAAAATAAATTTCTCTAAAAAGGAGAAAAAAAATCATCTTTCTTTTTAACACTGTGGAACAGGCCACAGGTGCTTTGATGGTGGTTGAAGCTGTATCTAAGCTGCAGCCTGTGAATCCTGAGTATTTCCCAGGAAAGCTGAAGCACAGCTCCCACTCGAGCAGGATGGCAGGGCTGTGCAATGCCACCCCTGTGTGTGCAGGGCCTGCTGGTGCCACCACACACCGGGGTGAGAAAGCCACCATCCCTGCAGCACTCCTGCACCTCAGGGGTCTCCTCCAGGTACTGTCGCCCTGCTGACTTTGACCCCAGTGCGCAGAGCGGCCAGATGGGTAGGAAAGCATCCCACAGATCTCTTTGTTTTTTAAATTATGCTCAGGGATATTTTTATCTAGTTAGCAAAGCCCATGAGGGCCCTGCAAACAGTCTCACCCCTACGAATCCTTGGCCTCACCATCCCCTCAGGTGGGAGGTCACCCCAAGCCTGGGTGAATATTTTTGCTTCCAGATGGGAAAGTTAAAGGTAGTTTAGCCACTCATTTCCATGAATCTTCAAAGTGCTCTGTAACTCTGGGTAAGCTGTAGCAATGTGAAATAATGCAGATATGTGGAAGGAAAGAAATTCTGACCTCATCTGCACCTATGAAGTTGGCTATGCTCTACTTGGCATTTGAGGTGGAAGGAAGCTAGAGCCCTAGCAGATGCTGAGTATCTCATCTTACTATTGGAAACCTCTCATCCAGCAAAGGTCAAGGATAAACAACTTATTTTCTCCTCCTTGCTTCCGGGACTTGAAATAAAACAAAATGGACAGAAACCTACAGCCAGAGATTTTGATTGCATCCTAACCACGACAAGGTAAAACAAGATAAAATCTGACTAGGATTGAAATAAAGACAGTAAAATTGAAGCATGTTAACCAGTAACCTCTACCAAATTTCCTAAAACTCTCAGTTTTCTCATCTCTAGCCTATCTCCACTTACAATATCAATGCTAAGAGTTAAAAAGCAAGTGGATGGTATGCATATCTTTTCTGGTGTTCAATGCAAAGGTGATGGTTTTGAAGGCAGTACTGTCTTAGAATTTCAAATTCGCTGGTGTTCATGTTACATAGAGTACCACTTGGTGGTCACTTGGAAGGCGCTTCTACTTCTGTGTAACTTTCTTCTAGGTTGGGTATAAATATTCCTGGGAGGCTAAACAGAAATGCATTTTCTTTAGATACAAGTCTTAGGCACGAGTTAGAAAACTGCTGACTGTAATGAAAATATATCAGCACTTAATAGTATCCAATAATATAAAAAATGTAATTCAGAACATCTGCAACTACATATATGTGTGTGTGCGTCTATATATAGGTATAAAGGTACAATACATACAAGTATATAAACACAGACACATACACAGAAATATTCACAACTTGAACTATATTTTTAACTAACCTGAAATACTGCAGCAAAAGTTCATTCTGATGAACCATTAATAGAGCATTTCCCAACTTTTGGCTCTAACCGTAGGTAAAATGTTCACACATCAAACTAAGACTTCTGCCGTCTTAACCTTCTGCTGTTGTAGTTCTTGGCTATCTTTTTTGCTACCCTAATCAACATGTCAGAACCAAGAGTTTCTATATGGGGACTCTAAGAGTACCCTGCCTAGTGTAAAGCTATGCAGCTACTGAACATGCTTGCAGCCATGAACCCTGGGCGCCTGTTGATGGTAGTACTTCCTTGGATGGTAACAATTTGCAGATTGGAAATGCATAAAAGGCAGGGAACCTTCGGCACAGAGCTGCTGATTCATCGCCTCAAGGTTCTGACTTTTGCTAGAGAGGAGTTCCCTGATGAGCAGCGATAAAAAGGAGTGGACGGTGCGGGTGGGAGTTTGACAGGGCTCACGGCATCTCCCTCCTGCAGCTTCCAGAGGAGCTCCTCGTTAGTCCTGCTGAGCTTCTTCTTCTCCTCCACTTCTTTCTCAACATATTCTTGAAGATTTGCATTCTCCTCTGACAGTTGTCTGGAGAGAGAAGCAGGACAACCTGTTAGGCACTCCAGGGCAAAGATGGTGGCATTCATGCAGCCAGGGCCAGGCAGGACACTGAGCACCTCATCCCTTTCCTTCACCTCCCCTTCCCCTTCCCCTGCCTCTAGGGCTGCAGCTGAGCTGCCAAAGCTGTGGCACAGTTGTGCCCAGATCACTGCTGAGTGAGAAAGTAATCTCCACAAGTCCCAGCTTTCCCCCAGTGTCTGATTCTGCTTCCAGATGCACCCCTGTCTTTGCTCTACACCTCTTTGAGGCACCTCAGCTGCCAAAGCTTAGGTGGGATGAGCCCCCAGCCTTTCTCCCTGGCCTTGTGGCACTTGTGGAGTGACAGAGTAAGTGCCAAGAGGGGTGGCAGCAGTTGCATCCATGATTTTTTCAACTCGCTGCTACAGTATGCGAAGGAAAAACAGTCTGACCTTGCCATGCTCTGAATTTCAGCTGATGCCCTGATGCAGGACACAGCTCAGCTTAAAGGCTTTCCCTCTACTCTCTAAAAGGTCATGAGGTTATGGGTCCTGCTCCAGCTCTTTCGTCCTTGGTCCCAAAATTGCCTCTATTCCTGACGGCATCCCTAGAGAAACTTCACCAGTAATGACCAGGGAGGTGTTCTCCCCAGAATGCCCAGTAACTTAATGGCTTTTTTTGAGCTGGGGCATGGAAATCTCCTATGGGCATAGAAGTCTCCTATGGGCACTACAGCCTTAGTGAGTCTGCACTCATTAGCCAGGTTTTGAAACAAATGGGACAGGGCAAGCAGACTGTGGGACCTGATAGAGGTGTGTTTTGGGCATGTGCTGACAACACCTATGTGCCAAAGGATGCGTGCAGAAGCACCAGGATTCTGCAGCCCCACTACACTTGGGCAAGAGCCAGCTCCTCATGTGATCAACCCGTGGCAGCTCTGGGCAGGCACCTAGCCTGATTTACTGGCAGTTTAGGATTTTATAGAAATGAAGAAGGAGGAACCCAACCTTCCCCTGGGTGGTTTCAGTGTTCAGCAGCAGCTGGGTGTGGATTTTGGATGCATACAAAAAATTCTGTACAACTGCTTTTCTGGGTATTGCCTGAGGGCTGTAGCTGATGTCATGGACTGCTGGTCCACTCACCAGAAGTCTGTAAGAGGGTGGGACTGGCATTTTTGATTTTGTTTAAAAGACATTTTTTAAGAATTTGCTTTTTTAGCCTCAATTCCTACAGAAATGTCGCTCAGGTAATCAAGAATACATCTCTTTCTTCTCCCAGTCCCCAAAAGTTCTGACCTGTGGAGCAGTGGCTAGCAGACCCACTTTTATCTCTTGGGGGTTGGCAACTATCATTCTTCAGACATCCCCAATCCAAAGGACCAAAAAAATGCTGGTTGATTTGGAGGGAGGATCTAAAATGCTAGGAGATCAGATGATCTGTTCAAGTGCTTGGGGAAGTCCTAGCAGGGGCTCTGTGTAGTTCCCACATCCAAAACTGGGTCATCATCTACCTGAAAGGCTCTTTCCCTTTGTACCTGCCCTTGTCCTTAATCGGAAATATCTCTGTGGTTCACCCCTCACACCCCAGTGCCTCTGGGACCCCCTCCTGATGGTGCTGCAGAGCCTGGCTTTGCTCTGTCTCCCCTCCCTCCCCTCACTGTTGCTGGGCTGCCACAGCCACTTGGGCACCCAGACTGCAAGCTGGCAGAAATAGCTCTAATCCAGGGCAGCTCCCTGAGCTCGTTCATGCTGCACTTCCCAGGCAGTGCCAGTACAACAGAAATCAGCAGTCAGAGTGGTTACTGCTGCCAGGAAAATGCATGCTTTAATAACTCCAGCTTTAAAGCCCTGGCTGTCCCTGGAGCTGCCCCACAGCTGTCCCCAAGGAGTTACTTGTTGAAAATTATTCTCCTTGAAGTTGACTTCCCAGGCTGACCTTGAATTCAGAATTTCTCCTAAAAGGCGTTTTTGAAAGCAGTACCTACACAGTTGCAGGCAACAAGCAAAGTGCTGCAGCTGGATGCCAGCAGGGAGTGGAGGAAGGGTGCTGTTCTCCCAGCCAGAGACAGGGAGCTGCAATGCAGAGATGCCAAGCACTGAACCAGGCACCCTGGCTGCTGTCAGGCGTGGAGAGAGACTGCCACTTCCAGGCCACAATTCATCTAGCCCAAAAGCAGGTGTCTCAAACACTCTGGTGAACCAGACCTTAAAAATACCCAGTTTTCTTCCCCCAGAACAGAAATGCTGTAGACACCCCCCTCAGACAGTGAGACGTGTACTACTAGGTGTTTACAATCAGGTGAGAGAAAACATAATCCTCACCCCGATCTGAATGTTAGTACAAACAATGCCGCCTTTTAAGAATATCTACATGGTGGAGACAATTTCAAAAGGCTGAGTCATTAAGAAATGAGGCATGAGAAAAACAAAACCTAAAATCAGAGATGAGACACTGACAGTTTAAAAAATTGGCTAAAAATTAAATTTTTGACCAGTGGCATCATTTCTGGATGCAATGACAGCTAGGTAGCTGCAGTGCTGGGACAAGACCAGCTCTAGTTTCTCCCTCTGGCACCCCTTCTCGCTGGCTCCAACTGTGGTCTCCAGCCTTACAGTATGATATAAACTCTCTGGGACAGGGACTGTCCTACCCTGGTCTTTACATGTCACCTAACAAGGAGCCTTGTCACCCTTGTCATATTGTGACAAGGTTGCAAAAAGGCAGTGCTGATGAAAAAACCTGTCAAAGGTTAATCCTGCCTGGATGACAATGGCATCATTAGGATGTTCTTCCCAAATTTTTCCCATTTCACATCCTCATTACCCACTGACTAACAGCTCTCAGGGCACTGATACTGTGATCAGAACCAGTGGCAAGCTTGTTCTCAGCAGCCTGTCAAAATCATGGAAATACATAGACAGATACATGCCCTTCCTTATGTTAAAGGAAGCAAACCCCAATATAAAAATATTTTTTTTAATAAAACAAGCAGAGCAGAATACAAATACATTTTCAGAAGGAAATAAGCTTTTCCCCTTCTGAAATAAGTGTCAGCCTTGGACAATTAAGACCTGGGGTCTCCTTTCAAGTTCAGACAGATTGCAAATACCAGCACAAACCTTGTTATGACAGTATTTTGCTCAATCCTGGCTCTGAGTTCTTCGTTCTGCTGTTGCAGCATGGTGATTTTTTCTTCCAGTTTTAAATTTTTTTCAACCTGCAGCAAAAGAAGATTTGTTAAATCTGAAGAACACTCAGCACTTGATGCAAGATAATTTGTTCTATATTAGTCTGTGGAGCAACTTCTAGAATTTGAGGATAGGTGGAGGTGGTTTTCTTGACTGCAACTGAGGCTTAAGAGATCTGACTCACACCATCACATCATACTGGTGAAGTACCTGGGGCCATCAGCAGAGCACTGAGCAGGGGCAGAGCTGAACCAGCCCTTACTTATAACGGAGGAGGAGGGTCTTAGTTTTGTTCAGCACAAATAGATGTTTTCTTCAGTGGTGCCCCCACAACTTTTGTCCCCCAAGGAGCCAGCGTTACCAGATATTGGAGAAAGTGCTGGTGTCACTTGAGGAGCACCCAGCACAGAAAGTTGCCCAGCACTGTGGTATGAGTGGTCAGTCTAGTGATGAAGGAGGAGTTCAAGATGGGATCATGCACATCTTCCAGACATTACAGTCTGACATCCAGCCTCCAGGATTATGATTCCTTAGTTATGGAGAGGAAAGAGTCACCCACCAGGGCAGATGATGCCCAGCAGTAGCCTTAAGAGTGCTGCTGCATTCTCATAAGGTGGGCTGGCCTCTGGAGACTCTTCTCACTACTGCTGATAATGTCGGCTTAAATGACAGGCTTAAACCAGACATTTAACTTTAAGCTGTAATTCATTGAAATTAATCCTATCCCAAGCCCAGGTAGCTTTTATTCAGCACAGTTCACGGGCAGAATTTGAGGACATCAGTAGCAGAGCATTAGAACATCAGTAAGCTGTTTACAGGCATGTTCCACAGCCTCAGGTGCCCTGTTTTCCCCAAGACTGGAATTTAACACACTTTATCACCTTAGTCCTTGGTTTTCCAGCAGTTCGAATTTTGCTGAATTCAACACTTTTGAAAGAAAACAAGATTGCACAGGGTAACCTTATCTCCGTGTGAGCTTGGTTATTGAATTTCCCAACCTTTTATAAAGAAGCAAAATAGTGTGACTGGGGATAGCAATAACTCACACTTAATGGTGGAAACATCAGTTTTTGGTTGTGTTTTCTGGTCTGTGCAGATAATTGTAAAGGCTACTCCTGAGTCTCAGATATTCTGGTCTGTCCCATTTTATTTTGTTACAGCAGCACATGGATTCTGGCCCTGTTTTGAAATGCTCTGAGAGAAGAATCACCATAATGGGCTCTCTCTCTGCTTTTTCAATAGTTTTCACAAGTAGCAGCCATGCCACCTTCATTTCCAGCCTCCCTTTCAGCTGCCAAGGAGCCAAGACTGTCCCTATGTTTGAAATGCCCTCTTGCTCCTTTGTGAGGCACCAGAGCATTTGGGGATGCTCTGTAGGTGTTCTGGCACTTACAAAGGTGTATCTTGAAATGGAAAGCTGTTGTGCCTTTGGGCCACAGCAGACCCAGTGTTTTACTGTGATAAAGGGCAGGAGCAGGACTGTGCACTTGTATGTGTTTAATGAGCAAAAGCAGCTAAATGACCAGGAATTATATAGGCTGTTTTTTGGGATTTTTTTTTTCCTAGTAATTCCAAATGCTGGCTTAGCTCCAAGAGTAGCACATTGGAAGGAGCAGAGATAACAAGCTTCAGTTGCAAAGAGGCACTTTTCTCTACATCCACTTACTAAAGCATCTGTTCAGCAAAATAATCATCAGTTCTCAAATTTCCCTGTAAATGGAAACAAATCTTGCTGAATGCTGTGCTGAACCAGCTGCCACAGCTCCCAGCTGAGGTATTGCCTCATCCTGTCACCACACTATTTTATTGTCACTGCAGGTTATGCTGTACAAAATGAATCCCCATTCCCACAAAAAATGTAATTGATGGTGAACTGGGGAGTTCTTCATTAGGGAATCCCACTAGCAAAGGATGAGAAAACAACATAGCCTGCAGAAAAGCATTACTGGAAGGCTGGAAAGACCTTTTCTAGAGCAAGCCTTGCTGGGGACTGCTTGCTGAGTATTGCTAATCCACACATGGCTCCCTAAATGCTTGCAGGAGGAGCAGCAAGACACACCATGGCTCAATCTTCCTCCATGTGCCCTCTGCAGCCCTAAAAGGCCACCTGACTCCTGTAGGGGCATATGGTGCAGGCTGGTGTACCCTGGATTACCACAAATTTCCCATTCCTCCATTCTTTCTCCACCTCTCACCTTGCTGTCTAACCTACCATGCTGAGCAGGTACTGTATGAAGAAGCAATCCAGATCAATGGATGTGAACCTCTTTGACTGTGTCTTGCCCCAACCTCATGTATGTGCTCACCTCTCTTAAGTTCATCTGCTGTAACCAAACTTTTCCTTTACCTCCGTAATGTCTCCTCTGTAGGAAAAATGACAACTCACCTGTTTTTCTAGCTCCATTATCATCTTCTCCTGTTGGTGAATATGGTGGTTCTTCATTTCCAGAACATGTTTTAAGCTCTTCAGATCTTTTTCTAAGTGTAGATACGGAGCTTGCACAATCTAGGAAATGTATCAGGGATTTGGATATGTCAGTCATACATACATCTTCAGCCATAAGAGAGAGATTCCTTAATGTAACCCTGTGGTTTAGGAGAATCAGTGGTGTGAAAATCTACCTGGACCTGGTCCTCTGCAGCCCCTTTGACCCCTGATATTGTCTCCTTGACACCCCTTTGGCTAAGATTTGTGTCTCTTCCTCAGAGCTCAATATCTGGGGTCTCAGCTGGGACCTGCCCACTGTCCCTGGAGTGATGATTCAATTGCTCTTCATTGAATCAGGTGATGCGTAATACTTAGAAATGTATCTTGACACAGTATCTTGATATAGTTAGAGTGGTCATCTACCTTCAGCTGTTCCTCAGTGTTTTTCTTCAGAGCCTCTTCAAACCGGTCTGCTTTGGCCTTAAGAGATTGATTCTGGAAGGTGAGGGTGTCTATCTGGTCCTGGGGGGGGAAACACACCAATTAGAACATCAACTGTGTTATCAGCCCACTTACTTTCACACAGGTCAGTCTGTACTGCCAAACTGCCAGGGAACTAAATAAGGCTTAGGCATTCCTGTAAGGTGATATTTTTTTATGTAAGGCCACTTGAACCTAGAATGGGGTATTTGATAAGCCTCAGGGAATCACAAAATCCCTGTAACACCTGTGGCTGATGCTGAATGTGGCTGATGCTACATCACTCCATCACCTCGTGCTGGATGAGTACAGACATGTCCTTCCTTGGAAGAGCTGGCATTTGTATCACATGCTTTTGTGTGGTCCTTTGAGTCCAAATGAGGCGGGAGATACCTGTTTCCTTCCCCTTTCTAACATGGTAACAAGCAATGATGAGTTAATGCTGTGGGATTTAAATTCTCATCATTTCATCTCAGGGCTATACATGGGAACAACATGTTATTTTAAGCAATCATATTTCTGTTACCATCAAAGGCATTTCTGTCTATACAACACTGGTAAAATCCACAGTTGCTGTGTACATGGTATTTTTATCTTTCACAGTTGTGATTTCTTGTCTGGAACATTACATCAGCCCTTATTACAAAACTGCTGACATGCCTCGAGCTGTTGCAGCAGTGCAACAATATCTGCTAGTCAGGGCATTTAAAAATTGTAATTAACCTCTGCCTGTGAAAACAAACAGGGCTTGCATTATTTGCTGTGGCATCTTTACTTTTTCACATATTTCCAAACTTAGCTTGTGTCACAAGGGCACAGGTCTGCCCTCCACTCCTTGTGATTTCTTCATCTAGGGAGTGAGAACAGCACAGAGTTTTTAGAAGGATTAGACGACTTTGACCTTGGTGTTATACAGTGGGATGTGGGAACTGCTATGTGCTGACCCTGGCCATCCACAGCCTGGCTGCACAGCAGGCCCAGCCCTGGGGCAACTCACATCAGGGACTGCACTGCCCTCCGGTGGGACTGGAGATGTGTCTGCAGTGTGGGACCGGCTTTCCCACATTCAGGCAGCAGGGAGGAGTTTAGAGCACAAACACAGGCACAGGGACAGGCAAGGAGAGGTCGTTGTTTCTGACCTCGGGGGGTGCCAGCTGGCAGGTACCATGCAGACAAGGTGATGCCCACAGCCACTGCAGGTGCCAGAGTTAGGACAGGTAGGGCAGCAGAAGTACCAGAGCTGGCAAGAGGCAACAGCCTGGTGTGCTGGCAGTGGGCAGCGTGTCCGGGGCTGCCCCATCAGCTGCTCCCCAGCACCATTACAGGGTGGGAAATAAAGGAACTGCTAACCTGGAGTGACAGACGCAACTTTTCAAAAGTCTCTTCTAGTTGTGCCTTTTCCAGTTTGTGAGCAGTATTCAGTTCTGGAGAAGTTACACAGACATGACATTAGTGAGCGAAGTCCAGCAAACCAGAGCCTGAGAGCACACATGTCGTGAGCCAAGCGCAATTTAGGATGCAGTTTTAGGACGTGGATATGGAATAGGAAACTGATAGCAATATGCTCTGTGACCTTAGGTAAATTGTTCTGAAAATCAGAATTTCCTGATCTTTCACTGTTTGCAGATACCTCTGTTTCTATGTGACCAGATTCTGATTTTACAGAACTGCTCAGAATTCTCAGCTCCCAGGCAGTCTGATCTGAAAAGGGTTAGTCTGACAATGGGCCATTTGCCAGTTCAGAGTGAGTATCCCTAGATAAAGGGACTTAAAATTGGATACATTTAAAACTTGAGTTGCAATTTCTTTGGGGGGATAGAGAGGAGGGCCATCACCTGAGATGCAAAAATACAAATGACTGTGCTTCTCCCCAGGCTGTGGCAGATGAGCTAAGTGGTGAGACAGATTACAGTGGTGAGACAGAGAAGACAAAAAAACTTGATTAAAGTTTTTTTCTGCTAGAATAACTCCCCCGGGCATACTAATAAGCAGAAGTTTAATAAACAAAGTGAAATAAAGTTCAATGGCTAAAGAAATTGACACTGTATTTTTGTGGTCCCCACCCCCAAGGCCATGGGTTCTGCCCTCTACCCCTGCTAAGCAGCCACAGTCACAGCAGCAATGATTCCATCGCTCCAGTGCAGCGGCTGCAGTGCCTTTTCAAGGCACAGGAGGGCATTTCAGACCCGCACCAGGAGCACAGACTTTTGCCACCAGACCCTTGATGAACCAAAACCAAATCTTAGCATCAGAAAATACCAAAAAAAATGGAGAGATGAGAATATCCTCAAGCAAAAATCAGTTTTTTACTTATTTATTTTCAAAATCGCATATGTTAATTTACAAATGCTATGCTAGATACCTTCTCTGCCCTTGAGAGAGGGGAATAGACTGTTCTCAGTTCACATTATGCTCTGGACCTTGTCTCTAATTGACACAATGCAGAGCTAAGCAATATGGCTTGGTCTGGGAAATGTGGGAAAACCTAATAGAGATATTTAAAATGTAGAAAAAAAAAATAGGGAGATTGTACAGATTGCTGTTAAATGTCAGCTAAAGCATGCACAAAAGCATTTGTTTAGACAATGATCTGGTAGGGAGGGAAGAGCTTTGTCTGCAGCATCAATCCTGTGGCCAAACAGCAACACAAAATAAACATAATGATGCTGAGGTACAGATTTCCATCAGTGAGAGGCTTTGGCCTGCTCAGCATGGCCAGACATTTGCTACTGGAAATAATGAGTCTTGTTTTTAGGAGTACTGTGGGTATTTAAGCACCTAAATTCAGAGATATCCCGAGAGCTCTATCCTCCTGCGCATCCGGGGATTAGGCTCTTGACAAAGCTTGTGTGCGAAGTGATGTGGAATTTGGATTCTATTTTCAGCAACACATAGAGAAAGCCTTATCTTTGACCCAGAGACCCCCCCCTCAGATAATCTCAGTTCAAAGTTAGATGCTGTAGACTGCAGACATCTCTCTCTCTGCCCCAGCATGAACCTGGTGGTCCACCCCACGTGAAAGCACCAACACAATTTTTCTGTGTAATCTGCTCTGAAGGAAGAAGCACAGTGTTACCACAGCATTAATTCCTGCTCTGGAACAGCTGTGTAGCTGTTGGGTTGTCTTTGGCTTACCTTGAATCTTGCATTCATTCTCATCCTGCAGTACTGTAATGGCCATTATGTGGTTATTTTCCAACTGGGATATTGCAGCTTCATGTACAGCTGTGAGATCTTCCACCTGTTCCAACAACAGTGAATGCAGACATGGACACATGGTTAGACAGGCTGTGGCACACTGTCAAGCCACTGCTGGAGAGCTCCAGTAGGCTGGAAACACCAAAGGGATCTACTGAATGTGACACTTCCAGCACCTCAGCCAGTTTTGCCATGTTGGTGCCTTGAGTGGTAGTGTGTAGGCACTGCTGATGGTATTTTTGTTCTTTTAACTTAATGGTGATGAAGAGGTACATAAGAAAGCAAAAGGTCCAAAAGCCCTTAGGTGGAGATGCTGTTTATTAAATGTTCAGAAGTCTCCACATTCCATTAATCTAAATTATAATAATGACCACACAGCCCATGGCCATCATGGGAGTGAGGAGTGCAGCTGCAAGAGGGCTGTGGGCAGCCTGTGTTCCAGAGCACCCTGTGGGTTTGGGACTCCTTTGGTACATTGTTTGTCACTAGACTTGGCTAAAGGCAAGGTGAGATCCCTAATGATTGTCTTTTGATATGAATCATTAAAGGAACTACAATAAGAATTCCTGATCAAGATTAACTCAGTGGTCCAGAGCGCTTTCTGAATGCAATGCTTTTCCGGGGTTTGTAACCACAGTGGTTTTATTCCCTACATTTAACACAATACTATCTGTGATATGTGGCAAGACAGAGGAACAAACTATTTTACATTTACAGTGAAACAGCTGTTCTGTTCATGGCTAAGTGACTTTACTCTAAACAGCTTTATTTGCTCACAGTTATGTAAATAACAGTAGAACTTTACTGCAGCTGAGTTTGCCTTGACTGGAATAAATGTTATTTCACTGCTTTTAGTTGTCAAACATATATATTAGGTAACCCTAATTCGGCTTCTGGTAGGTAACCCACCAGAAGGCAAATTTCCAACCATATTGGAGAAAACACGCTCTTACAATGAAAGGTGGGCATTTAACATGGAATTTAAAATTATCCAAACTGATTTTCATAATGATGTGGGACATAACTCAGCAGTGAAGAACTGTTTGCAAAATAATGGGGACTCAGCCTGCTGATGTATTGCATGACAGAGCTGAGAGAGGTGGGGGGCAGATGACTCAAAGAGCTCCTAACGGGGCAAGGACTATCATCAGGCTTTTCCCAGAGTACAGTGTCCTTGTATGTGATGTGTGTAAGCTGAAGCCTCATGAGCATTGCCATGTTCTTTACTTTGCCCTTGCTGAAGCCTTTATTTGTACCCTAATTGCTTCTCGACTGAACAGCACCCCATTAGAGTGATTATGCTCAATGCCAACACCCTCAGAAGGTGAAGGGGTCTCCCCTTGTTGCCACCATCCTTGGCAAGTTATTTATCTATAAAGCAAATTAAATATGTCCCAAACTATCTACAGGAATTTTCCTGCCTTCTGTGTGTTTCATAGCCACATCCCAAATGACTCTCTCTAATCTTCCAGTGTGACGTCCTGTCTGCAGTTTTTCATGGCAGATAGTCAACTTGGCACTGGGAAGCAGCTCTCTTGGATGCTAATAATTTACTCTGTGGGCTTGATCACCTCACTTAACAAAAGTCATGTTTATTTCTGGCTATGAAAAGTACCTCAGGTGGGATTTTTAAGGCTTAATAAAATAAAATCAAGAGAAGCTCTAGTGGGAGAAGTTCGGTAAGCTGCTGGACAAAAGAGCTTGAGCTGAGCACCTCAAGTGAGAAACACTGGCAAGACAGATCACAGCTTTTACTTTGCAAATTCTGCCTTTAGCTGCAAGAAGATGTGAGGATGCACTGGCATGCAAGATCATTTTGTGAGGAGTTTGGCTCTCATGCCCTGCTACCCCCTCAGAGACAGCTGAACCTCCAAAACCTGACACAAGAACTGTGTCTCCAAACAAATAACAGCTATCTGGTAATGAACTAAGTGGTGACTGAAGCAACACAGCATGGAAGGTTAAGCGGTAACTGGAAACCATGAAAGTGGGATGAGTATCCTCCAAATTAGATTTATCGACACAGAAATACATGCAGATCCGTGGTCAGAAGGATTTTGCTATTGTTACTGCCTTCAAGAATGCAAATTCAAATCCCCCTCATGCAGATAGGCAGCTCAAGGACAAGGCTTTTCTCAAGACAGTGGAAGAGCTCCATTTCCTTGACCAAGAAACCTTGGTGAGCAGCTTTCCTGCATGGCCCGTCAGCCTCCACTCATCCAAGAGCACTCAGCACAGGATGGGTGTACAGCAGAGTAGGAATTCAATGGAAAAACCTGCTAAAACTCATCATGCTAACTGAACTATGAATTGAAAATGTGGGCTAAAACTCTAGAGATACTAGGGTCACTGCTGCACTTTCAAAGAGATGGAGAGGAATGTTTGTGTTATTTTCAGTAATCAGGGAACACAGAGCTCTGGAGCAAACTAAGAACTATTTGCCCCAAAGAGGGAAAGATGTGTTTTCACTGCTCCTCTGTGATGATGAATAGAGTCACAACAGATGAAAACACGAGAAAAATAAGCACACTTCTAGTCAAGTCCTACAATGACCTGTATCACCCTTTCTTGCACTGATCAGCTTGAGAGGAGAAGAACCAACATCTGTTCTTGTCCTGAGAGCTTGCAGAAACACTTCAAAGAGTAGCAGAGCTAAGCTATAAGCTATTTCAGCAAAGAATTAACAAATTCCTTCACAAATGCTGATGTTGGGTGATCCAGGAGAGGTAAGCCTTTGCAGCTAGAGCAAACATCTTCCACCAGGCAGACTAACACACTGACACTGTGAAAGGAAAAAAAATTGTCAAGGCTTTTGGGAACACAACCCCTCCTTCATATCAGAAAGAAAAGCAGATATTTTGAAGGGCATTGCAAGAAAACCAACTTGCATAAACTGAAATGGGAACAAAAAGACATGGCTCAGCATAGGTTCTAACCGTTTACAGAGAAATTTTTTGAAAAATCTGATTTAGAACATGAAACATTTAGAACATGCTATTTGATAGCACCTTCTAATACATCTTTAGAAATCAGTTCATGAACAGAAATAAGTAGTTTGTCCAGGACAAAACAGCCCAGTTGCATAGAGTTATAGTGTTTGCTCTAACAAAACCAGGTAATAGTAGTTGCTTGTGAGAATACTCCTGTCTACACACAGAAAGCAAAGCAAGGAGAAACACCTGGAATGCACGGTCCAAGAAATTAGACTGAATGGTGGGGCAGCAATCAGGGGACCCGGAGTGTATCACATGCTTGATGTTTATGCTGCAGGTGTTGCATGGGTGCTATCACTTCACTGTATTGCCCTTAGCAAATAACAGTGGGCTGGCTCTGCTGGCCGTACTTGTGTGGAACAGGTTCTTATAACCCTTGGTTTTAGTCATAAATTTACCATTATAGGTGGGTTGAGGAACAAGCAGGTGTGGGCAGCAGAGCTAATCTTAATATTTTTATTGTAAAACACCAGCAAGCATATGAAGGCGAGACATGGTAATGTAACAGACTAGTGTGTAGGAAAAAAGTAGAACTAATAGAAAGAGCAGTAAAGATATTCAGGATTACATTTTTCCACTCATAACTCATTACCAGTGTCTTCATGTTGAAATGTTCAATATATTTCATTACCTAAACCCCATCAGTACTACCATGGACTCCTCTTCAAAGGCAACAGGTGGAGACTGACCTGATCCTGATGCTGCAATTTGGCTTGTTCCAGCTGCAGCCTGTGCTGCTCCTGCAGTCTCTCCTTCTTGGCATGGTACTCATCCTGCAGCCGCTGCTCCAGCGCCTGCATCTCCTTCTGCTGCTGCCTGCGGACCTGCCTCCCCTCCTCCTTGAAGTGCCTCTCCAGCTCCTCCTTCTCTCTGAGCAGCTTCTTCCATCTCTCCATGTTGAGGTCTGTGGAGACAAAACCAGAGTCCTCACACTGCCCAGCACAAAGCAGAGGCATTGGACCTGTTTGTAGAGCAATGAGCTCGGCACTTCTCTCCCACTCTGTTATACAAGGGATATGATTGACCACTTGCCCAGAATGATTTGTATCTCACACATCCCATTTTTGAGCCGTTTGAAGCTGCTCATCCCATAAACCTGTCTCCAGCTCCAGCAAGGACCATTCAAATCCATTAAAGCACACTTGCTTAAAATATTTATGTACACACTATCTTGTGTACTTCATGGTATCAGAGTACAATGAAAGGCTGATACTGAAGACAATCAGAAAGCGTGAAGTTCTTACTCTAGTGAAGTAACCCAGTGACTATGTCTCAGAATTCACACCACTGTTTTCCAACAGTTTTATCAAGTCAAGGAAAATCAGTCCATTTCCCCATTTGATTCCACACCTTTATTGTCCCTCAGGTCCCAGGAAAGCAATGTCACAAACACTGTGTCCTCAGCCTTTTGCTTTGCTAAAGAACAGTTGCAAAAAATCCAGATATTGAAGACTTGATGCAAGCTGGACAAGATCAGCCAGAGTACATTTACAGAGCAAGTTTTCTCACTCGTAAAGATCTAACAAGTAAGAAGTGATTAAAATCATCATGACCATAACATTCAGAATACTAGAGAAGGAGAAATGGGTTTCTAATGGCACTGCTAGATCTTCTTTCTCATTTAGACCCATACCTGATTTAGAAAGATGATCAGGTTTTTGAACCAACTGACGGCATATTAATCCTTCCCTTGTCTTTCAAAATGCACGCGCCATACACAGACCTGTACGGCACAGTAAGTCAGGGGATTGGGAGCAGCTGTCTCCCTGCTGAATGCTTCAAACCCATATTTATCCTATGACAACATATTTGTTCAATATCTGTATCTTCTTGTCTCCTTCTACTACAGTGTCAGACGGTGCTCATTTTTCCCAGGACAACAACAATTTGTCCAAGCTGCCGGTGCTCTGTCCCCACAGCTTACCAAGGTGCACCCATGCCAAGGTAGTTTGGACACCCAAGCTAATCATTCCCTTCCCCACACAGCTTTTTTTCAGCCTATTTAGAGCCCTGCTTCCACACTCTACTGGACAACAATATCCAGATTTGCTCACTATGTCCAGACAGATAAACACTACTGGGCTCCAGTTCTGATCCTGATATTTCTGGAGTGCTGTAAGGGACTCTGTCCCTGTCAAACTCTCTGCTCCTTACGGAAAGAGAGTGAACCAGTGAGTTTAGCACCTCAGTGGCAGCACATAGAAAGCTTTCCCACTTGCCTTATATCCAGAATGGAATGGTACATTAGGTGGAATCTCTTGTCTTCTGGTAGTCTGGATTATAGCTCTAAACCCTCTCTTGTTTTTTTATTATCTTTGGCACGTAAAGTGATCCCAGAACAGGAGGGGTTATGCTTGCAGCTCTGCCTTCAGTAGAATTCAAACTTACTCAAGCTTAAAATAGGAGATGTAATGAACCCCATCTCTCTCCAGCCTCTCTAATGAGATTACCCAGCACACAGGGAGGGCTGGGCAATGAAACAATGTGCACTAACCAAAAGTCCATCCAAAACACATCCTGCAATCTGAAATACAAGACTATTCACAAATCAGACCCTGATGCAGGTGGAAAATGAGGGAACAGGGAAGCAGGGAAAGTGAGCTTGCATGGCATGTTCCCCATACACCCAATAGTGCTACTGGAGGCAGAAAATGAGGCAATTTGCCCCATACAGAATATTAAGTACCTCTAATGAGAAGGAGTGATCCCTACCATAAGTCTCAGACTAGGACAAATGAGGCTGAGGACTGAAGTGTTGAGGAAAAACTGAATCTCTTCTTAGCAGGGCAATGGACCTTTGGGCCTAGCTCTCCTGGGACAGACATAGCAGAAGGCAACACCCATGGAGCCCAAGGGTCTGTAGCTCTCCTGCTCAAGGAGCAGGAACCTGGGAGAGCCTGCCCTGCTGGACCCAGCTGTGGCTTCAGCGTGTGGTCTTGGTGAAACAGCTGTGTCATCTCCAGCAGGCACCCCATAACAGATGCCTGAACAGATGACCTGCTACTGCTGCTGGAAAACTGTGAATTTAGCTTCCAGGCATCAAGACAGGAATACTGTTAAAGTGAGCTACTCTTGTAGAAAAAAAGAAAAAATTACTCAGAAAAGTAAGATGAATGTATTACTGACATGGAACAGGAGCAGAAGAGCACAACTGTTACTGGTCTGTTGTGAAGAGTTACAGCCTGGTTTTATTTTTCCTTCTCTGTAGGTATCTCCATTGCTGCTCACAGGCTGGAAATGACTCTGACACAATGTGGCATCTCCTGGGATGACCGTCTTCTGGGTTAAATGAGACCAGCTACTGCAGCTTCCCTACTCCCTGAGCACTGAGTGCACAACAGATCCATTTCAGGCTGGGCTGGGAAGGTGAGGGAAAGGCAGGTGTCACTATTGGACTGACCTTCCTCCCCCCACCACACACAGTTGGAGCCACAGTGCAGCCTCCCCAACCCTGGCACTCTGCATTCAGGAGTGCAGCTCCTGTGGGAACTGGGGGCTGGTGCGTTATGGTCTTACAGAGGGACTGTTTCCTTCTGACATGAGAAATGGGCTCTTCTTCCTGACCCTCAGCCCCAAAATCAAGGACAAATCACAGCCACCACACTCAGGTTTAAGTGTTCTCTGACTGGGAGGCATATCCAGGAGGAGATGGCACAAAGGCTTTAGCTTCAAAACTCTTGAGAACACAGATAATACAAGTTTTAAACTTGATACCTCATTGTCTTTCCTCCATCTAGGTTTTTTATGCATCTCCATACCTCCTCTCAACACCCTTCACGCCATCTGACAGTAAAGGAGCAGGTAATTTTGACATTTAATTTCTGCTAGGTTGAAGGGAAACAGCTGGTATTCAAAACCTCTTCATTGCAAGAGACTCTGTTGCAGCTGAAAAGTGCTTATATTTATAATTTATAAAGATCGGTGTCTTGAGTGTAGAACGATTGCTTGTCATGTTTTCCTAGCCTTGCTATTTCTAGAATAATACATGAGCAAACCTTCTTGCTTTTAATTACAAATCCCTCAGTGTTTACAAAGGCCAAGACTCCTCCCCAGGACTGGGAAGGGAGAATTACTTTCCTATTTCACTCATGCTGGTTTCAGATGTGGTGTGACACTTTCACAGGAGTGCTGGGGGTAAAAGTGGACAGTGTTGTTTGAACCTCAATATTTTGTCTGGCTCCAGAAGGATGCAGCTCTCTCTAAGCTATTTTTACACATGATTCATCACTGCTATGGCTTCAGCAATGGTTTTATTTACCACAAGAATTTTCCTTAAATATATATTCTTACTTTTCTGAACAGTGGGGTCTCTGTTGCAGTTTCATTGCTTTGCATAGCAGAATCTTGTAGATTCTGTTGAAGACTGCATGCAGTGAAAACCAAGCACATTCAGCACCCAAATTATAACTCTGAATTACAGCTATTGCCCAAACAACAAAATGTTGTTCTCACGGCCTGCATCAAACCTGGCTAGTCCAGTCTTGTTTTACTTATTCATTCAGGTGTTTGTATCAGTGAGTCTGACATGGTGAATTTACACATGAGAAATTGGGAATTTCTGACCAACACCCATGCTGTTTAACTGGACTGGTTATTTTTAAATTAATGAAAAACTACTTATTAAAGTGACAGAGGCAAGTCAGAACTACGCCTTCACTGTAGTAAAAATAACTCACTCTGATTTCCCCTGAATTTCTTCATAGAATCACCCAAGACTGCTGCTGTCAAATAAAGGACTGTAGGACTGTTTCACTTTTTGCATAAATAATGTACAATATTGTACAACACACTGATTCATCTGATAGTGAGATCAAAATAATCCTCCTATAGCACAGGTGGGCTGCGTGTCTCCAGTAGCACCCTCATGTTTCCAGTAATAACCTCAGCTTGAACTGCTCTAGAGACTGCAAAGACCTGCACTGATGAGAAATGCTCTCATGTACATGGCATTTACCATTTCACCTCCTCCACAGTTCTTAAACACTGGCTGTTTCACAAAATTAAGTTTTATAATTTTAAACCGAAGTAAAAGAGACTGTGCAGCAATTTTAGACTTACGCTGAAAAGCATAGGCATTTATCTTCCATATGTAGGGATATATACTAGGATTTTTAATTGCTGATGAATTATTTCCCATTCTGCTGAAGTGCAATACCTGCACATGTTCATCTTTTTGTTGATCCCTACTGAGAGTTTTTTCTAGCTGGCCATGTTGCATCTCAGGGTTGCACAGAGAGGATTACCTCCACCAAGCAGCCAACTGTGTCACTCACAAACAGCCTCTGCTTAGCATCTCCATGTTGTCCAGAGTGATGGGAGGAAGAGGTGGCCTATAATGACTCTTCTCCATTACAAAGCACAGGGAGGATCTGCAGTTCTGCCCGTCCCAGAAGGGTTTGGCCTGAGCCTCCCTTTGTTGGCCATGTCATGCACTGGACACATGACACAGTCTGTGCTTAATGGGTGACCCAGGAATCGGGCTCCCACATACAAGGAAAGCTGAGAGGTCCCCCCTATGCACAGCACCAGATATCAGTAGTTCCAACACCTATTGGTACTCAGGATGTCCCCTGACGCAGTGTTCCTGCTCTCCATTTGCCCTGGAGTAGAGGAACCCAACATCACACTCATTCTGGAGAGATTTAAGCCCAGAAGAACTCAGCCTGTTGGCTGAATTCCGAGCAAAAGCCCATTTTCTCTCTCAGGAGTGGCAATATCTTTACACTCTCTCTCCTGTCGAGATCAGAAAGTAAAAAGGAAAAGAAGGGCATGCAGATACACAGAGAATATACAGACCAAATGGGATGCATTGCTCTTTCTGTCTTTCAACAAGGAAGAGGCCTTAGAGATATCAACAAGCAAATTCTGAGCTTGATGTCCTTTCGTTTGTAGCTGAACTGCAAAACATAGCCATGTTCATAAGTTGGTGATGCATTCCCAGTCACTGTGCACTGCAATGGTCCCAAGCTCCCACTTCTCATACACTGTGCTTCTTCCTCAGCAGTGCTGGTGTTTGAGGGCAGAAGCTATGGATTTATGGAGAACAATTTAGCAAAGATGACGCACAACTGGCTCCAGTGTTTGTGGTGATGAACCCATCCGCACAGCAAAGATGTGAAATAAAGGTTCCCTTCAAAGTCATAAAACCCTTTGCCACTGGGCTTCAGAAAACACTTCATCACATGTATGGAGGTTCCCCAGGATCAGGTCACAGGGAATCATAATAACTGCTTTCACGTAAAGTGAGAAAATCTCTTTGTTGTTACTTTTCTTGTACTACTTACCAACTTCCTCCCTGGTCTTTGCATGCTTGACTTGTAACTCCTTTATTTTCACAAGGGAACTTTCATTCTGTTTAAGGAAAAAGAGAGAGAAATATGTATAGTACCCAGGTTTATCCCAGGCAAGCACTTTCACATGTTCATTTATTAAAGCAGATTAGATTGATTCTTCACTCTACTTTTTCTTTTTTTTTTTTTTAGGGGAGGGGAGTGGGATTATAATGAACTCATTCAGTTTCTAAATCAAGCTTAGGAGCCACAACTCACTGGCTACAAATACTTTGTGTGTCTACAAGTACATGTACACACAGTCACGTGCACACAACAGTGCAGAATACTATATTTACTCCTATGTGTCTAAAAAGACATCTTTATTTTTTTATAATTTTGTGGTCAGCCTGTGTACCATTTACAGCTGGATTGCACGTACTAGATTTATTAAAACTGTTATTTTTTTCATCTATTTAAGCCTGCATTTAACCACCTCCAATCATATTAATATGTTCACAGAGTCAAACTCACAGAGCAGATTGCTGCACTCACACCATTCTATGCATGGTGAGCATTCACATACAAACACCGCTAATAACCTGATGTTCATGCCTATCTCCACATCTATTTCTGTGATTTTAATTATTAGGGCTTCTTTCCTTGACTGATCTCAAAAGAAATCAGAATATTTAAGGAGTAAAACAGATGAATTGGCTAAAAGAAAATGAAAACATATTTACATGAGCAATGTTAAGGTGTTACTACCAAAATGCAAGGACTTTGACAGCAGATAATTGACTAGTGCTGTGCAAACTGACAAACAAAATTCTTATCTCCATCCACTGGAGTCTGATTCAGTACAATAAATCCCAGCATAGCGGTTCAATCATATGGGCACTTCAAATTGGGATGTATCATGAATCATATTAGAAAGAAGACAAAGGAATACACCCTGCTGGGAAGATCACTAATGATTAATAAAACTAGATCAGGTTACTATAAATATGTCCTGGGTTAGAAAAGGTCAAGAAAACTTTAAGGACACTACAGAAAAATAATATTTAAAAGAGAAAAAGCAGTACAGTAGTAAATTAAATTAAAAGGAGTCCTAGAAACCAAATCTTTCTGTATTAAGCAAGCAAGGCTAATAAAAATCTAGGGCACAGACAGGATTAGTTTGGCTGCAGGATACATAGCAGATAAGATAGCAAGTCAGTTCTATATTACAAAAATGAAAAGAAAAAAAAAAAAACACCACTTCAGAACTTAATGTTTCTGTGTATTTTTCCTGCATCTGACTTTCAACTCCATTAAGAGAAGTAACACAACTTTATTTCTGGTAATACCAGAATAATAGAATCTGGAATTTGAATTAATTTTTTACATATTGCCCTTTTGGGATGATTTCCACCAGACCCAAAGGACACACTTCCAGGAAGTTTGCTGTAAATGAAGTGATAAACTGAACTGATTTGAGTGCCTTGAAGGCTTCAGGAGACCCAGATGATCATTCTTATTCTTATTCTTATTCTTATTCTTATTCTTATTCTTATTCTTATTCTTATTCTTATTCCCTGGAGACCCAGAGCATCTTTCTTATTCAGATATGGGAAGAAGCCAGGAATGCAAGGCCTGGCTCCTCCAGTGACTCCTCCTGGCTCCATACCCTGCTGAGTAATGCACAGGGGGCTGGGTGCCAGGACTGCAGAGTGTCCAGTCCTGACCAACTGCATTAGGCTCAGAATAAAATTGTGTAGCTTCTTGTGGACTTTCTCCTAAGTAGTCAAAAAGTTGTGGAAAAAAAAATCCAGATAAATACAGCCTGATACATTAAAAAAACAGATCCCTTCACACAGTTTCCCAGACCAGCAGTCTTAAAGGAGTAAAGTTTTCCCTTTTGGAGAATACCGTTGCATCTGCCCATATGGTCTGTTTAACTCACTGGAGTCATTTTAAGAAGTGCTCTTGACAAACTGCCAGGCCTGGTGCCCTTGAATATAGGAATATACTGGAAGCAGGACTTGCAGATGGGAAGCACCCACTCAATTACCAGCTCTCATTCTCTTTGAAACAAAAGCCACTGAAAACAAGGGAGCTCTGCACAAATCATTTACCGGCACCTACACATAAGCAGAACTCAGTGGGATTGTTACTATTCTCTTTACATGAAGAAAATTACAAGCAAGTAAAAAAATCTACTCTTTTGGAAGATAAAGTGTTTTAGATTTTGATCCCCCGTAAGAAATATTACAGGCTCCACATTTTACATGATGCTTTATCTTAGATAAGGTTTTTCCTACTCTTGAGGACACTTGGCAATGGCATCCTCTCCAAAAACGTGGAGAATTGCCATCGTGCCACCTTAAAAATGCTATCCCATAACTCCAGCTTTAGCATGGACACCAACCCACCACCCTGGGGCTGTGGTTTCCAGAGCAGAGCAGCCCCTGGGTCTACCCTGGGCAGCCTGATCAGCACAGTTCAGGTGCCTTCACTGTCATTTTACTGCTCTGCCAATACTTCCTGCATTGGGTTTTATTTTGGTCATAGCTTCCTGTCTGCTTTTTGGAACCTCATACTTGTGTTTCCTGGGAGATCAGATGTGCAATGGTTGCCCTCAGTGCCAAGGCCTCAAATAGTTGCCCTTTTTCACAGCGTTCTTCTAGAGGGCAACAACATGAGTCCTTATCTTCCTTTTGTGGAAGAGAAGCGAGGTGCACTTTTGGCTGAACATCAAATCAGCCTCAGAGTTTCCTGGATGTGCAGTGAACTCACAAATCTCCAGCATCTTCTGTAACTGCAACTTGCTTTGTCAGTGTGACATGATAGGTTTGGGCTGTCCATGTTCCTGTGACACTGTAAACATGACAGCAATGCAAAAAAAAAGCCCCTGCTTGTTATCATCAGTGTAGTTCCGCAGATAACCAGCACTCCACTGTCAGCATAGCCAGGGAATGCCAGCACTAAGGAAATCAAATATTACAGGAGAGCAAATCTGGATCTGACTTTGGAATGCAAAGCTATCACATTCAGTGCTGGGATTCCTACACATCCACTACCAAAATATCAAAGCAATTCAAAAAATGCACAAGTACACAAGGAAAGCTTCACCAAAACAAATGGGTAAGAAACCAAGTCCAGAGGATCTCCCACTGGGTTAATCAGTCTTCATTAATATTTATCTCAATGAAGTATTTGAAAGAGAAGACAGGGTAAGCCGCTGCCCTCCCAAGAGTTTTGTGTCCAATAAGGCTCAGCATATCAAAGGAGCTTTGTAGGGATTCTCTACTAGGTCACCACTTGGAGTTGAGCCAATGAGGGTAAGCATCCAAGGGCCAAATCTAACTTAGGTTTAATAAAGCTCATTGACTGTACACACCTGTTTTCAGCAGGAGAAAACATCAGAGACCCTATCAGGAGAGTGTACAAATATCCACCATTTCCAGTGCAGTAGTTAAATGGCAAGGAAGAAAAAATATTGCTTTGATGTGATCTGGAATTCCTTTTTCATGCCCAAAAATGTGAAACCAGAACAGTGCATTTTGCACAAATTAAAATGTCACATTTACTCTTCACATACTTTTAATGAATGAGGGACTCCGTTACTTTTTAGAAAAAATTATGACAAAGGTCTTCTGTTGGCAGCATCCCAAGAAATTACTCTGATAGTGGAGTAATTTTCATAAAATAAGATTACACTCATGATGGAGATGAAGAAAAACTTCTTCCTTGTTCCTGAGCTCTGCAACGTAATGATTAATTAAGTCTTGTGTCGGGAATATGTCTCATCTCCTCAGACAGAAAGAAAAGTAGAATAAAACAGGTAGAATGATATGTTTGCCCTACTGCTCTGTTGCATAGAAGACACAGTAGCAACTCTTTTTCCTATCATCAGCTCTATAGCATACAGAACTCCAGTATTTCTCTTGTGAAAAGCTTGATGTTGGACAGCATTTCAGCAAGTGAAACAGACACTGAAAATGGCACGTGTGAGCTCTCCATTCAACACAAAACACCCTGAAGATGGACTGAGGCATGACCTACAGTGGTGCAACAGCTCTAGAAAACAAGGCAGGTAGTCAGGCAGGTAGGCAGAGGTGTAGGAAGAAAGCAGGAATTTGTACAATTAAATAAGAGTGGCCAAACCTAGCAGTGTAGCTCAGAAAAAAAAAATTAGCTGAATTTAGATATAACCGCATGCAAGGATCTAGAAAAATAACTTGGTAAGGAGACATCATAATATGGATCTGAGGATGGGCAGGATGCTGGTGTTGTCCAAACAGATTAAGAAAGTAGTGATTAAGTAGCGATGAAAGCTTGTGAGCAGGGGCTGAATGGGGCACTGAGCAACCTGATCTCATTGAAGATGTCCCTGCTCATTGCAGTGGTCTTGAACTGGACGATCTTTAAAGGTCTCTTCCAACCCAAACTCATCTGTAATTCCGCGGTTCTATGAAAGGCTCTGCTTTAGTTGCATGGAGCTTCAGAGGGCAGGTAGACATCCTCAAGGAGACATAATCAAGGAGACTAGTCAAGATTTTACCTTGGACCAGGAATAATTGAGGGATGAGGAGGCAGATTTGAGGTTTGTCTCAGACCCTCTCTCCTCTGAGAGCTACAACCTAACTGAGAGATACTAATGAATTAGAAATACTAATTAAGTAAACCTCTAGGTACTTTTTAACAATAGATAGGTAATAGTAGATCCATCATAGAAATGGAAATGGGTCAGATCAGGCAAGGAATGTCAGAAAATTGCTCAGATCCACATAGGAAGTCAGCCGCAACTAGGAAGCAAACATGGGAACCTGGAGTTACCTGCCAAAATTTACATGACTCTCACCCTGCCAACTTACATGTTTGCTTATATTCTAAGATCAAAATGTATGCTGGACAAACACTTCTGAGTTCTCTCAGTATCTCCTAAAAATTCTCTGCACACAGATGCTCTGTGGCACTTGTTACTAAAAGTGCTCCTCCAGAACATCTGTCTTCTATGCAGAGCTTTAAAAAAAGAAAAAAAAAATCCCTGACATGCAAATGGTGCTAAGTCACTGTGGTGCTGTATTCAGACTTCCCTGTGGCAAGGTGTTATTTCATCATGGGAAAGAGAATCATATACCTTGGGAATTCTCTTGTACCAATAAATATTTCAGATGATACTTGTAGAAGCAATAACTGAATCCCACTGCAACTGATATTCAAAATTACCTATAGTCTTTATTTAAAAAGAGGTGTTTTAATGCTGCTGTTCAATCATGCTGATTGTCAGGTAATCCTTCCTCATAATACCCTTTAGGTTAAAGTTTACAAGCACTTAGATATTCCACAGTGACTGCACTTTGCCAAGTTTTATATTAACCCACACATTTTTTCTTAACCTGGTTAGTAGCATATCTCAAGCTATATTTGAACTATTATTAGGTAAATGGGAGATACTATCAGTTTTTCATTCAATAGAGTTATATGAATATATCATAAAGCCAAACTCTAACAGAATACACTGCACAAACGTGTTTCTGCCAAGACATTTTCTATTAAGCAAATTAAATGCATACATGCATTCTCTCACTCTTCAGTACATAAAACCCAGGCAAATTTCCAGAAGAATAATGGGGAAAAATATGAATTCAAAGTGTCCCACAACTTCTCTTGCGCATGCTATTTTCCAGCCGCCTGTAGCTGTGTACTTACTTCTGCACTGACATTTCTTACATGACCCATTTTGGTGCCTAGGAATGTGTTTGATTTAGATTCACGCAAACATAAGAAAACAGGTAGTTCTGTCTTGTTTCACTTCTCCTAGACTGGAGGATCATTCCTCTGTTGGAGATGTAAAACTTTAGGACAGCTAGAGGCTGAATAATCTCTCTTCAAACTTTAAAGTTTCCTTTCTGACTTGTACTCCACACGGCTATTAAAAATGTAAGAAAAGCAGAGCAAAGTATCAAACCGACTGTTGCTACAGAAGATGCCAGCAGTCCCTCCGTGTTTCACGAGCATCCAACCCTTCCATTTAGACTGCAGGATAAACTTATGTAAGGCACTGCAGTGCATGAGAAAGCGACACTTAGACCTGTCCCTGGTGAAGGGGAGATCAGCACACTGCAAACAAGCCGAGCATCGCTCCCCTCTCCGCCACCCGGGAAGCGCATCCGCCACCGACCCCAGCGAGAAGCATCAGTACAGGCTCTATCACGGCTTCCCTTTCCCTAAAGGATAGAAAAAAGAGGCAAAAGTACCGTCTCGGCCTTGCACAGAGAGGGGGAAAAACACGTGGAGCAGCATTTGCCCATCCTGGCAGGACAGTCACCCACCGGACCGACACCCGCCGGACTGCCGCCAGTCTGGCCCGGAGCCGGACGTTGAGCCCCGGCCGTTGACACAAGGAATGTCACGTCACCGCCCGCCGAGACCGGCCGAGGAAGGGGACTCGTCAACCTGATGCCTCCCGGGGCCCCGGGGGATGCCGGGGCCGGGGAACGGTGGGTGCCGCGTGGCCGGCGGCTGCGGAGCCCGGCGGGTTCGCCCCCCGGCAAGGGCTGCCCGCTCCCCGCCCCGCTGCTCGCCCGCTGGATCCGGCCTCTCCCGAAAAAGGTTTCTCCGGCTGGCAAAGGCTTGCCCACAGTAGGGCACGTCCAGCAGCGCCATCGCAGGGAAGTGCCGGGGCGGGCGGCTGCCGGGACGGGGCTGGAAACTTCGCAGCGACAGCCCCAAAGGCGCTGAAATGCGAGAGGGAGCCTGGGCTCTCAGCCGGGGTGCCGCTGGCTTCTCTTCTCCGTGCCGCATCCACAGCCACTGATCACCGTAGTGCCCGTCCTGCGCACCCGCTCGGATGGTGCCTTTAAGCTGAGCGTGTCCTGGTTGGTTGCCGGCGCTCCTGCTGTCCCGCAGCGCTCCCGGATCCACTCCCGGCTCTGCCGCACTGGGCTCCTCCCGGCCGCCGTGCGGCATCTGCGGCTGGGCACGGCTGTCCCGCGGTCCTGCTCGGCTCTGCGCAGTCCTGCGCGGCTCTGCCGGCGCGCCCCCGGGCGAGCGCAGCGCTGCGCGGCTCCGCGGGGCCGGGCGCGGATGTTGCCCGCCAGCGGCTGGCTCCAGACTGCGACAGCGGGCGCCAGCTCATCCGCGGGCCGTGGGGGTGTCCCCTCGCTCCCGGGGGTCCCCCAGCCTCCCGCGGCGCTCTAATCTCCCTGAAAGGACTTTCCCTGAAATCGTTGATTTAAATCGCGACGACGATCAACACCCACTGGACCTCGGTGACTCCTTGCGATGGCAAAAACAGATCTCTGCAGCGTACCCAGAGACTTCTGTAATTCTCCAGTGCTGGCGTAATTTTCTGGCCATGTATATATGTATGTACACCACTTAACCTAACCCTCACCTGCATATACACGCGGGTGTGCTGCGTATGTCCGGTCTGTATCAGTTTGCCCACTGGGAACACATTTTCTGGGCCGGACCCAGGACATGGAGCTGCAGCAGGCTCATTTCTCCTGGGCTGTTGCCTTAGGCATAGCATATTTTCCTCGAACAATTTACATTGTAGACAATGCTGGGAAAAGGCAGAAGAGTTCAATGACTCACACCCAAGGTGGTATTTGTGCTGTGTCCACTGTTTAAACCTGAAAACCACTATTTTCCTGAAAGCCAAATCCCTACCAAACACACAGAAAAGTGACATTGCCCATATTGCTGAACAGCTCTGCCTTCTGGTGGGAAAGATCCTCAGGTCTACGCTTCTCTGGACAGAAGTTTTTGTTTAAATGTATGTTCAGCTGTGACTGGTGATGCACAAAGTGATTTTAAAAGTAGTAGGAACCAACAAGAATGTCCAACAAAACTGTGTTAAATTACATTTAAATTCTCAGGTAACTTCAGTTTGTGTCACCTTCTTATTCTCTCTCTCACTCTTCCTCAGCCCTGCCAGGACTTCAACTAAAGTTTTAGAATACCACAGTCAAGTAATTAAAAACAAAAAAACAATGCCAACAACATAGAAACCCAACTAACAAACAAATAAACAAAAACCCAAACCCAACCACCGAATCAAATTTAAAATTGCACTGCAAATACGTGTCTTCTAACATTTGTGTTCAAGACCCAACTTTCTTTACAGCGTCTGAAAATTAATTTGGTTGGCTACTGATCAGCTACAGAGTAGAGGTAAAAAGAGACTTCTTTGTATGGTGAAATCATTTCATCCTCACTGTAGGAGTTTCTTTTTTTGCCACACAACCTGAAGTCTGTAATTTGGATCTTTTACAGTCCAAATCCCGACTGGAAACTTTCTAACTGCCATAGAAAAAAATCTACATAACCACTTGTAGACAAATTACCATGGCCATTTCTCTGAGCTGGCTATTAGAACTACAGTATTTAGATCCATGTCTGACTGTCAGGCAGGGAAAATAAAACCCGGTCATTTTCCTTTTGTTATGCTTTTAAAATGAAGTACTGATCTTCAACTGCTTTGCTAAGAATGGGGGATTTGCTGCTTGCAGTTCTTACAAATCTGAGGTAAAGATTAGCTAGCAAGGTCTATGCATGACTTTAGTACCACTTAAGCACTAAACTGGAAGAGTACATATTGAAGTGAAACTTAAATTAAGCAGAGATCATTTGTTGTCCTTCTGGCTAGGGTGAATTGAGGTCGCAGAGGCTGATTTAGGATTGATAATGGATAAGGATGTGCTTGGGAGAGCTGCTGGGCTCTTTGGTCAGCTTAGATCCTTTTGGAGAAAGTGAGACCAAACTCAGTTTGAATTAAACCTCGTTTTTCAGGCCAAGGTGTGTAGCATTAAGGTGAGAAAACACCAACGTTAAGAAAGCAGATGGAGAATAGAAACAATTTTAAAGAGCAGTTCCTCCGTCAAATGCACAAACAAGGAGGATGAAGAAAGAATTTAGGAGGGGTCTCTGTGGTGGCAGCATGCTGACAGGTAGGTTACTATGTGGAGGACTTCAAGCACACACCTGAAGGCAGCAATGCCTCGGGAATTAAGGATATAGAATGGGAAATGAACATAACTGAGGAGCAAAACACTCAGCAAAGCAGGCACATCAGAGGAGAGGACAGCCCCTACACCCAAATTCTATGAGAACTGGAACTTTAAACAGCAGGTTCAAACCAAGGTTTTTAAATTATTGATTCCTAATTTTAAACTGCTAGAGTCATCAGCCTGATTTCAGTGGCATGTGGCACTTGGATTAAATAATGAGAGGCATAATATTTTAAGAACACCTTGTTAAGCACAACAGAGCACCAAAGGCAGAGAGATTCACACCAGTGCAGACTGCTGCCTCTGTACTCAGAAAGAATTGATATTTTTCGATAGGGGTAATAGGTAACTCCCCCCTATTGGGGACCAAGTGACCATGTGGTGCCAACCACAACATTATCACCAGGCTGGGAAAGATAGGGAGTTTCTGAAGCAGGGAGGAGGCCTATGGAGGAAGAGGACCAAGAGTTGCAGTAAATGGAACTATTGGGCTGTGTGGAGATAATGAATAGAGCTGTTCAAAGATCAGTCCTGGGGGCAAGTTATGCTGTTCACTTTTGACCCTGATCAAATATTAGTGAGTGCTAATGTGAAGCTGGGATGCACTGTCCATCATGGGGCGAGTTAAAACACCATGCTTGTCAAGCTGGATGCTACTTAGGTCTATAGGAGTGGTCATGATAGGAAATATAGAATACTGAGCAGTCCAAGGTCCCAATCACAAGGACAAACAAAAGGACACTCAAGTAGAAGATGGGAACTCATCAGCTGGAAATAACAGCAAAAACCTGTATTGCTTATCCAGTGAAAAAAGATGGATGTCTACTTACAGATCTGAATAAAGCAAATAAAACCTTAGGCTCCAGGAAACACTAAGAGGGAAGTTTAAATGCTTTAAGAAAAGGCACAGAGAGATCTCACCGGAAACCTCACACAGTTCTGGTCCCCCATGCTTGGGGAATAGCAGTTCTGAGGCAGGGAAAATATTGTCCACACCACTGGAGGGGTGCCATGTTAATACACATCTGCTTTTTCTAAGAAAACAACAGTTTTCTTTGGAAAATTACAGCTTACTATAAATATAGGGAGAACACTAAGAGAGGCAGAAGTGCTTCAAGGTCAAAAAATGTATTTACATAAGGATAAAAGAGTGTGAACTTGGGCATACCTAAGTCACAGGAGATTCTGAAACAATCTTCTAGTAAAACAGAGGAAAATATAATGACTTTCAAGCTGAAAACCGATCATTTTAAGGAAGAAGTTATAGAATTTGGCAACAGGGAGGGTCTGGATTTGATGACCCAGAATGAGCTTTGCTAGCCTTTCCTATCCATGCAATACTGCTTGTCTGTGCATTGTCACAAATATATTGCTACGAATTTTGCTGATGGTCCACACCCAGAATGTGAATGTGCCTCTGCCAAACTGCTTTGCATGGAGCTCTGTCCCAACAGATCTGGTTCACATTTCCCTTCAAGGCAGAATGAAGAAGTCTCTGGATGAGACAGAGACCAACGTGGGCTGGGAAAACCTGCACTGTTAGTTAGAAAACCATACTTCATAAAAGTTGTGGGTTTGTTTTGTTTTGTTACTGGTAAGAGAAAATACAGGTAAGTTCACAAAGAAAGGTGTTCCTTATGTATAGGGTTAGCAGCAAATATAAAAAGAAAGAAGTCTTATAAAATTAGATTTTAAAACATAAAAGTAATTGCACAAAAAGACTCAATGAGGTATCTTTTACGATATTTATTGACTTCAGTCGGAACACAATGTAGTTAGCACCTGACAGGGTAACGCTCCTAGGTAATTAAAGACCAAGGAGGATACCTACATGTTCCTAAATGTCCCAGAGGAGTGGCTTAGTCTATAAACAACCTATTCTAATAGCAAAGTGGCACCATGGGCAGCAATTTTTCCCTACAGTGACAGAACCAATACTTTCCTCCACGATGCACATAATACAACTCCTATTTACTGTCTGAACAATTCCAATATTTTGCATCTATCTAAACTAAATTGGGAGAGGTAGGGATAAATTAGCCACATTTTATAATTTACTGCGGTCCCCAAGTGGGGCACATTATTCTCTTTAGCTCCATAATGGTCTTTATGTATCAGTGCATACACTCTGCTCTGCAGAGAATAAACAATAAATCATCAGAGTTTTATACATATATTCTAACATATATAAGAAGATGGGATTCCTAACCATTAGTATCCAATGTTTCTCTGTTTTATACAGGCTGACTAACTTTCCTGGGAGAGATATAGTGCTTTCCTTGGATTTTCACAGTGCAAAGATACAGCAAAGTGTGAAGATGGAGATCCATGGAGAAAGAAGAACAGAACTGAAGTCTTGGGAAAGCTCTGGGAGATAAAGGTAGTAATACAGTGCCATGTGTGTCACAGAGCAGGAGAATCCTCAAGGGAACTGCATATTATTCATCCTTTATGAAACGCTGGAAAGGCTTGCTGAGGGGCATAGCATGCGAAGTATGTCAAACAAATATTTAATTTAATTCAAAGGGATAACACTCCGAGGGCATGAGTTGCAAGAGACAGTACAGGAAACATGAAGGGATGCAAATTTGTTTGCAAGAGGACTGCCAGCTCTAGGAATAAGTTGATAAGGCAGTATCCAGTGTTTACGGAAATAAATAAAAGAAACAAGGAGAAAGCTGAAGGAGACAGTGGTTAGTGGTGAGGACCAAGGAGACTGAAGACAGCACTAGAGACAGATAATTGGGAGAGAAGGCTGAGGTAGGGCATGCCAGAAGTTCAAAAACTGCTTCACCTGCTAAAGAAACAAAAGTATAGGTTCAAAAAAGGAGATGAAACTGAGGAGAAAGGAAAGACTGTTCTGCAGGTGGCAATTCAGAGGACAAAGGGATATGCAGTGGTGAAGGGAGACAAGGAACAGGAGACTGGAGGAATGACGAGAGATGTGACAGTGCATAACTCAGACACTGCAATGTCTCAGCTCTGGAGAGTGATGGATAAGCCAGGCTATCGGCAGCTGCCGCCTCCTGGCATTCCCTGCAGTCAACAGCGGGAGGCGGCCGTCTCACCGACATTAAGCACCTCCAGAGGATGGCATGAGAAGTCTGGCTGGCGGCATTCGCTGGGGGCGGGATTTTGTCTAAGGCAGCGCAGAGACAGAATAGGGCAATGCTATTCCAGCAATGTATTTTGAACAGGAGGCTCAGAAAATGATTAAGTGGCACGCCAAAGATGGGAGAGCAAGGCAAGGAGAAGGGGCATCCAGCACACTTTATATGATTATCACAAGCTCTTTCTCTGCATGTACTCTCTTCAAACACTGTTACAGTTTGTGTGACAGAACATGCAGGTGGACTTGGTCAGAATTTTGATATTTACAAGAGGGAAGCTGAGTGTACTGACAGTTGCAGACAAGTGGGGAAACTGAATCTATTTTTCAATAAGCCAAACATTGGCCTCAAAGACTGAAAGTGATTAATTGTCAGTATTTTTAATTCTTCAATTCTGCAAGCAGTATAGTTTGAAAACAATCTCAACTAATCCTAAATTCTCTTTCCAGTTTCACTTCTTGAAATTTCCAGTCACATTGTATTTCTGTGAGGGCTTGAAACCAATGAAGATGAGTGCTGCTGTCAAAGGAAGTGTTTCGATCCTCTCCTCTCCTGCTCACTTGTTTTGTCCCAGCTTCCTTATAGTTCCACAAGTGTTTGGGCACTGAATCAGGTGGGAGTTAGAACTAAAGGAGGGATAAATTTGGGTGAATTTGGGGAGAGCCAATTTCGCTAGCACAGGGCCAATTTTCCCAGGACAACGAGTGAAATCCACCCTCTGCTGTTAGCCAGGAGGAGAATCCTCTGTCACAAGCCCCTGAACCCTAATCTTGTCAAACCACAGTGGCCCAAAGAAATAAGAAAAGCAAACACATTCACTATTGCACTTCATTTTCCTTGTTGGAGGTGCATTACAAGTTTTCTCTGACACAGCTCTCTCATCAGCAGCACAGTTCTCCAATTGCTCTTCAGACTTACACACGTGGTTCATTATTTTCCAGGTTGGGGTTGTTATTTTTGTTCTTGCCTAACTTAAAAAAAAAAATTCAGAAAATGTAATACAGTGATTTGGGGATTTCTGAAGCTATGAGCAGTCAGTAATGAGTTTCAGTGAGATGACTCAGCTAGAGCTGAAAGTCATGCCAGATGGCCCCAGAATGGCAATTTCCCTTGGATTTACAGTGAGGCTTCACATTTTGTGCATTACTCAGTACCATGAGGTTTTAATGATCCTCAGGCAACTTATATGGAAGCAAACGTTTTTTAATACAGTTTTTCAAGTATACAATTATGCTATTGCATACTTGGATGAATAGAATGTTTACTCTAGAATTTAACAAATTAACACGGATTACAGGCCCTCTGTTTCTCTAGTGAGAGAGCTCAGCCAGATGACTCCTTTTTAAATTCAGTTCTCATGTAAAAAGAATGTGAGGATCTAAACAGAATTCCTTCAGAGTTCTGTTATTTCTGCTAGTGTAGCCTTACATTTATTTTAGTGTCAGTAGTTTGCAAGGCCATGGATTAAAATTCATGAGAGAACAATGTTTTATTACTATGTTTTCTAGTTCTTGATGTCTGGAACAGTACAAAGTAAGCATTCCAAATGAAGTAGCTCTCGCTGTCAAGGAATTCGTATTTCCTCATATGAAATATCATTTATGCACCAAGATCACAAGGAAAAATGCATGTTTTCACTGAACTCCTCACCTGCCCTCTACCCAGGAATACATCCCCTGCAAGGTTATGTCTGAATTCCAAGCCTCTGAGTAGCTGCAAGAAGATGGCCATTTTCTTAAATCAGCTTTGCAGAGAAATGTTCCCTTTACCCAACAAACAGGTGATCTCCTCTCCTCCACCCCCAAGTTACTCTGGGCCAAAGCCAATGACAACTTCAAGCTGCTGTACTTTGAGGCCAAGCAGAACAAGGCATAAGTGCTGACAGCACTTCTATGACAGCAATGTCAGTGGCAAAAAATTCCAGCAGCTTTACATAGACCAAGTTTCTCCTATTGGAAAGATTTTCAGTGCTCTGCTGAGAGGAACAGTACTGGCTACCATTAAAACTATAATTTTAACTTTACCATAACTTACCATTCAAACTATCAGTTGTGGGCTTGGGAGGTTTATACACAAAGAAAACCTAGCTCAGATGATTTTTAGAACTCATTTTAGAAACACATCATTTATACTAACTCCTCTGTAGTTAGACCTGGTTTTAATAAAGAACCATAATAAACAGTTCTCAAATCATTATAATAACCAGACCACCACCTTCTGAAGTTATGATATGTGAGAAGTGATTGTAGGAAGCTGCATGTGAATTAGATCTCAGGGGTGAGAGCAAGGCCAGAGAATTTCAGGAGGATTGCAGCTTTGAAAGCTTGAAACCTTTCAGAGTTCATTTCTGGAACAAGATAGCTCAGACCTGAAAGGGGGGTTAAGTGAGAGACAGGTTGTGCTTTGGGTATTTGATTCAAAGGTGCAGATACATACTCTTGAATGGCTGTGAGGACACAGAAGGAGTACCAAGGAGATATACTTTCCACTTGAAAGGATAGCAAAAATGTCCTTGGAACACAATAATTACCATTTATATATATCTTTGAGTCATGGTCTGTTTAATCTAGATCCTGCATCAAGCCATGATTCTTGCCAGAACGTTCAGAAGAAGGTGCAAGTAACCCAGCATTAGAAAGTGTGATGAAAACCTGTTCTGCATGGAAAACTCATCTGAACATCTGTCTGAAAAAGGCTTCCAACCTTAAAATAGGCATCTCCCCTCTATGCAACATGTATTGCACCACCAAATATTAAATGTCTAGATATTCTTGCTACCTACAGATCTTAGTAGATTTTAAGGGCAAAGAATCAAGGAGTGGTTCAATCAAGTAGTATGAATTTTTAATCACAGGACATGATATTTTACACAATTGCTGTTCTATAACTACATTTGATGAAAACATCCCCTCTAGAAAGGCATCCCTTGGCAAGTTGCTGATATGAAGGCGTGGATCTGCTTTCTCTTCTCACAGTGGTTTCTTCTAATAACTGATCATCTCTAGTCCTAAAATTCTGTGCTTCCTTCATGTGTTGTTGCTCCAAAACTTCTACAAAAGTTTAGCAGTGGCTTCTGCTAAACATTCCCCTGACTGGTGAAAGTACTTTCTGGTACACAGCAGTACCTCCCTATGAGAATTCTTCTGCTCTGCACTCAAGCCACTTTGCCTTTTTTCACAAAGAAATCTACAGTTCTCTGCTGTCTCTCACAAAAAGGGATTTTTCCAGGTCTCAGGGTTGCTTATTACTCTTCTCTTTTTCCTCCCCATTTTTTAATTGTCTTCTAAAGATATGTGAGCACCAGTGCTAAATGTCATCTATTCAGTATCAGTCTCCCCAGTGCTGAATGTGCAGGTGTTGTCACTGCCTCACTTCTACTGGCTGCAACTCTGCTTTCTCACCCAAAGATCTTGACAGCCTTTCATAACACTTGTTCACAGTAGGAGCTCACATTGGTTTGTGCTGACACCAGAAACTCTAATTACTCCTGGGTTTACTCCCTTCCAGCTGATGGCCAGACCACAGTTCCAGGCAGAGCTGGTTTCAGCCTGGTTTTGCTGCATCTATCACCCAAAACCAGTGCAGTGGGAATGTGAGCATATCGGTTTTATATGCTCAAAACTGCAGGCAGCTTGCAGTCCACTCATCAAATATGTGGCTCTCCAGTTGCTAAAATCTGTAACCACAATCCACATGAACTGCAAAGGGGATGTGAAGTTGTACCTGAAAAACTGAAGATCAAATCAGAACTTCAGTTATAAAGGAAGTGCTGCATTTCTGTCAGCATGTCCATATAAGAGGTTTTGCAGATATGGCACACAGTCTTGAAACACATAAGGTGAAATAGTTGTCATGATCTATCTGTATTTTCAAGCCTTGTTTTGCACTGGAACAACCTCACATCTGCCAGGAATTTTGATCAACAGGGAAAGTTCCACTACATTGCTGCAAAGTCCCTCTTGTGCGTCAGCTCAGAATGCATCTGCTGATGGATCTACATAAGAGGACTTGTGATATTTACACTGTCGCCCCCTGGGATTGCAACAGTAATTTTGGAGAGACAGGGAGTTATGTCAGCAGAGTATTCTAGTTTAGGAGGATGCAGTGGTGAGGGAACACAGTAAATAATCTGAAATCTTTCTACAAATGACATTTAAAAATGCCTTGGGGGCAGGGGAAAGAAGACAGAACGTTTTTTAAAGTGCATCTAACACTCAGCAACTTCTAGAACTTCATTTCAACTAAAGATTGGGGAAATTAAGTTTTCATGAAACAGAAGATATTCCAAGACTATGGGAAAGAAGTTCAAGCATTACAGCCACATGAATGGCACCTACATAAATATATGTTATATACCTAACTCTTCCCTGTTTATTTTGAAATTAATTCTTTTGATGTATTTAGCCATTGCTTTGAGTGTGTTATGCTCCTTTGTGATGTGTTTGTTTTTAAGAATACCAGTTATCAAGAGGTGAAAGGAAAAAAAATCAGGTCAAATATCTGGAAAGTTGTACCAAATCAGGAGGTGATCTCTTTTTTTCACAATCAGAGCAGAAAGAAATCCCAAAACCTTTTTCTTTTGCAATATGTATCCCACTGGAAATGCAGAGATATCTGGACAACATCTAGTCCCTCCTAAATATTTTCTGCAGACACTTAGACCTATCAAGCATATCTTTCCCCTCACCTGCAAGTTATCTGTGTGTTGTCATTGCCTCTCCAGAGGGCTGGGGAGCTTTGCCTGTCAGAGACCTGCCTTGGTCCTTCCCTCCTGCGTGGCTGCTAAATGTGACACAGCTTAAAGCAGGCAGCTCAGCATTACACAAGTTTTTCCAAGAAGCTTCAGAAACCATTTCCAGAAATGCAGCCAACTTCAGCTGCTGAAGGGATCACTACTTAACTGTCTTGTGGTCAGACCAGTCCCCCAGGCTGAGGTTCAGTCTGAGCAAGGTGTCTATGCCAGGCACAGGAAGAACGTCCCATGTGCCAGGTGATGAAATATTCCAGATTAAGGGGGGGAAATAGCTTTCTCTTCTCCAGGGGAGGCCAAGACCCTGCACAGAACTGAAGAGTCATGGGACCAAAAGGGTCCTCCTGCAGCATGCAACCAAGTGCCTAGGGTACCAAAGCTCAGGTGCATAAAGGCATTTCCAGCCTCAAATAAGGTCCAAATTCAGGCACCTCTTGCGTAAATGGTAGTGAACCCCAGTGCTCCCCAGCCAGCACAACAAAGATGCTTGAGCTTCTTGTACAATTCATGTGCACATGCTCAATATATCCCCTGAGGAGAAGCATCCCTCTGGGTTTATTCATTGACTGTAGTGTACTAAGCAATTAAAGAACCCCAACAAAACTAAACAAGGAAGAAATACAGCTAATTTTCCCCCACAGATGAAACCAGAGTGTGATAATAAGAATAGCTGTGGAGCCTGTTTGCCTCAGAAGCAGCCATCAGCTCAGCAGTGCTGCTGAGGACACGTCCTGCTGCTCCTTTCTGCAGCTGCCTGGAGCCATGTGCTGCACCACGGGAAACACCAACAAGGGCAGATGGGACAAACCTGTGTGGGATGTAAAATATTCATCACACCCGTTTGGTGTAAATAAACATGAACAGTGGGAGTATCCCTGTCTGCAGAAAGAAAACTACTCACTGGGCTCTCTTCTACAGCCCACAGAGCTGCATACTCACAACTACTGTTGCCTCTGCACCTCTGGTGTATGTGGGTTTGCTTTGACTTCTTGGCTGCCCTCACTATTGCATTTGGGTGACACACTGGCAGGACATCTCATTGTACAGTCCTCACCCAGTGGTGCCTATCACTGTGACCCTGTTGGTGATCCTGGGCCCTCTGGTGCTCTGGCCCTTTCCCCTGTACACTCACTGGAAACACAGATCCTCTTCCCAGAGGATTCCTGAAAGTAGAACACGCAGCACGGTGTGCTTGCATGCATGTAGGTGTGTGCATCCATGCACACACACACAAACACGTGCCTATCTTCCCATACAAATCCCCTAATAAACTAAATATATATTAATTTCCAGACTCAGTCCCTTTGACATGCCATTTTTGATCAGGCTTTTGCCTATTTAGATGCTAAATGCTGCAGGATTGGGACATTATCTTTGTGTCATCCTCAAAATGTCTAGCACTCGTTGGGATAATTGTGGGATAACAAAAACCTAATGTCTTTATTTCTATTAAGAATGCTATATAGAGCTCAAATATTAACAAAGAGGAATACATTAAGGCCAAGTGCTTTCTGTTTTCAACAAGCCCAGTTCAATCCCATCATCTTTTTGTTCTTTGTTCTGTGTAATTTGATTAAACACAAGCTAATGTCAACTTAAACAGATTGTATTCCACTGGTAAATAAGAAGATAAAAATTGATTTTTAAGTGAGGCTAGCCTTTATGTTTTGTGATGGCTAAAACCCTAGTTTTCCTGCAATTAAAAAGCCGGCACATAGTTAGTTTGATGGACGTTTAGCATTGCCAGGCCTTCATTATGGATAATAAATTGTTCCTCTTCTTAGACTGTTGAAGTACTAAGATCACCTGAAAAAACTAAAGTTCTATTGCACTGATCACTGTTGCCAATATTGTTATAATACCTATTTGGGCCATTACTGGACATGTCTATATTAATGGAGCCCTGCCACTTTGACCTGAGGGGGATGTAAAATCACCAAACAAAAGTATTGCTGCTGAAAAGTATTCCAAGCAGGGAAAAGGTAGGGAAGGCCATGGGTGTGTATCTGAGGGCAGGAGAGCTCCTGCAATGCTGTGATGGGCATCTCCAAGGGAGGCTTCAGCCAAAGATTGAGTGATTAGGTGATGCCTGAGGTTGGCCACATAGGAAAGAAGGACCTGGGTCTGCCAGAGGGACAGGTTACTGAAAAGAAACCACTAGCATGTAAATATGTGTCAAGTTACTCAGTGGTCACTGCTTCTTCTGTGAGGGGAACTTTGCATTTGACCTCTCTCCAGGCTGATTCTGACCTTCCTTAGATTTCTGTTCAAAAATTTCATTTTGAAATTACTTCTGGAGATTATCTGTGAGTTGAGGCATGGCCTTCCCCTTAACAGCAGCTTTAAAGAGTGACCTTTGGTCTTGTCATAAATATTTTATGCACACAAATATGTGTGTAAAACAAGAGATGTGCTGAAAAGTTTGGTTTTGAAGGGAGGCTCCACTTTTTGACTCCTAAAGAGAAGATGGGAATCCTTTGACCTGGACAGGCCAGATGTTGTCCACCCCACTGTTAATGAGAGTTATGGTTTCCTTATTCACTTCCTGAAAGGTATCTATAAATTTTCATTTGTTAAGTATTTCTGTTCTCACACTGAGACAGAAAAATTCTTCAGTTTCTGGTGTGATTAATACTTTCATATATGAACCTTGCACCTGTTGATCTACACCGAATTGTAAAGCCTTTGTTCTGTTACATTCTTACTAGAAATCTTGGTGGAATGTCTCTGGGGAGTAATCAATTAATCAATCAAAGGAAAAAAACCTCCAAAAAACCAAAACACCAAGAAACAAACAATGATTGATCTGAGGATATTGCCCCTTTGCTGTAAGAGAGGAATTTGAAATGCATGGAATTTAAAAGAGGTACCCATTTCCATCAACTCCTTTCCTGAACTTAAAGAACAGCATGAAAACAATGTGATTTGGGTTTCCCCTGTCCTCTGCATGATGAGAGGCCACGATAGCACTGGACCCTATTACTCATCACTGCTTTTCACACCACTTCCAATGTGTTGCCAAATCCCTCAAGCCCAGATGTGTACCCAGCTTGGAGGCTGCCAACATCACAAGAACCACTTCTGACTCTTACGTGTTTTTTCCTCTGAATGCAGCATAAAATCAAGGCCGCCAAAGTTAGTTGCTTACACAGAGATTGATAATACAAACCAAAGGAGAAAATAAATCCACTTTTACCTGATGCTTGGCACACATCCTAAATATATTTCTCTTCAAGGACAACATGTAAATAAAGAGGTCTTTAATTTTTAATGGCCATTTAAAACCTCTTCAAGAGGAACATTAGAATGCCTGGGGTTATTTCTTTTTAATCTCAAAATTTAAAATATTTATGTGTAACTAACAAAATTCTTCTCCAGCCAAGGATACAAACATAGTCTAATATGTTTAATTTTTTTTTTTTTCAAAACAAGGCCATGTAACTAAATCAATGCTCCCCAGGGAAGCATTTCTTCCACCTTCCAAAACTAAAATTTGGAATTTTGTCACAGCAGTGCCTCTAAGAAGGCCACTGAGGACACAGGGACAAGCCAAGAGGTTTCCTACACCTTTTTCCTTCTGTTTTGCAGGGACTGAAGCAGAGCTGGTCATGATGTCTGGAAGCAGTGTAATATCCAGGGACCCAAAGGATAAGGAGGGGGAGACAGCTGGTTTAAGGTTTTTTTTTCCTATAGCACCTTACCTACTCACTGCCTGACTTTTAGCATACACAGCAAAAAAGCAGGGGGCCTGCAGAAGGTGATGTCCTTAATTTCACAAACCCCAACTCATTCCTTGGGTAGACTGACCCTGTGTGAACGGCCTGCAGGTCCCATAGCATCTGCACTATAGAGCCTTCATTGTAATGCTTGCAAATAAAGGAGTACACCTCTGGATTCTTACTGCTCTGTTTTACCATAACTAATAGCCCCACATGCCAAATCTTGTGCATTTCTCCTTAAAAAGCAGTTTAAAAAGCTCTAAATAATGACAGAGCTTCTTTCTATTTTTTTCCTCCCAAGTAAACAAAGTGTTTTGTTTTCCTTGCAATAAAATGTTTTTGATTCATGACCCTAAACTGTCAGTGTTTGATGAGTCCAAAGTGTATTTTTTTTTTCAGGATGCAGAATGAAAATACTGAGCTGCTCTGACTGCTCTGGTCTTCATCAGGAGCAATGAAAAGAATGAACTCGCTCAATACAGGACATGTAGCCTAACTGTAATAGTGAGGAGGTGGAATGGCACTTTTCTGAGGACTGTTCTTGGGCCAAATTCAAACATATTTTGCAAGGGCTGGGAAACCATTACCCCTGATAGCCAGAAGGTCAATCTTCCTGATGAGTGCTGGCTTCTTACAACTCTGCCAGCACCAGGCATGAACAATAGATATATTTCTCTTGACCTTATTCTCTGAGACAGTTGTGAAAATAAACCATTTTCAGCTCAGCCTGAGATAATCCCTTGAAATGTTAGCCCAAATTAATGTTTTGGAGGCAATGGTGGGAAGTGCCAAGGGACTTATAAACAGCATGCCAAATTTTGCCTCTAGCACAAGTGGTCATTAGCATCTGGCCAAGGATGTTAGATGACACTGGGTGGCATATTGTCCATTCACAGGACAGGAACATTCCTCTCAAAAAGCCACACCAACACACACCTCTTTGTTATTTGAATGAGGGAAAAGGTTTTCCTTGCCCATCCTAGATCTTGCAGGACATTTCTCTGTGTGTTTCCTTTTCTGGAATCCATGTGTTGTATACCCGTTATTAGATGTGCAGACACACTCTCTCTGGTAACTGGTGACATGCCTTTCCCAGTCCTGGTAGACACAAAGTTCTGGGATGTCATCATGTACTGCAGTGTTGTCCCAACTCTTGTTCAGGACATCTCTGTGGTTCCTCCATTCCCAGCTGATCCAGCTGCACTCATGCTGGGACCTGTCCTGAGGAGTTTTTCCCCCATTATGAAGACCGTATCAAGAGGCCATGCTGCAGGTCTGGAAACTCCTCCAGGCCCAAGCAGGGTATGGGATGGGACAGACTACCCCAGCATAACCCTTTCCCTTACCTGCTCCCACCTTTGAGGTCTGCAGCCCAGAAAGGATCCCTCCTCCTCACATGCACTGTAGCTCTAGAGTCCTCTGAAATTTCAGAGGCAGAGCTAGGACTCCACTTTCTGCCTGTTGGGGCAGGCTGGATTGCAGAGAGCCATTTAGCCCAGTTTCCAGGACCTCGGTGCAGTTCGGCCAGAGCAGCCCTCAACACAAACACTTCTAGGAGTGTACTAGAGACAGGAAAGTGGATTTTTTTTTTGTTTTTTCCCCCCTCCATTTTTATGTGCTAATTTTCTCTCCCGGATTTGTCACTTTGGGTTACTCTCCTTTAGATGGCACTGTTACCACTTCCAAGAGAGATCACTGCAGGCCACCTGGCTGAACTAGGCTGAAACTGGGCCAGGACTGCCACTGTCACTGGGTTAACAAGCCAGAGCAGGTCACGAGTGATACAGACCAGGGCTCTGGAAGTATTTGCCCTGGAAAGTCTTCCCGGTATCACTCCAGCTCCCCTCAGTCAGTTGTTCACTCCGGAATACCAGCACAGCACAAGGGCTGTATCGGCAAGATGAACATCTGACAACGTTAAGGACAAACTTAATTTGCTCCTCTTCAGAATTAATTTTAAGCAGTTCCAAAAGTCAAGAAGAGTCACGTGCATATACGAGGGTCTTAAGCTAATACATCTGCTAATTAAATAATAATTAAAAGCCATGCTCTGCACAGGCACTGCAATCATTACTTTTCATGCTTATCTCAGAACCACTGCTTTAATATTTTTTCTGTCTACTGGCTCAGTTATCACCTGCTTCGATTGCGTAGGCTTTTTCCAAGGATAGAAAATTGGTTTAAGTGTCATTTAGTGGGTCTGTATTAAATAGGGCTACATGTTGCGCACTTCCAGATGCCAATTAAAAGAATCTTGCCAATTAAGAGCATTTTCAGCTGAGGGATGATTCTAAGATACCATTCAGCAGTGGTCTGAAACAGTCAGAAAATGAATCCAATAAAATTGTAAGAAAACGGTCATGTAATCTTAAAGCTCTCAAAGAAACTGCTGGTGTGGTCCAACACTCTTAATTACGTACAACACTCTCTTTCTACACAGCTAAACATGTCTGTTGGACAACTTGGATTGGTGCTTTCCCCAGCTTTGGAAAGAGAACGGCAACAGTGTGAGCAAGACAAGAGAGCCACAGGGATGGGCAGACTCCTACTTGCATGAAAAACACTGGTCCTTGGGCTGTTTTTAAGACTCAGTCCTGTCCTCACTCCTAGGAGCACATTTTACAACAGATTTTAGGTCCAAATCTGAGAAAAATCTATGTTTTGAACATTTTTTTGTTGTGATGTAAGGAGAGGGAGACATTGGACACAAACGACTATCAGGCCAAAAGAGGGTCCCTAATACCAAAATAGGATTGGGCCCTCTGCTAAACAAGAGTGGAACTTCTAGCTGGACAAATCAACCCCAAACTTCTCCGGAATAAGACGGCACCTTTTTCTTGAATGAATGCTTATCCTTTGCCAAACTGCAGTTCCACTTAGACCTCAACCATTTTGCCTGCAGGGTTCTCAGAAACAGATACACCCAACTGTTATTATTTTTATAATGTGAAAAGTTGGTTTATTTTTTCCCCATGCTGCCCTAACTCAAAGCCAGCCAACTCAAATTTGCTCAAGCTTTCAGACAATAATACCACCTCAGAAAATGTCTACACATTGTATTTTTGAATGACACTCAAAAACTTGTAAGCCTGTGTCTATGTTGCAAGACAAATGACTGCCCAGTTACACAACTGCTTGAGTAGTCCCAGATTGTCCCACTGCACGTAGGCTCTTAACTTAAGCACTGAATTTAAGAGTGCAGTAGTGCTTCCGTAGTGCAGCCTGGAAGTCTCAGATGAGACAGGCGAGTAACTCCAGCAGAAATTCAGGTCTTCGGTGCTTTAAATAATCTTAATGGAGTGCTCACCTGCCTGCATGCACTAAAAATGGAGCCTAAAGCAACCATACTCCTAAAGGAGGTACCACATCTGCATGGATCTGAAACAAATCTACATCTAATCCTGCCCAAGCCTGCAGGTGCCTAAATTCTACAGGTGTATTATTTTTCACCACCAGGCACTCAGAGGAGCATTACTGCAATCCTCAGCTTGTCTAATAAATACAGAGGAGCTGGGAACATGAGGCACAGCTAAGCTTGGCCAGGACTTGGAGAGATGCTATTGAATAAAGACACCTGAGTTGTTCAATTTAGGAGGCATTTTCAGGACAGATCCAACATACACCAACAGCAGGACAGTATCTCAAAGCTCAGTTGCAGCAGCTGTTCTCATTTAAAACATATCCAGAAGAGATGAAGGAGATATGCCCAAGATTCCAGAGTTCCTCCAGCAAACTGTGAATGAGGCATGTGATGAGAAATCTCTCCCCAGTAGACAGTGCACAGACAAAGCTGAGCTGACAATGCCCTGCCCTTTTTTATTTCCCTCTGATTTAAACAAGGATACTTCAGAGCCAGTTCAAAACAAAACAAAACAAAACAAAACACCACCAAACTAAAAAAACCCAAACAAAAACCCCCCAAAACCCCAACCCAAACAAACAAAACAAAACAAAACAAAAACAAACAAAACAAAACAAAACAAAACAAAAACAAACAAAACAAAACAAAAACACACACACAAAAAAACCCCACCTAAACCCAAACCCACCCAAAACTGTTCAGAAATACCCAACAAGTCCTGAAATATAGAAATGTCAAGTCTGAAGAAAAACAGAGGGGGAAGATCTCCTCAGAAGTTATTTAAAATATTTAGGACATTTAAAAAATACCCTGTTTTTAATTTCAGTGGATCTTCCCTGGCAAGATCAGCTCCTACTTAGGGAACAGTGTGAACCATAGTTATTTATTCAAATGGATTCTTTCCCACTAATATAAACCCCCCCCAAAATAAATAAAGTATTTCAGAATTTTTGAGACTGACTGAATTTAGGTTTTGTTTCCTTGCTTTTCTTTCTCTCATTTAGCAGGAAAATTTATTCTTGTCTCTTCCAAAACTAGACAAACAGGCAATCAAGGCTATTATCGGAGCCTTGGGTCCTACTGCCTGTTTTGCAAAGTAGCCAGAACACCAGTTTAACCTGGGATGTTATAAAATACATGAGCATGGTGTGAACCAGGCCTGGACCTCAGAGCTCAGCTACATTTCCTAGATAACTAAACAGATTTTGAAACAAGCAGTACCTTCAAGTCTTTCGTGGTTATTTTGGTTGTCTTAAAATTTATTCATTTTGACTTGAGTGAATAAATAAGGTTCTCTAATTACCAGTAACATTTTCTTTATGTTCTCTATACCTGCTGTGTGTAATCTTCTACATGCTGAGATAATGTTATCCTAACATTTTCAGGAATTGGTAACCCTGGGCACCCTCCAATTCATGGTGAACAGGAAGAGTAGATAATTATTGAGGGAAGTCAAATGGTTTCCTTCATCTAACAGCTTTGGTTGCTCACAAGTATTAATATCTCAGTTACACTTTCCATTCCAGCTCTAGCAATCAGAGACTGGGGCTTCTAAGTTTCTGCATCTCTTTTACTTGTAGAAACCTCTGCTTGTGACAAATACTTCATTCAAAATTCTTCCTTTTCCAAGTTCCTGAACCCTTTTTTTCCAAATATATGGCATCAAATTTTTCAACTTATCAGATTGGATGACATCTACACTTTACACACAATTTCTTTGGCCACCCAATACCCAAGCTTGGTGACTTAACAGAGGTGCCAGATTTCCTTTGTCATTGCAGTTTTCCTTTCATATAATTCTATGAAATTTAAATTCCCTTCTCATAATAATCATTGTAAAGAAATTACATGCTTTGGTCCCAAGAGCAAATTTTCAGTGACTACAGAATAAATTTGGGCAAGTGACAGCTGTAAAGGCAAAGAATCTTTTCAATGGTAAGAAGCACCCATTGCACTTACCTGCCTGAAAAAGTACTGTGTTGTTATAGCAAAGACATCAAAGCCACAGCTGGCCCTTTTAAGCTCATCTTGGATACTGATTAATTGCCGGGACTGCTCATCACACTTTTCCTTCAGTTTCTGAATGAACTGCTTTTCAGTGTCTCGCCCCTCTCCTGGTTTGGGGGAGAACCCATTCTTTGGGGTTGTCGGCCTTTGCTTGGGATGTCCTATAAAGGAGAGACAAAAAGACCATTCCGTTCACTTAGTTTACATGTACAGACGTGACCTTTATGTGTTTCCATGGCCTTTAGGACTCTTCCCTAGGAAAGAAAAAAAATTCTGTAGCACTCATACAGAACTTCCAGTCTGTCCGGAAAAAAAAAATAAAAGCACAGTGAAACATGTTTTTTAAGGGCCAAAGCTCAAAGCTTTTTAACAGTCATCTCACCTCAAGCTCGGAGCCTGAAAGTCTTCTACAAGTTGAGAGCTGTCCTAAGAGTGTATCACTAAGAACTGAGGTTTTTGGAGGAAGGAAGCACCTCACCTCTGCCAGACATCTACAAGAACGGAGGTCTGCATCTGTGATGCTGGACTTTCTAGAATGTGAGAGAAATGGGCACTTCCAGGTCAGGATTCACCTTATCTTACTGATGATGTGGAAAACAGCTAGATGACATTTTTACTCCAGACATAGTTTCTTTGTTCACATGAACCCTAGCTTGGTGACTTGACAGAGGTGCCAGTTTGCCTTTGCAGATTTCATTTTGCCTCTACACAGAACAGTGTGGAGCTGGAGTTGTCCCTCCCTGAATGCAAACATAGCATGGATTTCTTGCTATTGGGATATCCCTATTACTTTTTATCTACAATAGTGCAGTCTACCTTGAGAGTTTTCCTTGCTTTCACCTTTAAAATGTGTCTAAAATTGCAGCACATAGCAGATACGTACTGAAGTGCCATCAGGTGCCACACAGCGCACGAGAGTTACATCACTGGTTCTGCATGGCTGCTCATCTTGGCGTCATTGATCACACCAGAATCACTACATGGTTTTCCTGCAGAAATAGGCCCAGACAGACTCTGTCTCCTCTGACGTGCTCCAAGTTGGCTTGAAGCAAGCCTGATACTGTACAAAGATGTGAAAGCACTAGTGTAGCTTGTGTTTAGGGTATCTGCAAAAATACGATGTCATATTCATATCAGTGGCAGCAGAACTAAAGTTTACTCATGATAAGCCACTTCAAGGCAGAGAGGCTTTTTTTCCTAAGTTCACATCCTGCTTGAGTCAACTATCCATTCAACTATCCATTTCTGTGGATATACCCAATTCTGAGGATGAAGCAAGAAGGGGCAGTGTTCTGGTAGTATTGGGCTGCTCTAGCCACTGCTTGGAAAACCTCTTCTGTCTTTATCTTCTTTGCTTTCTGAGAACTCTCCTCTAAAAACATTTATGGCCAGTTGGGCATCACCTTTGTGCAGCTTAGTGATTTTTTTTGCTACCCTTTTGCTACCCCTCAGCTGATGCTCTTTAGCTCATTTCTGAATATTGGCCAGGAGCCTCCAGTCTTCAACAGATCCTCCCACTATTCACCAGCTTTTACCCTAGAAGCTAAAGTCAGTAAGAAAGAGGGAGAAAATATGAGCCAGACGCCTTTATCCCATGTGTTACTAGAGATAGTGGGCGTGGGTCTGGAACATTTCTATTAGTAGAAAAGGTATTAGTAGAAAAGGCTGTGTGTGCAAGAATATGAAAAAAAGGAGACAGTTTGTAGTTTTATATTCTTGTAGTATACATTCCCTGAAAAACAATAGAGAAACCATGTCTACAACCAGTGTCCAGCAATTTATGTAACAGGGGACAGTCTTCTGCCACAAATATCACCTATCCCTTTCCTAAAAAGTCAAAGAATGCTTCCACAGAGATGTCTTTGATGGTATGAATCTGAGCCAATTTGTAAAGTAGAGCATTACAAATTCCAGAGGTAATTTTATCAGATGTGCTTTAGATCTTTTAGATATTTAAGGCTGTGGTCTGGGTGTGCAAATAGATCCTAAGGGCAGTTTTACTAGATCAGCCAGGGGAAGAGTATGACTTCCCCAGAGCAATACCCCAGGAGCATATTCCTACTTTTTCAGATTCCCAGCTTGTGTGGAGCCGTTGGGAGCATATCTTCTATCTTGCCCAGCTACATCCTGGCTCCAGGCTAAGCTTACAGGGAGCCAGCTCCAGCAGAGACACTCCCTCATGTCCCCAAGCATCTCAGGGTGCAACTCCAAAGAGCCACAAATCTTTGTGTCTATGACTTGCATTTATGACAAAGAATACCGTGTTCTGCAGCATCAAGACTAATGCCATGCTGTTGGAAGACCTAAGTAATACAGCATAAGGAGTTTTTGTCATTAAGAGACTTCAAGCAGCATAGTTATTGCCCTCTTATCCATTTTTATGTATCTTAAAGCCTGTCAACCTTTTTGTGCAGTAGTAAGAAAATATAGACTCTTCCATTCATGTCAAGGGGCTCTTAACTGTTCAGTAGGTAATACCACAAAATAAGAAATTCATAAAGGCAACAGCCATAAATATCTGTCTTTTTAGTATAAAAATCTTGGGTGGTTTAAGCAAGACGGTGATGTTACAACAGAAGGCTTAGGGAGAAGTGTAGGAGAAAGCACTTGAAATCATTTCAGTTTTAATTAAAACAGAAACCCATCAGGTTGCTTAGTCTTATATCTTTCTAGCCTTCCTGTTCACTGGAAGATTTGAAGTGCACATTTCTGTGTTGTCCTTTTCAGTATTATAATCTGTCCTTGTAAATTAAATGGTGCTATTCTCCTCAGGGATAAATCTGAAATTCTTGGTTCATTTGGGTCTGAAAGGCAGATTACTAAGCTTATTCTGCCATTGATGTCTCTCTTCTGTTGCTCTGCACAAAACAGGGTATATATTAATGATGCTGGCCCTGATCCTCAATGTCCTTTTTGCTGATGGTGGGACCAGAGGGGCAGACCCAGTGTATGCTGAAATCACTGTACCCCTTTCATCTGCTTCAAAACCCCCAAATCTTTTTTATCTATGTGAGTGTTTGAACTAAGGAGACATAACAAGTATATACTTGTAATTAACACTGTCCGTGAGGATTTATATGGGGAATGCAATTTATTCGCCTTTTAACTGTCCAATTTCCAACATTTTGGTAAGGAAAGTGAGCAAATTACTTGGAGACAGTTGATATCAAGCATTCTGTAGAGTGACAGATGCCAGAAGCAGTTGGCACCATTCTAAAATGGAGTGGAAAGAGAGCGCTTGCATCTATGGACACCCGCTCCTATACACAGATCTCAGGGATAGTATTGCATCAAAGGATAAAACTGAGATCCCTGCAAGACTCTGCACCTCAAAAACTCCCTTGCAAGTCTTCAGATTCAAAGCTCAATAAATCTGTGTAGGACAGTCAAAAACCAGCACTGATTAAAGGAACTGAATGTGAGAAGGCATGTAAGAGGCAAATACAACCTAGAAACAGCACTCAGAAATTTTAGAACCTGTGTCATGGTCAGATGTAGCTGTGGTGGAATTACCTGTGAGACACATTTTCTGCCATCAAAAAGTGTAAACGATGCAGGAATTTATGATTCTGATGGAGGAAAGTCTGTGACTGCCCCTTACCATCAGGTACACGATGTGTCTTCTTCAAAAGCTGCTTTGACTATTTTTTGAAACAGTTAAGTAGGTGAAAAAAATGTAATTATTGCTTTGGTATTGCTGTAGTTATTTCAAAGAATGCCAAAGGCTACTCTAAAAGCAATAAGTGAAGATGAGGTTTATTTTCCTACTTGATCCTTAGAGTGATAAACAAATTTACACTGGCTTACTTGCAGACAAGCAAGCTGAACAAATTCTAAATTAGTCTGATGGATGGAGGTCAGTTACTCAGCCTCTCACGAGAATGCGGAAACCTTTGAGGCCTCATGAATTGGATACGCCAAAACTTTAGGCCTCGAAAGTTATTAAGTCACCCGTGGAATTGCAGACCTCCTTAAGGCAATACAAATACACTGTGCAAATATTCAAGTGCTCCATTTTGCTTTGTAATCCTAGTGGAAGCAAATCAGCTGTGCTGTAACATGCTGCTACAGCCACAATCAGTGCTGATGCTTAAACTGGACTCCCACTGTTATAAACACTGGTGAGCTTCTGGTCTGGCACTCTCTGCAACAAAATTCTTTGGATCTCTCTGTGATCTCACCAGGTGCAAAATAGCCTGTAAATTATATGACTCAGAGGACAGTGTTAAGTTCATCTTTTTACTCTAGTATCTTTGTAAGGAGAAGAATTTTGTGTCCTGTTGGTGCCTGGGAACATTAAATTTAACCTTCCAATTTCTTGATTTTGTTGGTTGAGAAGAAGAATAGGGATTGAGTTTAATAATAATGGAAGAAGCTCTTGGTGCAAGTTATAGGAGCTGGAGAGCTGTTCTACATGCTTCATATCTTGCCACCAAATGAAGCAACATGGGGTTCTATCCTCCCCAGTTATAACTTAAGTATCACATAGCTGTAGAGATGACATTTTAAGTATTCAAGCAGAGTCTGAAAAATGAGGCAACAGAAGATAAACTGCAACCACAATGAAATCAGTGAGATCATGCACACTCATTTCAGAAACATTTAGATCAACCAAAGGCCAGCCACACAAAAGCCTTTTGGCACCTTATCCATTTGTTAATGTACACTCAGTACACATAATTAGGAACAAGTTCTCTTCATTTTAGTAAATAAAAAACGGTATTCTTCAGAAATGTTACAACCATGTGCTTGTTGGCAATGTCCCAATAGAACTTTGGAGGTTTTTCTACAGATAATCCCTTTTCCAGTTATGCACAGAAATAGCCCAGGAAATTTTGTGCCTCTGCATAAAAGTAAGAGTAGATTCAGGGCAATACACTGTCACTCCAGGCAATTGTCTGAGGTGTCTTTTATTTTGCTACATGTATCTGTCCTCTTTTTATGTAAGGAAATTGTAATGATAAAAAAAAAATGTTTCTGCGCCCTTAAGCATGTAATAGCAACAACTCTTAGTTTTGAGAGAGAGATGATTGCATGGTTATAACAAAAAGAACAAAAGTCTATTCAGCTCATGCATTGGTATGACAAAGGCTGATGTAGCCAGCTTAATGAACCTTGGACACAATCAATCCACACTTAACAATAGTAGGTCTCAGCTGTGAGTGTGTTAACAAGAGATGCAAAGTCAACAAGTTTAAATCTTTCCTGAAACATTGCTTTCAGGTTCATAAATACCTGGTGAATGGAGTTTTGTGGCTGTTACTGCTGTCTTCTTAGGGGATGAGACAGCTGGTCTGCTAGCATCCTGATCTTTTTGTACTTCTTTCTTCACACCTGTTTTAGAAAAAAAAATCAAAGGTAGAAAGATATTTGGTTTATAATTCTGTTTGTAACTGTGCAGAACTCTCACTAAGATACACATCAAAATGGCAAAATGTATTTCACCAATACATATCTTGGGCTCTGCACAGAATGATGCTACACAGCACTTCTGGGTTGGATGCGAACCTGCCATGTCTGCAACCACGACTGTGTACACGTGGCTGAGCTGACATGCACAGCACTAAAGAAGGACAGAAGAAGGCCTTACACATTGCCTTGGCTTTCCAGTCATCTGCACCATGACAAATGCCATTAAGGCACCAATAGCTACACAGGTCACCCATCCTATCTGTTCTGAGTGCTGTGTTCTGTCTCTTTACCTTGTTGTGCAACCTCATTCCAGGCTGCAGGAGAAGTGGAATAGGACCGTGCAAAGCTGACTGAAATTACCTGCAAGTCCCTGCCCTGTCACCTTTTCCACAGGTGACTTTCCACAGGTAAGGAAGCTGTCTTTTCTGGGGACCAGCTTTGCCAAGATGGTCTGGTGTAGTCAAGAGAGGCTGGAACCAGAAGCAGGCAGGATGTGTCAGAGCTGTGCTGGATGTGGCTGCCTGGACGCAGGAGAGTAGGTCTCTGTCTGTGCAGTAAGTCAGGCAGGGACAGAAGTGGGCAAGCATGTTCAGGGCACAAACCTACAAGACACTGTGCCAATGTGGGATGAAACGGCATGGAATATTTCTGAGAGAGGCAACTCAGGGTCTGTTGTTATTTGTCCCACCACTGGAGCTCTCTGGTCAGGGCCTCGGGAAGGTCTGCCAGCTGTTAGAGTTCTGCAGTCAGTGACTGCCTCTTGCACCAGGGAGATACAACTTCCTCTGAAAGCCAAAGTGGCCACCCAAGCTCAGCTCCTCCTGCCCACCCACAGCTCCCATTAAAATAGCTGTGGGGGCCATGCTGAGTGCAGTAACCTGAAGTCCTGCCCTGCTTGTTTGACCATGGTGTGACAGTCACACACACAGGATTTCAAGCAGAAAACATTCATCAAAGAAGTAAGAAGAAAGAGCAATAAAAAGTAAACCCCTGAGACAGTAATGTATTTTCCTATTTGCTTTCTTTTTTTAACCATTAGCGTTTGTTGAGGGTTGCATTTTAGCCTGAAGGACTGTGTCACAGCCCCTGGATACACAGGAAGACTAGAGATATTGAAGGCAAATGACTTGCTATAGAGGGAAAACAAAGTTTGGCTTATTAACTTTCCCCTCTGAGTATGTTCACAGACAACTTATAGGAAAAGGTCCCACAGAATGTGAACTATCTGAAGTAGGAAAACAAAATCCGATTCTCTTGGTGGTGCCTAATGACAGTGGCAGTCCAAAAGCTAACACTATCTTCCATTTTGCTTAATGCAAATGTGACCTGGCTCCTTCAACAGTGGAAGAAAATGATAATTTTATATGGGGATCATAATCTTCAGGGACACTTACTGGTTTACTAGTTTTCCGCTTCCTCCAAAGCCACACCTCGTCGCAGCTGCATTATATAGGTTTATTTCTGATGCATCTTTCACCCTTCCACTTCTGTCTGCATCAGGACTTGCATGCAGAGAGCTGCAGACACAGCATTTGCCACACACCAGAAGCTGAGCTGCATAATTTCCAGCACTGTCTCTCAGCATTTGCTTGCAGAGTGCTTCTGGAAAGTGCACATGCACCTGCATGTCCCATTGTTTGTGGGAGGGGAGCATGGGACAAGTTCTAAAACTCTCTTTGACTCTCCTCCACTGTTCATAGCCAAATCCCATAATCAGCTGTCAGGGGCTTGTGAAGACTGAACACTTGCTCATACCTTTACTTTTGTCCATCTCCATTTTCTCTGCTGTTCATAAATACAACACTTGGAGGCTAAGAGTCTCATTTGTGATTAATACTTTTACAGTGAAGTGACTGAAGGTAAAAATTGCTCATGCCTGCCCCCTATTACACTGTGCTTTACTACAGAGTAAGACATAAAATAAGTTTATGGTGCCTTTTCATTACTAAGGACCAACCTGAGAAAGAACTATTGAAGAGAAAGCAGCTGAGAGACAAAAACAGGGCTTGTTTTATAAGACATAGTTTATCTAGTTACAGATTCAAGCATCACTTTTTCAGGGTAATAAGGATTTGGCTTTTCTGGGGCTCTCAAAAAAAATATAATGCATGAATGGGCCATATACTGAGTTCCTCCATAAATTTTGCTATGCCAGATGCCAAACACAGGCAATGGTAGAGATAAGTGTGTGCTTTCCTTATGCTTTCCTTAGGCATGTAAATAATTAACTATTTTTGGTTTTGCAACATTTTCAGTGAGGAACACCTGGGGAATTCATTCAGTCCCTTGACCTTAAGAACAAAACTAGAATCAATTCCCCAGCTAGAGTTTGGTTGAAAGAAAACAGCAAAGAAGCCCAGAATTTTGCAGAGGGCAAGGCAGGGTCTGTGGAGAGCAGTGGGAGTTGTGTATGGGTGCTGCCCAGCAGGCGCAGCTGCACGGGGGACATTGGCTCCCGAAAGTGAAAGGCCAGCAGAAAGAAGATGCAAACAGATAGGAAAGGGCAAGGAAAGATAAGTAGGACTAATAATAAGGGAGTTTAGGGTCTTTGTTCAGTTTACAAGAGTAGGAGAGCTCCTAAGGTCTGGTGGGGCAACAGTGCAGCGAGCGGGCAGGGGAGGAGGGGTTGTGCCATAAGGGAAGAGCCAGTGCCCCGCACAGTCTTCCTGGGAAGGGGACAGGGACAGGGACACGTGGAGCTAGCAATTATTCAACTTCTCCTCCATAAGTAGAAGGGCCCTGGTGGCCTCTCTGTGGCCCTCCTTAGAGCAGAGGGATTTAGAAAGCACACAGCAGGCAAAAGGAAGGATGGTCTGCGGGAACAAACTGTTATAGTTTTGCTAAGCTCATCACCCACAGGGAAATTTTAGGGGAAGAGCCATCCCTGGCATCAGACCTCATGCAAGAGCTTGTAGCTGAATGCTTTTCTAAAAATGGGGCTTGCTCTTGTCATTTGAAACAACAGCTGTCAGCTGGTTCGAAGAGAAACATTCAGAAAACATGTTGACTTCCTGCAGGGAAAATAAATCTTTAGATTACAAGTGTTTGGGCTCAGGATTTGTCACTTCACAGAGATGTAGAATTTCAGGTTAAAAAAAAAATCTGAGGGAGAGAACTGGTGTAGTAATTAGCATAATGTGCAGTAGCAGAGGGTATGGTGCAGCAGGAGGTTATAAGGTTTGATCTTTTCTAGCTTGAAGTGAACTAAAAGTCATTTAAAGACTAAAATGCACAAAAAAGTCTCATGCTCCAGGGCAACTCAGGAAACAAGACAAACATTTTTTCAGTAGTTATTACAGGCCTGAACACATGTAAAACCTCAAATCATATTCTGACATGTACATTTTGAAATGTCAAAAGATGTTACGTGTGCAATCATAAAATAATAAAAAATAAACGAAATTACAAGAGGAAATTAAGCACCATAAGTGAATATTTCTTGAACTTGCACATTTTTGAAATCTTCTTCTAAATTCATCTTTTATAATGTATATTAAATCTGATCTGAACAAAATTTACTTCAAATTCTTAATGTTATTGCCCACAGAGTGGAAATATGGAATTCCAATCACCTCTTTGTTAAATGCCTGTACATTAGCCTCATTCCTGCTGGCTGCATAATCAGGATTCTTAGCACTGATTATGATCCCAGCAAAAACCTCCTGGTATCTTAGGAACTACCTTTAACTTCCAGGATTCCTGGAACAATTTCCAAGGCTCTGCCAACTCCTACCACTGACAGAGGTCATGCAATGAGTTTTGTTTCTGGTAGCCAGTAATCAAAGCCACAAAGTACTAATTTTTATGTGAATCTACATTCCATTTAAGATTAGAAATCTCTCAACATTTCCCCTCTTTTAAAAGCTATACTTGTGTAAAGAAATTAATATTTCAGGCCATAAGAGAACAATGAGCATAAATATTTATCTTTTCTACTAGTGTGCGTACAACATTTTCTTTTGAAAAAGGCCTCTAAACACACAATTCTGTAAAGGTATTTACATTTCTTAATTAACATACACAGCCTTCTCCAAATGAAACAGAAGGAGCAAATGAAAAATAATTAGAAACACAAGGCAAGACATTCCAGAAATCACTTGGAAAAACAGCAGACAAAGAAAGCCATTTCTCCATTCTCCCAGCAGTGCTGAATGCGAGCCTAGGAACCAGAGCAAAAGACACCTTATCTGAGACATCTTCTCAAGCACTGCAGAATCAGCACTTGTATTTGCCTGTATCTTTTTGAGTCTTCAAAAGCCAGTATATGGGGATAGGCTACAGTTTGCTTTCATACTTCAGATTGAAAGCGCACTAACAAGTTGTACATTGAGTATTTATTCCAAAACAAATCCTAACCCGCTGTAGACATCATTAACAATTCAATGGGACTGACTGCATTCAGATGGATTCCAGCTGTTCTCAGGAGTATTTTACAAGTTAACTAATGCAGTGTGCAAGTTTAATAAAAAAAAACCCAAGGAAATATCTTCAGTCACTCACAGACACAGGGAGCCCCTTTGAGCTTTCTTCTGCCTTTCCCCCTGATACCCACGACTAGGCATGTCCTTGGTGAGTAATGACACATCTCTGCATGCATTGTTTGAGACAAAATGAACAAAGCTGGAAATATGATGGGTTCTGTAGAATGAGAGCAGTCTAATTCTCTCTAGTGACTCTCTACTTCCTGTGATCTATGAGACACAGAAAGACTGAAAAGATAAGTAGATGTGGAAGAAAGACTATGTATTTCTTGAAGTAGAAACTGCTAATGCTTGTGCTTTTCCCTTTGTGTTTGTCGCAAATTTAAAATCAATCTGATAAAAAAAAGGACAACAATTATTTCATGGTCCCATCTGAAAATGGTTGCCTTGTTCTTGTTTTAAAAAAGGAAAGGGTCTTTAGCTGGTGTTTAAAAAAATAAAGGGAAAAATAAACCTGATTTAAAAAAAAAAACATTCTTTGAACTGAATAGAAAAACTCAGGGTAATTCAGAGCATCCAATGTTAGTTGGAGAGTTAAAACAACTACTCCTCTTTCTGCCATTTTGCCTGGATCCTATGGCATTTTATTGTCCCCTCCTCACACAGTTGTGCTGTGGCATGTTTTAGAGTGGTTCCCAGAAGAAAGGCACGAAAACTTCAGCTGCAAGGTAGTGCTGCATATCCCTGTGTTCAGTACAGGAACAACATGAATGTAACTCACTGCACACTGCTATTCAGCTTTGAAGGGAAAGTGTTTGCAAGGGGGAACAAAAGAGTAGCAGATTCTTCTCCCTTCATCCCTGCAAAAGTTCTGGGGCTCACTCTTCCCCCCTCAGGTGACCTCATCCCTCTCCCTCCTGCTGACGCTGTGCTGTCTGGATTTTGCAGAATCTGATCAAAAAAAGCACATTTTACACTATAAGATTGCTGGTGAGAGCTGAGATAACACTGGCCTCCTATTTTTCATCTTGACTGATTGCATTTAACAGCTTGTCCTGTTATATATGATTTACTGGTACTTGTAGAAGCACAGGAATTGACCAGGTGAATTTTTTGAACAGTGCTTTTGATTGTCTTTAATTTACAGGGCCAACTAGGAACAAGCTGCTTAAATAAATTCCTTATTGCCACTGTCGTTGCACTCAAATTTGGATATTTCTTATGGATGACAACAGTCATTAAATAATAACCAAGTAGAAATAGGAATCCCATAACACACACCCCTCAAAATCCATACCAGGGCATAAAAAATATAAAGTCCCATAGCTCTCTGATTTCATAGACAGTTGGGAGGCAGATCCAGCCTGGTAGACAGAACTAAATCTCTGAACATTGCCTTCTGCAGATATTCCACCTTTTTAAGGAACATTTAAACCAGAAAATTCATATATGTATGCTTCAAGTACTACATATTTTAATCAACATCTGTGGAAAGAGGAAGCTTATATGAATTTCAGAGCTAGATTATAGTTGCAAAGCTCCTGATAGAGAGCTGCTTTCACCTACCGTTAAACAAAATATGAAGCAACATAGAAATTGTAAGTTTTAGCTAGGTTATCACTGTACTTCCCAAAGCAGCTAATATATTTGAGTGAAATTAAAAGAGCTCTCTTTTTCTAGTCAAGTATGTGCTTTCTTTTTCCTTTTCTATAAATTGACAGGCATGTAAATATAAAATGGGCTGTGCAATACACTGAAACCTAATTAAGTGCACCCTTTTCACAAACCAGTCGAAAGGCCATCAGTTCATGCCTGCAAAACACTTTGCATGACAATAATCTTTCACTGCTATTGTCCCATGCCAGAATTCTTTCTCGATCATCTGAAGCACAGCATCATCTGCTGCACAGCAGAATCTAAAGGAGTCCACTTTCATTATTTAAATACTTTTTATTCCCCACAGTCCCATTTATTTCACAAGCACTTTTAGTGAAATATCAAGAATATAATCTCTCTTGAGCCATTGTGTCTTAATTTTTTTAAGTGAAAATTTACAGTTCATGTGGTTTTCTCAAGTAACATCTAATACATGAAAGCTTTCACGTGATTTTTGGTGGCTGTTTTTGATTTATTAATATAGGTAGGTATTTTCATTTGTGAATTAATTTACTATTCATACATAGATAACATTATGTACGTCTCTGAAATACAAAGGTAATTTTTATTGCAGTCTGATACTGCAGTCTTTTAGAAATATTATTTATATTTAAATTACTGCCATCCTCTTTGTGAAATACTTGCCTTTTTCCTTTCATAAAATATGCTGTATGCAATTCACATAGTGCCTGTGCTCTTCAGCTTTAACTGTGGAGTGCTCTAAGCACTTCAATTTAGTAACTGCAATGTTTTGCACAGGAGGTTGGTCAGACGCTAAATATATATGCAACATCAAGTCTATAGAAATCACTGTCCAAATGATACCTCAACAGAAAAGTTTACATTCTGTAGGTGTCTCTATCCCACTGGGATATACACTCAGTGTACATATGCTATTGCAAGAGAGGAAAGACTAGAGCTGCTAAAAAAACCTTGCCTTCACAATTTCTTTGATTTATTTAAACCTTTGCTCCTATCAAATACTTAGCGTTTTGAGGCACCATGACACTGCTTTAATTAAAAAAAAAAAGAAAAGAAAAAGAAAAAAAATGAATTGGCAACAGATATGTGCAGCTAACGTGGCTCATAAAAAATTGAACCAGAACTTTGGACTAACATAGTTTCTTTTGCTTCTGTCTGTTATGTATAATAACAACTTCCAAAACTTGTCAGCTGCCCCTGTTCAGGAACTGTGTCTGACTGTTTGCATAACACAGCCAGGTAACCCTACTTCCATGTTTAGTTTCCTTCCAGAATAAAACAGGCAAGTTTATGACATGGTAATTGCTGAGTTATCCCTTCATCCTTATCTTGACCCATGAGCCTTTTATTGTGTTTATCTCCCTCTGTCCTGTTGGTTTAGTGGGTACCTGGTATCCGACCAGGGTCAAACCACTACAACAGGTTAATCTCTCTTGAAACCAGGTGACAAGAACTAGCAATCCATAAAGTCTTTGTCTCATATTTCGCACTGATTTTTTCCTTCCCAGCTCCATTTGCAATGTGTTATCAAACCCAGTGGAACTTATGTAGAGATGAAACACTGTTGATAATTTTTAACACTGTAAACAATTTTAGCCAGCCTGGATAAATTATTTATTTTGGAATCTAAACTGTTAGCTGTAATCTGAACTTGATGGAACTGGTCGTTTGAGACATAACTGAATTGAGCAGAAGGAGAGTTTAGGAAAGGAAACAATTTGGAAACATGACTAGGGGGTTTTTTGCTTTGTTTGCTTGCCTCCTTCTGCCTCTCTGAGTGAAAAAACCAAAGATTACTTAAACCTAGAGGCAAATATTCTCTTCACCGCAAACATACCTAGCAATGACTTATGTGCTCAGTTGAATGCTTTGTCTCTAAAGCAATGCAATGTTTTGAAGAAGCTGCTTGTTGAGAACCAACAATATATACACTAAATCTCCGGCATGTGTAGTTAGGGACAGTAAATGCCTTCCATTCTACACATAACTCACAAAATGAGATGATAGCTGTGTTGTTGACTGTGTTTGAAGGAGTCTGAAGTACATGGAGTCCAAATCAGCACACCGGCAATAGGCCAGATGAAAATTAATTAAAAGCAGGCAGTAAAAGAGACTCACAGCAAGCATTTCTTGGCTTAATGCAGGTGTTGTTTTAAGTTTGGAGCACTTACCAGCGGGTGCTGTGGCAGTTTTTGGTGCTGGCAGTAAGCTCCTGCGTGGAGTCGCTGTGCTGCTCGATGCCTGTGTCGTGCTTTTGCTGCTCCCCTTGGGAACATCCTTAGGAGGTGCAGGTGCCCTGGGGGTGGTCTGCTCTTCACTTCCAAAGCTGGAACCTGCAGGAGACCGGAATTGCACTAATTATAAGTCTGTAGGAGATGAGCTGTACTTGAATCATCCAGACTGAGCAATATGCTAGGCCTCTAGGCCGTGGCACTGAGGCCTGTGAGGTTGTGGCGCAGATAGAAATTAGTGCCAAGAGTGTGTTGTATGTAGAAATTTTCACTGAAGGTGTTGCAAGGGTCAAAGGGTTTCATAGTAGTTAACAAGTATAGTAATTGGTGTGGACATAGTAGCTACCTTAAACAGTTTATTAAACAATGAGTGTTTGCATTCTTCCCTGTGCCTTGTACCAATGAGAATGTATTTGGAAGTGTAAACTATAGGGAGTGTATAAAACCTGCCATCTTACACACAATAAAGGAGAAACGTAGCAGTAATCATATTGGTTGGACCTGCGTTTGCTCTGCCGACTCCCTTTTATTATTTCGGGGTTTCCCTACGACTTCGTAAGTCCATAAAAAATGTATGTGAACTGTGGCATACAGACTGAACTTCTATCAACAGTTATGGTTTACAGTGACACATTGTCACTTGGGCTGATTTACACAGACTTTCTCCAGTATAAACCCTGAGGTAGAAATAAAGAGTTCCCAACAACTTTGTAAAATACTGAGTCTTGGCAGCTGTTACAGTCGCTTTCCAACAGGAAATTAAGACCTCCTCTTCTATAAAGGTACGTGTCTACAATGCTCATAAAGAAACCAAGAAATTCCTAAACATCTGGGTGGAAAAGCTGTTTGTGGTTTTGTAGCTGCTCGAGGAGCCACCACACATTCACCCTGTCACTTGGAAGCTGCTGGTGTTTGAAATAAAGGGGAATAGCATGACTCAGTGGTGCAAAGTTTCAAATTCCCCTGCTCAGGTGGAGATTTCCCACAGAGTCCCTCAGATCACACTCAGACATTTCAATAATAAGATTAAAAAAAAAAAAAAACACAAAGAAAAAATTCTGCCTTAACTCTCACATCCACTTCAGTCATATTCTCATAACAAATATTAGGTTGCCAAGTTTTCCACCTTATATTGACCTCTTTCAAAACTTTTAATGGGTTTGGTTTCCTCCTGCTTTTACCGTCTAGAGAATAATGACAGCCTAGATTCCTTGTAGACATAAGGAAAACAATATTTTCTTAACATTTGAGAAAGGCAAAGTTGGAGTGTTGTTTTTACCTATCTGTCTGCAAGGCTTAAGAGGAGCAAAAGATTACAGCAGATTGGGACTTGAACATTTGCAGAAGAATGAACATTTTGTTTGAAAAAACAAGTGCAGATAATATAAGAAATACAAAGGATGTCAGAAAAGGCCTATAATTTTTATTTCAATTGTTTTACAAAGACCCAATATAATATTGGTTAGGTACTGCCTGCAGGAAAATGACAGCATTATCTTAATAATTGGCATGTCCAAGTCTCCAGTATTCTTAAGATGTAGGCTTCTTTAAAGTGTGCAAGTGAAGAAGAGATTTCATTTTTGCCTTTATTACTGAAAGTCTACTAGGGAAAAAAAAAGCAGGTTGGAAAAGAAAATCCTCTTTCTGATACAGGAAGAATGTAGCTTTTGGCTCTGGGAAAACAGCTTTAAGTTTTGCTATGTCTTTGAGGCTGCTTGCATATAAGTCTTAATTTAAAGTGTGTATCTGCAGTACAAATGGACTTCTACAAACATATTTGACCTTTCCCAAGCCACATTAAAAACACAAAACTGTGGAGTGTACTTTGTACAGGAACAGAAAGACCTGAAGCATTTGTCACCTTTACACAGCTCTGCACTGAACAACCCCTCAGCACATCAGGTTGGTGTTGAATATCCAAACTACATGGATTTTTCACCTGTGTAACAAACATTTAAGTTTACGTGCTGAGTTAACTGCGACAAAACACTGCTGACCTCCATAAACTCACAACAGCAGAAAATCTGACCCAACCTAGCCCCATCTCCTCTGCAGCTGTGCACGAGGGCATCTCTTCTGCCAGGTGCCACGGGAATGCTGCAGCGTGGTGGTGCCCACCTCAGGCTGTCTGCACCACACTCCTGAAGCTATTCCTGAAGTGCTCTCAAATATATGCTTACCCTGTCAGTTTGGGTAACACCACTTGTGGAAATTATTTTTCTGCATTCAGCTATTTTTTTATAAGTTGCCACTGCAGAAGCACTAACCTTGAAGAGTAAATGACTCTTATTTTTTTGCAGAGAAATAGAGTTCAAGTGTTCTTTAATGGTTCTTTATGTGTTCTTTATTCTCAATTTCAACATTCATTCAGTGCCCTCCAGTGAAGAGTGAGGGAAGAAGCATGAGGCTGAGAGGGAGCAGGTGTTCCCTACAGAGCCTGGAGAAGAAGGGGGAAGCAGGTATTTCCCTGCAGCTTGTGGAGAGGACTGTGATGGAGCAGACAGTCACACTGCAGTCCATGGAGAACCCCACACTGGCACAGGTGGACACGGCCCAAAGGATGCTCCATCCATGGAGAGCCCTCAGAGGAGCAGGGCCCTGGAAGATGCTGTGGGCCTGGACATGAAAACCATACCAGAGCAGGTTTACCCTGAGGGACAGCAGCTCTGGGTAAAGACCCAAGCAGGAGCAGGAAAAAGTGTGAGATGGAAGAAATGGCAGAGAAGGACTGTAATGGACCGACTGCACCCCCCCATTCTCCTCCCACTGCGCTGCTCAATGAGGATATGGGATGGAGGAGGTAGAGGAATTGGGAAAGGAGAAGTGAAGCTGAGACTGGAAAAAACTGGTGGGGGAAAGCTATTTTAGTTTTTTGTTTTGTCTTTCTTTCACAGCTTTCAACTCTATTTTAATATTTAATATATTAAATAATTTTTTCCAAGTCAATTTTTTTTTTTTTTTTGCCTGTGACAGCAGTTGGTAAGGATTTCCATGTCTCTATCTCTACCTGTGTTCTTATTCACCTTATTTTCTTTCCTGTCCTGTACAGGAGGTGAGAAAGTGAGACAGCAGCAGGGTGGGTGCCTGGCAGCCCACCAAGCTCAACTCACCACAACAGCAGTATCAATACATCCAGGATTTGCTGAGATAAGGTCAATGTTTAACTTAAGAGACATTATCTCTCTGCTCTTCACTCATAGATGAAGACTGGAAAGAGACAGTGAGATACAACAACACATGCATGTATAATATGCCCCCAAAAACCAAATGTTTGCTGCTTCCATGGATATCACTAGGGCACCATCTAGTTCCCCAGGAGCAGAGGTGGGGGAGTTTCACCTTGCTACATATAGTGCTGGATTCCAGAGTTCAGATGGCATTCAAATAAGAAATTAAATTAAAGACCTAGGAGAATGTGTATTTCTCATGATCTAGGAGGAAAATAAAGGTTTTCATTTACTTCAAGGAATCAACTTATAGGAAAATCAGAAAGATTATTCATCAGATGGTCCATCTGTTAGTCCCTCATGAAATAATGCCTCCCACTATTATCTGCAGCAGGTGAATCAGTAGCATCTGCCTTTCCGTGATACCACCTCTTATATTTCAGTAAAAGCCTGTACATAAACATCAGATGTGCAGTGGGTGAACAGTTTCCAGGTGACCACATCCTTTGTTGTATTGTACCTCTTCCCTCCTACTCTTCTACTTAGGCATTCTGTCTAAACCAGGGGAGCTCTGTTTGCCTTTGAAGCACCTGGCGAGTCGTCTGGGGGCTGCTACATAAAAGGCCCTTCGTGTTTTCATATTCTGTGCTCTATGAGGAGCAGCACTGCTGACTTTGCAGTGCAGTGTTCTGCTGGGGCTAAAGGCCTTCAGCCTCACTTTTATCATCTCCTCACCATGAGCCCCAAGGAATCCTACTCTTCTGCTTCTGAAAATAAAAAAATACAGAAAAGAAGAATATTCCTTTGAAGATTTGCAGTTACTTTGGAAAGTCCCAGCTGCAGCCACTCTTCCCCTACCCTTGTTTGCCAGTAGACATGGGAAAATTAGGGCTGGGAACATATTGTAGGCTGCATGTTCGAAGAGAACCATGACCAAAATCCCACTGGCTCCTAGATGTCTTTGAACCACTCTCTCTCAGTATCTGTCACCACTCTTTTTACCATCTGGCTGCAGCTTATTTCAGGGGCTCCTCACTCTCAGAAAAGTAAGACCCTCTTGTATGTGTCACTATGAGTTTGTGGCTCTTGTAGGTGCTCCTTTTTCTGAAATTATTTACAAATATTTATAAAAAAGGATAGAAGCATCATATGATAATATATAACTGTAAAACCAGCAGGAATATGAATGGGGAGAATTCTGCATTTGATGACAAGTTAATTAGATCATGTTGTGTGGCAGGTCTTGATCTGAGAGGAGACAGTGATAGGAAGGGCTGTGTTCTGGAACCCCACAGCTACAGATTTCCCTGTCTGCAATCAAGGGCAATAAAATCTCCTTTCACTGGAGAATTTGCATCCTCTCTAGAAAAACAGCTTGTTTGACAATGCCTATGGGTCTATGTCTTGCTGACAAACAAACTGCAGAGGAGTGTTACAGCCTGAGTGCAGCTGCCTATGCAGCTCCCTGTCCTGTGGGCTGCTATGAGCAGCTTACAACACTCATAGACACAGAGTGAGTTTCCAGCTCTCCGCAGCAGGTCAAGCATTCACTGTGCTGGCAGGAGGCTTGGAGCTGAAAGCTCCTGCCACAGCTGTAGTCTCACTCATGACACTGGGAACATGCTGGCATTGTGCATGTTCACTGAAGGACAAACATTTACCCAGGGTCATAGGAAGGCCTTTCCAGCATAAAGATCCTTGGACACTACTTGATGCCAAGTTAATGACGATGAAGTTACGCCTTTTTGCTGCACCAGTGGCCCCACTTAGCAATTCTAAATCACTTCCCAGTCACAGAACTGAAGAAGATTTAAAACAGGATTTGAGCCACTGTCCAAATACACACAACAAGGAAACAGCAGAGAAGTGAGCAGAAAAACCTGATGATGAACGATGATGGAACTACTTTTTTCACCTGCAAAACACTGGGATGTATTATTCCTCTGGGTTTTACTAGGCTGCACTTTTGTGCCCCAGTTTTCAAGCTAAAGTACAAGCACAAAGTGAAATTTAAAGTCATTGCCATGGGGAATGATCGGATAAGAAAAATACCTAAACTGCTGGAAATAATCAGGGGATGTTTAAAACCAAAACCTGCAAGACACATTTTTCACTACCTTGGGACTTTTGCCCATCCTTCAGTTAATGCCCATTCTTTATTCCTGACTGTTACTTGTGAAGTGGTAAGTAAATTTCACAGAATGATTAGCAACCTGTCAAACCAGATTTTTATTTCACTACCTTAAGGGTTGCTGTTTTGAAGTCCAGCATAGTATATTTCAATGTGAGGTTTCACAGTGTAATTTTCAAGAGACATAATTGAACAATTGAGCTCCATAGCTCAAGCTGAAACAAAGCTATGGACCAAGAGGTACGGTGTGATTATTGGCCCTGAGGGCTAACCAATGTTATTAAGATGTTTTGATAGTACATAAGACTACTAGCTGGGTAACTGGCTTTATTAGCCTTTGCAGAGAGACAGTGCCTGCTATTTTCTAACAGGCCAAATATGCAAGAGATCAGGCAACAGCACATGTCAAGTTTCTTTTCCATCTAGAAAAGAAGATGCTTAAGAATTGATGTCCACACAATGCTTAAGCCTAATTTACTTAGCTCAAAGTCTTTCTTCCCACTGTTTTGTTGGTTGTTTTGGGGTTTTGGTTTTTTGTTTGTTTGTTTTTGTTTATTTGTTTGGGGTTTTTTTGGAGTTTTTTTGGGGGGAGGGTTATTTTTGTGGCTTGGATGTTTGAGCAATAATTCCCTGTAAAACACTTACTTTTCAGAAGCCTTTACATTCAGAAATAAAACTTGAATTTTGAATTCAGGTTTATCATTCAGGTTAATAATTTCCACCACAATAAGGAGACAAATCTGCAGTGCCTGTCAGCACAGCTTTAGATAGCTTTGGGTCTCTGCACTGGCAATGATTACCTCTGAGGCAGCCCTCTCACTAATAGGGTGGGAATTTTGTGCCATCATTTATGGCGAATGACAACTGTGATCAGCCATGGCTTTTGTACATTGACACACTTGTAAAAGATTGCTGGATGCCCATCCTTCTCCTTGTGCCCTCCAGTCCCAGAGCCAAGCACCTTTCTCCTGTGTCACCTGCTGCCAGATGGTTTGGGGCCCCTGGACCTGGCTATGCAGGAAGCTGTTGGGCACCTGAAGGGTGGGAACCCTGAAAGGCTGACCACCACCAGAAGAGCTGCAAAAGCAGCTCTGTGCAGATGCACTGGCAGGCTCTACCTTCACCTCCAGCTGCCCTAACTGCTTCTGCAGTCAAAGGCTGTATCCTGCACTTGCAGCTGATCCAGGCAAGTAAAAGACAGAGGTGGTGTTTCTGGCAGGGCAGAGGGAAGCATCGCCTCTTCAGGATGAGCTTTCCTAACTCAGGTGGGAGTTGAGCTGCCAGGGCAGCACTGGTAACTCTACTTCCAGCAGGATGCCCTTGCACACATGACCTTTGTTTGGAGCCTAGTCCATCAGACAGTATCTACGCTGCTAACCAAAAGCTGGCCAAATACTGTAGGCTGTCTCATCCTGACAACACCCAGGGTGATCACAGCAGCTTTTCTGAGAGGGTTGGAGCAGACAAAACCATGGCCACGGTGTGAAGAATAGGGTGAGGGATCAAGAGACTGGGCTTAGCCTGGCTTCTCGGCTTTCTCTTTCTCACTATCACAGCTGGAATTGCAGCCAAGAAGCTCCACTGAACTGGGCCACGTATGCTCCATGTCACTGGCAAGGGAGGTCATTCAACTTAGGCTCCCTTACATCAAAGTGGGTTTAAGGAAAGTGGAGATGTTTTGCCTCTGCCAAGTGGAATTGAAGCTCCTTCCTTTACATGATTTACTGGTTTTGATAACACTGAATTTTTGAAACCTAGATTAATTTTTGTGGCACAAACCCACCTTCAGTGTCCTTCATACATAATAGATAGCAGAAATGCAGCCTTCTGCTGATACACCTCCTTCTATCAATGCTAACTAATTCATTTCACATCACCAAATAAAATATATATTTTAGGATCTGGCTATATGCATTTCTTACTTGAGTGGAGCCATGTGCTGCTCCCTCCTGAAGTGTTACAAGCCTCATTGGCCAAGGTGAAAATTTTGCCACAAAATAAAATCTCTGTATGTGTTACTGGGAATTGCAGACAACTCACTGACTGTGCCAGACTTTGGAATCACATAACCCATTTTATTTGAGTTCTGGTGAGATGTTACATCTCTATCAGGAAAGAAGAGCATTTTAGTATGTAATAAAGTCTGTATGTTTGTGGTGGCTTTTCCTGCCACTGGCAAACTCTTACAGCTGAAACCTTTTGCATGGCTGGATAATTAAAACCCCATAGGACATGGAGTGAAGACAGCACAGTATTTTGCTGATGAATTGTAATATTTGTCAGAAGGGATAATATAAGGTTTTTGGAATCCTGCCAAAGATACCTGGGCTGCAGAGACATTTTAAAATGGGCCTCAGACATCACTGTGTATCTAACTTCTGAAAGAGGAATCTCCTGGCTCTGCTTGGAGATGACCTATCAAAGGTCATTCATGGCCAAATCTTCCCTTCAAACCTTCCTCATTCAGTGCATGGCTCTGATCACAGTGACAAGAAACATCCCATGTCAGGAATACTCCACTGAAGTGTCTCTTGTGGTACTTGGAGGAGCTGATGCAGTAGAATTATATACTGGGGAAATGTTTGCTTCTCTAACTGAGAAGAGAGAAACATACCTGCTATAATCTTCTCCTAGACATATGGATTAAGATTTCTGACAGATCAGATCAGATCAGATCAGAGTAACCTGGTCTTACTCTGTAATTACTGAAGCCTATCAATTAACTGTTGCAAGGGCTGGTTCTTAAAACCTGAGATACACTTGAAAGCAAGCACTTACTTATAATATTTTGGAAGCTCTTCTTGCTGACGCAGGTTAAGAACATATTACATATCAATTAAATATTTAAATTCCTCTAAGGTTCATTTTCGGAGAATAAATAAGTAGCTCTATCCAAACAACAGTTTTTTTGGGATACTGTGTTCAGTAAATTTACTAAAATGAATTGTTATTGAAGGCTGAATTTGTAAGAAAAACGGTATTTGAGCCCAGGGAGGACAACTGAGGTGTTTGTCTTCGGTGCAACAAAATTTCGACTTAGGCTGAATGTTTTAGGCAAAAGACTATACTCTATACTAAACAAAAAGCACATGAAGAAAAACGGAAGCACAGATTTACTTCAGGTGTTACCTGACAGAGTCATGCACTGTCTTACAGAGGAGATTGATGAATACAGGTCCAAGGGCCACTTCTCCCTCTTGTTGCCCAGCAGGGTAGTCCTCTACGCCACAAAATTCCCAGGCACTGTAGAGCTCTCAAATTAAACCAAGCATTGATGGCATTTTTGCCAAAGACACATGTATAATCCAATGCCTTCCACTGCCAGAATGACCCCTGGGATCACCAGAGGCTGGCCAAAAGTTAAAATAACCAGAAAGAAGATACAGATAACATCCATTTTCTACTACCACTAAAGCACTAACGGCATGTATCAGACTACTTAGTGGGAATTTTCCTACATAGGAAGATTTTGGTGTTCCTGGGTAATCCTTCAGTCTCAGCACCCACAATTCTAGAAGCACCAGTTTTGTAGCATGACTTGTGCTCATGACCATCTGCTTTCATGGCACTGAGCCTGCTTCTGAACTGGCATACCAATTCAAACAGGGCACAGGCACCCATGAAAGACAGGATTAGATGTGACATCTGCTCTGCAAGAGGTTCCTCCTGATGGCAAGAAGTGCCAAATTAGAGCCACATGCCTTATTATAAGAAGTGACATCTGTTGGCCCTCACAGCATTTTGTCATCAATAAATGCCTCTTCCCTGGAATTGCTGCTTTGAATTGATTTGCTTGAATATTGGCTTGGAGTATTTTGACACTTTAAGGTATATAAAATCCTTGGGAGAAGTGTTAATAATATTCCAGTAGCGATAATGAATTTCCACTAGCTTTAGCAATCCATGCTGGTTGCCACAGCTCAGCAGACTAGGAGAGGTTAAGCAATGCCCTAACAACTGTCAGTGCTTAAGGCCTGGTAGGATTCAGTCCTGCTCCTTCCCTGCCAAACCCACAACAACGTGTGTGCTATGGTTTACACGGAATTATGCTAGATCAAAGAGCTGGTAAATGTGTCTGACTCCTTACATGGCATAATGATGTCTTTAGAGCATGTGACACAGGCTAAGGAGGGGAGATGTCATACTGAAACCTCAAGGATGGAAGAGCCTTAGAAAGTCCCCTGTTAGTCACTAATTAATTGCATTTTATGAGCTCAGGCACAGATCCTCAAAGCTGCTTAGGAACTTAACTCCTATTTCATTTCACATTCAAATTTAACTCACTGTGCTTATTCTTAATCACCATCTCAGCCCTGAAGGAGTTTCAAACCCACAGATGTCTCCATTTCAGAGTATGAAGGATGCAAGCAGCTGAGCAGAATCTCCCATGAATGCTGAACAGTGCTTTGGTTGGAGGAGAAAGGAGGTGATAGGCACCAAAGCTGTGCTTTGGAAACAGGCAGGGAGATTTCTAAGCTGTTCAGAGCAGCCATTTGCTGTGCTCACATCATGTTCATCCTCTTGGACAACATGCTGTTCAAGAAAAAAAACATGAGAACCTGATTTTCCCAGTAAATTTTCACAAACTCCTGTGTAAGTAATGCACAACATGTACAATGCTGCTCTGGGCTGACTCCTGTCTAGGTCTGTGTTTTGTGGCTAGTTTGGATGTAATACAGAAAAAAAAATCTACAGAAATAAAAATCTGGGAAAAATTACTTGTGTAGTCCAGGGTTTCAACAGTCAGGGAACATTTTTCAGTGGAAAACTTTATTTTTAACACATGCACTGGCTACATTGTATATTTTAAGACTCCAAAAATAAGTTTGGCTTGTAGAATTCTGCTGATAAAATGTCTTCCTCAAAAAAATCTTAACCTGTTTAATCAAACTAAGGTGTTTTTTCTAATAAATATTGTCAGTTATGAGGAGCCTAGCTATAAAAATCCAATTCAAAATCACCAGGAGAGAGAAACACAAGCAAAAGAGGCTTCTACTATAAATGGCACTATCCATGGAGAATAAAAATAATTTTTTAACAATGTGACTGTTAAAAATTTTCCTTATCTCATGTTTACTAAAACCAGTGCCTTTAGTAGATGATTTTGGGCAAAATTCAATTATTTTATAATACTCTAATCTTACAACTCGCAGTACTAAATGCTGTGACCTAGTGATCCAGCTAAATAAGTTTTGTAAAGTGTTTTATCTATGATTATATTTCTATGAACTGAAGTAGTCTAAACCAGTTGACCCATAATATTTTGCTGGGAACAGATGTTTAATTGCATTTATTTCACAAAATGAAAGCCCGTTAAAGTATGCAAAATTTAAATTCCATTGAAAACCGCAAAAGTTAAATAGAGGAGGCAGATTCTTTAAAAATGGCAGTGACTTTATAGAACAAGTAATTTAGCTTTTCTACTTGATAAAGTATCAAAAATTTTGTTCATTTGATCCTTTTACAGGTTTTTTTTCCCCTTCAACTTGAATGTATCTGACTGGCAGTAGAAGAATCAAACTGAGTGACTTCTCTTCATTACAATGAATGCTACTGATTAGAAATAAAATGCAAGATCATTTCACTGGAGCATGCACAATTGATTTCCACAGGCACAGCCAGAGCACCTACCAGAGTACTGTGGAATGCTCCTCAAGTCTTTCCAAAGGCAAGTATACACATAGTCTGTGCAACAAACAGGAGGAAATGGAATTCTATGACCACTCTGACATTTATGATGTGATAGGAATTACAGAAACTTGACGGGAAAATTCTCAGGACTAGGAAACCACAGTGGATGGCTACAAACTCTTTCAGAATGATATAAAGGGAAGAGAAGGAAATGGAGTTGCATTTTCTGTAAAAGAGAAAGTGAGCCATGGAATACTCCGGAGTCTTCAGCTCTGGTCCCCTAGATCAAAAACAAAATGGGAAAAATGGAGAAGTTTCACCGGAGGTCCATGAAAATGATCAAGGGCTCTAGAACCTGCCCTAGAGGAGAGACTGAATGAGTTAGTTCTTATCTGCTTTAGAAGGGGAGGCTCAGGGGGGACCCAATCACAGTATTCCAGTACTTGAAGGGCTCCTTCAGAGAGGACAGAGGCTCTCACTTCCCAAGGAGCCACATGGAGACAACAAGAAGGTACAAGCTGCACTGGGAGAGGCTTCATCTCAACATAAGGAGAAACTTTTTTACAGTAAGAACAATCAGTCACTAGAACAACCTCCTCAGAGGTGTGGTAGAGTTCCCATCACTAAAGTTTTTCAAGATGTGACTGGACAGGGTGCCAAATAATCTCATCTAGGTTCCCTCTTCCACAGAATGTCATACCAGATGATCTACAGATTTCCTTCCAACATGGGCTATTCTGTGATTCTATGAAAAGGGAATAATCAATAAAGACCCTCAAATTCCAGTGCCAGGAGTCAAGTAAGGACTGTACACCATCATTTGGTCAGACAGTTTAAATATAAATTCTGGTATTAGAATATCATTTAGGCTCTAGATAAGTATTCCTTGCTGAGTTTGTAAATGTGAAAGATACAAGTCTGATTACTCAGAAAATCTACTATTCAGAGTGCAAACACAGCCTGGGCAGCCAGGCATGAAATTCCCTGTCTGACTGCAGCACCCCAGTGGTCTTGCCACATGCTCTGGCCCCAGGGAGCCTCCTCTGAGTGGCTTTTGTGGGCAGGAGACATGTTTTCCCATGTCAGGACATTACATCATGCTACCATTGAAATTAAACAAGTTATAAAAAAGTAATTAATCTGTTCCTGGTCTTCTGCATCAGTGGGCAGATTGCTGCCAGGTTGGATCCATGACTGCAACATCCATTTTGGCATGATATAATACTGTGTGGATTGCTCTTGGCCTGGCTGGGACATCTGATAACACTGCTTTGTTGGACAAGATTGTGCCCGTAAATCCACTGCTTTTAAAAAGCAAGATCCTGATGTTACAAAGAGAAAAAATTACCTGTACCCTTGCTATTTCCCTTTTTCTTAACAGAACCTTTGAAGATAAATCCATTTGCTCATCTCTGGCATGTGGAAATGGAACTGCAGGATTAATGAGAAATATCCTGTTAAGTTCACCTCCACATGAATTGTTCTGTATTTAAGACTTGTAAGGGACTACTTAAATATAAGCTTTTTAAACATACATAGAGTATAAGAGTTATTAAGTAAAGCACAATTTCTCATTTTGTAACATTTTAAATCCAAGTATTTTTTTCAAGACGCCTGGAATTATCAACAGGAACAAGAATAGATGTGTGTATGTGGGGAGTGGGTAGAGATGTGAATGAATATAAATTATTTTGAAGAGGCACAAAGTACAGTTAAGAGTATGATCTACAGCATGTTATACCAACACAAATAATATCCTTCTGTATATCAGTCACACTTAATTAACTCTGCATGTATAGTACAAGTGCGGAAATATTAAACCAAAGTGTTGTCTACTGGAAGATTGTAATTCAAGTGATTTCTATAGTACTTCAGATTTAGGAAATGGTCTCCAAAGCCCTGTACTCTGGAGGAGGAGTTGGATAGCTCTTAGACCTGCTAATGAATGGCAGAGGCCTCAGGAGAGTCTAAGTAGTAGATCTTCCTTTGAGTTGTTTTGCTGATTCTGCAGAGTTTCCTTCTCCTCCACTCCAGCAGAATCTGACAGGACTCTCACATGGCCCTTGGTGCTTCTCTTATATTCCTGAATTCTGAAGGCAAGTGGTTATGTAAAAACCTAAGCTGGTACTAGTGTAAAAAAATTACACTCATATGAATAATAAAAGAATTACAATATGCTCCTATTTTTTTAACCTCCTTCTTCAGAACTTATATGTAGCCTGAGAGCATCTCCAAGATCTTTCTTTTAAAGAAATATCCTGGGTTTTCTGAAATGGCATGAGCAGGGATATCACACCACACCACTGTGATGACATGGATGTTAAAGGTGCATTTGCTCTAAGGATTGTTTAAAAAACTCCTCCCTCTCTCAGTTAAACATGAACACATATCTCAGGACACTTGAGTCCTAGTCCCTGACATTTAAATCTGTGGGTGGTGGTAAAGCTTTAGAGCACTAATACTGAAGACAAAGAAGGAGGCTCTTAGAGGAGACAGAACAGTTTTACTGTCCTGCAGAAAGGCAAATTTTGGTTAAAACTGCATGTATATTATTTATAAACTCCTTAGGATCTGGGAAACAAGACAATGCACCAAACCCATCTGTTTCTTTCCAAATTTCCAAAGTCCCATAGATGAAGGAGGGAGTGGAAGATACTGCTGAGGCTCTTTGCAGAAAGGATATTGTTCGTTACTACATCAAAATTAGAGAATAGGGCAAGAACTTACGGAGAACAGCCCTTAGGAGAAAGACTTGGGGGTCCTGGTGGACAAAAAATATTGTCTGAGAGCAAGAAACACTACTAGCCCCACAAGACAAACATGGAGATAATATAAAATAATACAGACCATATGTCTCCTAAGTGAAGCATAGCCATTAGAAATTAAGATCCACTCCACCAGAATCCCAACCTCAGAAATAGTCAGTGGCTTCTCAGTAGCTGGGAAAAAATCAATCAGCTTCATCTTTTATGAGTGGTAACAATCTTTTCTTCTGGAAAAACTGTTAGGAGTTTGTTTTGGTTTTGTTTTCATGTTTATACAAAGAAAAGGCAATGGAATGCCTGAAAAACAATAAAGACATTTTCAGATTAATCAACACACCAGATATCACTGGTTTCTCTGGAATGTTTGTGATTTTGTTCAAATCCATAATGAGATTTTAACTGCTACACTCCAGGCAGGGTTCTTATCTTCTTTGTATTCTCTAAAATTTAGGGAAAAAAAGTTTAGAAAAGGCTTCCTGTGACTTTGCAAATGTAACATATTTTGCTGAAAACCCTTTAAACTAGATAAATTGGGGGTGGTGCTGGTGATTCCTCAACAGTATTTCACCTTCTTGCTCTTGTTAGCAGAATGCAGGGAGTTGCAACAAATCAAAAAACTCTTTGGGCTTTGGGCAATCTGGAAGACCATCCCTATTTAACAATGCCAGTATCATCGCCAACTTCTGCCCATCTACTTATTTTTTTAACAATCTGCTCAGTGAATGGGAGGACTAATGTAATCAGGTCTCCTTTGAATTTTTGTTCTGTGTGCTTTATACATCTCTGCTGCACTGATGATGACAGCACACCCAAGTGCCAGTTATTCCCAGAACAACGCTCTCAGCTCCCCATCAGCTACAACATGAGCCTGTGGATCCTCGTGTCTGCGGTTTCAGTGTTTTTTCTCCTGAAAAGGCCTCATAAAAGACACAGAGAATCCTCATGCCCTGCCAAGTCCTCTAACTGCTATGCAGGCTCTGGTGTTGTGGCAGGTTTTATTCCAGAAGGCCAGAAAGGCTCTGCACCACTGAGACCACAAGATAGGAATTTTCATAATGGAAAGCACTAATTTGGATCTGTGACCTTCAGCAAGCTGCTAATTCTATGAAACCTGTAGAATCTGGAGTGGCTCCTCCCCTCAAAGCAGTTAAAAATGCAGGAGAGATGGAGAATTAAAACGGGACTAATCCCACTGAATTACATAGATTTTGTTTACTTGGGAAACCATGAAAAAAACTAAACTGAGAGAGAAACCCTAAATATATGAGTCACTGTGACCACATTTAAAAGTGAAACATTACCTGAAGCAACAAGGATGACTCTTGGGACCAAAGGGAAGGAGGAAAAGCCCTTCCTTGTGTCTGTCAAAATGACTGTGCTGACACTGGAAAGGAAGCATGGATCTGTGCTTTCCAACTGGTAAGCTGTGGGAAGCCTCTCTAATGCTATACAGACACTCCAATTTAAGCAGGAATACAGTCCAAATTAGAAGGCTGGACAATAAGTTCAGCTGTCATACATTTGCTACTAAAAGAACTATTTTTAAGAAATACATTATTAACTTAAATGCTACATGATTCCTTCAAAAGCTAGGACTCAGAGTGGATTAGTCAAGTGGGAGTGCTTTCAGGCTATGCTCAATACATGTCTTATTAATTTAAAGCCTTATGATTGCCTTCAGTGTGATTATGACCCAAAGTCAACCTCCATTGTATCTGTCAAAGTTGTTGTAAGACTCTTTATGTGGTGGAACAATCACTTCTGAAAGCCTGACTGTTTTTTAGAAGGTAAAAACAAGTCTCTCAGTCAGATTACTTGAGCTGCAAGGCCTGGACTCCTTAGGGGTTCCCTTCACAAAACCAGGACCACCCAGCATCCCACACTACACATAAACAGACATACATTTGCATACAAGGAACTTGTACAGGGCTATGTTTTCCATTTGCTCCCTAGAAGCAGAAGAAAGTCCAGTAAGGCATGAGGAAGACATGCTGACAGGTTCCCCTTTCTGGGCCTTTCCCAAGTGGATGGACAGCAGCTGGGTCCATTGGTACTGGGAAATCACTACTGAGTTTGCAGTGGAGCAATATCCTAGCTGCCTGGAGCCAGGATGGATGGCTGTAGGTGGACACTTACAGCACACGGGGTTTCTGAGCTGCACAGGACTTGTCACCTGGACCATAAGGACCCTTGTCCCCTGGCAAGGGTTACAGCCACAAGATGGTTACTGTGGGATGCAACATGACCATGGCTCAGCCAAGCATCAACACAAGCAGAGACTCCCTGGTCCACAGCCACGGTCCTTCCTGGGTCCTTCCCACCACCCAGGTCAGGTAAGACAGTATGTCACCTATTAATTACGTGAATAAGTACTACCAGACTGTATTTAATACAAACTCAGCATCTGACAACTGCTAACCTTCAAGATGAAAGTTCTCTTTATTTTATTATATTCTCTTCCCTTTATGTAAACATATAGACTGCTTACACTTCAAGTGGTTTTGCAAATACAACAGTCTATATAAGCTCTTTTATGTACCTATAATGGGCCTCCCTAGCAGGGCTTGGAAATAATTCAGGTTGCCTCTAAACAATTCAGAGGCACAGCATGAAACAGAGATAGAAAAGAGCCACAATTACAGAGATATCTGATATCTAGCAACAACTGTGACAACAACAGTTCTTTGAAAACTGTGTAGGTGTATCTATGTCATAGTTTTAAATAGGAGCACTCAAAGGTAGCAAACACCTCAGTAAGAAACAAAGCCGAACTGTGAGAGCTCTTGAGTTTGTACAGCCCTCAGCACAATGAGGCTGAAAGTAGTTGTGCGTCTTTTTCACCCCTGCAGTATGGGTGCAGAGCAACAATAGATTGAATTGAATCTCTTTAGAACATCAAGCCCTGGATTTGGGGAGGTCACTGGAGAACAAAACATCAGTCCCTCTGGAAGACAACACACCCAGTTAACCCAGTTTTCTGTTTTCACGGGTGATCAGCAGCAGAGACTGAGAAAAAAAGAAAGACCACAAAAACAGAGAAAAGGAGAGTAAATTTCCTCTCCTCTCATGTCTTTTCCAGCCTCAAAAGTGTTTTCTGTGTGCAGAGCCACAGAGGGCTTTTGCTTCTACGGGCTTGTCTAGACTTTCCTTGTGCCCATGGAACCTTTTAGCACTCACCACAGCAGTACCACACTTTAGTCCCTCCCTCTTTTGCTCTGTACCCACATTTTTGCATTTCTGAACATCTTGCTGTTTCAGTGTACAATCAGCATGCCTCTGATGATGAGGGAAATGCAGGCAATTGTGTTCAACAGGGTATATGCTGAAAATGGAGGCAGGCTGGCACCTGCACAAGCCCCTCCAGGCAGCTCAGCTGCAGGAGGAGCATGGTGCTGCTCTGCCTGCCACCCTGCCCACTGCTGCCCAGCCCTAGAGCTCACCCTTCCCTGGCCCTGCTGCCTCATCACCTTCCTGCTTCCCACCTTTCAGCTGGGAATATGTTTTCCTGACACTGAAGTCAGCATAAATGCCTCAGTTGGGAGCACGTGCTGGTGCTGGTTCCTCAGAAAGTGAAAAGCCCCCTTTGGAAAACAAATCATTGAGGATTATCCCAAAGGAGTAGCTAAATAGCATTTAGGCATTTCCTAAGATCTCTGCCAAAGTGCACAGTCAGTTCACACATCATGCAAAAGTATTTGATTTACACAGTCAGCCTCTACCTACATTTTGATCCCCATGCATTCTTTCTTCTCTGAAAAAGATGCTTGGCTCCCAGACAGTTGGAGCAAGTCCAATATAAAGACCAAGCCTTAATGACCAGGAAAAGCTTATGATAGAGAGAGGGTGGGTGGTCTCCCCTGACTTTCTTCTGTCCTTTCTCCTCTTCAGCTCTCTTGGCGTGAAGGCATATGTGTGATGTGGAGGGGTGCTGAGTGTACAGGATGAGTCATTTGCTTTCCTCACTGAGCCCTGTTACATACAGACTTCAGTCATGGGGAAGAAAAACAGACCTTTGCATTGGAAATAGCCTGGGAATCAACCAGCCTAAGCAAAACCACACAAATCATCTGGATACACAGAGCTCAGTTGCAGAGAAATGTTTCTTGAGATCCCGGGTTCCTTTTTGACACACATACATCGCTGCTCATCAGGAATTAACTCCAGGAGTTTTATTGCAAGCTTTTGCCTCGGAAAAAAAAAAAAAAACCACACCCCCAAAACCCCAAACAAACAAACAAACAAACAACCAAACCAACAAACAAACAGATTAAAAAAGCCCACCAAAAAAAGAGAAAAAAAAGTAAACCAACCCCCCCCTCCAAAAAAACCAAACCAAACCAAACCAAAAAACCACAACGTTTGTAAAGGCAGCTGAATTCAGGCTCAGCCTCGTATTCCTTTTGCATACATTTTCCCATCGATTTTCCCTTCCCTAGGCACAGTGAGCGCTTGCAAAGCGCAGGGAGCCCCGGCAGCGATTTGGGGCGGCGGCCGCGGGAGGGCAGCGCCGATCCTGCCGGCACAGCCCGAGCCGAACCCGCCGCGCATCCCCCGGGATCGCCGCTTCCCACGCACAAGGGAAGGATTGACATCTTAGTTTACCTGAGGGGGAGGAACAAACAAAGGACTACTTGTTTTCCTGCTCGGTACTCAAATCCTGGCTTTACTACTGTCTTCAGCCTGTGCGTTTGTAATTTTGTCAAATTAATTATTCATATAATCAGGAAAATATTTAGATGAAAATTCTTCAGTCTGCTTACACTAGATAATGGAATAAGAAAATAATAAACATGGAAAAAATGCTGGAGGATGAACTGTTTCAAGTGAAATTGAATTTAGCATCTGATGGAGTGGGAGTGTTCTACAAATATGTGGAAAACGGTTCTTTAGTTACAAGGTACACTGTAAATTCATAATTTTGCAACGAGAACAGGAGTCATTCATTGAACTGATATCAGCTGTCAGATATGAACAATACAGTTAAAAGAAAATAATTTCTCTGGAAATAAACCAAAACACGTTAATCTGTTGAATCTCTCTCATCCAGCAATCCAGGAAATAATCAGCCTGACTCTGCTGGTTTTGGCTGAGGTAAAGTTAATTTTCTTCGGCTGTTTTTCGGATTTGTGCTGGAAATTGTGCTGTTATCAACACAGGGATGCTTCAGTTGTTGCTGAGCAGCACTTGCACAGCATTGAGGCTTTTTCTGCTTGCATTGCCCTGCCCGTGAATGGGCTGGTAGTGCACAAGGAGCTGGGAGGGGACGCAGCCAGGACAGGTGACCCCGATGGACCAAGGGGATATGCAAGACCACATGACATCATACTCAGTGTATAAAGCCTCCAAAGGAGGAAGAGGGAGAGGTTGGAGAGATTAACTTCCCAAGTCACCATTATGTGTGATAGGGCCCTGCTCTCCCGGGGGTGGCTGAACACCTGCCCATGGGAAAGCAGTGAATTAATTCCTTGGGGTTTTTTGCTTTGCTTTCATGTGTGTTTTTTTCTTTCCCTGTTAAACTGTCTTTATGACAACCCATGTATTTTCTCACTTCTACCCTTCTGATTCTCTCCCCCATCCTGCTGGTGGGAGTGAGCAAGCAGCTGCGTGGGGCTTAGTTTCTGACTAGGGTTCAACCATGACACAGTTGCACCTCTGCTCATTTACTCAGAGCTTCTCTGTATTCCAGTATGAAGTTGTTCTGCAAGAACTGAGACCATGGCCCAGTGCAGCACACTGCAGTGAAGGAAAAAGCATGTTGCCATGGGTCAGTGACTGGCTTTTATTTTTGGAAATCAATACTGTCAAAAAGATCCACATTTCATTCCGCTGCTGCACAATCATCAAAGCCTCAGACTAGAACAACAACATGTGTAGCGACACCATAAAATACAAATGTGACCTATACTGTAGCTCGTGGGAAGGGCAGCAGTGCTTGGAGGGAGGTTGTGATGAGTATGCTGGACTTGTCTTGCCCCAGTTACATCTGTAACTGCTCCGTGCTGCCCTTATCCCTGCACAGGTTAGTTGCCAGGTGACGTTTCCCTTCACTTGTCCCACATCTCAGGAGGATCTGAGCAAAATTCAAAACTACCTGAAAGGAGGATGTAGTGAGGTGGGGTCAGTAACTTCTGACATGTCTCAAGTGAAAGGATGAGAGGAAATGACCTTAAATTTTTGTGCCAGCAGAGGTTCAGATTAGGTATTAGAGAAAAATTTTACACTGAAAGAGTAGTTGGGCATTGGAATAAGTTACTCAGGAGGCTGATGGAGTCACCATCTCTGGAAGTGTTAAAGAAGCATTTGATGTGGCACTTGGGAATATGTTTTAGGGGTGATTATGCTGGGTTGATGGTTGTACTAGACGATGATCTTCAAGGTCTCTTCCAACCTTGATGATTTTGTGATTCCATGAAAATGCACAAAGACTTCCTTTGCTTTTAACATCATATTACATCTAAAGGGAGCATTTCCCTGTGATCCTGGAAACGGGAGAGAAGAAGAAAAGGAGACAAAAGAGGAGACCTCCACTGATTTCCCCATCTTCAGCTTTTCCTGGACTAATGAAAAAGTGCTGAAATAAAAAACCTACCCAGAGAGGAGCCAAGAGTCAGGAGACACATTCAAGATTTTGGTAATGCCATGATGAGACTCCATACTAAGGCATAAGTGACCAGCTGTAAATATGACTCAGACTATTAGGATCAACATTTAAACATTGCAAGTCATGATATCAAGGGTCTTTGGGGGACAGTGGTTGTCTCCCAGTCCAGTAGGAGAAACCCCTAATGCCAAATTCAGCTTTTCACCATCACTTTGCCACAGAGGGAAACCCATTTTGGCAACTCCACCTTCTCCTTCCCTGGGGATGAGGGAGGCAGTGGGAGATTGCTTCCTGGTTCTACATACCAGAAAAATGAAGCTTAACAAAGAGAAACACACAAACAAGGGCAAAACAAAGCACCACAGCACCAAGTTTCATCTTATACTAGTTTGCAGAATCAAGATTTTAGTAAGAATTACAAAATTCAAATCAATTAGATACTGATAAATCTAACTGTAGTAGTCTGGAGCAGATGTGGACGTAACAGCCAAAAATTCCCCAACATTATTTATGTTCAGGTGTCTCTAAAGCTGCCGACAGAAAAGCACAACTCACTGACACCTCATAACAGTTTGTGGTCTTTTGTGGCATTGGACGTTCGTGTCCAATTTGAATTAGCAAAAAGTTACCAAGTCAGGGTCCTGAAATGGAATATCCTGAAACCCAGAAACCCGTGAGGGAATCAAAGCGTAGATCAGAAGAAAGCCGAACTTGAATTCTGTTTTCATATTTGCCACTGACACTTTTGTGACCACAATGAACACAGCAAAAATGTTTCCCTAAAAAATTGACTACCGGAATTTGAATGAGTGACTCCACAATCTCTTCGTGATCAGCAGAGAAGAGGAGACATTTGCAAAACCTCTCTTCTAGGAAGACCGGAGTTATTTTCAAGAGCTGCCTGCTCCTCTTTGCTGATTAGAAAAGAAGCCTATGGTGAGTACTGCAGACTGAGGCAGTCTAACTTTGAGATATCTAATTAGGATAGATGAATCTCAAACCTAATCTGCTTGGGCCTTTAATATCTCATTTGCAAAATAATACAATGGACAATAATACTAAAAGCAACAATAATTATGCTATTAATGCAGAGATGACAAAATGTAGCTCACCAGTCATCTGTAAAACACCATTTGATCCAGCAATGCGTGAAGTATTAAAATATTCAATTTCATTGTTTTGCTAAGCAACAAAGAAACTAGAAGGCAGCCAAGTGCCAATAAAACAGGATAATATCTGCTGCTGATGCCACTATTTGAAGCTGAGCTGACTAACACTAAGTACCATCTACCATCAGAAGGCCAGCTCAGGACACACTTTAGCGCATGCTTAGATATAAATGCCCAGATAAGTTAATGGCTTAAACAGGACAATTAATGTTGCCTTACTGCTCTGCTGGATTGTAACCTGAGACTGGACCTTCAAATGACTACATTTCCAAGAGAATATAGGACCTGTTGCAGTGGGTCAGGCTGATGCTCCATCTGGGTTTGTATGCAACAATAACAATGCAACTGTAATAGGTACATTTCAGGGTAAGAAAAATTGGAACGATTTTGATGTCACAGTACATAGAGAACCCACTTATTCTGGATGATTTTTGACAAGTTTAGCATTGTAGATTTCTTAACTTTTATCCATACATGTGTACTATAGATTCAGAGTCACATCTTCAGAGGATATCAGCATATCATAACCTGATGTAAGAAATTTACAGGAATTTACACTCTGCAAAAAACTTTTCATCACTTATTCTGTCTGACAAAACAAGGTCTGCTTGTTCCATGAAAGAAAGCTTCTGAAGCACAAGTTTTATCAAGACTTCGAAGTCCCTGATGTTATCAAATGCAATTCACAAGAGTTGAGCTTTACCCTAAGGAGACAATCTTCCCTAAATCTAAGATATTTCATGGATTAATTCTCTTAAAGCATGAAGCCATTAGGTGAAATCACAGCAAGCAATTTCATTTTAAAAGTCTGTTCTCTTAACTATAAATATTTAATAAGAAAAATGAAGCTATGAAAGAAGCTATGAATCAAGAACTATGAAAGTAGGCACAATATACAGAACAGGCCTCTTGAGACTGACCAGTTTGGCTGGTATCTCACCTGGGAGTAATATAATTGCTGACCAATAGCACCAGATGTGCATTAGGACAAAAAAGGGTAGAATGAAATGACTGGCCACTTCTTTTCTTGTTTTCGTAAAGCACAAATTACTTTCCACCCATGAGGAAGATACATTGTATGATTAGATGCAAGATACTAAACTAAATTAATTGGATGTTATGGGATTAAAAAATAAACAAAAAAGCATGCATTTGCAATCATCTGATTGACTGAGGGGATCTAATCTTTGAAAGATAAAATAAGCAATTTTCCCTCTTATGGTAGTCTCAATGAATATGTATTTTCTGCTGCCAAACTGAGAAACTCATAAAATAAGTATTAATAAAAAATTAAGCTTGTAGCTTACCAGAAGAAAGCTTTTATATGTAAGTTGAAACTAAAGCTATCATAACTGTGGTTATAGTTACAACAGATGCTGTTTCGTGAGCAAAGGAGAGGATAACTGTTTTTTTCCTGCATCTCCATTTCTGCAATGATGGAGTAAAGCGCAACATTTTTTCACAGCTGGGATATTTGTTAAGAGCCCTGTCCCATGCAGATCCTCTGGTGCCTAACAGTATGTGAGCTCATAATTTTCCCTTTCTCTCTGTCCAAACACTTACGGGGTAGCTCTCCCTCGACACAGATGTTTACTTTCAGGAAATTTGTAGGGATTTAAAAGTTCTTGACCCCCTGTCAAATTCAGAGTTCAAAGGAACTACAAGAATTGCCGACACACATGACTGCCTGAGACACATTTCCACAGGAAGCCAGGCCAAAGGGAATGTATGTGGCCTCAGGTATTCCTCCTGTCCTCAGCACCCCTGCCATTTCAGATGGATGGGCCTTCTCTACCTGCAGAAAGGGTAACCCTCTTCTCTCTCTAGCTGCATGGAGAACTTAGACAAATGAGAAAAACCCCATCAAAAGAACTATGGAATTAACCATGAACAAAGATACTGTTAGCCACACATAAAACCCTGAGCCAACAATTAATGTGTTTGCTTTATATTTCATTGAGGTGGACATACTCTAATATAAACTATGTATTATTTTTCAGTGGAAGTAATTCAAGGTCATCTAAGACCTATGTACTCATGATTAAGCACTGATTAAGAATATGATATTAAAAATATAAATTGCTGGAAGGTCCAGGACATCTGGTATGACCCTTTGTGTTTGTTTGAGGGCATAGGCTTGTGCTTACATTGCACAAAATGTACTGTGCAAGTAACTAATGTTGCAGTGAGGATGTGACACAGTAAAGAATATTTCAGGTCACTGTGTGCTGAACTCATGAATTGTATAACATTTTCTGAAGCATAGAAACCTAAGAAAATCTAACAAAACTTACAGTGAAAGGCATACATTTTGCGAATAAGGGAAAGAAGTTTCATTTAATAAACTGGGTCATTTAGTAAACAAAAGAAAGTTTCCAAAAGGGAAGCATTCTTTGCAAAGTGATAACATTAATGATGGTACTCTCACTAGCATGAGTCTCAGGCTGTCTGTTTTAAATTTAACCAAAAAATCATTAACCTCCATATTTGCAGCAAAAAAACGCTTCACATTAGAAAACTGCAAGTGGAGTGTGGATTATTTTAAAACAAGGACCATTCAAGAAGCACTGTTTAAAGCAGACAATATGCAAACCATGATCTGAAAAACACTACTATATTAGGAAACCAAATTTGATTTAAAAGATTAGTTGGGGTAAATGATTGATTTTCACTTTTCATGCAATCAGAAATCAACTGTTCCCAAAAAATTGCCATCATATGCTTTTCTGAACTAGAACTGAAGAAAGTAGAGACCAAATCTGCAGTTAAATATAAGATCTTAAAATGTCTCTGATGAAGGCTGAGACTGACAACTTGACTCAAAACTCAGAAAGTCCAGCAAGCCAAGCAATAGAAGCCCATGTCATCCAGTTCTAAAATCTAAAGATGACAAAATGACGAACAGAAGAAAAACGAACAGGATATGCTGCTCTGCAGTTCAGTTCTGTGACCTTTAACATACCATTTTTCTTAACCTAATTTGCTGAGCAAATGTTTAAGACCCAGATGGACCTCTGGCCCATCCAATTTGATGCCAGCCATGTTAGAGATATGTCACCCAGGCACCTTAACACTGAGCCCCAATACTTGAGGCAGGCACCCACATTTTTTCACTCAGCTGAAGGACTGCTTGCCATAACTGGAGAGCTGGAAACACCATGGTGCCATCAAATGCCTGCAGCCATGGCAAGGGGCTGCAACCTTCCTGTAGCTCCCAGGGGCTTTTCCAATTGGATCTTGAGGAAAATCCTCCCACCTAATTATAATTTGGACCTGGGGGACTGATCAGTCACCTATGGCAGGACTGTTGTGCCACTTCAGGCCACCATCCATGGCGAATTAAGCTGCACTGACACCTTTAACGCTTCAGAGAGAGATTTGGGTACATGCCCAGAATCCAAGCACATAACCAGCTGTGTGGTGAAGGCAGTGCTGGCTGGCAGGGTGTGTGGGGAATCCTTGCTGACTGTTTGACTGCTGCAGGCAATGGGCTAAAACCTTGTGTCTCATGGGCCTAATGCAGAGTGGGGTTAATTGGGGCTTCATTAGATAATTAATCAATTATTGGAACTCCCTTTGTTTCTGTGAATGCCTTCCCATACCTATAGTGTCATCCCCTCCTACATCTCCTCACAGTCCCCTTGGCCTAGCTGGTCAACTTTGTTTCTCTTCACACACAGGTGGATATGCCTCATATTTGCCACAATTTGCCAATTCATAAGCATTTAACTCCTTCATCCTCCTCTCCAAAAGTAGCAAAGATTACTCCTGTGAAAAGTTGGAAGATTAAATCGTGTGCTAGAAAGTTCAACACCAACTTCTGCAGAAACAGGGATTCACTCTGGCACAGCATCTAGGTCCTTATGGACATAGTTACATGTGGTTTTTATTTGCATATATTAGCTTAGCTTGATATCTGTTTTATCTTTACCAAATATTTGACTGCCTTCCCTTTCTTCCATTGCCTCAAACAATTCTCAGAGCTAAGACTTTTGTTGTTAGCTGTCTTCCTTTTCTGGCATGTACAGTATCTAATTTGTTTGTTGGTTTGAATAATTTACATGTCTGTGCAGCCAGGATCTATGAGTGAGGTGTTTATGTGAGGTCATAGGCAGGAAAGCAGATGAGACATTCTCTTTGATCCGACCACCTTTGTGTCTAGTGACTTGTTGCCATGACTCTTCCACTCTTGTTTGATTTCTTAAATTGTGTGCAAGGTTCAAAGCAGTGACAATCCTTTCAGAGCAGGGAGTCGGGAGCTCAGATGCTTCGAAACACCATAAATGTCTGTGTAGATATCATCAATATTTAGCAACCTGAAACCTTGGAACAAGCAGGTTTTTGACAAAAGCTAATGTTGTGACAACAGAGAAACAAAGGAAGCAAATCTTCTCGGGAGTTTCCGCCAGCCCTCCTGAACCCAGCACCTCAGCATCATTCAAACTGCAGGAGAGGAACATAAAACTAGCATCCATATATTTTTCAAGGAGGCTGGAAAGCTCATGGCAAATACTAGGCAAGACTTCTAAAAGGGTCTAAGGATGTAATCTCATCTCAGTCACCACCCAGCAGTGTAACCTGGTACCAACTCAGCCCCACAGTTCCCTCACAGCCCAGCAGGCTGTGGGGCTGTCTGTGCACACGAACTGCTGAATGCAACACATTCCTGCAAAAAATGGTGCAACGGCTGCTTAGACGAACACCCCTAAAATCCCATTCTGTCTCCTGACCCCAGAGGCTGAAGTGCAAGGTTGCAGGCTTAAATGCAGCCACTTTTTCCAACAACTGGTATGTCCTGCTCAAGCAGCAGGTGCTGGGGTAAGGAGGACAGCCAAGGGTCCCACCACAATGCCTGGTGCCATGGTGACCCGAGAGCACCAGCACTGACACACAGCCTGCCCTGCAGCTGCAAACCTGTGCAGTCCTCTGCTTCTCACAGGGGTGTTTGGGCTTCACAGCTGCTTGTAGAGAACAAGGAGGGTGGCTATGGAAGAATCTACACCTCCTCTGCAGGATAGCACACCTCCAGCTGCTCAAGCTGGACTTGCAGCATTTCCCTGTCTGTTCCCCATCCTGTCTTCTTGGGTAGACCCCAGGCAGCCACCTCTGTGACAGCACTGCCTGTCCCACTGCTGCTACCCATGACACTAGTGGTGTGCTTCTCTGGGCCCCTCTGAGGCTTGGCTGGGATTCCTTTGCTCACAGTGAGCAGTGCCAGTGGAGTCAGTGGATGGTAAGTGTGGAGAGCAGTGCCAGGAGGGAACCATGAACAAATCCCTAGTCTGCCCTGGATTCTGTCAAAGCAAGATTGCTGCCCTGCACTTGTCAATATATGTTGGTTAATAGGTTGGATTGACCTTCACAGTGGAATAAAGCTTCTCCAGAAAGTGGTTAAATCTTCAGACATTGAATTTGAGTCACACCAGCACTGTGCTCCTCAATATGCCTGTTATACATGTTTGTAGTTAAGCATGGGTGTTATTAGGAAGATGATCTGTCTGTGAAGAAGAACCTTATAAAGAGACAGCAAAGAATACACAGCCAAATAGGTACATTTATCTGTGAGACAAGTCTTTGGAATTAAATGAGGCTCAAGTCAACAAGTCAGACACCTGTTCAATAAGCATAGGGAAGCTGTGCAGTCCCAAAGCAAGGCGTATTCCTCTTACAACATCAAAAATTTGACTGCACTCTAGTCCTAAAATCATAAGACAATGAATCATCTTTGTCTGGGGAAAGTAGTCTAAGACTTAGAAAGTGTGTTTTCTGTTCAATTAGTCTAGAAAAGGTTAAAAAGTCATTGCTTTGATGACAGAGTTCACTCCAAGCTGGCAGATACCCACACCTCAAAGCTAAAACTCCACCTTCCAGCATGCTCCTTTCAAACAGCATGTGTGCTCAAGGCACATGCAATGCAAAGCTTGCCTGTGGAAGCAGCATGCAGGGGACAATAGATAGCCACCAGACCTGCACCACGGCTAGGGAGAGGACACAAGCAATGCTCAGCAGGACAGAAAGAGCTTCTTGCCCCTCCTGCTTCACCCAGCCAGGTCCAACAAGGCTCCTCTTTGACTCTGAGCCTAGTCTGGTCCACTTCCACTTTCTGTCTCTCCCTGCAGCAGGTCCTGACCCTTGGGGCAACAAAACTCTCTGGCTGCTGCAATACCTCAGGGTGGCTCTTTCCCCAGAGTTTTACTGCCTTAGGACCAACTGAATGCTGCCCAAATTGTTCAGCCAGATGGCAAATAAAACCTCCCAGCTGTGAGGTTAAATGCTCAACCCTCACATCCTCCTAGGGCTGTCCTTCAAAGGCAGTGCTGCTCCAAGGCTGACAGGTGCTGCTGGCCCCCGGGACCAGGTTATTCCTGTTTGCAGCTTGCAGTGAAACCTGGCAGCAGCCTCCCTTCACTGCACTCAGTTCTTGCTTTCCTCAGGAAACATTTGCAGCCACAGGTATAACACAATCTACAGCTGCTTTAGAAAAACACAGAATTTAAATGTTCCAAAATGCAGAGCATTCGTTTTCCTGACACTGCAGCTTTTATCTGAACTTGTTCCTCCTCTTGGGCTACCCACTGCAATTATAAGACAGAAATCCCTGAGGACTCTCATCCCATGCTGCAGCATTTCTTCAGCCTCTCTATGACTAATCAAGTACATGAGCATGAAGGAAATTTGTACTACTGCCTAATCTCATCTTTTTCTGTCTTAGGCTATACTGACAATAAACAACTCTTTCACTTGACTACAACATACCCCTTGTTTTACCAATCCCTTTCCTTCCCCCTGCATTACTACCAAAAAAATACAACCACTCTTTACAGTCTTAGAAAACATCAACATATATCCACACCATGATTTTCTCCACAGTCACTCTCCTAGGAGAATGATTTTAACTCCTTTGGTAAACTGTAGAAGACGTCAGAAAATTTATTTAAATTCACAAATAATTTTTGCTCGGGAAAAAATTATCACAAGTCTTGCAGAGGTGGAAAGGAAAACTAAATAGAAGTTCATGGACTGGACTGAACCCATATGAGCCACATGGATCTTGCAGAATTTTGAATATATTTGCTAAAATAATAGTGAACACCGCATCTACACAAAAATAGGTACAATACTCTGGATATAATGCAAAAAGGAGAAGTTTACAGAGTAAAACAAATGATTTGCAAAATACTTTTTTTTTTTAAATAGAGAATTTATGGCACTATGATTGCTGTTAGTTCCTCCCATGTATACCATGCAAGCTGTGGCCAGTAACACAGCTTTAGCCAGCAGCAATAGTCCAGGGTGTGATTAGTTTCTGGATTTTTATTGTTCTTGCCATAATTTATAGTACATCTCTAAGACTGAGTAGGTAAATTAAAAAATGGTGAAAATATGGCCTATTACTGAAGCGGAACTGACAGTGAATTTAAATTGCATTCAAAGTGTCTTATCAAGCAATAGGCAATTCATCATATCAAAATTCCCTCAACTGAAAATATTAATAATTAGACAAAGGCTGTTAGCCCACCATAGCAGAAAGGATATTGGTTTTATACATACTAGCTCTCCTTACACTAACAGTAGTGCCAGTGTCTATATTGAGTATTGCTGCTGACATGTATTAAAATTTCAGGGCATGCTTTACAGGCAGAAGTTGGCTCATTTCAGTCAGAGGCTTTCCTCAGTAATAAATCTTTCCCAATTTTGGTGTGTTCAAGCTGTCCTCCAATGGCCTACCACAGGCCCACTGAGAGACCATCAATTGATACTTAAAATAATATCATGTCTTATTTTTCAGTTATAACCTCTAGGCTTAAATGAATCATTGTTAGGAGAAATTTTGATTAGGAGACCACTGTTTTTGGGAAACCTCCACACAGAAGCATGACCTGTGGTACATCTTGTGAAGTGTTCATGGTTGGAGGAAGCAAGAAACAAATGTCTTCCCAAAAAAAACCACAATGGAAATGCTTCTTTCTGGGAGACCAGAAGCTGAGCTGCAATTAAAGGGGTAGGCAGACACCTGTGGGATAAATCACTGGAGAGTCACTGTAGTCTTTTACAGGACAGCACCTGGAAAGGTCAGGCCCCATATTACAGCAGATGAGAAATTGCTGAAATTCAGAACACTCTCTTAAGCATTTATTCTTAAACGTGACCCTGCCAAAATAGGTCCCTCAATTCCATCTTAAAATACTTTTAACTGTGTTTTTATTCTTTCTGCAACCTTACAGGGAGACCTGAAAGTCGTGATCTGAAGTAACACCTACATTGATCTCAACTTTATCCACTTCACTTCTGGTTTTCACTTAACAAAGGAACACACACAGAAAACAGACAAAACTCTCATGGACAATGAAGTTGTCCCCAAGACTAGAAGAAGAAAAAAAAAGGACTGAACAATACGGATGGGTTAAAAAACAAACAGATTTTTTGTGAAGGAGGGCAAAATTCTTATAAGTAAGACTCTTTTCCAGCTCTTTCTCAGACTTTCTCTTCCAAATTCACTTTCTGTTCCTTTCTAATCCAACTATGTACAGGGTTTTGCATCGGGGTCAGTTTTACCACAACACCAAATGTTTAAACATTTTCAGCCACCCCAGAGCAGCGGTCGAACCTCCACAAATCCAACAAGCTTTGGTGCAAATACACCAAACCAGTCATGGCTATATCAACCCTCATGTGCCTTGAGGACACGGGAAACATGCACCTCACCAATCTATATTTTCTGAAGAGAAATGCTCCTACCCTCAACAAGGACTTGTGTTTAGGAGTTTGGATGGTGTACATACATAGCAGAATACAAAATGTAAACCCCAATGGTTATGTGCTTCTATTCATCACAAAACATCCCGGAAAGGATGGAGGGGGAAAATCAGCAAACAGTTGGGACGATCATAAATTAACTTTTCCAACTACTGCCTTTCTTGGCAATCAGGCAACCCCCTGAGCTTGTCAATCTTAACATCAGAAACAAAGGCCTTGAAGGTCAAAATGCAGCACCATGTAAGAGACCCCTTAAATATCAAATCTGTCAGTGTCATCAGCATGATGCAGACTCTTCCTGTAACTGCTTCTCACACCAGAAACATAACAGTCTGGGCATCCTACAGCCCTGGATTTTCTTCCTTCTATGCAAGGCACTGGATACTCTCCCAAAAATGAGCTACTGTACACTAGAAGGAGGATGCTTTAGATAATTGACAGAGGACAGAAATACCCAGTTGTCAGTGGGAAATCTGTTTTCACAGAATAGCTACTCCATCTCTGACTTCTCAGTCCCTGGCCCCGCAAAAGTCTTGAAAATATCTTCAAGAGCTGAGTCTGGGAACTGAAATTCATAACTCAAGTGGACACTTAAAATTACGGAGTCGGAGAGGAAGGTGACTTTATAGCATGTAGCAATTTTGCTGACTCCCAGCTAGATCCTTGCTGTTTCACAGCTGGTTATTACTTTTCCTTCTTTGTCCTAGAAGAACTAATGCCTTTTTCAACTCGCACTTATCTAAGATACACCTCTTCAAGTCTTCAAGTACCAAGGACTTTTTTCTTTTACATCATCTAACTACTAATGTAATCAACTTAAGCTCAAAGTAGTTTAAATATAGTTCAAAGCTTATGACATCTATATCAGCCGGGAAGGTTTGGAGGATCTCATGTGCCTGAAACACATGAGGAAGATCTCATGTGTCTGAAACCTTGGTTATTTTTTCCCCCAATTCTGACCTGTATTCTAATACATAATATTACTTTTTCCTGTAAATAGTTTGCCTTTTTGTATCCTTGTACCACCCTTGGCTATAACAACACAAATACACAAATATTTCAGCTTATGAAACACCAAATCAAGAATTTCCAAAAAGAAATTCACCTAATTTTTAAGAAACGCCAATGCTCTATAGCATCTGCATTTACAAAACATAGAATCATGCAAATGAGAATGATTTTGGATCTCCTCACATCTGATAAAGCCTGGGGAATACATGCTATAGCTATTTAAATTTGACATCCTATAAGACCTCTGTGCATGCTGGATTCAAAGATGGATTTGTTTTACAACAGTCTATTTATCTGTAGCAAAACACGTAATTCCCAGGTGGAGTTAAAAGTAAGAGCACTTTGTTTCCATGCAAACACTCGGGACGTCTTAGAGGTGGCTGGACTGCAGGGTTTGAGACTTTCCTAGCCTGTCCTTTCTTCCCCAGTTCAAACGGTGACCTGCCACATGTTTTTTCCCTTTCAGTTTTGTCTAGGGGGGCCTTCCATGCTCCTGACATGGGACCTGTGTTTGGAGGTGCTGTGTATGAGCATTCCAGTGACAACTCAGATGCTGGGCACACTTTGTACGTTTCAGAAAAAAATGTGTCAAGGGGCTTCTTAAGTCCCCAAAGTCCAGCAGTGTAACCTGTCCTGTGCAGGGAGTACACACACCCTCCCAGATTGCTGAGACAAACTTTTATTACTATCAGCTTGGTGACCCACATTGTTTCATGGGTCCTGGCACCTGCACAGTTCTTCATCTTCCCTCGAAATCTTCAGAGATTATTTTTGCTTTTGAACGTCTGTCATCACTGGCTTGGCACACCCTGCTCAGGAGCACCTATGTACAGCAGGTGCCAGCCAAGCATCTCCAAAAAGCTTGTGTTATTTTGGGGTGTAACTGGGATTGCACAGCCAGGAGATAGTTAATGGATTTTTGCTTTTATCTTTAAATCACATTTCTTGCCTCAGCCTACCAGATCTCTGACTAAATAGCATTTGATAGCTTTTCTGGTCACAATGTGTGAACTTGTCATTCCCAAGTTTTGAGAGGGAGGAAGGGAGGGAGAGGAAGCTGCTGTGGAGCCCCAAGGAGTGCTGAGGACACGGGGAAGCTCTGGCAGTAGCTGACACCAGGTAAAAACATTGCGGAGAAACCCAGCAACGTAGCTAGGGCAGTAATTAAATAGATAAATAAATAAAAAGATAGTGTAATTTTTATTTCTGGGTTGAATCAGATAGATATTTGAGATCAGAAGGTGGATTCTGACTCCATCATTTTTCATGACGCATCATTTTTCACACCAAGTGAAAACAGATAATGAAGAATGAAAATGGTTTTGCAAAACAAAGTTGGTAGCCTATTACAGCCTATGAGTTAATTATTAACTGTTGTTAATTTTGTCAAAGTTAATGTTATTTTCTGTCTTAGCTTTGACAATTATTTAACACAATTAACACAATTTAACACAATTAACACAATTGTGCTTAATGCAATTCCTTCTATTTAATGTCTTTGCCACCGTATGTGAGAAGATTCCATTTCCACTGCTTTTCCTGTATGTCTAAATATGCTAGTTATTTTGTTTTTTTAAATTATTAAATCTCCCTTGAAAAACCACAGTGATTGAACACATTTTTCTGATTTCCTGTGGTATTGTGCACACTGACCGTCTTCAGTGGAGGTCCCTGCCAGGAGCTGCCTCAGGGGATACTCTCAAGAATATATAACTTAAATTAAACATTCTTCTTATATAAGCAAAGCAATTATAAAAAATCACACAATTAATTCTGATATTGGTATATTGCTGAGAAAGCTTCATTTAGTTTCCTGAATTTAATGCAATTCAAGAAAATACCACAATTTAACCACAGCAAATCCCTAGCTCTGACCCTTCAATATTTAAAGAGCAAATTCAGTTTTAGTCTCTGCCAGGCTCTGAAAACCTTTTTAAAACTCACCATCACTGACTAGCTGTGCTGTGTGTGCACAGGTCTGGCATGCCACAATATTATTCAGGAATCTTTCCACCTCACACAGCCACCCTTGTACTTTTTATGCATAGGACTGAAAAGGACTCTGTGCCACATTGCCACCTTCTTGCAGTTATCCTTTCAATTTTTTACACTTTTGCTAAAAAAACCGCTCAAACCAACACTGTAGCTATCTGTGGACACCAACAGTGAGGTCACCTACCCTCACCTGCCTCAGTCATGGGCATCAAATTAATCACATGAAGATCTGGAAACCTACAAAGTACAAGACAATTCAAGCTGCATATATTGGCAACGCTTAATGTCATAGATACCAGTTGTCAGAGCAGTGCAGTCTGTCCCACCAGAGAGGTCTACTCTAAAATTATAAAACATTCCCTTAATTATCAGTTCCAAAGGAGTCACTTCTTGCATCTAAGTGGACATGAACTGGTGAATCCAAGGCCATGAATAAGAGAAGGAGTAATTTCTTGGATCAGATAGCCATTGATTCCACAATTCAGTTAATTTTTAGCCAAATCCTGTGCTTACAGAGTGGAGGAAAAAGAATGTACACTAGGTTCAATAAAATTCTCTGAAATTTAGATACATTTCAGTCCTCTGAAAAATAGTATTTAATTTGTTCAGGCTTTTGATCACTTACGGGGAAATTCTATGTAAGGACACATTACACCAACTTTTAAAAAATGTTACTTGCTTATCTCAACCCAAACAGCACAATCATTTTGAGTCTGTTTTACTAAGATTCCAGAAAGTAAGGACAATTTATTTTCAATATAAATAAATCCTATCAGCAATGTCCATGGCTCAAATAAACTATTGAAGGTCCCTCTTTCCTAATGGTCTTTCCTGTAATAATCTTTCATCTGGTGGTTCATGATATGATTCGGGGGAAGAATGTCTGTGGCAATTTCAGAAACATGTGATGACAGAGAAGAAGGTAAGTCTGAAAGATCACACTGTGGCAGAGGGCTGTTGTTATGCAAAAGTTAATAAAGCTCATATGCCACTTCACTTAATATCAACAACAGTCTATGGACATTATTAGGGATTTTGAGCCCTTACTTTTCAATAAACTTCATATAACCTCTCTGATTTTTACATCACAGTCTGTAGTCCAGAACTGAATTTGGAGATTATATGTCATCCTTACGGATTTTTGACATAGAAGTCACCGGTTTTGTGTTGACACACAGTACTTGCTTCAAACTAGGTTAACACAAGAAGCAGTCAGGGAGCATTAGAAACACAGTAAACACAGATCATGCACTCATGCACTCCCCGAGGATGTACACAGCTTGCTCCTAGGTTTCCAAATGCAAGCTGGGAGAATGCTCATAAAGCTGGGGAGGGCACACGGATGAGACACGATGCCAGCTATGCAGATGGATGGATTACAGAAATATCCAATGCTGCAGGACATTCCCGACCAGAAAAACACTGCCAAGTGAGACCAGTGAGCATTCTCAGCTTGGTGTATTGGAGGAAGGGTTCTCTTTTTGCATACCTCCAGTGAATACATGTCTGACAGTGACATGGCCTTCCAGACCACTATGTTCAGCCAAACCCATGACAGAGGCTTGCAAAGCCATTTTGCACTGACATGGCTCATGCCCTCCAATCGTGCATGGAACAGGATTTGAGTGTCCACACAGAATTAACCTTAAAAACACCCTAGTGACTCAGCTGTCTATCTCACACCTCTTAGCTGTGCTCCCCATTTCCCTGCAGCCATGGTATTTTCACTCCACAATCTTCCTGATTCCTGTTTTTTCTGTTCCTAAGGAAGGTGGGTACTGCTTTATGGGCAGCTAGCACCTAGATGAGTGGTGTTGGAGATATGCATGGAACCTCTTATAAATTACAAACTGCTGATACTTAAGAAGTCAGACTTATTTTCTATGGATGTTGAGTTTTTTGTTTCTTTCCTCTCTCATACTGAAGAGACTAAATTAAGTTTTAATAAAAAATAGCGATGGGATCTAAAAGAATTACAATTTTTACTAGTTGTCCTCTGAATTTAAATCAGAACTTTGTATCTCTTCAGGTTTAATCTTTGCATTTATAAAATGTCACAGTAATTTTGTTTCTATGGCTCTTAATGACTTGGACATGGGTCATGCTGCTACCATACAAAGCGTTACATTGAGAAATTACCAAAAGTCACAGTTTTGCATCTCCTGAAACTGTGAAAAATATTTCAGTTGAGACTTGTTGTTGAGAAACTATAGACCTGCTTGATTTACAAAACAGTTTCTGAAAACTGTAACAAATATAAAATAGATGACAGGCAAAATTCTCTAGATTTTCATTGTCGGCACCCCAATAGATTAAAAGTCAAAATTTCCAAAGACAATAAACACATTCCTAAGGGATGGCATCAACCTGAAGGAAAACTTATGGGTATCCACCTAATTATGAAAATATATTGCGTAACCAACACATAGTCCTTCAAAGAATCAAGGGTAAATATGTATACAGGTCACCTTCTGTAGTTTGTCTTTTATTGTTATCCCCAAATGCATGAAACTTTTATTCAGAATTAGATTCCTACAAAGCCTACTGTTCAAACATTGCAAGAGAAATATCTTTATGTAAATAACTACACTTTGAAAAATTAATGTAATTTTAAAGATGGAAATCTTAACCAGCAAACTATCCACTGAAGTCAAAATTAAGGTTTCCATGGCAACCTGAGCTACCTTTGCATCCCATACCACCAAGAAAGGGAAGTATGTCTGGAAGAAGGATGCAGCAAAGCAGAGCCTGCAAGCCAAGACCAAAGGGATATGAGAGCTGTGCTCTGTGCTTGAGCCCCCAACACACTGCCGTAGCTCACAAGTCCGCTGACATACAGACATGTAAAGATTCTAAACTTCACATGAATACTTTGGCATACTAAATAATTAAAAATGAGGGATTTAACTGCTCATGGGGTCTTTGCTTACTCCCTTTCATCCTTTCAGCTCAGAGCAATAATTTTTCTGGTTAAAAGATTAACTGCTTTAATAGTTTAATTAAAGAAAAGACAGGTTTATAGTTTTAGGATTAGGTAAAGTCCGATAGGATCTCCATATATTACACCATTGGGTCCACTTTGCTTTCTCTGTCTGAAACAGAAAAATATTTTTATTTTAGAAAAGCGAGCAAAAGTTAATTAAAAAAAAAATTGCAGGGTTTTTTTTTTTTCTTTCTCCTCACAGTTTCTTTAAAAGGGTTTCATCAATAAAATCTCATTCCCTCTCTGGTTATCAGTAAAGGATCTGTGGAGTATCTCCTGATAATAAGGGAAAGCCAAGCCTCAAAGAGCAGAAGAGAAATGTATAAGGCCTGTAGTAAGTCAGAGTGACTGGCTGTATAATTCCCAGTCTTTTGGAATGAAATAAAATATTGCTTTCTGTTGTCCTTGACTTTTTCTTCTGAAATGTCTTACAGGAGACTGGTCATTAATGGAATGTAACAATTCGTTGTCTTGAGGTTACTGAAAATACAGTTCACAAAAATCTGAGATTCATTCTGCTTTCAGCAGTAGGTTAAAATGATTGCTGCTTTTTCAAAAGATTCGGTGTGCTCCAAACACAGCTAGATTAAAAATACAGTATCAGGGACAAATCAATTATTTATTATATAATCTTGAACAAATTTCTTAAAAATTTTTGAGCATGCAAATAACTCATGTGACAAAACCAAACCTCTAAGATGTACAGGTAGGGAATGTATGACAAGAGAAATTTTATTTCCTGAGTAGGGATTTCAAACTTGTCAATCCGCACGGTTCAGGCACTACTAGGAAAAGATGTTCTTTAAACAGAAGTGTTTTTTTCAGCTTTCAGATGTTTCATTATGCTCTGAAAACGCTTTTCTATCTACCAAGCAGAGAAAAACAGCCCAGTTCAACACATGGGGCTCTTGGTAGGGCACTCACTGTACTGTGCCTGCACTGCAAGAGCCAGGCTTTGAAATCCTACTTGTCCCAGATGCCACATGCAAACTGTTCCCAGGAATCAAACCACGTTCCCTGTGGGACTTTCTCCTGAGCTTAACACCACAGGAATAGAAACAGAGAAAAGCAATCAAGGCTGCATTTTGTGTGTTTTGTGAATCACAAAGCAATGTGTGCCTGCGTTCTCAAGGCGGCAGATCCAGTGGATTGCAAAGTAGGCAGGCGCTCTTTGATCCCTGAAAAGGGAGAAGGAAGCCATCCTGTTCAAAGCCCAGCTCAGTCTGGGGAGAAAGCACATTTTCTCAACAGTTATTTTCTTTTTATCGCTGTAGTCATTTGCAGCTCTCCAGAGGGTGTGATTCTAGTGTAACCCCCATGATTGATGGGCAAGAGTTTATGAGCCACTGCTACAGCCTAATTGTGTGTGTCTAGGCATGGCTACATCCATTCTGGGGGGCAGCCTCTCAGAGGGATAGAGGGACATCTCTACCCCAACTGCACCTCAACTGGAAAAGTGATATATAGGCCAAAATGGCACTTCTGCTGAGGATGAGCAGACACTTTCTATTGAAAATCCCATTTTCAAAAATCTATCACCTAAATATGCTTTAATAACTTGGAATAACTCCCCCCCTCCCCATCACTTTATTAGATTTCTTTGTTTATTTTTAGCTGAAAGGGTTCTGTGCTTTTCTTTATGTCAGCAGCACTGCCTCCCTCAGCCCACAGGGCTGGGTTATGCTCAGGGAATGAATCCAGGCTGAGCAGTGAGAAACAATACTTTGCAGCATATTATTGTTCTTGTGCGGAACTCCAAGGTTTTGCTGCCGATGCTGGAAAACCCATGTCTGCTAGCATTCCATTAGATGAGAGGGTTGGCCAATGCTACTGGGAGGCTGTCAGTCAATGGGGCAGAAGAGTAAAGGATGAGAAAGGACAATGATTTTATGGTTAAGGCAATTGACTGCCACACTGGAGAGTGACCTGGACTGTAAAACCAAATCCCCAAATCCCTCACTTTGGGAGAATGATACATCAGCCAAACCAAATGTTTTACAGGTGGTTGCAATTTGCATGTTCCTCCTCCTCTGAACATCACACACAAGGCCTTCTGATGTGATTTTTTGGAAGGGGTGTCTCTGTAAAGGGGTCAGCGAGAAATGTCCTTCCAGCAAATAATGAAAAATCAGTGATAAAGAGAAATTCTCCTGCCTTTGTGTTTGGAGCTGGCTACAGCTATTTTTTACAAGTTCATAATGGAGTTGGAAAGCAGACAGTGGATAAGGATTGAGGCCACACTTTACACAAGGAAACTACCATAAAATGGTGAAGAAGTCTTTTGCCTTTGAAGCTTCATCCTTTTTTTTTTCTGACAGGTTGGGGTTTTTTGTGCACAGCTACAAGTATTCTTGTCTCTATAACTGGTGTGCTCATATACAGTCACGAAACCTTATGAAGCTGAAAGAAGGATATGCATCTTTTAAAAATTGCCTCTACTCCAAACTGTTTTCATTCCTTGAAATGAGATTTTCATTAGTAGATGGTAGCTGGATTAAAAGCAGTGCGCTCAGCTTTTCTTCTAGGGTACCAAATATGAGGAATATTTAATGGGACAAAAAACTCACATGTTTATCAATATTTAATTAGTAGTGGAATGTGTCTTCCTCAATGCCTTTTGGCAATATTAATTTACTGTGGTCTTCACAGTTAAAGGAAATCACCTGCTGTTTCATATCAATGTAAAAAAGGAAAACAGAAGTCTTCAAGTACTCATTATCAGCTTCTCTTCATAAAGAATATCTTGTTTGTTTGATTCCCTTATTAGATTGCTCTTTTCTTGTTATCCAGAAAAAAACCACACACAACAACAAATCTAGTTAATTGTGTGAAAGGCTTTCATGTACTTTTTGCGTGTACAGGAAGAAACAGATTTTGTACCTCTCAGTGTTTTTCTCATTTAAGTACATTAATATTTTCAAAGGCAACAAATAAAATCTTGATTTCAAAGCCCTACAGTTAAAATATTACTTTAATTTGGAAGACTAAAAAAAAACGGATTGAGAGGGATATGCAGAGCTAAAGATTTAGAATGCAAAATGTGTCTGGCATTGGAGCTCCTTTTAATGTGGAGCAAGAACATAAGAAATTTTCTGTGACCTTGCTTTGTGACCAGCTCATGTAATTTGGTGGAGGATGTCATTTGTGGTAATTACATATTGGGTTCCCTGCTGCCATAGTTATCCATGGTGTTGTGGGGCTAGGAGGAGCAGCACTTCAGTATGATGGATTGCTATGGAAAATTGACCATGCTAGAAAGCAACCTGTCTGATAAAAAGAGGCTAACACACAATTGCTTCCTTGACCACCACCCCAGGGAGGGGTTTTATGCATAAAAAGATGTGTTTTAGTGATTGGAAAATGATGTTTTGCACAATATTATTTCACTTTCGATTCTCATCACCCAATTTGTTTTATTTGAATGCCAAGTTCCCCAAAACTGAAGATATCAACAACAGTATTTTACACAGCCAGGACATCTTTCTCAAGTCTATTGAGAATATCAGATGTGACCTTGGAGGTCAGATAATCTCTGGTGCCTGCAGCAGAATGGGATATTAAACATGAGCCATTTCTGCAGTCACCCCAGAATTTCTCACGCTTCTCACACACAGAAAGAAAGGCTCCTAACAACAAGAAGACAGATAACTCCCTCCTATTTTCTGCTTATTACGGGCTGATGTGCTGTTAGATCACTATATTAAGTATATTTTAATTGTAAAACATACATTTCCTTAGAAAGACTATAATTATTCTTTCACAACAATGGACTGCAAGTAGTGAGTAACATTTTTTTTCCTCATTATTTAATTTTTATCTGTGAGTGTGCCTTCTTTCTACCTTGCAAATGGCCCATTTACAGCCAGGTTTCCAAAATCCCAGCTTGTATCTCCACTGAATTCTTTCTGAGAAAAACCCCACTTTTATATTTTTCACTAGAAATATTTTGTTGAAAACAAATATTTATTTTCCTTCCTATTCCAATTGTTTGCAAATGTCATGGAAGTCTTGTTCAAAATCCCATTTTTGGACCAAGGTATATTAAAGAAAGTTTCATTCTGAATGAAAACATTTAATTTATGCATTTTTTAACAACAAAAAAAGATCTTAGAAAAAGGAACATATTTGCACCAAGTAATTGGAACACGAGAGCCCAAAAGCTGTTTAGATTCGCAAAATGAAGAACATTGTAGAAAACTTTGCCAAGGAAATATTAACTCTATCCTCCTGTGCAAATGGATTACAATTATAATCTTTAATTACACAGCCATATCTTGGTTTTCCACTGCTCCTTTCAGATCTTAGTTTCAACAGGCTGCTGGGAACAATCCTGGGGATGCTCACTGAGCAGTGAGGGCTCAGTACCAATTCACCTCGTGCCTCCTGTGGTGGAGACCATGCAGGCTTGTCCAACAAGTGATAACAGCCACAAAGCACTACAAAGATAACCTTTTTTAAAAAACTATTTTTAAATTTTTATCTTCACAGAATATTCTGTGTTGGAAGGGACCAGAAGGATCATTGAATCCAGCTCCTAAGTGAATGGCCCATATGGAGATTTAACCCACAACCTTGACTTTATTAGCATCATGCTCTAATCAGCTGAGCTAATCTCAGTGCCATTTAAATGATGATTACCTAAAAATACTGTGTGTTGTTACACTCAGACTCTTTTCTTTTTCATAGAACCACCTGTAGACTACCAACCGAATGACCAGGAACACCTCTAAATGTTTCTGGAACAGCCTATTGATTCATACAGGCAGGCACTCATGCTGGGGAGCTCGGGGTTTAATGTTTGAGCTCTTAAAGTTGAGCTTGAAGGACGTATCCAAAGATGGTGAAGAAAGAAAACTGAAGCGACCAAAGCTTATGGAGAAATCTCAGAAATTTGCCTCTCAATATTTCTCAGATTGATCAGAAATAGGTTATCCAAAGTACTGTGCAGAAAGATAAGTTGGGAACACTTAATCCAGCAATTCACAGAGAATTAAGAAAATACACACACGGATACGGCAAATTGTGAATTTATAGGAGTGTTTGTACAAGAGGAAGGCAATATCTCATTAGGGACTGGGAATCTGCACAAGAAAGACTAGGAATGGCTAGAAGGGACAAGTTTAATATGTATTTTCTTTGGGAAGTAACTAGAGTCAGTTCAACAGAAATAATTAAACTGAAGATCAATGGCAAGGATAAGCAAGGAAATACCCTGAGTAGATATCAGATAATTTATTTGTTTTATGAATGAAGCCAGTCAGTGCTTTCCCTACACTCCAGAAGCACAGCCAGGGATTGTCCAACATGTAAGTACTCATCTAGGAAAGCCATTAGCAGGAAGGTAGCAGGAAATGCTTCTCTCTGCTAAGGCTCTCAGCCAAACAAGTCATTAATAATTGAGGGGCAGACAGAGCTATATATCTGATGCAGGTAATAGAATTTTAAACAATTACCAATATAGAACTACAGACAGAATTGCAGACAACTAGCACATATTAACATGTTTCGTCAGAACACAAGTTTTTGCAGAATAATTTCTGCTTCTCTATATACGTGCAGGCATGTGGGTTCTGTGTGCACCCAGTATTTGGCAGATTATAGATATGGGCATGTAAATAAGCACCATGAGTTGACTGTTACTAGACGACAAGTTATAACTAAGAGCCAATAGGGAAAATTACTTTGAAAAAAAGAAGTAGAGAAAAAAAGAGAGAAATCTTCAAGCAAATAGAGATTCACAGAACTATGAAAACTGCTGAAATGAAGGAAATTTGAAATACAATATGTCATGGCCAATTAGACATAGCAGAAAAATCTCCAGCCAGTAAAAGTATTCATGTGCAACGCATTTTTGTTGAATGGATTCATTCATTCCTTTGTGCATTTACTTCTCTCCTATAGCCAATGAAAACTGCACCCAGGAGAAATTAGACACTAGTATTGCTGCATTGAGCTGGTGCAGGCCAAAACATGTCCTCTGTAAATCAGAATTATGACTACTTAAAAGATGTACAGCAAGAGTTTCCAAACCATTCCACAGAATTATCTGTCATATAAACCAATCTGCTTTACTAAAACAGGGCACTAAAAAGTCATAAATACCAGCTTGGGGCAGCCCAGAGAGCGGGCATATGGATGTGTTTTCGGTTTTTTTCCTTTGGGTTGTTTAAGATAACTTTTCATGTGTCCATGCAGGCATACATGTGCCTTGGCTGGTGACTGTGTACTTAAAATCCATGTGCACACAACAGAATGCAATATATGTTCCTTACAGCTCTTCATCAGATCTGTGTTATGATTCAAATGATGTGTCACACTTTCTCAGTAGTTCTTCATGCAGGTATTGAAAGTTATTTGCTAATAACAATCACAAATACAGCAAGCGGAAGAACTATTTTCACAGAATAGTAGAATGGTTTGTGTTGGAATGGACCAAGAGATCATCTCGTTCCAACCCCCGTGCCATGGGCAGGGACATCTTTCACTAGACTAGGTTGCTGAAAGACCCATCCAACCTGGCCCTGAACACTGCCAGTGATAGGGCATCCGAGCTTCCCTGGGCAACCTGTTCCAGTGCCTCACCACCTGCACAGTGAAGAGGTTCTTCCCAGTGCCCATTCTAAACCTGCCCTCTTTCTGTTCAAAGCCATTAACCATTGTCCTATCGCTACAACTGACAGAACTTTCTGACAAGACTGGCCAGAAGAAGACCCCTCCACACTGAACCGACAAAATGAAAAATTAAAACATCTAAAAGAAATTAGTGGTTATGATTTGAAGTAAAACCAGTTGGGAAGCATTAGGAAGTCCAGTAGTGCTTTCTGCCTGTTTTATAGAGTGTGACTTGTAAAGAAACAGTGATGAATATGAGTGGTGTGAGCAGTTACTGTATTTATGAATGAGAAAGAAAGAGTGAGGAAATATGTGCTTATGCTGTGGGAAAGATTTAAGTCTCTGTTGTTTTAGATGGTACCAGAGCTAAGTGAGACTGCTGGTTGCGTGCTTGGTGAAGGCTTCTCAGTGTGTGCAGAGGAACCCATTCGAGCATGAAAGAGCAGCCAGGAAATTCTGGCCTTGAAGGAATAACTTGCTACTTCAATATTAACCAGGTGTAAATTATTTAGCCTGCTCTTTACACAGATTTTCAGTTGAGGAGAAAGCAATGAAAAATCACCAGCAACTATTAAATCTGGAGTCTTTGCCTCAGAAGATGAGAATGTGTTGAACTCTGCCAATCTCCCTCCTTAAATCACTCCTAATCAACCCCCTTATATTTATATTTGAACTTTTCTGAATTGTACCACTCTTAGCTTTTAAGAGAAAGACACACAGTAAAGAACAACAACTATCATCAAAGTGGATCTCAGAATTGCATGATCTGCTTTGTACATCACTTCAAAGGGATTGTTTTAAAAGGGGATGGTTGTTTCCCTCGTATTCTGTAGTGATAGTTTGCTCTTCAGTTGTAGAGAGGAGCATTTCTTTCTTTTTCAAAGATCCTAACACCCTGAGTTTATGCCTAATGTGGTGCTGACAATAACTTTAAAACATCTAGCAGGTCTTTTACTGGCTAATATGATCGGAAGACAATGTTTATTATAAATTACCTCTAAAAACTGTATCTGTAAACATTAAGCTCTGCAAAAATCAATGTGTTCTCTACATTAAAGAAAAAAACACCTTGTCTATTATTTGTGCTGTTTTCAGTCAGAGTTCTTGTGGAGAGTGTTGTTGCCCAGATTGTCAAGGCATTATTAAACATCTCTGCCCAAAAAATAGTACAAGTTCATAACTTCAGATTTCCCTTTAGACTTCTGAGCTGTACAACTAGAGAGCCTGACCAAAAGATGCTTCTGGGGTGCTCAAAACAAATTGCATACCAACTGGTGGGCATCATAAAATAAACAAATTATAAATAGAAAAAATCTTGCCATTACAAATAAGTGCAACAGACTAAATCAGAAAAAGGAAGGATGTTGAAGTATGATTTTTTTTGTTGTTGTTTGTTCGTTTGTTTGTTTGCTTGGGGGTATTTTTTCTCTTTGAGGGGTGGTGTGCGTGTTCACATCTCTTCAATTTAACAGTACTTTTTGAGGAGAGACATTTCAGCAGTGGACAGTGCTGGTCCCTTCCTTGAGCCAGCCTGGGAGTCAGCAGAAGCCTGCAAGAAATGTTCAGTGCCCCTGTGCAGCCTTGTGATGCAGGTGCAATACACATCTCTTCTCAGGATCTCCTTTGGATGACAGCACTTCCACAACCTCCCACACAGCCTTCCCTGCCTACAGCATCTGTTATTTAAAAAGGGGTTCTGTAATGTCCCACTTCAGAGCTTCTGCAATTTTCAGCCATTAGCTACTTGTTTTATCAAGTCTGGGCACTGAGAACAGACTATTACTTCTTGCAACACCTCTTTGTGACTTGAAGACTTACTGTATCCAGCCAGACTTTTCTTTTTTAGGCTGAAGAGCTCTATTCATGTCAAATTGATAACAATATTTTGTTATAAGGAATGGGTGTATTCTGCCTTCCCAGTTATTTTGTAGAATAAAATTTGTGCAATTCTAGCTATTGCACCAATCTTTTGAGGGTTTCCCCCCTTCCTTCTGCCTATTTCCTTTTTCCTTTTACCTTCTCTTTCAGTGAAAATAATAGTAACAAAAAAAACCAAATCAAAAGTTAAAAGTCTAAAAGGAAGAGGTTGAAAACTTCTGCCAAAGAGAATTAATTTTTTCCTCTTTGAAAATATGAATACACAATTATTTTCACATTTTCTGGAAAAAACAGCAATAGTTTTCTGCCACCTTAATAGACAGTCGGACATATGCAGCAATATCTTAAAAAATGGTATGAATGTGCTATTATTTCTACTCAGTGCAAAAGTAAGACAAGGAATGTAGTTACAATTACGATGACACATCTGTGATTCCGAAAAGAAAACTTTCTAAATGTAGGCAACTTCCATTATACTTGAGTGAGTTAAGAGGAATGAAAGCACTGATGAAATAATCTTGACTATTATATCTGTGTAAAAATCAAAGCAGGAGAATTTCTGTTCATACAATGCTGCTGAAACGTTCCTGTAATGCTTAAAAATGTTCTATGTGTCTCATATTTGGAAGCAAAAAATATAGCAAAATGAAAAGACTGGCTGGAGAATCTGAGTACTGAAATTCACTGCCCTGATATGGTTAGGAGCCATATCACACAGTGCTGTTCAGAGGCTTAAAAGTTGTGGGGTTTTTTAGCTATTTCTAAATATAGAAATTAGCTATTTCTACATAGAAGTTCTTCCCAAGTCTCTTTCCTCTCATATTAAGAACCTTCTGATTTCTAAATTTATTAAAATTTCAGGTCTAAGTTTCTACACAGTCTTGTGTACCCAGATGTTTTCAAGCCAACACAGTCCATTCATTTAATATTTTCTTTATCCTCACCTTTATCCCCCCCATCACAATATTTAGATACATGACTATGTAATGGTAAACAAGACAAAACTTTATGTTTTATCTTATATATCAGGCTGTTCATCCTTCTGATCCCCTTAGTAGCCCCTTTTCTGCATCTTTGGGGTGAAGGACACATTTATGCTGGAAATCAAGGGAAAGAAAAGCAAACCTAGAGAAAATTTGTGGACACTTCTCTGCAGACACCAGCTTACCTGTTCAGCTGTAATTGCGGTGTTCCCTTACAGTATTTGCTAGCAGTTCTCAAAAAGTCAATTGAAATAGATCCACCATAATGAAGAAACCATTGCTGGTAACTAAATGGCCACCTACATGTATTTAGAGGCTACACCTCCTCTGGGCTTTCACTCTGCCACATTATCAGAGAGATGGGAATTTCCCCTCACTTGTGGCTATGGACAGTTTCCTGCCACTGGCAGGCCTTTCTGCCTTTGTCCCAGCTGGAGCTAAAATCTTTGGATTAAGATGAAATTCTAAAGGAGGTCTCGACAAAGTTTTATGAGGTGGAGCTCATATTCCTCTGCTGAAACAATCCTTTCTGTGAATCTCTGGGATTGTTTCTGGTATTTTTAGAGTCCCATGCTATTGATTATATTCATGGTCACAGGGTAGGAAATACAATCAGATCTTCCCATTGAGGTTTTTCCAGCTGATCCTCTTAGCTTGTAGTAAAATTTTCTGTTATTAGTTTCTAAGTGCAGGAACTTGTATTTTTGTACAATTGAATTTCATCCCACTTATATTACTTGAGACTTCAAGGTCATTTGACTCTTTGTATGATAAACAAATCTCTTCTTTATTGATGCAGCTTTCACACCTGAGACAGTCAGCAAATTTCATTAACAAACCCCCACCAAGGTCAAAAATTAAAATACTAAATAAGATTAGTCCCCAAATCAGTTTTGGAAGGACTCTATTAATATCTTCACCTTAGCCTAATAACTCCCTTTTCAGTGGTATTTGAGCTTGTCTTTTCTCTGGCCTGTTCCTCACCGATACTAATGCTGTTTTCTCCAGATGAAGCAACACTTTTTTTAGGTATATTGTATCAGCAATTTAGGGAGCTCGCATCTCCTGTGCCTGTAGACTCTGTTGTCCTACCAAAGAGCCAAATGACTCCTTTCAAAGGAAGGGCCAGGAATAAGTGCCTGGCTCTCATGGGTACCCAAGTGCACTCCTGTCCCAGCAACACATGGAAACCCCATATTACCCCACACATATTGGAAACACATATTACCCCATCTCAGTCAGTGTGGAAGCAAGGGGAAAAACTTTTCCCAGATGACAAAGGAAGCAATCACCACAGTGTGCCCCCTGCTGATGGCTGCTCCTCATCCTGCTCCTACCACAAAGACCAGTGCAGAAATGGAGGTCAGAGCTGCTGCTTTCTTGGGAGAGAGGGCCTTGAGAAGAAGATGGGAGTATAACTCCTACCCTTCACTTGCAGTACCTAAATGACTCCCTCAGGGATGTTTCTCTGCCCACCCTTGTTAAAGACCCTGATCCCTTGATCCTTCTCTTTTTTCTTGCCAGTAAGACAGAGTACTCTGTCATCACACACACACTCACTCATCCTGGCTCCTTCATCTTTAATTCATGATTATTTTTTTTTTCTGACAGAGAAGATTTATTCAAACAAGAATCACTTGAGTACTAGCTGATAGCCTTCTTTATACAAGCAACCAGACTAGAGTTTCACAGCAATCCCTACATGCTAGCATTAGCTTAACCTAAATGATGCTTCCTCAGAAAGCCCAGAGTGCCTTCACCTTTTATATTACACACTGAAGACCATATGGAAACTCATTTAAAAGAATGAAGTGCACTGACCTTCTGTCTTATTGCAACACTTCCAAAGATCATCAAAAGCCAGTACAAAGCTATCCTGACAGATATATGGAGCATGGTGTATTCTTTCATTGTTACCAACTGAAAGCAATTTTTATCAATTACACACACATCAAGAACAGATTACACACTGGCTACAAGTTATTGCTGTCCTTACGGTTATTTTCAGTATTCTGCTGTGCTGGAGCTGACAACATTTTGAACAGAAAGAATCGCTTTCATTTAAGCAGTGAGGGATAACAGCTGCACTTAGTCCGTACCAGCAATTAAATTAATTGAGCCTGCATTCTGTATTTTATTTAAATACAGAATTTTATTTAAATACTCATTCATGTGTTTTATTTAAATTTTACTTCTTTCCCTTTGAAAGAAGTAGGCAGACTCCAACCCTGATGGCACTGTACAGTGACTGCAATGTGAAGGAACAGAACAAAGGGGTGAACCTTCAACTGTGATAGGTAACAATGAGACCGTGGGCAGAGCAAAAAACAGATGATGAAAAACATCAACAAGAATCAACTTTAATGGACAGTTTTGAGGACCACAGGAAGTACCATGAAGCCCTCATGATGCATTTTTTTAAAACAGTACCTTTTAGATATCAACTTAGTTTCACAGAAAGTTCAATAGGTTAATTACTTCAAAAGAAAACTGAAAATGCCCTCCAACGTGTAACATTTTACTGATGTGAGGGAGGGGGAAAGAGAGAACAGGAGCAGGTTTGAGAGTGACTTGGATCATGTACTGGAAAATTTAGAGTATTTTGGATTCTCTGCTTGAAGCAGCTATTAAAGTATTTCCTCAAAGCTAAATTAATTTAATGGCAAGAGAGTTCAAAACAATGTCAAATTATGCATTTTTAAACAACACTGAGGATTTTAGCAAATAGTATACAAGTTTGATTTATCTTTTTCTAGTATAGTCAGGATTTAGCATCGAGCCCAGAATTCATCTTTTGCCTTCTCAGTTTAAAATGTTTAATGTTTCCTAATCCAACATGGAGAGCTGGGAGACAAAAATAAATGGAGCGCACTACTTGCTGCTCTATTTTTGATAGCTGGCTGATTTTCTTGAACACTTCTGCTAACAGCATGTGAAAGATTTCTCAAGGATAGAAATATACAAATTACAGGCAGGCCCTTCTCCTTTTGTTGTCAGTAAATTGGTTTCCAGTAATCTCAGAGGTAAAAATAAATGGAACAGAAGCATGCACCCCAACATGCAGTACAGAAAAACCAAAACACATTATGCCAAGTAAATGGTGCATGCCTCTCGGGTAATTAAATAGATGCAGGAAAACATCTGGACTCTTAATAAAAGGAGTCAAGGGAGTGACTGCTGGGGAACAAAACAAAGAAAAGAAAGATGTTTGTGCCCAGATTTCCCTCAAAATTAACAAACACCACACTGACAGCAAGTGCAGCGACAGTGGCAGTGACAGCTCCCCAGAGCAGACCTGCGCCAGCAGACTGGTGCCTGAGAACAAAAGCCATAACACTAAGCATGAAAGTGCCTTGATGAGGAGAACGCATTTCAATAATATCCCAGTTAAGCTCCCACATTTTACCTCCAGGCTCTTGTGATTGGATACATGTCTGTGCTGCAGCTGGGAGATGTGGCCGATATGCATGTCCGAGACATATATAATCTAATAGTGGGGCTGGTGTGATGATTATTCAGCCAGCGTGACCACATCAATCTGTGTGACAGCCACACATCCAATGGTGGCACTGCTGGAACCATGAGCAAGATGACCTTGTTAAAGGAAAAGTCTAGTGTCCTTGACCTGCAATTGGAAGTGAACGTAAAAATAGGCATGATCTGATCTTCAAAGATTTATTCTGCAAGAGAGGGAAGGATGGAATTCAGCTCCAAGGGAGGCACCTGTACCTTGGTACAGCAAAGCTGGTGTGTCTCTGTGAGCTGGGTATGCTACCAGCACCTCATCAGCAACCTGGAAAACACAGGTGGAGGAGTATAGTGGATTGTTCATCTCAAGGAGACACCAACACACACACAATCAGCTGAACATGTTTCTGTGCTGCCCCCAGACTGCAGACTGTGCCAATCTATTTTAACTGGTCAGAGGAAACATTTTCTGATGACAGTGCATCCTGATATTTTCTATATCAGGATTTACTTTTGCACTGATCTTGTAAGTGCTGTTGTCTTACACCAGGACTTGAGAAAGCAATATGTGGAGATGGAGCTCCCACAAAGATTGGTAGATATTGCCCTGAGCTGTTACATAGAGAGGCCAGTCTGCATAAATCTGAACTGAATCACTTTCCTGGCTGTGTGAGGGGCATCCCAGAATTTCTGGGTGGATAAGATCTCATACTTCAAAGAAGAAAGAAGAGGGAGAGCTCCAGGAATAATACAGACACAGGAGGCAGAGGTGCTTTTCTAAAGGTCTTTTTCTTTCTCCATGGGATAGACCTTGTCTATGGGCTATACCTGGGGTTTAATTGTCTTTAAAGAGTAAAATAAAAGAGTATCAAGTACCAAACTCAAGCACTGAATTCTTGATAGCCCTTGATGATTACTTTGGTTTACTAACTATGCTCTTTGGCTATTCCAATGACTTGTTTCCAACACAGTTCGGCTACAGAGGGAGCTAGTCCCCAGTTACACATTGCCAGTTCACACTGCTTGACTTCTGAGATGGGCATTAGTCCCTGCTTCCATTTTACCCAAAATTGTGACAAATTCCCAGACCCCTGCCACTCATTAGATCTCCAGACAGAGATGCTGACTGCCCAGTGACCAAATGCCTTGGTCACAAGAATCACCTGTGAACAGCTCCTGAGTATTTAAAAGCCAGTGGTAAGCCATGGTCTATATGGGGCTGAATCCATGAAAAGATTTGCTTTTAAGACAAAGTAAATGTTGCGTTAGTATGTTCAAATGCTACATCAGCCCCTCATTTGCGGTAGTATATTATCAGCCTTCTCTTCCTCCACTGAAAAAAACATGGACTGTCACTTTGAATTGTAAATTGTCCCAAGAAAAGGGAAAGAAATGCATTACATATAGTCTATGTATGATATATCACCCAGAGTGCTTGTCCTTCTCAGTTACAGAGCAGTTTTAAAGAATTGCTAAGACAAAATAAGAATGGTGTATCTGTCAATGACATTCTGAGTAAAATCATGAAGGACCTGGAGAATGATAAAGGCTGAATAAACATTTAAAGCTGTCAGGGTTATTTTTTTTTCTATTACACTTTACTTTACAAGTTCACAACCATGAAGTTTCAGCAGAGAGGTAGATGGAAATTTTCCTAAATATGATTTTATACAGGAATACCTACCACGTAGCTTACTCATTTGCACAGAAAATAAAAGGTGAAGAAGCAAAATACACAGTAGGAGAAAAGTGACAAGACAGATGCCTAAAGTAATTCACAGAAATCTCTGCAAGTATGAGCACATAGTTGCCTAATATCACCACCCGTATTGTCTCTGAAAGGAAAGAGACCTTCCAAAACAATCCCTGGAGGTTTCTGCTGGAATTTACATGTTTTGTTAATATAAATATCCTGGACCAACACTGTCAGCTGTGTCAGGAAGATGTAAAATGGTCATTACATACACCCCATTTTTCACTTTCAAGACATCACCAGTCAATGCAGTCAGTGCAGTTTTATTTCTTTGATCTCACTTTGAACTGCATAGCTCCAACACTCAGGTCTTTACACAGAAACTGGAGTTCAAGATGGGAAAACTCAGTACTCTGGATAGTGTTTTGTCTCCACCACAGCAGAAAGATCAGGCAGATGTGAAGGATTTTTGTCCCCAAAGGGGCAAAGCAATTATTCACAGTTGGAAGCTAGTGTATGTAGTGAGAACAGCCTCCCTGGACCATACTGTGAGAATAAGCGAAGAATCCTTCCTCTTCTTTCTGCCCAATGAGAATTCCATAGCTTTTGCCAGAACAGTCATCTTTTCTAATCGAAAAGCATTCTCAAAAGAGTAAATATATACCACTAATTTCACTCTAAACATGAGAAATGGGAGCACAGAATTTTTATATTTACCTCCTTAATAAAATGATCCACCAGGTGCTTTGATTCCCAACATATTTGCTTTCCAGTGCACCTGAGTGTTTCTACCTTATCACAGGAAGTGTCATCAAGCAATAAAGAGTCCTACTGTCCAGCAGGAGGAAGGCAGCAATATCTATTTGATTGCTGGTCAGATGCAAAGGCCAAGGTTACTTGGTCTGTTCAGCATGGAGGAGACTGAGGGGAGACCTCACTGCAGTCCAAAACTTCCCCATGAGGGGAAGATGGGAGGAAGGCACTGATCTCTTCTCTGTGGTGACCAGGGACAGAAGCCAAAGGAGTGGTACCAAGCTCTGTCAGAGAAGGTTTAGGTTAGATATCAGGAAAAGGCTCTTCACCCAGAGGGTGGTTGGGCACTGGAACAGGCTCCTCAGGGAAGGTGTTGCAGAACCAGCCTGACAGAGTTCAAGAAGTGTTTGGACAACACACTCAGGCCCATGGCATGACTCTTGGGGATGGTCCTTTACAGGTCCAGGAATTGGCCAGGATTGATGACCCTTGGCCCCTTCCAACTGAGGATATTCTGTGACTCTTTAAAGTTTAAAATCAGCTAATACTGATGTTGGCAGTGAGAAACGAAAAACAGTGATGGGTTGAACTGCAAACATAGTATTTGTCCTACCAGCACACTGCCACCAGACTACACCATTTACTATGACAGAGTTACAGAAAATGTAATGCTTAATCATGCACCAATACAGGCCTTTGAGATTTGGGAGCAATACTAATAATAATTGATGTTAATTAGCTTCACTCAGCAGTTCTTTTACACAAGTTCCTACACAAGTTTCAAGACTAAGTTGCAGGCTCTCTTTATACCAACATGAAATTTATTAAGAGCACTCATCCATATGCCTGTAAGCTCATTTTACTAAGTAAGGCTTCCTCCTGTCATTGTCTTATCTTTGGAATTTATGGCTGTATGTATAACAAAATGCAAGAAATTAAGTTACTAAATTTGTTTTAACAAGAAAGAAGAAGAAGAGATAAAAATATCTATTCACAGATGTTCCCAAATAGCAGATGTAAGAAGGATTCCTGGTTTCAGCTAGTGTCCATTAGTTACTGACTCTGGAAATTAATAGGAGGCCATACACAGTGGAAACATTTTTCAAACCCCAGCAATATTTCATAAAGATTCTTCTCACAGTGCTTCAATGGTAAAAATTTTTTTGAGTTGTCTGACAAAAAATCAGAAATCATTGTCCAGTGCTCTAACAGAGGAGCAAATGGTGAGAGGCTACATTCAGTCATGGATTCATCATTAGAAGAAGAGGTAGGAAGCTTCAGTGAGGCCACTTAAGAAATGTTCTGGGCCACAGACATTGACCACCTCCTTCATAGATGGTTATGTGGCTGTATGTATGTGTTTCTTGGATTTTTTTATCCTGACCCTGACTCACTGATTTGAGCTCCTGCCTTAAGTGCAGACTGGCCTCATCCCCACAGACTGAACTTTTCTAATTACAAACATTGCAAAGTAATGAGGGATAGTTGGAAAGACAGATAAGCATTATATTTCAGAATTTTATGAATCTCTGCTTAATATTTTGACCTATATCTAGACTGAGTACTTCTAAGCAAACTACTTGCATTGTTCCTGCATATCTATGAGCTGCTCAACTTTTTCAGCTCTGAAATTAAGCTAATGTTATAGCACTCCTGTGGTTTCCTACAAGCGCTACAGGAAGCCCAAAAGAACTATAACATTTTTTTGGAAATTAATCTCTTCAGGAAAAGAATATAAATTAAAATAATTGCAGTGACATGGCAGACTTTCAAAAACAATGCATTAATTATTAATCCCCTGAGATACAACATGCAGAGTTGTTTAATGGGTGCAAGCTATATGTAGGAGGAGGTGGGTGAAAAGGATCCAGCTTGGACCTAATTTTGTTTCTATGTTTCTTTTTTCATCTTGAACTATTGGGCATCTTGCAAAGAACAATCTATGATTACTTGGCAGGTTGGAGAACTCTTCATCTTCTCGTCTTTAAAAGCAATAGTTCAGGCGTTAGAGCTTTTGCAGCCTTGACCTGCTCCATCTTTATGAAGACAGATAGCTAGACCATTATGTGTACAAACTACGGCATCTTTTTCTTTCCCGTAATACAAAAAGTTACTCCATTCGGTTCCAATAGTGGATGTAACACAACTTACCTAAATAAACTGGGATATACAAATTGTTCACATTAACATAACATTGTTTCAAATGGTTTCCCACTATGACAACTACAAGGAAATTAAACCTCTTCTCGTTTTCTTTCAACAGCTAATGTCAGGAAGGAAAGGATTATTTTTGCCATACCTTGCTTTATTGAGAATTTATCTACAATTACTCTTGAAGAGAATCTGTTTATACTTTCATATTAATGTTTGTAGATGAACATAAAGAGTACCAGGTGATTCTCATGCCAATAATGCTGATTTATAATTGAGAGCATACAAGATAAAAAATAAGCAGATAGTGTTCTCTGATATCAGGAATAATTTAAACTGTAACAGCTGAACAACTCCTCCAAGTGAATGCACAAAGAAGGCATGGATGGGCAAAGGAGATATTCAGATAGCAAGAGAAAAATTAGTGGAAAATACCTCGTAGAATTTCCTTACTTCTATTCATCAATGGATTTAAAAAAAAAAAAAAAAAAAAGACAGGAAGGTAATTAAATGCTTGTCTCACAAGACATTAAGGAAATTGAAGTAATCCTTGCCTTCATATTATTAAAGATAGAACATGATCTTGCTGACATATAAAATAAGTTTTCTAAGATTTACAGCTTCCAAGCATCCTCAGGGATATCTGCTCCTCTCTTTTGTACACATGTGTGTACCACAGGGGCCTCTGCTTCTCTGGTTAGTGAGATGTGCTTAGAGATGAAACTGCAGGGCTCTGTGCCTGGAGGATGGAAAGCACATTGCTTCAGCTTCCCCTTCCACAGCACTTATCAAATGTGCCTGGTCCCATCTTCTTGCTGCAGAAGGTCCCCGCCTGCCTGACTTTCAAAAGACAGGGACACAACTGGTAGGAAAACATGTTGTGCTGGATTTTTCTGGTAAGTCTGATGGGCCTAACTCTTCTCTGCAATTTCTCTACTCTTAATGATAAACAAATACCACTCAGTTTTAAAGAAAGATTTTCTGAATGTAGCTTCCAAACAAAAGCCTACAGATTGCAGAATAACAAGGACTAGAAGATCAATACAGTAATGCTGAGTACTGACAAGAATGAACATACCAGGAAGAAGAACAATCCAAAAATGAAACCAAATAAATCACCAGATGCCCCAGAAGGGCCAAGGATTAGGTACTAATAGTACATGTGCCAAAGACAATGATGAAGCACCAGGAGGGCAGAAGCCCAACAGACCTGAAGAATACATCAGCTTCCAGACCTTAAATATACAAACAGACCAAGACACTGTTATTCCTCAGCATACACTGTAGAATCCACGGGCAAAGTCATCCTTCTACTGTTTCTACTTTTCAGTATGCTGGAGGAGTTATTGGGAAGCTTTTTTTCATGATAGTTGCATAAATGGGAAGCTGTGAGATGCTCTGCTGGGAGCTGTTCAGTAGGAAGCAACACTAGAGCTCCTCTCAGATAACAGCTGAGCAATTCAAAAACAAGATGTGCCTCAGTCTTGGGATCAGAAATCCTAACATAAACCAGTACTTTCAAAACCCATCTTTTTCAAGTACTGTGAATACCATGATGGATGTCCCTACATGTCTCCCATTAATTTTTCAACAGCTTGATCTTATTTGCATTAGAAGCATGGGCTGGTAAGTGTTTAAACTGGTTTATTCACTTACTGTGATTTCTAAGACACATTCAGTTCCTGAGGTGGGAACAGGTAGAAATTATGCAGATTTATTTTAAACAATTACTAACAGCACTGATAAACCATTCCAAACGATGCCATAATTTATCATAATCAGTTACTCAATTTGAACATGCTTCAGTCAGAAGTGAAAAATTATTTTTAATCTTGTAAGATGTCAGGGCAATGTCAAACCTTGTTGCAATCTACTCCACTAAACACTGCACAGAGAAGGCTGGGAGAGCAAAACCAACTCGAAACAATTTCTTAGTTGTTTTTTTTCCTTAAGAAGTATGAGGCCTATCTCATTCAAATGTTACTAACAAGCACTGATCAATAAACACAAACTCTCCTTTTATTTGCTATTACACACTGGATATTACAGGTATATAGTAGGGCTGTCTTTCTTTTGCAGATGCAAAATGCTTAGTCTATGAGCAGAGCTGGTAGCAATATTTCAGATGGTGATTATTTTTTGCATGACTGTTAAGAAGTTATATGCCATTTCATTTAAGTGGTAGCTACTGGAACCACTGTGAGCATGAATGGTGCTGAAGTGACATATTTCTGAGCCAGCATGGAATAATTTGTGGCTAAATCACAAAAACAGCCCTGTAAACAAATTGAGGTAACTTCCTCAGAGATGAACATACAGATGAAAAAATAATTATATTGTATTATGGTGCTCACTTGCACAGATAACAACAACAAAAACCAAAAAACAAAACAAATACACAAAAAAAAATCCCCAAAACCCAAACAAAAACAAAGAAAAAAATCCCACCCCAAAACCCCCCCCAACAAAGTAGTTTAGAACCATCTAAAGTATTGGTTCTCCTATGGCTTTTGACTGACAGGCTGGTAGGCTGTGCTTTCTCAAAAACTAATCTTTTTGAGTTGTAAAATTTTAAAAGATTGCCAGGGACAGGATGCTTTTTTCTGGTTGAACATTTCACTCACAAATAACATACACCCTCGTAGCAGGGTGACTCAGATCACTAGCCATTTATTTCTGACAGCTAAGATGCACAGAACTAAGAAAATAGAGAAACTTATCCTAACGTGGCTTTCTGAACTCTGTCAAGTTTGGACCTGAAGACTTCTTTCTGCTGTGGAACAGCTGATGCACCACTGCTTTAGGATGCTAAGATTATTTTCTCTTCCACTTTGCACACCCAAGACCTGCCTCTGATAACACTCATGAGACAATATAAATGCAACCAACAGCAGAACAGGTCACATCAACATCTTTGAAAGCTAGCACAGGACAAACCCATCTGTATTAATCTGCCTTTTGTGCAACAGGCAACTAACCCATCCATTTTCTGTACCTCTTCCACTTAAAATGATGTCTATTCTCTATCACTATAGAAAGTGGAAAATAATTTGACTTTCTAATTCTAAAGTACTTGTACGCCATCTAAACAATATATGTGGAAGGAAAATTGTATCTTGCCATTGTTGGGTATCCTTAGACAGTTTTGGCTCAGTTCCGTTTCATAGCACATTAGCTAAACTTGTACTCTTCTAATACTCATTAATCACAACACAAAGAAAACAGCTAAAGGCATGGCAGGCAACAAACTACAACTAATACGAATACTCTCTGAAAAGAGCAAAGACACAAAGACATCACTGTAAATGAGAGTATCTGGGACTTCTACTAACTGGATTTGCAGCAATGTGTGGACATGCCCCATTTATTTACAGAAGGAATGGTGAGGGCCATCAACACGCTGGTTTTGTATTTTTAATATGTCTATTGCAGAGTATAAATAGGAATCTGTTCTTTGTTTTGCAATACACCTTTTTCTCACTCTACACTGTAAAATACAGTCATCCAAACATAAAAAAAGATCACTGAAGACACAAATAACTCAAGTGGTTAAAGGCACACAGAGAAATAAAAGCAAAATTTCTGTCAAAATACATTATCTGCAATAAAGCTGGCAAAGCTCTGTGAGGGCACAAAATTACTAGGCCATACATTTGCTTAGTTTTACTTAAGTCTATTGGGAAAGTCTCCCATGGGAGAACATTAATGGAAGTTTGAAATTGTATGTGGAAATTCAAGACTTTTGAAAAAGAGAAAAGAAGTGATAAGGAAGAGTAAATCATTTTCTTGCCAAAATGAAGTTATAGGTGCTCTCAATATCTCTGTAACTCAACAACTTTTTTTTATATTCTTAAGAAGGAAGCAGTTTGCAAGGTGGTGAATCTGCTGAGGAAACAGAATTATTTAAGTTACACAAAATGACTGAGAATGGAGAGGAATTCCAGGAGGATCTAATCAAAGTGGATGATTGGGCAACACAACGGTAGATAAATTTTAATGAAGGTAGGCACGAAGCAATGCCTAGTAAGTAAAACTGTTCACTTCAACTTTATATTTACTGATTAGCCAGCATTTTTGGGGGAAATATGCTAGCAATGATGATAATATTGTCTACCTTCTTCTCAGTGTGATAAGAAAAGGTCAGAGAGAAAAAGGGTTTTCTGTGTGAGTATTGTTTATTTTCTCTCCTCTCAGTATCTGCTATCAGTTTATTCAGGGTTTCAGATGCACGTGAAACAACAGTTCACTTTTCAGAAGGAGAGCAGGGAAGGGTAAAACTCCTGAGACTGTAAGAAGATTAAGAGATGTTCCCTTTTTTTCCCAGCTTTCTAAAATGTGTGCAAGGCACAAGATTTTGAAGAACAGAGCATTAGCTGGTCACAATTAGATGACTCCAAATGCAAGTGAAAGGGAAAAAAAATCTTATCAGCATTGGAGCTAATGCAGTCTGATGCCTTGTGTCTTCTGGCTGGATCCTCTGCTGTTTAAGAGAATCCTTTTAATGAAGGTTTCTGCAGACTGGGACTCTTCCACTGCCACTCTCCTGTGAGGATTTCCTGCTTTTAAAGATGGTGAGCTCATTTTGCAGGCTTTGCCTCAGTAAGAGCATCAGTAAGACCTTACCTCTTATTTGTAGCTGTTTATGATGAAATTTATGTCTTTGATGAGTTTGGTTGGATATGGCCAACAGTAGTGCCACAGTTTTGGAAATAAGACACATGGACAATATGAGACTGCTTGGTCAGAGCCGACCCCTCCCAGACCTGAGCAATGCAGGTTCCTCAAGACTGGGCCAGAATATGTTACTCACCAAAACACTGGCCAGACTTACCAGCAAGCAAGAGCCTCTGTGTTTGGGGAAACTGGCCAACAGTGTCTCCCCATTGTTGCTTGTAGTGCCAAGACTGACTGATTTACCTGAACAGCAATACCAACAATGTCACCATTGCTGGGGCCAGACATGCACAGCAGTAAATCAGGGAATGCATGGTTAACATGGAGTAGGTAATCCCACAGACAGTCCTGCAGGCAGAGGTAATAGATACTAGAAAACTTACTGGAGCTCATCCTGCTTTCCCTCTCCAAACCTGACAGTTTAGTCCCTGGAATAAGTTGATTTCAGCTGTACAGAGCACATGCTCCTTATTCAGCTGGATGCACCGCAGTTCATGTATGACAGAGAAATCCCCACTTGAGGAAATTGGAAGTGGCCTTTGGATGTGCATCATTAACTGTGCCACAGGCAAAGCAGTGAGAGCTGTGTTCTGCAGAGAACAGCAGCTGCAGTGAGTGACAGCACCCCTGAGCCTTGTGTGAAGACCAGGGCATGTGGTAAGGCCATAATGTACTCTATGGAGAAGTGGAAGAAAGCTGCCCACTGGGAACATCCCAAAATCTCAATATATCATCATCCTAAAGAAAGCAAGGAGGAAACTGCTGTGGCTCTGCCTGCCCTTCAAGTGCCCTTTTGCTGGAGTGTGATTCAGGGAGCGGGATGAGAGGTGGCAATATGAATTCAGGCTGTTACCCTTCCCAGCAGATTATCCTCCAAGGACAACCAAGCTGTTATCAGTCCCTATATACAAGGGGTGTCACTGGAGTCCAGTGTGTTCTGTGAGAAGTTCCTCATTTTCAGAAGTGCAACTTGAAAATGCATGTTTACTCTGAACTTGTTTAGGGATTTACATGGCTATGTGGGTACTAGGCTGGAGCTTCCAGTGTGCTGAAAGAAGTTTCTGCCCTTGATGTCTTGTAGCATCAAATAAAAGATCTAGAAACAAAATCAGAAATACAAGAACATAAAGAATAAATGAAAAGATATATTATCAAATACTAAGTGTTTGTATTGACCAGAGCTTAGGCACATAAAAAAGGAAAAAAAAAATCCCAAACCCAAAGTACTCAAAATAATGGGGTCTTAAGGTAACATTCTTCCTCAAACCAATTTCAACAGCAAGATTAGCCTGAGGATACTGTTTTCCTGATCTCCTCTCACCCCATGAAATGTATCTGTGAACTAGGAAGCTGCAATCAGTTACAACCACATTTTTATAAAGAAATAGAATAAATGGAAATGAGAAGATCAGTTATCTCTTTGCTTAGAGAACATGCTAACTCCTCAGCAGAGGAAGCTATCCTTGAAGGCATTCATACAGAAAGGGTTACACAGAGAGGGGAAACACAACAGCACAGGTGCCGATGGGATTTTGCCAAAAGCTGTTGAAGGGAAATAGTAAACCTTTAAGAAACATCTATTTCATAACAAATTTTACATTACTTACATTTCCTCAGATGAACTTTCTTGCTGCCTGTGCAAACATTTTTGGCCATTAACAGAAATAAAGACACCGCATGAAATACAGCAAGTATCAGAATCTCAAGGACTTCATGCATAAAAAATCCATCCTGGGAAGCAGGACCTATCATTATTTTAGTCCCTTATTTGCTGTTTCCTAATGCAAAAAACCCCATGTTGCTCTCCAGCACCTCCGAACTCTGTGTTACCATTCTCACTCCTGTTAAATATGCAGCTGGGAGGTAATCTGCTTAGCAACCAGCATAAACATATTGCACCAGAGGAAAAGGAAGGTTCCTTGACAAGCAAACTTGGCTAGAAGCCAGCTAAAAGACCCAAAGGCACCTCAGTCAAATGTCTGTGCTTCTGAATAAACCATAAATTAATAAGAGGAACAGTGGGGACAGACTAAGTCAACAGTGATTTCAGGGCATTCCCAAGCAGGTGAGACACTGCTCGTGCACACTGTTACCATGGCAGATAGACAGAACGCATGAGAAGTAGTTGGTTCTTAGTGCTGATTTTCCACTGTGTAATCTGTAGCTGAAACAAATAGTTTGGCCTCCTGGTGGCCCCAAGTCACTGCAGCACTGTCCCTGCAGCAGCAGGGGGGGGGCCTCATCAAGAAGGTACCAGGTTGCCCTGGTATGGCCACATGTATGTGGCACATGCCAAAGGAGATGAATAATTTTGGGCTTTAAAAAACATTTCCACAGTGGCATGAGCAATAAAAATGGCATTGCAGTTGGGGTGTTCTTAATAAAAGCACCACAACAGAAGTGAAGGACCAATTTCAGGCATCTTTTACAGAGTCAGACCGGAAAAGGAGGAGCAGGGACTGATGTAACTGATAGAGACAAAGACTTTGAGGATGTGGCTTCAAAGTTTTCCAAAGCCATCCAGTGCTACCTCAGCATGGCTCTCACATTGTGCTAGCAGCCTGTGCACAGATGAAACATTGTGAGATAGGCAAAAACCTCTCCACAGCAAGCAGGTGTCCCTCTGGCTCAAGCATGAGCATGAAGTCAAGCATGTCCTTTAGCCCACTAGAGCATGTTGTTGAATTCAGCAAGAAATCACATCCCTGCCCAAGTTTCCCCACCAGATCCATGTCCAGGACCTGTGAATACTTGGGTATTTTCTGCCGCCTGTCTTATAGGAGAGGAGGAAGCAAAACAAGATATTTAAGAACACTTCACTGCAGCAGGGAGGACTGTAAGAAGATCCTCAGCTGCTCTTCAGGCTAGCCACTGAAAACATGCTCTCAGAATTTTTTTCACACCATGTCAGAAGACCCAAGAGCTTCAGTAGCACAATTTGGGGGCATAAATGCATGAAAACTCTCCTGAGAACTGACAAGGTACACTCTCACTCTGCAACATATGGCTGAAAATTTAAGAGAGGCTGGGACACCTCCAATTCAAAAATAATTGTCAAGGATGCAGCATAGTCAGAATGAAAAAACATAAATTTTTGGACTCCATTCTGACAAAAGGTCAGGACAGTAATGACTCTAATGAGGCAGAAAATATCTAGGAATGAGTCTTGGCTGCTTCAAATAGTATGTAAGGCAGATCAAGGCAGACCATATGTTCTGCCAGAATAAAACATATGCTTTAAAGGACGAATGATTCATGAAGGGTTGGTTAAGTGGGATACATCATGTGCAGGTACTGAAGTTCAGGATGCTGCTACTACAAGCAACTGTCTGCGGGGAGATGACAGCCCACTACGTTATCTGTACATGGGGGTAAAATTGAGGACAAAAACTGCCAGAGTTGGGGTGGCAGTATTGCAATCCAGTTTCTGAATATATTAATGTGGAAAATACAGGAACTCTTGATATTCAGGGAAATAATCTTTCCATTAATCTTCACTTGATTACAGTGACTGTTTTCATAACAAGAAAAGCTCTACCTCTGATGTGCCATGTAGCACAAGAAGTAATAGATTCAGCCTTAAAGCATGTACAATTAAAGATGAATAACAAATTTTAGAGAGAACGGTGCACCATCCATGATGACAAACAGAAAGCTAACAGAGAGGAAAGCAGGCAGATGAAAAGTAACCAATGTCCATAGCTCATCTTTAAAGATAAGCCATGGCATTGGGATTTAAGGAATGAATGGATCAGAGCTGACTCAATAGAAAGTAACAGTTTAGTTACCTGTACTATTCACTTGCTTTCTTTGTACAAGATAAAACAAAAATACCCTGGGAGCCTGGGAGGCCTAAAACCAGCAGCAACTTCAGCAGGGGGCACATAGTTCTGGCAGGCTTCTCTGACCATACTGAACCACTTCTCATGTTGCTAGAGACACAAGTAGCTTGCACACAGGGAGCATTGCCAGTGCCAGAATATGCATATCTGAATTTTTCTCCTTGAGATAAGATTCATCCACGTAATCACAGGTGTCTAAGTGCCACTTCTAGATATTTTTAAGCCCCTGTGACATCTGCATCACATTGGAGACCTCATATGGTCAAACAAGGTGAAGGGGATCTCCTGGGCTTTCCAAGTCAGTACAAGAAACCTACAGCTACAGAACTGAATCCCCCTCAGAGCATCTTTCTCGTGCATTTTATCCAGGCACTATTCTTCATTATGTGTTCAATACAGCTCATCTATCTCATTTGTGATAGGAATCTTTTTTTTGGACAAACCCCAGAAAAAAACCCCCAAACCCTGGAAAATCTTCCACAATTGAAAATATGTTTATTCTCAGAGGATAATAAACTGTCCCTCAGTCAAGGCCACCCTATCCAAACAAGCCCTTTCCCAACAAGGTTTTCTCAGACAATATTTAGCCAGACCTGAGCAGGTGGCTGGAGAGCTGAATCTTTCAGGTTCATTTTATAGGAAAAACATGTCATTTTAATGCCTCTGACACGGCAGTGTCTTGTCCAGTGCATAAGCAGCATCCTGTCTCTGGCACTCACAGGCAGATCTCCAAGGCACTACAGGTTTACAGCCTTGATTTTTGTTTATGGTACTTTTAAGGACAGAGCTTTGTGGCACAGAAGCCCTGTTTGTATTTCAGCTGCTTTAGAGGGCAAGAAGTGACATGGAGTTTTTAATGCCCCTTGTGCTGTGGCAAGATCCTCAGGGCTCTTGCAAGGGAAGGGGCTGCACTTCCATTTATTATGACCACATTGTGACTGACTTCAGAGAGTGCTGGAAGGAGCTGACTTTCTCTCAGTGAAGAAAAGCTCATGAGCAAACTGAGCTGGTCCAATTAATACAGAGTACCCTGCCCTACCTCTGGTTTCTGAATTAGACCCTAGGAAAAACTGATAGTTTATCTGCATGTAAATATGCTCCCAGTTAAACTCCCCCTTTTCTCCCTAAGAATTCTCTATCCTAGAGTGCACTTATTTGCAAACTAGCTTAAAGGGCTCATTCACTGCCAAAGACTACTTATGGGAGAAGAAAGCAGGTTTATTTGCCCTTGAGACAAGAAGTATATTTAAGCTGGAATGACAATTATGACTCTTCTGCTATGCAAGGCGAGTCAGTGCTCTCTGAGGAGGCTTTCAGCTCCAGACGGTGCAAGAACTACATGACAGCAAAGACTAGTTATCTGACCTGTAGTCAAGGAGGAACCTCAAATGCCATTGTTGCACTGGGATAGGAGGAGGAGGATGTGATGTGTCTTCAGAGGAGGAAGTACCTGAGAGCAAATATTCAGGGCAGGTGTACCCTTATTACTGGTGTACCCAGCAGCAGCCCACAACAGGCAAGCACAGATCATGGTGGGCTTTACCTGCAGTGCCATGACCCAGTCCAGCACAGTCAGTTGCACTGGGGACATGGAAAAAATCCATTTTGCTTCTCCAGAAATAATTCTTGTTCACCATGCAAAGTCTACAGTATTTGATAATTAGCAGCTGGCACCTGTTACACAGCTCCTAAAAAGGCCCACCTTCCATGTGCTGGTGAAGATGGGTTGATAAGGTGAGCCCAGAACGCCTATCACCTTGAAAATCCATCTGTCTGTGCAAACAATATCACACTACTGACAAGGCTGCTCCTTCCATCTCCCCCAGCAGCAGCTTGGGATACTTGTTTGGCATGGAAACATCAGTGCTAAGAGGACTCAGGGACAGGGTGAGTGACATGTTGGGTCTCAAAGTGTGCAAGGATTAGGAAAATGGGGTAGTAGTGTAGAAAACAGAAGAGCTTTTTAAGCAAACAGCAATGGATCTGAGGATGGACAGAAACCTGAACAGTACTGCTGCTGTGCAAGGCACATCTCAGAAATGCCAGAGATAGGCATTTATATCAGATCCTCTGATAGGATGTTTGAAATTAAATTGCTTAGATGGCAACTAATCAATCCACATGGCTGGACTACTGTAAGCAAAACCAAACAGTGAGTTCAACTTCTTTTCTTATTGTATTCTTTCATTTTAACTACGAAATGTACCATTTGAAACACAGAGAATGAACATTCAACTTGACAGCATCTCTCTAAGCACAGCTAGTTTATGAGGCTAGACATTAAAATATTGAAAGCTGCTTATAGATATATACATATTACCAGTAATGAATTTAACAGCTTCATACAGTGGGGTTTATGATGACTTATATTGGTGCATTCATACTGATAAACACACCTCAATTGCTCCAGGAGAGATATACACTAGACATTGTATTACTTCATACATAATAATTTTTTCCTCCCTTTCTGGAACAGAAATAGTTCGTAGGTAAGGGGTTGTAGCTAGTGATACTAATAAAGCATTCAGAGACTGCAACTACTCTGAAATGCAGTTTAAGACCACCACTGTACCTAAAAGGAAGGAAAAGCAATTACTTTTCTTCTACAATATAGAGATTTACATTTGAAAAAAACTATTATTTGAGTTCAAATCTTTCAGGCAATCACCAGCCAGTTTTCTTGGCACAGTATATGATAGCACTGCAAGTTTCAGCATGCACATTTCCTAGTAACTAAGCTACATTTAGAAGATCTTTTAAGGGCAGAGCTCACCACCACTGCGTGCAACACAGGGCAGTGCACCCGTCACAGAGCTTCTGGCTGGAGAACACCATTTGCTCAGCTTGCAAGCAATGCTCATTAGCCCTTGCAAAGTCCTGAGTATGTTCACAGGGTTCAAAAATTATTTGGATTAATAAGACCGAAATCAACTCCCACACACGGCAGTGCAGAGGACAACTGGGTCACTAGATCTCCAGTGTGCAGATTCTTAAGTAATTATAAGGGCATGTTTAAGGGATCAAGTAGCACTATCCAAGGATTCAGAAGGATTTTAAATGCTGACATATTTATTAGGTAAAACATATATATAACTCTTGATTGTGTTCAGCAATGTATTAAATGCATGCAAAACCTTTCTCTAATGTAGCTTCAGCTGCAGTTCAAAATGAGGTAGTATAACAAATGTATTTAGGACAATGGAAAAAAAAAAAGAAATCCATGTGTGGAAACAGGACCAAAGGCTTTATTCAGAATCCTTTGAAGAAAATTCTCCTGTGTTTTTAAATCAGCAGTGTGCTGGTGGAAGTGCTGCATGTTCATAAAGTATTAGTATACCCTTTCTTGCACTGGGGTCCCTCTAGTATTGGGTAGGTTAAGCAATTGCTAGTATCAAAATAATTCACTGATTTCCACTAGTAACAAAGTTACTGCATCTTAAATTACAGATAAACGATTCTAATAGAGCAGGGAAGAAGAAAATGAATTAATGTATCTTATTAAAAACAAACAAACAAAAAAACCTCACAAAAAAACCCCAACAAACCAAACACCAAACCACAAAAAAAATCCCCCAAACAATTAAAAAAGTAAACATGCCCGAGCCGTTGCAAAGGTAAGATGTATAGATCAGCAGAACAACAATTAGAATATTTTAGCATTTTTTAATTTTTAAACCAGATAAATAAGTATGTGATTACTCAGTGTGGCTGAGATGTGCTGTGGTTCAGCAAATATCATATATCTAAGGAGAAGGTGGAACATCTTAATGTATTCACTACTGCACAATAATTAAGAAGAAATAATTTCTTGCAATTGCAGCTCATGCTGGGCAACATCTCCTACAACCTCATTTTAGAGATACTTTTAGTTTTACTTTACTGAGTTGGTTAAGTGAGGTCTGGTTGGAGCAAGCAGCATATACCAGCTCTTCCTTTTTTAAAATGCTCTACTTTTCTTCTCTAATCCACAGCTAAAAGGCACAAATTTACCTAAATAGAACTTTAAATTGGATGCCCATCTCCATTTATGGAAGGTTTTGAAGGTCAGAGGGAAGAAGATAAAGCATATTTTAAATTGCCATGCCTTCAACCTGCAAGAGAATGGAGCCGTAGCAGTTCAGCTGGGTAAAAGCCATACCAAGAGCAGTCAGCACATAAATACAAGAGGCACTGCTACATTTTACATTTTGCAAGAAAAAGGACCAGTCTGCGGGGACAGTCCAGATCTTTTAGTGATTCCACATGGTACATTTCTCCAAGGAAAGGCTTGCAGGTAGTGTGTTTGTCAGTCTTCAAAAGGACTGGCTAGGGACTTGGGTCATATTCCTGGCTCTGCCTGTGTTCTGATTGGTATCCTTATCCTCATATCAACTCTGAAAGATATAATTTCCTTGACCTTGATAGGTGATTGACTTCCATGATGAAAAGTTTTACAAAGTGGGATTTATATTAGCTTTCTGTAACTAGTCTAGGTCAGTGAATCACACTCAGGCAAACCAGAAGTCCAAAGGTAAGGAATAGAAAATTATCAGAGTCTTTGAAAGCATGGCATAGGAAAAAGCTGAAGCACATGGATTGATTCATTTCTACAGAAGGTAAATGAGATGTGACATGACAGGAGTCTTCAAATATGTATTAGGCAGAAACAATTCACTGCATGTGTACTGGGCAGAAGCAATTCTCTGCATCCTCTTCAGACAGAACAAGACAAGCAGATATAAACTCTTGCAAGAGAAATATAGGTTAGATGTCATGAATTATTTTCAAAAAATGAAACAGGAACAAACTTCCTAGTTAAGGTCCATCCTTTACATGTGATAAATAACAGCAGAGGAAATCTGCCCCAAATCATGCTCAGTATTATGGATCATCCATCAAGAGCACAGACTTCTCACCATGCTGCCCTGTTATCAGTGACCCTACGTCTCTGATCTCCCTGAGAAAGCTTTGTGAAATGCCTTACATATATTCATCACTAGTTTTTAATGGAAAAAGTATCTTATCAAACAAGGTCTTTTCTGGCTGCATTCTGGCTATACTTGTACTTGTGCACTAGAGCATAGTACACATTATCAACATGTTTCTAGGCTCATGTCTTGTCTATATGAAAGCACCTTTAATATCTAACTTCCATCTTTGCTATTTTTTGATTAGCTTGTTCTAATTTTCCTGCAGTTCGCATGACACAGTTCTCTCTTTTCCCTGAGCAATTTTAACAGGGCGGCAGCTTGGCTGCTGGTTCTGTAAAAAAGTCACCCATGGGACTAACTGAGCTCCAAGAAACTGTTTCATAAATTTGAATACTTTGATATGATAAATGCCAAAGCCAGCTTTACAGAGATGAAGGACTATATCTACTTCACTGCTAAAAGACGCCCATGGAAGTTCTCCCTCAACTCAGAAAGTCTGGAGGGGACATCATTGCATCATATAAAAGCATAAATGTTCCTAAAACTTTCCCCAAGGAAGCAGAGCTTTGTTCCACTGGAGCTGAGAACAAGTGGCTAAGTGTGACATCTGTGTCAGAACACTTCAAACGCGGTCTCGAAGAATTATCATGCTTCCCCTGACATGGTTTTGGTGAACTTCTCATCCAATTCATTGTTCCCACAGCTGGTGGTCATTTTCCCTGTTGTGGTCCCAGAAAGCCCATCTCTGAGTCTCAGACCAAGTATCCTGGGACACAGCAGGTTCAGAGAGCTGAAGGCACCTGGGCTTCAAATATCCCACGTAAATCTTCAGATAAGCTCCAAGATGGCTCATGTGGAAGCTCCTTTTCACAAGGCAGTGATAACAACACTTGCCTGCCTCCCAACAGTTTTCTGGAAGATTTACCAACAGCTTTTTGACAGAAATTTCTTTAGAAGTATCGATGTATCAAACTGCCTTTAAGAGCCAAAAAAATTGACTGAACAGGTTCATCCACTGAAAATAAGGGTTTCTGTGTCTAACTATATCATGCAACACAGAAATGCTAAAATCTGTCACCACACTGCATCCCTTCAGCCAGCAGGAAAGTGCAGGCAATTTCTACAGAATCAGTGGAGCTGGTACTAACACTACTGTATGGAGAGGCTCTCCATATTTCAGCTGACTGGAGCTCTTTCTGCAGCTGTAAACAGATTAACCCTCAAGTGTTTAATAATCTGTTATGGGGGCTTTTTTAAACAAAAGTGAGATATTTGAAAACGTAGGCTGCTTTTTATCTGTTATTTTTGGAGTTCCCACTTGCAGTCATGGTGGAAAACACCTTGTTCCCAAGTTCCCTGGATGATATGAGTTCCCAGCTGGTGCTGCAGGAGATTGCTGGAGACCTCTCCTTCCAAGGTATACGGCGCTGACTAGACCTTATGAAGCCAATGAAAACAATTACTCAAGTTAGTATGAGTGCAAGTGATCCTTAAGCCCTTAATTACTCCCTGTACTTGTACTGTTTAATTCCCATGCATCACTCCGAGTTCTTGGAGAGTTTGTCTTGAAGCCCTGTGCTGAAAACCCCTGTGGCTCATGGACAGTTTAGGACTCCTGATCAGGGTGGGTGCAAGGGCCACCCCCAGCTAAGCTGTCTTTTGCCATCTCTCAGCACTTGCAGATTGCTCTGAAATTTTTTATACCATGTATCCATTTCCTTTGAATCACTACTGGAAAAACTGCTTCATCTGCAGGACAATATTGCAAAAAAAAGAAGGAAAGTGTAAAACCTAAAGCCCCCCAGCCCTTACCATATGAACAGCAATTTATAGAACGTGATTTGTTCGTGTATCTTTGCTAAAATGTTGCCATAACTGAACAGTTAAAAATCTGCTAAGCAGAATAGAATGCGATGGAAGCCCAATGTCAGCTGTGGCTTATTTATCTCCAGGTCTGCAAGCTAATGATGAAGAGAAGTTAAATTTAAATAAATTTATTCCAAGTGCAACCAAAATGCTGTAAATAACCTACCACTTGATATGCAGGAATATGCACTACATATTGGGGGACATAAAACATGCTAAGTGCTGTACCAACCCAGTTTATTTTATAGCAGTAGGCTCCTACATCTCGTGTTCCACTCTCAAGACAAAATTGTATTAATATTATCAGGTCCAATGCCAAGCCAAGGACAGGAATCAAGAAAGTTGAGAATGTTTGGTTCTCAGCTGCACTCCTGGTGCAGCGGGACCCCCAGATTCCAAGCGCTGCAGCTGCACGAGGTGAAATGTTCGAAGGTAGCAGCAGCCCGGCCCTCTACCCCACACTCACAGGCAGAGGCAGCAGCACCTTGCTAGCCACAGGCAGGATTTGTGCACACTCACAGGGCTAATGAGACCGAGCACATTATTCACCACAATTGGTTCACCCAGCTGCCAATGTGAGATGCCAGCACACCTAGCCTGGCTCCAAGTGACGGCATTAAATCAAGCAGGGACCGCTGGCAATGGAAGTTGCAAAAAATTCAGAAATCCAAGTCTGGGGAAAACCCTGACTTCTTTACAATCCACCCACTGAAAAACATCTAAAAACTCCATCAGAGCTTCCTTCCCCAAAAAACTTCCCTCTAAAATACCTATAGTGAAGTAAACTTTCAAACAAGCATGCAGTATTTTCCTGCAAGCATTATCAAAGCTAATTACATATACATTTCATTAGTCAATTACAAACTGCAAAAAAACCAGGGTGAAGATTTGTGTCTGCTGTAGTAGAGGGTAAATGTTACCACAATTCTTATTTAGCACCAGTCTTCCAAATCATCACTTGGTGGCATGCAAGTGATGGGCAGCAGCAGTAAGAGAGGGAGTTCCTTGTTTAAAGCAATGAGAGAAGAACAGCAAAACAGGTAGTGCACAGGCATGTTGAAATCAAACACTAACAGAATGACCACACTTAAAGAGCTATAAATCGACATTATACTGTATTCAAGCAGGATAATCATTCCAAATATCTGGCTATATGGGCAAGGGAGAAGTCATAAATGGACCTTGCTGCTTTGCTGCAACCCTGCCAAGATGCTTCCCACTACCCTGGCTAAGAGCAGAAACCACCTGATGACAGATGCTGAGATACCACTCAGGGAAATGTTTGCCATCAACCCAATTAAAAAGAAAAACAAAATCAATAATTACAGTAACAAAACTGTGGGCTCCAAGAAAAAGCCAGTCTGATTTAAAATGTACCAGTCCTTGATGTTTTGGAATAGTTGGGCTTTTTTTTTTTTTTTAACATGATAGCTGGCATGCTTCAAAGTGGGGAATACCAAATGAACTGTAGCTGCAAATTGTTTACCATGACAGTCCATAGTTTTATCTTCCAGCTGTGACTGATAGCAAGCTTCTATCACTTAGTGAGCTGCTTGGAGGCTTTTCTCAATTAATCTGAATTTTTTATCTGCAGGTACTTTTGATTCACACAATGGGTAGAGAGATGACAGTTCAGGAGTGCACACATTCCCCGAAGCCATCACAACTGAGCTCCAGAGCAGGACTGTTGGTAAGCCATGCATAATTCAGTACATTTCTTAGAGCAGCAATCGCTTTGCCAAAGAACTGGGACTGACTCGTGTGCACAAGACACAGTTTCTTAGCATCAGCTTCTTTCTTTTACGGTTTTTTTTTTTTTTTTTTTGCATCTTTCCTTCAGATTTAAGCTTTTTTAAATGACACCTTTTTAAACTACATCTTAGACATTTTTAGAACATACTTCCAAACTATTCTTTGGAAGGCATACAGAGACCATGACGCTACCTCTTATTCCTCTTTCCCACACAGTTTGACAGTGTACAGGCCTGTTCTGTATCTAAATTTACAAGCTATGACAAGTGATAAATATCCTAATTCTAAAACACTATTGTGTACCTCTGAGACAATTAAAATTCCTTAGATACCTACATGCAGTACATAATGCATTTAGTCAACATTAGAACATGTCAGAGAAAGAATGTTTTATCCCAGGACACATCCAAGCATCTAAAAATAGGCCTTCAGTTTAAATAAAAGTATTGTAATAACATGCATTGGGAAATCCCCTGTCCTCAGATTACAAAAGTAATACTAATTTGTAGAGTGTCTCATGTGTAGTAAGAACTGAGCAGAAGGTTTATAAAAAGCATCAAATAAATTATACATTCTTTTTTTAAGGAGAAAAATCCTGGTAAAAAGTGATGCATTTTTAATTCTCTTGTTTAAACCCAAAAAATCACACCATACACATGAAGGCACAGACTGAACTCCAGCCCACACTATTCCATACAGTTTAGCAGCAGGGGAAGACAATACAAGGGTTTCCGAGATTTGGCCATAAGATGTTTTGATTGAGGTATGCCACTTTATTCAAAACTCAGCATTCCTCATTCAGTTTTGCTTAGTTTCTCTGGAGGTTGTGCATACCTTTTCAGGAATGGCTGGCAGGAGCACAGTGTAACTCCAATGTGTGACAGACAGGAAGTTAACCACTGACTAAACTTCAATATTTCACTACCAGGACACCAGAAATGCACACTATTTCTGAGATGCACGGCAGTGGTAGGAGACAACTCATTTACCTTCATTTAACTTCATTCTCTGTTTTTAATGGTGGGGTACAAGGGTGTATTCTGACTCTTCTCTCCAAATTAGAAGCTATTTTCTTTCTTTGTGGTAGCTTAATTAAGGACTTTAATGGAATTCATTTTCTTTGGCAGGCTTACTTTAAATAAGAAAACAAATATAAAAAGATTGATGTCATGTCATGTTCAGCTGGAGAAAGGTTCGTGACATGCAAAAACAAACTGGTCTGGCCTCATTTTGTCTCACCAAGGTCCACTGTGCAGCATTAGTTTTGCCAGAAGTTGCTGCTGGCATCAGTCCCCCAGCTGGCCAGTGTATGCACCCATCTCCATTGCATTCTGGTTAGCAGTTTTTGCCCTTTTACACAGAAACACACACAGTGCTCAATGCCTAATGGCCCAATCCAGGCAGAGTGCACTAAAATAGCAGAGTACCCTTATGACTGCTTGGTGAATCAGCACACAGTGAGTGACGTGCCCCATTCTGAGACAAACCCCACTGACGCACGATCCAATGCCAAGGTTTATGTGGGAACACTGACAGCTCTTCCAGCGAGGTCCAGTTCCCACCTTTGAATCAGAGCACTTTGTTCTCTCATCCTGAATGTTCATATTTCTGCATAAGTATTTCTGACTGTTTAGCTTTCTGTGGAAGTAGTGATGGCAACTTACAATGTGTCAAGACAGATGAGCAGATCATGAAATTGAGAAGAGCATTTATTAAAGATTTACACCGTGTAGCCCAGCTTAATTGACTCCTTGCCATAGGGAACAGACAGTCAAAGGCCTGTTTGTAAACCACAGAAATGGCAGCACCTTTCTCCTCCAACCACACCAATTCAACAGGTAGACCCCTTAAAGCTGCCGCGTGGGAAGCATACTATCATTTCTTGGGCTCACCTCCAAAAGACTGAACATCTGCTACTGTTGGTGGTGGTGTCACTGATGCCTTGTGTGCCAACAGCCCACAGTTTCTGATAACTGCCACCCTGGAGGAAAGGAGCGTGCAATTGTTCCTGCTTTATTCAGCTTAGTGTTCTTGGATGGAGGGTCTCAGTCTGTCATTTTTCTGCCAGTGGTGGTTTTACTTGTTTGAGACTTCAGTCAGCTTTCTTCTAGTATTTAAATTAACTCTGTAAATCCCAGGTTGACAGCCTATGGTCTCACACCTGTCACAAGACAAAGAACTACTACATTCTGAGCTTTTTACAACCTCATGTAATCTTGTGCAGGCCTCTAGAGATTGTCGAGCAGCAAGCCAGAAGAAAGCTGTTTAAACTGCAATTTTCAGGTTCTTGGATCACAACTAATAGACTCATGACAATAATGAAAGCTGCAAAAGATGCTACTCCTTCCTTTATTTCAGATACTCTTAAAAGCAACTGGAAGACTTACATAAATGACCTCAATCTTAACCTGTTCGGACTAGTTTAGTGTGATGGAAAAAAATGTCATGAGTGATATTCCAGCCCAACCTCTACATGGAAAAAGTTTTTCCTCTAAAAATAGTGCTGCACTCTTTTGGCTGTAACACTTCTCACCCTGCTAAATTAGAATTCACAAGTCTTCAGCAGGATTCCTAATAGGATCAAAGATTAGAAACATCTTTGAAGTTTGTCTTCCTTTGCTCCACTGTTAATATATACCTGCACTAATCCACCATGGTCCTCCTCAACTAATCAGTCACTCTCCCTCCCAAAAGGGACAGTTTACAGGCTTTTTCCAAATCCCCATTTGTTTGTGTTCATTATCCACACTTCATTTTGCAAGAGCATATCATTTTGTTAATTGATTTTTCATGTTCTATAAAGAGGACAGTTTTGTTTTCTGAAACATTTTGGTCTAAATGCGATTTGCCAGTAATATTTACATTACTTATAACTTTGGTCCTGTTTATTGCTGGTAAGGCAATTGGACTGAACTGTATGTGTGACAAATTCACAACATTTTACTTTTGATTACAGCTATCAATAATATGATTGCAAGGAGATCATCTCCGTTTCACATTTTGAATTTGGTCCTTGTTGAAAGAGATCAAAGAAACACTGAACCTCAAGCTTATTTGCTTCTTGTTTAGAAAAACAAGCTAACAGCCTCACTGACCCTAAGCAGAAATCACACAAGGGAAAACATAATTTTAAAAATCTTTTCAAAATTTACATAACTCCAAACTGTGACATAGGTATTTTTCTTTGTCTCACTGTGACTCAAAGTTGGCTCATAACTACCATATTGAACTTCTTGTATCTTTAAATTGACACTTATTTTTGAGGGGGGGGAAAGTTATCTTTGGAAGAAAGCCTACTATCATAGAGTCTGTAATGATTTTTGTCACTGACAGTAATTGTTTCAGTCAGGCAACTGTTTGATTTACTTAAAGATTTCAAAGCCAGAATGCCTCACTGTGCTCACTGGCTTCAACCTCACAGACAATACAAAATGGAGAACTGAACCAGAGGCAATATGGGGTGCTTTTTGAAGATGTGTCTTTATGGAGTTGAATGCATCTAGATTACCATAGGCTTGAATTTCAGAAAGCACAAAAACTGCAGATGAAGTCAATGGAATATGCCAGTGATGAGCCCCATATCTAGACATCCAAAGTTAACCCTTTTTAAGTACTGATTTATAAACTGAAATGAAATGTATGAGAGGGACATAGTGAGCAGAAAGTTTCTCAAAAGTCCTGCAAGGTCGTACTTCATTAGTGGGAGATTATGAAGATTTTAACTGCGATTCCTTTAGAAGGCAAGGGAGAAAAAAAAAGAGAAAAAAATTAGAAAAAAAAAAAGAAAAAGGGAAATGGATGAGTTCTCATTTCTTCAAAGCTTTATTCCTTAATTTTTCTCTGGGCTAAATTAAAAGATTAATCCATTTCAATGAATACCCACAGGGTTCACTTCTAAACGAGTATTTCCCCCCACAACAGATAGAATAGGAAGATTAGAGTATGAAAAGGAGACAATTTATCGTGAGCTTTCTGGTCCTAAGAGGGGTTTTAATTTGGATGTGACAGACATATTCCAGCTGCTGCTTGTCTTCATATTTTCAAAAGGACATTTTAAGTGCCACTGTTCCAAGTGCTGAGTGTCCCCAGAAAGAGGAGTGTTGTGCATGTGCCTGTTAGGGGCTCTGGACGGACTGAGGCCTTTCCCTAGACTGTAAAATTCACACTGCACTATCAGCTCTCTTCTTCCTCATGTCTTTCTCACATCCCTACCAGAGGGGATATCCTTCAGGATCACTGAAAACTAGATGTTTTAAAAAATGTGATAAAGATTGAAAAAAAAAAGTTGTTTTAAAAATGGCTTCACTTCTTTCTTTGTATCCCTCTAAGAAATTTATGAAGTTAATCATACTGCAATAAATAAAGCAGTCAACATCTCCCGCTGCCCAGGGAAGCCCAAAATCAACCACAGGGCACCTTTAAAATAAAGAAGGGGTTGATGAAACCTCCCAGTATAGGGACACCAAGAAGGTTGCGACCGTAGCTACATTCAGGACACTGATCATTGAATCAACATCTTCCCACAGAGTTAAAGGACAGAGACACTTTGGGTGTTTGTAATGGGAATAATCTAATCCTGGGGCAAAGCACTGCCTTCTCCAGTGAAACTGGTGTGTGGCAGCCTGGTGTGCAAGTGGTTTGAACTACTTTTTACCCCTCTGCGACACTAAGAGTCGCCGTGACTAAATTAGGTGCACATAATCAGTCAAATAATCCTGTGTGGAAATGGGCCAGGAAAGAGGATTTGTCACTATCTTTTTTTTCTTTGTCATCCCATCACCCAATACATGTGCAAACATTTGTACTCTTCCACCCCATCTTACCGACAGAAAAGTGAGGCGGATAATTAAGCCACTTTTTAAGAGCCAGACAGAAATAAGTGCCAAAAACTGGAACTGGAGCTGCCGGGTATGAGCCAGGACAATTTTAGAACACAGACACAGAATCTCCCAGACTGGACTTCTTACACTATAACCACAGCTTTTATATGGCACTTTATAACAATAACAAGCATGATGATTAAGCACTCGAGTTGAGCTGGCACTAGAGCTTGGCAAATTCTTCAGCAGTTCTTCACTCATAAAAAGTAAGCTTTGCAGAATTCAGTTTCATGGATTTCTTCAGTTTTGATAAACTTAAGCCCAGCAAAACTGAAACCCCTTAAATATTTCAGGTTGGCATCTTCATATAAAAGTAGTTCTGCATTTCCAAACCAACTTGATCTTCCTGCCTTTACTTATCCATTACAAGGGGTGGTGAAGATCCTCCCAGTGTGGAACTGCTCCTCCTCTGCCATGTGCTCTGCTGGGCAGGGGAAGAGGTAACAACGGGGATAGCAAAGACATTAGCTAAGGTATTAAAATAATACCACATTTAAAATGCTATCACAAGCACCATATCTAAAACCCCTTGAAATTATTAGCCAAATTATACTTCAGCACTTTTTTTCAATCTCTGCAAACAGAGAGAAACCTCTGTGCCCACACTCCCAAATAATTATTTGAATTTCCCCCCCCCCCCCCATCATTAGCAACTGGAGTATTAAAAGTAAATGCTGCTAAGTTAAGGCAGCTAAAATGTCTTATATCCCTTGCTCTTCCTGGCTGGCATACTGCACTTTTCCAGATGCGTCACCTTACAAAGCTGAGAATCTCAATACTGTTCTATTTTAGTCCTATTCACAGTGAAACGATGGCATAAAGTAATTCTTCCATCAAGGCATTAATATCAGAACAAGATCAGAAGGGGGAAAAAAAATTTGAATTTGTCATGTAGAAAACTGAACAGAAAATCAGTCATAGAAATATGATTGGAAAGTATTTTCATGCAGGAAATTCTTCATATTTACATACTACTTATGCATTTAAGAAAAACTGGTATACCTGTCTACCAAGTGACAATTTTGAATGTTCTACCCATTTTGGAGGCAATTAGGCGTCTATTCAAGTCTTCTGTGCTCACTTTAATTTCTTCATTTCTCCACCCACCTGAATCTGACACTTTGACATTTTTGCTTATTAGAATTGAAATTCAACATTTAGCAAGGCCAGGTGATGCAAGGTCAAAAACGAGTGAGAAATATATATATTGAAGAAAGAATCATGGAGGTTTACATCAATAAAACATGTAGTTTCCTTCTTCTGTATTTTTTAACAAAACAATAGCTGTCGTGAGATACTAAAACAAGTTTTGAAATATGCATCACCATTTTCTTGTTTAGTCTCAAAATAAATTGCTTCAGCACTCAGAGCTGTGGGTAGATATTGAATAGCATTATGTCTTCTAGTCTAGCACTTTGATGGAGAAGAATTGCCTCTAACACCGTCCTATTGTTCTATTTAAAGAGTTTTAAGCAACAGGGATTTCATCACTTGAGTTGGAAGATTATTTAACAGACTGGTAGACCTCATGACTATGAAGTATTTCCCAATATTATACCGACATTCTTCAATTTCCTGAACTCATAGCAGTTAGCATACCTTAACCCATTCTAAACAATCCACCCTTCTTCTAGTCCTCCAGACATCAAGTTCTTCCACAGTGCTTGACAAACTCTTTCCCACGAGCTACTTACAGCAAGTTAGAGTCTATGCTGATGAAGTACACAAAGCTAATTATGTGAGCAGGACATTCAGCTGATCACTCAAAATGCAGATGCAAGTGAGAGAACTCTAAGCCCCTCAAACCAGTAAAACAGAAGGTATGTGTTACCTCACTGCAGAATCACAAGATAATACTAGGAACCACATCCCACAACTGTGGGCCTTTGGGGGATGACCTGAACCTCTAATGCAAAATTTACTGGAGCAGACACAGGGGAAGCTTCCATATGGTGTATTTAAAATTCCAAAGGAAAATACACAAAGGTAAGTATTTTGCTGCAAGTTGTTTAAATTGGAAGTTTCTCTTTATGTTTACACAATTGTTTTTCTTCACTCCTAATCACAGTGGTTTCAACTTCAACATGACTTTCTAGTCATTCACTCTTTCTCATATTCTGTAGAACACGTTCACACTCCTCTTAGACTGAAGTACCTCAATTTTTCAATTCTAGTCAATTTCGAACTTAAACAAGCAACAAGTTTTTAGACATACAAACCCCTCTTTTTCTAAATAAAGAATAATGGTTTAAAATATCAGGCTTTTTTTTACACCCTCAAAAGTAGTACACCAGAGGTGGGGCTAAATTTGAATTTTTCATGTAATCTTGAATAAAAGTATTAGTGGACAAACCTATCTGTGGCACAGAACAGATCTGTGGAGTACTGACGGCAGCACCTGGAGCTGATCCTCAGCCTGGGCTTTCCCAGAGGTGCCCCTACAGTTTCAACACAAAACTGGGCAGGACCTCATAGGAGCAGAGCCTCATTACAACTGATCCTGATTAGTAGCTGGTGGCAAGACTGTCACTGATGGCATGTTATTGGCAAAGAGCAGCCTGGCTGATACCCACAGTCCTGGGATGGAGCTCCAGGAAAGACCTGAGGACGTGCAAACAAGTACTGAGCAGTGTGTCCTGTCTCTCCATGGGAAAAAGCTTCAAATCCAGTTAATTGAGTCAATATGAATATGTGAGGTATTGTCAGAAAGTCAACCAAGAAGCACAGCACAGGCTCTGTGCACATCCAGGCTTTCTGCTTTTAGATCAGGTCACAGGAAGGGGAGAAATCTGGTGAAGAACAAAGCTGCCACATTGCAGCTACATTAGCAAACTTCCCCTCAACACAAACATTATGACTCTTTATTCTAAACAAGTGGATTTTGCTCCCTAGACAGAGACACTAGCCGAAAAGAAATGTGTTTAGGCAGAACTAGCACCACAAGACATCTGGCAGAGGAGAGAAAAGCAAGAACAGGATCTCACTGGGGTCCCTTAAAGAATCACTGTTTACCCTAAAACATTCTGTCCCTAAAATAAACCAGTGTTTTCCTCTCACCTAGCCATAGTCACTGGCTTTTTAGTAACCTACACTTTGCCATGATTTTGAAATGAGGCCTTTGATTTAAAACAGTAGCAGTTCCTCTGTTTATAACAAAAGCACACTTGTAAGATGTTATCAACTACTTTTGTCTCCCTGACATGCGGAGATGCTGCTTAAATAGAAAATAGTGTTACATGTGTTTGAAGACTCCTAAAGCAAGATAATTTTGCATTTTTGTACCCTACTGAGCTAGGAAATTAATGGTAAAACTTTTCTTGCCCTCTAGGAGACCTGATTTAGTCAAAGACATGCTCTCAGGTAGTAGCTACAGGATCAGCTATTTATTTAATTTAAATAAGACTGTTCTTTCAGCAGACAGTGATGGGAAGAAATATGTCATGCTAAGATTCCTGAGCCAGTACTTCTCCACGACATCCTTTCTGTGCATGTTGAAGTGCACTGCTGCTCTGTGTTAAATAAGCTGTGGTAGCATAGAAAGCAACTAATTTGTACTCCCTGGGTGCCTGGGCAAGCAATTTAACTCTTGCTGGCACACTGACTATAAATAGAAAAAGATGGTACTGTTTCATACAGATAACATTTCTATGAAAGTTAATAAATTAACAGTAAAGAAACATTTTTCCTTCCTACCTATCTGCCCCATGAACAGGAGTCATGTTGTCTTTAATCCAAAGCAAGCAGCTGATGTTAGGTGTCACCTTGTGTGATGACTTACCAAGGGCTGGCACCCTAAACACCAGGTGTGTCCTCACCTGCTTGGCAACACACCTTCTCCTTCCCTCACTCTTTTCCAGGAGGAAGAACTGTCCTTTCGGAACTAAAGAAAAGTAAAAGACTTCTGGGCCAGACAGCTGTGCATGTCACAGGAGGCATGTGAAAGAGATGGCCCCTGGGAGGGGCTCATTCTCTTGCATTCAGATGGAGGTGGAAGGAAACTAGACAACAGCTTCCATGAGTTATTTAACTTGGCAGCAAGAGCAAAGTCATAGGTGCTGTTTTTCATCAGGTGATGGGCTAAGCTCATCTCTACATGAATTCTTGCAAGCAGAACACTTCCCCTGGGTAATTTTCGTACCCATCAAAACTGATCTTGTAATATGCACAAGCCAGTCACAACATCCTGGTCCCAACACTAAAGAGTGCTACCATCCTCAGCTGAGTCGGCTGAAACCAAATGCTTCCACATCCTTCCAGTGACTGGAATGTGTTTTCAGTTTTTATGGAACTAATGTACAAAGATAACATCAAAATACACCAGAAAAATCAACTTCTTTTAAGAGAACTGAAGAATCAGATGTAACTTCCTATGCCTGATTTACTAACGCTTCTTCCACAGTTTTTTCAATAGAAATCAGTGGATTCAAATTCAGCAGCTTGGAGCATTTTGCTTTTAGATTTGTATGAACCTGTCTATATCCAGTGTGTTCAAGGATAGTGCTGTACCTACAGATGTCATTTTTTTTCAGATTCCCACCTGAAATTGCTAAACAACATTACTTGCAGAGACATAGCTTAGATCTAATCAGATATCAGGTAATTCTGTCCTTAACACAGGCTTTATGTAAATAAAGACTAAAAAATTACTACACCAGATAAAAGGACCAAAGGCATAAATGGAGGGTAAAAGCACAAAGAGAAAGAGGTTGACTAAACTCAAAGTAAAGTTTATTAGGAAATGACCAAAAATGAGTGATCAGTCCAACAGTAAAACAAGATACAAGCATGTTTGGTACAAGCATGTTTGGGGGCACTGGAAAAGTTAAAAGTCCCTGCTGACATTAGTCTTTTGCATTTCAATCACCCCATGTAAAGGGGAAAGAGAAAATCCTTAGGGTTATGGACTATATTAATAAATTGTATTTATTTTATTAATTTCAAACTAATACAAACAGTGAAACATTTAGGAGCCTGCAGCATCTTGTCTCCTCTGCTGCTTCATGTCACCTGGTGGCCCTGTCTGCACCCCTCCTGGGCTGATACCACTTGCTTTGATATTGACACAGTTCAGGCTCAATCCAGTCTTCAAAGAAAAATGGGCATGAAAATCCCTCAATCCCCCTTTCTGCTCTGAGCCCAGGGCATGCGCACATTTCCCAAGGACTGCACAATCCAGTGGGTATTATTTTGTACTTAATAAAATTAACAGCCTTTACAGAAAATAGGCTTTGGAATGACATTTCTGCCAAAGGGATAATTCAAAGTCTGGTAGATGTACTACGATACCAGTCCTTATCCCTTTCATATCGCTGGCAGTATTTGCTCAATTTTCTAAACTAAATTTTTTATACTGAATATTAAGAAGCAGAAGAAAAGTAGATGAGAAAGACTATATCTCTTATTTTAAGATAGTATTTGTCCTGGTCTGCATTGGCTGCCATGCACTTGCCAAACACAGTTCACTCTATTTATTTATTATTTTGGCTTGTAAGAAGGGATGTTCCAGGTAAAAACAAAACACAAGAAAGAATGCCTCAGATTCACTCTTAATGGAATTTTCTCTGTATCAGGGAAAAATAACCTCCTCAGGATTCAGGCCCTACTCATCTCTTGCTATTAATATTTTAAATAGTTGTTAGAATTTAATGATTGTTTATTAATATTCAATAATTATTATTAATATTTTTTAAAAACGTCACTGGGCAATCAAGATACCAAACCAAAGTCAGTGGCACAAAAGCGATTAGCAAGTACTACACAGATTTCGTTAGTCCTGAACTATATGGAAACTTCAGTGTGGACAATCCTGGAACACATCTGTTTATTATCCCTCCAGAAAGAAGGGCATTTTTGGGACTTACGGTTAGTTGTCCTGCTCTGGTCACTCTGAGCACTGTCGTTGGACTGGTTGCTGGAGACAGAGGACACACTTGAGCTCCTGACAAAACCAAATGCGGTCAGCTTAGCTGCTGGCAACCGTGAATAACCCGGGGGGCGAAGTCCAGATGGGCAGGGCTTGGGAAGATTTGATTTTGCAGCACTTGGACATGATCCTTTCTTGAGATCAACTGAAAAAAGGAAAAAGAAAGAAATGTTTGTTAAATAAATTAACTGGGAGACACTGAGCATTACCTGTGTCTCCCTGCTACATAAAGGCAGTATTAAGACTGAAGACAAGTTTTAATGGCTGCAGTGACATCCTATTCTTTGCTGCATTGAAAAGACATTTGGCAGAAAAATTACAGGTCACAATCATTTTTAAATGGTGAAACGTGCCAAGTACCCATGGGAAATAACTCAAACTTCCAGCAAAGTAACATAGTTCAACACTGCTACAAATTTCTTTAATGTTATCTTCTTCAATGCTGTATCACTTTCTATTTTTACATTTAGTATGTGCCAATTAAAAAAACTCACTGAGACAAACACACTATGCATAAGTTCCGATTTTGGAAAGTATTGTAGACCAGCAACAATCCTCTTCAAGGACACATGACTTCTTTGTATTTCATCAAAGAAAACACTTCTTTGAAGTTTTTCTTTCAAATTACATTAAAAAAAGATCCCTTTTCTTGCGCCAAGCCGGGGAACAAGGACATGGCCAGTGAAGTCCTACTTTTATAACATACCACTGGCCATTTCCACTGGTGGACTTCTCCTTGCTAAGACACCAGCCCATGTGAGTGACATCCACCAAGTCTCAGACGAGTGCCAGTAGCAGGTTTATGACACCTGAAATTATACCTGAAGTCACCACAACAGTGGTTCAGCTGTGACGTCTGCCTGTGGTTACTAACCACTCATCTGTCTTCAGCTTCTGTCCTAACCTGTACGCTGCTGCTCTTGCTCAGGCAAACTTTTCTAGGCAAATACAGAAAATTTTCAGGATCATCCATGTTCCTCTTTCCCTTCACAGGTCAAAGGTCCATGATCATGGCAGTCTTGCCTTCAAGGTCAAGGACCAAAGATTAGAGTTTGCTTTTGGCAGGAAAGTCTGGATACCAAGTGACTCCAGACCTCAAGTGTACATAAATTTGGATAGAGCTTTTCTTCCTAGATTGGAGAATACCAGATTCCTGTTCCTTGTGGAATCCTGTGCCACAAAAATACATATTTTTTTTACAAAAATATTAACAACAATCTCCAAAACCAGATGCTAGAGTGTTTAATCAAGACCAGTGGGATAGGAGGCAAGGCACCATTAAAAGCTATCAATATATTCTGCTAGACAAGGCCACAAAGTCACCCTTTTTTCCATTCTCATTCAGTGAGCACTATTTGTACACTAGCCTGACACAAACTTCAAAGGAAGAAGTGAACATTCATAATACAAAGAAAAATACAAATTAACTGCACAGTAAGAATATGGTCATATTATTACAGTATTTAATTCTTTTGTAAACTATGTAGGTCACAGCCTTATTAATTTTAATGAAGCATTTCACTTTGAGAAGACTTTAGAGAAAACAAGACTAACTCCTTTGAGCAGAAAAATGTTACAGGGATTTTGAAAGATATTTGTGTACCTCCTCACAATACTAATGCTAAGCTTTGTTTAACATAACTGAGCCTTTCCTTTTGAAACAGAAATAGGTGTAACACCAAGCTAAAAAGTTTTGTTCTCCTATAAAACACATTCCTGTAAAGACGTAAAAAAATGCTCCTTGCTCAATGAACAAAACAATTTATATACTCTAGGCTCTTAAAAATGCATTTTTGTACCTACTTTTCCCAGGTTGAGGCCTTTATTAAGACTCAAGGAGATGGATGTCTGCAGCACTTTTGCCAGCCCAGAGAAGTACATGCTGTGCAGAGTAACCCAAATGAAAAGAATAAATATCTATAATGAGTAAAAAAAGACTGCTAAAATCCCCATTCACTTTTCTGGCACCAGCAGAGGCAATTTTGGACTATGATCCTGAGTGTGGCCTCATTTGGATATTGTGAAGAGGGGCTCAGAAGTAGACATGGGCTCCAGATGCAGGTGAAGGGCAGAGCAGGCACATTAGCACAGAGAAGGGATTAAGTGGTGATGGTCACCATCAGTTTACTGCCAGGTTTGTGCAGTGCTGCTTTGACAGTGGTCTACAACAGCTGATTTGTGGCTAGCTGCAAAGCACCCAGACTTCTTCCAAAGCCAAGACTTCTTCCCTACCCACTGCAAAATATTGCATGTGCTGCATCAGTGACAGGACCAAGCCCAGGCAGACTCCAGATCTGAAGCCAAGACAAGTGCTCATGGTAAGCAGCTGCAGGTGCAAGGAACCTGCCCAGCTCAGAGGCAGAAGGGGCTGTCTCTCATGGGTTTTACAGGTTTCCAAAAAAGGCACCTGGACTACATAACCTGAGACTTCTTTTTCTTGATCACCTCTGAAAATTGAGGTGGAGAGAGAGATGTCTCCATTTTACAGCAACAAACTATAAATATCACACACTTCCTGCAACAAAATAGGGGAAATTCCACTGGCGCAGTGGGATAAAGTTAGAAATGGCTTTATTCAAAAAGCATTTCAAATGTGCTTGGCCTAGGGCAGTGTGGCTCACCTGAGACTCCCAGGTCCCCAGCTCAGCCACAGGGATGCCCACATCAAGTCCCCAGACTGACTGTTCTCTGCAGTCTGTGACGAAGCACCACGAGTGTCACTGAAGAATTTCCTTAAAACCAAAAGGGTTTTGGTGACAAACTGCCCAACCATCTTTACCTTTTCTTCCAAGTCCTTCTTCCAGACTTGGGCAGAGGATTCAGTGGGTTTTTTTCTCATAGTTTTTTGTGTGTTTCTAGTTTATAACTTCAATTCAAATTCCCCCTGAACTAACAATATTTTGCATCTTGAACTCATCATCACCCTTAAATTATTTTTTTACTTCTCCTCTTTGTAATCTCGTTCTTCTGTACCATGAAGACCTGGGGACAGGACATTATCCTCATTAGGGATGCATTCAAATCTTTAAAGCTAAGTAATTTTGTGTATTCTTTCTCATTAAAATACATGAGACATCAGCCTATTGTATGTATTTTCTGTTCTAAACATTATCAAGTTTTCTCATGCATGTTTTTTGCTTTATTTCTGTTCCTTAAAAGTATAGAAGTACTCTTGCAAACAAGGTCTGGAGTTCAAAACAAAAGTTATTTTAATGAGCGCCTTTTATTTTAATAAAAATCTGCCAAAACAAGCTGCAAAATCTTTCTAGTTGTCACACTGCCTGAAGCTAATTATAGAATTAAGTATTGTTGTCTGTATGCACACAAGTGATTTTCTATGACACTTCAAGCTGTTCCCATCCAGAAACATAAAAATATTTTGAGTTACAGACTGATTGACACAAACTAGATGTGCCTGGGGACACTTAATAAAAGTCTGAACTTCACTTCTTATGTGTCCCACTGCACAAGAATTGCATCTTGGTGCACGGGTAAAAAGCAACTTTCATGTAACTTCTCAGTGAAATTTGAAATATGTTTTAGCTGAAATGAATGAAAAATTAAAGAAATTAGTTATACAGATATGGTCTTATGAAAAAGAGTAGCAGTTCAAGACTTTAAAACTCCATAATTCAGGGATCTTTGGCAAGTCTTTGTTATCTGGTCATAAGGCTTTTTGGTTTTCTTTGCTTTCCCTTTTTTTTGAATTTTTTTTAGCAGCATTTCTGTTGAAACTTTAATCATTAGATGTCATTTTCTCTCACTTACTGATGATTTGAATATCATTATTCTCATTTCGTATCAGGAAATCTGGGGTAAAGAACTTACCTCCAATGTCACTGCATCAGTCAGAGATAATACAAGCTGAGTTAACCCAGCTCAGTGTTAACCCAAACATTGCCATCTTTGCAGATTAGAAACAAATCACAAAGCTGAGAAATCTCTTCTGCTGCCACTACCTTTGTGGTTTCCCTGTATAGACATAACAACTTCTCTCTGAACAAGAACTGAGGAAAGGGGCTTTTAAACAGAGGCTTTCATGATCTACACCTAAACAGCAGTGAGCAGACTGGGTCCAGCTGTCCTTATGGTCTCTCATCCAAATACTGTCAAGCCTGGGACAGTACAATTCCAAAGGCCAAACAGTTGTCACTGCTGAACATTGACTAATTTCTGATGGGTCAGTCCACCATCATAGGGCAGTAAATGCTCACCTCCTCACGATTCAGATTTAAAAGCACCAAAAAACTGCTCTGTGCCTTCCCAGCTCCCAGGCAAACCAAGGCTGGTTAGCACATTCTCAACACCCCAAGAACTTGTCATCTCACAATTCATTCAAGCTGCAAATGTCCACGTTCGCATGGCAGCTAATGTGAAAAGCACGGCATCCCTCAAAAACTTGCAGCACAGAAATCATCCCTGCATGAGTCTCACTCATTGCATTTTCCACTGGCAGCCCAGAGCAGCCAGAACACCTCCCTGCACTGCAGCTGCACCTCAGCTGTCCAGCTGCTGCTCACTGGCTGCTCAGAAGGGCTGTGGGTGTCCAGTCACAGACAACACTTGGCTCTCACCAGGAAGGAGGCAAGGTAGGAAGTATTTGCCTGCTTCTCCACCCAGATTGCTCCACATACTGTTCTTATGAATGACAACTTGCTACAACTGTCAAATAGACAACCCTTCTAATATAATGGGGTTTGGTTCCTTGAAGACACAGTAACTGGAGCAGAGAGGTGGCAGATGGTGTTGTCTCAAGTAAGATGACAAGGTTCTTACAAAAATTCACGAGGAAATGTGTGCATTCCTTTGAATTCCATTTTTTTTTTAATGAAATACAGTCAGATTGCTCTCTCAAAGAAAACAGAGTGTCAATTGAAAACTCTGCAGGTTAGTAGAAGACAGAGAACATTTTCCTCTTTAAACTATTCCCTTGCCCCTCTTTCATCAAACAGTTGAGAAGCTTGCCAATTCAAACCCAAATACCTCAGACTGCAAGTACAGACAGAGCTGGAGTAGCAGTAAGGCAACATTTCAGGAAGTAGCCTCGAAACCTCTTTTCTATCATTAAATCATGTTCAATTAATGGGTCATTATTAGGTTGTCTATTCCTGAGAATAAACATGAAAATAAAGCTTTCCTGCAGGGAGAAAGCCGTAGACATATTGTGGCATTTGAGATTAAATACATTATACATTTGCAAAGACACAAATAAATGCATATATCTGTGTCTGTCTGAGGAATAAGAAATATTGCAGTCCGGATTTATGGGTAAGTTCTATCTTCAATGAAAGTTGACTTGTTTAGAAATGAGAGGAGCAACTAGACCCTCAGGACTGACAAGTTTAATGCACAGAGATGAGATAAAGAAGTAACATTTCATTAACTCACTCTTTGAGAAAAAAATACCCTAAACACTACTGAAAAATGTAGAATTAAGTTAAATTAATGAGCATAATTAAAGTGAAGTTTTAACGATGAGATCTCTGTTGCACTTTTCAAAATCAAACATTAATTCCATCAAAATAATCAGCTAATGAATGCAAATCCTAACACACTTGCTTCAAGAAGTCTTTATAACCAAGGAAAACATATTAATATTTTACATGTTATAGACACAGTATGCCTCAATGCTTGTTTTGAATTACAACTTTCCCACAGAAAGAGCAGAGTCTATTTACAAAAAAGAAACAAATATTAAGCTTTCAGAGACTCTATGGCACCTATATCATAATTCAATGGCTTCCTATTTTACCTACTTTGCAGAACTCTTTTTCTTATAGTCAGACTGCTTGTCTGACCCACCTGAGCAAAGCACCACCAAAGGAGCAGTACTGCTTAATAAGGCATTTGCAGCCAATGCCACCACATGTCCTATATCCTACTGATGTAGAAGGATCACTGGACCAACCACACTTTAGCATCACACTTAGAGATCACACTTGAGGGAGCACTCATCATTACTTTACTTTCTACTTGGCATAACGTAAAACTAACAAAACCCTTAATGCACTTATAATACTTGCAGTCCATCACAGGAGTTCAGGGATTTAATTATCAATTACTTCAGAGTCAGTTTTATGAGGATTAGTATTATACATGGGCCAAACCACTCAGCTTATCAGTGCTGCTTAACCAGACTGCTACATTATGAACGGTATGGCAAAGGGGAATAAAATCCTCATTATGAGGCACTGCTGCTGTCCTCGATACTGTGCCACAGCGATTTCAGTTCAAAAGCCTCCGCGGTACCGCACACTTTGTCATGGGATAGCAATTGGCTAGATCCTTGTTTCCATTACCTCAGGGCAGGACTGATATCTCTAGGATTGGAAACTGGATTAAAAGCTCAGGATCAGGCTGCAAGAGATGCTGATTAGCAATCTTGAAGGCAGGCCTGGTATCCCTGACAGAAAAATACCCCTTAATGCCTAGATGCTTTTGCTGAAGTTACCCAAGCTCTCACACCCCACAACACCCATGAGCAAGTCTTGCTGGCTCTGCATCTCACATGCTGACCATATGTTCACGCATGTCATTTGATCATGTTTGCAAATATGACTCTATCAAAGCTGTGTTTAATCCTGTTTTTCTAACAGTGCAACAGAACCAGTGATGCAGATCAAATATACCGCAAATAATGCTACAGCTAACAGACAAATTAAGGGAAAATGGTTGGAGATGGTGTTGGGCACCTTAACACAGATGGCTAAAAGGTGTCTGGCCCTACTGTGAGCCCCTCTAATTAACATCCCAAAAGCTCTGGCATGCCAGGGGTTGCTGTCCCATCCATCCCCTCCATGGCAACCAGCAACCCATCTGTGGTCTGCTTATGTGCTCTACTGTGGATGCAGGTACAGCAATCAGTTTACTGATGTCTCTGCACTCCCATACCAGTCTTGTCCTATCTTCTGTCACCTCAGCCTCTTTCATGAGCAATTCATTCTTCTTAAAAGGAAGTATTAAAGACAAAAAGTCTGGTAAGCTGACCTGTGAAGCTATACACTGCTGAGAGAAAGATTAAGTCATTTGAGGCATACAAGGAAAAAGGCTTTAGTCAAGAAAAAGGTGATTATAAGAAAATCGTGAATGGATAACTGGGAAATAAAATACCAAAAATAAATGATGTAAAGAAACCAACATAAGATTTCAGAAGTACATGAAAGATAAGAGGAGGTATTGAACCAAAGGAGAGCAATGAAAAGTACTTTGCAACAGAATAAAGTATTGCAGAAAAATTAAACACATTCTTCATCTTGCAAGGAAAATGGAAGGTGAGATGCCAGAAGTGAAAACAATGTGTCCTGGGGTGGACAGTGAAAAACTGGAGACATTAGCAACCTCTCCAGAACAAGTCTCATGTAACTTCAAATCCATAAAAACAGTCAGAGCCCAAAGACCAGATGAAACACACTTTGGGGTCCTGAAAGAGATGACAGATTATTGGACTACCAGGAGTTATCTTTAATACCCTTTCTGACACAGCAAGGCATCAATAGACTGGAGAGAAACAAGTAAAACAACAGCTGTAGGAAGGAAATTATGGAGAACCATGAATTAAATTTGACCTCCAAAGCAAACAAGGTCCAAAAAATAATCAGTGATTTAAAAAAATTAAAGATGTTAAAAATAACAAAAAAACCCACTTTTGAGAAATATGAAAATGTTAAGAAATACAACTTCAATGGAATAGAATCACAGTAACACCTTGTGCAATTTACTTACGTATACTTCTCATGTACTGGCATTTTTAGAGGCTGTACTACAGACACAAAATGGGACTGATGACCTGATCCTGTTTAGATTTTAGAATGTCACATAACATAGGAAGACAGTAAATGAATACATGCAAGACAAGCTCCTGTATGGAATAAAAGTGGCTAAGGAAAATCATGTCTGCTAGCAACAATGATGAAGGATAATGTGGATGATGGATGGGTGATGGATGAATAAAAATGAAGGCCGTGTTCATTTCTGAGCATCAGAAAAAAAAAAAAAGTTTATTTGGTAATAGGTCCTGTTTGCATTTTCTCTCGTATCTATCTCCCAAATTGGTTCCTGTAACACAAGGGCTTACGCTACTCATACCCTGAACTCACAGCCTCTTGCAGTTTCATTTAAATGGAAATTATGATCCAATTACCTGTATTCCCATGTTCAGTGCTGACTAAACTCAAGTCACAGGGCTGAAACGTTTTTTACAACCCAGCCTGCAATCTTGGGGTGTCTCAGAAATCACATACAGCTGAGTTTGGTCAGCTTCTGCTAATGGCATCAGCACAGATAAACTCCAGATGCAGGGTCAGATAATAAAGGATACTAGCAAGAGGCACTGTATTACAGAGAACCTTGATTTTTCTGATAAATCCCAAATCCTGTCAACCTGTATTACTGACTGAGGCTATCTTCTCAGGGTAAAGTCAAGATGCCCTGGTGTATTTCCGTTCTAAATTTTTCTAAATTTCTCCTGCTTCTTAGTATGGAGAAATGGATGCTAGGGAGAGACGGTAATAATTTTCAAATACCTGCGAAGAGGAAAAGACTCCACAACTATTCCAGATGAAAGAGGAAGCAAACTGTAACAAAGGGGGTTAGGCAAAATACTAGGGAACATTTTTAACTCAAAAACAGGTAATGCATTGGAGCAGTCCTGCTTTTGGAGGCTCGGAGATCTCATATTGAAGGCTTTTATAAATAGTTTTTCACAAAAAGGTTAAGTAAGCATACATCAGAAGGAATCCCATCCTGGGGCAAGAGGAGGGATCATATGACCTTAAGTCATTAATTAACTTTAGCCCTTATGGCTATTTTTTAAATAGGCTGTTCTAGGCTGTGAAACAGCTGCTACACTCCACTCTGTCAATGACTGATTTTTAGTTGTCTCTGAACTTACTCCTGTTGAAATGGGCATTTTTTAAACCTCCATGCTTTTCCAGGCTACTAAGGAGCGTCCTGTAGAAGTAATTACTGTCTCTTTCTTGTGACATTGTACACTTCTCCTTCCAGCTCTTCTTGTGCTTTTCTCTCCCCTGTAATTCTGCTCAGGGTCATGCTGAGCTGGGCAGTAGCTAGGAAGAGAAAGGTATTAGAAGTGTTGTCTCCAAAGAGGTGTACACCAGGCCTTCAGAGAATCAAGATCTCTGTCTTTGAACATTTGAACACTGCCAAGGTTTTCAGAGCACAACATGGTGGGGAATGTCAAATCCTGACTGAACGGTGGTGTCTTCACGATGGAAGTAAATGTCCCATTACATTCCCCAGAATAAAACCAAAGATTTTTCAGGCATTTACAAGGTAGAGGAAGATAAAAAGATGAAAAATGAGAATTATTATTGAAAACTATTCCCTTTCTTTGGCAATGACCTGCTAAACAACCTTTGCACAAGTCCCAGACTCCCTAGTCAGCCTAATTGCAGAATAAAAAGACACAACTCAAAGAGTGCTGTTGGAGCTTTGTAGTATCAGGTCAAAATGTTGCTCATTTTTTGATTTTTCTGTCTTTAAAAAAAGTATCTTATTGGTGACTACAGTAAAGGGAAAGAAAAGGAAGTTAATACTTTACCTGAAGCATCAGGATGGTAGAGGCTGGGAGCACCTGTTATTTCTCCTTGCTGATGGAGACAACTCCCTGAGGACCTTTGACTTGCAATGAGAATCCTGCTCTTGGCAGAGGGCAACCTGGACACTGCACCCAGCCCTAACTGTGGCTTCAGGATCATGGCAGATCGATAAAAGCTTGGTGGCACCTCATAGTGACTGTACGGTGGAGGGCAAAATTCGTCTTTCGCAGGCCCTTCCCCAACCTGCAGAAAAACCATTAACACAGATATTACACAATAAATCAGTGAACCCAGACGATATGGAGCTCCAAATTTCTTGTAAAGGCTGAATTTCCCTCCATGTGAATCTGGTCTTCAGAGCACTGCAAACTTCTAAAAAGTTATGCCATTACTATATGAATGGCACTTCAAAAATTGGCATATTACACTCTCAATATGCAACTACACACAAATAAAGAATTGATGCCTTCCCCAAAAGAAAATGGACAAATGGAAGACCTTCAATTAATAAAAATAAGGGTACTGTTAAGTCATGAAAGGTTATATTATTTACAGAGGTAGATAGACTAAGAGAGTGTGTAAGTGGAATTTTTATTAGAAGCTATTTAAAATATTCTTGCCCAATTCTGGGAGAAGTTGGTTTTAACTTAGATAGCTAAAAATAAAGCTGGAGGTGTTTTAGGTACATTTTACCAGAGAAATTGTACTGCCAAATAATTTCTGTGAGAAAAAAACAGAACAAAACAGTAGGTTCACATTGCAAAATGTTCATTGTAATCTGTGCTCCTCTAGTTCCTGGAAAGAGAGCTGGTTGTGGACATGAGCACACTTCTCTAACTTATGCTTTCAGAGGCTTGTTGAATATTCCAAAGCACCACTATAAAATCCATCTGCCCATGGAAATTGGAGAAAAAAAAAACCCTATCAGAAATACAAATGTGAAACATTTACTATTTATCACAAATAGATGCTGCTTTGTTAAAATCAGTGACAAATCTCTGTATTTTAATGGGAATTTACTGTAAGAACAGCAGAATAAGTCCCAAGCTGGAAGTATTTCCAGCTCATAGCTAGCTCAGAGCACTGAACTTGCACTCAAGGAATGACCTGCTTCCATGATTCAGCCCTTGCATCTTTGTGCATTCAAACTGGGCTCTGGCTCCCACGTTCCTGTGTTGCTTCACGACTCAGGACAAGAGTGCAGAGTTTCCATCTCTCACATTTGCAAAGAACTGTTTGCTCTTCTGAGTACAGTTCAGCTTCTTTACCATTTTCTTACAAAATGCAATATCATCATAATCTAGAAAGGACCTATGAATATTTTTTCAGTCAACCCATTTAGGCCATGAGAAAAGAAAAAAAAAAGCATAGGAAATAGGAAATCTGAACTAAATTTGTTTAAAAATTAATCAAAAAAATGCCACAGGCTACCTAGGAAGAAATATAACTGCCAATTAATTAACTCTGCTGTAAGTTATGATGCATATAATATGCCAAATCAATTTCTATTTAGCAATTATAAGCATTAGAATATGCACTTCAACATTGGCTATAAAAGCTTTGATCCTACCTTCTTCAAGAGCTTTAATCCTAATTTAGCAAATCTTTAATATGCTAAAAGACAAAACTGGCCTAAAACTATGAAATATAGAACATTTGAGGCTTTTGCACAGGAACTGGGAGGGCAGATGAAACAAACATTGAGCTTTTTAGTTTTGCCCTATATTTCTTCCTCTGTTTGCAGTCCTATTTCCTGCCATTAGATCTTTCTCTTTCCTTTTTTATTATACTCCCATGACCTATCTTAAGTTAGGATGCAGTTTTTTGCTGTATAACATGAATGATTCTGTAGGCTTGGACTGACGATGTCTGGCTTCTTACTTTCAGCTTCTAGATATGAGATGATTTTTCTGGATAAGCCTCAGTTATCTTCTCTCTCCCTGATAAATTTATTTCTATCAGATTACACTATGCATACCATCATTTCATATTTAAAAGACAGTTAAACACCAGTGCCAAGTATTTCAGTATAAGGAGAAGAGAAAATCTTTTCATATAGAAAATAAGCATTTTTTATAAACTGGGTCAATTTATTCAAATCTTCTCTCACCCCATTTCTTTTTCTTTATTAACAGTATGCTAGGAATAACAGAGAAAAGCAACAAACATGGACACAAAACCAATCAATCACAAGCATAAAACCTCTTCTCAAGCTGAGAGAAGTGACTTAGAAAAGAATCATTTAGATTGGAAAAGACCCTTAAGATAATCAAGTCCAGCTGAATTTGCCCAAATATCTTTCAAGAATTAGATGCTAGTTTTTGAAGATCCCAGTTTCAGAGGACACAAACATGTTATGAAGATACACTTTTTTTCCCCCTTTCTATTTAACTGTTAATTCATGAAGTGTGAAATTCAACTGGTCTCAATAGAACTATACAAAATTATTGCCATTTTAAAGCTCTTCAGAAAGGTATGGATTAATATGATCTCTGTTAGCACCCTGTACTAGATTTTTGTATGAGGGACTTCTAGGGAAATAATCTGTTGTAGCCTGTCCACCAAGGAGGTCAGCCCAGAGTTTTCTTCTGTGGGGCTGTCTGCTCAATACCCATACACCCATGAATTAGTTAGAATGAGCCAGAAAAGTCTGCAACAAATACTTTGAGCCTGCAGGAATTTCCACAGGCTGGGTATTCCTGAGCAGAGCCAGCAGCATGGCCAGCAGATAGGGATGCCCAACACTTTCCTTTCATGTTACTTTGTTTATAACATCATCAAACATTAATGCCTCGAGGAAGAATTTGCTTATCAAGTGCCTGCTTCAGGCAACTCTTTGGGAAAAGAGATGGCAACATCAGTTCAGGCAGTGCAAACAACAGGATCAAAGGGAGAAAGTTTTGGTTTGACTATATATAAAATAACTCCCCTAACTCCTTTTGACCTCAGCAGGCTTTTTTGTTTTACCAGACTGTAGTCTGTCCTCTCTGGAGCACAGTGATGCCTGTGCTGGGGAACAGACCCAAAGTGGTGGTTGAATGGGGCCAGCACAGTCTTGGTGAGGCAGGCAGGAGAGCTGGATCAGCAGACCTCCTTACAGATCCTCACCAGATCTGGGCTCTTGGCAGGAGCCATAAAATAGTGAATAAATTAGTCAGTGACCACTTCTGACAGCGCACAGACTGTACCTGTACGGGTAAACTCTCAGTCTGCAGACCAGGCTGATTGATGCCGGTCCTTGGGAGCAGCCTCTGGGTGAGCATGCTCTGGCAGACCTGGATCCTGAGCTGGGGAACATGCTCCCAGTCCAGCAGTACAGACAATCTTTCCTGAGCCTTGGAGGCCCTCTCATTTCACTGTTCAATTCACTAGGACAGATAGAGCCTTTGGGTCCCTGTAACTTGATTTGCCCTGTAACTTCCCACAGAGGCAACTGGGAGAACAAAGAGCCCACAAACACCTGCTGGCGCTGACTAGAAGAGGGTGAGCTCCACAATGAGATGGGGAGCCCATGTTGGGATGAAAGATGTGGATAACAGTAACCTGCCCTGGAAAAGAACTGGTTTTCCTAAGCATTTTGCATTTCATCTTGAGAGGTTTTCTTTTCTTTTTTTTTTTTTTTTCTTTTTTGATGAAGATGGGCATGAAAGATCTAACTGCCAATCTTCTGAAAAAAAGCACTAGGGGAGCTGCCAATTCCACAGGCAAGGCTGCCCATTCAGCCTTAGCTCAATTCTGCTATGAACCCAAACCCTCAGCAGAGCCAGAATGCCTTTGTGCTGGAGCTGGGATTTTTGTCTGAGCTGCCCTGAGTGGGCTTTGGTACAAGCAGCTCAAGAAGCCCTGCAGGCTTCCCACTGCACAGAGCCAGCCCTCAAGTCTTTCTCATAGAATTCTCCGGGCCTTTTCTCGGAGACTCCTGTCCAAAATGGCACCTTCCTATTCTTCTGCGCCTGGCACCCAGAGGAGTATTTAATTTTTCCTACCACTTCCCTGAATGATGCTTAGAGATTACTGGTTTGACTCTTAACCACTATTAACACTATCATAGCTATATAAGGAGCTACAGAATGCTAATCAAAGCTCTCCAAAGACAATACTGGATCTGTGAAATACGTCAAACTGGGATGTTTTCCTCTAACCAAGACAGTGGTCATCATGCCAGAGTCTCCTTGTCTCCAAAACCTGTGAGTCTTCCACACTCTCCCTTCAGCTCAGTGATTTTGATCTATTTCAATGCATCCTAATTGGTTTCTTTTGGATTACACATCACTTATCTGCTACCAACCCATACTGTGAACAGCTGCTCCTTTAAGCATCTGTTCACCTTCATTGATTGACCATTTTCCTTTCTCTTGATCCACACTGAGCCAATTCAGCCCCCTTTGTATTCCTCCAGCTGGCAGGACAGCCAGGTTATTGCTTTTAAGGTGGCAGACCAAGAAAGCAGATTCCACCTTCTGTTGTCAGCTCCCGACTCCTGGGCTAATGCAAACTTGTAATGCAAACTGTAGGTTGATTTTTCTTTTCCGCCTCTTCCCCAGTCAGTCCAGCTTTTCTGAAGAAGCAGCTTGCTTGGGTTCAGGTATTCCCTTGTTGAAATACCTACCAAAAGTCATATTTCTTGGAGGAATAGGGGAAGATGCTTTGTAACCTCTCCAGCCCATAAGTGTCCTACTTCTAACCCTAGTCTAGAGAAAATCATGCTGCAGACTTGCCACAACCCAAGTCCTTCTCATGCTAAAAAGAGTCCTCAGCAGTGCGCAGAAATCTGTCCTTTGTCTGCTGATCTTGCTTGATTATAAGAACCCAAACTCTCACAGAAACCTGTGGTCTTCAGAGGGTCATACCACCTACAAACAGTCAAACAGCCAGGGCACAGTCTGAGTCATTTTGGCTTTCATTCCATTGCCATGCATTAAACAGTAATAACCTAGAAATTTCCCCTTTCCTTACAAGGCGATTGTGAAGATATACTAATAATGGCTAGAATAGACAATCTCCGAAAGACTTCAGTAATTCTTTCTCTGGACATAAAATATAAGGGACAGAGCTGAAAATTGAAGTGAAAGGAAAAAGGACAGCAAACACTGTTCTTTCTGTGTTTGTGATGAGAAATAATTATAATCTTTGCTCACTTCAGTAGGTTTCTGGTTAATATGCCATAAGGACCAATCTACACTCATACACAGTATCTTAATTTGGGTATTTGCCAGGTTTTGACTGCCAACACTGTGGCTACTTTTTTTATTTCAGTGCTGTTCCTTGGATCTACATCATACATATGTAGAATGAGGTAGGGAGTAAAATAGCCTTAACAACACCACAGACACAGAGCAAAAAAACATATCCTTTTACAAAAAGACTAGTTCAAATAAAATCACCTGTGTCATCTTCAGTGTTTATATGAAAAGCTTGGTTGTTGAACTACCACAGGTCCCAAGCAGTGGATGCAAGAGCACATGACAGACACAGCTTGCTCTTCCCATCCTTTCTCCACTTACCAAGCAAGCTCATCCCTCCTCCACTGTGCTCATCTCCCAGCAGGGATTTTGGGAACCCAAGGCTCCTGCCCAGTTTAGCAAGGCAGAAACACAGTGAGATATCTGGAGCCAGAGTTATCTAGAGGGATTTGCATCATATTTTGGCTGCTCAGAATGGGTTTCCGGGGAAAAGAAGAAATATTTTCTGACGTGCAGGTCAGTGTAAGAAACAGATTAAAATGAGTCAAAAGTAAATCTTCTTTTGTATTATATGTATAATCCAAAAAGAGCTCTGATAGTCCCTGGGTTTCCCACACAGCTAAACAGAATGGAATTAGTTTAGACCTCTAGTGCTCTGTCTATAAAAACCTGCCAAATTTCCCATTAGGAAGGAAAAGTCTGCATGGGCAAATTACTATAATTTCCCAAAGCTATTCTCTGGGAAGAAAAAAAAAAAATTACTCAATTCAGCATGTCTTTTTCTTTTTAAACATCCCTATTTATAATACTAGCAGGTGACCCATTTGCTGCAAAATACTGGAATAGCACAATGACAATGTCCAGTAACAGCTAAGATATCACAACCAGGTCAGTACCAGAAAGAGTTGAGTAAGTTTATTCCTAATGATCACACATTGTTTTAGGATTTATTTCTTTTTTGAGGTTTGAGAACAAACTTCTGGCAGCAGCAAACAAGGAAATGATCACCACTTGGCACACAAAAGCAGCTGTCTCAGCTGCAGAAACTTACCTCCTGCAGAAACTTCTCATTCATCGGAGTGAAGTGATGACCTGGGGGCCTAATTCCTGACACTACTAGTCCAGAACCAAAGAGTCTTGGTTTCTGGAGGTCAGGTTTAAATTTGTCATACAGGATGCCGGCGGGCTTCACCTCCGCTCCATTGGACGCCTTCTGCTCCGCAGGGATGGGCACACCGCAGGCAGGGCCCTCGAAGGGCAGCCCTGCCGGCGCGAACAAAGGGTCCAGCTGCTCTATGGAACGAGGGTTCCTCCTAATGTACGTGATGATTTTAGGTCTCACAGGTTTGGGCCGAGGGATGGCAGGTTTTATCTCAACGCCTTCTTCCAGCTTTTCGCTGCAGTCACTGTCCGCACCAGCCTTATCTGTGAGGGAGCCCTTGGGGTGGACCAGGATAGGTTTTGGGATGGCGCTGCTGCAAGCAGTCTTGATAGGCACTTTAGGGGATATGTTTAACAACTGTGTGCTGTCAGTGGGAGGTAGGACTGAGGAGGGTGACAATTTGTCATCATGAAGTGCATAAAGGTCCTTCAAATCACTGTTTGACAGCGTGGGCTGACCATTAACATCCGGTGTTGCCACCGGGCGCACAGGAGTTGGGACACATAAAAAGACATCCGCCTTTGCTGGAATGTTACAGCTCTCTGGTGCTTCCTCTGGAGGATGTTTCTGTGCACTAGCTGTTTCTTTACTTGAAGCCGAAACATTGGAGGTTTCCACATCACTGCTGTTACTGTCAGGTTGTGGGTTTGACACTGTCTCTGCACTGCACACTCTGTGATGCTCTGAGGGATCAGAAGCAGGTACAGCAGCATCATCAGTGCTTTCTTTGACTAGCATTAGTTTATTCTCATTAACTTTCAAGGGTTTGCTGTCAGGTCGATTAATATCATGTATAGGAGATATCTGTTCACACACTGTTTCAGTGCAACCTGTGTCAACCTCATGCAAATTTTTGGTTTTTCTCGGTGTCACTTTGATGCTGGATTTGCTACTGCAGGTGAGTGGAAATATTGTTTCCATTTCCTCATCAGTAAAATATTCCTCATCAGCCTGGCTGGTTGCCCTGCTGTCAATGTCATTGCTTCCTCTCCTTTCCCCACTGGTGGTGATGTTATCATTTTGCAACTTATCATCAGGATGAGTTACTACCTGGCTTGACAATGGGTCCTCTACTCTATTGCAGGTGTCTTGAAAATGGGATACTTGAAATTTTGACGTGTCAGACCCAGAGCTTTTCTGTTCCTGCACTGCTGTATTTTCAGCTCTTGGACACCCCAGGAACTCTACCAGCATAATCCTCTCTATCTTTTGTGGACATGTATTTTTATGTTGTAGAGATGGTGCAGTCCTAAGCTCCAGTTTTTTACTTTTATCACCCTGACCTAATTGTGCTTCTGATTTACTAGCAATCTCATTGAGCTTAACAGATGAATGTTGAGAATGAGAAGTATGCAGTGTGCTTTCAATGCTAACATTTGGTACATTTTCTGCTTTACTTGTTTTCTTGTTCCCTGAGGTAGATGGTTTGGAATAAAATACAGTATTTTCCTCTGAGGTATTGTCAAGTGGATGAAACACCATCCCAAGAAAATGATCTGTGGATGTTTTTTGGGATTTCTCTGTACTTCCCATCAACTGGTGAGACCTGTCAATGGAGTCCAATGATGCAGAAAGCAGACGTTTACACGACACGCGGCCAACACCATCTTTTGCAAATGTTTCGGGCTGAGGAGAAAATTTACTTGGTCTTCCCAAAGAAAGCCTTTTAATTCTCTCCACCTCCACAGTTCTGGACATTTTTCCCTTAGGAAAGTTCTGGGTGAAGTCAACATCACCTTTGGAGACAACCTCCAGGTTGGCATCATTTGTGCTACTTTTTAAATTGGACAGACTTTGTCCTCGGCTAATCCTGATATGCCTTGATATGTCCTTAGCTTCACTGCTCCTACAATCTTTCCCCATTTCCCTGCTTGTGGTGGAGGGCAGCTTACTTTCCTGTACACTGGTGTGACAGGTTCGAGATTCTTTGAAGGTCAGAAGTTTATTTTGCTCTGTAGGCAGATGAGTCACTTTCTCAGTTCCTCCAGAGTATATATTCCCACTCTCATCTGTCAGATCATGTTTCTTAACATCCCTGTCAGTGGTTCTAACTTTCGTTACAATTTGGTTGGCATTGGTATCCCCAACATTCACTAGGCTTTCATTATTGTTTCTTATTTCACTGTGGTTGTCCTGAAGCTGGGAATAACATGACTTGTTTGGAATTAGTGGAGCACTCATTTTGAAGCTTCAGGTGACTGCTGGTTTTGGGGGGTTTTTTGGCAGTTCTAATTAATGATAAGGTGTTTTCCCCTATCAGATTAACTTTTATGCATGCTTCAGTTATATATTTAAATTAGAACTGATGAGTAGAAAATTCATCATCAGAAGGCTTGAAGTCTCTCCTCAGAGTCACATTTTTCTGCTGCTCAGTTGTCTCTTCTGCAGCTTCTGGACCTAGGAAATCTTTATGACGTGCTGTAGAGAGGTTCAACAAAAGCAAAATAGATCTGCCAAGTTCCCTCTGAATGAGAGCCAGTTAATCCAGCCAACCTAAGGGGAAAAAAAAAACCCAAACACAAATAAAACAAAAAACCCAGACAACATAACACTGATGTCAGGAATCATGGTAACTAAATCAAAGTTAAAATCAACAGCACTCCCAGGTGCAACCCCAGGACAGAGTGTTTTCAAACACTTTAAATACTGTTTCAATCACAGCTTTGCTCCCAGCAAAGGTTCTTAGTGTAGCACAGATCTCCGACTCGAGAAGTTGCACAGCAAAAACTGTCCTGGTTAGTGGAGTGGTTTTTACTGTTTTTAAGACACATAGGTTTACAACTGGAAATAGGCAAAAAGAGCCAGGTGAGGGTGAGGTCCAGTCTTGAGGGTCTAACATTTGTATATTGCTTCAATAATTATTACACCAAGAGTGGCTGCTGAAGCATTTAAAGGATCACTGTATAGATTATCCATAAATAATAAAATTTCAGGTCCATAGAAGTTATTTATGGGTTTCTGTCCTTGCCCTGTAGAAATCACTGCCATTCTTGTGCTGACACCCCATCCCTTTAGACATTTCTTAGCCAGATCTATAGATTCCAAGAAAGCAAAAGCTATGGCTGGAGGCCTGCAAAGAAAAAAACCTATTTTTTTCTGAGACAGATGAATGTGTGTATTTTTAAATATAGAGGATTATACACCAATTCCAATACAGTACATCTCCTTTTGGTTCCCTCACACATGTGGCTTTGGGAGCCCAGATTTTGTCCTCTATCACCTCCAACAAGATAAAGGTGATATTTCTGTCTATTCCATGCCAAAATTACTCTGAGATGTTTCCTGTACCCTATGTGTTCATACCCTTCATCATAAAGAAACATGGACACTGGAAATTGGAACATGCTCCACAGTTCCCAGAAGCTGGAATTCAAAGCACTAGTGATACTCTTAGCTGGGTTTCTAGCCAGGGGCTCACAGGGGCACTAATCAGAAGTGCTGAATAAGTCCCATGCTCTGTCTACAGTATCTGGGTGCCAGTCTGGGTCCCTGTGCTCACTGAAAGTGTGTAGAGAGGCTGAGCTGGTGTGCTTCAGAGACCAGACCAAGCACTTAGGCTTGAGGTTGCTGGTACAAATTTATTAACATGAAGGTCATGAGAGACCTGGCCCCTCTGAAACTCTGGGTACTGCTCAACCTCAGTGCACTGCCAGTGGAGACTAACCCCTTAAAGCTGACAGCGATGGACTCTGTGCACCCAACATGCCAATTTATCTCTTCTTGTGACATCCAGTCTCAGATTAGGGATGTCAAAGACTTGAAGAACCCACCACATTCTTACAGTTAACATCCATACAATTACCCAAAGATTTTTTTTTTTTTTTTTTTTTTTGCATAATATTGCCTGGTTAACTTTGTAACGTGTTTTATGACTACCATTACAAAAACAACAATGAATAATGGTTCTCTGATTGTAAATACAAGGTTCCATTCTGCTATAGAACATACAGGACTCAAATTAATATAAAAATGTAATCTATTTTCCTGTTAAGGAGTACAAACTTTGGAGCTTGGTTCAGTCAATGAGTTGAACATTTACATATTGTGATAGGCCCATTTGGAAGTAAGAAACATGGTTTTGAGTTACATTTGGGACCTTAGATTTGATCATTCTTCTGTAAATAGCTGCTATTTTAGAAGCTTTGGCTTCGATTTTCTGCAAGATAGTTTATTTTAAATGGCACTGTCCGGGCTCAACTTCACTATGCTCTTTGGAGTCAGTGAGATGAAAAGACTCAGCTGTGTCTGGGTTCTGCCGGCTCTTCCTCTATTTTTTATTAGTCATCTCTCTTGACTGATGTTGGCTGACATACACACATCTGAAGTCACTCCCTGCTGTGGAGGAATGCTCTAAGATGAGAGGGATATGAACCTCCTAACTCTTCAGACACCCTCCTCAGCATAGAAGGGAGTAAGAGGAGTCTCAAGCCCAACAAAGACAACACTACATCACTTAGCAGCGTATCACTAGGGACTCTGGACAAGAAACAAGACTGCCATCTCAAAGACTGCACTTGGTACATGTAAGGATTTATATGGATAAAATTTTCTTGATACTGTTAAATGTGAAAATATCCCCTCTGAACCACTGAGAGTAGAAAATGAAGTCATAGCTCCACATCACAGCATCTTGGCAGGATGTAATAATCGTATTTATGAAAAAAAAAAAACCCAAAACAAAAACCCTTTAAAAAGTGATGTGAACATACTAGACAGCAGAACAAAATTATATCCACCAGACTATGTTCAGCTATGAATCCCACAAGGAGAAGTTGAAGGAGCCAGAAACACAATTAAATACTTCTGTTTAACTCCAGCGGTATCAGGTTCCTTCTAAGATGTCTATCCCTTATGAGACTCTATTTTAAACCTGAGTCCATTTAATGATGATCTAGGAAAGAAGCCTACAAGAGTTTCTTCCCATCAGATATTGCAGTTCCTCTGCTACGCTCCAAGTTACATTTGGCCAGAAGGTCTCACCCTAACCTCTGGATACATCAGGAAGAGGGAGAAGCTGTGCTGGATGCTTTTTGCTCCAGGACAGAGACTGCACCAGCAGAGCTCAAGTTTGTAAAATAAAACTGGCTGGAAAAAGAAAGCAGCAGCTCACTTCTGAATAGCAACAGCAGTGCTTTTTTCGGTTAAACAAGCAGTGTAGAAATATTGTTATCCTCAGTAGGAATTGAAAAAAGAAAAATGTGTAAGAATTCCACACTATTGGTTATTTGTTCTGCTTTCAATTTGCCACAAAAATAGAACAGTAATAATTATGAGATATGGAAAGGAATTATCAAAACATGTAGACAAATAAAAATGGAAATAAAGAAATAAAACCTGAAACATGTTGAGAATTTTGCTTCCTCTATAAACATTTCCTAATGCAGGCTGTTACAGCTGCTGACCCATCCCAGTACTGAAAGTCTAAAAGCAGAATATTTACAGCAAGATACACTGAAAATATCTGGGTGTTCTGGTAACTCTGCACATGGCTTAGACTGATTGCTCTTTCAGTGCAATGTGTATGAGAAGCACCTGAACACTTCATTAACCATCTGCCATCAAACTGATGCCTCTTGCTACTATCATAAAACAAAACAAAACAAAAAACCAAACAACAAAAAACAATGAGTTTGCAAATTGCTGGGGCAGAGCCAGTAGCCTGGGAAAGGTCAGCCATGGGCCGCATCCCCATGAGCTGCCCACTCCTGCAAGGTAAATGCTCTCAACACAATGGGGTAGTGGGTTCTGCTGCCCAAGAAACAGGATTACACAGGCAGGATGTCCACCTGGAGAAGAGAGGGCTTTAGGTAGACACCCCATTGCAGCCTTTTAGTACTTAAAGGGATCTTATAAAAAGGAGGGAGAATGACTTTTTACATCAGCAGATATTCATAGGACAAGGAGAAATAGTTTTAAAACTAAAAGAAGAGAGATTTAGATCAGATATTAGGAAGAAATTCTTTACTGTGAGAGTGGTGAGGCACTGGAATAGGTTGCCCAGAGAAGTTGTGGATGCTTCATCCTTGGAAGTATGAAAGGCCAGGTTGGACAGGGCTTCAAACACCCTGATTTAGTGGAAAGTGTTCCTGCCCATGGCAGGAGGTTGGGACTAGAAAATCTTTAACGCCCTATTCAACCCAAACCACTCTATGATTCTATGATACATGGGGAGAACCTGTGTACCAGCCCACCTGGCAATGACTCAGAGAGGAGTCAGGAGGTCTGATAAGGTGTTTGTCCTCATAGAGAGCAGCTACGACTGCTTGATCACAACTCAGTTCAAAGCACAAAGTGAGACTCTCCAGCCATTTCCCTCAGAGGCTATCATGATCACGAGCTCCAAGTTCTTAAACTCCCGGAGTATCCTGGACTGAGGCACAAACTCAGCTCTACTGCCCTCTGCACAAGCATCACACATCCAAAGGATGAGAGTCTCAGATGGATTGCAACACCCAAATAAACTCCTACAGAAAAAGACCCTCAGGAAGAGATCTTGGTCCACGAGAAAGACACTCCTGTTGTCTGACCAGTGCAGTGATGCAGGGAGACGGATGGAAGCAGATGAGGGATATATATGTATGAGGTGGGAAACAGATGCAGTTTTTACAGTTTCTACAGAAAACTGGTATGAACAGATGCCTCTTGATAGGCACAGTCGTCCCAAGAAATGCCACTGAGGAGAACTGGCAAACCAGGCAGAGCCTGGCTGAGGTCTTCTCTGGGAGACAAGATACCACCACATCCAATGCCAGCACTGCACAGTGCCAAGAGCTGAGCCCACAGATGAAAAAAATACGGTGCTGGATTGAAAGGAAGTGGGAATATCTTCTTGGGAAGCCCAAATCTTCATGAAGAACTATTTCTAATGGTGACAAAAGCTGAGAGACGATACTAGGATATTAAAAAAAAAAAGTCAATAAACGTTTTGGAGTGAGTAACATACAATTGGAATTAATTAAAAGTCGTGGAAAAGTGCTCATCCAGGCATGTGATTGAATTTTGTTATGTGATTTGAATTTTGTTAATGTGATTTGGAAGGGTGAGAACTAAGATTTGGATACAGTCCCCGACAGCTTCTATTCATAACGAAGCAGACACAGCTGTTTGAGGAAATTACAGCATAATCTCATCTCTGGCAGATCCTGTGGAATCATTGCTGTCTATCATGAAGAGGACAGTCCTTCAGAGACACAACTTTCTGCCTGACAAGCAATTAGAACATAGGCAGAGAAGAGATGACAGAGCAAATGTTAAATTTTTACACACTGGAAAGTGGCAGGAAGGCAGTTCTGATTCAAAAGTAAAACTGAAATTATTTGAAGATATTAAAAGCTTTTGTAGAGTGCAGCTCTGTAGCATTTCCAGAATAGCAGTGTTTTAGTGTGCTTAATGTCTCTATAGTCAATAAATTTTAATTGTTTCATTATTTACATGATTGCACATTTTATACCTTTATAGGTATAATTATAAAACCTGATCATAGAACAGCTTATGGTTTCATAGGCCACAGCAATTTTTTTCTGTTCTACTTTAATTTTTATTCAATAATAAAACAGATCTCATTTTATCCAAATCATTAATAAATTTATGCTGGTCTATGAAATCAATTTTATAAAAAATATTATGAACAAAACAGACTTTAAACATTTGCCATATTTAGGTTCAAAATTTTCTAAATCAAACATTTGCATTTTCAGTTCCAAATAATATTTCAAGATCAAATTTACTTCATCTTGCCAAGGTTTTCAAATGGCAAATCAGCTGACACAGAAAGGTTACTTCCCCTACCCAAATTAGTATTTTTATTTTCCTAAGTGACAGGGTGATAACAAGCCCAGTGGAGAACTCCTGGTTCTTGCTTTCACTAGACTTAGGATGAGCCATTTCTTTTCGGCTCTCTTCACTGTATTTCCAGAGAGATTTTTGGTTCAAGCCTTCAGTAATACAATTTCCTTATACAACACACCTGGGAGATCCCTTGGAAGCTGCACCACTTCCAGTTTGTTGGAAATCACCACCACATGCAACACTCCTGAAAGCACAGCCAAAGGTAAAGGTGCTAAAGCAAGATTGTCCCCTGACCTTCCCAAAGGAGAGGAGGGGGCAGCGCCTAAAACAACAGGACTGAAAAATAAGCTGCCAGCATGACACCCCAGCCCTGGAAATCACTGTAGCAACTGGCAGTATCATGGTGTGTAATTGGCTTGCAAGTGCAACTTTCCTTTCTCAATAAACTGAAAAAAAAAAAAAAACCCCAAAAAAACCAAACCATATGAGATGTTCCATGTTAGAAACATTTATATGTATCCTGAATTGCCTGTGTATGGCAACTGGAGGACAACACAGCGGATGGAGCACAGGGAATGAATGCACTGCTTCTCCTTTGGCTAAATACTCCTCACAGGCACTGGAGTGTTTTATCTCACAGGCCCTACTGAGGATGGGAAATAACCATGACCACATGCTCCTGGCTAAAGGAACCTGCGTTTTCATGGTCTCCCTGGGGAACAGACCCACAATTTTTCCTGCCATGGCAGGGACAATGCAAGAGCAGAAATTTTTGTACAGCTTTGTAATTTATCTCCAGTTACACTGTGGGGATCAGTATGTCTTCAATGCAAACTCATCAAAACCCTTCCCTGATAATGTATATCATTTTCTTTTTGTAAGAAACTTGTAAATGCATGAGTTTGATGTTTTGGGTTTTTTTGTCAAAACTGCATTTTGTAATATAATACTCTAATAATTTATTACCTGTGAGGGCTGAATTCCCAAAGTACATTATATGGAAAGTATCCTGCTGACTGCTATTTCAAAGGAGTACAAGATATGGGATTAAAGATCCTCATTATCAAAACTGACAAATTATTTTCATTATTAACATCAATCAAGTCTCCATCAGGAATAAGCCTGAATAGTTGTTTTTCAAGACTTCTTAATTTTCACATTTCTACTTGCTTTCAAATATTCACAGTTGGATAAGACAACATATAAGCAATCCTATTAATGAGTTATCCCCCAAAAGGCAGAAGTCTCTGTCTTAGCAATAGCAACCAGGAGGCTGATTGATAACCACAGCAACTAACCTTTGAACAAATGTCTGATTTTATTTTAATTCCAGATAAGCACACCTGGCTAAAGGTCTAGGAACAGCTCATACTTTCTGGGACACAATGCTGTTTAATTTGAGGATTTGGAAGAAAAACAAACAGCAGAACCTCAGGAAAGCCACTGTGAAGATGGCATCAGATAAGGGCATCCTGCCTTTTTAAGTAGTATGAGCTGGTAAATTGAGCAAGGCAAGACCCCAGCCCAAGCCGTATATATCTTTATTGCCACAGCCACGAGCAAAACACAAGCAATACAAGAAAAGCTTGAATCAAAAGCCCAAAGGAGAGAAAATTATCACTTATCACCTCAAGGCACCACAGAGCAAATGAAAATGGTAAGAAAGAAAGAAAGCAGTAAATAAGTTTTCTTGAAGAAAAACTGTAGAGAAGGCAAAAACTGATTCCTCCCAAACAAGTGCAAACAAATGGAAGAAAAATTATGTATCAAATCAAGTCCGTGCTGCCACAGTGCAGCCCATCTGTTACACACTGAGACATTATCCAGGGGTCAAGCCCAGACACAAGGCATGGGGACAGCCCTCTGCACTATTTCTTTTGCCCAGAAGCCAGAGGGGCACCACACATGCCACTCTTGGGCACAGTGCCACTGATGTGAACAGGAGATTGCAGTGAAGGTGAGAGAGGCACCATCAGCTCCTACCGTTCTCTTTCAGAAGGGAGCGAGCAGCAAAGCGATTCTGCCCATCCTTTCTGCTGCCTTCACCTCACAGAGCCTGGCCAGAAAATTACTATGTCCCTCTCTATCCAAAAACATGAACTGCAGTTCATCATAAAATCTGCAACAGCTGGACGGTGGATGCGTGGGGCCCCAAAACACTGCTTAATTTATTTCTGTGCAGCACAAAATCTTGACGTGGAAAGGGGATTGTGAAATGTTTCCAAAATGATCATTGTTTTTTTTTTGCTAAGACTGCTAAATCTTTCCTGGCTTCCAAAAAACATCTGGGAGACAGAAATAAATAGATTTAGTTCCAACCCTCAAACATGAAAAGAAGTTCATAAATTTGCTTCCTATTGAGCAAAAGACCCAGAAACTCAGAAGCTTTGTCTACTCCAGCAAATTTACCCACTGCTGATAAAGCAGTTACAGATGGTACTGAGCTCAGTTTAACTTCAAGTGTAGCCAAGGGTAAACTGTCTTTCCACATCAATTTTTGAATTCTACTGAATTCAATGGCAGGTAAATGTGTCAGTTCTTAAATTAATACCTAAATAATAATTTAGAACCCTAATTTTAGATCGTTAGGTTTGCACATTTCAGTTTGAACCACAACCAGTTCTGTAATGCTGTCAAATTTCAGAAATACTACTGCAGTCAAACTTTGTGAGCATTATTGCAATCCATCAGTAAAAACTGAAACAAACAGGAAGCATTATCAGAAATTCTGCTCATTTGCTTTAACCTCACTAAAAATATCTTCCATAATTTGATCTTTATTTCCAAAATGCCACTGTATTTCCAAAATATAGATCAGACATTGGAGATTTGGAAATCTACATTTCCAAAACATAGAACAAATTATGACTTGTGACTACAGACATAAGGGAGGAAAAAAAACACTGTTAATTTGTTTTAAAAAGCAGTGTCAGGATGAAAACTGTGTTAAAACCCAGGCTGGGCTCTGGAGTAGAGAAACCTGGTTAAAACAATTACTACAACCAAGTGAAGGGCATAAATCACAGTGTGGTTTTATTCACACTTTTACTTTCCCATCAGGCTCAGTAAAGTACATTAAGTAGGTTTAATTCCAGGTGTAATTCCAACTGTTAGTAAAGTAGGAGGAACATTTACAATCATTCCACTCAGGCCACCCCGACTGAGAAGGTGAAATTTCAAATGCCACGCTGCCCTTCTGCACCAAATGTCTGTGGAGGCCAAGGGCTTAGCAAGGCAGAGCTGGCAAGGCAGTTCTCATCTAAGAGCACAGAAGGCAGAGTGCAAAATCTTAATATTCAGAAAGATGAAGCGCAACTAATGCATTACTCGCCTGCTGCTCTTGATCCTGAAAGTGTACTACAGGCACTCCACAGCACACACTGCTTTGTAAACAATTAAATCTGTTCCACTAAAAAAAAAAATTGTATATATTGCTCAAAAACATTTAGAACAAATTGTCTGTCAAAAGATTGCACCCCCATTTTTGTAAATGACAGAAATTTGATTCACCTACAGCATACTATCACCATGCATTCATTACATGTGTAAATAAAATCAGAAAGACTCATGAACTTAGGGATTGTTTTCCCTATTGTGTTTTTCAACATCAAATTTATATACAATAAAATTACAGGATTTAATAGCTTTGCTTATGTTTATTTTTTAAAATGCTGTTAATTAGCATCCAGAGTTGTGCCCCAGGCATCTCCTGTACCTATCAGATGCAGATCAGCTGAAAACCAGCAAGCCCCTACCTCCTCAGCCCAAAGAGAAAGGGATGTTTTGAGTTCAATGTTTCAACTTGCAGTAGTTCCACTCTCCACTTACCCCAACCATACAATTGTTTTCCCTCCCTCCTTCTGAAGCTGGGAAGAGTTTCAGGCTTTGAAGGAGCTGGGCTTTCAAGGCAAAACACTGAAATCTTGTAAAAAAAAAAAAATCTAAACAAAAAACAGGGAGCTGCAAAAGAAGCACCTGCAAATTCCCTTCCTTCTTCCTCCAGCTTGACTGCCATCTGCAAACTGAAGGAAGAAGGATGTGGTCTCCCAAGGAACTGCTCAAGACTTTCCAGCTTTGCTGGTGGAGCTGGTTGGGGGATGAGTGCTGGTGGAGGAGGACAAGCTGAACGTGAGTCAGCAGTGTGTCCTTGCAGCAGCAGTACTGGCCTGCATTAGCCAGACAGTGGCCAGCAGGTCAAGGAAATGACCCTTCCCTCTGCCTGGCATGCACGAGGCATCTGGAGCAGTCCAAGTGTGGGGTCTCAGGCTGCTGAGACTGAAGAGGATCCAGAGAAGTGCTACCAAGAGGGTTACAGATCTGAGTCATAAAAGGTATGACTATAGGGCTAAGGGGTCGGGTTTGTGTTAGCATGAGAGACTGGAGCATGGGAGTGACATAAGAGCTTCTTCTCAACTACCTAGAAAGGGGAATAATGAAGAAGACAGAGCCAGACTCACCTAACAGGTGCTCAGCCAAATAAGGAACAAAAAGAAAATCCAGCTGCAATAACGAACATAAAAGGAATGTAAGAGGGGAAAAATGCTATAATGGCAGTGGTGAGGCAGAGAACTTATACAGTCTTCATCCTTGGAGGACTCAAAAGGGTTCTGAGCATCCTGACCTAAAATTGGCCCAGTTGTGAGCATAGCTTGGAGTTGGTGAAGTCAGACAGAAGTTTGTTTTTTTTTAATCAATTTTTTCCATGATTCTGAGAGCAGCAACTTCAAAGGGAGAGAAATTCCTTTGGCAAGGACACACTGCTGGAAATGCCTCTGAACAAGACACAGTGCAGCCTGAAATTATTATTTTTATCTGCAGTAAAGTGAATTTTGCCCAAAAAGAGTACATAGAAAATGTAGCAGCCATTATTTGCTCAGCACTCCAGGAATGGAGAAGAATCACCTGTAGTGTAAAGCTACTTTGCAGTTTTGGGTTAGAAGAAGCAATAATGCTGGAGCCACCAAGAATGTGGCAGAGACAGGGTATCTAACATTTATCAGTGAGTTACAGTAGCTCAGGTATAACTGGCAGGCACAAGTTCTCAGCAAACAGGAGAATACAATCCTTCCTTATTCCACAACATTTATTTTCAAGCCTATTGAATTTTAGGCTGCCTCTATCTTTCCCGGCCAAGGCATTTCATAGTGTGGCCATGGTTAGATGACATAAAGTAAGGAGATGAATGTGACCTCTACAGGGATCTACTTAGTGCAGGTAAATCAGTGCTACTTTGTTAGGGAGTACATTTGCTAAAACCCAGAAGATCATTCAAAACACAAGTTTCCTATATCGAAACACTAAACTATTCATTGTAAAAGCTCTTAGCAATGACTAGCTGTCCCAGGATTCTGCTAACTCCTGTGGGGGAAAAACTGAAGGTAAAAATAGCTTCCTACTCTAAATATCCTCTCTGCTGAACCTGGCATGTGAGTGCTACACTGAGATCCTTTTTCACTCAAAAGTGTCAGAGAAACAGGACAAGAAATTCCCTCTGTTTGACATCTGTGACATTTTTGTCAGTGAATTATTACTGCCAGAAAATTATAGTGCCTATTTCCTTCATTATGTTAAATTAATCGTTCTCCCAGTGACATACAGACAAGAATAGACTCAGTTGCTCAAATTCACCTTGGTGAAGCAAGTTATAGTTTTAGGCTACTCGCTGGCATGATGGTGTGTGAGAGAGAGATGGCTTTGACTCTGTGCAAGTGCTGCTCACCAATAAAGAAAACATCCCTGAATTATGAACACTGTTTCCAGCACAAATCCAAAACACAGTCCCATATTAGCTGCTGTAAAGAAAAATAATTCTATTCAAGCCAAAACCAGCACACAAAATTATGTTAAAATTTCTTTTATTCTACAGGAATCAGCAGCATATTCCTTCGATTAAACCCCACATTCTATTAGAGTAAGAAATTCCAGGTTATAAGGGTAATTACACGTTACTGAAACAGAAGTCTTTTCTATCAGGAAAATAAGCAGAAAATCAAAAAGAACTGAAGAAATAAGGCAGACCATTTCAATCTGTAAGAAGGAGGAAAAACTGTACTACAACCAACTCTACCACTTGCAAAATGTGTATCTTAATCTGAATAAATATGTAGTGATGACTAATGAGTAATACTGCAAGAATGCACAGCTGGACATGGCCAAGCTTTGGTCTGAGCTGCAGCAGGGCAGTCATCCCACCTGCCCCTTCACTTATATGGATACCATTAAAACTACAGGACTGGTCTTCAAAACAGAGAACTTTCCTATGATGCCAATACAGCGTCATCTACTTTCAGGCAGTCTGTGGGACTGTGCCTTTCATTTTCCCCAAGTAAAGGAGTCTCAGTGACCCAAAGCTTCAATTTTTTTTCTTTTTTAGTTACTTCAGCACCTAAGAAAAAAATCTCTAAATAAAATGCCTACTGTTGGCCTCCTTCAACCTCATAATCCACAGTGCACCAGTAGCCAGGTCGTCAGTAATAGTCACTCATTGTGTCCTTAACTGGAAGGATACTGTAGATGTTCGGAAACAGTTATAAAAGAAGACAGCACTGGAAAACAGCAGACAACAATTTCCCTATGTGCTCTCAAAGAACTACAGAAGGAATGTTTATGGACTAACTACTGCATTTTCAAATTAATTCTGAGTACTTTTAATATACATAAAAGTTGTTTAGAGTATTAGGCAGATCACAATACAACCCTCAGAAGTAGAAACGTTACACTCATGGGAAAAATAAAGACTGCTTTTCCTTGAAACTTCAGAGATCTGCACCTCATGTACAGCTCTGAGCATGTCAATGTTTCATTAAGAAACTGCAGGTCATCAAGAAAAATGCAAGATAAATGCTAAGTAGGATAGCATCCCATAATTAACCTCTGCATGCTGGTAAGGTAGTTCGTCAAACATTGTACCTAAATTTCATAAGGAGACATGGAACCATCATTAGATGGTTTTAAGAACATTTTGGACAAATCTTAGAAATTATGCGATTCCAGATTGTCTTGCCTTGAAGAAGAGGAATGGATTATGTGACCTCCCTCCCAACCTTATTCTGTAACTTATCTGTGAAACTTTGGGAAAAAGCAATAAAAGAAACTAATAAATGCAACATGGATAAATAATGACTATGGGAACTATAAACTCCTGTCCAGCAAATGCTTCCATACATGCTGAACTTTGTTATCTTCAGTCATCTCACAGATGTCAAGGGGATGACTCAGAGCAGTAAAATTATGGACACGCCACAGTGTTTGCGCTGTGAGTACAATAACTCTCACTTCTGTACAGCATGAGGAAAGATAACTGTTCACACTTCTATGCTGCCTCTTTGAGAGCTCGCAAATAAAAACAATTAATGTCTGGAAATGTCTGGCTAGAGAAGAGCTCTGTACAAGAGTTTGTACAAGGAACAGTTGTAGGATTCTGGATGTTAAAAAGTGATGGGGCAATGAATCAGTAAGTTTGTAATGCATTCGTACACTCATTTGGAGGGTATGGAGATGGAATAAGAATGGTCTAGTGTCAGAAGCTCCCACTTTTGCAGTCAGGATGTCTTGACACCAAACGTTTTAGAATACTGGCACATTCTTACCATGACCTGTAGAGAGACCTTAATATTGTCAGTCTCAAAGGGAGGTGGTTTTGTTCAATATTACAGGATACTTTTATACAGTGAACAAGTTGATGAGTCGATGATGATTTGCAGATATAAATCCAATCATATACCAATTTTGTGGAGGAGTATTTCTCGGGATGGGATCTCTGAGAGCTGGTCTGGCTCTGGCCAAAGCACAGATAGTAGGCATGATCCCTAGACAGAGCACTGGGATCTTCTTGGAACACTTACACAAAAGGAGTGATAAAAGCTGTTAAGTCACACCTGGATTGTCTTTACAGGACTAATATGCATTATGTCAGATAACCACTTCAATGGCTTTGATGTAATTGTTTAGAGGGTTGGATCTGAAAAAGAAATAGCAGTTAAGCTGGTCTGTCTAACATACAAAACTCTTAAAGTAACACTATTAGTGGTAATAGAAACTAAATGAGAAAAGGAAAATTAAAGTGAAATGAACATTTCTCCTGCTGTGACTCAGTCCTGCACCATGAGCTTTACTTGGGGCATTTTTACTGCCTTGAAAGGTGCAAGACCAATCCTATTGCTATAATCATTAAAAAGTGATTAAAAGAGAGTACTGAAAAATAAACATCATGAAACTATTGCCCTCATGCTACAAAATGGACTATGTATGGAGCTTGTTCATTTAGTCTCATTGTTTACTTACAGTAACTTACACAAGGCAATAAGGGAATATAAATATCCAGAAGCACAATGGAGGAATTAAAATATTCCCTTGCCAGGAGTAACACCAAAGAAGCAGGGTGCCTCTTGGGTATTCCACTCTTCTGAAAATGAATTAACTTTCAAGAAAGTTTCCACTGGTTAACTGACAATGATGGCAGTAAATACAATACAGAAACTGCAAGAGTGCCTTTTTATTAACTGTGTGGTTTGTCTTCTTTTATTTGGCAGTGTCTAAATACCATTGTGGCATTATATTAAACCATCTCACAAAGACTCAATCAGCTAATGTACCATTGCTGGGCTTGAAAAAACATAAAGAAGACCTATTTATAAATAGCTTCTCTGTATTCAGTGTTTTGGGGTTTTTAGTCTTTCAAGGAAGGAAGGCTGTTGCCAAAAACTACATGCCAGTATCATTTGGCAAAATTTCTGTAGTGTTATCTGATCTGCAGAGACATTAAATCTGTACTGCAAATACATATTCAACAACTTATTAGAAGGTGGAATTTGTGGCCTATTACACAAATACATATACAGTTGATAAGACATAATAGAACAGCTGTTGTGGAGATATTTCCCCACAATTCACTCAATGCAAGCAACATATATGCAGCTGACATCTCAGTGAAAAATCTTGGAAAGCCTGCTGATGGAAGTGAGTGTGCACAAACATTAGCTATGCTGCCATTCTCATACACCTTTGACCCCCTTTGCTTTTTTTGCATTCAAAAGCTGCATCTTACACTAACTATAGGCTGCATTTTAAAAAGGGTCTGGTTATGTAGGAGCTTTAGCATCTGAATCACTATACACCAGGTGATTTTAGAAGTAGGGAACAGCCACGTTAAAGCTTTTCTTCCCTTGTTTGTGCATAAAGTAAAGTTTAAATAACTAAAACATGCTTTCAGGAATGACACACTAGATGGTAAATTTCAGCCTAGACATAGATTTTTTTAATGATTGAAAAGAAACCATTTACAGAAGGGTTTTTTTTTAAGACAGGTGGCTTTTTTGGAAAACCAGGGACAGACTCTTCACTGTACAACAGCAGTGGGCATTGCCAGAATGAAAATGCAGGATGTTACAAGCTGTGGGGACACTTCTGCAGATCTTAAATCCATGCAAAACCTATCCAAGACCTTAATTACTTCCTCTGTAACACATGTATACCTAATCATGTTTCAGCTTTCATCTTCTCTCCTTCCTCTCCCATAGTCTTGACATCTAATGTTCTGTTCAAACTACAAGCAAGCAGAAAATTCTTTTATCTTATCCTTAGGGAAAGTGCAAAGCATCAATGAGAGGTAACAAAGTCTCTACAATATCTATCCTCTTCATTAATTGAAAAATGCCAGCCAGTTTCATATGTTGCAGGAGTAGGGAAAAAACTCAAGTGGTGTGAGTGCATAAGGAGTCAGATGGTGTCTCTGATCCAATTTCTGCTATGTGATATGAAGTCCGTGCTCCTATCCTAGACATGAAAGCAAAGACATACAACTGCACTGGCAGCAACTGAAATGAAATCAAAATTTTTCTGCACTTTGGTCTTACTGCACATACTTACATTTTTAGGATGTTCTTTAAAGTTATATGATTTAGCAAAGACATTTTCTGATAAAATACAAGGCTCACAAAAACAACAACAAGCCACAAGAAACAGATTTCAGAATTGACAGGTTACATGTGTTAGGGCATTATTGATTTTGACTCTGTGAATTGATTTTTAGGATGAAGGGAATATTAGATCACAGAGATCACAACTCTATTTGATCATATAGTTGAATCTTGGGTATTCAAAGGTATTGTGCGTTGACACCAAGAATGTGGATAAATTAAACGATTTCAGTACCTGAGAAACCAGGACAGACATGCAAGATGAAGGTATAAGAAGGCCTGAGATCCCTGCACAGCAGGGAGTTGATGTGCTGTCTGCACCAGCAATGATCCAGGCCACCAATCATGCCTCCTGACATTGAAAAAATTATGAGTTATCTTGTCTTTGTTAATTTCTTCCCAGTCTAAAACCTGTTCAGGATTTGGAAGCTGAGCATCTTAACAAAGGTTCATCATCCAAGTAATTAAGAAATGATTGTTTGTACCTCTTATCTCTGTTACTCAGAGACATATCCACCAGTGTTTCATCCACAATTGTTTAGAGAATGCAAAAATCCCACAAGCTAAAGGCAGCCTGCATTCCTCCCTCTTCCATCTCCCATCAAACATAAATAAATCCAAATAAATTTGGTAAATTGCATGTTAGAATAAAAACACCACCAGATTAGTGAAGGCCACTAGCAGAAGTCCTGTATCATAATTGCAGCAACAAATTTTAAATTCTAAGCTATTACACTCACATACTTGTATTTGCTACTTGGGAATGGCTCAGTACCTCAGTGCTCAGAAAATACTAGGAAATAACCTAATTTTATCTTGCTCTTACTTTACGTATTGCAGTGAGGACAATGGAAGAAGCCATGTGTGAGCAGCCTTGACCTAAACACAGCAGCTAAAAGCCCTGGGTAAGGCAGGACTCACACGAAGTTTGAATTTGTTTTTTTCAAACCCTGCATACCCACAGGGAATAAAATACTTACATATATTAACAAACAGGTTAACATGTTTATATCTAACAAACACTTGTTAGATATAAACTGTTCTGGCTTTAGGACAGGAGAATACACTATGGGAAGCATATTTGAGTTCTTCTGTAGAATAGCTCTTATGACCAAAAAAACCTCTTTGGATCAGGTTTTGCATATAAAAAGAAATTATCAGTGAAAATTATCCTATGTGAACTGTGTTACTTTGTTTACACAGAATGTCCCCTTTAATTTTTTTTTTTTATAATTAATGGTATTTCAAATTCATCATGTCAGAGGAAGATACAACAATTACACCTTTCAGTTGCAATTACTGATATTTGTGCAAATGTTTTCCACCCGTTTGATTTAGCTCTATTGTTGTAAGAGTAACATTGGCAAGAACTTTTCCAAACAACAAAAATGCCCCTTTGACACCTCACTTTTTTCATAAAACACAATCATTTATGTTCTCATAGAAAGGCTCCCTTGGTAAAATTACATACTTAAAATCAAAAAGGATATTAATGCTTTTATCAAAAAGATAAAGGAAAGAAAATGGTACGGTAGCATTGTCTTGACTAAAGGTACACATGGCTAGAAATGTTCTGGCAGGAAATCATAGAATATCTGGAATTGGAAGAAACTCACTAGGATCATCGAGTCCAGTTCCTGGTCCTGCTTCACAGGACACCCCAAGAGTCAGGCCGAATTCTTGAGAGCATTGTTCAAAAGATTCTTGAACTCTCTCAGCGTTGGTTCCGTGACCATTTCCCTGGGGAGCCTGTTCCAGTGTCCAGCTACCCTCTTGGTAAAGAACCTTTTCCTAATATCCAACCTAAACCTCCAAATCAGGCCATTACCTCAGGTTCTGTCACTGGGTACCAGAGAGAAGAGATCAGATCCTGAATGTTCACAGCAAAACATCTGCTGCCGTTAAGAGAACAGGTTTTCACCCCTTTGGGGTTACTAATGCAGGTCAATTTTTTCAATCAAAATAACCCCATCACCCCATTAAAATTCTATACATTTTTGGTAGGAAAGTTCTATCTTGTTTTTGTTGTTGTTGTTTTTTGTTTTTGTTTTTGTTTTTGTTTTTTTTTAAGTAGACTTGAGAAGAAGGGACTTATGACAATGTAAGTATACATTTTAAAAGTTAATTCTGAAAGAGCTGCTCTTTTTTCCCTCTGTAATCCAGTAATCCAGTCAATAGTTTTTGGCCAGCTCTTTTTACTTGACATTTCAGGACAGAGGGGTCCAAGTCAGCTGGCATGAAGTCACACCATGACCTACAAAGAAAGTGCAAAGCCTGTATTAATAAGCCTCATCCCACAACGGATGCAAGGACAACATCAGAGTGCTGAAGAATATTTGCAGAGACAGCAAAAGGAAAGCTGAGAAAATGCAGGAAGGCAGGAAACAGTTCATCAATCTTAATGGATAATGAGATTATTTTAAAAAAAATTAAAGAGAAGTGTAGAGAAATCCATTATTTGCAATGAAAGGACAAATAAAAGTAAAAGAAACTGGAATAGGCTGATAACCAGGAAGATGACAGGAAAGTACAATCATAGAAGAGAAGGAAATTGCACCCACTTGCAAATAACAATTCTTGCCTTTCTCAGGCAGAACTGTCACTCACAGAAAACCCTTTGGACTTAGGAGAAGTTGAAAAAAAAAACAGAAGAAAACCACAGTGTTTGCAATCAAGACTTAAGAAGTGAATAAAGTCAGGCTAAGTAACTCCCTGTTGCACACTGTTTCCCAGTATTTTGTGAAAAAGGACACTCTGGAGCAACCATATCCTGTTCTCATCTGATCTAGATACTGAGAAATTCTTCCCTCTCCTTGCTCTCTCACAGACTTCTCTTGCATTAATAAATTTTCTTTGCTATGGGATCCATACTGTGACCTTTGCACCTACCTGGAAACCTAAGGAGAGAGCTGCTCAGCTCAGAGAGCTCCCCAGTGGGGTGGGGAGCATCCGTCTGCCCTGACACAAAATCAACCAACCTCCGCCATTTTCTCCACCAACTCCCAGCCAGCCTGGCCTAGCCCTGACCTCCTTGGCAAGAGGAATATTACAGTCAGCCAAGTCCTGGCTTAGCCCAATCCCTGTTTGATCAGTGGAAGATTATGTTAGGAGCTAGGAGCTTTGCTATCTAAATGCAGCATGTGAGCATTCGGGCTGGCTTCTGCCTCCCTGTTGGAATTATCTGATAATCACCATGGGCACACACACCTTCCACAGGCACCTCTCCTGCAAAGAGTCCAAAGCTTTCCTACCATTAGCCCTGTCCTTGGAAAAGGGATCCCTAGGTGAGAAATTGTGGCGTGAGGCCATTATCCTTCCTTATCATATACTGGGGGATGTTTTTTCAGAAACTACAAATGCAAGCAAAGTGATTAGCCATGGCTGTGCCCTACAGAAATAAAACTGCTTCCTTCTGATAAGAAAAGTTACTGTTTTGAATGTGACTTCACCTTATTCTGTGCTGCTACACAAATCAGGGATGTTATCTTGGAGACAAGGACAATAATGAAAATAATGCACTTCCATTACTTCCATGATGGAATGTTCAATGTATCAATGTTATCTTGCTTAAAACCAGAACATTTTACAAGAGAAAGTCTGATGTCACATCTGGCACTGGTGGCATCAGGCTGTGTCCAGGTCTGTCCTTGTTCCAGCGCTTGCTTTCTGTGGCAGTCAGCAAGGTCATAACACTTTTGTCTTGCTCTCATGGATTTGTAACATAAGTAACAGCTAAAACCTGAACGCTCAACAGCTGGAGTTGCTGGAATCAAGTGATCACAAAGTAATTGCAAGTTTCTGATGTGATGCAGCCAAAAGAAAGGCTAACACAATATTAGGGAAGCTTTTTCAACACAGACTCACATTTAAGTGTCTCTGTATAAAGCATTGGTGAGATACCAAGTGACCCAACTGGCAAGCCACGTTCAGCGCAATATACAGATAATGACATTTAAGGTAATGGAGGGAGACCTAAACCTCTTTTGGGAGAGGAGCAAAGAAAATGTGCCGTGTTTAATCTAGTCAAACAAAAGTGGAGACAAACTGATCTCTCTCTAGGGGAGCATAAGGGGGTTAATCTAAGAAAAAATAGCAAGAAAATGATACATGAGAGATGATACTTAAATTTGGGTCATAAAAACAAGTGAGTACAACACAGCAGTCAATACAGCTAGGTAGAAAATAGAAGACAATTCCCAGCCTTTACATCAGAGACTTTTTCTATCCAGGTATTTCTAAAATGGAAGATGGGAAAATTCGGGAGGGACTAGATGATGTGAAACTTGTGGCAGGTGGTGCAGGACTCATGGACCAGAAAGTGCCCTCCAGGTAGGTGTCATAGTGAAGCTCTGCTAAGAAAAAGATGAGACAATTTGACCCTGCTATTGGGAGTCCTTGCCTATCAATAATCACACAAACATGCACACACAGCTCTGATGGGAGCAGGGCTCTTGGCAGAGCTGCATCCATTTGGGAGCTCTTGTACAGCCAGTACACAGAACCCTTGAACATCTTAGCAAGGCTCAGATTTGGATTCCCTGTCCACACAGAGTCAATCTGCAGCTAAGCAAACACATTGTTATGATCCTTCTCCATTATCAGAAACAATTATTTGCTGCAAGAAGTCATTCAATTTTCTTTTCAGCCTGACTTGGCACGCAAAAGATCAAAGTTATGTATTTAAGCAGAGAAAATTTGGAAAGAAGTCTAATCTCATTAATTTGGAGAGACCTCAGAGATCGACTATGACATAACCAATCCAAGATAGAAGAATGTAATAAAATACATTACAGATATTTCACTTAGAAGTATAGATTAGGGAGGAGGTATTATTTGAAATGTTGCAGCTCAATGTTAGGGTTGGGGGAAACGGAGAGATCTGCCTAATCTTTGGTGGTACAGGCCTTGCTCATTCCTGGCTCCACCTCAGTCTTCATTAAAAGAAGCAAATTGAAGGTGTGCCAAGTAATTTATAAGACCATATCCTTTATTGCTTTAGCACCTTTGAATTCATTATAGGGGATTGATTCACATGCTGCAGATGTCTTTCACCTGCTTGATTAGCATGGGCCACTAAGGACACCCAAGAAAAAACAGAATGAAGCCTAAAATCAAATTACAAAAATCATAGAGATGTGCATACTCCACTTCCTTTTGATTTATGGTGAGCTCCCCACAGACTTTTCTCTCCTATTTTTCCCCTCACTTTCCCTGTATGTTTAACTCACTTGCTTTTTTTTTAGTCAAAGGCTGTTCAAGGCTCACCAAAAAACTGTGGTATTTGGTCAAAGACTGTACAAAACCGTTTGTACACTCCTTGTACTTCACACAGCAAGGCCCTGTTCTCAGCTGGATGCTCTGTGAGGTAATGCAATATAAATAGCAGCTGGAAAGTTAAGACAGAGCACTCAAACCTCACATCCAGCCTACTCCCTTTGCACAGACATAGCTCAGGCACTCAGGGCACCACCATGCTGTGAGGGAGCAACAGATTTAAATCATCTGTGATGCTCAGGTTTATCTTGTCTAATGCTCTGTCATTCAGCTATTCAGTGGGAAGACATTTCACACTGCACATCTCAGGGTCATTTCAATTTTTCTACCCTTATATGTTGTTTAAGCCAACCCAAGCTGCTGTGACAACAGGCTGGTCCTATATTGAAAGGAAAAAAAAAAGCTTAGAGAATCTGGAGCAAGGAACATATGTGAAAAGGAGTCCCAGTCCTATAATCCAGAGAAGGGGCACCAGGAAGATGTTTGTGTGAGAAAAAGGGATCGCCAGAGCACTGAGCAGAAGTGAGAAGTGAGACGATGAATAATACTGTTGAAAACTGTGTGGATGGGGACCTTAAATTTAAATCACCACTGGTACTAAACTTGTTTATTATTAGCTCATGTTCTATCTGCAATAACCTGCAACAACGTATTCTTTGCTTTTATATTGGTAAAAGTAACTAGAACCAAGATTTAGGATTTGATTTACTTGTGATCCATCACTCACAATACATAGCAGCAGATTGTCTTAGTTGTGTTCAAAACTGAAATCTCAATTGGCAATCTCCCAACCAGTGAGGTCTACTCCCTATTCCATGCAGAGATCCAACAGGAGCTGCAATTCACTGCAGTCTGTTGTTATTAAAGGCCAATATTTGTAGAGTAAAGGCTATGATGAGAGGCTGCATGCATCTCACCTTTCTGCAAGCATCCACAGCTGAAGTAGTCACCTTAAGTTCCTTTCACAAACAATAGAGAAAATTAAGTATTTCCAGGGCATGATTCATTCAACTCATTCTATGTTATATAGCTCAGACTGAGACTAGTTGATTTTCTCTGCTGAGCTAAACACTGCCTGAGGGGTGGTTCAGACCTAGGCACCTACAGTGCAATCTCTGCATCTGGCCAGAGTCTCAGGCTTGGAGGTCTGAAGTTTCATCTTTAGACTTCAGCCAATGTTAGTGAAGGGCAAAACACTTCATCTCCATAGAGCAGAGTTTCTTTCCAACAAACTTTTGTGGCCCAGGATGTAAACATTGAGTTTAAGCAAGTCATACAGGCATACTCTGCAACCTGCTGAGAGAAGGCAGCTCTTCTTGATGGAAATTCAAGTTAAACTTGTGGCCTGAATCATCCTGACTCTTTCATATGGTTAAACTCAGGTAAATGTTGGCTCCCTGTTTTACAACAGTATTTCCTACAGTTAGAATGCTGGATCCTATGGGCAGGGCTCTGGAAGAGCCTTTGAAAAACAGGTTTGACTCCTTCAAGGAAAACCACCACCCAGGCTTCTGGTAGCTGAACGTAAATTAAGCAGTCAAATAGTCTGCTTTGTAAAAGTACTGATCTTCTTGCAGTTCAACAGTTTGTCTTCTGTTGCAGAGGTGACTCAGCTTGTACGTTACCTCCTCTGGACCTAAAAACTACACAGAGGTTTTAATAGCTTCTCTGGGAAGCCACGCAGTGGGAGCAGAGAGTTGCCACACAAGGAAGTAATTCTCTGGGTCATCACTAACAGCATCAGTCTGGCTCTACAGCACAGGTGCCCTCACTGGGGTAGGAAGCACCTCTTCAGTCAGAGTCAGGGTTAAGAAGACACTGCATTAAGAGCAAACTTTTGAGTTATGCTGTACTAGAGCTCTAAGAGACTCATGCAAAATAAGGAAAACCTTTGGCAAATGCAAAGGTAACAAAAGAGAAAGAATACAGGTTTTATTCCACCATTCATAAGAGGTTTCTAGGTTGACTCCGGCAGTCGTGATAAGAAAGAGTGAGTTACTGTACCCCTGAGGCAATTTAATAATCTAAGATACTGAGTTCAGTAGTCTCATCTTACCTGTCCCCTTCTCAACTATGAGCAATGATGGTTTTTTTCCTGAAAAGTTATATGCTGGCTTTGGGGTTTGGGATGGGTGATATTTCTGAGAACAGTGTGCAAAATCCAGAGCTTTCTCCCAAGTAAGAACACCCTTCTCCCTCGAACAGCACCCTGCTTCATTTACAAGGTGTTTCTTGCTACCCCATAAATCTGACCTTTTCCATTTTATCCCACCCCAACTTTCATAAATTCCATTACTTTCCTGTTTCCACTCTCAGAGTCTAAAAATACTTATTTTTCCTTGCAGTCATCCATCCCAAAACCATTTTTATCTTATATAAACTCCCCAGTGTTCTTTAAACTCTTTGATTCCTTTTTTTTTTTCTCTCTGAAGGGATAACACGATGTTTCTTCCCTCTCTGAGGTTCCACTGGAGATTTTCTTTTTATCAATGAATATAGGTCAGTGAATTTAGACCATATGTGTTGTTCCACTGGGTGATTGTTCCATTTTTCAGTAAATAAGGCAGGACATCTGTCTAAACAAGACAAAAACCTAGAGGGGTTTGTCATATCAGATTGGTTTTGTACACCTTAAGTGTTAAAAGACCTTGAAAACTCAGTAACAGAAAAGGTCAAAGAGAACCTATGGGCATTTTAATCTGAAATTATTCTTAATAAGAGTTCTGTAGATAAATCAATTTAAAAGGAACAGTTCTCTGATTGGATGTGGAATTACACCAGAATTCTGTGTTGGGATGAAAACTATTATCAATCAGAATCTAGTGAAGTCATTAAGGAAAAAACACTTTAAAGTTAAGTATTTCTAATATTTTGAAACCAGGAATATTTCTATTATTTTTATTATAACATTTCTGATGGCTACACTGATTATGTTGACAACTGATCAAATTATTGATGTGTCTCCATGTGCAGCATAATTATTTTTAACATGGATAACCAATGCTGCATTTTTCATACGCACATTACAACACAATAAATATTCTATCTTAGTTACAAGGTATATAAAAGTAAGTATGTCACTTCTCTGTAGAAGAAAACATGGAAGATAATCAATGCATAAGAGTCTTACACTCCCTTTAAACTGCAGTGCCTGAGAGCAGTTACACCTAGAGTACAACCCACAGAGCATATTGTTAGGAAGCAGACTTTTACAAGCTTTAAGAGGAAAACTGTGTTAAAAGAACCCAGATTGTTTAACACCTTCTATTAACATTTACTTAATCCAGGCTCTTAAATCTGAAAATGGAAAAATCTCCAGAAAGTTCTGAAATAAATGCTAGGGTATACACAGATGGTGATGTTGGGGCAGAATGCCAGCACACAGAATCGCAGTGTTCGGCGAATCACAGGCAAAATAATTAATGGCATTTCTAGCAGCATAACACCCTGCAAACATACACACTGCCTCGTGGAGTACTTGTCAGCAGTACTAATCTGAGAAATAATTAGTCCCTGTAAAGTTCTTTCACACACTTTCACCAGATGGCCAGGCAAGATCGTCAGCTAAAATCCTGCTGTTTCAGCACTGGAGGAAATGCCAAGGAGTGATGCTTTATGCTACCCTGTGCAAGGTCTGGGCACACTACACTGTGCTCATGGTTTCTTTCTCCCAGGTACTGCATAGCAGCACAACATGCTTTACAAATCCCACCAGATCATTTTCCGAGCATCGCTGCCAAGCGTGCTTCACACCCCAACATTTGCAAGCCACTCTGCAGAAAGTTCTGACATCTGCCAAAACACAGGACCTCTCCAAATGGAACTAGATCAGAATTTGTATATTTAGAAACAAGATTAATTCCAGAAGAGACAGCTTAAAAAAATAAAAATGTTAACAGTAGCTCACAATTACGGTGGCCATCCAATCATGTAGAATCTCCAGCTTGACAATCACCTAACCTTCACTTGATCACTTGACTTTGTTATCGAGCCAACATTTAAGGAACTTCCCAGCGGCATAATAACTCTTCCCACAAATATCCAATAGTGGTTTACTCTACACAGGCTGTATATCTGCTACTGATTTGATGGCAGCCTGGTAACATAGAAGTGTACAGCTGGGGAAGGGTATCCAGCAGAAATGCATACACTGCCTAGAATCACATGCAAGCACTGGAATATGAAAACATACCTTCTATTTTGTTTGGGGTCCCTGTATCCTAGAGCTAGCTCCAAGACTCTGGAAGTCAGAGAAGAACAGTCTTTTAGGAAAGAAACTCAAGACCTGCTCAAAGACATGGATTACTGGATATGACATATGACAACATCTGTAAGACACATAAGCAGCAGCACAGGGAATTCTGGAAAGTTAACACTTCTCCTTTGAACAAGGAGCGGTGAGTCTGATTTGGCTGACTAGGGGAAAAAGAAAACAAAATAGGGCTCTGAGCAGCACTGCTGTGGCTGTAGCTGAGGCAGAATTTCCATTTCAAAGCCTGGTTTTCCATGTCCTACTTTTCCCTTTTAAATACAAGCTGCAAGTTAAAACTTGGCCCAAAGAGTTCACCTGTCACATTTAGGAATTAAAGACTGAATCAATTTGCTAAGAAAAAATGGAAAAGGAAAAAAAGATACTATTGTTAGTACAAATACATTTACAAAAAAAAAAATCTGCTGTTCTTTTGGGAAGGCTGTGGGGAAAGAGAAAGCCTTTGGCTGCTTGGTTTTCAAGAGGTCAACATCATGCTACAGCTGCACACTCCTGCAAGGCCAGTGACAGCCTTGATGAAGCCCAAGATGGCTCTTCAGATGTGTTTATCTTCAGTACAAAGTCATCTCAAGTCTGGACACGAGAAAGGAAGTTCAACTTTGCAGGTTCAGTGTTGAGAGTCACCAAGCGCGCATTAGAGGAAAAAACTTGTTTTGAGCTGTTCACCAGTCTAGTCTCAGACAGAGTTAGCCTCAGCTGTTTGATATGTCAGAGTTTGGCCTGAAGGACACAGTTCAGTCAGTCACTGACCGAATGACTGGCTGATATATCCAACCCTGCCGGGTAACATCCATCCTGGATGGCTTTCCAGGGGAGGAGAAGTAAGCCTTCACAGAGGTTTCAGTTATCTAGCCCTGAGTCCAAACGGAGAATGTATTGATTCAGCAGGATGTTCTATCAAAATCCCATGCAGCTCAACACAGTACTTCAGTCACTTAGGATGAGCCTGAACTGCAGCATTCCTCCAGGGGCAGTGAACAAAACACATGGGCTTTTCCACACAGCTGCCTCCCCTGCCTGCCCGTCAGAGATGCAGAAGCTTTCGAGACCAAATACCACCATCTACTTATCTGTGAAAACAGGAAAGTAAACAGAAGGGCACACGGTGCAGGATTAAAGCTACTTTACTCTTCTGTGCAGCTGTTGTATCAGGTTACTCCTAACAGCATCCAGGCACCTTCCAATAGTCCTTTAAGTGACGTAGCTAATGCATGTTATCTATGATGTCTGTTATAATGTCTGTTATCTACTCACTCCTCCATCCTGTGTGATTATTCCATCAATATGTGGCAAGTTTCCCACTTTATACGTAGCCATGACCTTAGCTGTCTTTGGCACATTAATCAGTATGCAGCTTGCATTTTTCAATGGTACAAAGCTTTTTCTGTGGATAACAAAATCTAGCAATGAGCACTGCCCCCCCACCTCACAGTCACTACTAAAACACACCAAAGTAATCTCTGGTGAGCTTTGGGGAGCGCTGGAGATTAGGCCATGGGAGTGATGCTTTGAAGAGTCTGAACACTACAGCTGACATCTACAATAACCATCAGGGAAATCCAGGGGTTCGTTTTCCCTGCAAGAGCAATGAACATTTCAGGCTACAAAGCAGTCAAAGAGGAGATAATTAAAGAAGACTTACTGAATAATTTATTTTGTGAAAATGAAGTTTAGTGTTTGGTGTTGCTTATTTAAGGAAAATGTTAGCACTTCAATGGAAGAAGTTGTTTTCTGAAGATACAGAGATGTGAGAAACACTAAAATATTAAGAAGTGCATTAGAAAACAGTGATTACATTTTAGGATCATTAAAAAAAAAAAGTCATGACAGCTCTACTTTATTTCATAGCCATTCTGCCCAAGACAAATATTTGTTGGTACATTAGCCTGGCTTGCAATATTTTCTATAAGATGAAGAAACTTTAATAGGCAAATTATAAAATCAGAATTGCTTTCTTTAGAGAGCTCCATTTTGGACTCTGCTACTGTTATCCTACCGTACAACAGGCATGGTTCTCAGCAAATACTTAGATTATATTTGACCAAGGCTAAATTGTCAAACAACATTATAGTCATTTCACAAATAGGGACACAGATAAAGCAGAGATTCTTAATGTTTTCTTTGCCTCTGTCTTCATCATTGATGACAAGCTAAGAGGGTCCCATGCCCTGAGCTGGATGACCATGGCTGTGAGAATGATAAACTCCCAGTGAGCCCAGAACCTGGCAGGATCTGCTGCTCCAGCTCAGGCCATGGTGTATGGGTGCAAACCAATAGGTGTGAGGGTCTGGAGCAGAGATCAGCTCCCAGCAAAGTGTTTCTCCTCCCAGTTTGGTTCCATCACAAGAGACAGTGGATGCTGGAGTAGTCAACACTTGCCCACTTTACCTAAAAAGGGGAGATCACATCAGAAGAGAGATCAATCTCACCTAACTTTCCATGCCTACACTGTAGACACTACACCTAAATTTTTACAAATAGGCATTTAAGATTAGCATTTACACCTATGTCACAGTCTTTGGGCAGAAACAATCCCTGTAAAAGTCTAAAATAATCCTTGAGAATCCCACGTAGAAATACCAATGTCTGTGCACTGACAGAACAGAAATGCAAGCAACTACTTCCAACAGGAACCTCAATATGTGCCTGCTGCTAAGCATGACAAATGCCAGTCAGGATGTGATGGGGTTTATTAGCCAGCCTCACTAGGAACAGATTTAATGCTCACTGTAGCTGGAGCCCAGGAGAAATGGAGACTATAGCCTGTCATGGCTTGTGCTGATGTTTGTGCCAGTGTTGGATCTTGCTATTTTCCCACACCCCAGAAAAAGACCTGCAAGGTCTGACCAAGCAATTAGCAGCACACTAAGTTGGTAAAGGTGAGGCTGAACTGAAAAGGTTTTGGAGAAGGAAGAAAGTATAATAAATTATCACAGTACTATCAAAATAATCTCAGTTCCTCTCCAGCAAGCAGCAAAAAGTCAGCAGAAAAGGATGTCAGGAAAAGAGGCAAAGGGAGATGGGAAGAGAAAGCTTCAGCTCCACCAGACAACATTTCCCTGACTAAAGAAGGCCTTCCTTGGCCATCAGGCAAAACATAGTCTTGGCTACATGAGCCCTTAGCGTTTCCCATGACACCGAGTAGGCAGAAACCCTATTCCCAGTATGATGAGGTCAGGATCACAGGACCCTTTTGGTTCTTCACTTCTCCTTTAGGCAGAGGACCAGGACAGAACAGGGCTATACATCAGTTTTCAAAATGAGCTACCATACCTTTGAGGGAAAAGGAGATCACCTTTTACAGCACAACAGCTGCAGAGAGGAATTTACATTAAATAATACTTTCAAGAATAGTGAGTGGGAGGAAAGATTAGTTCAAGATTATGAGCAGCAGATAAACACCTTTTGTCAGAAGAAAAACTGATTTTCCCCCTTTATATCTATAAATATCACACTAATAGGAAAGGAAATGTGATGCCATGGAATAAGGCATCTTCTCATCATGTCTAATTACGCATCCTTAAAATGAAGCTTCCTAACTTGGTTTGGGTTTTTTTGTTTTGCTGGGAGAATTATCACGTGAATTATGATTGCTTTTCACTCTGAAAATAGGAACTAACCAATTTCAATTGCAGCTGACTATTAGAATAAAAACCTGATAAAACATGTGGTTCTTGTAAGGTACACTGATTCCTTTAGCTGAAGATTTTTTTTTTTCTGGAACATGTAATAGTAGTATCTGTATTTATTGTGGAATAAACTCAGCAATGAATGGCATAAAATGAATGGAAGAGTGTAGTCACAAAGCATTCAGTCACACATTTTACTCATTTGTACACTGTTTATCTTCTGGTGTATGTCACAAGAAGTAATCATTTAAATAAACAACTTCTTTAGTAGGTAATAAAATATTATTGAGTTTCCAGTCTCACAACATGTGCTACAGCTATAAATCAGATTATTCCAAACTTGTACTGATTTGCAGCACTGGGAGGCATTTTAGAGTTGCCACAATTGAAAGGGAGGTGCTGGATTTTTGTTTCTCTATGGTTTCTGTCTCTGCAGCAATCCTGAGAAGGCCATGGGTGTTTGGAAATGTGCCCATGCCTTTTCAGCTACAACAGCTGTTGTAACATGGAATGTTACCTCCCCTGCAAACCTTGCCTAATGTTTATATTGCCCAATTTTTTAAATGAGTATAAACCACTTTCAGATGTCAGTTACGGTTATTGCTGGAAGTGTTCTCCTGTAAATTACCAAATGTGGTGTGCTGGGAAGATCTGCCAAGAGGTGATACAAAAATGACTTTCATCAACACTGGCATCCCAGATGCAGAAGAACAAAGCAACAAAAAAAGCATCTCTTATTGTACTAGCCTCTCTGGTTTTGAGGTGCATTTGGTGCATCTCTCTAATTAGAGATGATAGCCTGCAACTAGCCCCACTACCTTCTGCTTCTAGGCTCCTTAAGGAAGAAAAGGTAGAAGCCAGCCACCCCTTTATACTGATCTCTCTACTACAGTCTTCTCTTTAGATGAAGATGATGGCATCCATGAGGAAGGTAGGTGTTTTCCTGATCCTGGATGACTAAGCTGGCCAGCAACTTCCTTTGTTGAATCTGTCTGTGTTCAGTTCATGTCCTCCACCCCACAGAGTGTGTGCTGTGCTAGGAATGTGAGGAGGACTGGGTGGCTTGGGAAAGGGATTTCACAGTGCTCTAGGATGTGTGAAACCCTCCTGACAGCTCAGCGGATGCATCAGGGTGATTAATGTTGCATGCTGCCACCTGAGAACATCTGCAGAGACAGGGAGATGCCTCATCTGTCCCTTTCAGAGAAGTATCATCCAGACAAGGAAGAGGTTAGTGTATTTTGGACCACTCGTTATGCAAGGGCAGTCCCAATCCTATAAAGACCTCTCTAGAAAAGGCTTTGCATTAAAAACAGTATATTAACTTCCCTCTGACTCATGCTCACAGCATGCCTGAGAATCTTACATAGCAGCAAGTGACCCAAGAAAGGAGAGCACAGCACCAGTTCAGAGTAAAGTTGGACAAAGCAGTTACACAAAAATTTAACTTCTCAGATCTGTACTGAGTAAAGGATGACAAAATTCCTGTTCATCTCCTCATCTTTTCTCTTCCTTATATTTAAAACGAGGCAGAGTTACAAAGTATTTTATCAAATCTTAATTTTTTTTCTATGTAATAAACAAGGAATTTTAAAATTGTTTCAAAATCTGAAATAGCACTGGACACTCCCTGAAACATAAGGATTCCAAATTTTGGCATGAGACCATACAGTCTACTTTTAGCCACGCTTGAAACAAATGAGAAACACTACTTGGAAGCTGTTAATACACAACTAAACTCTCTCATCTCTGCACAGTGCTCAGAAGGTTTGGGAAATCATGGTTAGGAGGCACCTATGCTGAGCTGGCCCTGTGCAAACACACTCAGTCCACTGTACCTGGGGGTAAAATCTCATAGAGAGTCTCATCACAGATTTTTCCATTAGTCTTTTCAGAAAGAGAGACTAGATCACCTCTGGATCACCTCTCCTATGAATGCAGGCTGAGAGATGGGTTGTTCAGTCTGGGGAAGAGGAGGTTCTGGGGACATCCTACAGCATCCTTTCAGTACCTAAAGGGGGCCTACAAGAAAGTTAAAGGGCCTTTTACAAGGGCATGTGTCAATAGGACAAGAGGGAACAGCTTTAAACTGAAAGTCGTTATACATGATGAGGCCCTGCTCTCCTGGAGATGGCTGAACACCTGCCTGCCCATGGGGAGCAATGAATTAATTCCTTGTTTCCAGCTTTTACGCTTCCAGTTCTCTCCCTGACCCCACTTGTGGGAGACTGAGTGAGTGGCTGCCTGGGGTTAAACCACCACAGTGGTCCAAGTGATTATGAGCTAACAATGGTCTGCTTTCTACATTATGGGCCTTGGTCAGGTTCAACAATGACTGCATCAGAGGCTTCTTGTAAATTCAGGGTTGCTCTAGGAACAGAAACAACAGAGACTATGATATCAATTCAGAAAGAATTATCACAGAATTACAGAAAGAAAGAAGAATATACCAGGCAAAGAAGACAGTTGAGGGAACGACATGTGGCAGATGCTGGCCATGTGGCTCACTCTCAGGTACACTGGAGGTGCCAGTAGAAGGTCTACAGTGAAACTATCAAACATTAGCTCTATTAACCTAGATGAATCCCCAAGACTCTCTTGGGAGGTCATTAATCTTTGGAAACTGTGCATACAAAAGTTGGAAAGAAGAGATATCAACACGAGACAAACAGGACTCATTGCCTTGAAGACTATGAGTACTGGTTTGGGGATCTGTATAAGCTGTATCATAATTGCTCAGGAAATCCCTGTCTTCATCACGATTTAGATTAAAGCTTTAGTATCTGGGAAATTTCTTCTTCCTCCAGACCAAAATTTTTTCTTAATGATTTTTCACTGCTGTGTTGCTGACACAGGAACTTGGGCTGGTTTCGTGTTTTTTATTCCCATTTAATATTATAATCCTTCTTTACAACTGTATTATTATTATTACTACTACTTATTATTATAAATTATCTATGTCATTATTGTTAAAGTAGAAAATTAAAAACTTTATTAAGAAAATTACAGTAATTAAATGTATACATGAAATGGAAGATTTCTAACAATTCACTGCACTTCCATATGCAATCTGTTGCCACAGTTCATATGAGCAGGGAATTGGAACAGGCATCTAATTTTCCTGGAAACATTAGCCATGAACTATAAGCTGCTAAATTTTTCAGAGACCAGAAAGGAGAAGGCTATCTTTTCTTATACCTCACATCCATTTCTTATAACTGAGGTTCAACTCTGTCAGGGCAAGACTGTATCTTTTCTTCAGTCTAAACAGAGTCTCATCCTTCAGGCATTTCTTCCCATTACATTTATTAATGGAGCAATGTCTTGTTGAATGCACTGTTGGCAAGATCTGACTCTGCACAAATAAGTTGCCCCAAACAGCTTCAAATGTCACCATCACACAATGGAAAACATTCCAGGTTAGATAGATGTACTATGACCAACACATCAAGAACTTTTACTCCCCTTCTGCTGATTGATTGAAGAATTATACCCATGAAATGGGATGATTTACACAATTGCATTGCCTCTTGGCTAGAATGAGCTTTCGCCAGTCAGATAGTCCTGAAGGATGTCTGCTCGTGGAATAAATCTGATGTAATTTGATACACAGCATGGCACTCAATCAAGATGAAATGATCCTTAGATAATTTTTCATGTGCAATCATTGCAGAAAGACTATTTTAATAATGATACTTTCTTTTTTATTAAGTTTTTTGGACTATTTTTTCAGATAATGAACAATTGCATCCAGGAGAAGTAGTTACTGTCAAGTCAATATTTTATTCTTTACCTGGGGCCAATATCTTAAAAAAACAGAGGAGACAGCTCTCACTGAAATACTCAATACTGAAGGCCTTTTCTAGTCTAGACTTCTACACTGCCTCTTTATTATTACAGATGCTTATCTCCTACTTTTAACAGTCACAGCTTGGTTATGCCAGTGGTTCAGTTGTTTGTTTCTCCCTTTTCTTCCTCATTCATACTCCATTTTTGCTTCCCTCTCAAAAAACAATAGTAAAGGGAAGTCTTAGGATTGGCAAGCATGAATATAAACAAATAACAGCATTTTAAAAATATGTGAGTCTTTCCAGTCTCAGTCAAAGCATCATGCCTGCTCAACAATAGGGATAACCCATGTCCAGGACTGAGTTGATGAGCTACCAGTGGAACATACTCCAGCCTGATTAATCAAATGTTCCACTTCCCCAGTAGTGATTAGGATGAAACAGTACTGGGAAAAGTCCCTGTGTTGCCAAATTTGCAAGCTTAAAAAAAGCACAGGTTTTTGCTTCATGTCTAGACTTTTTTTCTGAAGTAGACACATTGATGTCCATGTTGCCAAGAATAAAAACTTCCATGTGACATTCAGAAACTGGTTCTGGAACAATTTAATTTCATCTTTTACAGCATGCTTCTCCCAAAAAAGCTCTTCATGGAGGTGGGATTAACGATTAAGAGATGTGGAGGGTGGAACACATATGTCTGTGAAAACTGGAATTAATGTGATTATGCTAAGCAGAACGTATTCTGGGCTTCAGTGGTTTGCAAAGATTTAAGGAAATATGCCCCAAGCATAGAATATCTTCTCTGGAAAATAAAGCATGATATTCAGAGAAGGCTGGGATAAAGAGGTATTTTATGGGCAAGCAGAGGAAAATCAACTGTCACTTTACATGGAACACCTTCTCTTTGTTTGGTTTTTTAATCTCCACCATAATAAAGCAATTATAAGAAATTTATGATTCTGAAGTACTATTAGAGCCATATTTTTCCTCATTGGAAGAAAAAACGAAAGGAAACAAACAAAAAAAATATAACACAAGCAGGTAATAAACTGATCAATGCATAAGAAGTATATTGGGCATGAGTATTATCAGTTGCTACTCATTCTAATATTCCACTATCAGATCCAGTTCTGTGAAGAGATTGTTCCTTGAAGAATATAGGAAATCCCAAAAGATTTTTCCAAGTCCATGAAATGTCACTGTTTTGATGTTACAATTCGAAAGGTTTCATGAAGCATGAACTTAGCCAGAAGGGCAAACAGTCTGTGATGCCAGTAATTCTGACTGCATTCGAAAATACATACACCCAGACCTGTGCACAAGGGTGAGACCAATCAGGTCTTTTTTATTATTGCACAAAAGAATTCTGGCTTTTCCTTATGCCTGTTGCTCACCTTGTTCTCAAACACCCCACAAGTCCTGCAAGCATATCTTATATCCTATACTTTGCTGCATTTCAGTGTTGTAGCATGGTGGTCTGTCGTGACACACCAGCAGAGTGAAAAGTAGGACAGGTCATTTGCAAGGTAACGTGGCTTTTAAGAAACCAAGTTGTTGCAATCCTTTCATGTCATGGTGTCTCTAAATGCCATAGTTACCTTTCATGGCTTACACAAGCAACTCCTCTCACAGTGCTCCAAGGCATTTCTGCACAGTGTAGACTACTCCAAGCACAAAGCAAATGTTCAGTGATTCAGAGTGTTTTGTCCTCAGAAAACAGACGAAAATATCTCTTCACCTTGGTCACAGGATGACCAAGCATACACATGAAGGAACTCTATCAACTGGTTTGGGTTTAGAGCCAGTGTCAAAGGAACTACAAGACACAAGATATTCCCAAATGATAGAAATTTGCACCTAGATAACTCTAACAGCAAATAGCTCTACGTATGTGAGTGTGCTTATTTGCATTGTTTTATTCCACTACAGAATTTATAGTATTCAAAACCTTGTTTCAGACGTATTTGGTTCTGAGAACAACATACTCACCCTTTCTGTGCACAGCAGCACTTGTAGAACTACTGCTCAGTAATGCATAAATTTCACATGCAGAATCCCACACGTGCAACAGCAAAAATAACCTGCACCATCTGCACTGGTGAGAGGTTGCCTTCAGAAAAAAAAAAAGCCAACTTACCCAAGCATTTGTGCACAAAGTATAGCAGACAACTACAACGTGTTTGTTGAGACAGTGTGCTACTAGCAACTAGTTATTCTAAGCTGCATATTCAAAACTTCGTTGACCAAAAAATATTTGTCATTCTTTTTTATAATTACAAACATGAATGTCTACTGGAGATGTGATACAATAGAGAATTCTGAATATTTTCTTTATTGAGAAGGTAAAATTAGGCAATTAGACCAGACTACACTAGCACAACTGAAAAGCTGAGTAATTTTCATAACACAATTGATTTCTTACCACATGGTGCCATTTAAGGGATTAGAACAACTCACCAGGGTAATATCACACTTGATTAGAAGCCAAGGGGCCTGATTGTTATCTCCATTAAGCCAGACAAAACGTAATTGACACCAGCAACTCTCAATTTTCACCAGTGTAACTAAAAGGAAAGTTAAGCACAGTGTCTTTCACTTGGGTAAGTCATTTTCATATCTTTGCGGGATTAACAGTGATTGCCTCAGCCCCCTTGAAAATATCAAAGATAGTGTCTCTGGTATTTTCACAGCTAGGTGTGCTGATACTACATGGGTTTGGATGCTTTCATATAGAGAACAATTCACACAGCAAACAAAAGGAATATCTTACGTAAACTTGGAGAAAACCTTTACCATGTTCAGCATGCCAAGACCTTTGCCCCTCCAAAAGTAAACATCTATAGATAATGGGATGAAATTTTCCAGATATTAAGGTATACAGGGGAGGAAGTCAGATCTGGGAAGCTTTTCAGGATCTCCTGAGACAGGTATCACAAATCACAGTCAACAGATACTTCAGGGCTGGATTCATCTGAACTCTGACATCTACAAGGCAGGTAAATGTGCACAAGGTTGTTAGCTAAGCTACCTCTGTCCACAGTGGTTAAAACAGTAACTTAGTAACAGCAGGGTTCATCTCATCTTAGATAAAAAAACCCATCATACATATGAATGTGTCCTCAAAATTGAATATTTCTCCTCTTGGGATGGAGGAGAGGGACTTCAACCAGAAACCTCAGAGTTGTATTTAAACTTGAAAACAGAAGAAGACAGAATCAATTGAAGTGTGGATGGGGTATAATATGCATTGAAGATGAGGTAATCTGGGGTTATTCACCTCTGCTGCAAAGAACCCTTGCAGAGCGTATGTTCCCTGCAGAAATAATGAGTGTCGATAAAAAACAAACAGCATGTCATTACTTCTCAGCCTGTCTTCCAATTTTCTTTGCTCACCACTAATATACCTGCCAGCCTACCCTCTCCATTTTCTATAAACTTATTTTCCTTTTTATTCTAGTTTATTTCTATCATCTACTAAGTATCACAAATGACAGGTAGATAACACATTTATTTACCTATATGAATATACCTTTATAACTTCAAACACTGACAGATGATTTGGTTAGAATACAAACTTTCATAAAAAAACTCTGTCTAAATTTATAGTCTGTAAGAGTAACACAAATGTTTATACAAATTTAAGTATATTTCAGTCAAGGCTTTCTCTAAACAAATAAATATCTATAATTCACACCTTGGAGAGGTCGAATACCACTTGAGAGGATGGCTGTAAACTAAAGTAAAACTCATCAGCCAATTTTCTTTCTCTGTGCTGATTGAACCTCCTGAAGGAAAACCACCTGCACATGAAATTCAGAATGATTCAGTTCTTCCACTAGGAAGCACTATGAGAAACAGCTCTGCTGTGCCAGGCAGTTTAAAGCCAGCAGCATCCAAGGGCTCAGCTGAGGAAAGTCCCAGGGCCTTCCTTGGAAGCAGAGAGGCTGGCAAACGGAGCACCCTTCTCAAAGAGGGGCTGAAAGCAACAGGCTGTGCACTCCATTGCACAACCAAAACCCCCAGCTTTGGTCCTGCCCTGAGTACAGGCCTCGCCCCTTTGGCTGCTGAAGCCAAATTTCTCTGCAGTAGGTGACATGTCCAGGCAGAATCCTTCTAGGAAATATTAATTGTAAAAGGGTAAGTACTTCAGGCATCAGCCTATGGATCTAAGAGACACATGCGTGACACTTTCATTAGCGTCCTTGTCCTCTGCAGCTTATGGCTTGGCAGAGGGGGTTGGTGTCTTGCATGCAATTTTTGTCCTTCTTGGATCAAAATATGCCCAATATATGAGTGTTACACAGAGAAAAAAGAAGAAAGAAAATCACATTTCAATCAAGTTATTAGCAGCTTAAAAAGCTATTACAGCAACTGGAAACCATGAAGATTTAATCTGCTCTGACCATGCTCTGTCCTTCCACTCCTGCTGCTGATTAGACATCACAGGCACCATCTTCCCAGGAAGTCATATTGCTTCTCCCGTAGGAACAGACAGAAATTTTCTCCAGACCCATGACTCCCCACTCAATTTGAGTTAATCACATCTCACAAGTGAAGCACAATAGGAGAACTTTTAACTTACTTTATCATGTTTCTCCTGGCCAAACTGGCCGTGAACCATGCCCCAAAAATTAGCAGCACCAGAAAGCAGGAGGAATAGACACCCAAGTGATCCAGGACTGAATGAGCCATCCCAACCAAATTTCCATATGCTATGACACCAAGCAGGAAACCTTCCTGCTGGCAAATTCAGGAGCAAAACTCCCTATTTTCTCATCTGGTTTTCATTTTTGATGCCACAGTGATGATTGCACTTGGAACAAGCAGTGGCACTCCTGCTGTCACATGCTGCTGTTGCTAGCATAGCAACCCACAATCAGTGTGAGGCTAGAAAATCTCCTGAACTGTGCAGCTCAACAAAACAGCAGGTCCTTTGGATACCATCTATAACTGTAAATGAACAATTTCAGTAATGGTTTTGTCAGTCCTTCCTAGAAGTAGTACTAATAGGCCACAAATAACAAAATGAAGTTCAGCTGCTGAAAGAAGAACACAATCTGTTGAAGGAAGGGAAGGAAAATTATTGTCATAAAACATTTGTATGGCCTTGTGAATTCTGGACTGCACTGTACAGAACAGAGATCACATCTTGCCCCTGCCCTAAACTTCTTGCTGTTGCTAAGACAACTCCATCAATGTAAAAGAAGCAATGCAGAGTCCAGTGGCGAGACCTCCAAAGGGGATGGACTGACTACCAGGCTTTGCTGGAAAAGAGAAATAATGTTCGTGCAAAGGGCAGGATGGCTGTTGTGGCTGTGGGAGACTGACACAGGAACTAAACCAGGCACAGAGACAATGGGGGTACAGTGGGAATATCCCAATAAATTACAGGGGCTCCTAGTTCCCAAAAATGCCACTGTTTTCTTGACTGAGTCAGGCTCTAGGGAACATCACTGGAGCTCCTAGGAGCACCATCAGGAATTCCAACAACATCTCCTTCTTAGAACAATTATCCCTTCTCATTTCTGTCTGGTGTATTCCAGCAGCAATGTATCTGCCTAAGCAGGGGGTTACTGAGCCTTTAGGGAAAGCTTTTCCCTCCACCACTGGGCTTGAGGCCCTGTCCTAGGGTAAGATGAAAATTATCCATAGCATTTGCAGATAGAGGGGATCACAAAGCAGCTCATAGTATGAGTTCATGAAACCTATGTGGAAAGTCCTTTGCAGGAACATAATTCCATGCTATGGAAGGATCCACATCCTGGTTGCCCCCATCAGTTTATTTTAGATGTTTCATACCACATTTGCATAGAGGCTCTTCTTTACTGGATGCTTCTTAGACTATTTGCAGACCATCTTTCACAGAATATTACTTGGATTATCTATCTGAAAGTCAAAATGTGGATCCTACAGTAAATCACAGGAAATTCCACCACTGAAGTTAATAATTTAATGTTTTCTGGAGGAAAAGATCATTACCCTTGAGGGAAGCACATAGAAGTGTATACCTGACAGAGCTCATCTAGACTCCCTGAGGATGCTTCACTGCTTAACATAACACAGCTGACTGGCCTTCCTATACCAAATTTATGATTTCAGATATAGAAAAAAAAGCAGATTTAAGATTGGCAAACAGAACACATTACAAGAAGGCAAACCTCAGTAACTTATCCTCTCAGGCGTTCACGGCCTAAAGCAATGAACTGCATGTACTAACAGAGTGAAATCTGACAGTTTGTTTACACTATGAGGTTCATATGCATCCATATCTCTGCACAGGCAAAGAAATATTCAGTCTCTTAAAAGAACTCTTCCCAACAAGGAGATCCAAATCAAGCAATTTTCTCTTCTCTACCACCACCTCGAAAGACACTTAGGAAAGATTTTCATTTCACTTCCAGAGATCTCTGCTGATGCACCTTTGTGGGAAGAGAATTCCAGCAGCACATACATCTCATAGGTCCTGCCACTGGTTTGCCATGATGGGGGCTTGATCATGTTCACTGAGGTGACTGGTAGGTATCTGCTGTGCTTGCATTACACCACCTTCCTTACAGTGCTAGTCAATCCTCCTAGGAATTTCTCCTATTTTACTACAGCACCTCTAATACAGCACCACAAATATGTGCACTAATACCAGGATAGGAACATGACAGACACATGTCTAATTCGTATGTATTGGGGTTTAAGATTTCCTGTTCTTCTCCCTGCTCACACATTTCACATGGCTCAATTAAATTGCAGAATGAGACACTGCCAATTGTTTCTTTCTCACTGAAAAAGAGACAGCTATTTAAAGAATGTTGTTACTCTAGCCACATTTCACCACAAAAAATGAATACCTATAATTACAATATCTGTGATTATAGAATGTCAAACACAGGAAAAATACGCAGTCCAACGTTTTGAGGAAAACATTGTAACCTGTATTACCCACATTTAGGCTAAAAATGCTGGAACTTGTCCCAGCCTCAGAAATAAAATATGCCCAGCAGTAATTGCAAAACAAATGAATCTGATTATAATCTTACCACACTCTAGCTTTTGCATTCCTCAGCTATGTGGCAAACAGATGGAAAAATCCCATTACATGCACCAGGAGAAAATTTTTTAAGCTATCTCTGCAAACATCAGTTATCTTTACACTTAGTTATTTCTGGCCTTGGAGCTTGAGTTCTATTGCATTACATCTGTGAAATATTTGGCCATTCATTCATAATGCATTTTGACAATGGCAGCGGACCCGCTGACCAAAAATACTGCTGGGTTTGTGGGTTTGCCTTCACATTCAGATAGTGGCAGCCCTGGCTTCCTTTTTCACCTGATGTCATTTGTGAGGGTTTGAAAGTTTGTCCATGAGGAGCTGAGCAGCACATTTGGAGGCAGTGGTGGGGACACACACCCGGAGCAAGCCTCCAGTGGGAGGTTATATATAATGCCAAAATCTCCTCCAACACCTGAGAGGGTGCAGAGGCCATCCTAGTTCACAGCAGCTCCCTAACACCAGACTTGAGCAGATATACTCTCCTGTAACAAGCCAGGCAGAAATAAGAAGGGATAATTGGCCTAAGGAAGAAATGTTGCTGCTGGACCTCCAAATGGTGTCCCTGGGAGCTCCCAGTAATGTTCCACAGGGCATGAGTCAGCCAAGAAGACAGTGGCATTTCTGGGAAGTAGGAGCCGCTGTTACTTGTTGGGATATTCACATTATTTTCTCCAGATCGTGCTCTGTCTTCCTGTAACTTGTTGGGCTGTGGTTACCCTCAACGGGCAGGTGTGTAACAAAGCGTGCGAGAGAACTGTGCTATCATTTGCCCTCAACTAGAAACCACAGATTTCCCTCTCACTCAATGACACAAAACTCTGTCAATTGGCTCATTCTCTATAAGTTACCAAGATGCCTTTACATTACTTATATATAGCCCTATTGATTTTTTCAGTACTTAAATGCTTTAAGAAAATCAATGTTTCAGCAAATAGAGTGGAGCAGAAGTATCATAGAATCCCATTTGCCATTCCAGCATCAGAGACCATGGTTAAATTAAAGGAAATAACATGTACAATGTGGGATGATGGATTTAGAGAAAAACTGCAGAAGACACAGAAAATGGGTGAGTGGAGAGACATGAAATTAAAAACAAAATAGAAAAAGAGATGCTGAAGATAAATATAGTGGCTGTGGATATGACTTAGTTAATTTTAGCAAATCAAAATTTAGCTGTCTAGTCCAAGATAATCATTTTAGTTCTCTGCATGTAGTGAATAGACAGCAGGAGCTATCTCCACAGAGGATTCAGCCTAAGGCAGGACAATGCATCACACTATCACACTTCAACTATCCCAAAGTCTACACTCAGGAGAGACGCATAACTTCTGTGTTTTAACAGCACTGGAATTGATACAGGATCATGCATCATTTTGAGTGTTGTAATTATTTAATAGAAGGGCTTCTAACTCAGCATTTTTTGTTTTGAAGATAAGAATCACCTGGTTTTCTCAGAAAAAAACTGAAATTTCTTGTGTTGGGGGAAAGATTTCCTTATAATTGCTTATCAGCAGGTCCTGGTCTGAATATTCAAACAATTTATAAGGACAAAACCTCTTTATTTGTTGTATTTTATTAATAATGGGCCAAACTCATCACTAGCACAATCTCATGTATTGCCATTCACTTCAAAGTTGCTACATATGTTTACACAGCAAGGAATTATGCCAGATACAGTCAAAATGCTTCATTACTAGTCAGGTTAGACAATAAATCAGATCTTCTGTTTGCAAAGTACTGTAATTTGTGTGTAATGACTGGAAGAACTGGTGTATAAAGTAATTATCGAAACTGGAAAGCAATCATCTTCTAGATGTGCAAAACCTCATCTAAAATTTGAGCTTCAAAAGAGAAAAAAGGAAGGCAGATGTAAAAAAAAATCTTGCTCCTTCCCTTTATCTGTAACAATTAACTACCAGTCTGTGGGCCCAACAAACCAGCCAGTTTTCCACCCATCTAGAGTGTATCCCAAGCAGGATACAAGGATTATGCAGATCAATCTGTATTAAACAGCTCTGGTGTATTACAAACTGAATCTCTGTGTGCTGCCGCTGTAGTGGCGCTGCTCATGTACCAGGCATCGTCTCTTTACCAGTCTCCATGTCTGCTCAGAGTTGGAAACCAGCAGCCAGGCAGCAAAAGCCAGAACATGTGCCCCAGTAAACTACAGTTCTTACTCCTACCAGGAGAAGTGATTAGGCTTCATATCTACTATGTCCTTCTCACACATACCAGGAGTTCTGGCATATATTTTATAAACAAGGACATTCCTTTGCCCCAAGACTCTGAACATTTCTGACACCTACCAACCACTGAATTTCCTCAGTGACATTGCTGACTTTTAGTACACAACCAATTCGCTAAGTTAACATCCTTTTCGCATTGCTCATAACACATATTGTCAAAAAGATAAGAAATATGATCATGTCTACAGCTTCTAAATAATACACAAGTGTTCTAAATAATTAGCTGAAAGTGTCAGTCAGAAAGTAGGACAAACTTTTACAGTCAAGTGTCAAAAAATCTAATTACTTATTTCCCCTTTGTATTTTAAGTGATGAGCCTACCGCACATATCTGCAAGTGACCTATTATTTCCCACAAAACAGTCACAGCCCAAAGGAAGTCCCCAAAGACAAAGCACACATGGGACGTCTAGTTCAGTTCTTTCAAAATTAGAACAAACACTCCAGACTGAGATTTTCTGACTATGAAATAGGTGAGATTTCACAGTTTTACCCAAGTTTGTTACCCTTACGTTCCCAGAAATCCCTTACTCACTGCTGAGATGTAGCACATGAACTTCCAGAAAGACGAGCCTTCCCTCATGGGAAGTTAGGTGTGGGATCAGAAGTTGATTTACAATAGACACCTAGTTTCAATTTCAATACAATTTTTTGTTTCTTGTGAAATGACTAATATTAATCACCAAAAGCCAGCTGGCTGAAGTGGGATAAGAACACTTAGATGTTTAAAAATACTTCTATTTTACAATCTTTTCTTTAGTTTGTATATCTGACAAAGAGTGCAGGACACAGAAAGCTTGCTCAAAAATATGGATTACTGCCTTGCCAGTGCAAGTCCAAAAACAAAGCATGGGCTGCACACAAACTGGATATCATATGCTACTTCACAATTACAAGGCAGTGCAATTTCTGGAGGTACCCACTAGACTACATGGAATTGAGTACCTGTCTGCAAGGTGCACTTTGCATGCCTCCTGTATTACTTACTATTTGGTTTCTGCTGAAGATGCTCCTTGGGGAAGACTCTTGCTCTGTTCATCAGAAGCCTTCAAAAGATATCAAAATGGGGGAAAAAAAACCACTCTAGGTCAATAGGAAAGTTCTTTAAATACAGAATATCTATTAAAATGCCAGTACGTGTTCTTCACACAAGCACTAGTCTAGATTATGTCTGAACTACCTTTTCTATTAATTTCTATTTTCTAGCACAGATTTTCTATTAATTTCAAGGCCTGAGTTGCAGCTTGCACTTCAGCACAAGCTTTGGGCCAGTGCAGTGCTGGGAGAACTGAACACTCTGTGAGCAGCTCTGAAATGTGGATGCAGTGCTTCTGTGGCAGGATGAAGTTCTAGGTTTTAAAAATCAGAGAAAATGAAATTTTCAGCTCAGAGAATTAGTGACTCCAAAACACAAAAGGACGCAATCTTTAAGACAATGACCTGTTGACAGCTTAAGTGCTGTGCGCCACAGAGGGTGTAGGTAAATAACACTTTCTAATTTCTCAGAATTGTTTTGATGGGGGAATTACACATGCTTTGGAAATTCTAGCTGCCATGGAAACTTTTGTATAACCTCTCTTAGAACAGTACAGAGAAAATGCAATATTAGATTAAATACTCATTAAATATTCTGAGAGCACAATATATAAAGTAACCTCTTACACTGCTATCTATTTGGTATACTTTTCTTTCCTCATTTGTTTAGAGTACAACTAGTGATGAAAATTGACTCTTTCCTCAGAAGAGCCTTCTGAAAACTTAACAAATAGAAAGTTACATTTTAGTATGCAATTAAATGTTTTCTCTCTTTGCTTTATCTTACTATTTGCAGTTAGATTTCTTTACTACATACTTTTCCTGAATCTTGCTAAATAAATATTTATGCTCAAGATAGGGGTGAGAAGAGGCACATATTTGACTGATATCCCAGAAGAATGAGATTTTGGCTGTGAAAATGTGATTAGACTGGTCTCTCCCCATCCAGAAAAAAAAATGCATTTTTAAATTAAAGTTGCTATATAATTTGGTTACAGGTATTCAGGGAAAAATAATCCTCATTGTCAGTTATATATTTCCATTTATATTTAAAAAACTATTGATTCTGAGGGATGAGGAGGGTATTTCTCTGTGCTTCATTATTCCAAGTGACACATGACAAATTATGTTTTTCCATGGACTTTCACAGAGTCTCTTTCAGAGAAGACTCTTTTCCTTCAGCATTCAGCTGTTAATACATTTTTTTACTGGAAGGGATGCTATAGCAGAAGATGAAAAAAGTGCCTATGAGCATGTTAATCATGGAGTGATTGATGCTGCCATTACAAGGAAAGGTTAGACGACATCCTCAGCAGTTTTCACCACTATTTACAACACACTGCCAGTCATCCAAACTAAGGACTGATCAATGCACAGACTTCAAATTAACTCAGTAAGAATCCTGTGAACGTAATGGCAAGTCTGATAGCATTCATCTATTTTTATTTCCCCTCCCTCTTTCAGCATATTGCTGAAGTATGAAGACATCTGAAACTTCTGAGACTTTAGAAAGAGATTAAGTTATTAGAGAGTGTCCAAAGGAGGGCACTGAAGATGGTGAAGGGTCTTCAGGGGTGGAGGAGCTGCTGAGGTCGCTTGGTCTGTTCAGCCTGGAGAAGACTGCAGGGAGAGCTCCTTGCAGTTACAGCTTCCTCATGGGAAGAAGAGAAGGGGCAGATACTGATCTCTTTGTCGTGCCAGGGACAGGACCCAAGAGTATGGCCTGAAGCTGGGTCAGGAGAGGTTTAGGTTGGATATTAGGAAAAGGTTCTTCACCCAGAGAGTGGCTGGGCACTGGAATAGGCTCCCCAGGGAAGTGGGGAGCACCAGCTTGACAGAGCTCAAGAAATATTTGAACAACACTCTCGGGAACATGGTGTGACCCTTGGGGATAGTCCTGTGTGGGGCCAGGAGTTGGACTCAATGATCCTTCTGGGTCACTTCAAACTTGACATATTCTATGACTCATGGTCAGACTACCAAAGACAACTTCTTGCCCTGGCTCCCTGCACACATCCTTTCTCATACTGGCATCAGCCACTACAAAACCCACCTAAGAAAGCAGACAAAAAGGCAGTAGCCAAAAAAAATTTTAAATTTAAATTAAAAAAAAATTAAATTATCACCTCTACAATTTCTTCTGTGAAATAGTTTCACAGAATTCTTGCATACTGCACTGTCAACATGACTTCATGTATTTTTACTGGGAAAAGACATGAATTCTGGAATGTGGGTACACTACTAATGGAAGTGCTATTGTGATGTGGATCTAAAAAGACAAAGTTTTTAAAACTTCAGTGAATGCACTTGTCTTCCTAAATTATTTGAAAGTAAATATATATATATATATAGGATCAAAGAACAAATAACCACTGCTATATACTATACTTCCTTTCAAAATTGGTTTGATTTCCATATGTCTTTTTTATTGTCAGCTGTAAAAAACAAATCACACCTGAATTGTAAGAAAGAACAATGAAAGAAATTATCATTCAAATAAAATTACCTTCTTTTAAGTCCAGGATTGCATCACTTATTTATTTTACGCTCATTTATTCAATAATTAGAAGGATCAGTATCTACTTATCAGTATTTTAATTCCTTTAAGTGATTTAACTGATATAACTAACACCTGCTGCATTTTATTAGAAAGTATAACAAAACTGTTCTACAGCAATGTAGACCTTAACTATACCCGGGCAGTAGATATCCCTTTCCATCTCTATTACTGATTTTATTAATATCAGTGTCATTGCTCTGAAGCAATAACTATACCAACGACCAGAGTTTTATCTGCTACATTTCTTTCCAATACTGAACACATAATTTTCTAGTTAGCTGAAGACAAATCTTGTTCTCTAGATCATCTTTCCCAGCTTAGACCAACTACTTTCTTGAATAATACTTCTAAAACTAAACCAGCCACGCTGCTGACAAGTCATCTTTTGTGGTCATTTAAATGACCATAACTGAGTATTACTGTGGTCTGAAAATGCTTCCCTTAGCTTTTCAAACCTGTTGTGAGAAGTTCTCCTTCCATAAACACACACTAACAGAATTACCAATGTACTGCTTTGCTAAAGGCTTACTGGAACTGCAAACTCATTAGGTGTTTTTCACTTGTGGTCTCAACCCAGCCAATCATTGCACAATTACTCAGTGTACATATTTCAGTGGGTCATGGTCATGTCAAGCATTCAGAGATCATGTAGGGTGAAAAGCACAGAGTCAATTGCAGTTTATCTCCCTTTCACTTTATTGTGGACAATGAGTCAACAATCCAGCAATGAATTGCAAAGAAAGAGCTGACAAATAGTCTTGTATATGAGATACTTAAAACTAAAATAAACAGAAAGGGAATCAGGTATATTCTCAACAACCATATGCAACAACACACTCAATTCAGGTACTTAATTTGGGTGACCAGAAGGACAGCATTTAAGTCATAACATAGCTCTCATATGCTATGAAGTTTAAATGTTATCAGATCACATCCCTCTTTTTAGCAGGTACCCTAACTTTAGCAGGTTTCCTGCTATCACTCTTTGAGCAGATCCCAACAAGTTTCCCTTTCTTCCAGTCATGCAACCAACACACAGTGTTTATGCCTCCAATCTCTTCTGAGACAGAAGCTGACATTTGCAAACCCTTCTGCCAACTGCGTGGTTACATGTGAGCAGACTTGGTTGTATCTAGTGGTAGGTTCCCCTTGCAACAGTGCTGGAGAGGCTTGCAAAATGAAAGAATTCACGCAAGAATGTGGGGAGAAAAGAACTAAAATAAAGCTTTCATGTGCATCCGTGGCTACCAGTCCACGTGCTCCCAAGTTTGGGGCCTCTGGGTAGCTTTTCCTTCTAGCTGACAGATTCCCCTTCAATTTTAACTCTGTTCCAGGGGTCCACCATCCTGTTCCTGGCACCACAAGGAAATGCCAGCCACTAACATTCCATAAAATCTTCAAAGAAATTCTCTTCACAGTTCCCAGTAATTCCTCTGTTTCACGCCAGACACGCTTTCTATCCTCAACGTTTCACCTTCCCCATTTAACAGGAGAACTTAACTCCTCCATCGACTTGATCACAGTGCAGAGAGAATAGAAAAAATGTCTCCCAAACATATTTAGCAATCTCCACATTCTGCACCAGTTAATAAGAAGCTTTCTTGGGGAAAGACCTTATTTGATTTTGCATTGTAGATTATGATGTCCCACATATAAAGATGAAAGCAAAGAAATACTGTTAACTCTTCTTTTTCTTATTTACTACTTATTTATTACTATCCATTAAGTCAGGAACGCTACTCCACTTACCTTTGGCAGCAGGCCATACAAATCCCTTTATCAGACAAAATATGATAGGCCACTTTGGCTTCCCGGTTCTCACTACTCCTCACAATAAATCCCACAACATACTGCAGCCTTAAAAAACCGTTTCACAATTCTATTTTTCCTGCATGAGGTGTAAGAATCACACACAGAGAGGCCAAAGACACGCTTCGGCACAGGGGAATGCCTCCTCATTTGTATGCAGCAGAACAGATTCCTACAAGTGTGTACCTAAATGTCAGTCCTAATACATAGTTATCACATTGAGATAGCCAAGGTGATTTATCTTAATCATGAAGTCAAAATATTACTATGTTTCATGAGCAAAAAGACACATTTTGACCCACATCTTTTGAAACTGCTGAAACAATAAACATATATAATTTTTCAGCTGTTCTTTCATTTCAACAAGTTATGTGTTGCTGCTAAGGGCACCAGCACTTGAAAAAAAGGTTCTTTGGATACAGTCTCCTAGGAAAGCAGAATTTTTAGAACAGCTATTTGTTTGCTGTCAATCAGGAAATGTCCATAAGTGGTTCATAAAATCTGTTTGAAACTGAGGGTTGCAAATTATGCTTATGAGCACTGTTAGACACAACTTCTAGATTTCAAATTTTCACTGAAGAAAGGGCCAAACTAACCCATAAAATTAATTTCTTTTGCCATATCATCATAAATAATTTAAAAAGTTAATTAATGACCTTACCAAAATTTTGACGTCAGTGAGAAGAAATCTCTTTGTTCTCTGTACTGACGTCCTTCCTGGAGCCAAGAGCCATAGAAACACCTCTGGAAAATACATGTCCAACTATGAACTCAACCACTGTCTTCAAAACCCAAAGTTTTTAATAGAAACCCCAAAAGAATAAAATAAAAAAAATTAAAAGGCCTCCCTACCAACTACTAAAATTGAGAATAATTAGGAACTTGAATAACATTCTCCAGTCTCACAGGAGCTGTAGATCAATGCGGTATTCAGGAACACATAGGTCCCGAAGTGAATTTTAAAAAAAGATCATATTTTGTCTGATAGCAAGAGGCTTCAAACCCTCTATCTCCTTCAAGAGCATGGCTCCCAGCAAGGAGGGAAACTTTCCCAAGTGAAGAAAGCTTGGCTGAATTCACCAGACAGCTGCTGTGTCCTCACACAAACTTACTAACAACGGAATAGACAACGAGCACTCCTCGTCTCTCATCACCATGACCTTAATCTGTTCACTTCCTTCCTAGAGCCAAAATTGCCTTGTTTGAGCCAATCAAAGGATGGTTTGGGCTGGAAAAGACCTTTAATATCATAAAGTCCTACCATTAACCCAGTTTTGCCAAATCCATCACTAAACCATGTCACCAAATAACACTTTACACGTCTTTTAAATACGTCCAGAGATGGTGGATACCTCCACCGCTTCCCCAGGTTGTCTGTTGCAATGTTTGACAATCCTTTACAGGAAGCAACCTCTAATTTTCAGTCTAAATGTCTCCTGGTACACCTTGAGACCATCTCCTCTTGTCCTATCACTTGTTATGTGGGAGAAGAGGCTGACCCCCACCTGGCTACAACCTCCTTTCAGGTAGTTGTAGAGAATTATAAGGTCCCTCCGAGCCTCCTTTTCTCCAGGCTAAGCATCTCCAGCTCCCTCAGCTGCTCCTTATCAGACTTGTACTCCAGAACCTTCCCCAGCTCCACTGCCCTTCTCTGGACACGCTCCCAATATTTTGTTCTTATGGAGCACAAGCAATGCTACTTCACTGTATGTAGAAAGGTTGCCATCAATGCTCAGACTTTGGAATAGGTCTTGGTTACAGCAATGCATTGCTCACACCTTCATTTTACCTTTATAAGAACAGCTCAACTGGGAACAAAGGCAATTCCCTTGAATCCAGTCTGTGAGCCGTCCCCTTTGCCATTGCCTTTTGTTGAGCAGCCATCCTGATTTTTATTGCAATCTTACAAAAAAGCATTTGCATGGATTTTTTTCATACTTTTAAGAGTAGTTCAGTCATTTGAATCCATGGTAGAAGAAATCAGTGTTCCAGACTCCCAAAGGCCACCATGATTCGCATGCAAAGTATGTCTGTCTATTTCACTAGTATTTCCTAAGAATAGTTACTATCTGCCAATTTACACACAAATCCATCACTGATGGGGAGGTCATATGCCAACAGTGTATTTCTCTGCTGTCTTTAATTTAGATTCATAATAGTATTTTTTTCACAGATAAATACAAGCTGGCAAAATATTGGTCATACTGCAAGGAGTTTCATTTTCCTTAGGGGAAAGTAGATGCCAAATTGTGATAGAACACCAGGAGGCCATAAAAATGGAATTATAAGTCCACAGATATTCTATGGTAAGTTGACTAAATATTTTTTTTTCCCTGCCAGGGGGATTATAACTGAATTGCTGCATCTGCAAAATCCAAAGTCCTTTGCTGCTACAAAATTATTTTCTGCTTGGGTCCAATCTTTATGGTAGTTGGCTTCCTAGTCACAGAAAGTCATACATTATTTACAGCTCTTTGAGTATAAGTCTGTTATGAATATATTAACTGTTCTCTTACCTTCAGAACTCATTAGCAACAGGAACAAGTCTTCTAATGTTACTTTCCACTATACACCCGCTGCATTGGCTGAACCTACTGTGCCACTCAAAAGTGGTGTATTCCCTATGTTAGCCTTATTTTAAAGAGTGAATTGAAAAACAAATTGACTATGGGGGGAAAAAAAAATCTTTACAAATAGCTCCAAAGCATGTTGATCCAGTAGGTAGATATCTAATGGGTCTTCATGAACTCTGCCTAGAAGCAGGGATTCATTGTTGACTTTTTGGCCTTGCTTCCAAGGAAATGGAGAATTACAAAATCACGTTGTATGGCATTCGTCAATCCTTCCTTCTTTAGACACCGTTGAACCTCTTGGCCAGTTTTAAGCAACTTTAACAGCTGGGTTCAAGGAAGAAAGAGGTCTCAGAGGCAGAAGTCCTGACAGGTCTTGTGAAAATTAGAGGCTGGGTAGGTACTGAAGACAGAGAGGAGTATTTTGCCCACTGTGGGAGGCAACAGCCCGTTGTCTGTCCCCACACACCTAACTCACAGCCACAGCCTGGGCTGATGTTTACCCACCAGGCTGGGAAAATAGAGCAAACACAGAATGCTGGAGGAGGTGAGAGAGATTAGAGGATGGAGGACACAAACCCAAGTTCTCCCACTGAGGCTGCTTGGTTTTTCATAACTCTTTTCATGGACAACATCAGTGAGTAGAAAACTTACGTTTTAATTTGTAAGGCAAACATATATAATTATGAAATAGTATACTCTGCCAGGCTGGTTATAAGAAATGGGCAGAGTCTGGTCATGTGGGGCCAAATAGTATAAACTGGAGTCATTCCACCAAATTCAGTGGAAAAATGGCACTCTGCCCTGGAAAAGATTACAGACCTCAAGGAAACCAAGGAACACCGGTGAGAAGTGAGACCAAGATGGGGTGGGGGCCTCCTTTCCCTGCAGATCCCAATGGCACAACGCCATGACTTGTTCATGAGCAGGCAGGATACCCTCCCTTCCTGGGCTCAGCAGCAACTCATTCAAATCCCTCGTCAGAGAGAGTGGCCACTGCCACGTTATACTGGAGCAATTTAGACAAGAACTGTATGGGAATTCTTAATTGCTGTACTTCAGCTGTGCCTTTCTGTTTTGCTAAGGACTGCACAGATAGGCAAGCTTTTATAATTTTAAGCACATTTTACACATACACACACACATATATACATGTTTCTCCTCAGTGGTAAATTCTGTCTTATGTACTGAGAAAGCAGACTGCAGTGATTTGCTTTTAGGTGGTTAAGCACTGTGAAATGATCCAAAAAAGAGAAATCAAGGGAAACAGAACATTATTTCACTCTTCAATCACTTTGCCTAGTTACAAGGCTCTTGCCAAACAAAAATGTAGTATCTCTACTAAAATTAGGATATTAGTTCTAATTACCAGGCACACAAAAATCTTCAAATTCTGGAGCTGAACTGATAATGTTGCTATGGAAATAAGCTTAATTACTACAGACCAGCTAACAAACTTCTCAATGCTGCTATCTTTACAAGCTACCTCCGCTCCTGAAAATTTGTGGTTTATCCTCCCCCAAATGGGACTAAATATCTCTAGTGTTAACAGTAATTAAATTCAGACATTCCAAGTCTGAGGCTATTCTGAGAAATGCTTGACAGAGGCTAAGGCAAGAGAAACACAAAGCACAGTGCTTCGGTGTAACCATTCCAAACAGTCAAAACCACATTTTTATCAATGTACTAATTCAAACACACCAGGCAATGCAAATTTCCCCTGTACATAACAATGAATGCATGCACGCTCGTCCCACACATTTTTTTCCCCCTCACACAGGAGGAAAATTTATGAGGAGAGCCATGCAGCAGAGGCTCTTCCTGCACTCCCCAGACTTTGGTTACCAATTACTCTTTAGGAATACATAACCGTGCATATGGAGACACACATGCATAAGAATATATGAATACATGCATGTGAATGCATGCACACAAGAAAAAGATCATTCATGAGGAGACTCTGGTGTTTTGCTTTCCGACAGCAGGAAGCCCCATGCTGGATCTCGGGCGCTGAGGGACGGGCAGCTCACAGGGCAGAGAAAAGGCAGCAGGACTCCTGCTCTAGTGTGATCATGACTCCACATGCTGGACACTGCAGGGTAAGGGTCCCAGAGGGGATAAGATAGGGATGGAGGGGGCAGAAGACAGGCAGGAGGCCCTGGTCCAATCCAAGAATTACCCATCTGCAGGGGCTGAGACAGAGCTAGCCCTGCAGGTCTTGCATACCCCAACGAGAACTGTACTGCCTGCCCCTTTCTGAAGCGACTTTTATTCACTGGGTGTGCCTGTTCATCCTGCTTGAAAGACGGCATTGCCTAAGCCTAGCTGGGGCAGAAACACATGATGAACATGACCCACTGGCTACCAGCCCACAGACTGCAAAATGCAGATGGTCAAAGTGAACGCCACAAACACTCAGTGGCTGAAAAGCCTTCCTTTCCTGCATTTGGAGGTAGTCTGCAAATTTTCACTGATAGAAAAAGAACTCAAATTTACCAGATAAGTTATACACCATGAATAATTTAAGTAGTCTTAATAAACAGCTGAAATCAGAAAGCCCAGAAGGAGAACATTTTACAATGTTCCTTGTTGGTGGCCCGCAATACAAACTTGCTTACATCCAATCTGACAAATGTCACTCTGCTGATTTGACTTTAATTACTCCTAATTTATACCAGTCTGAAAGCAAAATAATTTGTTTAGTTTCCCAAAGGATAAAACTACTGCTCAGTTCAGAAACATTAGCTTTTCAAAAGAGTCTTCATTCATACTATTTTCCAAAGATTTTCTTAAATCTATTTAAAATCAGTGCATGCTTGCCAAATTGCACACAGTAATAATTCAGAGATAATTGGTCTCAGAATAACTTTACCAAAACCTGAAGCAAAAAATGCCTCTAAAATTCTGACACTCTGAAACCGCATTTAGATCATAGAAAACATTTTCAAATTGGTTAAGAGTTGAGGAAACATGTTTCCTAGTTACGACATATTTTTTCTTTGGTGAAACCACAGAAGGTACATCAGTTCTTGGATTCACAGAACTTAAGCCCAGAGGAATGAACCAATTATCTGGTCTGACCTCTGTATATGAGGAGTTATTAAATTTCATTCATTAGCTCCTTTATTGAGTCATAGAAGTGGTGACTGACTTCCAGCTGGAATTTCAATGGTATCAGCTTTAAACTATTAGTCCTTGACAGTCCTTTCTTCATCAGTCTTTTACTGTCACTGTCCCTTTATGGCCGAGTTTATATATGACATCAAGTCACCTCTCAGGCTTTCTTTGAGGTGTTCAGTGCCTGTAACTGTGTTTTCTTATTTCCATGGTTCTTTTCTGCATCTTCTCCAGTTTTTAATGTTCTTTTTAAAACAAGGATATAAATTCTTCAAAGAAAAGCAAAAAACATTTATTTTTTTCTACCCTGTGGATTGTACACCCAGAGACTAAAATAAGAATTTGGCTATAACCTCATTAGAATGCTTCAGCTTTCCACCGAATATTTGAAGAGAGCAAAAGTAGCATCCCATGGAACTTTTTTCCGTAGCCAGGTGGACTGCTTCAGGCTAACTGGCCTCATTAAACAAAAGCAATGCTCTTCCTCCAGTTCAGGCTTCCTAAAGGATACTTGGTGTCTATCTGATGCAGAGGATAAACTCTGCCAGAGCCTATGTTGAATATCCCATACAGACATGCAATTTGTATGATATGAAACAGACTCTGAAAATGCATCTGCAGAGTTTAACTTCCTATTGTTTTCAGCAGCACAACTGTTGACATCAGAGCAAAAAGCAAGAGCTGCTTAAAGAGTCCAGCAGTGTCAGCAGCCACCTGCACTGGGGTGCTTCTCAGCAGCAAATCCCCTCACTTGGACCAGAGAGGCAGCATGCCTCTGAAAGGTAGAAACACAGCTGATGTGCTCTTCATTACTTCGGCTGCTGCTCCTGGAGCAAGTCCTCAGGTGACACACTGTGCCCTGCACATTGTAGCCTAAGGAGAGGTGACCCAGAGAAAGATGGATGGTGCACCAGTACATCAAGTGTCAGGAGAGGCAGAAGGCAGGTTTAAACCACACTGGGTGTGATGCAGAAATCTTCACGTTAACTGTTCATAAGCTACTTCTGGGCTCTCCTCAGACACTTACTAGATTATTACTTATTAGCTTATTTCTTATTAGCATGCTAATGCAGCTCTGCAGCCTGCAGGAGTTGCTGTGCTGCGGACACCCAGCGTATCTGCGTCAGCAGCTACAGGAATGCCCAGCCCTCCCACAGGAAATGTGCCCCTGTAAACAAGGAGCAGGAAAACCCACCCCTGAAGGAAGCAAATACCACCTGATCTCCCCCCCCAGGGCCAGCTGGGAGAAAGCCTGTAACGAGCTATCCAAATGTTTCCACTAACATGGCTGTAAGGAAAAGAGGAGCCAGACACTTTTCTCAGCAGTCACTAACACACTGAGCCAAACAGTGAGTCCTCCCTGCCAGCTTCTGAGATATATGTAAAGCAATCTCCATAGTCTGCAGGTGCACAGATAATTCTTGGCCCAGGTGCATGACATGCCACCAGCTCTGGGGACAGGGCACAGGTGACAAGGCTGCAGCTGGTCAGGAAGAGACATGCTGGCCATGTTCCATCCCCACCAGCAGCCATTCCGCCCCACACCACAGTCCTCAGACTTTTGCAGAATAAGCTCTGCCAGCACAGGTAAGGGCACGCCCAACCCACACACCAATTAATTTTGAGTAACCCTCTCCAGCAAGAAGCATGTGACGTACCTTCCCAGCAAGAAATCAGTCAGTTTTGAGCCCTCCATGCCTCTTTCAGATTTGTTTCTGCTAACACTGCCAGCCAGCCCTCAACTGCTCAGAGAGACGTCCTGTCAGTCCCTGTTCCCACAAGAGCAGCACCCACCCAGGCTCTGCGCTCAGGCTGGGAGTCCTTGCCCTCTCAGGAGGTGCAGCAGCTCCACCTGCTCCCTCCTCCTTAAAACAGACCTGTAAGTCTCAGCTCCCCACCACACTGCTCGCGGAGCGATGGCACCACTGCCATGCATCCCAAGGGCTGTCCCTGGGGACAGCACAGCTCCTGGCACAGCGCCTCTCGCACGAGTGGCACTCCCCTTTCCCTGGACACTCTCCTCCAGACTACTTGTGCTTTCCCAGGGGAAAAAAAAAAAAAAAAAAAAAAAAAAAAAAAAAAAAAAAAAAAGTGCTGCAGTGAGGCAACTGCTAAGTAACAGAATGAATACAGGATGGGAAGGGGGCGGGGGGAGTAAAACTGTTTCTTTAACCTTATTCTTGACTTCTATTTGGCTTTGAGTGCTCCACTATGCAACTTTAATAGAGTTTCCCTGCGGTGGGGTTACATGGATCCATGCAAGCACCTGCAGCGTCAGCACACTTGGAGAGGAGGATGGAGCATGCCTGCTTGGAGACTTTTCCACAGAAAAGTTTCCAGGGCTCTGACATCCCCACTGAGATGACAGGGCACCGATCTTCAAAGGCTCTTCTGAACTCCCTATATGGAGCTGAGTTTATTTACTTTAAGGACATTCATCCCCTACGGCCAACAGGGAGCACAAGGGCTCGAGCTGCTACAAGAAAAAGGTCTGCGTGCCATGACCTTGCATGCCCTGAAATTGTTGGAAAGCTTTCTGAGACAGCTTGGAGGAGTGCACTGGATCAGGCAGCTAATTGTAAAACTTGACTGACTCTGCAAGCATACCTGACTCCCACGGAGACTGACAGCAGGGCTCGTAGGATTTGTGCTGTGTACAAACATCAGCTGGTTTTCAAATGATCATTAATATCATTCCACCAAAATTTGTAGCACACTGAACTCCCTGCTGTGCAAACATGATCAGGTCATCAGGTTCAAAGTTCCATATGATTGCCACCTTCCCAGGGAAGCATCTTAAAAATCACTTTAAATGCTAACATTTCTTTTTTCCACCTTCCTCTCTCAAAAATATTGTTTAGTGAATCTGTAAAACCTCAAAAATCAGGTTGTCATCTTTGGACACAGGCCATGTTTGGAATTTCTCATCTAGAAAGACAAATGTTTCACTAAGTTTTGGTCACCTAAAACCAGGAAACTGTGTAATGAAAACTATTTTACAATTTTACCTATGGTTGCTGCCTCCTACATACTTTATAGTTCACATATTTGAAATACAAGGGGGATGTAAAATATATTCACCTAGCTGATAGTCAGTCAGTCAAAAAAGGACCAGCACAGCATAAGTCCACAGCAGATTTTAGCTTCTGCCTGTTCCAGGGAAAAATAGCTGGCTGTCTGGCTCTGCAAGTAATGGATTACACATGCACACACATGAAACACAGACACCTGTGCAAATTGAGTGGTTTGATTCTCTGTGAAAATGTGGGCATTCCCTCAGGCTATTTTTTTTCCTCTATCTACTTGCAAAGGCAGTACAGAGCAGAATATGGGGTATTGGAGACTTACATTCTGAATGAACTGATGTAATTGCATTTGAATCTTACCACGACCTCTGCATATCCCCAAACCCAAGGCAAATTTAACCAAATGGGCTGCTATTCCATTCTCCTGCAAAGATGCTTCCCAGATGAATTTGCAAGTCCTTTAAAGTGAGCATCATTTCATGATTCCCTGGCTGCCACCCAGTTCAGACTCATCACAGCACTTTCATTACTGCCCAGTCAAACAGCAGATAGTTTGTGAATGCTGTTAATGGTATTGCAATACCCTATATGAAGAGGAGTCAAATGCAATATGCCAGAACTCACCCCAGCCCAATAAATAATACTAGCTAACTGTAGCAAAACTGACACATCATCTAAGTGCAAAGTACTTTCAAAAATGCCTTTATTAGGTACACAGTCCAGTGGCTCAGAAGTAGCAATCCATGGTAGTATACCTACCAGCTCAGACTCTGGTAGGTGACTTGGGAGCTATGGACTTGGCTGAGGAGTCTGCATGAGCAGCACAGAGCACTGCTGCTCAGCAATGGAGCAGCTGCTGTGGAAAGGGAAGAGACAGAGCTGAGATGGAGATGGAAGCACGCCCTACCTGGCCTGGGGCCCCAGCCTCTGGAGGCAGTGGAGCTGGAGCAGGGAGAATGGGCACTTGATCAATTTTGACTAATGGTGATACAGAACCTGGACTGTTATGGGATGAAATTAAGGGCTCCCCACAGCCACTCATAAATCCACGATGGACATCCACACACCTGTGCCCAAAGCACATGTGCAGTCACTCCTGAGTGCTGTGGTGGCAAGAGCCTTCTGAGCTCTGAGGCCAGGTAAGACCAGCTATGAGCACTCAGAGTGCCCTGAACAACAAAGAAGAAGAGGATATGCCTGGGTAAACCAAGACACATGGAGTACTTGATTAAGTCTCACCCCTAGAACTCTTTTCTTCTTTATAATGCACAGAGAGTGCCTCAAAGAACAGGCTGCTGCATTTTCTTTAAATTCCGTTCTTGTCTGCAGTATTTATTTGAAAGACCCTCTTGATGAGCGAGGAACAAGGAGAAGGATGGCAACCATAACAGTGACCTCTGCTTGAGGGAAAGAAATCATTTTGATCAAATGGGTTAAAACTGTTTTTCTGCAATGTGAACCTCTATCTTGTAGGGATGCCACATAAATAGCTGGAAGAAAATATATGCTTATTGATGATCAAAACTTTCCAGGCTTTCAATTAAGGAATGAAAGAAAATTCTAGCTAGTCACATCTGTGTCCTGTGAAAGATTCCAAAGAGGGGAGAAATCATAGGACATTTCCAATATTTTTTGGATAAAGAAACAGAGCAGAAGAAAACTAAAAATCTTTCAAGTGACTTTGAATACTCCCAATGAAACAAAAGCAAGTACAAGTAAAGCTTGAAGGATTTCTGCACCTTACATTTTGTATTTTGCTTCTGGAGTTGCCTCAAAGATTTTTTGGGTTTGGTTTTTTTTTTTTTTTTTTTTTGCAGAGATCAGAAATACAAAGAAAGAAAGAAATTAGGAAGAAATCTAACAAATGTTGTCACCAGTCTTTTCAAGACCAGATCACAAACTGCATCATTGGATCACTGCTGTCATTACAAATGCTTCATTCCAGGAGCTCACACCTTTCCATTATTCAAACGAGAGCTAAGTTGCTAGAAGAGGACAGATGTTCAATGCACATTTTGTTTTCTTCACACACTTTTTTTCCAGAAGGTGCTGTGATACAGGAGATACAGACCCAGAGTTATGAGGGCAGAGATATGCCTCCATTCCTCCTCTTCGCCTTGCAAAGTCTCCAGAGACCCTTATCAGAGGGATACTGGACTCTGTGCTTTGCACAGAGCCCCTCCTTCAGGACCCTTAGGTATCACCAGAGCACAGGAGCAGAACAGTCACTGTCACCCCTTTGATTAGTCAGGACAAGAGCTTTTACCCTTCCAGGATGCAAATTACCAGCTGTCAAGTGGCTACAATGGCACTCAGCTCCACATGAAGAAGAAGCACTATAGAAATGTTAATCAATTCTAATCAATACCAAATTCTGTGCCTGAAATGAGCTGCTGGCAACAAAATGGCAGCAGCAGAGCTGAGGCTGTCCAGGAAACACTTAGAGTACAAAGAGAAAACCACTGGCCCCAAAATTTCCCTTACATTTAAAAGCAGGCTGGTAGGAGTGACACTCAGGAGCTCTGGCACAGCAGGTACCAACCTGAACCACCTGGCAAAGAGAATGGGTTTTGATTTCCAATGCTATCCAGAAAATTACTTTCATTAAACAGGATCCCATGTCAAATTTTTCAGCCTGTGCTCCTGTGCTGTCCCTGTACTGCTGGGACCATCAGCATTGGCCCCAGGGCAGCGTCTCTCATGGCAACCCATTCCAAACACATGGAAAACAGACGATAAAGTACCTAGGTGGGTTTGAAGCCCTGAAAACACTAATGGCTGTTTCATTTCAAGAAGGGAAGAAGACAAGCTGAGAAAAAAGGTTCATTATTCAGTGGAGGAAATGTGATGTGGCCCAAAACTGAATGACAGAAATATATAGCCAGTAACATACATACTTAAAAAATAAGCTATTTCTAGCAGAACAAGTCCAAACAGGATTCAGGGAAGGAACACAGAGCAACCAGACTCTTGCAATACACTCCACACAGTACACTGATGGACAATAAACCTGTCTGCACCAATATGACAAATTGGATGTGGCTTCCTGCATCTTTCATGGACCACCAGCTGCCATCTGTATGTTTCCATATTCATCTATCATTATCTCATACTTATTATAATTGTCACAAGCTTCATGAGAACACCCCTCACAGCAATCCCAGTCTGTCTTCCACATAAAAATCAATGTCAAAATCAGAGTCTCAATGGACTGAGTCTTTGTTATTTCTAATTCTGGGGACAGAACCCTTTTTTTTGACACACAAGTTAAGAAGCAAATTACTTTAATATTAAAATGTTTAAGAGATAATATTTTACTATAGTATTTGGAAGAAAAAAATATTTTTAATAGCACAAAAATATTGCTTGATTTTGCCTTTTACTTGTATTACTTTATTTTAACCTCCCCAAAATCATGAACAAAACTGTACTCTTTTGTTTTGGACCTGCAGGGGTATCCTGGTCCAGTTTCAAAATATTTTTGAACGTTCTATAAAATTAAAAATTCATCCAAACTTAAGAGTTGTGAGTTTGGCCCATCAGCATTTTCTGAGGGGGGAAAAAAAAAAAAAACAAAAAAAAACAAAAAAAAAAAAACCCAAACCAAACCAAACCAAACCAAAAAAAAACCACACCAAACCCCACACCAGAAACATGGTTGTCATCTCCTGAAAATACATGCTTTTAAGGAGTCCCAGCTGGGCTGGCTGGAGGCATAAAATATTAAATGCTTTTAAAAGAAAATAAACTAATGATCTTTCTATGCATTCGTATCAGAAGAGCCTCAATTTTTTTTGCTTCAAAACCAGTGATATATAAATAGGCAAATTGGGATTACTTACAAGCTGACACTGAAATTTCTGTTCATAGCTATGTAATACAGTAGGATGCTCTAACATCAGAAATCTTTAACAAATCAGTGTAGTTGTGAAGTGCTACTAATTCTGAATTCCTGCTGGCTTGCCACTTTAGGTACCAAATGAGATCAGATGAGGGGTGGCTTTTTTTTCATTGTTTGCTCATTCTTGTGCATTTATGAAAGTAATTTTCTAATTCTCTGAAAGATTCCAGGTAAAACACTGTAGAAATTGAACACACAAAATACTACAGTAAAAATACAAAGAGACACAGTATTGTTTCTTCTGATAAATAGCTCTCTTATTAATTGTGCATCTCAAACAGAAATTAATGCAAATCAATTTTCTTCTGTAAGATATATTAATTTCATTCGTTCTAGTGACCTGAACCACAGAAGTAATCATCAATATTTTACCCTGACACCCAGACATCCATTACAGTATCCGATCCAGGCACTCTCCTTTCAAGCAAGGAGCTCAGTTCTCCTGAATCAATTAATCTCTGTTTAGTTACGTGTTTCCCCATCTATAACAGCACTGATTTAGTAAATCCCTTCTAAAACTAAATTTCAACATTAAACATAGAACTTAGACATGTGAGCTGACAGAATTCATCAGTGACATATGGATATTCCCCAGCTACAGGAAACAGGAATTTATTCAGTTCAGGTCTATTGCTGGAAGTGTTTCCCTAGCACACAGGCTGCTCAGCTCTGCTGAAGTATGTGGTGTGCACTTTATGTCTCAATAATAAAATGTACTCCTAAAAGCAAAGAGTTTCAGTTCCTGGCTCTAGCTGGTACTGCACACCTCACACACATCAGTGAAGCTGGTCACTTTTTGAACAAAACATTTGCAGAAAAAACCTCAGGACATGCTGATTGGAAAGCAGTCCTTCCACCCTTGTGTATAAAACACATTGCACTAATAAGACGAGGTCTAACATAGACATCAAACTATTTTTGTTGCCTTTATCCCAGGGCAAAGGTGGGCATAGCCCAAAATAAGGACTCGGCTCTCTGCTGACCTGAAGTAGGAGGTAAGGACCCAGCTGATTTGCTGTAATAAGTGCAGCTCACTAATTTTCCCCTGAACACAAAGGAGATGGGCAAGACCGATTTTGGGGGGGGGGGGGGATCCCCAAGGAGCAACAACAAATTGCTGAATGTTTGTTAGTGTTTTTCTTACAGGACTTTGCTCCAGGAGGCACGAGATTAAACAAGAGTGAAAACTTTCACTTAAAAGACATAAGTTTCTATCCTCCATGTCTGCAGAGGAAACCTCCCAAGAGCCCAGAAGACCTCTTGTTTCAGCATGTCACCATCCTAAAAAAAATTGCAATAATCACAGCCTAGCTTAAAAAAATCAGATTTTGTGAATTTTTAATACCACAGTTTGCATCAGGGTTGGATTCACTCTCTCTTTGGGTGTCTGTTAATCATATTTTTGATTTCTTCACCATGAGCACTAGAACTCTGGCTTTTGTCTTCAGTGAAAGTTGTGTGTTGTGTCTGTAGGAGGGACCACACCAAAATCTGCAGGACTTGCAGAAAACTGCAAAATCTACTCGAGTTACCACTCCCCTGGTGGAAATAGGTAAAGCATCATAGCCATTCACTTACATAAGTAAGCTCTCAACTGGCTTTTCTCTTTATTTATTTTAAGAAAGCAGATTAGGTCAAAATTTGTGAAGGTCAAGAAATTGTAGACTGCCTCTTTAGCTCATCCAACACCAAAATCTGAAACGAAATGCTAAATTCTCACTACGCCTAGAACCAGGTTTCCATTTAGTTAGAATTTGTATTATCCTTTGCAAATATACACACTGTAGCTTGATTTGATACTACCCAGTCACAAACCCCAACTTCACACTAAAATACCTCATCAGTAACTCTTCAGAAAGCCAAATATATTGAGCCACTCCAATCACCTTTAATAAAAATCTTGTGGTTTAATTTGGAACAAAAGTTCAAGTTTTCCACTGTGGCAGAAGAATCTGAAATATTGCAAGACTTTAACAAAGTCCCTGTAATTCTGTGCAGAGAGAGGTTTTAGAGCAGTTCACTTGGTTTAGAAACCCACAGTATGACCTGGAATAGCAAGTACAGACACCCAGGTGCTGTCTAAGTGGAATTAACATCAGTGTTCAAGAGGACTATGATCCCAGAAGTCCTGACCAACCCAGGTGTGGGCAACAGCACATCATGCAATACTTGTGTTTCTACTAAACACTTTCTTGTGTGCTCATAATCTTTCTTCTTTGCATTGCTTGTCAAGCATTGAGAAATAGGGCTCTTCATGCATATACCTGCCTCCCTCAGTGGGGACACATAGTTCTGTGTCTAAAGGACTGGCAGTTCTTCAAGTCCTTTAGGGTCTCATTTAAGTCCTAAGGGCTTGATTTGCCATATTTGTTCAGATTCTAACATCCTAACCATGCTCAGGGCAAGCTTTAGGAATTGCTATGGTTTATGGATTTCTTGTGTGAGCTATGCCAGCCCTTGAGTCAAGCCCTGAGGTTAAACTTCTCTTTTCCAAACTAGGAATCTCTTAAATTTAGTTACAGCAGCTCTAAAAACCTTAGACTCTCTATGGAAAGGCTCTTAATCTTTCTCATGGGATATACCTTAAACTTCTCATGGGATCTGCTCTGCAGTCAGTACACCATAAAGCACATGGAGGAAAAGAGCCCTGCATGCAGCCTCTCCTCAAAGCATCATTGTGGGGATCATCATCCCAGCCAAGTCACTGCCAAAGATCTCCTTGCTTATCCTTGATTCCCTGTGGGGTGAGACTTGTCAAGAGTGACCCCAGAAAGTCAAACCTACACCCCATACATATCTCATAGCCACTAAGGGGTCTCCACAGGCACAGAACCCCAAACCCAGCCCTGCTCTGGTTGGGGAAATAAAGACATAGGAACAACCAGCTGCACACCCTGGAAAGCAAACTTTTCAGCCAGTTTTTGCCAGTGCTGCTTCTATTTGCTGACTCCCTTACTCTGAAACAGCAATTCACTAAGAGGAAAGTATGGGAGCAGCCTGAGCAGGTCTGAGCACTGCAGCAGCCTCTTCTTTCTATGGTGGTAAATGGTACAGTCCACATAAAATGCAACTTTGTTCTTCTGCTTTATCACAGGAGAGGTTTTACTGTCTTTTATTTCTTATTTAAGCCACCTCTCTTCAGCACAAGCAGACACAAAAAACCACACGATGGGGCATTTATAATTTCTCCACTTACATGCTCTAATCTGAGTACAGTAGACTGCTACTGAAAATCCTCCTGGCAAACAATGCAGGATCAAAGAGAAGACCCAAATTCTGTGTGACTTATTACTAAAAAATGAATGGTGAAGCTAAACAACATCTTAGCAAATTATGTAAGGAGTAAGTATACAATCAAAACAACCCCTTTTAAGCAAACCCCAGAACACTCCATATAACAGCTTTTAAATGGAATACAATAACTATTATGCTATTCAGTTGTCTTGATATAAGCTCATCAAAAAAGTAAGATAAACTTTATCAATCATTTCAACCCAACATGGCCATAGAAAATAAATGGCAATCATTCTAAGTCATATACCAAAAAGTCAAAAGAAAATAAAAATAAACCCCCCAAAATCCACAAAAATTTAAACCCAAGTTTGTAGGTCTACAAGCCAATTACCAAAAATTATTAAGACAAAACTCCTTACCACTGAAGAATACATGGAAGAACCAAACTCATCCTGCTCTCTGTTCACACCACACAAACACAGCACTCCTCTCTGGCAAGCGATGCTTACCAGTTTCCAAGCAGGACTACGCACCTCCTTCAACAGTGTCCTCATAAAACAGACTTTCTTTTGCAGCCGTGTGGGCTACAAGAGAAAACTGAGGAGGTCTTCCTTCAAGCAGCAATGATAGTAAGAGGCTGTCAGTGCTGCCAGGAGCCACCACCACTGATCCCACCCAGCTCAGCTGCTTAACAGAACCAAGATGCAGAGTGCACATGTGTCCTGTGCAGGCAGAAAACATTTCCTTGGTAATTAGCAGCAGGGCCACCTACCTGGGGAGGCACTAAACTGCACTCATCATGAAAAATTAAACATCACCGATTGAAATTGAAGCATTTGTTCTCAGTGTCAGGCTGTGGCACCATAACAGGAGATGACAGACTCAATATCAAATAGTGATTGCAAGAGACAATGAAGGTGAACTAGTCAGAAACCCCAGCTTAGCATGCAGAGGATTACACTGGTGACAAGTCAAGGATTTTGTCCTCAGATCAGTTTGTGAGAAGCAGTTTTGTACATTCAGCAAAGGAATCAGAAGGGAATAGCAATTACAGAGAGCTGCCGCAGCTGAGCTTTTTACACCATCACACCAGCGCAACCCATTTCCCAGCAGGACGCTCCTATTGGGAAAACCTGATATCTGCTTGACATTACTGTTCTCCCCACAGAGGTTCAAGCAGTAGGATGTTTCTGAGCAAGACTGTAATGATTCGATAGAGAAATGTTCCACCCATAGAGGGACAAGACGTTACCTCACCAGAGCCAGTAGCTTTAGCGGATTTATTGCATGTTATCCCACAGCGGTTATTTTTCCTCCCAGTTTTAATTTCGCAGCACACAGTGGTTCCTTGGTACAAGAACAATTTACATAACCAAGCAGAGACTCATTTTGAAGCACGCTTACAACAGCATCCAAATGCCATAATGTAAACAGGGCTGGGAATGACACATCAGGTTTCAGCCTTGTTATTAAATCTTAATACTTCCTGAGGGCTGTGTAGTCTTAATTGTATCTCATGTCTTTGCCACAGCACTGCACATAGTGTCATTTCAGTACAAATCAGATGAAAACCCACACAGATTTATCTGATCTGTTCCCCTATTAAAGTTTTTGAATCCCGTTTTGTGTGGAAATCTGTGAGAAGATAAGGTGCAATAGAGAAGCAAAAGATTAAAAACACATTGCTGTGGTTTTTTATTGGTTTAAAAAAATGAAACAGCAGGGAAGAAGAGAAAGTAAAATGCTTGCTGTTCTCCCAAACACACCAAACAATATTTTTTGGCAACTAATGCTGAAATTTCAGTTTGCTTCCTCACAGTCCCTCAAATTGCATTGTTTTTTTATTTTTTCTTTTTCCTTGGTTATTCTTTAATTTCTCTATGGAGATATGGTAGGGCACCACTGCATGTTATCTGTGTAGATGGTGTTTTTAAAAATCATTTTGGGAAAACACATCGTGCCATATTTATTCAATTTTACAATGGAAAGCAGGTTACTGATGCTGCTTTACTATGTCAGCCTGTAACTCCAAGTTCTGTATTTAGAAGAACCAAGCAAGAATTTTTGCAGCACTACTTAAAGACACTGTATGTGCATAATAAATAAATAGACCTTCTGGACATGCTTGGATTTTATGCAGCTCTTTGTTTATGTTTGCAGTCCACCCTATGGCCTGCATTCACTTTTATATACACAGCTTTTGTGATGGTCTTCTATGGGATGTTTTCCTTGTGCTTCTTTCTCCTTTTTAATTATTCAGTGTCTGAATTAATAAAGAGCTTAGAAAATGAAAATGTCACAGCTTAGTGCAGAATGCATCAATTACTGAAGTAGGATGCAGGACAGTTAAAGGTACATTCCCCAGTGGCAACAGAGCTGATCTTCTTCCAGCTGGAATACAAAGCAAAAATATCCCATTGACTGCAATGAAAGCCAGTGGGCTTATAAGATTCTCATGATCTTACAAATTAAGACAACCTACTTTTCATGAACAGTGACAGAACTTGTAGTCTAAGCACCATTTAAGAGCTATAAAGTGCACAATATGCTCAAAGGGATTAAATTTACTTTAAAAAAGCAATTTGCAGATCTCATGAAAAATGTTATAATGGTTTGATCCAAATACATGAGCAATCAAAACTACAAAAACTTGCTAATCTCTCCCCTTCACTCAAGTTGTCCTATAATGAAATACCCTGGGGAAGGAAACAGGCCATAGGATAAAACTTTTAGGGGTTTTTTAATTCTTTGAAGTACTTGGTCTGGGCATAAACAAAGAGGTTGATAGGTGCTTTGGTGATGGAAGGGTAATTTGGGTTTAGCTTTATCGACTGGATTTGAGGAAACTGCTGAGATCTGATTGAAGAAAATACACTTAAGCACTAGCTTCTCTCATAGTTTCTGGCTGCGTGGAAGAATGCAATAATAATGCTCACCAAAGCATTGACATGGCTCTGAAAACATCTAACACGATCCAACAAATCCTGGTACACCATTTGTAGAGGCAGAAAGAAGCAAAAGAAGGTAAAGATTGTCACCATGGCTCCCCACAGCCTCTCCAGTTTGGACGCAGCAATGTCCTTGCTTCCTTCTTTCACTCTTCAAATCTCTTTTCGCTGCAACTGCTTTCAGCCATTCATTAGAGAAGCAGGTTGGGAGAGATTTTCTAAAGAAGTGTCCCAATTTCAGCTTGGGGGCATGGACCTGCTGTAGGGGGGCAAAGCCCAGACTGTGAGGGTCCAAAACTACGTTTTCTTCCCAGGGACATCTGAAGCAACACACATAAATTATGCACATGAGAAATGCACTTTTTCTGAGGGATCAATGGCAAATTATGTATTATATTACCATGAAGAACCACAGTTCAGCAAAACAGGTATTTCTTAACAGCTGTAATCCTCTCCAGCTGAATTCCTGTCAGCTACATCCAGTGTACTTCTGCTAGTAGAAATCAAAGTTTCCTTCTTGAAACAGGCTGGGCATTTTAGGCCCAACTGAAAAAGACGTTGTCTGATCTCAACTACTTACTACGTTTAACCCCTTAAGACACATATCTTCCACTGTCCTGTCATCCCCAAAGAGGTCCTGATTTTCAGTTGCTCATAGGCAGACAGTCAAGTGCTGTAGGCTTTATACAAACACGCGGTAAGAAATGGACAGTGCCTCAAAAACTTAAAGCTGGGTGAGTTAAAAAGAAAGTGTGGGGAAAATCCAAAGTCAGGTGGAAGACACAGCAGGAAAATTCTTTGTCCCAGGTCATTGGACCGGTAAGTAAAAGAGAGAGGCACTGATGACCTCCTGATGCTCAGTTTAGTGCTCTTTTAATAGAAACTGTTCACTTTAGGCACTTCATTCTTCTGATATAAAAAACAAGCACCTTGTGTGGTTGAGGAGAGAGTAGGCTGCATGTTCACTTTAAGAAATCTGGAATTTCAAACACAATGATGTGCTGCAGTGTAATTCCCCAGGGCATCTATGAACACCTGTGCTCTCTGTGGCTGGGAAAGGGTTCACAGAGAGACTTACATTTGGTGTGTGCAAAAGCATTTTCTGAGACAACAAAACATACATCCTGTTTTAACTGAGAAAACACAGAATCAAAGTTAAAGAGGAAATTATTTTAATCTATCCTGTGGCAGACAAATACAGAAGCATTAATCCTTGAAGGCATAGAGATGTTTGATTAGGCAAAGTGTTGATTGGTAAAAAATAATTCCAACATCAAAACCTGTATTGATTGCTGTCCCTCTGCTTACCCAGTTTAACTAACGTGGCCTAAGAGACTCACATTTAGTGAGGGTGGCTCTGTGAAGGGGCAGTTCCCCTTTTCTGCTCTTTCCTCCCTATCTAACAGGACCCCACAGTGGTACCCTTCTGCCTCCACATACCATGGCTGCCCACTCATTTTGCTTATGCTTAATTCCATTTCTATCTCAATTTTCACGCAGCAGCAGCTAAGACTGAGCACTGAGATGGGTGTTAGATGCAGAATAGGGAGAGTTGCTGTGGGTGACAGGCCAGCCACTGCCCGTCACTGAGCCTTCAGTGCCAGCAGGGTTTCAGTGACTCTTGAGCCAGAAGAAAAACAAGTTTTTTGGCTGCTCCCTTCCTGAGGGTCTTGAATGAACAGTGCCATAAGCTAGTGTCATGCTCAGTCTGGCATAGCCAAGGACTTACTTAACCCTTATCCAGTATTAAGAGACACTACATCACACGATGGCAACTTGAACCTCTTTTCCTTCCTAGCACTACTGTTTACGTATTTTCAGATCATTCCCAGATCTGTGCGTTTTTGTTTGTCTTACTTGAGTTCTACAGATAGAAAATCTAGCATTTCTAGTTCCCCAGCTAAAAACTTCTCTTTGTTCTCAGCAGAGCTTGCAATGCCTCCTAGTCCAATACTAGCTTTAAATTCAATTGACTTTTGTATTCACAAACCAGACTTAATGGGAATTCCTGTGGGAACACAATGGACATTACATCCCAATTTGAAGTATGACATCTATCATTACCACTGATGCCACTTCAGGTATGTCTGAGATTACTTGGGCCCAAGAAAACTTATTTGGCGTGGTAGGCAAGAGTAGGAGGTGATGGTAGAAGGAGTTCCTGCCTATGAGTTGGAAACTATCCAGTCTTTAGGGTTCCTTCCAACACAAACCGATTTATGTTTCTACAAACTGTATCAATACAAGGTCAAAATTAGTAATGCCACCTTTAAAAGTCACTCTATATTCAGTAATTTTCCTTTATTGAACCACACGTTCATTCCTAATCAGTCCATTACCTCCTTGATTACTTATGATTATGCTATTAAGAAAGTTTAACTATTACTTTACTACAGTCAGGATTTAATACTATCTAACGACATATGCCAGAATAATTCTTTTAAATCATTGTAATATTGCCCTTCTCAAATAGAAGATAATTCCAAAATTCTCATGACTGCTAAACAAATTTGCAGTGATGTAGTAAACGTGTAGGTAATTCCCTGTTTCGTAGATCCTGTCCCTCATACTTGCTGGACATTTCTTACTGCCTCTTTCTGTCTCACGAGTCTAGCTGTTTATTCAGTGTTTCATTTACCAGCTATCCATGCACATTTATCAGCTATCCATGAACCTTGTTGGGGGCTTTTTCCAGCATCAAATGCATAGATGGACAAGGAAGTGTGGGAGAGAGAAATCAGCTACAACAAAAGGGTTGAAATGCAAAATATTTTGAAGTTTTACTGCATTCTTTTCTGGGCTACTCAGAATAAATGTGAATGACCTACATACTGTGCATACACATGAACTTATCAATTGGATTGGAAAGGTTACATCTACAGTGGCTCAGCTCCAAAGCACTTCATATAGAGCCTTTACAAAAAGAATCTCAACCCTGCCTGTTCATGTTAAAACAGAGCAATTACTCTTTATGATTTGCTGTTCCACAGTTCACGATTCTCATCTCTCTTGGTATTCACTTCAATGCTGGACATAGTGCTTGTCATTCAAGTAAGGAAGGATCTTTGCAGATATGAAATGCAAAGCAAATATCAACTTTTTTTTTTTTTTTTAACCAGCATTTTCATTTACTTTGACTGTTCGGTTAATGAGTAGTTTAACCCCAAAATTATAGCAACCCTGAAAATAGTGTATAAAGTTTTATTCTGTCTGTTAAGATTAGAGTCATATTTTTTCTACTGGCCTTCAGTGTCGCACCAAAATGAAACAGATCTGGTGTTGCCACTACAGTTACAACAAACACATAAAAAACCATGTAAAGCCTAAGCACTGAGCAGCATAAATCAGGATGCATAATTACACAGCAGCTGCTCACTGGCAGGAAGGAACCCTGTGAGCAAAATTTGGCTTGGTAATTTGGAATAGGATTCAAACAGATGCCTACACTTCTCAAATGGCTAAGACTTAGTTTAATGTTAAAGCATAATGTTAGCTGGATCTAAATCATCATAACTCTTTACAATTTATTTTGTCTAGGATGTGGAGTCATAAAAAATAATGTTCAAGAGTCAACTCCCTTCTATTTCAAACCTCGTTTTGTTGCTGCCTCCACTCTCAGAATCAAAAACAAAAGGTGTGTAGATCCCCAGAAGATGCTCTGGGAATGCAGATGCTTCTTGGATATATATGTATCCAACATATAAGGGTGTCAAAGGGTTTTGGTACTGCCCAAAAATTCCTGAATCGCTTTTCAGAATTTAAGTGCCTGCTTCCCCCTTGAATGTCAAACATGCACCTCCACCGCTTCTCCTGGTATCTAGCACTGGGTTCTGAGGTATTGTACTGCAAGAGGCAAGAAGCCTGAAAATGAACAAAAATTAGCACCTGGTTTTAAATAAGGCTTTTTAGCCCTTTACAGGATTTAGCCCTAGCATTCCTAAAGCTCACTCATCAAAAATAATTTTTGAAAATAGGACATGGCTGTTTGAAAATCTTAGACATTACTAAGGTCAGGGAGACTGCTGCTCTAAGGGAGCTGCAAACTTTAGAAGGAAACCACACGAACAAAGGGGAAAAGCGCTTTAAATGGACATCCCTGTTTTCAGTTACAGCGTAAGCACCCTTTTTGGGAGAACAAGTAAATTCCTTTGCAAGAGCTGTCCCAAACAGCCCATTCCCTGCTCCAGCACTGGCTCTCCCATGAGGAAGAGGGGACCTGCAGGATGTCCAGCCAGCTCACAAACATCTCCTGCACCAAACAATGTAGGGGGCTCTGCATTGATGGGCTGGGTGACCTTCTGCACTCCCTCCCAGCCAACACTATATCCTCGATCCTAAAAGGAGCTGGAAATAAGCTTGTTGGGTTTTATACATATATACATATATACATATATACATATATACATATATACATACATATAGATATATATATTCAACACATGTACCAACAACCTGCCACCCCCCTGAGCAGGGAGGATGGGAGAAGTGAGCTGATCTCAATATCAGGACCTGGGATCCATCAGATCCCAGGATGCAGACACATGGGTAAGCAGGGTAGCACACTCTTTCAGATAATGACAACAATATTTTTAATGTATTAAAAATCCAGCCAGAAAGGTGATAAGGGAGATTTCGGGGGGTGGGAAGGAAAGATCAAAATAATAATAGTTTCAAAGCACTGTACTTTTTTTAGACTTTCTTACAGCATGTTTCCATAGGAACTGGAACGCAAAGGAGCACACTGCAGCAGTGTTCACAAATGTTATGTGGTTTAGTGGCTTGTAAAGGATCAGTTAAGGGCACCCTGACCACTCAGAGTGCCAGGCACCTGCTGCACAGCAGGATCTTAGCTATGACGTTTTGCAAAATCTAGAAAAAGAACCCGTTTTCCCTTTTTTTTTATCCTGTCATACTGCAGGCATAGCTGCTTTCACATCCATGTGTAACCTCATTCCTAAGCACTCTCCACCCAGATCCTCTTCATGTAGGGCATGAAGACAGCAGTGTTTAACCCAGGTTATTTGGTTGCTGTGGAGGTGGCATGTCCTAAGGAGTAGCACGTGGGCCTGGTTTTCGTATCCAGCTTTAGTACCCACCTGCTGAGTGACCTTGTGCAAGCCAACTCAGGTCTGATCTACTCCATCTGTCAGCTGCCTGAAATGCATTTCACCCAGCTCTGCAGGTGAGCACCTCTGCGGCCAACAGGACAGCATCTCTCCTGCCTGAGACACCCACACCGTGGGCAGGTCTCTTGTTCCCAAAGCACCCACCGGGTGACATCCCTACACTAAGCCCTTTGCCTGCATGTCAATGTGCCACGTGGTAGTTGATTATTTTCTCCATTCAAAATTTCCCACTACAAAGTGAGGGCTGTGCTGCAGCTCAGAGCACCAGCAGCATTTAACTGCATGCAGTGGGTGTTGCATGTCTTAGAGCAAGGCATGGGCACAGGGGTGCTTTTGGTAACCTTGCTAGTAGGACAGCACAAGAGCATATTTATGATGTGGGGAGCCAGACCTGGTGTAGTGCCACCCTTAACTCCTCCTGTGTCAGCCCCCACCATAAGTTGTCCTCAAAATTAAAATAGGTTCTCAGATGGAAATAATTAGTTGTCTCCAAAAGGCAGCATAAGAAGCAAAGAAACCCAGCCTATCAAATTCAGGCAACAAGAGCCTGGGACTGAGCAGAATTAAGCTTTTTAACTGCATTTCTCAAACAAAACAAAGATGCTCCAGAGTGTGATGAACTGTGCACCTCACCCTGCGGTGATGACCCTAAATGACCAGTTTAACTTTAGATGGTGAAAGTGAGACAAAATTCCTCCCGCTTCCTGTGCTGTCATTCCTCAATGCACACAACAGTGCAGTGGCAGCAATCCCATTTGTAAAGGATTTTCTCACCAACTTGTGACAAGGGCTGTGCAAGCACTGGTTACTTGTACTTATGGATTGAGAAAAAAGTAGAACTTTGCTACTTATGGATTCGAAAACCTCCTAATATTAATATATATTGAGACCTGCCTGACTCATACAAGTAAAGGTGGATAATTTTTAACAATCAGGGTAAAACACATTCTTCCTTGGACTTGCCAGGTTTAACTTCATGTGCCAGTAAGAAACTAAGCCAAAAGGCTGGCCAAATGCCTCATCCAAACCATAGCCAGCAGAGTCACACAGAATTACAGAAGCTGGAAGGGACCCACAAGGATCATCGAGTCCAACTCTTAGCCCTTCACAGGACATCTCAGCCCAAATGCTCCATCACTTGTAGCCACCTACAAATATATTTATGCTGTTGTGGAAGTGCAAAAGAAATTTTTGTTTTTAAAGCTGCATTTTGTAAATTATTTCAGTGGTTGCCTACAGCACAGAGGTATTTTATAAACACTGTACACTGTAACAAAAACATATCAATTTAGATATTTAGATACTCCACATACTGCAACACTTCTTTTTCATCAAAACAACTTCCACTGTACATATTGCCATAGGAATTTATATTTAATTACAGATTTAACAAAGAAACATAGATGTAAGGTGTTTGAACCCAGGTCTCATTTCAAATGTTGCAATGACAGTTTCAGTCAGTGTAAAAATAGAAGAATCTGAGATCACCTGACAGCTTCACACTGAAATTCTGTGCTTAAAACCTAATTATTTAAAAGAAGAATATTCTGATTATTCAATCTCTTTTCACACCTCTCCAACATAGCAACTTTGGGAAGATGCATTGAAACTTTCATCATGTCTGCATCTTGTATTTTAAGGAACAGAAGCAATGCATTACAAATAAACATATTTGTGCTTTTTTTGCCTGTGAAGTCATACACCGAGGTAGCAGAAGGCATGCTTTAATGTCAGTTTTCAAATCTGAGTGAAATTTAATGACTTAAACTAGCACTGTAACAACGACGCTAAAGCAGGATGCAAATTTTGCACACCTGCATGTATTTGCACAACTCCAGATGCAAGCACTTAAATTCCCAGTGGGGAGTAAAGTCACAAGTCACAGTGAGACGGACTAAACACCGAGAGCAGTCTACTTCACAGCCCAAACTAAACAAAACAACACATATAGCAGCAGCGAATATATAGATAGTGTAGACATATTAGGATTTCTGATACTGCTATTTTTTACCTTGGATAACTCAGTCTATGATAAAGAAGAATGCAGTGTTCTGCACTGGACAAGCTGGCTACTGTGAACTCACCCAAGCATTCAGCTTTCTGTTCTGGGTCCCCTTGTGGGCAAGTCTGATCCAGGTCTTCTCTCTTGCATCCAAACTTTGTCTGTTTTTACCCAATACCACATCTCACTCTGAGAAACCATCACTTTCAAAAAGAGCACCGATGCCTAGAGTGAGCCCAGCAAGGGTCAGGCTGCAGGACCTTTTTAGGGGCTAAGAATAAGTAGAGATCTGCCAATCTGGTCACCCACTCCTAAAAGCATTTCTCCAGCTTAGCTTTCCCACTGTAAATTCTTGAGGCAGAGAAACAATTAAAAAAAAATACATAAAAGCAATCCAGTCGTTTATCCTCCCGGCTGGAGAGAAGGAAAGAGGCTGCCACAGCAGTGCCTGTTTTGAATGCTTGGCAGGTACACAAGCACAAGGGGGATGATGCTATAGATAAGCATAGACAGAAATAGCTAAAGGATGAGCTGGCTCAGGGTAGCAGTGGTGAAAGGCAGAAATCTCCCTTCTCCTGTGATTGCATGAAAACTAGCAGCTGACCCACAGACTCACCGAGAGTGTTGGCAGAAGAGGGTCCCCCCAGGCTCTGAGCCTCACACTGGAAATATCCTCCTCGCACAGATCCCCTTCCCCATCTTGGATACATGCTTTGAAGGCTCCATCTTCTCAGCCTGCTTCTGACTCAGAGCACAAAACCTGCTTGCTGCCTGTTGGGGGTTTTGGTGCTGTTCCCAGAATCCTGCCAGGAAGCTGCAGCTCACAGATCCCCCTGTGCCAGCAGGAAAATCCAGTAACTGTGGCTCAGAAAATACTGCCAAAGCACCAAACTGAAGTATCTGGGCAGCCACCTCATCTCTCCCTCATGAGCAGCCTCACACAGCTCTCCCTACTGCTCGTACCAGCCCACAAAGAGACAAGCACAGAGATGTCACCTGGCACTTATGCAATTCCGCTGCAAAAACACAAAACAGTTAAATACGAGAGTTTTACCCAGCTGCCACCGTTTAATAACCATTTCTTCCCCACTCCTTTTCTGTATGGCAACAAATTCTAATTTTCTGCTATAATTAGAAAGCAGTCTCACCTGAATGTGCCTACACTGGGGAAGAAGAAGGATTAAAAATCCTCCGTTTCAAAGCTGCTTGAGCAGGAAAAGATTAGTCAGTGCCCCTTTTACTCTGTGCAGTATCAATATCCAGGAACCCAGATCTTTGGCTGTCAGTATGATGGGACACCTGAGAAACTTCACACCTTGAAAAGGATTGAGGTGGGCAAGGACACTGAGCTCAGCTAGAGGTGGCAGTCTGGGAAGGGAGACAATCCTCCTCAATCTGAGAAAACAGAGAAGGAGGGAAGTAAAGAAAGGCTAGAGTCACGAGCATAGCCACTGTGGTTTCACTGGTGGGGAACAAGGATGGTTGAGGGCGTGACAAGGTGTGCACTAGAGAAGAGATAAACAACAGAAGATGAGGAGTGGGTCACAGACAAGCGAAACTGTGCAATACAGCAGAATTCATGAGTGAGGCAGGCAGCTAGGAATGTGAGAACACAACAGGAGGGAACAGGAATGGGAAGAAAGCAATGTCACAAGACATGGAAGGAGAAGAATGATCTGAGAAACAAATGAAAAACTCAGTGCTTAGAAAGAAAGTGAGGAAAAATGAATCACAAACTAGCACCAAGCTCATTTTAAATCATTTTGTTAATCTGTTGAGCCTGAAAACATCACATTCTGACACATGTTCCCATTCCCTTGTTACCACCAGGGGTTACATTACTTCAACCACTGAACCACACTCCCGTGCCTAGGAGGGAATGTCCTGAGGGACACTCCTCACCTCCTTCAAAACAAGGGGACAGAGGACCTCTAGCACAGCATTGGTGGCAGGGCAGACCGGAGACACACCACCACAGAGCTCTTCACCTCCCATGCCATCACTACATCATCCTAGTGGAGGGGCATGTACAGATGTAGGATCAAACACTGCTGTTATGGGAGAGCTGCTGTCTTGCTCACCAGATGCCAGCACTACCAGCTCAGGTTGCTTGAGAAGACCTCGTAGGCTATAGCTATCCCATTAAATTAGTCATTCCCAAGTAGCTTCCTGGGAATAAGGTCACCTTCCCAGATAGGACTGAATTGGGTGAGTGCATACAAGCTGCCTGATGGGGGCATGTCCTGACCCTCCGACTCCTGAAAATAGGCCTGGGAGCCCACTGGGAGAAAGCCGCCTTGCAGGGGTCTAATCCAGGGCAGGAACTGCTCCAGCAGCTCCCCAGTGTCAGCAGACAGGCTCTCCTTGGGGCCTGGCAGTGCTCTTTGCTAATAGAGACAAACCTGTATCTTCACATAATACTACAGTTGGTCAGAAAAAAACCTATTATTTTTTCGTCCCACTTCATTCATCTTGACTACCCCAGAAAATCAGAAAAAATAGTATGTCTGTCATGGTAGGAAAACTCAAGAACCTAAAATAAATGGGTTTTGAGATAGGGCTGGTAAAGAAAAACCTTAGGTTCAGAAAGATAAAACCTACAAGTGACAGCAGAGATACAAAGGGAAACTTAAATTTGATAGGAAAGGCAAAAAAACAACAGCAAGGAATAGCTTTAAACAATTTGTGCCCAGACAGAGTCTTGAGGCACATTTATTTGCTGTTTTCCATGAAGGAAACCATCATTTTTATAAAAATTACTGTACATTTTTTTGATTATGTTGTTTTGCTAGATAAGAGCCAATGTTGCCTGACAGTGCTTTGGCAGTAGTACTAGAGCACTAGAGCACCCACTGTAGTCTAAATTAAAGCTTTTCAAACTCATTAAACCAAGCATATGTGGACCATTAAAATAAAAAGGGCATTTCAAAAATTCACAGGGTGTGAACTGTTCCTTTCTAAAACATTCCTATCGGCTAGGGTTAGTTACCGCCTTTCAAATTGATGGAGAAGTAAGCCTGAAGAGCAGGTAACTGTGACCTAAAGAAACTAGGGGGAAATGTTTCAGCAGTTGATTGGAATAAGTACTTTGTATCAAACAGCTGATGATTTCAGACGTGACTTGTGTTTTTTGAGCTACTTTCACAGTAAGGTGAACTGTTACCACCTGTTCTTTGTCAAAGAGGAGAACACAGTTAAGTATTTACAGTTTGATATTTACCATTTAAATGATGGGTAAGGAAACAAGAACAGTAACGGATGGGTTTCTTTTAACTGAATTTAAGTTACTTAGAGCTATTTCTGGGGAAAAAAAACAAACGAACAAAAAAAAACCCCATCAAAAACACACACCAAAAAGCAAACACAATATGGCTTCCTGCTACATATTATTCATCTGAGATTTAACATCTACATTTGTTGAAATAAAAGCAACTTTATTTGTTGAAATAAAGTACATGATTGATACAATTTAGTGCCCCATTTTTAACTCGTAAAGGTGTTGAAGGAGTTGTTTTATTTGCCAAGAGTCCTTCATTATTTCTTTATCCTTTCAGTGGGATTTGGTTGCTGATTATTTTCACAGCTAAAACCCTGCCTTGTATGTTTGATCTTCCTCACCAGCACCCCATGTGAAAAAAAATGTCTTAAGGTCTTTTTTCTACCAGGAGTAAACACTTTTGAAAACTAAATGGGAATCTCCTTATAGGCAACAATACACAAACAGGTTATTTCCCAGTACAGTTTTAGGAGGATACTCTTCCACCTGAATTATCATTCTATAAGGTACTGCACAAAGACCACTGAGTCACTTTGCCTCTAGGAAATAAACCAGTGACAGATACCAGCACTCCTCAACAGGAACAGCCAAAAACCCCCCCATACAAACCCTTTTGCAACCAAAAAGGGATATCCCCAAAAGTCAGATACAAGAACACCATGACCCCAAGCAGCTTCCAAGACCAGATGCAACAGCGCTAGAAATAAAAAATAAAAATGTTTTCTTTCTCTACAAAGAACTTGTGTGCCATGGTGTGCTGGTTGTGGCTGGTATAGAGTTAATTTTCTTCACAGTAGCTGCTTACTGGACTGTGTTTTGGATTTGTGCTGGGAAAAATAAAGTGTTGGTAATTCAGGGATGTTTTGGTTACTGCTGAGCAGGGCTTACACAGGGTCAAGGCCTTTTCTGCCTTTCACCCCACCCCACCAGCCAGTGGGCTGGGGGTGCACATGGAGCTGGGAGGGGACACAGCAGGGACAGCCGACCCCAGCTGACCAAAGGGACATACCAGACCATGAGGGGTTATACTCAGCACATAAAGCTGGAGGAAGAAGGGAGGGATATTTGGCAGTGATGGGGTTTGTCTCCCCAAGTCACAGTTATGTGTGATGGGCCCCTGCTCTCCCGGAAATGGCTGAACATCACCCTGCCCACGGGAAAGAGTGATTTTAATTTCTTGTTTTTCTGTGCTTGCATGAACAGCTCTTGCTTTCCCTATCAAACTGTCTTTATCTCAACCCATAAGTTTTGTCATTTTTACTCTTCAAATTCTCTCCTCAGCCCTGCTGGTGGGGAATGCATGAGGGGCTGACTTGGTGCTAAATCATGACATAAAAATATGAAACTCTACAGCTTAAAGGAGGTTTTTGGGTTTTGTTGTTTGGGGTTTTTTTAAAGCATAGCTTCTGAAAAAACATCACTGATTTGCTTCAGAAATAAGAATGTTTTAGCTCAATAGACTTGTGTATTTACCCTTTGTCTAAACTGAAAGCATTCATATTCAGTTACTGTACAGCACAGCCTATACAAGCAGCAAGTTAAGATCACCATTAGAATCAGTTTTCCGCTGACATCGACACATAATTCCCATTACAGAATAGAAACTGTCTAGGAGAGAAATTCTAATTGTCCATACTGCACTTCAGCATGCAATTGTAGAACAGTTTTTTTGGGGGTGTATCTTTTTTATTTGCTTTTGGTGTTTGTATGACCCACCATGTTGAAATCAGAGATGAAAATCCTCTTCGAGCTGGAAAATTGTCAAAGCTGTCTTCAGCCATTGTGAGGTCAAGAAGTGCTCCTTGATTGCTCCACACACATTCATCTCTGGCTTTTCTGCAGAACCTCTCAACTAGGGTTAGCTTACTGCCTGCCTTTTACTGTATTAAAATGCTCATTACTGGGGTGTTCCTTGCTTTAATCATCTTTCTATAAAGGAATTTGCAGGTGTTTTACAGGAGTTGCCCTCTCAGATCAGAGCTGAAGCCCATCTGACTTCTCATCCTATGTCCAATAGCAGTATGAACCATACTTCATGGGATGATATAAGAGCAATGCAGAGTATAGAAGGAACAAACATTCCCCTCATCTATGATCTCATAGCCTCAGATCCAGCCATTACAGACCAAATGAGCTCTTACATCTAAGGGTTTACTTTATGTCCAAGCACATCCTAAATTACCACAGTTTATAGGCATGACCTGCCTTCTTTTTAACTTCCTCACCAGTTTCAAGCAACTGTGATGGAAGTGGTGAATTACCATAAGTTTTGCAAAAGTTGGTGATCAGAGAGGAGAGCTGAGGAAAGCCTGGAAAGTAGCTTTAACTTCATACGACAACAGACATTCTTCATGGGAAAATTATTCCTTAATGATGAGAAAGCTGCAACTGGAGTAAGTATTTTATGATACATCAAGGAATTAATCTCTTCATCACTGTTTCTCTCCCATGGTGACTGTTTATTGCCTAATGAGGTGCTACTATGACTGATGTTTCCACAGCAATTCCAGCATCACTAAGGACTCTCCCTTCTGTGGCTTCTCTGTACAAAAGGGCTTGGTACAACACAGTAAAAAAGTGAACTAATCATGAGAGACAAATCCAATAGAAACCAAGCTTCAGTAGTTCTGCTAGTTTTGTAACCATTAGCATAATTCTGTGGTCTTGAAACCCATAAAATTGTCATTTAAAATAAAACTGCACTGTTTTTTAGTGTACAGTGTTTCGTGGATACGTTAATTGATAAATGCAACATTTCTTTATGTGAAAGGAATTTACTCTTTTTCCTGAATCAATATTTGTTTTTAAAGACTGTCACATTGCTTTCATGGCAGAACGTAGTGTTTGGAGCTCCCAGCACTCAAAAGAAAATTCTCCAAAATTAATTGAACACAGTGGAAGTGTACCAGACAGTTCAGAAACAGCTTCTTCCTGCCCTTACTTTTGCTGGTACTCTTATTTGGACATAACATGTTCTGCATAAAGGGAAAAACTCATAACACTGCATAAGAACTCACATTTACATGCATGAGACTTTTGTGTTGTAGCTCCAGTTTTAAGGACCAATAATTCAAACATGGAACAAGTAGGTAAACAGAAGTATGGGTATGCCTGTTGTTGAAGCATGTTGTTGTCTGTTGACCTGGCGAAAGGTCATAAATCACACCAGTCACAAATCTCTGGTAAGAACCAAAACTACAAAACATTGAGTAAGAGGTTCTGATTACTAATGCCCTTCTCTCTAGCTACCTTCTTCTGCCAATTCTGTGGATGCTAAAAACCAAAGTATCATTCAACAAAAACAGACTTCAATTCTCTTGCTCTTGAAGTTTAAATTATTCCCAGTGCCACAGACAGACTTCCTCCTGAAGGATTGGTTTCACCGTTGTAATATTGGTATCTGATGTACATACATGGTTACTTTTCAAGTTACTTTTGCTGAGGGGACTATCATAGTACCTGGATTCAACCTCCAGTCATGCTTGGCATCAATTAAATATTTATAGATGCCTGAACAGAGTCTAAAGGAGTACCCATACAATTAGTGAGTGCCATGGATTCTCATCAGTGCATGTGAAAATGGGTCAGCAACATTGTAGAATGCGCACATGTAAAAGATGTAGTCTCAGGATGCCTTCTAGCTCTCATCTTCTAAGTCTACAACATACACCATTGAAATACAGCTGGTGCTGAGCAGTATCTGTTTCTATTTCACCACCTTCTTTGAAAGCTTTTATTTGGTCCCTGAAGTTCACTTCCTCATCATCCCTCCAAGTTTTATTTCTGCCACTCCTTAGACTTCTTTCAATCTTCTCAGCTAATTATCCTCCCCTGACTGTTTCTCTAACCTCCGTTTCCTGTCTTCTCTTCTGTATTTCCACTTAAATCTAAACCATGCTTGCAGTCATGCTGTACTGATTGTTTTCCTAAATCATGTATGAAAACAAGTGATAAGTACTATCCTAAGACACAGCTGAAGCTGTCAAGGACTCTCTTGAACATTTAGCTATGAAACACCTTGCTAAGAGATTTTTATTTTTTTTTTACTCACTACATCTACTGTGGCTTAAGAGCATGCTGAAAAACACTGAACACTAACAGTTAAGCAGTGCAAGTGGCTCAGTTCTATGCTTTTCAGCCTTAGTGTGCCAGATATTTTTACGTTATTCCTACACAATACCCAGCAGCCAGGGCCAGAGCCTGTGTAATGATGTGTGTCACTGAGAGCACTCTCCTTCAATCTGCAGTGCCCAGCCATGCCAGCAGCCAGTCTGCTAAATGATCAGTTAGTAACAAGAATAAAGAGTTTAAGCTGTGTAAATAAGAAGCATTCATGTAGCTGGGAAGGGAGGCATTAGTCATTGTGCTAACAGAATATCCTGACTACAAAAAGGACCACAGTACACACAGATCAAAAATCCGCTTATCACTGATATCAAATAAGAGGATTACATATTGCATTAACCAGAGATGTTTTCATATTCCCTGCTCTCCATATCCCAGGCAATTTTCTCTGGCCTCTCAGAAGAGAACACTCAAAATGAACACTTGGAGTATAAAAGTTAATAAGCAGCAGGGATGGCTGAGATTCACTAGATCAGCAGGAAGCCAATTTCTCAGCAGAAAAATAAAGATTTCTTCTGTACTCTAAAGATAATTCATGGAGCACAAATTCTTTTATTGCACCAAGAACATGAGGTGGCATAGACTTTTCCACCTTACTTTGATAAACAGCCAACACTTATTTGCTCTCACAAGAAAGATAGGTTGTTCCCTTACAGAGTGTGGAGTTGGATAAAGGAAATGGTACCTGCAAGAGGGCTTGTAGACTAAGCCCAACTTTACTACAAATGGACACCAACCATTCTATCTAGTGATGAGTGGCTATTTACAGTTTTGGGCAATTCAAGGCAAAGAGGAAATTCTGCACTGCTCTGTGTCATGTGTGTATAGCCACTCTCCTGAGAGAAAAGGGATGTATCAGCTCAGACGGAAGACCAGTGACTTGAGGAGGTGCTCAATGATGGCTCCTCCTAGCAATGCCCTCAAGTCATGTGTAAACAGCCAGACATTCTTCAAAGGGAAGCTCCACCTCTGACAGATCTCCACACTTAAAAAATCAAACTCCAGGACTATCAAACCCACTCTGTGCTGTGGAACTTTCCTCAGGACATTGTCCTACCAATGGTTTTCAGGTGCATTTCTTCAGAATTAGTGCCATTAATTCTTCCCTTGGGTGGGAAGTGACAATGACAGTTTTTGTAATTCCAGCTGGTAAAAAGCCTTTATGCCAAGAACGTGGCATAAGCCAGCTGGATTTTTACAGCAGCAATAACCTTTCCTCTAATGCAGCTTGCAGTACTATAAGCTAGAAAATTAAGGTAAAATCCAAACTCCTTTAATAACATTTAAAAAGTGAAATAAAATTTGGTATATTATGAGGTAGAGCCTGGAGGTTTTTATAAAAAACTGGGTCTTGAGGACACAGACTATGTACTTAATACAATAAACCAATGAAGACCCAGTGGGCTCAGTCTGCCGAAATTTTAATGGAACCTGTAAGCATGTGGAAACTGTATTCCCAGTCAAGTCTCACAGCCTTTTGAAGGCAATAAGAAAAAGCAGATTAAAAAAATAAAAAGAAAGGAAAAAGAAGAAATAGTTAACGGGTTGGAATGGACTTTAAAGATCACCTAGGCCCAACATCTGCCACCACAGGCAGGAACATCTCCTACAGGCAGGACACAAAATGCTTCTGAAGCAGTCCCTGCAAGACCCAAGAAGAATTTCTGTTCTCACTGATGAGGACCGGATGATCTGATGGAGATGTGACACCCATGATAACACCTTTCAGAGGATTTATAAAAGAAGGATAATTGTTGGATTCCCACCATCCTACTCTAAACATGAAAGCTGAGCAAAAGCCATCAGACCCTGGCAGAACCAGATCCATGGTCTGATTCATCCAAATGGCTAGTGAAGCCAATAAGACTCTTGACAAGCCTCACTTCCCAGACAAGTGTCATTCTGCATTATTGTTTTGTGACTCAAAGCCCCTCTTCAGCTGGCCCATATTAAAACAGACAATTTCAAAGTGTCAAATCAAAGACCCCACCCCAGTAAGTCAAGTGTCCATAAATGGCCATTCACTTAATAGCTAGACTTGATTGTTCCTGTGGGTTCCTTCTAATTCAGATCCTCTGGGTGTGAACACTGTATAACTCAGGTGTTACTCTGTGATAGAGCTGCTGGAGACAACTCAGTGCAAAGCTTATGAGACATTCAAGCCCCAAGTAATTTTCTTGCTTATTCTTGACCATGAAAGTCCGAAATGTTGAAGTGAATCCATGGAGTTCACTTTATAAATTGTCCATCTTCGAGAAGAGATTCTTCATTTCCAGGAAGAACTTGCATCAAAGAGCAAAAACTGAAATCTTTAACATTCTGGCTAGTGATTTTCTTCATAATTAAAAGAAAAAAAAAAACCCCAAAACCTCCCACAAGATTAGAACGGACCCACCATTATTGACTAAGCACAAAACTCATTACAATAAAACTATTTTTACCAGCGTCCCCCTTCAGCTTCACCAGTTCCCAGTGTGTGGAGATAAAATCAGTGGAATGTAACAAACGTAATAGTGCCACTGTTAGAGTCACTGACAAGTGGTTCAAGAGTGAGGCATCAAACTGGCCATGGATCAGGTAGGGATCTGAAGAGCATCCAGGGCTGAGGATAAGAACTTTCTACTGCCTTGGCCACAGATGCGAGGCAGCAAAGGGGGTCAGCACCGAAGGTGGTGCAGCAGGGAAGGTCAGACAGGAGTGTCGCTGATGTCCACAGCTGTGATGAGAAAAGCACTTGAACCAGAAGTGGGGCACTGAATATCTAAGGGGTGTTACAGGAAAAGTGACAGGATTTCAAGTAAAATGTGTAGGTAACTCCCTGCTGGGAGAGAGGGAAGTACTCTACTGTGCTCTCTGCACAGAACAAAAAAAAAAAAAAAAAAAAAAAAAAAAAAACAAAACCCCAAAACACCACAAAACTGGAGAATCTCTATTTTAGCTACATGTCTGAAATACCAGTGAGCCATTCACAGAGAGAAAACAGAGATGCAGTAAGGTGCAGAATGGCATGGCAGGACATCAGGCAGATAGTCTTGGAAAGAGCTGACCTAGCAGTAGAAACTGCAGCTGTGAAAGGTGGCAAAACCAGGTCAGTCCCATCCAGGAGCTAAAAAAAATCCCCCACTCAGGGATGGGGATGAGAGGATGAATTTATAAAGTAATGGCTGGGCAAAAACATCAGCATGTTTCCAAATAAAATGTTTTTCATGTGAAGTGCAGTGTCAACAGGAGGAACATAAATCCAAGAATATTTAATTTTTTCCAGAAAAAAAAAAAAGCTGAAGAAGTTGAGGAAGAAAATGCGTTAGATGTGGAAAAGTTTGAAGAGACCCATCAGTAGCGGTAGAAAGTGCAGCAGAGTAATTTTCAGGGAGCTGCTTCTTCTTTGTTTCTTTATCAACAGATAAGCATTCCCTCTTGCCTCTACCCGGACTTGCATGGCTATTATACCACCTCACATAATTGCAGGTCAGTGGAGCAATAACAAAATTTTCTCCTAACTGAACCAAAGCATTATTTTCAAAGCATGTCAATGTGAATCTACACACAGTCCACTATAATCCATGCTGTGCTGTCTTCTAGTTAGCGGATGAGTCTTTTGGCAACATGGTGTTTCCTAACCCTCAGCATACACTTCCTGCCTTTTGCCCAAATGAAGGAAGGTGGGAAATCAAAAAACCAACAGATCCAGAGGGTTTTTACTGATGTTAAAAGTAACTGATATGAGTGGGGGAGTCAAGCCAGGATTTTATAGCATGGATTAATTGAGAGAGATCAGAAGGGAGACTTAGGAAAGAAAAATCTGGTTGCCGACATTGAGGGTGTAGAAGGTAGTGACAGTCAATACCTATTTTCTCTCACTGTCACAGCAAGTTTAATCTCAAGCATTTATACGATACAGGGTACAAATAATAATTTCTTCCAATTTGGGATCAGGTTTGGTATTGGAAGAGCTCAAGCTCCTTCATCTCCTCTAAACTTTCTTCTACCTCTTCATCACCACTTGCAGCATAAGCAAAGCAATCCTTTTCCTATCCCTTCCAGTTTCACTGAATGCTATCAGTTGTCCCCAGAGTTGCAATTTATACCCTAATACATTTCTACGTGGGAATTAACTCAGCAGATGCCAAGCCAATCATCCAGGGAATTTTAGCAAAGTAGTCTTTGAAATTTACTAAGAGTGGAACATGTATTTACTGCAAAAATAGAATGATGTGGGTTTCTCCAAAAACTGTGGCAGGTTCACAGTTTTGTATGTTCTAGTCTAAACTAGAAGTAACATAAACCACTAAACATATGAAATATAAATATTACCTATTGTGAGTGAAAACTAAAAAAATACACATTCTAAAGCCAGCTATATGGCTAAATTTAGGCTTCCTCTGTTCAGAAAATCCCTAAGAAATATCTAACATGGATTCTTCAGGAGAATTTGGGGCAAAGATTCTACTTTTTTCCCTTTATTTTTAAACAAAGGCTTTTGGTGAATTCTTGCTCTTTTCTCACATTCAAAAGTGGAACAATTATTTACTTTTTTTCCCTGCTTTTTATGGAACATTCAAAGCATGGTTTTGACTCCATAGAAACAGCATTTTAATGTCAGTCAAATTAATAAAGCTCCAAAATTTACAGGAACCAATTTTAAACAGCATTGGAGCAGACAGAAGAATGCTCTTGCAAATCAGAAAATGGAGGACAGGCTCCAAGCTTTCTACATTTACTTTCTGAGTAGTTTGTTATGACAGCAAAGACCTCCTCTTCCTTAGGAGTTAAACTTACTTAAGCAAGGAGCAGCCTCAATCTTTCTTTTAGAGACATCTTTGTACGTGGTAACCGTTCATACCCTGTGGAATATTTGGGCAGACAAAGGCTTACTATAAGTTTCTGGCAACTTTTCAAGAAATCTAAACTAATATGAAGTATTTTATCCCACTATTAACTAATGTAATAAGAACAAAGCATTGTATGAAAAAAAAAAATTTAACCCTTGCCTTATGTGAGGAAAAGTAAGATCATTGCTAATGTTTCTGGGAAGCCTCCTAGCTACTGTAGAGATGGATCCCAACAGTGGAACACAGACAAATCTGTAACTGCAGTTCAAATGTAAACAGAGGACATCTGACAGGAATTATGTGAATTCTAGAAAAATATACATGCCAGGAAACAATCCTGTGTACTTCCAGCAGGAAAAATAACTGAGTCTACATTTATTTACCTGTAAGAGTAAGTAAAATAAATAAGAGTAGAACAGATTTGGCATTGAAAAACCCTGCAATTAAAAAATTGAGTCACTCCTCCAAACCATCATTAAAAATAAATTACAGCACATTTATTTGTCAATTGTTATTTCAGATTTCCAGAACAGTTGCTTGCTTTTTCTTCTCAAACCGTAGATACTAGAAAAAGCTTCTACACATATGTATAAATAACATGTATGCAAATCAGGCATTAAAAAAATCATGAAATATCAGGAGACTCACAAGAAAAATTAGTAGGACCATAATGAATATCATTATCATCTACAAGAAAAAAAATAAACCCAAAACAAAGCAAGGAAGACCATTTCCATCTTGGTCCTTATAGAACACAGAAGTTATAATGAGTTCTCCATGAGCACAGGCTACATAAGAAAGCAACACGCCTCCATGCAACCCTGTCTCCATCTTTCTCACTGATAAAGAAACTCAGATGCTCTGCCAGCAAAAGTCCTTTAGATCCCAAAGTCCTTGAGGTGGATGAGGACAGGTCACCCTCTATCCTATACCTCATACCAAATGAAGGAGCCCTGGGCACAATATGCAGAGAAGAGGGATGCATGAAAAGAAAACCCTGAGAAATTCTGCAAAGTCCTACAGACTGCAATATTGAATTTTGAATGGCTGAAGTGCTACCAGCAATTGGATCAGCTAAATGTAGGGATGCTCACATCTCAGTGTTAGCAACTCACTGATGGCAACTGCAGTTCTGAATGAGATACAGCACTTCCTCAAAAATGCACACCCTAGCACGTAGCACACCATTGATTCGTTCTCTAGAACTATCATATGTATTTGCAGATAGTGCTTTGAATCTGTATCAGCAAGATCAATAGTGCTGCCTTTTATAGATTGGAACTCTCCAGCCTCACAGTTACTATTTCAGCATATATGAAAGGCTAGCAGGACATAAAGGGATCACATTCATCTAGACGTGTTAAGACACCAGAAAAATCAAACAGGCAAGACTTTGGCTCCAAATTACTTCAAAGGTCAAGATGAAAACAGAGCACATTACCTGCCATATCCTCTTCTGAGCAGTACTAATATTTTCTTAGCAGTCTTGATGCCAAACAAACCCAGCCTGCAACAATGTTAACACTATAGCCAGTAGATCTTCTGACTTTCTAGAGTGACCTGTCAATTTACTCATCAGTGGATTATTTTTCCTTATCTAAGATTAAATTGGGATTAAATTGGGATTTATACTTACCAAAACACGTAAGCTTCAAAGGAGCAGAATATTGTCATGGTAGAGACTGCCTACTGCAGCCTACCTCTCTGCTCTCTGGCTCCCACAGCAGCTTCACAGTACTGATCCCTATGATTCCATCTGAGAAGCTTTAGGACAAGAGAAAAGGAGGTTTACTTCCTGCTAGAAAAACTGACTTTCATTTGCAGCCAGCCTCTGCCTTGATTTGATGTTGTAAGTGGAATAATTCAAAAGCCAGTACAACTGACCCTGTGTGCCCAAACACTCTGGTGATCACCCACCATATTTCACAAATTTTTACTGGAAAAAAATGCACATGGAGCAATAACTGTGTTGTACGGGACACTGTGGGTCCCTGAGGAGATCCTGAGCTGAGTACTGGATCGTGCAGAACAACTCTCCACATCGAGGAAGGCAAAACCCCACCTCTTGTTCAGCACTCTGGGCACAGTCTAAGGAACCTCCCCACATGCACAGGTGGCAACATAATTCTGAGACTTCACAAGATTTTTGTTTCATCTCAAAAGCCTTTGGGAGCCTATATATGTGATGGTAAAGGAACAGAAGTAGGATGAAACTTTGAGAGAAACAGAAACTGCTGTACTGCAACTTATATTGGACAAGAACAGAATATAGGCAATCATGGAGGCATCAACATAACTGCCCCTTCTTCTTGCCACATTTTCACAATCATTAAAACCACAATGCTATTTTTGTAAGAATTCAGAAAAATTATCCTAAAAAACTAAACTTGATGGGAATCTCAAATACATTTCTCTGTGGCTCAACATGTGATCATAAACTCAGATCAATCACCTTCTTTATAATTAATGTCAAAGTCAACAAAAAAAATGAGTGTTTCATTTTTATGGTAGCTGCCTTTGGGCTGCTTTGGGGCTGCATATGGTCCCAGTTGAGAACATTTTTTCAAATGCGTACTTTTGTCTGGTAGGCATCCAATCTCAGATGACCTCAAGTACTGTGGATGTTCTAGCATCTATATACATGTGCAACTGACATTATATGGATGGTACCCTGGAATAGATACAGAAATTTGTGTATTTTGTCCCTCTTTGAGACAGTAAGTTATATAAGAAGCAGTTTCAATGATTAAGGCAGGCAGCTAGAAAGAACAGACCTCAATTGCTTTCTTTTCAAAATGTATACTTGTAAATTAAGAAGCATTTCAAGATTAGGCATCTGTCCAATTCCTTTTATCATTTAGTGCATTATGCTAATGAGGATGCTGTTTCTTTAATTGTATCATTTGAAGAAAAAAATCACATTCAGTCCCTTGATCTTCTTTAAAACCAGTCCCATGCTTGATTCCCCTATAGGCTTTTAATCACGCTGCCTCAGTGTGAAATTCTACATTTGAGCAAAACTCTTCTCAAAACTGGTTCACTGAAAAAGTTTAAATTGTTTTCTCTCATTGCAGCTTCTCTCTCATTTGAGCTATATACTCTACCACTTGGCAGCTTTAGGAGGAAGAGCCATAAGATTTAAACTTGCTCTAGCTAGAATGAAGAGCAATGCTGACACTTTGAAGAGCAATACACACTGTATCTAATATCCTAAATGCCAGGACTTGTTAGACTGGGGTAGAGAGACAACTGAAGTGAGCTATTAAATAATAGCTTTCCATGACACTTCATAATAGAATTCAGTAAACCCTATTTAAAATAAAAGCATATATCATCAGCTGTTAAACTTCACTATGCCAAATTACTCATATATATGTTCATGGGCATTTGTTATTTGTCAAATACTTCACTGTGGCTTTTTTGTCTGTTTCAGCACACACACTACAGTAACTAAAGCAAATGTATGTTCGTATATCCATTTAGAGTTTAACTGCAGTATTTGTTAACTTGTTGTGCTTTCATCTTACACTGATAGACTGGATTTTGTTGAAACTAAGAACCAAATTGCACTAACATCTTGAAGCAAAGTATTTACAAACAAATATTCTGACACCTCATTTATCTGTTTTGCCATAAAATTGGCTTATACATTAATTATGAAAAATAAGCACAGCATGCTTTCATGCAGTTTTACTTTGAAATCCAGGTCACACTTTGTTTTGAACTTCAGAAAAACAATATGAATAATATAATTAACATATCAGAAGATTCTTTGCAAGTAACTTTATTTAAGCAGGCTAAACCAGGAGCTTATGGAGTTGTTGCTATTCTGTCATTGCAGACAAATCGTTTCTTAACCCTTGTTTATATACTTCACTTTATTTGACTAATCCTTCATATTGAAAGGATGTTTGGGGTAGGCATCCTCATACTAAGCCACACGATGCTGAATGAGAACAGTGTTCCTGACCCAAAACATCTACAAGCTAATTCCTGCTCTGTGGACTTGTTTCCAGCTGGGATGCTGCTCCTTAGAAACAAGTCAGTAACGGTGTGGTTATAGATGGGAAACCAGAAACTTGAGATTCATTTAGGTTGGAAAAGACCCTTAAGATCATCAAGTCCATTAACCCAGCTCTACCAAGTCCACCACTAAACCATGTCTCCAAGTGCCACCTGCACATCTTTTAAATACCTCTAGGGATGGTGACTCCACCACTTCCTGGGGCTGCCTGTCCCAATGCTTGATAACTCTTTCTGAGAAGAAGCTTTTCCTAATATCCAATCTAAACCTCCCTCGGTGCAACTTGAGGCCATTTCCTCTCATCCTCCTGCTTGCTACCTGGGAGAATTTCCATCTGGCTACAGCCTCCTTTCAGGCAGTTGTAGAGAACAAGGTTTCCCCTGAGCTTCCTTTTCTCCAGGTTAAACACCCCCAGCTCCCTCAGCTGCTCCTCCTAGGACTTGTGCTCCAGACCCTTCCCCAACTCTGTTTTCCTTCTCTGGACATGCTCAGCCCCTCAATGTCCTTCTTGTAGTGAGGGGCCAAGAACTGAACACAGGATTTGAGGTGTGGCCTTACCAATGCTGAGTAAGGCTTTCATAACCCACCTGAATACATACAGTGAGTCATTCTGCAGGTTCCCTACTCATGGCATTTAGTTGTCAAAATACCTTTGCAATGACATATTTCAGTATTATACTGTGCTTTTCTCAGGCATTTGCATTTCATCACCTCATGTGAACTACCCTCTATCTGTACACCCTCCCCAAGTCTAGATGTGAGAGTCATTTCTGGCAACAGAGCAAGACCACACCTTAATCAGCCACTTGCCTCCTTAGGGAGAATTTAATTTCTAGTTTCATGCTGTTTTCACTAAAGAATTTCTGGTTATCAGAGTAACAGCCATTTCTCATGACTATGCTTTCAAGACCTTCACAAAGAATGAGAAAAGAGAAGGTTTATCAGCTTTTGACCTCAGTTGCTTTCTAGAGCCAGCCCCAAAGCCAACTGCAGCATCAACTCCAGCTCAGGAAGTTTGCCTTGTCTTCACAGCAGCCAAGCAGTGACCACTGGCTTGCAAAAGGCCACATGGGCTGGGAGCTGCCAGCTGAAGAGGTCTGACCAGCAAACCAGAGCCTCCCCATGTCAAAACGAATAGCCAAAACACTTATGATTGGTGTACTGCAGAGCTAGAAATAGAAAGCAATTCTTTCACCATACTGCTGGTATTTGAATAGCTTCTCTTTTAAAAGGGCAAGCAGTTCATTCCCCTGAAAGCTTGCTTGCAATGGCAATGGCTGGGCTCCATTTTAGTAAATATTAGAATTGGCTTTTTCAAAAAGGAAGCTCAATTCTTTTAAAGGTTAAGAATGTAACAGACAAATACACGATTAAAAAAAAAAAAAAAACAAACCACAAAAAACCAAACCACTAAAAGGCACTGTACTTATTTATGAGAAATAGGGTGGGGAGATAAAGCCATGGATACCATACGCACAAGAAGAAAATCGGAATCTGGAACACTGGCAAATGACAAGCTGAAAGAGAGGCTGAGATCTGCTAGAAATCCATCAAGTGAGATATTCCTCAAGCTTGTATCCTCAAAGGTATGAAAAATAAAGCCACATTGAATTTTATTCTAGCAGAGAATCTGTTCTGGAAGGACCACTTTAAAAGTGTGGCTTTGGGAAAATCTGCAAATTTTGGTCACAGTTTAATACAAGAGAGTAGTGAAATCAACTCCAGCTGATGCTATATTGGACTCCTACTGGATACAGGTAAACTATTTAACTAGAAAATTATGATTCACTACAGGCAAAGGGCAATGCTCTAATTTCTTTTGCAAATGGAAAACAATGTGTAATCTTAACCAATACATAATTTATCTGTTTGGATATTTTAGAAAGACCGTTTCTCAAAGTTAAAAACAAATCATGTGCAAAACTGAGCAGGAGAAAAGAGTCACATATGAAAACATAAAAGGACCCACTAAGGGATGTTTTATTACATGCCAAAAATAAAAAGGAAAGTCACTCTGCCACAGACATGAAAGGAAGCTTTTATGGTTGAAGAGTCCTGGCTACAGAGAGTGAAAGCAGCAGCAGAGAAACCTGTAAAACAAATGCATAGTACATAACAGATGGAGCAAAGACACTTAGCAATGAATACAAATTAACATTGCAGATATGCAAGCAAACAATGGAAGCAAAAATACAGTAAAAAACTATGGTGAAGTTGATGGCAATAGGAGCTCCTCACTAAATGGAACAAGAATAAGAGAATGCCAAGCAATGACTTCAATAGCTGGTCATTCCAGACAAAAATTTACAAAAAATTCAGAAAAATATTTATTTCACAACTACTTCTCCACATTCAGAAAGATGCAAGATGCCCTATTCACTTGTTACAGTGATAATGACATCACTATAACTTGAGAGAGCTTTAAATACCTCTCTCAGTTTAAACCCTGCATTCAAGAACAGAGGATAGATGAATCAATAACTTTTCATTCAATGACTCTTTTAAAAACCATAGGTGCACGAAAGGTTCCCGGTGTCTGGAAAGACTTACTATCAAAGCAGCATTTACAAGGGTTAAGTGGGATAAGCAAAGCACCTATTGAGCAGTTAGACTGACATCAGTAGTAAGCAACAGCAGGGAAAGATTAGCACGGGACACAATCAATAAGGCATTGAAAGACAGTCACATAATTAACACCAATCAACACAGCTGTATGGAAAACAGGCCTGGTCATGTAAATCCGATCATTTGTATGCAGTGACATCATCATCTGATAATGGTATGTGCTGACAGGACGTATTTCTAGCCCTAATTTCACGCTACTCAGTGATTTAAAGTCATGCAATACATAAAAATCTGAATTAAGATTCACCATACTAAATCAACACTGCTCATAGCAAGTGAATTTCAAAAGTGACTAACTAAATCGATAACTAAATGGAGAACCAACATCCTGATAATAGAATCCATGTCAGTCCAGCAGGGAAAAAAAATGAACTTCCAATACTTGGAAGTTTAAAAGAGATACAGACTGTCTTGGAAGGCAAGGCTCATTATTTACTGAAAAAAAAATTTATGGTGACATGGTAGACTGATTACTACTGGCACCCTTTAAATCAAGACCTGGTCTCTTTCAGAAAGATGTGCTAAATTTAAAAAAAAAAAAAAAAAAAAAAAAAAAAAAAAGGACTACTAGTGAAATACTATTAATTCCTCTGACCTCCACAGAGCAGGCAAGAAGAATAGATATTCATGTGGTCCCCTTTGGTCTTTCAATTCATAAGCCTAGGAAACAATGACCCAAACATTAATCCTCAGGAATTTAATGCACAAAGTGAATCATGGTTAATCCATCTGATACACTGTAAAGTGTCTTGAGTATTTCCATGGGATTTCAACTGTAATCCAGTGTTAAGTTACTGGATGACTATTAAAATATTATCAAGTCACTTCCCTGAATTTCTGACTTTTTGGCTGAAAGCAGCAAAAATCTATCCTTATATACAAATAAGGAGGGATGGCATCAAACTCTTGACCCACACCTCCCCACATAGATCACTTTGACCTGTTCCTGGGAAGTGTTATTAACAGTAACACTACCAGAACAGTATTTCCATGGCATATATGAAAGCCTCCTAGCAGGCACAGCTGTGACTAACACTAATTTCATGCAATTAGGGTTGTGCTCTTGTATACCCATCATCTTCCTAAGCTGTGCTCTGAGATCAGTACAAGAGGTGAAAGTCACAATACCCCTGCTAAACATTATTTGATTCTGTCTGTTTGAAAAAAAAAAACAAAAACAAAAACCCAAACAAACAAACAAAAAAAAAAACAACCACACCACAGGGTTTTGAAAACACCATTCCTGGACACAATTCTGGAATGGGCAGGAGACTTTATACTTCCAGTTTTGCAGCAGGCACTGAAATTGCTACAAGACTCCCACCCCCAATGACGAGAAGGCACAGCTACAATTGCCTTTTAAACCAGAGTCATTTGTAACAATGGAAATGCATTAAAACATATTTCTGTACAATCTTTGCATCACTCAGTGTCCTGCCATGTTGTCCTCAAAGATAAAATGTTCATTGCACTGTGCATTCTCTTCTTTCACATGGGACAGTGCACAAGGCTGGAACATCCCACGCCACCCATGAGCCCACAAGATATCTCTTCTTTGCTGTTTTGCAATCTGACTGCTGCAGGATTGTGACCAGGATGTACATGCCACCCAGAAGACAGTGTCACTCCAGTTCAATCACTTATTTCACAGCCATAAGCACAGTATTTGTGACTGAGTGGGACTGTCACCAGAGAAACAGCTTTTGACTTTGAGTCTCCTCAGTGGAAAGAGCAATGCTTATGACATGTTGATGTCAGAACTTGTCCAGCCAAACTTTTTAATCACTTCAAAACAGGGGCAGGATCATGCCTGGCCACAGAAGATGCATACACAGAGGTTTCAGCAGGCACTGTTATTGCTCACCATGAACACAACCTCATGCCACTACAGCTCAGTTTTACCAAGATCTATGTCACGGTTATCTCCCCACTGACAAAGTTAGGCCTTCCCAAGCATGAAAGACTGTCTTCAAATATTTTTATAAAGCCTCAAAAAGTAACAGGATTTAGTTCAGATTTATATATAGTACATTGGTTCAGATAGTCATATTTTCAGTGGATATTGTGCCTAACAAACAAAGCAAAAATATTAAGAAAGCAAAGGCCTATTTTTGTTTGATAACTTCCCACAGTAAAAAAAGCCTCATGGTCTGCTTTGAAGTTACCTTTATCTCTACTGCTTACACAATTATTAAATGGAATTTTCATTGGATAAAATAGCACTATTCAAAAAGAATCAAAGACTTTTTGAAAGAGTTCTTTGGTGGCAAATACATTTAAAATATGAGATAAGACAATAGTACAGAAGACAAGCTTACCCAAAATGCTAGAAAAACAAGTTTTTCTTCCATTGGTAGTAGTTTGCTTTAGAAGACAGTACCAGGGTGGAAGCCTTAAAAAAAAAAAAAAAAAAAAAAAAAAAAAGGAAAAAACAAAACCAAAACAAAAGACTCATTAGAATTAGAGTAGGTAACAAGGGCACACATCATCAAATCTTCTGTAAACACAGTGCTCAAGATTAAACATCCAAGTCTTCTGATTAGGATCCTGTCCAAGTTTCCTGGCATTAACTCACAGACAAGCTGATCTGCTTCAGCACGGAGTGAAGTGAAGAAATGCACCTACTCTCAAAGGGGAAGAGGGTACAAAGCCTTTGTGAAACAAACTCCACATTTTCTGTTCCTCTTCCTTTGGAATGTCTTTAGAGTAAGTAAACACTGAACCCAAATTTAAGTACAGAAACTGAAGGGGAAGAACAGATTACACCCAGTCAGGTTTTAATATATTTACAGACATCATTACTTTAAAGATACTCTGTGCTACTTGACACCTTGTCCCCCTGCCATATTTTGATGTGATATGGGTGATGTGGTGTTGCTCAGGGACATTAGGCTGCCCTTGGTTGTGATGAGATCATCCAGAAAAAGTATGGAGGGAAAGAAGGAAAACAAGAAAGGGTGAGGAAGATCACCCAGAAAGCATACAGAAGGAGCTTCTCACAGAAGTCAGGAAAACATTGCAATCACAAAACCTAAACATTGTGAATCAGAGAATGTGAGTTATGTCAAAAGACAACAGGTCAAGGCAGAGAACAGAAAGAAAGCCAGTCCTGATATTTGATACGAAGTCATGAGATGTGCTTTTACCAATGGAAAAAAAAAAAACCAAAGTCAAACTGCTGAGATTAAGAGATGAAAAAAGAGCTGGCTCCCTCAAGCAGCACTGATCAGATTAAAAAGACAACAAAAAGAGATGAAAAAGGTCTTGGGTTGGGATTTTTAGAAGGAAAAATTTTATGGGATTTTTTTTTAGTTATGCCAATGATGTGCATTTATTTGTATTATGATGGGAAAGAGACAGGAGATAGAGTGAAGAATTAAGACATATGAGTGTATGGAAGACAAAGATGAAGGATCTGACTGTGGGACAAGCAGAGCAGGCAGAGTTTAAATGAGACCTGAGAGTATAATAAGGAAAAGAGCGAGAGAAAGAATGGAGAAGGACGGGTAAGGGAGGAAGGGGAGATCATACCAGTCTTTTTTTCCTTGTGGTAAAGACCAAGTGGAGAAAAGTTAGATGAGAGTCTTGTAAAATATTAGAAGATGGAAGATATAAATGGCATCTTAGGAGAGAGATTCAATCCAAGAGTCTTACAAAATGTTTTGTTCACATGCAACTGATGGTAACCACTTATGATACATTTCACGTAAATGTGATAACATACCAAATCCAAAGTAACTCTCAGCAAAGCATGCACTAATGGCTATGAAATCTGTATTTTAATACAAAATTCCAGGTACATTTTACATTTTTTCCCCCATATTCTATTCCCCAGCAATGCAGGTTGCTTTTTTTCAAATAACTCAGTTAAATTGTGTGTTCAGCCTCATTAGCCACCATCACCATTCCCCTGCAGTTTTAATTAGATAGGTCTCTTTATGCTCAGCAACCTCAATCCTTTCCTCCCAAACAATCCCACAATGTTGCTTCTTTTATGTCATTATTCTTCAAATGCTCCCAATTACACCAGAGGCAGCCCAGGTGATCAGGGCAGTGCAGAGCTCTCCCATGGAGATGGCGAGGCAGGATCTGCACCCAGCAATATGCACACACTCCCTGGGCAGGGCTGGGTTGCCCTTCCACGCTGTTTCACCCATCTTAAATAAGAAAATTTAAATAATGACAATTTATGACAGACTCAAGTGAAGGGTCAGACCCTGTGTAAAGACACCCAACCCCAAACTTTTCCCAGTAGCCTCCTTCCTGCTCCATGAGCCATCCATCACCTCCACACCCAGGCCATGAAATCACAGAACAGGAACGAGGCCCCTACACCCCACCAAAGCTGGGGGTCACAGGTGTCCCTAAAGCTCAGAATCATTCCTGGCTGCAGCTCTTCCCCCACAGCACCCACCCTGGCAAGCCCAGCACATCCCTCAAGGCATCAAGACATGGCACCATCCCACAGACAGAACAAAGCCTCTCAAGTACCTGCTCCAAAGGTCTGACCAAGCCTTTGTTCTTTTTTTTTTTTAACTAGCACAGGAACAAAGGTAGCAAAACCATAAGATGAGCAGTTTTCAGCTGGAAATGGAGGTAAATGCTGATGTTTCTGAAAAAAAGCACAGAAGTGGCAAAGGATCAGGTCTAATCATGAGGAGCCGGACAGGAAGTTTTAAAGGCAGGGCTCCTTCAACCACTATTTTCAAGAAGAAAGACTGTAAATCCAGCAAGCATGGTTGGCAGAAAACCCCTCAGAGCAAAGGACCTCTGCTCCATGGCTGTCCTGCAGCCCCAAAGGAGAGCCTGTTGAGCTCAGCACCACTCCCAGGTTATTCCTGGCTGCCCAGGGTCAGCAGCAGCACAGCAGGGATTAAAGCAACTTAGATTTGTTATGTAAGGGACATGTTGCTCATGGCTTCTCTCAAATCCCAAAGATGCTGCTATTATGTAATAGGAACAATCAAACAGGGCAGCTTTTCTGTGATTTGATTTTTTAAAACTGCTGAGCAGCTAAAAATGAACAGCAGGATTCTGTCAGTATTATGTTTTCCAGTCTAAATCCAAGTTTAACCTTAAAGATGCTGTAGCTTACAAGAACAGTGACTCAGCTCTCACTTCACTCAAGATACAGAAAAGTAAAACAAGGCAAACTTCATCCACCTCCCCACCAGGTGAAGAGCCCAGCTTTTATCTTCTGAACCAAGCCCAAGGGCTTTCATTGTTTCAGCATCAGTGTCTTGCTGGCTCTACTGACATTCAAGGATTACTCATATGAATAAAGGCTGCGGACCTGGCTCTGAACTTTGCTGCTTGGATTGCATGGTGGCTGTGAGCCACTCTGACACTTGGGCTTTCATCAATGAAAAATGCAAGCTCATTTGGCCAAGTCTCAACAGTTTGTCTTCTTAGATTATTACTGTAACAATTCTGATGGTAATGCACACAATTTTGCATGATATATCTGTGCAAAATGTCACTTTAAAAAAACATGCCTATCAATGCAACAAATTTCATTGTTTCTGCAAGTCACTTAACTCATACTTGGGGCATGCTCCAGCAATATCAAGGATGGATAGATGCATACGTCTCGGAGTCCTGGTTGCTAATTTGATCAAGCTGCTGTCATATCAAGATTAGCACTTCAGCCAGTCTGGTTTTGTTTTAGAAACTTACTAAATTCCACCTTACAAACCATGCCTAAAGAATTTTTCCTTTTTTTTTTTTTTTTTTTGTTTTAATGTTTTCTAAGTTTGAGATCTGAAAAGGAGAAAAGCACTCTTTGGATGTAGATCTGATTTCCTATCTATTCTCCTAGACTCTCAAGCTTTTAGCACATTGAAGAAACAGTCCAGCTTCAGTGCTCATGCTAAACACTCGCTGTGATCCTTCTAGCATCAAACCCCAAACAACCTATCCAGACTGCGATGGTGACACAGCAAACCTGTCCAAAGCACTTGTACCTGATCTCTCTAACATTTCTAGTCTTGTTCATGCAGTTTGGTTCCACCAAAGCTCATGTGAATGGTTTCCAGAGGTTGTGAGGCTTCCTTTTTAAAGCCTCACTATTATATCACACCAAGAGCAAAACAACTTCTCAGGCACAGAAAGAGAAGGACTTTAAATCCCCATGGTCTGATAGACCAGAAGGAACAAATTCATCCTTAGACTATGAGTCTGCTGAGCATGGTTAAGTGTAATTTACTTTTAAATTTCTTATCTGTGCCCAGTATCCTGCCAGCTTTCCCTGTGCATAGCACATCATGATTCCTCCCAGCATTCTGTCATGAGCAAACTGCATCAAGCTCAGAAATACTTAATACAAAGCTTTATATTTTTCTCCCATCACCATCTAGTTCTTGTCCAGTAACACTAATATACTCTGGAGCACAGAAACACATTATTCAGGTAATGGTCCCTCTGAATTTTTATGGCAGGATAAGTCTGAGAATTATATGAGACCTGCCTCAGACTAAAATCATCGGTGGCTTAAAAGGTTGTTGATCCATGTGCCCCATGGGAAACTTGGCAGAGAACACAGGCCAGAGGGCAAAAGCACTATCAGTAGCTCTATTGGAGCTACCCTTGCCTGCCAGACTGGCTCTCTGACAGCCCTAGTACTTTGCCATAACATAGAGCACACTGTGGGGATAATAAACATGGAAGTCAACTCATTTAGGATAAGCTATCAAACAGTTAAAATTCAAAAAGTAAAATTTAATAGAGAAACTAATTTTCCCGGTATCTCTTTTAGAGGTTTGTTTACTTTTTAGCTATGATTTTAAAGGGAAGTCATTCTCCTGTAAGTGCTTGGTGATTATGCGCATGAAGTGAGACACAGCTTCGCAAAGAAGAACAAGTTATACCTTTCTTCCAGCTTTGCATCCCATGCAGCAGCTGTTTCAAAGCAGTTTATAGCCCTCAGGCTCATATAAGGAACAGCAACCTGTATTACACCAACATCTGAATTGAAAGTCACAGCTGCAGGCTGGCAGGGGAGCCCAAGAAAATTTTGATGCTTTTGCTAGTTTTGTGGATTGCATAAAATCACTGATCTGCAAGTTATGTCACTAACAGCAAAAAACTGGTAACTGCTGCTACACCAGATGCTTCTGAGGATTAAGCCATTTTCAGAGACATTTGATATTGAGACCTCTGCTGGAACAAAACAGACTTCACCATCCACAGTCCCCAAATGCTCTGCAAAGATGAGCCAGCACACTTCTCCCAGTATTTGGAGAAGCTAAGGCATGGTCTTAAACCAAAGTTCCCATATTTTTACTGGAATGAAACTTGGATTTCCTCACCTTCCAGCCAATGGAGCACTGGTGCAGTATACACTGTGCCACTCTACATCACAAAAGTGACAATAACTTTTCCTTGAGCAGAAAACTGTTCCTGCCCTAAAATGTGAAAATTCACTATCCCAGGAGCTTAGAAACTGTTTGCCTGACTGCCAGCTTTGTAGCCTCTTAATTTAAAAAGAATATACAAATCCTTAAAGAAATTACTAAGGTAACTGCTTAAATAAAGTCTTTTAAAAAGCAAGGTCTAGCACACAAGTCTTATGAGGAGCAGCTAAGGGAGCTGGGGTTGTTTAGCCCGGGGGAAAAAAAACGTCTTGGGGGACCTCATTGCTTTCTACAACTGCCTGAAGAAATGTTGCAATGAGGTGAGGGTGGGCCCCTCCTCACAGGTAATAAGCAACAGAACAAGAGAAAATGGACTCAGTTTGCACCAAGGGAGGTTTAGATTGGATATTAGAAAAAAAATCTTCACTGAAAAAAGTTGTCAAGCACTGGAACAGGCTGCCCAGAAAAGTGGAGTCACTATACATGGAGATATTTAAAAGATATGTAGATGTGGCACTTGGAGACATGGTAGTCTTGGCAGTGCTGGGTTAACAGTTGGCCTACTTTTCACATGCTTTCAATATTTTACATATGTGTCTTTTGGTTGCAAAATACTAACCTGGTTCTCTGTCATAACAGAGAAACATGGGACAGAGCTTTAATTGAGATAAATCACTTGGTTGTCAAGTTACAGCAATTTACAGAGGCTAACCATTTCTCCACTTGCTTTGCACCTTACAGACCCTTACTAAGAAGGTATTTCTTATGAACTCATTGACAGGGGCCAGTCAGGGGGTTTCAGCATTTGGTTGTACTCTGGAGATCTTTCTGGTCACCTTAGATGAAGTGTTGGATCTTATCCTCTTTCCAGTCCCCCACCGAAAAACCCGGAATAGCAAGATGATACCATATAACTGCAATGGGCAGAACAACAACCAAATCAGGTTTCCAGAGAGTACAGCATCAAAAATATACCCAGCAACAGAAAGTGACAACATTCTCAGGCTCACAAGGATGCTAGTTATATTAGGATAGTGCCAGAGTAAATTATACAAAAATCCATCTGAATTACTTTCCTAAAGAAAAACTGTTTCAACAGGCTTGAGTTTGCAGTAAAAAAGTTCAGGTACAGAACAAACCTCCATGCACTTAAGTTTTGCTCTCCTTTGCTACTTTCTTTCCAATTTCAGCTGCTTATGACTTCTTTAACAAAACTGACCACAGCAGGTTTGGTAATAGTTGCAATTAAACAATGTCAGTATAATTATAAATAACTTCTGATAAGAAGCAGTACTTGTCTAGGGAAAGCATTCGCTAAATCAGCTGTGTCTCAATAGCCTTTTTAGCAAACCTCAGCATCCAGACAGGGAAGGAAGGGAAGAGATCCTCTTGCACTCTCGCTGCTGGCATTTCAGCAAATATTTTCACCCAGATGTCCATTATTATGCCTTGATCTTTTCTCCTATAGAGCCTCCAATCAAATATTAAACCAACCATTGTGTATGAGTCTACTGTATTGTGCTTCACTTTATCTACCATTATATGACTTTCCAGAGAACACACATTTAACTGCAGTGGGCTGGAACTCTGTCCTACACTGGTTTCTGGTGCTTCCTGAATGAACTTAAGAAACAGAGAACACACACCAAAAGTTGAAAAATCTTGGTTTTCCTAACTTAAGAGAGAGGACTAATTCTCACTGGTTATCAAGTCCCCTGCACAGGCTCTGACATGCTTTACAGTTGTGGAAGCTGCACTTCTGCTGTTAGCTCTCCTCTCCTGTCTTCCTAAATAAGCTAGCATTACTTACTATAACATAAATGCATTTTGCATAAAAATATACACTCCAGAATTGAAGGCCAGGACTTTAAAGCTGCTTTCCTGCTTGCTACAGTTGCTATCACTAAAATAAAAGATAACACCCTAGAAAATTTTACCACAGAAAAAGCTTTGCTGTAAAGAAATGAAAAACCACTTATCTGACCCAACCTGCCATTGGTTAGATCAGTAGCCAAACATCAACCTCTGTTCTTAAAAAGATAAATATACAGAGAAACATGGTACCATATCAAAAGCTACTGCAAATAATGCCCATGGACACAGCCTTGCAAAGATTTTCCTCAGTGCCTGTCCTATCCCATCATCCCTTCCCTCTCCCCACCCCACCCGCTCTCAGGTAGCAATTTCCAAACTCACAGTGCAGCACTGAAACAATCGCTTACAGAATCCCCCTTCTGTGCCTTTAAATAGAGCCGATTCTCCAGAAATTAAGGTGAGGCTCAACACCATAGAATGAGAAGTTAACCCTCATTTGCACACACGTAGCTCGCTCCTACCGCTCTCCGGCAGCACGGGCTGAGCTGCTCTCCACAATAGATTGCATAAATGGGAGACAAGTAGCTGGGTATATTTAATTGCATTGGAAACAGACAGACTGGTAAAGGGTTTATGTAGCATGGGATACAGAAAAGCCCACAGCCCTGCTTGAAATTGGGGATGAGAAAAAATAAAACCCACAAACACTGCACTGGATGTAGAGAGCATAAAACAATCCCTGTATGAAATCACACACAAACCAAAACAAAGCATTTATGCATCACATTACACGCGGCTCGTCGGCTGCCAAGTGCCTCCTTAATGCAGTCATGCGTTGCAAAGTTAACCTGCATGCAAACACTTGACATGCAAATGATTTTGTTACCGATGCCTTAGTATAAGCAAATATTTCTGATGCTTGACCCACAGAGAGATGTTTGGGGTTTTTTTTTCTTTTACCTTTGCAGTTTCTAATGCAATGATAAATGTCAAGGCTCCCGCTGGCTTACTCTTTTCATGTTTAGCGCAATCAGGGATCATTGGCTCCCTAGCAGAGGTACCTGTAGGGAGCCGGTACAGCCAAGGCACACAAGCCCCCTCTGCACTGTTACCTTCGGGAGGCAGTGATGGGGACCGGGGAGAAAGAAGCAGGATCAAAGATAGAGAGGGACATAAAGCAAAGAGGAAATAGGTACCCGTAGTCATTTAAACCGAGTTGGAAACGACCGACCTAGATGAACAGCTCTTCAAGCAGAGGCATTTTACTTGAGTAGGAAGACCTGGATTCGCTGCCCTATCTTCCACACGCTTAGCTTTCCCTTCCTAGAAAAACGCTACTTTTCATTCATTGTGGCTGCGTTACCTTCCATCATTTTTCGGAAAAATAGTGGGATGCTGTTATAGGCCATGCAAGGGGCTGAGAGGAACAGCAGCATTTCAGCCCTGCGCGCCCGCGGGTTGCCGGCAAGCTCGGCACTTGCCCTGAGCCCTCCGCTCGCCCATGCCGAAGTCTTGCCCGTGTCCCGGGGTTCCCAGTCTTGCCGGGACCCTGTTTCCCCGGGCACTGCCGCCTCGCTGACACGCTACCGGCGTGCAGCCGACAATTCCGATCCGCGCACGGACGCTGCGGGGAGAGCGAACCCCGCTCCAGCCAGTCCGGTCATCGGCATCCCCGGAACTTTTGTCTGAATAGATTTCATCACAAATATTATCCACCCTGATATGCCGCGCTTGCTCCCCCATCGCCCGCCCGCACTAGGGGTCCAGGAGCAGCCGCCAGCCCCGCCGCGCCCCTCCTGCGTGGGAGCCATCCCCATCTCCCGGAGCTTTTGCTCCGCGTCCCGTGCCAGTGGGCGGTGAGCATGGAGCAACGCCAGTGCCAGGGCGATGCGGGGCAGGGATGGGGGCACACCCCGGAGGCGGGAGCGGAGCAGGGCTGCCCGTGGGAAGCGCGGCGCTCACCTGCCTCGGTGCCGCTGCCGCCTCCCGCTGCCGCCGCTGCCGGGCCGGGCGGACGGCGCGGGGCGGGCGCGGACCGCGTTTTTATAGCGGGCAAGGCCGCTCAGCAGCGCCCCCTGCGGGCCCGCCCGCGCACCGCGCCCGCGGGCAGCGCACCGGCGCCGCGGCACCGAGACACGGACAGCTCGCGGACGCGCTTGTGGGGCGCTCCTGTCGCACCCCGATTGGGTTTTTGGTTGTGTGGGGGTTTTGCTTTGGTTTTGTGGGGGGTTTGGTTTTGTTTGGTTTGGTTTTTTGGTTTGGGGGGGGGTTTGTTTGTTTATTTTTGGTTTTGGTTTTTTGTTTGTTTGTTTGGGGGTTTTTGAGTTTGTTTGGGTTTTTTTAGCTTGTTTGGGGGTTTTTGGGGTTTTGTTATCGTTGTTGTTTTCCTTTTTTGGGGGTTGGGGTTTTTTTCCCAGGTTAGCGCCCTAGGTGGTTGTTAGTACGTTATCGAATGCGATTTTTTTTTTTTTTAATTGGGGGCGGAATATGTTTAGGGTCAGCGTCTGCGTAACGGTGCCTCAGGATGGCATCAGGCAGAAACGGGACTCGCTCGTGGCGCGGCTTTTCTGCTCCCCCGCCTGGCTGCCCTCCCGTTCTCCCACGCTCCCGAGTTCATTTCTCTTTCACTTTAAAAGGAGCAAGATAGTAGAAAAATAAGTAAGTAAATACATAAAAAAATACGAGCAGAGACATCGATTTGCTTTTCAGCAAAACTTGTAACTCGAAGGGTCATCTCCATCACTTTTGCTATGCTTAAACTGCAGCCCAAGGGTTTTACTCTCGTAGCGAAGAGAGCTCTGTGGTGCCGGCAGTGGATCTTTCTTTTGCTTTTACAGCCTCATCTACAGCTCGAGCTACAGCTCTCTCTGTGGGCATTGTTACATTCCCGGTGCGCTGGCGCTCATTGTTTCAATCAGCTGTTAAAATCGGCAGCAGGCACGAGATCAGATGGGAGTTTTATGATCTGTGTCTAATGCTGGGCAACTCAATTAATTTTTATGAAGTCCTCTGGGCAAATGCATGAAGATCTGTTCGGGAGGGGGTGATGAAGGGATTCCTAGTTTGTGAGGCCAGCCAGATGATACGCAGAATCCTCCTGTCTGGGAGCCCCCGCAGTGATGCCTGGAGACACTGGGAGAACAGCCAGGAGCTTACACAGAGGTATGAGACAGAGAGTGCCCAGGAGTCCAGGGAAGAAATGACCATTACCTCCATCCCAGTGCCAGCCTGGCACTTCAGCAGTTGGGATTCAGAACAGTATTGAGGAAAGGCTTCGCTTTCCCAGTGCCTGTCTGGTCAGGCTGGTGTTACAGCCTCATACAGTCACTGTCATAGGATATATCCTTATTTCCCAGGCACACAATAACTTCCTTATTTCTGCCTGTGCTCAAACACACTGTGCTTGCATCTGTCTGCAAGCTAAAGTGCCAAGTACCATCCCTGTGGCACCATAAGGGTGTCTCTTATCCTTAAAGGACCTTCCTTTAAGGTTTGTCCTCCTGCTGAATAAAGCTGTGTTCCTCCCCCCACTCCCCACCCCCAGCCACACCACGCTGGACTAAATGCTACGCTTCAGTTACAAAGACAATGAAGATAAAGGATCTCAGCTGGTAAAGACACTGAGAGCATCTCTCTGGCCAGCACAAAGGAGGACCCTGACAAACCAGGCACTGGCTGGTTTATCCCTGGTGGTTTAGGACATGAACCCTCCTGCCTCCCAGCAAAGCAGGCAGGACAGGAGATGTGCCTGCACCTCAGCTCACAATTCAGAATATTGTTAATGTTCAAGACTTGAACTAAATGGCTAAAATAAGGAGAGGGGATTCTGAAGAAGTGAATGAAGCCATCCTGCACCTCAGCCATTGATTTTCAGAAAGCAGCAGTGCCGTTTTTCTTGTCCAAAGGCATTACCATGAAGCTGTTGATGACAGGGACTTAGCAGGCTTACACTGCCCTCTTTTACATCAGTATTTGAAAGGACCCACTGATTCTATTAAAACAGGGACAAAAAAAGAGAAAGTCCAAATTTACCCAAAATATTAATCAGCCTGAAATATCTATTATTTGGAAAAAAAAACCCAGATTCATGCCAGCATCAAGTTGCTTCCCTCAATCATTTCTGCAAAGAATCGTGGCTCCCTTCCTTTGACTTCTGATCATGGAACTACTGCACCCCAAAAGATAATTCATGCTGTTATCACACCTAATTAAAAACTCCTTAGCTGTAGAATATGGGCCTCACTTTAGTTTTAGATTCTGTGGAGAACTGAAATTATCTGCTGTAGATAATTCACATAAACTTGTTTTTCCTCAACATTTGGAAGAAAGATCCTTAGCCTATACAAATATTCAATGAAAGATTTCTTATGCAAATCCAACAAGCAGAAGGCATAACAAAAGAATAGTTGTTTATGCTGTAAAGAGTAAAAGAAAATGATGAGAAACTGAAGGGTGGATGGCTTTTATACATGTAGGCAGAGCAGTTCCAAGCTGAACCCACTTTGTTGATGTGTTTAAGAACAAGCTGCTGCAGCTACAGAGAGGTGGCAGAATACCCTCACACACAGACCTGGAAATAGAAGGCAGTGAGGATGCCCTGGCTCAGGGCAGGGACAGCCTGCCTTGGAGCATACTGGACTGGATAGGGCCCTGATGGAACTGGGGATGGCACAACCACATGCCTTGGCCATGGCTGGCCTGTCAAGCCCCCCAGGTCTTCCCTCCCTGTCGTTAAGAGCATGGATGGTGGGTACACTGGAGGCCCTTTTGCTGCACATCCAGGCTTCATCCCTGGTGTTTAAACAAGCACCAGGATACCTCAGTAGCTCTGATTGTACTGATGGACATGGTGGGACCTGGGAACTGGCTGGATTGGTGATCAACCCTGCTGATTACCTGTAAGTGTGCTGCAAGGCCAATGCCGTGTAGCCTGGCACAGCAAGACAGTGCGTGGGCACAACCTGTGGGGTGGCACACAGGAGGGATTGTCCCCAGCAAGCAGCAGAGATGGGACTGCAGTGCTTCCCATTTCCTTCACCCTAGGCAGTCTGCTAGCTCTGTCACAGGAGGTTTTTCTGCCACAAACTTCACTCCAAGTCATGCAATCTACACCCTGTTTCATGCAATAAAACACCATCCCTGTGGGCTGCTGCACAGCTTTACATTTGCTCAGACAGCAGAGGTTGGGAAGAAAAAAAGAAAAAAAAGGAAACATCTCTGCATTAATACCAATGTCTTAGGGCCACAGGGGCACCAGATGGGAGACTAGGATCAAGCTCTGTGCTGCATGGATATAGCCAGTCTGTGCCCGTGGCAGCTCCTGGCTCTGTTTATGTAGTGATAAATACAAAGCCGGGGATGCCAGAAAGCTGCATAAGGCTCATTTCTCTGCAGAAATAAGCTAGAGACACAATCGGTGTTCAGCTTTGCAGATTATCTGGGAATGATGAAAGTCAGGGGAAAAAATAGCCTCCCCTCCTATGCTTAGATAAAGCTGCAAAAGCTGCAACATCATATTAATGCTATTAGCTCCAGAAGATTTTTAGAAGGTTCTTGTACCAGGGAGGATGCAGCTTGGATCTGCATGAGGAAGGGCCCACAGAGAAGCTCCTGGGCTGCAAGCACTGCTGAGGGCACAGGAGAAGGGGCTGGAGCTGCTGCCTGGGGGCACAGATATGCAGTTGCCTGGTGCCCAGCTCTGTCTGAGTAAGCTGAGCTGTCTCCTAAGGGAACTTTACCTTAGTCTTCCAGGTCTGGTCTGCACACAGTTTATGAGCAAAATCATTGCAGTTGAAAGTATGATTTTTATATATTCTTCTGTGTTGTGTTTTTTGTTGTGGTGGTTTTGGTTTTTTGTGGGGTTTTTGTTTGTTTGTTTTTTGATTTTTAATTTAGGTAGTTACTGTAGTCCTAGCAGCTATTTTTATTTAAATTCCATCTTAAACTTCAGTTACACTGGGTATATCTCAAGTGCTGACATACTTGTCCCAGTATGAGGCTATTTGATACTAAGCTAGGTATCTTCTTCTCTTGAATAGCTGTAACACAGGCACTTTTCCATTAACACAAACGGTGACTGGGTCACTTAAACTGTTATCAGTTTAGTTGAAGTGGGACAACTCTTGTGTCCCAGTACACACTGAGAAGCTGGCTCTGTCTATGACTGCTGCACTTCTCATCAGAGGAGAGACTGGCTTGACACAGCCTTCCAAAGAAACCTGCACTGCAAAGATGATGGGGAGCTCTATGTAAATTACAGCCAAACCAACTTATTCTCTCATCTGTGAATGCTGGCTGGCTAATTTAATAAGAAATAAATGGCTGCAGTCAGGGCAAATCTATCATGTAAAGCAAACAGTCTTGCTCAGAAAAATATCAAGTTAATCTATGAAGTTGATTTCTCCTTCATTTAAATTATGAGGACTATTCTTACACTCAAGTCACTAGTGACTGAAAATCCTGCAAAAACATTGCATTAGGCACGCTAACAGCAACAGTAACCTGCTCATTTTTGAGTAGAGTACAACCAATTGGTTAGGATGACTTCAAATACTCCTCAAATGGCTGGATTATTTTAAGCTGTAAATTCAAAATCTTCTGGGATCACAATAGTTGCTTCTCTGAGCTGTGTTACTGCTTGATAACAGCAGTGAAACACTGCAGACAGATGATAAAGCGGTTTGATGTGAGCTCTTGTGAATGACACCATGGAAGAAATCTGTCCCATGAGACCTGAGGAATCCCAACCATGAAGAAGAGTAATTGCGGTCAGATAAAAATGGCAGCTTGCATAGCACATCAACTTGCTATCTGAATAAATATAATTGAGCACATTTACTTGGGCCAAGGGGACTTTTCCTGTGCATAATTTCTAATCATCATGAGAAAAGATTGCACAATGTAAGTAATATTTATACAGTCCATTTTTTCCCCCAATTTGTACTGAAGAAATGTTACAGTTGAGAAAAACTCAGCTGTTGAGGCAGCCCAAACAGTGTGACTCTGTGTAGATCATGAATTTCTATGGATTCATGCAGTTGCATATACAAATGTGTGTACATATACCTATACGTGACCGCACATACACAACCAGCAGTCTGTTTGCAGATTGCCTGTATCTACTTCCTTTTGAGCCACAAAAAATCTAGAGTGCCTAGATCTAAACAGTTCCTGTTCAAATAGCAGCACTCAAGACAACAGGATAGTCGAATTGCAGAAGAACCACCTCCCTCCAATTCCTCTGCCAAGAGGTGGGATTTAGAGACTGTCAGAGTTCAGAACAGGAAAACAAGGAGCTCTGATGTTAAGCCTGGAGTGGGCTTTTGTGGCTGCTTACACACCTTGGGCTGCTGCCATCAGGTGACAGACTGCACCCAAGTTGCACTTTATTGACCGTGGCTGGGGAGGTCTGATTCTCCAGTCCTTCCACCTTAATCCCAGCCTCCTCCCTTATTTCCCCAGCCCTGCTGGTTGGTGAGCCCACACCAGAGCGAATGCATTTCACTAACCCTGCTCAAACCACTCCAGCTCTCATCACACAGCAGGGCTGCATTCCTGCTCTCCTCATAGTCTCCCCAGCACTTGCTGGAGCTGCTCTGTGCCACCCCAGCTCTGCAAAAAACTAGCAGGACAACAAAGGTCTTCTCCTGAGTTTACACATTGAACTGCAGCAGCAGCAGGACTGCAGTGCAGTACAGCACAGCACTGGGGATGGAGGGCAGGAGGCAAGACCCTTGGAGGCAGCAGAAGGGTGGGCTGAGGGCTCTCTGGTTTAGATAGTTCAAGTGGCTGGCTTACACCAGACAGTCTGGTTTAAGGTGGTTCATTTTCTGCCCAGGTTGATGACTGACTGGCAAAAAATGGGGGAAAAAATTAAGAAAATTGATCTGCCTCACAAAGGAGTTCAGTGAACATCAGCATTGATACATGAGGTGGAGTGGGGGGAGCAGAAAAGGTTAAGGGGAAAGGAGAACATGGAGAGAAGAGAAGGATTTCAGCTTTTGTCAGAGCTGGTTAGATTGACTCAGTGTACCATGCAGCTCTGCTCATTAAAATGCAGCTAGTCACCCAGAAAACCTTCCCTACACAAAAGAGGCTGGACCCCTGTTCCTTCCTGTGTACATGACTGAAGGGGCTGCCCAAGGAATGCCATGGGAAGGAGCAGGTGGAGGGAAGGGTGGCCAGTGGGAGTCTCTGTTGTGAAACCACAGCCTGAGTCTGAAAATTCTGCCTCACACTATAGGCTGACTTAAGGAACTGAGGTGCAATTTTTTAAATTTCCAGAAAATTTTAGGAAAACAGTCCTTGTGGAATGTAATAAGTGGTTGGACTTCCACAAATAGGAAGCAGAATAGGCTGCAAACTGTGGGGTGCAATAGTCCTGACTTGTGGTAAGATTGCACACCAGCCATACAGCCCTTTCAGGCGCCCAGGAGCACACAGAAAAAAAAGGGCAGAAAGAAAAGACAGGTAATGGAGTCATCCTGTATGATCAGCAAAGGAACAGGGAACAACAGGAAGCAGAGGTGCAGCCTGTCCAGGAAGCATGGGTAGGAAGAAGGATCTGGACCTAAATGTAGGAGCATATTAAAGTTAAGTTATTGATATGCATGCACCCAGCTCACCTCTGGCAGCCCAGAAACACCCATTTGTCCGTGTAACTTACATCACATCTGTATCCATCACTTTAGAGATCCACAGGGATCATTCAAGCCTATGCTCTACCAACCATCCTCATTACTGTGTTCTCCATCCTTTACCTTGATTGACTCTCAATTCATCTGAGGAGGAGGGAGAGGAGGAAGAAGATGTGACTATTAAAAAGCAGTAGCAAGAATCCTCTCAAAAATTTTACATCAGATGTTCAGCTTGGCTGGTAAAGTGACTGAATTCACTGGATAATGAACCAGTTTTTCCCTCAGAATTAATGCAAGAGAGGAGGATGTGTCAGGGACTAAAGGAATATACCTTACATACACAAGAACAGAGTAATATTTTGTGGAGGATGAAGACACAGGATTGTCCAGATCTCACCTGAGGAGGACAGAAGAAATCCACTCTCCTGGCTGCTTTGTCCATGAGAATGAACACCCAGCATCTTTTACTGTGAGTGTTTTTGATGCCTCTTTCTGAGCAGCCACGTTCAGCATCATCTTCCTCAAACAAATCAAGATCAGTCAAGTCAATGCAGCGTGAAGGGCAGAAATGGAGGATAATGCCTGAGTGCTCTCTCTCTAAACAAAGCAGCCAAGATAATTTCCAACACTTACCTGCTCATTAATTCTGACGAGAAAAACTGCTTCCCTATCCATTGCATGGCTAGTGCTCAGGCTTTTCAGGAACATATTCTCAGTGCGAAGGAGACTATAGCTGTGTATTTCTTCTGACTAGCCAAAGTAGGGGCTGAAGGTGCTTCACAACTCTCTCATGGCTCGTGATTTCAGTTCTCTAAATGTTGCTGTATGGAGAACAGAAAACCCAAACGCACTCCAAACTGGAGCTTTATATCTGAAGATGTCTATGCTGTGGGGGAGCCAGGCCTGTTCAGGGGACTTAAGCAGGTTGGATACAAGACAACATTGCAGTCAGGTGTCTTCACAGAGGGTTATGGACCTTGCCTGACCTGCTGGATATTCCCATTTAAGAGGTTGATAGCAATGCAGTGGTCAGACCAAGTACTTGTAAAATCATACCCAAAGATCTCCTCAGTTGCCTGCTGGTCTGATTTATACCATGGCTTTGCAAATCAGCAGTAGGAAACTACATCCTGCTCTCACCATTTACCACTGTTTGGACTTGTGACAAACCAGGTAGAGGAGAAGAACAGAGTAGTTCTTTTAACAGAACATTAGTTTCTGTTTGGATTGCTTGTTTTGAAAATTCACAGCTTAGGATGCACTGTAAACAGTGACCAGGGAACAATGAACATAGCCAAGCCCTGCCTGAACCAAGCCAATATTGCTACAGCAGTGGTAGATCTACATGCCTTTCTCTACACCTCCTCCTGGGAGAGCTGGGAACTGTCAAAATCAAGAATAAATTGAGAACAGGGATGGCTCAGCTTTATCATGGTATCTGCTGGTTTTCCTCAGAGTATGTTTAGATAATGGCACTAAAGAAAATAGAAGCTGGTTTACAGTAGAGCTGCTGTTACCTGTGTCATTCAACTGCTGGAAAAGCAGCACCAGGTAATTTTCAGGGAAAAGTCACTGTATATAACTATGTGAGGGAGGAAAACAGCTGCAAATGAGGACTAGGAGGAAAACAACAGCAGTCACAGCCAGGAAAGCAAAGGGAACTGACGCTCATGTGGATGCAGAATAATGAGCTTTGTGCAGCTATGACTGACAGTGGGGCTTATCAGCAGCCCGAAACGGCAGGGATGTTCCTCCAGAAAATGATATTGCAAATGAAGTGGAAGAATGAAAAATTATGACAGTGACTCTGACAAGCTCCAAGGAAAGCGAATTCTTCAGCAAGTGCTTTAGCAGGCCCATAAGCAGCAGTGACACTGGCTGCAGATTCTCTCCTGAGGGCACCTCAGTCCAGCAGCCACAGAGAGAAGGAGAAGTGGGAAAAGAGCTCAGCCCTAACAGATTTCTGCATAATGCAGACCACTGAAAAGCTTCAAAAAAGGACCATTATTTATATAGCACTTATATTAAAACCTGTGCCATCTTATGTGCCATCCTCTTCTCATCTGTCAGTGTTTTCTGGCTTTATGGCACCATCCAGAAACAACCCAGTTGGACTGTCAAACTTTTGATTCTCACACTTTAAAACCCAGGGTTCAACGACTGGGACCAATAGGCAACTGCCCTGTGGGATCTGGGGAGAGTTTGAGGCATTTTCCCACTTTGCTTTCCACTGGGACAAGGTTTCACTTCCCTGAGCCTGAGTTCACCTGCAGAGACATCACAGAGTTTGGGATGTTCTTGCTGAAGGTAACTCCTTGCCAACGGGGACTGCAGTTTAAAGAAGGGGTGAGTGGAGCAGGAGGCTAGCTGAGTTCATAGGCCATCTGCAGGGCTGATGGTTTGCTGGGGTTTACCACAGCCTCCATAGGATTTGTAGGCAACAGAAAAGAGAGACACTCAAGAAATAAGGACCCTCTTCTGCCTTCCCTAAGAGCAGAGGGAGAAGGCTGCTCCAGGGCTTCCTAGAAGCATCAGTTATACAGGCTCCCCCAGAGCAGGCCACCTGTCAGCCTCCTTTGCCATGGACATTTCCATTTGGACACTGCCCTTTGCCCTTGGCTTTGCTTTATAATGAGGCTATGTGGCCTCTGAGGCAATTGAAAGAAAAAAAATTAAAACTATGATGTATCTGTTTTTCTGTGAAGAACACATTTATAATTGAGTCCTACAGACAGAGCTGGAGGACTGAAATGGGATTGTCTCCCACTCCCCGTTTTCTTTCCCCTTAGCACATACTTGTTTCACAACACTTTCCTGCAATAACCTCAGAGATGGACATGTTTTCATTTCAGGCACTTGACCTATTGTCCTTGGGTATTGTATTTAACCAAACCCAGCTCTAAGCCCCTAAGAATGAATGGATTACTATCTCTCTATGAATTTTGAAAAAATGCTGTAGGAAATGTCAGCTTCACAGTTTACAGGGTTTGTGTTTAAGGAAAAAGTATTACTGTGCCGAACAGTGAATTACCAGCTCCTAGCTCCTGCAAATGAGACTGATGCAAATCTTTCTCAAACATCTAAAAAAACCTGGGATTAAAACTGTTCTGCTGTAGTCCAAACACTGCCCTGATAGCCCTGATATCCTCTGCCTCCCTGTCCCAGGAGAGGCCATGCCCATGCAGCCACCCTCACTTGGGGCTCATTGTCACAGCTGGGGACACACAGGGGTGCTACTCACACTGGCAATGTCCTTCCTCAAAGGGAGACAAAGGTGTGACTGCCATCCAGCTGGACACCTCACAGCCTGCATAGGGAGAGCCTTCCTCACTTTATCTCTGGTGAACCCTGGTAAGGCTTTCATAGAATAGCACAAGCCTTTGCCTCTGGAGCTGCTGGAGCCTGTTTTCCCCAGGCTTGGCACCACCTGCTTGGGTTACCTGTGATAAAGTGGGGCAGCTGTAAGAGCAAGACTCCCATGGGTCCCATGGATCAGGCAGGCTGCTGTGATACCCTGTGGCTTCTCTGATATCTAATAATGCAAGTCAGCTCACCTACCTGTGCTTCTGGGGGAGGGCACATGGGGAACTTGGCCACTGCCTGCATGACACAGGTGAGTACTTGAGATATCTAAGATTTCTATTTCCATATCAAAGTTGGCTGAAACCCCCCAAAAGAAATTAGGAATCCAAGAGATTCAAAAGACAAGTAATATTTTATGGTGTGACTCTTGGTGATGGCACTGTGCAGGGCCAGGAGTTGGATTCAGTGATCCTTGTGGGTAAATAAAGTAAATACTGCCTCCAGCTTAGGCTCTGCTTTTTCAATCATAAGTCTCAATGCTGACAACAAATAGGAGGTATGCATTATCAACAAGAGTTTGCTGAAATCTTGATGGAGTTATTCAAAGCAATTTTTCTGTAAGAGACTGTGCTTGAGATAGGAACCTGCACTGTGCAGGGCCAGGAGTTGGATTCAGTGATCCTTGTGGGTCCCTTCCAACTCAGCTTATTCTGTGATTCTGTGATTCTGTGATTCTGTGATTCTGTGATTCTGTGATTCTGTGATTCTGTGATTCGCTTCCAGCAAGCCTTAGCTCAAGTTTCCTTCACTCCATCTCACCTGGTAGGCCTGATCCTTTGCCACATTGACTGCTGCCTCATCATTTACACCCAAAAGTATTCATAGATGCATTATCACAGCTCCTCACAGGCATTCCTCTCACTAACATCTCCAGTTCAGGATGCTGACCCTGTCCAGACATCTGGAAAGGGTGGTGGTACCTGATGGAGTTAATGGCCACTTTTCCTGGGAAGAAAGAAGGTGGAAGAGAACCATACCAGGAGAGCATGCTGATCCAAGGACAGCATGGGAGAATATAGTATGAATGGAAAAAAAAAAAAAAAAAAAAAGGAGTGAGAGATTATGAAACAAAACTAGAGGGAAAGTGTAGGATGAGGTAAAACAAATCCAGTATTAATCTGATGCGAATTTACTTGCATCATTCAGTTACAGAACACAGTGCATATGCCAGTAAAAAAAAGTGTGTATATACTGCATAGGTATTCCTTCCCAAGGATTAATTTTCTGGGAGGAATACTGTTAATTTCCAGTAAGGAGAACATTAGTACTTATAAAAAGAATCTCAGGGCAGGAGATGAGAGGACACCTGGCAGTGGTCCTTATCCCATAAGTGGTCTCCAGCTAGAAATCAGATTCGAAGTAAATAAACAAACCTGAGCAGGAGCATACTCATCTAGGTGTTCTTAAAAATGAGCAGTATGTATAGCTCCTAATTACAGTGACATCTGCTTTGTCCTTAATGAGTGACAACTGAGAAAGTCTCTTCCCAAAAACCCTTTTGACATTATCGACATAATCACAAGTCATCCCAATATATGCAGGCAATTAGTGATTACCACATTTCAAATAAGAAGTAGATCTACCACAAGTGTCAATATTCATCTGGAGAGTACGAATCGTTGAGTCATATTTAAATGAGTTTCCTTAATTAAACCGACAATGAAGTCAGTTCATGTTTATGAAAGTGCACCTCTTCCTCTATCATCACAGGTTAAAGATTCTCTGGAACTTTCTCTCCTTTCTTTATTAAGAGCTTGTAGAACTGAACCAAGTTTGATTTTGCAGGCTTGGGCCTACCATCACACGTGGGCTCACCCACATATTTTGGATGCTCACAGAAAAAGAACTCATGCTTTAAAAACAGCACTGCTGATTCTGATATAAGTAGGGGCAGGTAAAATTTAAATTCACTTCTACATTTCAAAATCACATATAAAAAGATGAAGCCATGTATGAACTTAATAGCATTCATAAAAAGGGGAAACTCTGGTATCAAATGGCTGTCTAGCTGCACTTGCTTTTAGTTTTCAAAATATGGTGTTTATTAGCAAGAAATTATTTGATAACCAAATAAAAATGCAAAATAGTTACCTAAATCTGAAAATGCAAGACTTCCCTGCACAGATTTATTAAATTGAAAATATTAATAACACCATCTGAGCTAATAGTTGTTTCTGCAGGGATCTTAGGTATTTTTAATGTGTCCGAGATGTTAGTTCTCTGGCTAAACTGGTCTTGCATACCCAGCTCAGACTGCCTTGAGCCTGGATGATTTCAAAAGAACTATAACCTAGGATGGAATTGCAAGTCAGATCTAGGGCATCTGTGCCTGGGGTATTGTTACATTGTCTACAAGCATCATTCAATCTCCTTTTGCTGTCTGCATTCAGCCCTTGTAAATAAAGTAAATACTGCCTCCAGCTTAGGCTCTGCTTTTTCAATCATAAGTCTCAATGCTGACAACAAATAGGAGGTATGCATTATCAACAAGAGTTTGCTGAAATCTTGATGGAGTTATTCAAAGCAATTTTTCTGTAAGAGACTGTGCTTGAGATAGGAACCTGCCATGTCAAAGGGCAGGCTACTCTTTCTCCACCTGACACAAATCACTCCGTTAACATTTCAATAAATGCTGCTCCTCAGTCGCCTCCTGAGAAAGGATCAGGGTCCAGGGCAACAGCTTTTTAGGGATTGTAGGAAAGAGCACATTTTAACCACGTAACAGAGTTTTCTTTCAATTCTGAAGATGAGTCTGGAGTGGTTCATGCCCTGAGTACATAATCATCTCTAGCTTTACATTTCCTGATGGATTTCTCCCTTTGCACAGACTTGCATCTATTTTCAAATAATTGCCATCTCCTTTTCCTGTCCTTGAAAACTAGCTCTTGTGTAAAACTAGCTCTACTGTCAAATTCTATCTTCCCTCCATACAGTGTGTCATGTGATTTTCTTAAAGCAGCTGATGAGAGGCATTAGACACTACTCACAGGTGACAGAGAGCCTGATTCAAAGCTTTGTCAATTTAATTTTTCTTGTTAATTAGAATCAAAACTTTAATAAAATATCAACTAAGCTGAAAACATGGATGGAGGGGGATATTCGGTTTGTTGAGTTATTGGGGAATTCCTAACTATGGCTACACAGCTAACCTTAAATAGGAGAGCATGGTTGACATCCAAGGGAAAAAATACATCCCGGTATAAGCTGCAGAATGCCTGCAGGCACCTGAGCTGCTCTGCGGGCACTTTCGGGATCTTCCAAACCTTTACCAGTCAGCAGAGGGCAACACAGTCACAAAAACAAGGAAAAGCTTCACAGGCTCTTTACAAATGTGTAACCCAAACCCCCAGGTCCCTGAGCTAATGTGAGCAGGATCAGGTTCCAGCCTACCGCAGCCAGGGTTGAAACATTTTGTACAAAACCCTCTTTTCCCCAAATAAAGTTGATAAACAAGTGAAAGGATGCATAAGAAGTAAACCAACTACTGTAGTCAGTATCCCAGTAGAATAATTCAGAATTTTGATGTGATAACCAAGAAATAACTGACTACAGCAAAACATGTGAGCTGGCTACGCATATTTTAAATCTAAGTTCGGCACAGGGATATGGGACAGACTCGAAGCTGGAGAACTAAACAAATGGAAATTCTGGTGTAACCTTGAAAAGAAAGTTATAGGAACAGATTCTTTCACCCTTGATGGCAATGGTACAAATACTGGACCAGACCCTAAGGGTCCAAAAGCTAGCACAATATTCCCTACACCTATGTGGTACTTTGGCATCCAATGGGCAGTATTATGGAGGGGCTTAATCCCACTCTGCACGTGGGTTTTCCTTCATGGAGGGTGGAATTAATGTGAGATTAGGGTCGAGGAGAGACAGATACATGCACAGATGTATCTGCTGTTGAGCTTCCTCTGTGAGGAAGCTCAACAGAGATGCAATAGAAACAACAGATAGGAAAAATGGCAGGACAGAGGCATCCACTGGAGATTTCCGACCCTTTTTTTGAAATAGTCACTGCCTGTATGCCAAGTCTCTGAGAATATGAAAACCGTATCAGCTTGGATCAAATATCAGTTATGCTCTTCTGACAATGACCAGAAGTAGATACCTAGAGAAATGTTTAAGCAAGGAAATGCCTGTAGAGATACTGCCCAGAACATCCTGCCAACCAGTCACAACCTGCAGGGCAGTGACTGCCTGGACCATATGGGCTGTGTTTGTGTTTACCAGCCCTTCACTGATTTCTCTGATGAGAATTAAATGCAGGAGGACCTTTATCACCCTCCAGTTCCTGTGGCAAGGAGCTCACAGAGCCAACAGGCTTTTGAAGAACCACCTTGGGTTTTGCCCTGAAACTTCTTATCCAGTTGTTTCCCTCATGCTTGCACCTGAAGAGGTGGTGAAAACTGTCTCCTGTTCCATATTGCCCCAGCACTTAGAGGCTGCCCTCATCTCTCCACTGTCACCTTTTTCCAGCTAGAAGAACTGTATTGTTTGTTTCTTGTAGGGAAGAAACCCCATTCTTTCGACCACTTTTGACATCCTGTTCTGAATAGTTTCCAGTCCCAATCCAGCTCTTTTGAGAGGCAGTTGAACTTTCCATTTCTGTTTTTCAGGGGTTGACTGCGAACTGTACTAAAAGAACAAGTATAACTGAAGATTACTAAGGTACAACATTAATCAGCTGCCTATCTGCCTTGTCACGATGCAGCAGAGATGTACAATAAATACTACCAAAACTTAAACAAATGACAATCAGAAATCAAATGAAACTAATGAAAATCAGAGGATGATGAAAATCATTCCTCCTTCTATACTCCACACCCTAGGGAGGAAAACTGTCACAAATGATCACCTCCTTCCAATTCTGTAACACAGCACCCTGTATCTTACTCTAATGGCATCTGTTCTGATCTCCCATAGTCAGAGTGGCAGTTTCAGGTTTCCAAGTCAGGCACAGCTTTCTTTTCTCAAAATGAATTCTGCCTTTCCAGCATATCAGACATAATGTGGTTGCTATGGAATTGAGTTTGCCTTTTGCTGTTAAAAGATGATGGGCTTTCTCATTTAGCTGCATGCTGCTCTGTGGTCAGGGCCTGGAAGGGCCTCCAGCATCTGGCACACCAGAGGTAGCTGATGTTCCCCTTTCAGGTCTTTATGATCCAATTTACATTTTCCATATGTGTTCTTTCCGAACAACCACTTGCTGGTTTATTGTTTTTAATTTCACTTCATGAAGCACAGTCGGCCACTAAGGATTCTTGAACAGACTTTTCCATTTTTGGAGTGGGGAAAAGCACAAATATAAAATCTGTAGCTTTGGCTGTTATGCATCTGCTCCTTCTTACTGCAAGCACTTCTACAAACCCCGTGGCAGCCTGAGGCTTTGCTACATCGCCCCTACATCCCGGGACATATCAAGTCTGCTGCAAAACGGCGACAACTCTTTGCACTGGAGTAGGAGAGATTCATGTCGCTGCAGGTGGGTAGGTATCCCACAGGTTGCTCTCCTAGATCCATACTACCGGCCAGGACTATTTGGCATCCAGGAATAAGGTCTCCCTGTGGCTCAGCCTATTGCCAACACGCTCGGCGGAGACATGAGGGGTTCACACGTTTTGCCGGAGCCAGAGCCGTGCTGCGGAACACGGACACACGGGTGCAGCCCCTGAGCGCCTGGAGGAAGTGAAAGGCTCTCCTCCAGGCACGGAAGGTGTCCATTCTTCTCGCAGATAAGGAGCGGGGCGCTGAGCCCCGCGGCTCGGCGGGGATGCCGGGCGGGCCGTGTCTGCAGGCAGGCACGCCGGCGTGGCCCCAGCTGTGCGCTGCTCCACACGTACCGGGAGAACGGAGGAAGGATTTCCTCTGCCTGCTCCCAGCCCCTGCACGCAGCCCGAGGATGAATCACGAGCCTACAACTGCAAGATACCAGGGAGTTTTTTCAGCATCCTGCATACAACCTACCTCAGCCCCAAAAGAAAGCTCTGAGTTAGTGGTGTTCCGCTCTCTCAAGTGCTGTAAAAAATATACATCAGCTGCACCTTTCATTTTGCTGTCCCTTATGGCAGGAGAAGTGAAGGCAGAAAAAAAAAAAAGCAGAAATTCCATAAATGAGTTATGTGGGGGCTGAAAAAACCCCACTACAACTCACAAATTTATTTTTCCCAACTGTTTGTCTTTTCAAACCCCTTTCTAAGATGACGCTGGACAGTTTCAAAACTGATTAATGAGTGTTACATTGTTGACTGCCAGGAATAGCATCCCACCGGATCAAAAGAACAGGCAGCCTCATCAAAGAAAGACCAGACACAAGGGATTACACCTCATGTCACTGGAAACCCACCTATGAAATCAAAAGAAAACTGAAGGCTGTCAAGGGCCATATGCTCAAATTTTATGGTCTTCCAGTACTGAAATATCAGACTCCAACCCAAACTGTGTAAACCACTACAATTTTCAGCTAAAAAAAAGCTGTCAGCTGACATGCAGCTGCTTGACTAAAAAACACTGATTTTTGTCAAGAAGGGGTAGGAAACAGTTAATGTAACTCTGGGTGGTTATTTCTTTAAAAAAAAAAATCTTTATCTTACAAAACAAGTTAAACCCATTTGAGTGATTAACAAGTGGAGAATCCAGGGTCAGGTTTTGTAAGGCCCGTTCTGCTGCCAGCTGCCCGCGGGCTGCGTGGGTTTGGGAGAGCAGAGCAGAAATGTGTCCCTTGATGCAGCATATCTGGAGAGCATGATGGTGCAGAAGACTGATACGTGGAGTAACACAGTCTCTGAAAGGTGATCTGACATTAATAGTCTTTAATCAGCAATCTTAAAGCAAAAATCTCCTTAGATATCAACAACCATGAGTATTCAAGACACCTGGCAGGAAATTTGGGGATTTGATTGTTGCAGCCTAGGTAGGTCAGAAGAAAGTTGTGAAATGCCAAAGTGAGGTACCTCCCAACTCATTACATGAAACCCACAATGGAGAACAGAATCCTTGCTTAGATGAGCTCTGGCCAATACTGGAATCAAAAGTACCTTCTGTGCTTTTTTCATTTCTGGAAAGATCGGGGTGGGGGGGTTGGCGCAGGGTGGGGAGGGAGGGAAAGTCTGTCCTGGGAAGTAGAAGCAAGTGGCTACAAAACTGTACTTGCCACAGCGCATTAGGCAGCCTGCCATAGGGCCAAATCAGAAAAACAACTATTCCCCGTGAGCCACGGTGCTGTTACAGGACAAGGACAGCCTTTCCAGCAATCAGCTGGTACAGGAGAGTGCTTCCTCTCAGTCTCTCTGCCTCAGGCTCTTGTGGGATGATGACAAAGATACATTTTTGAATGTACGTATACATTCTTTTGCAGGGAAGTATACGAAATATTTATATTTAAGGTGAATTTAAGGCTATTTGAGGTGAAAACCAAATATACAATATGTGACCTAATAGATTTTTATTTATATGTGAAAACTGTTGGCAGCAGTGTAGAGGCTGCTTGGTGCATGTGCTCTCCTAGGAGATGGAATGGTCCTTTGACTAGAAAAAAAAAATTAAGAAACACTGTCTTGTACTATCCTTTGGAGATTTTTAATTGGAATAGCTTCATTGTAACTCCCTCTCCACAAAGGGACATGGCAGTTTCAGCTCCTGCTCTGAAGACTGCCAGCAGTGTTTAGACTTATGCACAGCACAAGGACCTAGACATATGCGTGTGGGCATGTAGAAACAATAGCACGGAAAACAAAATGAGAAAGGTCCCAGTACTTATCTGTCGTGCCCCACTGCCTTCCCACTGAAGCAGCAGTGGACTTGTGCTGGCAGAAGCATGGCTGAGGCATCAGAGGAACGGGATGCAGCAGTGGGAGGCAGTGTTGCATCATCCACATTTAAAGTCGCTCTGTTTTCCCTTCATAAACCAGGGGAAAGCACAGCTCTTAAAAGCAATTCAGAGGAGGAGATTGTATTCAACTCTCTTTATTTTACCAGTGGGAGCTTTCCGCTTTCCTGTCTTATTTGAAACTATATGCCTTAGTGCTTCAAAGTCATTTTGGAAAGAGGAATGAGTGCAACAAGCTGCATAACTCCTGCAGCATAAAGAGAGGTCAGAAGTTGGTTTTGCATAAAAATTATGTTACCCAGTTCACAGGGAACTATAACTGCCAGGCAGCTTCAGGGATGGAAATGGAATGGATTAGACAGATCTTATTGCTCCTGATCACATCAGTGCTGATGAACAGAAAATTTGTTTTACAGTTGCACAGCCAATCAAACTCTAGCCCTCTGGAAACAGAACTCTGGTGTAAATCAGTCCTCAGAACTCCCTTCATGATCAGTGGCAAATGCCAGGTGCTGTCAGGCAGGGTTTCACTCCCCATGGTAGCAGCCCCTGTCCTGAGATGCCATACAGCCACTGTCAGAGCAGCACTCAAAATCTGGTGTTGTTCATCTGGGGAGCCCGCGGCCAAAGAAGTTGAACACGGTGAGCTCTCCAGGAGTACTTCTTGCAGTACAAATAATTCCATTTTTTTTTTTTCATTTATAGTTGATAATCTCAAGTGCTAGCTAAGGATGCTAGGGTCAACTCACTTTGACACATTTGCTACATTTTGTTTTCCTGGAATTATATAGCCTTTGCTTCTCTTGTAGTATCTGTCCTGTGTATACAGAATTAACACATCAGATAGAGGAGACCCAGAACCACCATTGGACTTGGTGTCCTTCTTTGGATTTCAGGGCAGAGAACAAAGCTACTGAGACGAGAATTGGGGCTTTGACTCATTAAGTATGAATTACTCATGAGTTTTTGTTTTATTTATTGCAGTATGGCTAATTTGTTCCCAGCTGGTTAAAAATAACCCTTCCCAAATATAAATCACTTTAATGATTTAATGCCAGACCATGAAATAGGATGTGTAATAATCTTATCCTTTATTCAGCTGGAGGATAAAATAACCACAAAATAAGAAAACAAAACACCACAAACTGCTTCATTTTTCTGCTCCATCCATATCACTGCTTGCTGGGGCTCATGTGCCTGCAGGGTCTAGAGATGCTGTTTCAACTTTCTTGCTTAAACAAGTTTCAGCCCTTGGGAGCAAGCAAACACTGCACTTCCAGGCAGTGACTACTCCACAGTGATTCTGAGCTGAGCTCTGCTCATGATGCTGAGGCAGTTATTGGATCTCCTAAACACTTCCTTCCAGGTCCTGGTCCCTCATGTGCACTCCTCACAGCTACTGGGCTAGAGCTGCCTGGTTCATCTGAACTGCCTTTCCAAGCCAATGCTACAGAGCCCCAGGCCCCCCAAGGGAGGCAGAAGCTCAGGCAGCAGACACAGATCATGAACAACTGGATGTGTCTGCTGACAACTATTTTTGCATGTCCAGTCCTGTCACAGTTGGTAGAAGTCAGAGTAGTATTGATTCTAGGATGGACAGAGAGAAGGGATGATGGCAGTGTAACCTACAACTAGATATACCTTATAAAAGGATCAGCTCCCTGAATCTGTGGCCAAATTACTTCTCTAGCTTTTCAGATAAGGATTTTGCACAGACAAGAAATCCCTGACTCCTAAATTCCTCCCTTTCCCCTGTCACATGACCACAGTTGCTTCATATTTTGAAGCCCATCTGAATTTCATAACCAATAATTTTGTCACTTATTAGCATAATGGTTCACATAAATAGACTGCTTGAATATGAATGCAACCATCATCATCACCCTTCACCTCAAGCAGGCAAGATGAGTGCAGTGGGTCTGCACTGATCATCCTGCAGATCATTTTTTAGCCTTGAAAAACTCTTTTCTTGAAAAAGGATACTCCTGTAATTAGCACTGATAAATGGCAGTTGCTGTCTCAAAGAAGTTGCCATGCCAAAAAGAACTGACATGTATTTTTAGACAACACCTTAGGGTAAGCCAACAGCCAGGTACTTTCCAGGTACCTATGACACCACTGCTTCCCTGTGGAAAATGAAAGCCTGAACAGTATAAGAACAGCTGAGATATTTAATCTGTTCACTTTCATAACTTTTGTGTTAGATCACTAGTGATACACAGCATGGAAAATGGGATTCTTATGCATTACTTCTTCTGCTCCCAAGCACATATGACTCCAGCTCCAGCCTTCAAATGCACATTTACAGACTCATTGTCTCAAACGTGCCTGTGCCCCATGAAATTCCCAGCTGTAGTACTGAAATGTGTGCTCCAGAGAGTCTGCCTGGCACTGGCCTCACATCCTTTCAATATGTATATGAAGGAGGCAACAAGAATAGTGCCAGATGGCAATGCGAATGGAAATTATATGACGTACATACGTGATGCGATTTTCTTTCTTTTTTTTTTTCTTTTTTCTTGTGAATAAAGCATCTTGTGAAAAGAGGAATTAGATGCTGTATTTATAACAGTCCTTCATAAACATCCCCAAATTCCAAGCAGAAGACAAAAGGCATGAATCATATCACAGCAGGCGCTATAGCTGGGGAAGTGGCCTTTATGAAGATTGCTTCCGTAATTTGGGCTCCAGAATGAAAGAGAGCTGCTCTTAGGAGATCTGTAGGAAGTTGATAATGGCTTATTTAATTGTAGTATCACTAATAAAATCTGTGTTTTCATCAGGAACATTTCCTTAGCTAAAAATGCCATGATTCTTCAACTGTAGTTTGATCCTGTTCATTTTGTCTATAAATGATATAATGCCAAAAAAATAGATTAGGACATTATAGTTTCCTTTAAAAGGAAACTTTTAGACTGTGGCTGCAATCCACACCATAGAAGATGAAAATCCCATAACAACTGACTTGGTATGCAGAAATAAAACAATAACTCATAAACCAGAGATCATAAAGCAAGGAAATTTGTTCTCTATCAATTATAGAGGAAATGAGACTATAATTTGCTCTTTATGACTTGACAGCTAAAAATGTCCCATTAATTGAGTCTTGTCATTAAAGGAATTCTTTCCTTGCATAATTCTCCAGCAGTTTTGGTGGCAGTTTAGTGTTCTTAACCTATTTGGCGACATTGAACTTGCATTGTATTCCTTGTACCAGAAGAAGACCACCCCATTCATATTAGTCATGGGAAAATCCTGAAATAGAAAGGATGTGATCTGAAGCAACTTCCGATGTCTACACTGAAAAGCGTAAGACCACTAGATTCACAGGACTGATGGACACCAACTATCAAATCACAGGGATCTACACACACCAGTCATTTTCAGATGCATCTGACTTCAGACAACCACAATGGAAAACACTAGCTATCAATATAATTTAACATTAAAATATAAACTACTAACCTACCTGTTTTTCCTAGTATTTAACAGCAAAAGTTTGGCAAAGCTGACAGCAGATCTCAGATCATTCAACAATGCCAGCCTTGATTTGTAGCTAGACTTTTTTCCTACTGAAAGTAGGCAGGGATTTTTTGGGAAGCAAATAGTGGCATTAATGAGCAGTATGTATTGCTGCACTCAGACACCTGTGAATACATTCCCTGTACACATACAACAGAAGGGGACAGGCTCCTGTAAATCACAAGGAGATGTAAGGCAAGGATGGCCAACAAACACTCAATGACTAGGTGCAGATATCAGCATGATTATCACGGTATCCCTGATGCCTGTGCCTTGTGGCAAGGGTGTTTGTGCCTTTTGCCTTGGTTTGTGGGCTCTGCAAGGCCTGGTTTGTAGTTTCCTTATCTTTGTATCAATAATCTCCAGTACAGAGGATACAGCTGGATCCAGAAGATGCACAGAGGGCACAAAAGATGTGTGGATCAAAAGGTGAAGAAACTCTTCTTCCTACACACAGATATTTTGGTACAATCCACCTTATCCTGTTTAAGATGCTCAGCAGCTGAGCATCACTTCATAGCATCTTCCACTACAGAAGTGCTCAAGGTCAGGGCAGAAAGATATACAGAGTTCTGTGAGGAATCCTGCACAGTACCACTGCCCTGGTAGTGCTAAGCATCAGGAAAGCCAGGCAGAAGAAGATACAATGAGATTTTAATGGGAATATATCCCTTCCAGCTTGTTAGGACTGCAGTCCAGCCAAGGGAAGATAAGGCTGCAGCATTCCTTTGCACTTTACCATCAAACCAAGGAACTGCAAATGATAGCTGACAACAGCTTTAAGGGGGAAAAATGGATGAAAGAAGAGCTTTCACAAGCAAAGCTTCAAAGTGTGAAAGGCAAAAAAAGTCCCAGAGCTGTCTACTTGTAAGCAGCACCAGACTGCCTGCAGATGACCCCAGACAATAACAACAGTCTCAAGGGGATAGGCAAGATAGGATATCATGATAGCCACAAAATCAAATATGGCCAGATATTCCCATCCCAGTCCCACATAGAAATTACTGGAATGATAACCAGGGCTCCCTAATAGCCATTTTATAGACCATGTGATATTGCATAGCATTCAGGAAGGTTCATCAGCATGAAAAATGTGTGTGAGAGAGGAAGATTTATTGTGCAGAAATGTACAGTGCAGTCGTGGCTGAAAGCTATGATTTGTTATTGCTCTCATGCAAACTGGAGCAAATTTGATCACATTTAATGTATTGTCATCAGCAGGGAAAAAATTCTATAGACAGTATTTTGGAAGAAGAGAAATTACAAGCACAGTCAGAAAATAAAGACTGTCAGGTTTTGCTAGCTGAAGGAATGGCTGATATTCAGAAAAAAAAAATACTGTAGGGAATAATTATTACCTTGATTTCAGTTTTGTTGTCTAACTGATGGGACTCAGCAACTGAGACAGGTTTGCTCTGATACTGCTAGCAGGGTCACAAAACTGAGGATAACATCTTATTTTCTCATGACTTCTTATCATACAAAGGATTGTCTTACTGATAGACATTAATATGACCATGCTGCAGCTGCCTCCATTAGATGCGGTCCCCCAACGTTGTTAAAGCATCTGTTACTTTTCACCTTTCTGAAGTAATTGCAATTGTCTTCTACCTGCAGCCTCATCATACTGCTGAGATATTTCTACACTATGTCCATTATTGAAAGGGAATGAATAATATATCATCAACAAGCAACAGCCACTCACTTTGTGTTTCTAAATTCCTTTATCACTACAGAACACATTAATGTATTATAGTAGCTATACTTGTGCCCTAATCTGCATCCATTGCATTCCTTCCATTATGTGCAGTGATTATATGGTTGTAGCACAGGTATTATTGCTAATATCCATGAAGTATCACTAAGTCTCTCCTTTTTTAATTTTTTTTTAATAGGACTTAGAGATCTAGAAATTCCACCTTGATCAAAATTTTTTTTCATTGTAAATTCATCTTTGGAGAGAGTTTTTACTGCATTTTAACATTTTTTTCTCCCATATGCTGCTCAAAAACAGTGTTACTATTCAACAGCCTTTCATCATTCATTAGAAGATTGGTGGCGGAGGGGAGGCAGCAGAAGAACCTCTATCTCACATGCTTCCCCTTAAATTTGCTGGAGTTAGCCTCAGTGTTTTGACCCTCCTTGCATCCTCTTAAAACCTGCTTCTTGCAAGAAATCTGGTCACTGAAATGGATGAAATCAAAGAAAAATGTTCAGAACCTTGCTTTCCTGTATAGTAGTAGGTGTGATTCTTTAAATTTTATTAAAAATTTCCACCATTTACTGTGGGATTTCACACCACCCAGTTCTGAAACTGGGCTGAATTTTCTACCAGCTTAGAAACAAAATCCAGTCTTGAAATTCTAGGAATAGTATAATTCCCTCTCTCATACAGTGTTCCCTGAACTCTGTAAGTACACCCATTTCTTCAGCTGTGCTCATTACATAGGTAATTAGTATAATGGGTTTGTAAGAGTCTGAGGTGATTTTACAGAAAAAGTATAAAATATTTTATGTTTAGTTCAGCATGAATGAACTGTGAAATTGTATTTGACTTAGACTGAAGAACTGCACTAGGATGGAGAATTAAATCAGTCTTTAACCAGTAATTTCAGGATGCTTACGTATTAAAAATATGTACTTTGCTACCCTCAATTAAAAAATGCTTTAGGCTGCATTCATTTCAGCAGCTTTTCAAAGACAGGTAAATAGTACCAATATTACCAAGAAACAAGAATCAGATATAGTGCAAATTATTTAAAATACCAGTACCAAATTTTCTTCAAAATACTGGTGCCACATTTTCTTCAGAAGATGCAAGAATGAGGATGAAGTCAGTATCACTTCACCCAAATAATTTCTAAATCAGGTATCTAGTCTATACTACACACCCAGGAAACAGCATGGGGATAAGAGAGATGGGAACCCCCAGAAAACCCAGCCCCACCTCAGCCACTTTATACACCTCTCTTCATCCAGGCTTTGACAAGCAGCACACAGCACATTGCCTGTGCTTTGCATATGACCAAAAGAAATGAAAAGTGCAAATGACACTGAAACAGCAATCATGTTAGATTTTCTGCAAACATCAGCTGAATTTGCTCACAGCAACATGGAACAATTTCCAGAGAGGACCTCAATGTAACAGCTAGTGAAGGTACAGTTTAATGAAAAGTTTCAGTACCTTTAACCACAAGCCTTGCTGTGACATCATGAAAAAAAAAGCATTATTTAATTTACAGGGCAAAGGAACATGGTCTGTGACTGTCATGTAGGGAAATCATTGGAATGATTTGGTCAGACACTTTTTATCTGCACTAAATCTTATCAATGTAAAGTAGCATTAATGGTAAGGTTTGGGAAAAGGCATGCTAAAATTGGATTTCCTCTTTTGTTAAACCAAGGCCTGAGGACAATAAAAGTGACAGTCAGAAGTGATACTCTTATTCAGAGATTAAAAAGAAATAGCTGAGCATGGAGATATCACAAATCACCCTCTCCTGGATTCACACAGTAAGTAAAGATCTTTATAATAGTTATATTTGTTGTTGATATCTTCTGAACATGCCAAAAAGCCAGGCCAAAGAAACACAACTCACCTGTCACTATCTCATGAATGCAAGCTTACAGGTGGGTTGGTTGTAGACATGAGCAAGGCTGGTACCTCCTGCACTGACAGAGCTCTCCTGGAGCCCCAGAGGAGTTCCAGCCCCTCAAGAAACACAAATCCAAGCAACAAAGGGGGATTTGTAAAGACTACCAGCTCAGTCTTGTAAAAACTAAACAAAAGCCACAGTCAGGAAATTTGAAATAGAAAGGACAAACTTCAAACTGTGATATTTCTAAATGAGTGTGCATTCATTTATCTCTCAAAACGTGTTCAGGGGTTTTTATAAAACAACAGTATATTGTGATGTCAGTCCAGTCTTCAGAAAGTTTAGAACAAAAGAAGAGGGGGAAAGAGGTTATTCCAAGTACTCACTGCTTCACATGTCCGGCTTTCCCCAGGTAAACATTATTTACATTTGAATACAGTACATCATATTGTAAATCTACTTTATGAATTTATTTGAATCACTGAAAATATTTAGTGATGTCTTCGCTAATGTGGTTTTGTTTCAAAAATAATAGAAATGTTCAGTTTTGAAAGAGGAACTTTTCCTATGTTGCCCTGGAGAATGCATGCAAGTTCAGGCTCAAAATATTATACTTTTAAAGGGTTTTCTTGTCAATATAGAATAAACAGAGCTTATTCAAGTTCAAAAAGAAATGGTGTGAGAAGGCATAATCACCTCAACTCAGAGACTGGAATCCCAGGGTTGAAATGGGTGTGGGTGGAAGAGAACAGGCAGAGTAAAAACAGTGTAAAATGATAGGGAAGATGAGGACACTGGTTGGTTTCACGGCGAGCAGCTTGATCTGCTGGTGACAGCATGGCTTTGTGGTTTCCATCTCTTCTTCATGCTTTCAAGCTTGACTCACCTGACATCTGCAAAGAGCTGGAAACAACTATGGAAGGACACCCAGCTGCTTCTTTGAGGTGTCAATGCTGGGGAATAAGGTATGGAAATAACAGTAGGTATTCTCAGGCCTCAGGCATGCCAGGGAGGAAAGAGCTCCCAAGGCCATCACAAGGTCTCAGCCAAAGAGGTCAGAGGAGAGGGGATGTAGGAAGCTGAGCATAAGATGCACCAAAGGAGGGCACAGCGTTCCAGGGAGTTTGGAGTGGCAAAGAGGAAAACCATCGCAACATGGTCAATGAGGATCAGCAGCAGAGAAGGAGAGAAAAAGACAAAATATGTCAGAGAGTCAGCCAATACTTTTCCTGTTTGCCAAATTAATTTTGCAATTAAGTCCCTAAGTGGGACCTATTAGCTGGTGCTTTTTTTTCCCCATTAAGCAGTTTTAGCAGCCATGGGTATGCCATATAAATACAGTCAGGGAAAGCAGACAGAATAGTTGTGAACAGGAGGTTCAGTGCCTGTAAGGCACACTGTCACTATCAACTTTGTTACGCAAAAGCACTTGATAACTGGTTTCCCATTTCCCTACCACAAACCTAATTTTTTTGACAGACAGAAGGTGAAACTTGCTGCTCACAGTAGCAAGGTAAGCTTAAAGCTCAGCAAGTTCCGATCAGGCTCAGGAAGTCACTTTCAAGGCTGTCTGAAAAATACTTGTACCTTCTCATAGAAAAAACAACCACCCCCAGGCCCATGCAAAAAAATAAAAAGTTTTTCCAGGATGTTATGACAACTCAAAACATTTGAGTTAGCAAACATTCTTACAGCTGAATAATTCAGGGCAAAACTGCCTGTAACTAACTGTACATGTAATAGCCCAAAGTGTGCATCTTCATGCAAATTTATTTGAGCAGCTTCTCCTTTTTGGTAATTCATACAGCCTTTGCCTTGTAAGCTCCCATTTTTATACTCCCAGTTTTTATGAAATCTTTCCAAAATGCTAGCTTTATACTTCTATCAGCACTGCAGTTCTACTGAAGTAAGTATGCCCACACTGAGTAGACAAAAGTCTACCTACTTCAAATTCCCTTCTCTGGCAGGGGCAAATGACAGATGCTCAGAAAACAGGTTAAAGAACAAGTACATATACAGACTGTTCTCAGGACACCTTCCCCACTTCCAGGAATGTCAGTTCAGGAACTTCTTGAACCAGGAATGTCATGTGTCATGGTGAGGTTATTTGGTTTAATAGGTCCCTGAAGGACCTGTTTAAGGTGCTTAACCTGAGTCTTCACACTCATCATTCACCGGGCTAAAGTCAATACCTCCCTTCTATGAGCTCCAATTTCCAAAGGAATGGAGCTGCTTTGTTATTTACTTTCCCTGTAGGAGCAATAAATAGCAATCAACACTATTCTAGAAGAAAATAATTTATGGTGATGCTTGAAGCTGGATTGAAGTGCCATATTATTTTCAGCAATATTGCCCCATCTTGCCATATAAGAAATCTTACAAGGCATTTGTCTGAAAAGAGTATATGACAAATCTGCTTCAGGTATTATGATAATCTGAAAGAACCCAGGAAATTTTCTGCTGCTGTTCTATGATACCTAAGAGACTATCAGGAGACCTACTGTCCTTGCAACTATGAAAAAAAAAAAAAAAAAAAAAAAGGTGTGTAATTGGGATAAATACCCAGTGATGCTTATGTTCACAAATATACAGCAGAACCATACCAGGGAAGGAATTATTTCAGTTAAAGCAACAGGACATATCGAACATCACTTTGCAGATCCTTCTGAACCGATCTGGGCAGATGTTTGGAAAATGTGGGAAAGGGTGTATTTGGGAATTTTCGGATGGATGGCATAATGACTGATAACTGTGTCCCCTGCTGCTTTGAATGTCAAGAATAGTTTTGGTGGTCAACTGGTGGAGGAAAAATGCCATTCCACCTAAACCACAGCTAATCAGACTGAAGTCCTGCTTCCTCTGAAACCTTTCACAGGTTCCCCTTTGAGATCACTTTCTTTTTCCCCTGAGAATCTAAAACTGGAAAAAAATACATGAAATCCCTGTCTGGGGTACAGACACAGTCTCACTCAACCCTAATTCAAATTTCTTCAAGTGATGGAGACTTTGTCACTGATCTCAAGAGTTCAGCTGGACTGCACAGGCTCAAGCCTGATGCACGGTCCTCTGGGAGAACAGCAGCAAATCTCTCACCGACTTTGAAAGACGACAACAGCTCATCATCTGTCACTACCTTCCTGATGATACTCAGCTTAAATACTTGTATCCTAAACACACTGCATTCTGCTTATCGGTCTTTGTGAAGCTCCTCAAAAAACTGGTGCTTCTTGTGAGGGCAATGGTAGATGATGAGTCCTTATCTCTGAAAAGGGAATGCAGCCGGCCAACAACTTACTAGGAATGAAAAGCACTTTCATTTAGCCAACGGGGAAAGAACTTTGCTCTAGCAAAATTTTATGAACAGACAAAATTTAATAGCCTCCTGCAACAGAACAGCAGGTGACTCAGAGGCAGCCACTCCAGCTCTGCCTCAGCTGCTTACTTTCAGTTCCTCGTTAAGGAACTGTTTACATTTAATAAATGGAAATTTTAAAAAGGAAAGAAACCTGCGGTTTCAGATTAAAAGATGCAGAAGCATGCCTCTGACCGAAGGATGCCTCTGTCCACGTCTGCAAACGGGTGAAGTGAAATACAGACCGAGGAGACGAGCACTTTGCTGAGTCACGGTAACCAGGGATATCTCCAGCGCGCTGCTGCTGATCATCGCCACGCAATACACAGCTCCGGAGGGAGGGGACAGGGAGTGACAGGCAGCACAGCACTACCAGTACCACCAGTTATTTTCCAAAGCACGTCTAAGGTGGTGAACTGGAGCTGTGAAATGGCTCACTAGAAATCCTGTCTTAAGCAATGCAGTCAGACGAAAACAACTTACATCAGCTATCTACAGTGAAGAGTTATCACATGCTTAGTACATAAATGTGATTGAAAGCAAAACAGGAAAGAAAACAAAAGACCAAATCATCTTAAAGAGAACCAAGCAGCTGCATTAAATAAATTTCAAATCCTCAAATAGTCTGAAAGCCAGTCACTTGTAGCTCTTGTTGTCTGCACAAGCTCCACCTGAACACAGCGCGAAGGGAGCTCCTAAATTCTTTTCCACTGAGTCATCTAAACAGAAAAACCACCAGTGTGAAGGGCTTTCAACGAAAATATCTAAGTCTGAGATATGAAATAATCAGAGACGAGCTAGAAGGACTGGCAAATACACAAGAACGATAGGTAAATAACTGAAAAGCAAAGCTACTGAATAAACCACACCATTTAGAAATGGTTGCTGTTATGTGGTGTATGAGATGAGAGGCCAGAAAGAACACCAGTTCTGTTAAGATTTTCTTATTCAGAAAAAATAAATATATCCTGATGACTTACAGATGCCTGAGGACTCAAACAAGCACAAATTTTCAACACAATACTTCAGAAGAGTATGAAGTGCCATATGGCATGGAGACTACAGTTAGCAGTAGTGCTGGTGCTGTGACAGAGGTGTTCAGAACACCCCATTTTCAGGAACACAGAGTCAGTGGGATGTTGTTGCCCACACCTTTACAGTTACATCTAAACTTAGGTATGCCTCTGCAGAATTACATGACTTACTCTCTTTTCCTCTCTCCAATATTTGGAGAACTTCCTTCATATATCTTTGTTTGCCCTGCTCATGGGCATGACACAGGGTATGAAAGGTTTCTGCAGAACTGCATTTTGTATAAAACTGACTATCTGCCAAAAATGTGCTTCTCTTCCCTTTTTAGGTTCCTTTTTAAAATTTGAGTTAACCATTGTTATCAAGATAGCCTTGAAAACATGAGTTGAACATTAATACAAACAGTACAGTAATGTTACTCTGTAATCCATAAATGACATGTAGAGGGCTAAGGTTCTCAGCAGATTGTTAACATGGCAAATTAAAGCCAACACAATTTTTAAAAGTACTTAACTTCTTAGAAGGCAATTAAAATCACATTTTACTTGTCAGTATTACTTACTAAAGCACTACAGATGTTTTCAGCAAAATATTTCAGCAAAGCATTTCTCCCAAATGCCTTCATCTTCATCAAAAGACTCTGAGGGGAAAAAAATGTTTCTAGTATCAATGATTCATGTCAACATAATTCTGTGAAGTGGGGGAGGCTTTATCTGAACATTTGTATCACTGAAGGTAACATAATGTCTTTGACTTCTGCTGGTGGAATCTCTCAAAAGTCCTCTAATGTTCTGAACTCCATTGCATGTCTCCCTTTTTGCATGCCCTGACAGACAAGCAACATACCACCTTCAAAGATCAGTAATTTGTTTGGCTTTAGATTTTTATTTTTTTTTTGGATGCATAGGAAGTGCTCCCTGAAGGCCTGACCTCTACAATGAATGCATGTGCTCCTTCAATTCCTCACACATTGAGGATGTCATAAAATGCAAGCCAGTGCAAACTGCAGAGCTGCAGCCACCACATGCCTGTGACCTTTGTGAAGCCTGTTCATGGGCATGTGAAAAATTTGGGCCAGTGTGAATACTGGTGGCAGGGGAGAGAGGAAGGTAGCTTGCTGTGCATTGTGTTATTTGGAAATGTTCAACTTCAAAGAATAAGCATCACCCAGCTAAGTCTTATCTTAAAAGTCCACTCACATCTATTGCTTTTAGTTCCCCTTGCAGGGGGACTCTGGAAACCAGTGAGGGTAAAGTCTCTTCCAATGAACCCATCTGAGGGGAATACGTTGTCTCAGCACTGGAAGATATTCATGAACAAGCTTCGAGCTGTTGCACAAAGATAAAAAGGTGCTTTGAGGTGACCAGCTCAGGCTGCAGCCTTGCTTTCAGCACTGGTAAGATCACAACTTTGCTGCAGCCACTTGGCTCTGTAAACACAAGCCCAAACTTAAACTCAGTTACTAGGTAGGAGAGAAGCAGAGGACCTCTCCAGAACACAGACCCACAGCTCCACTCCTTGGCACTGGAAAGGCTGTCCTGAAGGAACTGTGCAATAAAACAAGTTTGGCCAGCAACCTGAACTGCACTCAGACACTTGTGTTCCTTCATAAGTGACACACTCATCAGCACAGCTGGATCTGGCAAGAAACTTAATGGGCTTCTGGACAATATCCCTCTGTGAAACAAAAGAAAGTTTCAACAGGCTTAAAATCCCTTCTTCACACTGCTCAAATAAATGCTAACAGCTGGATGAGTGACCTGAACAGCCCCTCTCACCTGGCAGCCTCACGAGATTGTTTTGGCTTTACCTTGTGATAATCAAAATGCTGTCACAGGATAAGCCAGACTTTGGACTTGGACAGGCTGAGTAAAAGGACACCACTCTCTACAAGCTGATATCATGCCAGGGTAGCACTTTTTTTTAATCAGTCTGCCTGTGTGCCTCTGTGAGCAAGCCGATATGCTAGGCCAAAGTAACTCAAGTAAATGATCAAGGCCATTGAGCTTGTACGCTAGGTTGATCCTATGCTAAGAGACACTTGACAAGCCAGTGTTGTCCCTAAATTTGGGACTGAATGACACATCACATGGCAGTGAGCAAGTTAAAGCATTACTCAAGATCATATGACCCATGTCTTCAAATCACTTTTATCAAGGAACTCAATTTTCATGAAGTTTCTAAACTGCCATTCTTATTCTAAGAGAGCAAATACATCAAGGAAACTTTGAAGTTCTCATGCGCTTTTAGCAAAAGGGACCTTTTGCAGGGACTTGTGATAGAGAACCAGCATTTAGGATTGAAAGGTGGTCCTTTGGGACTCCCCAGCCATGTCACCTCTCCTTGCACCTGTGACAAGGCCAGAATCGCGACTCGGTGTTGTCTTGGGAAGACAGTGCCGAGCTGTGTGCTCTCCGGGCTGCGCATGCTTGTACATCAGGGTGGGCAGAGACCATATCTAAACCGCAAAACTGTGGCTCCGCACCAGCACCACCTTTCATGTGGAAATGCAACATGTGCCCCAGGAGCTGTTCCAACAGGGACACGAGGCCTTTCCCCTGGCACTCAGCACCAGCTATGCCAGACCCAGAGAGAGCGATATGTGTCTCTCCCTGGCAGTGCTGGGTTAATGGTTAGGCTTCATGATATTAGAGGTCTTATCCAACCTACACAACTTTATGATTCCATTGAGAGACCAGCTGGTGGCTAACAAATGTTGCTTTTACACACGCTGACAAGCCGAGAGCACACGGAAGGGGAGCAGCTATAATAAAACCTCTAAGCTATGTCAGCGGGGAGCGGAGCGCACGGCAGCACGGAGGAGCAGCACGCCGCGGGTTCCTCTTCGGCCGCCTCGCCCCTGTGCAGGCTGAGCTCCAGGCGGGGGTCGCGGTGCTAATCGAGGCCAGCGATGCCGCTGATCACGCAGATCCTCGTTGTGTACGCAGCCCGAACAGGCCGCGGGCCCGGGCAGCGCTGAGCGGCGGCGGGCGGCGCGGTGCTGAAATCGCCAGGGTGCTGATGTGTCCTGACCTCTGGCAGGTGCCCCCCGCGTCCCCGGTGTGGGGACAAGCACCGCGGCGGTGACACCCGCGGGCACAGGGACCCCGCTCCGCCGCCGGGCCGCAGCCCCGCCCGCCGCAGCGCCCCGCCCGCGGGCGCACATAGAGACACCGGGCCGAGATGGCGACACCCGGCCTCGTCCTCTCGGCGGCCGCGACCGGGGGGGCGGCGATGGCGCGGCCGGGGACACGCCTCCGCTGAGGGACGCGGCCGCCCCCATCCCGCCTCCCGGTGTCACGGCACTGCGGGACGGGGCCGGTACGCAGGGGACAGCCCGGCGGGGGGCGGCGGGGCGGGGGCGCAGCCGGGGCTGCTGCGCTCCGGGACCCGGGCTGGTGGAGCCTCCCCCCCCCGTGCGTGGGGCTGTCAGCTTGCCGGCTGCCGCTCGGGCATTTCGCTTTCTCCTCCTGAGCGCTTGCGGTTTGTTTCCTGGCGCAGGGTTTGAAGCCCAGACCCAGAAATGAGGAAGGTTCTGTGCGTGGAGCCCGTCATTTTCATCTATATTTTTGCGTTTTCCCTGACGACCCCGCTGGTGCAGCAGTTCATCTACCGGCGGCTGTGGGAGCAGGAGTACAACTCCACTTTCGTGAGCGACAGCAATGTCAGTCACTGCGAGCAGAATAAAAGCAGCCCGGCTTATATCAAACAGAAGGCAAGTGGCGGGGGAGGAATAATAATTGTAAATAAACTTGCAGCCAGGAGGTGCTGCCTCAGTAAAACATCCTGTTTTGTAACCTTGAGCTTTAATTCTCTGGAAAGCCGTAGTTCTGTGACCTGCTCTCACTTCACTGTCTCCTCGCTCTAATGTTACGCTGTACGTAGTGATAATGCTTTAGAGACAAAGATCTGTTTCCAGGAAGATACTGGGACAAATTTGTATTTTAGCGGGAGTTGAAAATCGTCTGAGAGAATTGGGGACCAAATTAGCATTTAGCTGACATTACCGCGGGTACAGCTGGAGGCTCCTCCTCTCACGACCATTGTGCATGTTGTGCTTGTGAGTCACCCGTTGTCTTCTTTGTAACCACGTGAAGTTTAGCAAATGTCCTGTAATTTTGAGGAATGAGATCTAGCTTAAAATACGTGTATTTCAGAGTAATTACAAGAACGAGGAACAGGGGAAATTAAAATAGAAACTGTTGTCGTTTTAGAACATGGAAAAAAAATTAACTGATCCTTGCGTGATCAAATACAGTTGATGGTTTGCTATTCAGAGTACTAGTCTGCCTTACTGCAATACAAGGACATCAAGATGACAAGATCCCATGGTCGGTTACATTTTTAGCACTTTTCCGTAGTTCAGTGTGCTGGATAGCTAGTTGTTGACTGGTACCTCTTCCATTGCACTTCCAGTGCAGTTTTAATGCTACACTTAAACAGAGCTAACTGTTAGCTGCCAGCAGAAGAGATGGTCGTTTTCCATCTCCCTTTCCCTCTCACCCCATGTGTTGTATCTCGCAGTTCTGCAGTTACAGGTTATGGATTTGAGTGGGGCGTTGATTCAACAGTAGGCTCATCTCTTGTTTTGGGGTTGTTGCTTTTTGAATGTTGTTTTTTTTTTTTCTGAAGCAGTACACTGCTCTGGTACACTCAGTGTCCACATGATTTCTGTTGTAACGTGGGAATAGCAGAGGGAATTTATTTTCAGAAGGGGTGCAATATTGCCATACTTGTCAACAACACTGGCAGTTGGGTTGGATAAAGTGAAAGATGAAACCAGTATAGGGTCAGAAAAGTAAATGATTCACCGTATAAATTACACAGAAGTTGGGGGTACAGAAACAGTCATCTGGCATTCCCTTACACTGCTGAAAAGGTGGTACTTGAAAATTTTTGCTCACATCCCATATTTCAATCTCTCACATGCAAGACTGAACGCCTGAGTTTATCTGCCTCATTTGACATACAAAGTGAGATTGTTAATGGTACATGCTTCCAGTGAAGGTGATCAAAGAAATAATTCAGGACTTTAAGTGTGGCATAAGTTCTTTGTCATGTGACAGAAGCTGGTCTTAGTAGAAAGAATGTGAAAGTAAAAAAGTCAATAGAATTGTGGTCCAGCATGGCTTCTGGGCTGATCCATGGGGGTAATTACCAGTTATTATTGGAGTAATGCTTATATGTTACTCCCAAAAAGTGTTTTCTTTGGTATTAGCTCCCCATTTGATGCTGTGTTTGCTCTAAGCATACAATTCTAGCTGCAGAGGCCACCAAGAAATGTACATTTCAAATATGTCTTTGCATTTAGCAACACTCTCGAATTCAACCTGATTTTAAAATTGCCATCACCTATGGTTCAAGATACAAGACTTCATATTTCTTTTTGCAAAACACTGAAGCAGAGTGCTTAATTTCAGCTGAAGTTTAGGTGGTATCTCTGATATGATGGCATATTCACACTTTACAGGTCTTTTGTTTACAAATTATAGTTAATTTGATATTTGAGAACATGAGTCCTTCAAGACAGAGGTTGAATAATGGCCAACAGAACTTCTTAGTTTCCCTTTCCTGCCAAATTTCCATTCCCTGCATTTCAGTGATTGCCAGCAGGGCATGAGCTTTTGAACAAATACACTCTTGTCTGGATGCCTGGCTGCATTTTTATACCACACTAGTTACCATAGCATAACAATTTCAGTGCTCAAAACCACGCATTTATTTAGGTGTAAATGGGCCTTTGTGCTGAGTAATAGTCCTGTGTATGGGCCAAAGACCAGATCCAGTACTATTATTCCAAACACTTTCTCGAGGAAGCGTGAAGTAGGTGTTCTAGATTTTCCAAGACCTTCCTAACTGAATTAGGTTTATAGATGTAACTTTTGCTGTAAGGCCCTGTTTGGCAGTAATGTTTAAAAGAACATCTTTCTCAACAGTTAATTTAGTGTAAATTCACTCCTTATGTTCTGAGCATGAAGATGCTTTATACTAATCTCATCTATTTCAAAACAAAATGTAAAAAGGGTGAAGACAAAAATCACTTGGAGACTGCATAAAAGGTAGAATATTGTTCAAAATTGTTAGTCTTTGCAGAATTTAATTATTTTTTACAATTTGAAAAACATAGTCATCTTACAATAAAGTGAGTTTAAAGGTAATTTGAATATAAACTGAGGCATTCTGATGAGTGACTTGGATAATCCTTTTTTAATATCTCAGAAAGAGCTATATTATTAATCATTAAACAGTGTTTATCATCTCATTGATTTATTATCCAATCCATTCATTTCCCCTTGCTAGTCAGTAATATTTTATGTTATGAGCTTGTGAGTTTATCATGTCCTTTATATTGTTCAGTCTCAGGGGCTGCACTTCTCTCTTAATTTAATCCTTATATAAGTTACTTGCTTCTTCATTTTTGTTCTTTTAATTTTGAAATAGGTGATTGTAATATCTATTTCTGTCCACTGTAATTTTTCAGAGTGAATTTGCAGATTAAAAGACTAGACCTTTCTCTTCAAATATATGCAGTTCCATTGATTATTTAATGGAGTTATGTGATGTTAAAGCAGCTGAAGGTTTGACCTGTCATTTTCTACATTCTTTTTCCTTTGACTTTATAAAACCATAGAGTGGGCAGTTGCACGCCTTACACTCTAAATGGATTTTTCCTGTAATTATATCTGTAGTCTTCTTTTCAGTACACATATTTTTTTTTTTTTTTAATCTCAGCAAGTTCATGGTCATGTGTGGTATCTGGACGTGTAGCCATGTTTTTTTGTGTTGCACAACTTCTTCCAAAACAAGGACACCCAAGTTTGGGGGTTTTTTTTCATTCTTTCAAATTTGCACTTCATTGTGGTCTGGCAATAATATTTTATTATGTGGTTAATGTGGGTTGAGATGATACATTAAACATTTAATTTTATTTTTAATGTAGTAGCATTTGTTTGATGCTCATGTCTTTGAACAAAACAATCCTAATAAAGAAGCGATGTCTGCAACTATACAGAGTTCTCTTTGTCAGCAGCAGAGGAGTTAAAGATCAGAATAACATTCTCCATCTCAGTTTGTTCAGTCTTCATGGTTTTGACCCTTCCAGAATGACAGCACTTCAGGTCACTGGACAGGATGTCATGAATGCTAAGGCAGTGAGATACCATAAGGGAAGGAAGCAAAAGACTTGAGAGTGCTGGAGATCTTAAAGGCTTTCCTTGAGAACCTCAGGATCAGTTGAATTTTTCTCTTGTAATAAACCTGGTATCTTGTAAGCAAAGGAGAAGATTGAACTAGAAATTCGTGGTCTCTGCCTTTAAATATAAATATTAATTTATAAAGCATTCAGCAGCTTTTAAAATTGCCCAAAGTACATTCCTGTAAGTTTTAGGGCATTTTCGTCATTTTGGATGCAACTCAGTTAGGATTAGGTTAGCTACAGAGGAGACGCCTGAAACCTGGAGTATATATGGCTTGAATACAGGCTGAGGAGGGTGTGGGCAGACTTGCACAACTGTACCTGTTGCTGATTGAAGAGCACAATGCCTCCCACATCAGTGTTATGCCTCAGAAAACTCCAAGAAGACTTTCAGCAGACTTCACTCTCTGTATCTGAAACTTTGTCTTAGCTAGTATAAAGGGTTTGTATGAATAAAGTTGCTTCCTTTTCCCCTGCTGTCTGAACAGGTGGTTCTTCTGTCTGATGAGGTTGTTTTTGAAAGGGCTGTTGTGGCTGTTCGCTTGTCAGGTCTGCATCTATGCATTAAAAACAAGATCTGAATTAGCTTGCTGAGTGTCCTTTAGCAGCTGGCTTCATAACAATTTTTTTTTTAAAATTCAACATTGTTTAGTTCTTTTTTCTGCAGCCATTCATGCTCTGTTAAATGGGTGTTTTTCAGTTACATTTGATTTTTATACATCTGTTAAAAAGAGCTCTGAATTTTTCCCCATAATGGGTGTTTACAGTTTATTTTTTGTAGTGTTAGCTGCTGTTCCTTATGTGACTACCTGCTCTGGTATATCTGTAGAGACATCATTGATTTGGGCAATTTCTGAACCCAGAGCTTTACAGTGTTTGCAAAATCCATTAATTCACATACCTGTGAGTCAGTATAATATTTAAAGATGTATTTCACATTTTTGGTTGTTACTGTTGTTTGTAGTAGTAGTAGTAGTAAGATTGTACAGTGGGATGTTAGAGCAAATTGTGATCCGTTTACTTGCATAGTGTGCTCTAGTTAATGAATTGTTTCTTGTAACCCCCTCAGTAGAATTATTTGGGAGTGAAAATGATGTCCTGTGAGGAGGAAGCATGGGGTGTGTTCCTTAATCGATGACTAGCTTACTACTGATTTCTGAGCAGTATTAAAATAGCCCAGTGCCCTTTTGCCATACCCTATATGCAGTTAAAGATACTTACAGCTCTTGGAAATTCAAAAGGATTGTTCTCTTGTCTGCAGTGAAACTTCTCTGTCAACAGTACTAGGAGGACTGTGTCTTAAGCATTTAAGTTTTGGGTTCAAATGTAACAGGGAATGTTTGAGGAGTATTGAAGATCAAATTACAAAAGTCTGAATATGCAATATATTTTATTATAGCCTAGTATGTCATAATGTCATATAATCTTATAAAATTACATTGCACGTATAATGTTTTATAATAGTATAATTTAAAATCTATAAACATGTACAGTGATATGCATTATATTGCATACTAATAATTATGTATGTAATATTGCTACAGGTTTTTTTTCCCCAATGTATTACAGTATTTACAATTATTTTTATTTTCTCTTTGCAGGAAGTTCAAGAAAAAGCCTCTGTTTTTAATATGCAGTTGGACTTAACTAGGGCCATTCCCAGCCTTACAGTTGCCTTTGTCATTGTAGCTAATGGGGATCGCCAGGGACACAAAATGTCTTTAGTTTTACCATCAATGGGAGCTTTGATTTCTGGTATTAGCTTCACTGCAATATCATATTTTTCCTTGTCACTCTCTGTCCTATTTGCAGTTGCATTTATTACTGGAATGTTTGGGAGCATAGCAACTTTCCTTGGAGGAGGCTTTGCTTACATAGCAGAGGAGTGTCATGATGAGAAGCAGAAAACAACACGAATAGCTGTAGTGGATTTGATTTTTGGAGTTGTATCTGGATTGGCAGGACTCTCATCTGGCTACTTTCTAAGAGAAATAGGCTTTGCATGGACATTTGTGATAGCATCTCTGCTCCATGTCATTAATATCATCTATATTGTATTTTTTCTGGAAAACACTGCAGGCATATCTCAATTGCATCATGAAGCACCTGTACCCTGGAAAGAACTTCTTAGGGAGACATTTTCTGGAGTGTACATGCTTTTTAAAACTGCCCCTTATAAAAAGAGAATTTTAATAATTGTGTTACTTTTTACATTTATGACTTACTTGTGTACTCTGCTGGGTGGGACTTCGCTTTTTACACTGTATGAACTGGATGAGCCGCTCTGCTGGAATGAAGTATACATTGGATACGGAGCAGCTGCATTCACTTCTGTCTCGCTGACCAGCTTTTTAGGAGTTTACTTATTTTCCAAATGTCTCAAAGACATTTATATTGTCTTTATCGGGATGTTTTCTTACATTGGAGGAATGATCATGGCTGCCTTTGCCAAAACGACCCTGCTCATGTTTTTAGGTGAGTTCAGCATCAGTCATTCCATGGTCAGCAATGTATATAAAAATATTGCTGTGTTATCTGTAGTGAATGCAGGTGTTGGATACTGCACTTACAACCTTGAAAGGGTCATAGAGAGGTAAAATATAAACAGTTGATCAGACTGATCTAGGATTTGGTTAAAAGATGTACTGTATGGAGAAACAATGGAATTACTTGCTTATGATTTTGTTTTAGTACCGTAAAAATATATTTGATTTATTAATTTCACTGTTCTTGGATAATTGTGTCTCAGTGCACATCTAGTCTGACTTTTCTGTTGCCTTTTACTATTAGGGGAACTAAGTGCTCAAAAGTATATCACTAATACAGTTGCAATATATTTGTGAAATCCTGGATTTTAATTACTTCAATGTCTCCTGGCTGCTTTACAGTGAGAGTGCCGTCTTTGTTCTGCTTTATGCCTATACCTGTTCTCCGATCCATGCTGTCAAAAGTGGTTCTCCCTGGTGAACAGGGTAAGTGAAGTTGTTTTTAAACAATAAAGTAATACGGTGCTTCAGAACAGAGATGCACAAAGATTACCTTTAAACAAACAGATCTGTATTGGTGTTTTAAGATTGCTTTTCTTTCAAGTTCTGTATAATATGAGCCTGTGTCTTGACATTAAGGGCTTTTGGTTCTGAATTTAATATAAACAACATTGTGTTAAAAACTACTGCAAGTTTCAACTTTCAAACAAAATACTGTTCTTAAATTAAAGACCATGGGGAACTTGAAGCAGAAGAATGCTCGAGATTTACACAAGTGTGATTTCACAAGGGCTTCTACATACACAAGATTTTGGCATGCAGAGAAAGATATGCTCCTATTTTTTAGTCAATTTCTCATTACTAATTTAGAAAGGTAAGCAGTAGGTGGTCAATCTTCATAGCACTTGGAAACAGACTTGGGTCCTCAGCTATGGAGCAGGAACCCAACTTCAGGCCTGTGGCTTATAAGCATGTCCCAAGAAACGTAACATAGTACTTCTCGAAGTACTTTCCTTATAGAACACAGAAAAAAGCATGTTAGGCCTCAAAATATGTCTCTGTTATCCCATATTTTGCTTTTGGGGAGTGTGTATTTTCTAGATTTTGGGAAATACTTACTTTCTAGAAATATTTTCCTGAATTGTTTTATTTTTTGAAAGATTAATCTTCCTACACTAAAACAAAGATCTCTTTGTACTAGCAGTGCTGAAATACACCTCTGGTATTGAGTTTCTTTGCATTCTTCAGGTCTTTGGCTTGAGTAGTTTGATGCAGGAATTAGATTGCCTCTTGTCATGCTTTTCTGCTTACCTAGTGTGATTTTGGTTATGGTCCTGTGACTATGAATGCAGCTTGGGAAAATCCGTTCAACAAGACACTGATGGGATAGACTGCCAACCCAAAGGGTAGTTCAGTCCAGAAAATGTTGTTTGTTTCTTTCCAAAAATGAGAAGGCAGTTTTAAGCTGAACCAGCAGTCCTTGATGAATCAGTCTTTTCCACATGTAAGAGTGAGGATTAGAGAAGGAAGAAACAAGAAAGGGAAAAGAGGAATGAAGAACTGGAAGGGGTAAAGGATGGAGATGTGCACAACACAGGTAGTGAGGATGAACAGGTTAAAATTCAAGAAAGTAGGCATGGTGACAGAATAATGGTAGAGAAAAACAGTTTCCATCAACAAAATGTGTTGTTTATTTGTTGGTTTTTTTGTTCATTTAGAAGAAGTAGCATTTTGTAGAAGTTGCCACAGAAGACACGTTCATAGCAAAGTATGATCCTCTAGTGCTTGTAACTTGCATGCTTGCAAAAATACTGTCAACAGATGTATCTTTTGAACCATGTTTAAAAATTTCAGTATTTTGAAGAGATTTTGTTTTATTTTGTTTTGTTTGTAATTTGCCCATTTATTTTTGGCAGGTGCTGTGTTTGCTTGTATTGCCTGTTTAGAAGTTGTGACCGGCACTATGTCAATTTCAGTTTTTAATATTCTCTATGCGACTACTGTTGCATGGTTTTCAGGCTTTAGCTTCCTCCTATCGGCAGGCCTTTGTCTAATTCCACTGTCTGTCCTGTGGTAAGTATGGATCAGGAAGGTTCTTCTGACTGCCTTTGCCAGTAATGTCTATTTTGACATGAATTGAAGCTGAATAATTTAGTGCGGTAGTTCTCAAACTTTCCTATCTGCTAGTGTGCTGTAGTGGCTCTGGCTTCACACCTTTTCCCTGATCCAGCTACCTTCCCTCAGCTCTGTGCTGTGAATTTCCCCTAAACTGAAGCCTATCCTGAATGTACTGCCAGTGGGATACACCATACCCTTGGCTGCACATGTGCCTTCCCTTGGTTTGAGACCTTTACATGGTCTTTCTTCCTGGAAAGCCTTTCCCACGGATTACGTGAAAGGCATGAGATTCATTTTGCAATCCGAGCTCTTCTAGATGCTAATGAGGGTTATAAACATGACAGTCACCCATTGGGTTTAATGGAAAGCTACCTGTCCTGGTCTTTGGTCATGGGTACCTTGTGACCAAGTGCCATTAAAATCTGTATAAGATTTTAAAGCCCAAAAGAATAAACCTCTAAACATGATTAAAAAATAGGCCTCTATAGCAGTTGTGTCTAATCATATCTAGTGACCATGTAGTGATACAGACAGTGAAATACTGTTCATGAGTACTCATAAAGCAAAGATCACTTTACATTATTTCCAGTAAAAATTACTTCTTTTTAGGATGCTGAAACAAAAATTTAAATGGCAGAAGAATCACTTTTAATTAGATTTACAGTTGGGGGGAAAGATGTCTTTCTTCAGAGGGTGGCTGGAGACTTGTATATTTTTTCCTAATACTTAGACTTCACCTCAGTCACCTTTTATCTCTGCATCAGCTGCATTTTAAGATTTAAATAGGTGCAGTGATAATGCTGCAGATTTAGAACATTTCACATAATTTCAAGTCTCTTCCTGCTTCAGTATAATTCTTTACACAGTCTTTACAGAGAGGCTATACTAATGCTAATTTAAGGTAGTGATGGGTCTTAGACCTGAGGGAATTGAAGCTTTCCAGTAAAGTAATAAAATAATTGAGAAATTCAGTTATATAAACAAGGGCACAGTAAATACTTGTTCTAGAAAATATTATCTTTAGTTTAGTTCAGTGTAAGTAGAGAGTGTCTATTAAGAAAACAAACTCTACTGCAGAAAGGGTAACAGATATTTACCATCAGTCCATCTTGCAATCAATACTGTAGTACATCACCATGAATTTCTGGAAGTTATTTTTCTTTACCTTCTGTTACTAGTTTCAGGTATCTGACCCTTTGAATACCCTTTCTCTGCACCTTTCTTTTTAGAGTGTCATGCAGTGTTACAATTGGAGAGCAGAAAGGGTAGGTGTTCCAGTGTGCAACAGGCAGAGTAGTTTAGCACTGTGCTCAAAGGCAGCAGTAATGATATTGTCTGACTTGTGTAATTAGGAGAAATAGTGTCATTCCTTTTGTTTACTAAGACGCATCACCAGCTTTGTGCCACCAAGGATGGCTCATCCTGTGTTTGTTGGTGCTGAATCAGCATGCTATACTGAACTATCTCAGCTAAAGGTACCTGCCTTATGTCTGTCTTTCAGCTGGCTTCTGTGCACAAGCTGGAATGGGGAGGACTTGGCTCTGCTGGTACCTGAAGAAGTATCCAGCATAGAGAGTGCTGATAGTTGAACAAAGGATCCACATACCCGGGATTTCTAATCTGACATGCAGTGGCAGAGATCATTATGTCACACAGAAACCACAGAGATAACACAACACAATCTCCAAGTGGCCCTGCAGCAATAAGCACTAAATTGGTACCACTCAATACCCAGTCTCTTTTTAGCATTTGACTAAAACTAGCTCTTAACTATGGAAATAGGCTGGCAAGTGAGATTAATGCTGCTTCAGCGTGAAGGAAGAAAGATGGTAGGATGATACTTTTTCCACTTACCCCTTCTCAAGTTTGAGAATATCAGCTGTGGACTGTGATACATCTTGTATCACTGTAAATTGGGTGACGAGATAAGCTTAGCAGCCCAGAGGATGCTGGCAATTCTGTTGAAGCCGTTACAGCTTGTGCCAGCTGAGGATGTGGTCCACTGTGTACATCATGAAAGGCCTGTTTTAACAGTGAAGCCCCCAAACTGTCTAAAATTACTAAACTAAAAAATAGTTTTTTGCTCCAGAAAGCAAACTGGAGGCAGTACTTACACCTGCAGTAAGTACACTTGCTGTTCTGCAGCTAGCAGGGTGTTTGTGTAAGTTTAACATAAGATGTGTGGACCTTGCCTGTGACTTAGTTCTTGAAATGGATTTTCACACAGGACTGTCAGAAAATTTCCATCTTGCAGAGTGTGAAGTTCAGTCAAAACCTGCATTTTGCAGAGGCCATATTGCACATTTATCATTTTCCATATATTAAGGACTGCATCTCTGTTTTGTCCCAGAGATACTTTTTGTTTTCTAGTTACTTGGCTTAAATGTTTCTTTTAGTGAAAAGCTATGATAGCATTTATCTGTAGATCTTTATTTTTTTTAACAACCCTGAAATGAGGTGACAAAATCAGAATCATGAATCTAATCATCTTGCAATGAATGCAGCTTAATTTATGAGCACTTGAACAGCACTTCTAATCTTCAAAGCACTTTACAAATGCTATTAAAAACGTCCTTCCATAATAGATACTATCCTCTCTCTTGCATAAAAAATTAACAGAGGCCAAGTGACATGCCCAGGGCCCCAGTGCTAACTGGTGAGACTGCCCAACTTAGGAATCAGTTTCAGCACTGACTCCTTACCCTTTCCCTTAAGATCTTTAAGTGGAAATTATCCTGAGTATTAGGTTCTGGAATGCATAGCACAGCAGAAGTGTGAAGATAACACCATGTTAAGGACCACTCCCATCTGTTGATTTTGTTAAGAGTTTGGCAGCCAATACTGTTCTGATCTCTCAACATTGTGCGTTGTGCGTGACTCTTTTTCCCCAAAACAGATCAGGTGGAAAAAGCAAAACAATGTAAAGTGGTTGCCATTTAGAGAATGAAACCTCTAAGAAAGCAACTACAATGACTTCACATGCACACAGCATCGGATAAAAATGCAGACAGATATAGCATGTGCTGTATAATTGATGAGCTGCTTACAGCCACTGATACCCATCCTCTGAACAGACTCCTGCAGAACTTCTCAGTGGTACTCCACCAAAAAAATAGTAATACCAAATTATGATGATACTTTTATAGATCCTTTATAACTGAACAATTTCATTCTTTCCAAGTTATGTATCATGATCACAGAGAAGCCTGGAAGAGGGTTCCAATAACTTAAAGGGAGAGCTTGCAATATTCAGGAGACTACTATCTGCTCATCACAGGTGAGAACAGGGCCATTTATCCAGGCCAGAGGGCATGTGCTAACACCTCTAGGCAGCTCTTAACACTTTATCCCAAACTCCCAAGACTGATGTTGCCAATTAAAGATCATTAGTATTTTCTCAGTAGTTTAGACAAGAGCCAGAAAATAAAACTGCTTAATGCCTTTGAGGTGCCCAAGCTACCGCCAACTTGTTGGAAACATGAGCTGAGTTCTACAATAACCAGTGAGTCCAAAACATAATGAGTACTTGTAGAGAGATTAAGAAAACACTGATGTAAAGGATTTTAGCACAAACATTACATTGTCTTCCTTGCCTCTTCACTATGCAGTTATGTAAGGCTTTTTGAAATTAACTATTGCACACAAAACTGCCTGGTAATAAAAAAAGCAAATGCAGAAGAGGTGTGTACCTTCACTTGCTTTTCTTCAGTGCACACCTCTTCCGGCACTCAGCTCTCAACAAAGGGAGCCACTTCCACAGTGGTGCTGTGTCAGTCCAACTGGGGACAAGCACATACACCTCAGGAATGGCTTTGTTATGATTTAACTGCACAAAGTACTTGCTGTGAGCAAAGTACTTCTGGTAGATGGGACATTTAGAACTAGCTATAAATTTAGGTCAAAACACATGGAGGATATGAACTGTGTTTTTAAAATGCCTCACATGGTGCAAGCTGAGGAACCAAGTATTAATATGCATCAGATTATTAAAGCAAAATCTTCTAAGTGTATAATAATTTCTTTATTTGTGTATAAATACAAATTATTTTGACATAATAATAATAAAGCTTGTTTTTTAAATTCTGTTGCATGTGTAGTTCTTGTGCTTTTAAATTTTATTTTGACAAATGGCCAATGGCGTGACTGATAGAGGATTGCTGGTGTAAACAGGAGCAGAACTATGGTACCATCTATTTTTTATGGTCATAACAAACTAACAGCAGAGCAGGAAGATGTGCTTTTGTTTCCCTCCTGTGCCTGGGGAGAGGAAAGGATGCTGCCCAGAACATTGGCACCGTGAGGAGGTGGGGAGCTGTAGAGTAGGGACAGCACTGCCACCTGCAAGAAGCCAGGGTGGGGGCTTGTGTCTCACCTTCCAGAGCAGCAGAGCTGGAAGTGCCTTCCTCCCCTTACCCAGGCCAGATCTGTCCCAGGTCCAGTGCCCAGCACACCCCACTTACTTGCTGCAACGTGCAGCACCTGCTTTACAGAATGAGGCTTATACAAAATGGAAAGAATGGGCTGGGGCAGAAAGCCCAGTCCACAGCCCAACTGCCTGCAGCACTGAGAAAATGAAACCCTTCCTTTTTACCTCAAAAGCTTTTTGCCTCAGTTCTGCTTGACTCCCTTTTCTCTACTAACAGCATAAGTTCTCACATGGGCCTCTTACACATACTATTTGCTTTCCAGCCTGGCTAACCCCTAGGATTAGCTTCCTTACAGACATAATGAACAATGCAACTTCCTGGCTCTGAATATGGCTTGATCTCACCCAAGATTATGACAAAGTATACTAATCTTCTTCTGGTTTTACACTGCACTAATGAGAAACTCTAGTAAATTACTTGCCTTAATACCGTTTTGCTCAGATGCAACAGCATCTATCTTTCAGGCAACACTGGGAAAGGCCAACCAGCTCAGTACTCTGAAGTGGGGAGCTGTAATGTACCAGTGACCGATGGTTGGATGGCTCCCTGTGTTCTTGAACAGTGTTGGTAAGATGGCAGACCTCCTAAAAATCCATGCCAGCACCTTTAACTTCTCCCAGGCCTGGCAATGTAATCCCTCAGCTTTTCTGGCCTGAGCCTGGAGCAGTACAAAGCCTACTGAACCCCAAGCTTGCTTTATAACAACAGTTTAGTTCTGCTTTACACAAAGCTGCAGAGGAACTTGTCAATTATAAAACAGCAGCCAACTCTGATATTTAATAAAGACTATCAGCTCACAGGAGGACGAGGACAGCTGTAGAAAACAGAAATGTGAGTAGGTCTACACTTGCATGTTCAATTTACTGGTCCTCTGCTTAACCTCCCTAAGGAAAAAAAACCCAACAAATTAAACAGCTTGTACTGCATAGCACAAGTCTCTAATCTTTACAAATCTCAAGTAAAAGAAAATTTTAGAAGCTGCACTCCTTAAATGAAACAAGTTTAAATACAAAACCAAATAAGACCACCACTAAAGTGAGTCATACTATCATCCCAATGTTTCCAAAATGCTGCAATGTTTTGCACATAAAAGCTCTATCAAATTTACAGAACAGAAGCTAGAGGCTTTGGCCCACACAGGGAATTTGTAGTAGCTATAAGTCCACTGAAAAGCACAAGGGATATTTGCAGTTGTGAAAAGAGGTTTATAGCAACATTCCTGCTAAAATTATCTACAACAGAACACTAATTACATTTAACCAAGTCATTTAAACCTGCTGAATAAAGACAGTTCCTGTTTTCGAAATTCTGTTTCAAGTTCTTAATATCTGACAATAGATAATAATTTTTTGAACCACAAACTTCTTGATATGCCACACTGTATTAGCTGCCTTGCAGGATTGATACAACATATACACATGTATGACACCAGAAATAGTTGTTACAACCCTGAATTTAATAAATAAAACCACTCAGGCATGCAAAAACCCTTCCAGTGGTCTGCTCCTTTAAAAGATGTATTTAAGTATAAACCTCTCATTCTTTCTTAATTAAGACCTGATTTTTGTAAACCCACAAATAATTATTTCTGTATTTGTGCCACCATATCCTCATGTTCTTACTGCAGCAGTTTTATTAGTTACTTTCATAATTCTGCATTCTTTCCTTATACTAAAATACTTAGATCTGGGAGTGCTCTTTTGGATTACGTTCAAACAGATTTTAAAACATCTCTTTAAACCCCAAGCGGAACTTGCTTCTACTTTCGGGAACCAAAATACCCTCTCAAGCACACACATGAAAAAATCTAGACCTTTAACCCTATTCTTACAGCAATATTTCCAATTCTACACAAAAGCTTAATAGGTCATTCATAATAGCTGTCAGAAGAGGGATACAATGTATGTAACTGGCAATGCTGAAGTTAAAGACCTTTAAACAACACTGGGTCACAGGTGAGAGATTCTTGATTTAGGAATAAATATATTTTGGAACGCAACAGCATTTATAGCAAACTTTTATTCAATAGTTTAAAAAGTGTATGGAAATTTTCATGAACAAAGAGTTATGCAACGGAAAATACCTTCCTCTTCCCCCATTAAATGCATTTACTACAGTAGTCAGTTTTAAAATGCCTGGGTATTTTTGAATTTCTTGCATACATATATAGCATTTCCATATTTAAGAAGCTATTGTCCTGAGCAGTTTATGAAAAGGCATTATTTAAACTACCAAGTTACAGGACATTTGTATGATTGATAACAAGCACAGAACAATTTATAGACTTTAAACATTTAATGTGCCTTTTCATTAAGGAAGGCAAGTGATAACTAGGTCTGCTTAACACTGTGAGTGTCAATTTAGTACCATGTACTTAGATCTGCGCTAGAAAGACACACACAAAACATTTTTGTGAAGTATATTTTGTTACAATAAACCCAGCTTGTGCTCCATCATCATGTGTGGTTCTCCCATAATCTCACTCTGGGAAGGATCTGGAAAAAGAAAAGTTGATAGCATGAAGACTTTACCACGCTATAAAGACCAACAACAACTAATAAAGTGAACCTCTCTTTTCATTATAATGCTTAGTGCAACAGTAACTTGACTCATTTTTGACAGTGTTGCAGAGTGCAGATCTGTAAACCTGTAAATCAGTAAAATATCTCAAAAACCTCTATCCAAAGCACTCAACAGAGAACAAACACATATATTGTAGAACAGCTTGTCTTAAGGACACACACACATTTCAAGTAAAACCAACCAGTTCTGCATAAGCACAGACTCCCAACTGCCTGAATCTCAAAGGGATTACACTACAAGTTAAGTGTTTGAGAAAACTCAAGTCTGACTTAAGTTTTTCTCCCTAGTTGCCCTACACTTCTTTCCAGCACAACTTCTCTGCACAGCAGGAATTCACAGTCCTCCCTTCTGCTAGCTGGGTCAAACTCCTGGTTTCTCCTCTCCACCCAACCGCCTAGTTTCACAGAAATTCTACACCTGTAAATATCTCTGAGATTTCTTCCATTCTGTAAAGTATGGTTGACATTAGCCACCGTACTCAAAGGCTACCAAGGAACGTGCAGAGGACCAAGAGACACCAATACTGACAGTATGAACTTCTTTTCCATACAAAAAACCAAAAAATTTTAAAATTAAAAAACAAACAAACAAATAAACCCAAAGGTAAAAACCAACCCAGGGCCAGAACACATCTTCTGACTGTTTGGAAGAAATACACTTTTCTTTATGGGTGCATTAATCATGTTTTCCTTCCATATAAATAAGACATATTAATGCCTCTGATTCCTCCAGAGAAAACAAAATTATCTAGTCCAGCTGAATTACATTTATTTCCCCTTCCCCAGTGCTTCTTTGCTTTATTTCTCCTTCCTCAGTGCTTCTTTGCTTTTAGGATTTAATTTAGTTCTTTGTATTTTGGGAGTTTAATTCTCTTGTTCAGTAGCGGCAAAGAACTTCACAGCTCCCACATTTTACCTTTAAACGTTTCCATAACATTAAAGCCAAAATGTGTTTACCATTAAGGATATCCTCAAAACCAATGGATTCATCATTTCCCCTCAAAATATCCATTGCCATGTTTGAGCTGTGAAGAAATGGTAGACGCTGCACCTGTAAAAAAAGTTCAAGCAAGAGTTCAAGTTTCTACAAGTCTGAAATAGAAAGGGTTCATTTCATATTTGGATTTCTCAGTCTGAAGTGACTGAGAAAAGTCAACAGGCAGAAAAAACAACGCTGGAATAAGAGAACTACTGGCACACAAAGACACACAAACACCACCATCTTTTGGTTACCTGTTTGAAAAGAATAGCCTTCTAATAGATTTTTAGTTTTCACTGAAGTCTAGGTAGTACAGCAAATACTGCACTTTGAAAAATAACAATGTACTTTCTGCCTCCTCTGTAAAGCTCCTCTCACATGAAGTTGGGGAGGTTCACTGCAAACCTCCACACTCTGAGGTCAGTACTGGGCAACTGATGTATACTGTAGAGTTTGGAAACTACATTCTAGTCCTTCTACATCTCTGACAGGTCAGGAATGCAGGTGAAAGCGCTATATTGACTTTCACATTCAAACATAATCCTACTTTTAATTAATCTAAATCATAATTATGTCTCCAATCCCAACCAATTCTTAAGCTTCAAGTCACTCTCAGTTACTTTCAACAGTCTTCTGAGTACCCTTCACTCACAGGATTTCCAAAAAAGTTTTCAAGTGGCACACAGATTTCAGAGCATAAATATTCTGAGAATTCATTCACTACTACTAGAGATACATCAGTTAAACCACAAGAAAACTTGTATACCCAACATGAATCTGGAAGTGGAAAACCTCCTGATCACCGTATTTCCCCACCCATCTCCCAAAACCACCTCTGGAGACAGACTAACAGGATATCCTCACCTCCCTCATGCTCTGCAATGTGCTAATGTTAGTTAGGAAGAAGATTCCTCACGACAGCACAGCTGAGACCAAGGGATGTTTTTGTATCTCACATCCTGACTTTCACATCTTCAGGACCAGTAACTTCTGCCAAGCTTAATGCAGCTCACTATGGTTTAGTAGCATCTCAACACTCAGAGTACAAAACTGCTCTAGCTCACTTGGAAACCTACTCTTAGTACTTTGAAAACCTTCAGAAGACAAAAAAGTTTACTAGGACCAATAAGCTTTCTATGTTTCCCTTTCTCCAGCTACCCTCAATCCTAGAAGAAAAGAAGGAAAAGGAGACAGACTCAGCTTCTCAATTAAGAGTTAAAACCTTTGAACTTAACTCCCTGTAGACCTCCCTTGATCTTACAACAAAGGCTGAGGAACAATAAGCACATAGCAAACTCTCTGCTTCAGATTTCACATCACCTCTACATCTACTCCCAAATCACTACCTGCTTCAGACCCCTAGGTCTCTTTTCCCTACAGCTGCAGACACTCCTTCCCGTGAAGGTCACACATTCCGCAGTATCAGTTTTAGGAATTAATACTCAATTCCTCCTGCTTTTCTCTGAAGGCTTACAGGAAGCTATTCCACAGCAAAGCTAGAGCAGTTACCACTTCACCAAATAACCAATAACAGAACAGCAGCTAAAAGGCTTTAGCATATTGACTGTTCTAAAAACTAGTAATTGCACCGTTTGGTTCATCGATTTTAACAGCAGCATTTTAACAGTGAATTCGTTTCTTTTGGAAACATAAGGTATCTCAACGAAGAAAGATGTGCCTCTGAAAGCGTGTTTCAAGGTGAACATTTTTTCAAATGGCTTAAGTTATACCAGTTGGAAAGAAATGCCTACCTGTTTCACTGCTCTGAATTCCATCTGCAGCTTTAAAGGTGCATGGATTCCTTGGATGTTTCTCAGAGTGGCAAAGTTTGTTTTATCTTGATTTAACTGGAACTGTCACAAACAGTATTGATTTTTATTTTAGAAAAAGTTACTTTAAAGTACAGCCATAGAAAAAATTTATGACATCCTACTTAAAAGAACCTGCTTAATAAATTTGTATGTAAAATTCAGTGATATCATCAAACATGCCTCAAGAGTACAGGAAAGAGAGTGATGCAGTAAGATTTGTTCTATGAAGCTGAAATCGGTTTTTTTGCTGGATTTTATTCCAAATCAGTAGCAGAAATTTTATTTTGTTATTTTAGATTATCAGGAGATGTAACACCACCAAGTGGTATAGTTTTGCATTACTTTACTACAGTTTTTTCTGGATGAATAGGAAGCTAAGTCTGGTTTAAAGATTACAAAAGCCAATTTAATGTCATTAGTTAGTCACCAAAGACTACTTGAAAACACTTAATGTACTTCTTTTCTGATCAATCAGGAAAACAGAGCACCACTTACACTCCTTATGATTTTGAAAAGCAAATGAAAACTCCTATTTTTTGCAGCTGCTCTCAAACTTACCAGTAAGACAAAGAAAATCTATTTAATAGAGGATTTTTAAAGAAAAAGTGCTCACTCATGTATACTGGAGTACCAAGAAGTAAGTTGTACTTAATGTTAAACTTAAATAACCAAAAAAATTTAAATATCTAATTTTAAAATCTGTACTCCATCACCATGACAAAAGCCTGTTATTATGAGAACATCATATGTATGAGAAGGGATCTCAAAAACCAACAGAAAAATACATGTCAAAGACATAACGAGCATTTTCTTTGTAACAATCTGTATTGAATGTTCTTCAAAAGTTAGCAGAAAATACTACTTATATGCCTCATCCTAATCTTATAATTCTGGTTACATTATTTTTCAATTTCTTTTATTTTATAGAGATAAGGATTTTTGGATGGCAGAAACGTTTGGTTTCTACCAGTGCTACCTGAAAAACCTTTTTAACATTTATAGTAGCAAAAGCAACCATAACTACCTCAGGCTAACTTAAGTATTTTCCCATTCAAAAGTACATGAAAATAATTCTTAAACTGGCCCTAAACTTGCATAAAAACTAACCAAATGTGGGAGAAACAACATAGAAATCTCACATACTTCTTAGGGGATCACATGGCCTGTTATATTTCTGTGCATTTTTTCTCTTTAGCATATGATCTTTTAATTACGCAGGTTTTGTATTGCAAGAACAGAGTTAAAAACTAAGTTAGAGCAATCAGTTTAAAAAAATCAATCGACAAATAGCTTTGAAACACTCATATTATTTATAAATAAGCTCAGAAATTTAACATCACCCTTTTAATGCCAGACAACACTAACAGTGGCTAAAATTAGAATATATTAGACACTACAGTCAGACTTTGTCCTGCTGTTTAACTTAGCAATTCGGAACATTCTATCAAAATACATCTTTGCTCCAGGACAGTTTGATACATCCTATCTTCTGCACTGACACAACAGGCACCAGAGGCATTCAGTTCAACCAGCAAGTCTGGCCTCCCTCTTCCTTCCCCAGACCACTTGTGATGGTCCATGAGTGATGACTGAGCCAGACAAGACTGCAAACACTTATGATAAACTGTAGGTATAAAATGTCTAGGTGGGATTGAGCAATTTATGGAAAAATAGGTACATGTTCAGAGGCTGAAAGTCTGAAAATGAAGAGAGATGGTAAATCTACAGACAAAATGGGAGGGTCAGCCTTCACAAGGTGTGACAGGTGTGCCCCTGGCAGCTGCACACACAGATGACTAAACCTGACCACACAAGTCCCTGCTGGGAAGCCTCCTTACACACTTGAAGTGGAAAGAGATCCAAGTAAGAGATTAATATTAAAACAGACTTGCTGACAATGCTATTTGTATAAATAAAATGTTACTATTGTTGAACACCTTCATTTGGTTAAAGACCCTGCTCATTACTTGCTACTGCACAAAGCAGTCCAGATAACCACACTGTTAATTCAAACTTTGTAATTAGTTGAGAGTGAAGATGGCTACATTTGATTTTATGCTTACATTCTTTTCTGTCAGCTCCAGTGGGTGGCTGGGCAACAATTCATTTTTCACACTTGTAAAGCTAGAACACAAGCAGAAAAGACATTAACTTCAAATTAATTGGGGTATGTTTTTTTAAGTTGCATTCCAAAACCAATCTCAGATACAAACACCAGCCCACAAAGACACACAACTAGGAACAGAAAAAACTGTTCTACACAACTGTTCACAACTACAGAAAAAAAAATACTAATAGTGAAGCAGCAAGTAAAACCTCTAACTACAGCATTATGAGAAGAAAGAGTTTCAAACATCCTTTATGCTTGACAAAACAGAATGTGTTTTTCTCCCTTGATTCCTTTCAGCAAGAGATGAAAATACTAATAAATGAAATCATTACAGATTTAGTTATATCCAAGTTACACTCTATCTTATTTTGAAGTCCCCAGGCCTTTGCAATGGAATATTGTACACACCTTCCCCCCAATACCAGTTGTATGGAATTTTAAACTCCATGAACTTATTTTGGATTCATTACCCAAGACAGAGACATAAGTTTCGCACTCATGTAAAAATGGCAAAGTCCAAACTATTTTTATTATATTACTACTGATGTTTGTCCCAATGCTGAAATTAACCATTTCCAACAGTGTTATGGCACACTTACATACATGTACATTAAAACTATCAGATATTTCACAATTAACAATACTTTGCTGTTTCATTTCTAAAGAACAGTATCACAGAGGCAGACACCCGTTTGCAACAGACCTGCAAGAAACTTCTGTAAAAAGCCAACATGTAGCATTTACTCAAGCTCAACAGTGTCTATGGCACAATTCAGCAAGCAAAAGTAAAGCATTACCCCCTGCGCAGAAGATCATGACCTTCAAACAGCCCTGAAGCTGAAACTTCTGTGAATGAGATACTATCCTTCAACAGAGAAGCAGCGCCTCTGGAATTCTGGAACGAAAAAAAAAAAAAAAAAAAAAAAAAAAGGATTACTTCAACAGAAGCAGACTACTTTTGTATGGGCCATTAGGGCAGCCAAAGGAAAGGAAGTGCTCAAAGACTCCTTAAAGTACTTCTGGACAAGCCCTAGACTTCAGTGTTTCTTTAAAATAGAAGCAAAACAAAACCACACACGAGCACCCAAAAACGTAAACTCTACACTAATATAGAATTCTTTCAGAGAGCCTGATAAAAACTAAAGGTACTAACAACATTTTTGGATCTGGTTACCCCAGATAGAGTTAAACTCACAATATACTCCCTGTTTGTTCCCACCCTGGGCTGCAGGGAGGGAAAGGAAAGAGGAAAGTCCTGACAGCTGACTGAACATAAGAAGCATTCCTTCATTTACTGCAATAATGACACAAGATCTAATTTAGCCATGGTTTGAGGCTGCCATAAGGAGGACAAGGTGTATTCGAGCAATCTAGTGTGCCAGTTAACTGAAAGAACAAATGACAACCGTAACTTGTAATGGATTACCAGAAGTCCCCAGACTTACTGCTTACTAGTAATCCAGGCCACTAATTTCACTCCAACCTACCCCAATTTACTGTAGTGATTTTAGGATTGTTCATAAAAATTGTTCCACCAATAGGGCAATGTCTAAAAAACAGCAGAAGATGACAGCAGTAATCTCTGGAAGGTGAGTGATAAGCAGTTCAGTCCAAGGCTTTCCCCCAGCAGCACTGTCAGATCCAAGAGAAAACTCACGCTTACAGTTAAGATATACCAACATGGGAGCTCTCAGTAACATAGGAGCTGTAGGACAGTCCTAACACGTCTGTTGTTACATGTATATAAAGCAGCTACCAATTTACACACTCAGCACTGACCAGACCTTTGTGAGACTGCTGTAAATGAAATCACTAAAGAGATACGGTACCTGGGGGACGTGACAAGAGAGAAGGTCAAATTTAAACTCACGGAGGAAACCACGAAACACTCCCCAGAAGCAACACAAGCAACACTCTCGAGTCGCCCAGCGCCCGGCTGCCCACCACGGAGGGCCGAGGTGAGACCTCCCTCCCCGGGAACTGCGCCGCCGAAGCCGCGGGCTGCGGGAGGCTTGGGACCGCCTGGGGACCGCCGGAGCTCGCAGACCCGTCCCGCCCCGCTTCCAGGGAAGGGCTTTAACCACAGCCGCCACTGGCCCTTCGCGCCTCACGGCCCCCCGCGCCCATAAGGAAGCCCGCCATAGCCGCGCCGGACCCCCGTGACTCAGCACGGCCCCGCTGTTCCCGGGGACGCCGCGAGGGGAGGGGGATCCGGCGGGGGCAGCGGGGCGGGAGGTCCGATTCGGTCCGGCTCGGTGCGGTCCTGCACAAGAACACCCCCACCCACCCCGGCGCCGCCGCTGCCCGCACTCACCATCTTGAGCCCCCGACGCGCGCAGCCACTTCCGCCGCCACCGCCCGCTCACTTCCGCCCCGCCCTCGCGTGCGTCACGGCGCGAGGGGCGGGGCGCGCGGGGCGATGGGGGCTGAGGGGGCGGCCGTGAAAGGCGGTCCCGGCGCCTCGCCCCGCCTGGGGGGAGGGGTTCATGTCCCGGCGTCTGCCCCCCCTTGGCCGTGGCTTTCTTACGCGCGGGGCCGAACGCGCTGGTCACAGAGGCACAGAATCAGTTAGGTTGGAAAAGACCCATGAGACCAGCGAATCCAACCTATGACCGAGCGCTGCCATGTCAACGACGCCATGGCGCTGAGTGCCACATCCAGTCCGTCCCTAAACTCCTCCAGAGACGGTGACTCCACCACCTCCCTGGGCAGCCCATTCCAACGTTCAGTCACCCTTTCTGTGAAGAAATTCCTCCACATGTCCAACCTAAACCTCTCCTGACAAAACTTGAGACCATTTCCTCTTGTCCTGTGGTTTATGTGAGAGAGGAGGCTGACCCCCACCTGGCTGCACCCGCCCTTCAGGCAGTTGTAGAGAGCAATAAGGTCATCGCTGACCCTCTTCTTTTCCAGGCTAAAACTTCAGATCGTTCTCACATGCCAGCAAAGGCCAGCTGTCTCAGTGCCACCGTGGCCCCAAGCAGGAGCTGAAGTTGAATATCGTCTTCCCATAGCAGACCGGGGCAGCCATGCCTCTGGTGTCTGGTGTGGGAAGCGTTTCTCGGTCAAACTCATCCTGTCCCGCTCTGCCACAGGCCACAAAAACTGCCTGTGTGACTCCCAAAGCATCACAGTGCTGACAGCCTGAGGTAGTGAAACCAGGCAGTGATGCTTCCAGAGAGTTTTCCATATATTTCAATGCATAGCTCTACATGTGTATCTGGGATATTTATTTTATATATTTCTTCTCAGACGTGTAGCTCATTCAACCCTCTAACCTTTTAATCTGGGTTACCCTTAGTAACCCAAATTGACCTGTTTTTGTCAATGTTATATGTGGCAATTAAACGCCGTCTCTGTCTCTCACACATGCACACACACAGACCCAGAGGCAATATTTACGCTAGATTTTTAAATATGTTTTAGTGTCACTCAGATCTGTAAAAAAACAAAACAAAAAAAAAACAAACTGAAAAATTAGTGCACTTTATACTCTGTTTTCCTCTTTCTTGGGCAAAATCTGTACACCTCTTAAACCCCCACCCCTCATATTCTCAACCCAAGTTCTGGCCCTTTATATTTAAGTCTTAGGTTTAAAGCAAAAACTTCAAAAGAATGAGAATGGAGGACTGGAGTTTTTAAAATAATTTTTAGGAAAATGAGTACCACAAAGGTTTCTCTGATCTTATAATTATAATGGGTACTTGGTTATTGTGGTGCTGGATTCATTATTATAGAATAGATGTGAATACAAAAAACAAATCAAGTTCCTGTTTAACTGCAGCTTACAGAAAGCTAGGTTTTGTCACTAAATGTATTTATTTATTGACTGAGTTTGTTGATCAGGATATGACTGTAGAGATGAAACATCTAACTTTCAAAGTCATTCCTACAGGACACAGACAGGATGTGATCACTCCATGTACATTTTTGACATCACTGCGATCCACAGTCCAGGCTGCATAACATAAAAGGACATACGTTGCAAGAAAGAATTGGTTTTCCTTTAAAGGCTTTCACACTAGGGAAAACTTCCAGACATAAACACAAATCACACACGTATTTTTTTCATCGGATTACCAAGTATTTCAAATTGGAGCAAGATTTGGTTTCTTTCACAACCAACTTTGCTTTAACGATCTTACAGTGAGCATCTCAACAGTGAGTGGATCGGGTGCCTCTCTGCAGCCCCACTGCAAATAAATAGGAGTTTCACGAACAATTGTCAGCCTGACCAAACCTGGGGTCAGAAATGAGAGCCCGTGGTGAGCGATGAGCACTTTGGGAGCTCAGAAGCAGTGGGTATGGCTGCTCTGCATGTTGCAGGTGATTTCAAGGCTGCCACCTGCACTGGGTGCCCCAGAGTGCAGACGGGAGCCCACGGGCACTCCACCAGGCACAGCAGCCCCGGGACACAGCGCCCTGCGTGCTGAATCCTCCCTGCCGGGGAACCCTGCTGGCTGCAGGGTTGGACACTGCCTGAAGGCATCTCCCTGGCAGATGGTAACACGACGGAAAGCGAGATGCAGTGACTGCAGTTGCTGAAGGTGCCGTCTTGTCTGGGGACACTCTTTTAAGAGGATGTGAACATATTTAAATTAGTGTGAAAATAACTATAGCTCCTCTAAATTGGTGACTTTGATAAAGTTAGGATGATGAATTTCAAATGTTGCCTTTAGAGATAAATTCCAAATGCCTTTTTTGTTTTTTGAGAATTTTTTTCATCACTTTGTGTAGAGGAGGTCTGAAATGCATGACTGTTCCAAGTGTTTTCTGAATATTTTTTACCACAGCATTTTTGGAATGTCAAATCTGGTCTTTTTGGTTTAGCTGTGGACCTTCACTGAAGACTCAAGCTATCTTTAGACTACGGATATTTTATCTTTTGGAAGTGGGGGAAGTGTTTACTCTTTTTTTTTTTTTTAATGATACTGTTCTAGTGGTCTTGTATCAGTTTTATTGGAATTAAAAACTAAAAAACCTCATTTAACGAAGTTTTAACAGCCTGACCTAAAGCAAATTCTGGTTTCAGTTACTTAGATCTCTTGCCTAGATCCCAGCATGGCATCATTTCGTGGGAGGTCTGTACATTTCCTGCTGAAGCCTCTGGAAGGAAGGTGGATTCAAAAATTGTCACACAGTGGCACAACATTAGCTCAAAACCTGCTTTAACACAGCAGTAGGGTTCCCAGAAGAGAGCTGGCTTCTGCAGATCTCCTCTTCCATGGGTGGAGAAGGCTGGTATGCCTTTGCTACCTAACTCTAACCCTAAAAACTTTTTTTTTGCGTGGGGCAAAGGCTGCAAAAGGAGTATGTTCTCCAAGGAAACTTCTGTTTGTATCCATGTTTTTTAAGATTGATGCGGCTTTGTCACTTTTCAAAATATAATTCCTTTGACGTATCAGTGTCAGCAATCTGTTCTGACTACGTGAACTTTTATCAGAAGAAAACCTTTATCCTGTGGGACTGGGAAACTCTTTCACTGGTTTTTGTCAACAGCCAGTTATAACTTGTTAAAGTGAAAGTCCTTTTTATTTGTTTTTAATCAAATCAAATAAACACATTTTCTTTGATCTTTAAGAACTCCTTTCTTGTTAACTTGCTTTATACTTTTATGTTTTGGCATTCATTGTAAATCTAATTATTTAAAAAGTTATTTTGTTTTACATTATTAAACCTTTTCTGAATTTAAGATAAACAGGGGCGTGTTTTGTTAAAGATTAAAAATAAATTTCACACAAAACTGCAAAACGTAGCAAAGATAATAACGTGTAGGCGTCAGACTGTTCCAAAACAAGACTCTCTAGGGGCTCTTCTGAACACACGGCTTCGTTAAAACCATGTTCTGAAAGGGCTCAGGAAACCCCTGTCTCTAACCCACCCTTTCCTGAAGCTGGTGAAAGTATTTGGAAAAAAGTTACTGTTGCAGGGAGACAAAAAAAAAAAATCCCACTTATTGCTGAAGGAGCTTATTTTTTCCTGTTTGTTTACCAGCAAAATCTACAGTTTGTAGGATCTCCTTTAGTCAAAACTTTCCCATTCTCATCATTCAAAAGCAGCTAGCATTCCAGTAGGTGACCAGAAGGAGAACATCATGATCTCTGTATGAATATAGACTTTTTTTAACATACTGTAACATCTAGTGGGGAAATAATACTGACAAACCCTCATTTCGTTATCTGATTCATAAGTCATCAGTGAAATTTATGTGAAAAGATAATATATCTGTGTAAGTGTCTTCGGTTCCTTTTTTGGTGGGTCAGACAAGGGAAGCCAGTCGTGTTTTGACTCAAGTAATGCACTTGGATTAAAAAAGAGTGTTTTTGTAAGTCAAGGAATACTTTATTTGTACTAATCCGTTGTTTGTACTCTGCGAATCTGGGCTTCCCTGCGCTCTTTATGCAGACTCGGAAAAGCAGGATGCTGCATTGGGAGAGCCGGTCACTAGGGGATGCTCGGTACCCGAACACGCCGCGCCTGCTTCCCTCAGCGCTCGCCAGCCGCCTCTGTTCAGCCTCGCTCAGATACTCCTGGCTGGGTTTGAGTGTTTTTTCTCTCGCAGTGCTGTGAGAATTATGAAAAAACAGGGTCAAAAGATAAAAAGCAAGGTATGTGCAACAGCTGAAGCTATATGGGTAGTAGTACTTGACAGAATGCTGGTAGGCTTATTTCCCAGTTAATGGATTGATAACTATTTTCAGTAAGCTCTATTACAGTAATCTTTGTCTCCTTGTGACACTATTAAACTAATCCTTCAGGCTGGATCAAACGGTTAACCAAGCCAGTGTTCACGTAGTCAGAACCTCTGGTCTGAAACCAGGTCCCTCATGAGAATTCAAAGGAAAGTATTTTTGTGTTTCCCCTCAGTCTGGAATGATTTTTCTCCCAGAAGCATACCCACTCTAAACATATAGGTGAGACTAAGAACACATTTCCTGTGAGGGTGTCTTCCTACGGGAAACCTTGAATGTAATTAATGGTAGTCGCAGCTGAAAGAATTGAATGGAACATTACTTCCTAGTCCTGCTACTGTGCAGGAAAAAAAAATCCCACAAGAGTTTGCCAAAATGCCTAGCAGCAAAAGGGGAGTCAGAGACTGCTCTGACTCATAACCATATCCATTAAGCAGCTAAATAATCAGAGGTCACCTTAATTTCCTCCTATGGCTGAATACAATAAATGAAACCATAATCACCAAGCTGAAAATTAGCATTCAGCACAGAAAACAGGCATTTTCAGCAAAAATATATGCATCACTAAGAATATTTTTTCTTTTCCCTCAGAGAAACTGTCATTCAAAAGTATTCTTCATGTGCATTTTCTGTTATTTTAAAAATGAAATTGTGACAAAGTTTCTGATCCAGCCACAATGTACTTAAGAATTAGGCACATAGATATCATGGTGGTGTCTGGCTTAGAAATAGTTAAGGCTCGAATCCTCAAAGGCAATAATGTGTTGAACTCCTCAGGATGTGAGCCAGCCAGTGCCTAGGTTTAGCCAGCAAAATCAGTAATAGGTCTTGAGCCTCTCAAACATTGGCCAGGCTTGGGCTTAGGTTTAAGTCTGATGACTCATTCCTGACAGAAAACTGCAGTTTTCTCACTTCGAGGTAGACAGAGGTTGTAACTTACAGTGACCCCACATGTGAGCCCTGACACTTGTAGAGGGCTTGCTTGACTTACAGAGGGTTCCACACAGGTGCAGTGATCCCATTCCCAATGGAGAATGGAGTTCACTGAAGGAGCAAAAAGCAGCATTGTTTTTGTAATGGAGAACTATTCCACTGTTTCTGCAGGAAAAGCTTTTACTGCATTCAACAAAATTATATTGTAAAGGGTGTTGGAAGTTAATTGTTTCTAAGGAGAAAATAATGTATCACAAATTTTTTTTTTTGTTCCTACTTTTTTTTTATTATTTTTTGAAACTATGAGTATACAATTTCCATGGATGATTTTATTTGCACTTTCTTACTGCAGGTTTTCCACATAATGGGCCTAACTTGTTTTGATCTTCGTACTGCATCTCTTAATTCTGAGTCTTTACAGCTGCCAGTTCCGTGGCATGAATTACTTTTTTGTTGTATGTGTCATACCAACAGCTTAAGTCATGTCCCTATGATCCAGTTCATTGTTGTGAGATGCTGATTGTGTGTTGCTGGAACTTTGTTACAATGAACTTTCCTATTCAGTTTATATCATATCATGCTTGTGACAGAAACTGTCAGTGAATTCAAAGAGTGGCAAATTTATATTTACTAAGTAAAGAATATTGCAGCAAAGAGCCAACATAAGTTTTTTTCACAGTTATTGAAGCACATACCACTACAAAGTTGTAGAAAGTTCTGTATTTAACATACTGAACTGAAACTAAGGAGAAAAGAAAAAACTTAAGATAATGCCACTGGGTAAGTTCTCTATTTTTAGCTCTATTTTTGCAGAGGAAGATTGTGGATCAGCTTCAGAGTGGCCTTCAATGGAAAGAAAGAAGGAAAGAAGGAAAGAAGGAAAGAAGGAAAGAAAGAAAGAAGGAAAGAAGGAAGAAAGAAGGAAAGAAGGAAGAAAGAAGGAAAGAAGGAAAGAGAAAGAAAGAGAGAAAGAGAGAAAGAGAGAAAGAAAGAGAGAAAGAGAGAAAGAGAGAAAGGGAGAAAGAGAGAAAGAAAGAGAGAAAGAGAGAAAGAAAGAGAGAAAGGGAGAAAGGGAGAAAAAGAGAAAGAAAGAGAGAAAAAGAAAGAAAGAAAGAAAGAAAGAAAGAAAGAAAGAAAGAAAGAAAGAAAGAAAGAAAGAAAGAAAGAAAGAAAGAAAGAAGAAAGAAAGAAAGAAAGAAAGAAAGAAAGAAGAAAGAAAGAAAGAAAGAAAGAAAGAAAGAAAGAAAGAAAGAAAGAAAGAAAGAAAGAAAGAAAGAAAGAAAGAAAGAAAGAAAGAAAGAAAGAAAGAAAGAAAGAAAGAGAAAGAAAGAGAAGAAATAAATTTAAATAATTAGATTTAGGCTGGAACAAAGAAGATGCAAATTAACTGTGAAGACTTGTGTGATTTCTTCTTCTGAAGGACTTTTTTAAGTTGTGGAAGATTACCGGAAAAACAAACCCCAAGCCATTTATTCAAAGAAGCAAACAGTCCTGAAAGGGTTTGGGAAATATATACAGTGGACATTTCAAGACAGACTGTCATATCCTCCTGGGAGAGTAAATTTGCGTGAATACCTTTGTGGGGAAGGATCAGAGTGGGCAGATCAAAGAAATATACAAGCTCAAGGGAGATGAGAAGGGGGAAGGAGGTCGACATTTGGATTCAATGGCTCCTCTTGATTTACTGAGTCCTGTCCACTGATGTTACAAAGAGCCATGCTGTATAATTATTTTCATAACATCTTAATAAACTTGAATATTAAGTTAACTTGATCTCATTCCTCTTCCTTCTTCCTTGACTATTCTTATTATGAGAAGTTGTGCTTGAACTTCATTGTTCCAGTCATGAAAACTTAATGTCTGGACAGAAATTTTTCAGAGTGAGTTTCTACCTGTGTGTTCTGGTGGCTTTTAGCTCCCATGGTTCTTTCTCCAAGAAAAGGACATGAAAACTCTGCGTCATCTGTTCCTTTGATAATCCCAACAGCCCTTCCCAGAACATGCTCCAATTTTACATTCTTGAGCATGAGTAGTCAGACTTTCGTAGAGTGCTTCAGATGAGGTCACATCTGCATACACAGCTACACTAATACAATTCTTCTCATACACTTTAGGATCACATTGGGGTTTTTTTTTATAATTGCTTCACACTGGTGCTTTTTAGGATACCCTCGGGCTTTCTCTTCATATCAGATGTTTGATTGTCAAGCACTTAGTTTGCTGTGGGAAGTCTTTTTTTAATCTCTAGTCAAAGATCTTGTTTTATTCTGTTACATTTCTGTTATTCTCATGCCATTCTTGTGTGATTTGTTTGATGTTCCTCTGGTTTCAGACCTCATGACTTTCTGGGATACCATTAACTTTAATTAACGTATGTCTATTTCTTGAGGGATGATTAGCTATGGAAATATGAAATAAGACTGATCCTAAAAATAGATCCCAAGGAACTCCAATATATGCTGAATCATCATATTTCAAGGCACTTCACTGTAGTCTTCTGAGTAAAGTTCTACTCAAATTTCAATTCTACCACTACCACCCTTCTTCTCAATCTTAAAACATTTTTCCTTATAATGTTGTCTCAAGTACTAATTAAAATTACACTAGGTGAGAGCTGTACTTTACTGTTTTAAAAGCTTCCTTTTCACAGTCAAGTAAGGATATTTGATTGCTATGACACAGTCTCCTCTTGGAAACCAGTATTTTTTTTTCAGTCTGTATTGTTTTCCAGTTACCCAACGCCTAATTACACTCTTCTTCAAAGTTTATCATACAATTGTGCATATTGTTATAGTCAGATTTTATGGTCAGATTACTGCAATCTAAAATACTTCTTCCCTCTCTTTCCTAAATAAAGCTCCTAAGTGTACCTCAAACTAACAGATAAAACCATGATTTATAAGATTTCTTGAAAACCCTTAATGCAAGATTTGTGATTGCTGTGCTGATTCTTTGAGAACTGAGGATGAAAATCACCTAGGCTATGACATTTTGGTTACTCAGCTCTTAAAAATGTTCTGCCACCTTGGAAATAGACATTTCCAGTTCTAAAAGTTTCTCCAAAATTAATATTCAGTCTTGCTGTGATGCCATACCTTCTCATTCTGCTTGAAAACTGAGAAAGAATACTCATTCTTGGTGGCTCTGCCCTGGCAAGAAATTGGATTTACACCAAATTTCAAGAACAGCTATATCTGCACTAAAATTATGATTTTTATTTCCAGATTTGATTTTCTCTCTAGATTCCTACTAAAGCTTATTGCAGTAAAAGCTATAGCTTTTGGGTTTTCTTTGGAAATTGCACACTGACCATCCTGAAAGGTTAAAAAAATCTTTTGAAAAAAGAGAGGAAGGAAGAGTGTCTGGAGCCTTCTCCTCTGGGATATTTATGTCTAAAGAGCATAAATAAGGATCATACCCTAAATTATGTGCTGGATTGTAGCTTCTCAGTGCACAAGATTTGACTAAATGAGGACAGATTTTTCGTCTTGTAGTAGAGAGGGAACATGTGGATCTGCTCTGTGTCCAAGAAAAACAATCTACTTTTTATTTTGTGTTGAAAAACAGTACTTGAATTGGGTGATAAGCTATTTCAGATATTCTCTCTCTCTCTGAATGGTAGATATGTTTGACTATGCTTCTATTCTGTCTTATTTCATACCCATTTTTATGAACACAAGACTAAAGCACCAGGCCTCACCGTACGAATGCAATAACTACACTATGCCAGGGTTGGTCTCAAGGGTTCTTAAAACAAAGTCTATCCAGTGTGCTTCCAAAACTCTAAAGATCAGGATTTTTCCAATCTTTAAATAAAGAGACAATTGTACTTACATCAAGTGTACTTAGCATTTTGTATTACTGTTATTTAGCTCAGCCTGCCAACATGTTTTGTTTATTCCCTGAAGCAGTGCTCAGATCCAGCTAAAATATGTGCTTCTCAGTGCACCCACATTCCTGGGTGGTTTTTAAAGATAGACTTGAAAAGATACTCATTCCTTGAGACACTTTGCTGAAGGTCTACACACCGGAGCCCACCAATTCATCCATTAATGGTGAAAGGGTGATTGGTCGTTGGAATGGGCTGCCCAGGGAGGTGATGGAGTCACCATCCCTGGAGGTATTTAAGGAAAGACTAGCTGTGGCACTCAGTGCCATGGTCTGTTTGACAAGGAGGTGTTTGGTCAAAGGCTGGACTCGGTGATCTCAAAGATCTCTTCTAACCTAACTGATTCTGTGATTCCTAGCTGGGATCTCAGCTAGCTTCCTACTAGTCTGATAGTGAGAGGCTAATGCAATAATCTAATATTCTGTTTCAATGCCACATTTCCCAACACTTTTTCTGGCAGTTTTCCTGAAAGCCTGTGAAATTATTCATCCATCATTTCAAACCTAATATGCCGTGAGCTCATATTTTCTTTAGTCTAATGACAGATATTACGGAAAAAAGTCTGCTGTCAGTTGATATCTTCATCTGCTCTGCTTCCAGTGGCAACTCAGACATGTTGCAAGGACTGATAACTTGCTGAGTTTGGTATCACTGAGGCTTCCCAAAAAGTTGCCCCAGATTCCAGAGGGAGAGAATTCCTCTGAAGGAAGATTACAGAGATAAGGAGCATGAAGTGATGTGTTTGGCCTTCATTCTAGATACACTTATCTCTTATTAACTACTGTCTGGCATATTTGAACATAATAAGATGTGAATGTTAGGTGATAAGAAAGAGAAGAGTAGATTTCAGGATTATTCCTCTGTTCAAAGGATTTGACATCTGTGCAATCCCCCACTTCCTTTCCTAGCATTTAAAACCACAAGCTACGGAGTTATGATAATACATTATCCTTTGGAATACTGCTGAAATAATTCTATTATTTGAAAAATTATGTAGAAAGAAACTCAACCCAATACATTTATTCAGCAGTTAAAAGTCACAGCAATAATTATGGAAGAGAACTCCTTGAACCTCCATCTGTGTTTATTCACAATAAAATATTAAGAAAACATAGCTGTCTTGTACCCAAAGGAAGGATGTTATGTGCTTACTTACTGAAACAAGAAAGCTAAAAAACAGTTTTCCATTGTCTGCCACTCACATATTTTTCTTGCTTTTCCTAATTTTCCTGTAGTAAAACATAACTCGCTGACTTTGCAAAATATGTTATTAAAATTTTGGAAAACATTTCCTATTTTCTGCATGAATTCTGTGAACACAACAGTGCCAGATTTTCCTTGAAGCTTTGAGAGTCCAGGGAGTCAGTGTCCAAGTATGGAGTCATGGCATGCATTATCAGGTTATCTCTATATCCTCTTACTTTCTTTATCTTTTCCTGAGCACAGAGCCTTTTTCTTCTCTTGCAATGCATGCTCCACTTTGGCCGTCTTCCTTACTAGCAGTAACATCCATATTACAGGCGTACTTTAAAAGCTGGTTGTTCTTTTCAAGCAGGGGAGAAGCAGAAGAGAAAAACAATAAAGACATAAAGTATTTGTTTCTTGTCATCTGGGTGAGGACTGTACTAGAAGTCATTTATAACAGGCTATGAGCCTTAATTACAAAGTTTGTAGGTAGGTAATGTTTAGTCCTCACACTGTAGCCTCTTCCTTCCTCTCTAGATCGCTGTTCCTTGGAGCTCACAATGTGTCTGCATTTTCCTAAAAAATCATTGTATCTTCCTCTCCAGGAAGTGGCTTGTTCTTTTATAGCAAAGCCAATCTTTGTCCTCTTTAAAGCCCATATATCCTCTGCTGTCTAGGGACAACAGCCCTGGATGCATCTGTCTAGACATACTAGAGCATGCCTTCCCTCTTCCTATACTGAAGAGCCGACATTCCTGTAAAACAGACTTTACAGCTACCTTCTTGTGTCCATGCAGATTCAGAACTGATTTTGAGGGGTATTTGTCCTCACACACAGTTGTTTTCATAAACATGCTTGTAAGATGAACCATAATTTTTCATAAGTAAGCCTGTATGGGTCACTGCTCATCCATTCTTTCCCATGCTATAAAGCATAAGAAAACAAAATAAAATACATCATGGGGTTTTTTTTGAGTAAGCTGGACCCTAGCATTTTAAGAATAAAAGACAGCCTATTCATTCCCTGTTGATTCTTTGTGGTCCACTGGTAGAGAATGTAGGGTGTCCTATAAATGTTATTTGATAAAAGCTGAGGCTAGGCACCCTGCTGTTTTTAAGGATCATGCTGAGACAAACTGCTGGTAGGATATGCAAGAGAGCAGATTTGTTTATCCTTATTTCTCCGCTCACATCCCTGAACACACATGGTTGCTGTTTTTGTTTTGACTAATTTTGACTTTTTTAAATGTGAGAAAAGTGGTTAAAATGAAGTCATCCCTGTCTGAAGCTGGGACTCGTGTGAAACAGTGGAAATGCTGACAGGCCTCTGGCTGGAGCAGAATGAATAGCTGTCCTCCAGGGCTGGATGCGCTCCTGCCCTCCCAGTCCCATTCATACCATTGTTCTCAAGAAAGAGGAAACCAGGCAGTGGCATAAGAAAGCCCACATGCTTCACACACTCTAGATCACTGGGATTGCCCAAGACCTTGTAGAAACTTAGAATCTGGTGAAAAGTTGCAATGATATATTTGCTTTTCTTACTCGCTTGAATCTACCTTATGAGTTTTCCAGGAGCCAATCAGTATGGGGTTTAAGCATTTTGAATCACATCTGGTCACTAAGTCTGCAAGAAATGACAGTGGATTGTGTTCATTTTGTGTCTTGGATTTTACTTATCTGTGAAGACGTAGATTTTGCTGGTTTCTTAAGCTAGAAGTCATTTTCTTCCCATGCAGGTTTTCTGTTAGTTAAAAAAGTAAAGAAATGTTGTTTATCAATATTAGTTATTTCTCTTTGTGTAAAATATGCTGGCATTGCAATGTAAGACAAGGGTCATGGTCTACTCGGTAATGTACATAGAGGGAATGAAAAGATCATTTTTACTGCAAGATGTTTATACTTCAAGCTTAAGAAACATCAAGAAGTGGAGCTTGTAGACCAGCCCTGCAATCTTTATGTTTTTATATCATAGCTGAGGAATTAAAATGCCCTTGGGAATACAGATCCATGCTTATAAGAGTGTAAGTCAGTCTGTGGTGGAAGATATTTACATCATGGGTAGGAAGGCTCCACCCTAGGTAGAGGGATCTGGACAGGCTGGGTTGATGAGCAAGGCAAATTACATGAGGTTCAACCAGACCAAGCACTCAGTTCTCCACTTGGGTCACAATGACCCCAGGCAGTGCTACAGACTGGAGGCAGTGGCTGGAAAGCTGCCCAGTGGAAAAGGACCTGGGAGTTCTGATCAATGGCAGCTGTGCCCAGGTGGCCAAGAAGGCCAGTGACAGGCTTGGATCAGCAATAGTGTGGCAAACAGAACCAGGGCAGTGATGGTCCCCTGTCCTTGGCACTGGTGGGGGCCACACCTTGAATCCTGTGTTCAGTTCTGGGCCCCTCACTACAAAGGAGGAGATTGAGGTACTGGAGCATGTCCAGAGAAGACCAACAGAGCTGGGGAAAAGTCCAGAACACAAGTCCTGTGAGGAGCAGCTGAAGGAGCTGGGGGTGTTTAGCCTGGAGAAAAAGGGCTCAGGGGAGACCTGATTGCTCCCTACAACTGCCTGAAAGGAGGCTGTAGCCAGGTGGGGATCAGTCTCTTCTCCCACGTAACAAGTGACAGGACAAGAGGAAATGGCCTCAAGTTGGACAAGGAGGTTTAGATTGACTATTAGGAAAAATTTCTTCACTGAAAGGATTGTCAAACACTGAAAGAGATTGCCCTAGGGAAGTGATTGAGTCACCATCCCTGGAGGTATTAGAAAAATGTGTTGATGTGGCACTTGGAGATGTGATACAGGGTGGAGCTGGCTGTCCTGGGGTAATGGCTGTACTCAATGATTACAGTACATTAAATGTACCTAATGTACCTATAATCATCTTTAGCTAACTAAATTAAGTCAGGCTAACAGTAATACCAAGAAGAATGTCAAAGTGGAAGATATCAGTAGAGAGAGCTGAGATGGGACATTCTAGAAGCATGGTTAGGAAACTAATCTTGGCAGCAGATAAATTGGTAGATTAATTTGCTTTTGAGACAACTCCTTACATTTATATCAATGATAAAATTGTTGGGAGAAGAGTTTCACTCCAAAATAGACTTTTTTCTTTTACTGAACTCAGGCTTGTGTGTAGAGTTTCACTTTTGCTTCTCTTATATATTGCTTCACCTACTGACTCAGCTGGGGAATAATCACATTGGGACTTCTGAACAACTCAGGCAGACAGACCAGCACTTGGAAATACAGGACATAGTGTCTACTAAGCGTTATATGGAAGAAGAAATTTCTCATTTTTGTGGCGATTATGGCATTAAAAGTGCGCAGTGCAATGAGATTGCTGCTGTTTAAAGAACTTGCAATGATCTCTGTGTTTGTAAGCAGTTAATGTACTTGTCTTAGGACAGTTCCAGAGATATTTTTCCCAAGAATCATTCATATTGAACCCAAGTTTAAATTGGAACCATTTGTTTTTCATCCAGAGGTTTATTTCTTGGAGGTCATTGGGACAGCTGTATGATTTTAATAATCTACATTATGCAGATGTAATACAGATATTACAATGTGGTTTTGTAAATGTATTATTGGCAACGGTGCTAAAAAAACCCATCACCAATTGCGATTATTAAGACTCTGAGGAAAAGAAAGATCCCTCCTACTTTTTATTCTTTCCTGATTAATGCTACATCTGAAGGCTTGAGGAAGAAGTTTTGCATCTTATCTTCCTGGGTGAGACATTAATAACCGAATCCAGATGTCTACATGATAGATTCCTGGAGCTAAACCTTCCAGCTTTTCTGTCCACGACACTATTACTGCACAGCTTGTCTTACAGTAATACAAATAATCTGGAACTTAAAGAGATGCATCCTCTCCTTTGCCTTGTTAGAATCCACTTGTGCACTTTCTTTAAGTATTATTAAAGGATTCACAAATATCTAAGTATTAACAGTATCCTTTACTAAATAAACCAGCAGCTGATTTATAGTGGAATTAGGATATTTGCCCCAAATCAGAAGAGACTATTAAAAATGTTGGAAATGATAAATGATCCAATCAGGCAGGACAGAGAGAACATCCATCTCATTTTCAAAGTGTTTTGAACCTGTATATTGGCACTGTATCTCTCTATGTCCTGCAGCTATATTTCTCTCTTGATTCTGCTTCAGCAATCATTCAAATACATACTTCAATGCTACTGAAACTAAGCTAGATTTCAGCATGTGTCTTCCTGCATTGTGTTTCTCTCATGACCCTGTAAATCATATAATCATATAATAATATGAGTTGAAGGGATCTTAGGACCTCATCTGACCTAAGCTCATTCCCCCACTCCAAATGGAGTCAGCTTTGAAGTTACACCATGTAGGTCAGAGCCTTGAGTAGCTTAGAGGATGAGGATTGTGCTGCAGCCTCTTCTCCCACCCTGGAAACCTCATTAGGAAGATTTTTCCCTTACATCTAATAACAGCTCCCCAGCCACAGCTTTTCTTTCTGAGAAAAGTCTGTTTTCTATAACCACACATTAATTAGTTGTAGATAGCAATCAGATCTCTCTTTTGGCTTCTGTTCTCCAAGCTGAGTGAACCCAGTTCTCTCATTCTCACTTCCTACGTCATGTACTCACCTCCTTAAATGTTTTGGTAGCTTTCCTACCAGTCTTGCTCTAGCTTGTCCTTCTTATACAGGAGATCCCCATACTGGACACATACAGACACAACTGTAGGGTTTCTCTCATACACACTGGCAGAGGGGAACACCACTCTGCTCAGTCCGCTGGCAGTGCCCTTACTGATGCATGTGTGGCTCTCATTCCATGCTGCACGGCAATACAGATGCAGAGCAAGCAACATGGAAGAGAGGGCACAAATCGCAAGCACCAAGCAAGTTCTGCATTTATTTATAACCATGTGAGATCATTTCTGTTCTTTGCCTGAGGGCTGACTCCTGCCAGAAACAAAGAGGAAATCAGAATGGGAAAGATCCACAAATTCAGCAAACACTGACTGCTTTTGAACTTTGGTTCAAAAATCTTTTTAGTTTCAAAGCTGCATTTGATGAATTTTGCATTAGTTTGTAACTGTTTAATGCAACATATTAGTTTAATGTATGCCTTCCATGTGCCTCCACTGAGCCACAAATTTTTCTCACTAACATTTGTGAAAGGTGCATGACGCCTTGGGTAAGGGATGTGCTCAGTTGAATTTGGCAAACTCAAATATCTCAGACAAAAATCAATTTGTGGTGTTCCTGTTTTACACTTGGGGATTTGCGCCAGCAAAAAAGGTATGTCTTCATGGTGTATGTTCAATTCTGAGTGATACAGCCTCTTTTTATCAGATTATAAGCACTGTGTAGAAGACCAAACCATGAAATCAACCAGAAATTATTCTATTAGTCTATTTATATAGTTGCTGGTTAATGATTACTTCAACCTCTCTGACATTTAAAACTAGACAAAAATAGGAAAAAAGAGAAGGAGAACACTAGAAGATGTTAAAGCTAACAGAATAGTATTTATAATGTTCTTAAAAAACTAATCAGATATCTGGATGTACAAATTCAACATTAGCAGTATCTAGGATCCAGTTTTTCATCCTTGACCACTACCAAATAGAGTTTCCTGGCCTGGAGTTCAGAATGCTCTTTGATTCACCTGCAGTCCAACAGCCAGACAAAGCCAAAACATATTCTTATGATCTCTAATGTTGCAAACTCTCACTGAACTCCTGTCCAGTACGTACAAGGTTTTCCTAAATCAATCTGTTAAGAAGTGCACAGGCTGGAGTGAGACATGCCTTACTCCAGTGAGTTTCTAGCACTAACTTTTGCTTTCACAGTTTATATAAAGTTCCTTCTCTTTTGCATGATGTGGCAAACACTTAAGGCTCTTTTGAATGCTTAATACTTGTCTGTAAACACACGTGTCAGTTTTTGGGGGGTGGGTTTAGTTATTGTTCATAGCCTTTTGTAGCCGCTGACTGACATTTCCTATTATTTAAACAGCTAATTAGTCCCTTTTTATTAGGTGTAAATGTGTTTCCATGCATTGACAGGCAAACACTAATCTCTGAACTTCAGTAGCATGTAGGAATTTATTGCCTGTTAATTGTGCCCTAGGGCATAGTGACTTTTAAAAGTGAAATAACAATCATTACTTCTCTATATATTACTGCAGTGCCTGTATTGTTGTAACATATGTCCAGTTGGATTATAAGTCATACAGAGGGCAGTCATGCAAAACTATACTGATTTTTTCAAACAAGGTGGAGTTTCAGATGTTACTACTAACAAAATACAGTATTTGCTTATTACACTTCAGTCCATAAGTGATTTTTTTCAAATGACTTCATATTTTTTCTGTTTCTGTCTGTCCTAGTGACAGCATGAGTGCCAGATTCTGCAGGTGTTACCTGATTTCACCCTTTATGTGTAATGATTTTAAATCCTTTTACATTCTGCTGCTTCTGTAAGAGCTAATTTGTCAATATACTATACACTTGAGATATTTTCTATGTTGTGTGTCAGCAGATGTGCTTCTCAATATGTGACTCAGTTTTCATTTTACTTGTCAACGCATTTGCCTTTTTGTCATAAATGCTGAATGCTTTGTGGAATCTTATTCAGCCACCCACTCTTCCTTCTACAGGCCTTTACTCAGAAACAATAAAATTGTAGTCAAGATTCCTCTTACTTGTCTTGAAAAACCTTCCTTAATGTGACAGTGAAGTCATGCAAAGATTCATTATCAGTTCTGGGCGAATTTTCTAAGCTAATATGCATCCTTAAAACATACCAGGTGGAAAACTCTGAAGGGACTGAAAGAATGACACTACTTGTAGTGCTGAATGTTTTGGTCAAGGACTTCCGATGCAAGTTTCTGTAGTATCAAATTAATGTATTGCTCACACATTTTGGAATCCAAATGTGATTACCTTAGAACTCCTAAGGAAATGACTCCATAACTGTAAGTGATTAGATACAATATAGAGAGTGTGTGTGTGATTGGAAGGGGAAGCAGTGTCCTTGATTGCTTAGTTTTATTCTCTTTGGGCTCCATTCCCAAGCATCTAAAAATATGCTGTGCTGATCCCTTTTATTCTGAGGCTATATCCTACCTCTTACTTCAGCTCCCACTTCCTTTTGGCTTACCTTCTTTTCATTCTGACTCCAAAAAATATACTATGTAAAATTGCTTCAACCACAGATATCTAAAACCAGACAACCCAGTAGGTAACTATGTCCTATTGTTCCAAAGGAGGAATGTTTGTACCTTCCATTAACTTCATTTAACAATGTCAATTCTTGGCACCTTTAGAATGAAGGAAATGTGTATTGATGCTAAGACAAAAACCTCAGTACAAACTTTTTATCCTGTGTCACACTTATAAGTCTTTGTCAGAAGACTTGAAGAGTCCACAAGCAAAAAGAGTAACATATACTCCATATTAATCCCTCAATCAGGCTACTAAGTAGACTGTGCCTCTGCTTTCTGTTCAGGGGAAAACAACAACATTTTGATGGTGAATTTGTTCTCCAAATAATTGTATATTACTACCTCCCTATTGCACTGCTGCTCTGAAAGGCTTTGGAAGGATGGGTTTCAGTGGGAAAAGGAATGTAAAGATAAACTTGCTAAAGTTTTGCCGAAGTGTTCACAGAGATGCCCCACAATTTTGCATGTACTATGGAGTGTACAGAAAAATGAAATCATCATAGGCAGATAGATCTTAAACAGTCAGTTACATTATCTAGAGTGAAAGGGAGTAGGGAATGAAGTCATACCAAATAGTAACAAGTAAAGTCAATATAATCACAAAAATGGTCAGCAGGAGATACTGTAAATTTTTAAGAATACTTTTCCCAATTTCCTCTCACAAATGTACTTTTTGCATCTAATGGAAATGTCTTTGGTCTGCCTTCAGATCAGTAGTACAGGAGGGGAAAAATTCAACATGAAAAGAGTTTCATGAGGGTTAAAGAGACATCGTTCCTTTGCAGCCATGTTACAGGACACAAGATCACATCTTGCTAGTCTTGAGGGATAGCTGCCAATGGAGTTTGGTGCAAGGTACTTCTGCACTCAGTGGGCTGGGTTGTATCTCACTGTGATATTGGGCAGGGCTGGAGACTGACTGTGAGATCAGTGTCTGAATGTGGTGAGGCCACATACGGTGTATCCAACAGTTGATCAGGGAAAAAAAAAAGCCTCTAAGGTTCCTTGGTAAACTTGTACACTCCATTCTCACTCCTGTATCATTTTGCTTTGATTTATTTTGTTAATGGTCTGAAAGTCTGAGATCAAGCAATTACTGCTTTAAGTAAAAGGAAAGCTAGGGAAATTCTACTGTTACTGCATGGGCTGGGACGGAATTTTTATATTTCTCCTCGAGTTTGTTCCTCCTTACTGTAACAGTTTCCATGCCACCACCGGTATCTCTGTGGTTTACAGCCTTTCCCCTCTATTGCGGTCCCATCTCCTGATAGTACTGTCATCTCTGGCTCCCCTGTCACTGCTACTCAAGAAATGATGAAGTAACTGCTACACTTGCCAGTTGTCAGAGATTATTTTGTTGCTTAATTTTGTGGGCAGCTTGCATGCCAGTCTCCAAAAGTCTTGAATTTCAAACCCTGCCGCTTTCTGAAAACCAGATCCACTTGATCAATTTTTTGTTGGGCATTTATAATTAGGATGCCCAACACCACTATTTCACTTCACTTTTCCACTAGTGGTATAAATTCTGCCTGTGATAGGCATATTTCTTTCCTGAATAAGCATTTTGGCATAGGACAGCTTGGTTATTGATAAGATCCTTCAGGGATACAGAAGCCCATGTTATGATTGTTTTCTTCTTTAAATGGCTACTTCTTGTGCTCTGTGACGATTCTCACAGCTCCTCCACTGAAGTCCATGGACCCGGAGGAATATCCACCACTAGTTTATGATCCACTACTTTAAAGATCCATTGCTTTAGTCAGCCTTTGAGTCATTGCAATAGAGAGGGTGAGATAAGTTTGTTATCAGTTTTTGAATTTACTGAAGTCTGGGCTTCATAACCTTGTTTTAGTTATAAGACACAGGAGCTGAGTTTTGTCTTTCAATAATGGCTTTGATTTTGGCTGGTTGAATAAAATCCTGTTGAATAAGGAAGTTAGGCTAGGTTAGGGGAGGTGATTCAACAGCAACATGAGTCTGTGAATGACTCCAGTCTTTCTTGACTGGAAAGGGGTATATAGCTTTTGTTCTTGAGCTTTTTCTAAAAGTAAAAAGATAATAATTTTAAAAATTAAAAAAAAAAAAGAAAGAAAAGATAAATGATTGGAGGTAAGTAAGTAGGCATTAAAATAACCCACATTTCTATAAATTGTGATAATTTTTCTAAATTTTCTCTTGTCCTATGTTCATAACCTGTTCTGCAAGTTCTGTTTCTGGTGCGCAGGGGTGTGAAGCTAACTGAAATGGGTTAAATGAAATTTTGGGGTTGGAATAGAAAAATGTGGCTTCTTTCTTAGTGTTTTCCAGAAACTTCCAGTAGTCTGAACAGAAGAAAAAGTATTTCAAGGTATTCTCCATATTTCCTCTTAGAAAAATACACTGACAAAGAATTGGTTCATCTGCCTGCTGATAATCCTCAAATCACCACATCACTTGATTTTTATGGGACTATTTTTAAAATCTTTCCTGTTTCTACAGCATTAACTCCTGTTATATCCTTTGATTCTGGTGCTAGTGTTATTTTTCTTTCCCTGTGATTAGTTAATGACTACTTCCATTTCTAAAGCAATCACGTTACTATTGTTTCTATGTTATTGTGCTCAAGCCCAGTGCTGTCTGTCAACACACTTCGTGTTTTCTTTTTTTAAATGGTAGCTGGAAACACAAAGTAGAAAAGCACAAAATGATGTATTGGTATGTTGTGAAAAATGGTCTGTATGATAGCTTTGAGGAACTACTCTATAAAGCTGTTAAGAACAATTTTAAAGGCTTAAATATTTAAAATATTAACATTTAAAAGAGTGAAGTGAATTATGACCTGGACATTTTTCTTCTGTAATTGCAGCAACTAGAAAGAGAGATTGAAAAAAAGACAAATGTATAGTTATGATACTTAAGCCAGATGGCAAGGAGTCTATTTTCTATTCCATGAGAGACTTTTCTATTTAATTATAGAATTATATTTCAATTTTCTTGTTCTTCTCTTTCTTTCAAAAAGATAGGAAGATGCCAGGTGCCTTTCAGCTGCTTCAATAAGAATTATTGATTTCCCAACAAGTGAACTCAAGCGTAGATATATAAGGACAGTGTGAAATGAGAAAAGAATAAAAGGAAGCAATGCCCCTTCTGGATAAAGTTAAAAACCTCTATTAGATAAAAAACCAAAGTGCTAACAAGAAGAGAGAAGAAATACATGGAAAATGTCACCAAAGAAGAAGTAGCCATTTGTGAAGGAGGGAAGAGTAAAATGGACTTTCACATCAGCAGCCTTCTGACTTGCAAATTCACACCAATCAAGACCTTGGAAATGGTTAAAAATAAAACTCAACAGAATGAAACTATAAACAAAACACTCTGAAGAGTGCCAACTGAAAATGAAACAGTGTACTATACACTGTCACGTTTCCCAGCACAATAGAAGTGAAAGATGCCAAAAAGAAAAAAAAAAGAGAGAAATGTGCAGGTGAGGATTAACTTATGGGGAAACACTTAAATGTCCTGATGGTTGTGATGAGGAAACATCATTAAGTCTCTGTTCTCTGAAATAAAAGGAAGTTGTAAACACAATGACAAAGAAATGTGACCAAAGTAACTGTGGCATCTGACTCTGTGCCACACACTGTTCAGAGGCAGACAAGCTTTGCACAGTACTAACCAAAGCAGAATAAAAAGACTACTGCTGACAAATAAGGGAAGCAGAGATTCAGTTTCTAAAAGGAATATTAGTTCCTCATCCACAATTCTTCAAGCTACTGCTTGTGGGTTAATTTTGATTGTGGAAACAGTAAACCACAGAGTAATTTTAATTTCCATATGTGAGCCAGAAAAACACAAGCATTCTACACTCAAGCAGTCAAGTCAAATGAATCAGCAGAATACAAGCATAAAAGCAGTTTAGCCGGTTTTTCACTGAATTAAGTGAAAATCTCTATAACAACCCCACTAGCAACTTTTTTTTTTCTTTTCTTTTTTTTTTTTTTTTTTTGCCTAAAAGATTGGGTATTCTTTGCATTAGAAAACACAGACAAGCCCTGAAACAGAGTGCTAAATGGAAGGGGAAAATAAAAGCAGCAGCAGATGTTCTTCACTCAGTTTATTGGTTTAAAGACAGAATTTAGGTAATCACCACACAAATACATTTGGGAATACTTCAGGTTTTATGATAAGCCCTTATAACAAGGAACTTCATCAAAGGTTTATGTTAGAAAGTAGAAGTTGTGTTCGATTTAGATTTCAGCAGTAGAAATCAGTATCAGTTACCTACTACTTCTGGTTTGAATTGTTACTGACTTCACTGTAAAAAAGAATAGGTAGGCACAGAATGGATACTTCTAGAAAATCTTGATTGTCCTGGCAACACAGCATAACAAACTGACAAAAGGTTTTTGGCACCCTAAAGAAGGACTGGAGAACCAGTATCAGAGGTGTTAAACCAAAGCATTTTCTCAGAAAGGAAAAAGATTCGAAAGTGTTTCAGTGTTCCTGCCTTCTGGGAAGTGTGTTTCTAGTTGACAATGAAGCAACTGTATTCACTGTCTTCAACAAGGCTTAGTTGCTGAAATAGGCAGCCTAAAGGCCGTCCAGCTTAACTGCTATTCCACCTTTGCTTAGGAAAACATCATAAGGAAAAAAAAAAGATTATGTCTCCACAAGACCAAAGCATCCAGAAGGTAGATCCTCCTTGTGGAAACCAGGCCAAGTCCATGGAGCACTTTGCAGCACGGTGTTTTAGCTCAGAATTAACGTCAACCAAACATGACTGTACTGTTTCCTGATCTAGGCTGGCTTTATTCAGTCAACTCAACTCCTCCATCTCCTTAGTATTTCCAGTTCAAAGGTTACCAATACTGCCAGCAAGAGTTGAGGTCTGTCTGCATCCTTTGGTGCAGTTATGGTTGGGTGCCCACTTTGGTCCATGTGGCATATAATTTCTGTTGGCTCACTCCAGGCCTTCAGAGGTGTGCAGACAGTAGAAAACATCAGTTACAAGGACTTAATGTAAATCTAGGCCTAAATGCCTTTGCAAGTAAATTCCTTAGAAAATACTAGGTATTAAGCATTCAGCAATGTCTTGGCTAGAAAAAAAGATAGAAATATCTGAGACATGGCAAGAAGGAAGCCTGAGGGAGAACTCAGTTGTCCAAACATTGGCATCTGGTCATTGTACATACCCCAGGTGATCCCTTCTGGATTCTGGTCATTGCTCCTGAGAGGCCTGGGCTTGCTGGAGCCTTTCATCTCTGGATGGACAACTCATATGCCACAGGTTATTAGAGGTAGGATTAGACGCCTGTGTTTGGCCCTGTGTGGGGACCAAAATGGTAGGGTTGCTTAAGGAACATGAAGAATTATCTGAAGATTTGTCTCCTCAGCAGGGCTGAAGGAAGAAACATTTCACATGATGGGTCTTCAAGGAGCACTTTGTCCTGGTCAGACAGAGCTGACGAAGACTTTTCATGCCCTCAGTACACGTGGTCACTGAGAAGCAGACTGGTTCAGAAATGAGTATGTTTCTTATTTTCAAAGTGTTGCAAAAGTTCGTCTGTTGCTTTTTTGATATAACTTCAGGATCTTTACCTTAGAGTAGAGACAGAAATGCAAACAGGGACATTTCCTGTGAAGCACAAACCAAAGCATTCACTTTCAGATCCTCCTTTTTGTTTTGGAATAGACTGGACTTTTGCAAGCACCTTGCTTTTGGTTTCTCTTGTGCAGCTGTCTTTTGAAAAACTAGGCAATTTTGGTGATTTGAAATTTCAGTTTCATTTTTAGAGGTTTATCTCCTGGAAAAACAGTATGTTTTGTTTTGGTTTATCTTGCAATATTCTTTTCTGCAGAAAGCACATATGTCATTCCTTGGCCAGACCTAGATTTCATTCCCTGTTGCAAGTCTCACATTACAAGTATCACATTACAAAGTTATCTGTATATATATATGAGAGAGCAGAAAATCCCCAATAAAACCAACTTTCAAAATATAATATTTTTGTACATAATGCTTAAAATAACTTCGGACAGTCTGTGAGTCAACCTGTGAGTCAATCATAACTTAATGGAACCAGGAAGCAGAAAAGTACATTGACTTTTGTTCTGAGCAAATTCCTCAGAAATATCTGCTGTAAGTTTGGCAATCATGTATTGGCAATGACATAGGAAAAAAAAAAAAAAAAAGAAGACGTAATCAGAATCTCAGAATTGTCATGACCCATCAGCGTGAAACTGCCATGAAAAGACATGGTGTTTTTGCATGTTCGACTAAATTGATTTAAAACAGAGATAGGTGTAGAGAATGTCTATGGAGACATTTCTGTCTTGTGAGAAGAGGATTATAGTAAAAACAAAGTTGATTCTGTGACTGACATAAGTATTTATCAAGGAATAAATACCTGTAAATAGTATTTAAGCTTGAAAGAAAAAGTCAGCATGAAACCAGGAAAATGCCATCTCAGCAGGAATTAACTTAGGCTGGAAATTGGAAGAAATTCTCTAAAGTAGGGGAATAAGGTTCTGTGACAGCAAACAATGTAAGCAATTAGCATTGTTTTCTAAAGAAATGAGAGTTGTATGAGCAACACAAATACCTAAAAGACTCCTACCTCTACAAAAATTCCTTCTCCCTTTGGAATCCATTGGCCTGTTTGAACTAAAGCTGATACAAAGGAAGAGGTTTTAAAGGTAATTATATTCCAAGAGTTTTCATGAAAATAAGCGCTAGGTAGAGAGAACCCAAATGAGAAGCAATAGAGGGAAAGTCATTAATGTGAATTCATGGCCTTATTGTCAGCAGCATGTCCCTGAGCTCACTAGGGCATTTAAATGCCATGGGAAAGGAATCAAGCAGAGCTGTGTTTCTCAAACACAGGAGCTTCACTCTGCACTGGAAAACAGGTTTCAGTAGTTCCTCTGCTCACATGTGGTGCATTTCTAGCACTGGAGTCTGTCACACTGTGTGTGTGACAAAACAATGTGTTTGTCTGCAGAGGATCTGATGACCACACCGAGAGAAAACATTTTCTGTCCCAGTCACTCATGCTGTATGAAATCAGACACATAATTTCATTTTTATATGAACTTCTTGCATTTACCCTTCACAAAGCAGTCAAACTGACACCTTCAACTGAATCATGTTTTAAAGTGTTTGAATTAGATATGTTACTAACAGCAGCTTTTTTTTTTTTAAGTCATATTGAACAGTTATGGGTCTGGATTTAATGATAATTTCAAACACTCTGAAATTTGCAAAGTTTATTTTGTGAAGTTTATACTGTTCTGAGAAATTCCAGTTAGAGGGGAGATTACCTTTTTGGTGTTTTTCTGTTTCACAGTAATGAAATATTTCTGTGGCAACTTCAACAATAGCTTTAATGGAACAGAAAATACAAAGTGTTTATTTTTTAGGCATTATTTTGGTATGTCCTATCCTTTAGGGTTGTGCCTATTTCCTCTCTTTATAAGCCTATCCGTCTCTCAAAAATGATGGGCATCTTAACTTCATTACTGGCTGAGTCCAGTGTAAAGCGGATGACTGGCCATTTCCCAAGCTACTGAAAGCACAAGCACACTTTGTGTTTTGCTGTGAGGAGGTCCTACACATACAGGCATGGGTGAGTGCAAGGAAACGATCCCTCCCATTTCCAACCCGCTCCCAACAGAGACCCAAGCCCGCAGCTTTTTTTCTACGGCTTGGTGACAGATGTTTGCAGGCAGGTAACTTTTTTCCATGGCTTGGTGACAGATGTTACTGTAGGCATTGTCTGATACTCAGTGACCAGCCATCACCAGAGGGGCAGGAGTGACATACTTTTAGGATTACAAATTTAGTTCTGTGGTCAAGCCTGAAAAACCCCTTGAAAGCAGAAGGAGGCTGGTGTAGTAACATGCTCATGTGCTCATGGCAATCTCCCCGTGTTCCCACTTCTGTGTCAGACGAACTTGCTGTTTCTTCAGCTGATTCTTGGCTGTGAAATCTCGTAAGCAGAAACTTTTCTCCTTGTGGTCCTTCTCCCAGTGGACTCCTAACTGCTGAATTGGATTTGTGAGTATACAGATATTGAATAACAGTGGTAGCGACAGCAGCAGCAGTAGTAAAAGAAAGTTTAGCGCTTTGCCTGTGTCAGACTGTGGGCACTTACGTGATCTCTGTTACACAAATCGTGAGCAACTTTGTAGATTATCAGCGGCATTTAGACAACTGCATCCCTCATTCTGATGGGAGTTAGGCACTTCAATGCCTTTAAGGACTTGTGCCTCTGGGGCTTTTTTCCAGATAACAGAAGTCTATGGCAGAGTCGGTGGGAGATAAACTTGAATTGCCCACGTCTGAGGACTGGAGGAAGGGCAGGCACTACTACCGGCAGAACGAGCGCAGCTTTTCCTGCCTGCGGCATTCCTGGCCTTCACAGAAAGCCTGGAAGGAGCATGGACAGCATGCTGACTGCGTTAAAAATTACTATCTTACGTTAGGCGGGAGCTAAGGACCACGAACCAGAGCTGGACAAGGTGTTGCAAACTGTAACCAAACCCCAAACCTGTGTCTCTGTGAAGGGGGGCAAGGCAGTGCGGGAATGAATACAGCTGTAGGGTTGCAAGAACACCAGCGACATTCAGCACCTTTCACAACCAGCTGCACTCAGCCGTGAGCACCTTGCAAGCTACTGGAAACCCTGATGATCTGTTTTACGTTGGGATTTTTGTTCTGTTACGCTTTTACCACGAAGGAGACACAGAAAATGGGCCCCATTTAGGTGTTGTGGGGGTTTTTTAGGTGTTGTGGGTGGGGTTTTTTGGTTGGTTTTTTTTTTCAGGGTTTTTTTTTTTTTTTGTTTGGATTTTTGGTTTGTTTGTGGTTTCTTTGTTTTGTTTTGTTTTGTGGGGTTTTGTTTGTTTGTTTGGGTTTTTTTGGTTGTTTTTTTTTAAGGACTCTGCTCTTTGGAGATAGGAAATCTGGTTCTATTTTTATATAGAAGTGTTTCTAAATAATTCTTGAAGGTTCCTCATGTCCTCTTTCCCTGAAGTTCCTTTAACTCAGCCCATCTACAAGTGTGAAGAGAAACATTATGTTTTCTTTTTGATTGCAAGCAGGCACATTTAAAGAAAATTATTTGCATTTTCTCATAATGAGCCACTGTCAGTCATTAGTCGGTCAAAGTGATTCCATCCTGCAGGCAGCCAGGTGCCAGAAAACACTCAAAGCAAGAGACTGATCCTGCTGCTCTTACTGGGCATAGACTTCCCTTGGAAATAGGTTTTGTATCCTATTAAGAAAGGCAGGAACTCGCCTTTAATAAGAGCTAATAAGAAAGTATATAAGAACTATTTTAAGAATAAGAATTGTTCTTTCAAATCTTTTCGTAAGGAAAGACTAACTCTTTAAGAATTGTTTAACAAGAGATAGCATCAGCAACATTGAATCTATCCGTATATCCAAAAGAATCTATGTACCCCCTCTTTTGGACTGACATGATCGTTCTGGAGTAGGAATAAAATGTCTTTATTACTTACTTAAAGGAAAGCAAGCCACGATATTTTTAAAGCTTGTGACAGGAAAGCATTGGGACAGGAAAGTTTCGCAAACTGCTTTTGGAAACACCGTGGCTCTTCCTCAGATGTTACTTATCTTTTCCTGCTAAGAAACTGCTGGGACCTGCAGCTGGCGTGAGCGCCGTGTACCCCGTGCCCAGGTCGGTGCAGGGAGAGAGCCCGCGGGCAGGCGGCCCGTCCGCGGAGAAGATCCAGGGCATCCAGCCCCGCCGGAGCCGTGCGGGCTGACAGCCCCCCGCTCCCCGGGCCCCGCACCGGGAGGCGCCGGCACCGCCCGGGTCCCGCCGGGAGCGCCGGTACAGCCGTGCAGCCGCGGCACTAGCGAGGAAGGCATTAGCTCCTTCCCGGTGACGGAGGCTTTGTAATCTACATTAGACCGGGGGGTTAAGTGAGGGGGAGGAGGAGGAGGAAGACACTCCTAATTCCTGGTGTCTTTTTTCCGGCTTGCACACATCGGAAGCGGGGCCGAAGCAGTGTGGTCACCTCGCATGGAAGAGGAAAGACATTTGCAGGCACTTTTGCGCATCCTGGCCTCCTGAGCGGGGCTGGAGAAACGGCGTAGGACATTCCGGTACCCCGCTCCGCCGCCGCATCCCTCCCAGCTCCCAGCCCGCACCCGCTTTTCTCTCCACAACCCTCCCACCCCCACTCACCCCCCCCAAGATCAAAAGCTCCTTGCTGTTGCAAAAGGACTATTTTCTCAGGCGCCCTTCCCCACCACGGCTTTGAGAAAAGGACAATAGACTCCTGTGTCAGTGTTGTTGGCACCAGCCTTGCATAATACAGGAAGCAGCATTTCCTTTCGGGGGTGGAAAATTAACTTGGACTGTGCGTTTCTCTTTTTATTGCTGACCGTACACACCCCGGGAAATACGGCTCGCAGGCTCTCGGGAAGGGAAGCGGCAGTAGCCTCTTCTCCGCATCCTCCCCGGCGCAGGGGGAGACCCGAGCGCGGCCCGCCCCGCCCGCCGAGCGGGGAGCGCCCGGGCGGTGCCGCTGCCCCGCGTCCGCCGCCGCTCCCGCCCTGAGCAGCATCCCCGAGTTCCCGCTGTCCCTCCGGCTGCCTTGGGCTGAAGGTGGTACGGCGACGCACAGTTTCTCTTGTTCTGTGAGCGAGAACGCAGCCTGCTTATCTCCTTAAGGGAAAAAAACCAACCAACAAACCAGAAAAAAAAAAAACTCCAAGAAAAAGGGGTCTGTTTCCAGTTGTGAGAGTTAAAAAAACGCAAACGGAGAGCTCTGCCCTTTGACAGCTCTCGGTACCCGTAAAGTCCGATTCCACAAAATAGGTTTTAATCAGTTTCTTCTAAGGATGTTCGTCCTTGCACAATGCTTGTCCCAGGAAAATCACGCTTGTTAATAGAACATTTAAATGTCTTTCTAATCCACTTCTCCCCAGGAGAGATTAAAGGGTAAGAAAAAAAGATACATAGCCCTGTATAGACACAGATCTTTGGGGCAAATCCGACTTCAAAAAGACTGCATGTGTGTAAAATATAAAACACCTTCCAAAATTGTTCCTCAAATGATATGGTCTTCACTACCTTGTGGTGTTCAGGCAAAGGTAGGTTTGGATTCCGTGACTGCAACCCAGTCCTGGCTTCTCCATCTTCCCTCTGCCCACTATTGGGACTGAGAAAAAGTCAGTGCAAACTCTGACCATTTCAAAACATCTCCCATCACCAAAATCTTCTAGTCTGCTCTATTTGTCTTTCCCCCTTTTTTGCCAACAACAACCCAAACCTCAGCTTCAGGGGATGACTTGCTATCTTTGCAAGGTAAACTCACACATGAACCATATCAGCAGGTCCTAGTGCTTGTGGGGTTAGTTTGTGCACAGATCATTCTCCCATCCTACACCTGTAATGGATTCTATGTGCTGCACCTATTGACAAGAGAGTATCTCCAGATGAGATTTCTAAGCACCAGCTGGGCAGCTCTGAGGCTTGTCAGGTCAGTGGGCAACCCTTTTCTGCATTCCCCATTCATGCTGATCTGCCAGTTAAGGTTTTCCTGCACTGAAGGAAGCAAAGATATTCATTTCATAGCTTGGAAATGACACTGTTGCATCACAGTAGTAAATCAAGTAAATGAAGTAATGACTGCCCACATCACCATGAGTATCTTGTGGAACTAGAAGTGAAACAGTCTTTTAACTATTCCTGTCAGCTTGTTTAATTTTTTTTAACACTTTTATGCTTTACCTTTTTTGCCTATTTTCAAGGACGTGTTCTGTGGGAAAGAGCTGTCTTAAAACTGTTGTCTTGAAAAATCTCAGTTATGACTAGAGAATGAAAGAAAAGACAATTTTAGTACATTTTGGAGGAAATTTTTACTCCCACTGGACCAGTGGAGCTCTTCTTAATCTTCCTCTGTACAATGTCATCCTCACTACTCGCAGACAGAGCTGGAGATCTCTGAGATGGTTTTGGACAAACGCTGCAACTAGAGACAGCTATCTGAGGTTCTGGGCAAACATTTTATTGGGTCTTCTTTCTTTCAACCTGTTCAGTGTACTTGCATTGCTACTGATTTAGCCCAATTTAGCCCTGGATGCAGAGCTCCAAACTTATGTCCTGAACTCTGTCTCCTGAAATGCCTTTCCCTGTGATTGTGTAAGTGAACCAGCACGTGAAGCATGGAGTACACTGCTCCTGCTATTTGGGGCACATGTGGTGTAACCATACGCATTACTCTGGTGCTGCAGGACCGTGACAACAGATACAGGAGTGCTGTATGCATCCCACATTTCCAGTACAGCTCCCAGGACACTGCTGTGAACACCATTTCTGTGGCCAGATAACTGTTTGCTTTTGTTTCACATTTTGTATCTGATTTGTTCCAAAACAATCAGGGCATAGGCATTTGTGCACATCACTGACTCACCAGCTTCTCTGAAGCAGCAGCTGCGTGGGCTCCCAGCAAGAAGGCCTGGTTTGTGTTATGGTGAGGGAAACACTAAACCTCTGGGAGTTAGTGATTGGGGTGGTAAGAGGAAAAGAGCTCTTCATTGTAAGTTTGGTTTTCTTTTCATGGCTCAGTATTTTCTTGGGTAGTTTTCCCTTTTTGACGTGTTTTGGTTTGGTTTTGTGGTTCTTTTGCTGACCTTCTGGTTGTCTTTCCCACTGAAAGGCAGTGACCTTGGCCCAATGCCACGAGAGGATGTGCTGTTGATCCTTTCATGTGGTCTTGACTCATTCTAAACACTTATCCTGCTACATTCATGCACTTATGGCTCTAGGAAAGGCATATATATATATATATATATATATTCTTGGATAAAGAGAAGAAGAAATGGTTGGGAACTAAATTTCAGATGCCTGGGAGATGAAGCCAAGAGCACTATGTCACCACCACACTAACCCTGCTATGCTGAAAGTAGTTCATTCCCATATTGATGCAGGTGTGAGGGCATGTGAGTGGGGTCCAGCATGCAGTGGAAATGCTTACTAGCATTCTTCTGTTGTACTTGTGTTTTTCAGTGACAAAAAAATTTTGTTCCACTCTTTTTTTTTTCCTGTTCAGTAAAATATTGCTGAATGCACATATAAAACCAATTGTGTAGTATTTTGTAAGAAAATGTGCATTGTAGTGGATTTTGCTTTTACTAGGGGGTTGAAATCACAGGCTTTCTGCAGTATGTTCCTGACCAGAAGAGGAGATGTGGGCAGAGCCAAAATCATGTTGGATGTGCCAGAGACCAGTGAGGGCCAACTGATTCTCAAGTGAGCCAAGGGCAGAAAACAGGCAGGTAAGAGCACCAGCAAGGAGCCAGAACGTGGAATGGCAAGTTTGGGTCAGGATTGGGTCCAGAGACAGTGATCAGGGTCAGACCATGTCTGGTAATTGCCCAGTAGGGCCACAGTAGTGGTACAAGACTGGGCACATGTGCCTGTGTAAGCTGTGATGCAGCATAAACAGGGATCAGTGGTATGGCTTCCGTTTCGAAACAGCTCGCAAGGAGCAGGAGGGGCAGACTTTCTCCTCTGGCTTTCTCCACATCACCTACTGCCAGTGAAGGCAGTGACCTTTTACTGGACCAGCTGAGCTCCAGCCACTACAAATCTTTGAAGAGGGATACTCTCCAGGTCCAAGTGTCTCCAGGTCCAAACTTCCCAATGAAATAGCAGGCAACCTAATTAATTTCTCATGCCAGTTAACTAACTGTAATGAAAAATGAGCAGCATCAAATTACATGCTCCCATTGCCTCTTGTTATGGGTAGACAGCTGCCTGCTTTGCCTACCCTTAGAAATGAACCTATGTGTGATGCAGGTGAACACTGACTGGGTACAAAGTCAAGAGTCTATAGAACATAAGGTAAACCTCAGTCTTGCTGAGGGAAAGCCCCACCACAGCTGTAGCTTATGTTTCTCCACACATTTACCTATGCATGTGCCCAGGGAGCAGGTATAAGTTGATGTCTCAGCAAACACTGTCATACAGAGAAGAGGTCTCAGCTTCTGCTTCTCACATTCCTTGAGAAAACTAAGGATAATGATGATGGTAAATGGGATTTCCTTGACAGTGCTTCTTCAACTCTGTTCCTGCCAGAGGATGTCAAAATAACACCTGGTTATTGGTGCTTGGTGATTGGAAACACCTCATTAAAAAGTGAGAGGAAAAGATAGTCAGAGGAAGGTCTTGGATAGACCAGCCCATCTCATCTCACGTCTTGCTCCAGGTTACAGTCTCCCCAGTAGCTAGATCACTCCAGAAAGTGCCAATACTCTTCTAATCCTCACAGTTCACTGCATCTCCCATTGCATGGATGTGCTTGCTGTAAGCTGTACCAGTAAAATGACCCGGGTTATAAGTGACTCTCCATAGAAAGTAAGCAAGTTACATTCTGGACTGTCTCACCAAATTGTTTTAAATTGAGCCCCAGAAGCAGTTCTAAGCCTCAGAAACAACTCTGCCAGTGGAACTGACAGAGAGTATGGGAATGGAGTATGGTAGACAGGGAGCATTGGAACCTCTCACACTGGTTCTGCAAAAATTTTAATTTTTTCAGGTGATAACTGAAATATTGCTTTGATTAGATTTTCAATCCTGAAAGCATCCAGTCAAATTAAGTTGGCAGATGCAGATTCTGCAGAAGATCTGCAAAGGGAGATCCAGTCTGCTCTGCTTTGATATCTTTCCTTCTCACCTGACAACAAGAGCTTGGGACCATTTCAGAGACAGTCTAGTCTGTTCCTGTGAGGTGTCTACCTCTCTGCTGTGAGTACAACACACATCATGAGGTCCCTCAGCTGTAACTCTGACCCATGCAGTCTTCTTCTGTGGACAGGCACCTGCTGTTGCAGGTGCTGGTACTGGCCCTTTTGTATAATGCTCTAAACATTGGAACCAGTGCCACAAGGAACTATTCTGAGCACTGGTGCAAATAAGGAATTGTTGCCATGACTAGAAAGAGTCAGGTCACATTGGGAGGGTATCAACTCCTGGTGTGAATGAGATTTTCCAGGCTCTTTATTTTTGCCAGGTCTACAGGAACTGTCCAAGCAATTCTTCCTGGAATACATGGCTAAAGCCTTAACCAAGGATGTTCAAAATGCCCTGTTCCCATTGGGGAGTAGAAACCACAACTTCAGAATGTGTCCCAGTGGCTTGACTAAGTCATATCCATAGGGGAGTTGCCACTCCATCTAACTCCTGAACCCAGGCATGCAAGACACAGAGAGCAGACATGAGGAAATGGGCTGGCTGAGTATTCAGCTATGAAAAGCCCAATGTGCTCAGGGTGATGTCTCTGTTCCTTTGTTATGGTAATCTGCTGCTCAACGTGGACCTAAAGTCTGAGAGTCTTGATTACCCACCTTCTCAATCAGATTTCCTATTGCTCATTTTCTATGCTGTTCCAATGAGTCTTGCTGGCCAGGCATGGGCAAGGGATGCAAATGGGAGAGTTGGTGCCTTTGCCACCTGACAACTTGATGACTTTAGTGTCAGATATGTGGGTTGCTCAAGCAAAAGCCATACTCTGATCTTCCAACAGTACGAGGTACTGCTGGGCTGCAAGTGAGCACTGGAAACAAAAGTTGTCTACTGAGAAGGCTGTTTCTCCTCTCCCTTTTTCAGCTTTGGTAGAGCTGGAGATTGAGCAGATGATCAGTCTTGCAAAATGTTTGCCTGATATGTTTCAGAGGGCTTTCTCTCAGCTGCTAAATTTGGCTGTTTTCCTTCCTAGTGTGTAGTAATAGTATTTTTAACAAATGCTAGGAAAATGAAAATTCCCACATTTCAGAGCTGAAGGGAACATAGCAACTAATGTATCTATTATTCATAGAAACATAAAATCATAGAATATTCTGAGTTGGAAGGGACCTCGAAGAATCATCAAGATCAACTCTTGGCCATGCACAGGACATCCCAAGAATCACACCATGTGCCTGAGAGCATTGTTCAAACACTTCTTGAACACTGGCAGGCTTGGTGTGGTGGGGAAGCTGTTTCAGTGCCTTGTCACACTCCAAGTGAAGAACCTTTTCCTAATATGCAACCTAAACCTCCTCTGACACAGCTTTGTGATGCTCCCATGGGGCCTATTACTGGTCACCAGAAAGGAGATAAAAGCTTCTGCCTCTCCTCTTCACCTTGTAAGGAGGTTATAGACCACTATGAAGTCTCCCGTCATTCTCCTCTTCTCTAGGCTGAACAAATAAGTCACTTGAGCTCCTCCTTCTAAGTTTTGCTCTTGAGGGCATTCACAATCTTGGTCCCATTCCTCTGGACATACTGTAATAATTTGATGTCCTTCTTACATTGTGTCACCCCAAACTGCCCACAGCACTTGAAACGAGGCCCACCAGTGCAGAGCAGAGTGGGACAATCCCCGCCCTTGGTCAGCTGGCGATGCTGTGCCTGACACCAGTCCAGGATATGTTTGACTTCCTGGCTTCCAGCACTCACTGATAGGTGATAGGGGTCACACTGGGGACTTATATTCAGCTTGCCACTGACATTTTCTGTGGTGCTGCACTCCAGCAGAACCTGACAGACCTGTAGTTACGAGGGTTATCCTTCTTGCCCTCCTTGAAGCCTAGGACATTAGCCAGCTTCCAGCTGTGTGGGATGTCTCCAGATTCATGCTCATGCTCCCCAAGTGGCTCCTGGCTCTTCCCCATGCTGAGTCAGCCTCTCTTGTGCAAGATGTCAGTTCCATGTGGGCCTATCTTGGTTTTCCCCTGACTTTAGAAACTCACCCTATTCTCCATGATCCCCTGCTCTGCTGTGAGATGTGCTTGCACTGGAGCGGTTTGACTCAGTGAGTAATGGTTGAATTCCAATGATAAATTTGGCCTTGCATGTGCCACCCACTACTTAGGATCAAACCAAGGCTCAAGATTCTGGTATGAAGAGTTCATATCACCTGCAGGATAGACTTTTGCCTGGGACAGATCTATGGCTGTCTCGTTAGTGTTTTCTCCAGCCATGGCACCCAAACTACTCTTCAAAGGCAGTTTGCATCCTACTGGGTGTTGTGAATGGCATGGTGGTAGTAGTATTAAAAAAAAAAAAAAAAAAAAAAAAAAAAAAGTACATTCCAGACAGCCCTCCCCTTCACCTAGGCATTGTACAGCTGTCCATATGTTCCAGTTTTGGTATTTAGACTGCCCAGTTCCAGGCACAAGCTTCCTACTGTACCTTCCTTCTGGTTTATGGGAATATCTGCTTCTTCTTTCTTTCCCATATCTCACTGCTAGGGTCTTTCCATTCTACGAGCTCCACATCTCATCTCTCCCTGACCTTAAAATAAATAAGAGTGAAAAGAGATTAGGAGCAGATCTTCAGGTTTGGCCTCCCGGGTCCTCAGCTACTTGGGTGGATCAGGAGCTGATGACATCTGTTGGAGAAGGAAGAAGCTATGTCTTGCCAAAGAAATGTGGTCTTTGGAGGGCCATGACTGAATGCAGCTGTGATGTAGGAGGTGTGAAGAGGATGGGGAGGAACTGGTGTGGCACGGCTGCTGAGCTTGTGATTGGGTTTGCATCATCTCAGATTCAGCACGTACTCAACACTGGGTTGGCCAAAGTCAGGCACAAACTGTTCCCTGAGGTCTTGCCATAGGGGGCCCTTGCTCCTAGGGGGTCTAAGCTGTCAGGATGCTCAGTGTCCTAGTTCTTGTTGGTCTGTCCTTTCTGGCTGACTGTTTTCCCAGCTGCTGTCCTCTCCAGTGGAGGAGGTGACTTCATGTGAGTCATCCTCTTCGGAAAAGAAACCTCTGGGTTCTTCCCCCTATGGTGGAGCAGCTGAGGGGGAAGGTATCTATAGCTATTTTATTTTCAAGGTCTCTGCTGGGGGCAGGAAGATTGGAAAATGCAGACTTAAATTTGTAGCTTAGGGTGTAATTTATGAATAGGAGTCAAACAGACGCGTGCAGGAAATATTCTCACAGACTTTAAACTTTAAGGCTAAACAGTTCTCAAGTTAAAAACAACATCAACTTCTTATTTTTTTTTACTAGCACAGGATGGTCTGGTGGGACACGGGAGGTCTGAGTTCTATTTGTGTCTCCTGTCACCAGCTTCCTATGACCTTGGACTAGCTGCCTAACCTCTCTATGCGCCTCCGTTTCCTTCTCTGTAAGAGGGGAATGATCACATTTACCTGCCCCATGCAGACACTCTTGTGACTTATTTCACAGCATAAAAATATAGGAAGGGCCACACTGGGTCAAACTGAAGACCTGACTCACGCAACAGCCTTTCTCTGGCTACACAAGGAAAAAGTGGAAACACATGGCTTGAGTTTTGCTGTCATGGGCTCTCTGCTGATCTTCCACAAAGTAAAACATGTATGGGAAACGTGAAGTATGTGCATAGTGGGGGAGAAATATATTTCCAGCGTTGCCCTGGATGTTATAGAGTCAGTGAAGGCCAGAAGGAGAGCTGGCAGGGCAGACTCTAAGCATCCTTAGCCAGTGCTGCCCCTTCCTGGCTTCCCTGCTCTGAGCGCTCTCAGTGCTGCTGGGTGGGGACCCGTGCTGGTCTGGGTCAGGCCCCGCACAGAGCGGTTTGCCTCGCGGCTCCCTCTTCCCAAGGAAGGCGGGGAGCGGAGCCCCGGGCCCCGGGGGCACGGGGAGCGCTTTTGGGCGCTCCGAGCATCACGCCCGGCAGCCGGGGAGCGGCTGTAAATGGCCCCGGCTCCGCACCCGGTGATGGGACGCGGCGCTGTCGAGGTTTTCCTGCGGAGCCGGAGAGGGGCTCCGCAGGACAGGGCCCCACCATTCAGCATTTTGTCCAGGAATCGCGAGTCCGCTGCACAGCCTCCCCAGGGGAGCCGGGCGACATACGAGGGACGAGTCCCGCTGCCCGCCCCAGCAGCGTGCGGCCACGGCGGCTGGAAGCAGCCCAGACCCGGGCTCCGGCGGGACGGCACGGCCGGGCTCCCCGGAGGCCGGGAGCGGCCGGGAGCGGGAGACCCGCGAGGCAGGGACACCGTCCCCACCGACGGGCGGGAGGGCGAGAGGGCGGGGGCCGCGCCCCGGGGAGGGCGTGCTCCCGGTGGAGGATGTGGGCGGGGGGGGGAGGTGGGGGGGTGGAGAGGTGCTTGGCGAGGGGTGGAGAAGTTATAAATCAGCGAGGCTGGGTCTGTCGGGTATCTGATGCCCGTGGGAGCTGAAGCTGGCAGGGCGGCCAGCAGCGGATACTCCCTTTCCACAGGTCGGGCCGGGCCGGGGCGGGCGGGTAGGACTCGGGGGCTGCTGGATGCGGATTCCGCGCCTCGCTTTGCCGTTATCTCCGCCACCGCGGGAAGCGCCCGGGACCGAGGAGAGCCCGCCGGAGGCCAGCCGGCGCCCCTGCTCCTGCCTCGCCGCCGTCGGCAGGGGAAAAGCCCTGCGTTCCCGCGGGCAGGACCATGCCCCGCCAGCTGCTCTCAGGGACTGTGCTTCTGGGAGCCGCCCTCCTGCTCGCAGGTAAGGGACCGCTGGTACGCGCTGCCCCAGTCAGACCCCGTTCCGCGGCGAGCTCTCTGTGAAGAGCCGACAGTGATGTGCCTCGTCTGCTGCGCCTCCCGCGCCCCTGACCGGTCCCGCCGCACCCCGCTTGTCTGCTGGATCCGGCGGGCACCTGCCTCCCCTTCGCCCCTCTCTTCTGAGCAGGGCCGGGAAAGTGATCCCTGCTTTCCAGGGAGCGAAGAAGCGCCGCATCCCCGAGCGGTCGTTATGCTCCGGATCCCCATCGGCGTGTCCCGGGAGCCGAGGTGGCTCTCCTCTCCAGGCAAGGCAGTGGTGGCGTGGAGGCGAGCCCGGGCACAGGGGACCGCAGCGCATCATCGGGAGTTCTCCGAACCGGTGCATCACGGAAAGAGAGCATGTCTTGGCTGCAGGGCACGCTTCTTTCCTCCGCACTTTGTTTTCAAGTGTCCCAGCTCTGGCCATGAATAGGCAAAGGCGTGCCTTTTCTTTGTAAAAATCGAGGTCCTGCTGCCTCCCGCCCGAGCAGGTCGGCGGAGCACCGGTGGCGCTCCCTGGGGAGCTGGCTGCCGGCTCCTACTGGAGGGTGGGAGGGAGCTGCTCCCCGGTGCTTGTATCCCGCAGTGATGGGGATGGATCATTATAGATTTGATGTTCTTAACTGAGTTTTACTTTACTTTGAGCCAAGAGCCAGTCCCCGTGTGCCGGAGCGCCGTGGTGGGCAGTGCGTCCCAGCGTTGCGTGGCTGGTCACTTGGGCGCAGGGGTGCGTGGTGGCCGGGCAAAGGCCGGTCCCGCGTGGGCTCATCGCTCGGCAGGGCCGCTGGCCCGCTGGGATGCCCGCGGAGAGGGGCGGATCGGCGGTCCCGGAGCCTGTCCGCTCACGGGCTTCCCGCGTCCCGCCCCGGGCAGCGCGCACGGCCGCGGCCGCTCCCGCGGGGACGTGCGCTCGCAGAAAGGGGCTAGCGGCCGGCGAGGAGCGAGAACAAACCCCCGGCGGGGGGAAGCGAAAAGCCGAGCTCCCCGCGGGACAGCTGTCGAGGCCACGCTGGCCCTCGCGAGTGTCCGGGGGCTCGGTGTGCTCCGCGCCGCTGAGCCAGGGGGAGCGGTCCCGCCGCCTGAGGCTGCCCGGGAGGAGAGCTGGCGGGGCCGCTCCGACGAGACGTTTTCCTGCTCGGGAAGTGCTGATTCATCAGCTTTGATACAGATATATAGGTATTCTTCTACTTTTTTTTTCCTCTTTCTTTTCCCCAGGAAGGTACTAATTTCCCCACATTATTTGTCTCTGCCTCGGAGGTTCTTATGCCCAGGATGAAATAGGCACAGGCATGAGACACCCACCCTGGATACAGGAAATGTGGATTCAGATCCTTGCCAGGCTTCCTTCACAGCTTGAGTTTGAACTTCGGCGTCCTGCTCCTACATGGGCTCCTGCAGCGAGCAGCTCTGCTGGGGGACTGGCTTCCTCTTTCCTGTCGGAAAGGTTTTCCATTGTGCAGATCATGGCAAGCCCACTGCCCAGGGAGAGGGATGGGCTCTGTGAGCCAGGGGCTGTGAGAAAGACCCTGGTTCACCTTCCTGTTCATGTGTACCATAGGACAATCCCAGTGGGAAAAGCTTGGCTTGCTTATGGGACAACCTGGGGCTCTGGGTGCTGGGGGCAAACATCCCAATGGTTGGCTCAGTTGCTGTAGGCATTGGAAAGTTGCTTCTCTAGTTTCGCTGAGTGCCCTTACAATCATTTTGCTGGAAATTCATATCCTCCCGATGTACAGGAGATTGTGCTCAAATCAGAATTTAAATGTTTTCGGACTCATTGGATTTCTTGCTTTTTTTGTTTGTTTGTTTTCTAGAAAAGCATTCTTGCTCAGCTTTGTTTGGTCATCTCAAACAGGCTGATCATGCTTCTTCTGGGCCACTGGCAGAACTCTCCATAGTCGCGTTTGCATGGAGAGTTTGAAAGTTATTGTTGAAGTGGTGGGATGTTTTGTACCATACATCTCTCTGTGCATTTCCTCCCATTTCACTCTCCTTCTTTACCTACATTTCTTACTCAGGCTGCCCAGCACCTGCTGTTTCCGGTGCTCTTGATGAAATTCAATTCATTACTGGTCCCCTCTTGTAATTCAGTCTCTGCAGGTGCCTGCTGAGCTTCCATTTACTGACAGGTTCTAGAGGAGATTTTCAGAAATAGTCAGTGCTTCAGAAAGAACCTAAAAAGACCTCCACAAGGAGGAGACAGAAGAAGGTCTTTCAGCTCATAGAAGTCTACTTAATAATTTGAAATTCCCCCAACATGCAGCCTACAAGCTTTGAGACACCCCATTTGAAAAATGAGATTAAGGAAATGAAATTCATTTGACATGTGGGTGTTGGGCACTTCAGCTCTCTTGTGCACACTCATATTTTGGTTTACTTGGGAAAGAACAATACTTTTTTGTGGGTTTTGCATAGTACTCATGTTTTTTTATTTCTTACAATTATTTATTCCACAAATTGCATTGCGTATGCTTGATAATGACTGTACACATAATGATCAACATGAAGATGTGGTTGCTGTATTAAGTTCACTCTCCCAGTCCTCGATTTTGTATTACTATAATTTTTAATCACTAGCATTTGAGATTGTGAAGGACCGTGTTTAAACCCTGAAAACATCAGACTCTGGAGTCTGGATCAAGGCTGATGTGCCATGTTTCCAGTAACATAAACTGATGGTTTAGCTTTATTTCCATCTGTATTTCTGGCTTTCCACACAGAAGTGGTACCTCACGATTTGCAGCTAGAGGGTAAATAGACGCTATTACAGTGCTATCTGTGGTCAGCACTGTGTGATCTAAGTAATTTCAGTTGCAACTAGAACATCGAAATCCCCAGTGGACTTTTCAATTTCATGGCCAGCTGGAAAAAATGAAGGAAGAAATTCCAGATTAAATCTAATCAGTGCTGAGGTTAATTTCTTGCAATAACTAACCGGACTTCTCTGAAAGTGCGGTTCAGATGGAAGTGAATATGTTAAGGTTTCAATTTGATTTGAGTACTAACTGAAGCAATGGCACAGACAGAATTGTCCATTTTGGGATAAGGACTGGAGTTATTAACTAAGTTGAGAAAAACTGACTTTCTCACTTCTTCTGGACCTTCATAGAAATGGGGCTCCCTAAAAAATTCCTAACTGTATTCATACATAGGAGAAGAGTTCTATATAGCAGAGATTTAAAAAAAAAAAAAAAAGTGTGTATGGGGTTAAAGTATCAAACTTTCTGACATAGCTGAAGAAAATCACTTACCCAGACAACTGATGTTTTACCAGACAGGTGTTTTGCCCATGTGCTCCACACAAGGCTAGGTTTCATCCTCTTACAGCTGCTGGAAATCTGGAGCAACTCCTTTGGACTGGGCTAGCATCTTCTAGATTTACAGTTTGTGTTGGACAAAATCAGAACTTGGCCCGTGCTATAGTAAACATTTTCATATCCAGAAGCACCCAATATATTTAGAACCCTAGAAATTTGCATTGGAGAAGATTTGAGAGTTTTTTTGGTGCTGTTGGGTTTTTGGTTTCTTTTACATCCAAACAATAACAAACAAGATGTCCATTTTTTGTCAGATGCTTCAAAGACTGAAGCCAGTAGCCTTTCACACTGTGTGGGTGTGTAGGACAAAAGGAAATTGTCCAGATTTGCAGGACAGTTGATAAATCCTTACACTTTAATGTGGTTTGGAAACTTCCAGCACACTGTTTATCAGCTTGCTAGTTTTCATGTCCGACTGAGATTGGGAAAGGAAGAAGCTCGGCAGATGAGGGTTAAGATTTGGTGTTTCAAAAGTCTGTGTCCAGAGGGGCTGTGGCGGGACTTCAGCAGCAAAATTGTTCCTTTGAATCCCCCAGAGTCAGGGTTTGGGACTTCCTGCTGCAGGCCCAGAGGGAATGGAAAGATTGCTCCAAGAGCAAGTTTTGCATGAAATGCCCAATCGCAGTCACCTCTGCTCTTGGAGACAGGTCTCTCCTCTCCTGTTGGTGTGAGACCTTCCACAAGCAAACCGCGCCCTCCAATGACATTCCTCATCTTTAGATCTCATCCCTGCCTCCAGTAGTCTCTTTGTTCCCCTCTACCAGTATTTGTGAGAATGTAGAGAAATATTTCTGTATAAATTTGAGTGTGAATTCTACTCACAGACACAACCAGGCCCTTCTCTCATTGCCCTTGTGATGCATCCTTACTGCAACTGGGAAGCAACCTTTCCCAAGCACCCTCAGCTGGGAGTGGTCTGACTTCTTGATGCATCATGGCAAACTGCTTATCCTAAAATTGGTCCAGTGATTGTCAGGAAGGTGCCCGCACAGTTTTCTCTTACTGAGATGCAGAAGTTCGGGTTCATTCCCCTACTACTGGAGATCAGTACTGCATAAATCCTGATGCTTAACAGAAAAAACTGTGCTGCAAGGAGGAGGAGTTGGAGAAGTGAAAAAGTCATTAGTTCTCTCTCCAAAGCCACCTGTGGCATAATATCAGCAGAATGAACTCATGATGGAACTAAGCAAAGTGCTAACAGATCGAGAAATCAACAGTGAGGGCAAAGAGATTTGAAACTATAGATCTCAAGAAGTACTTTTGTCTGAAATTAAGTCTTGAGCAATTGAGATGTATGGAGAAATTTGGGCAGGAAATGCAGATGACTGTTTCTTCTGCATTAAGTCATGTTTGCATTTGAGGTTTTTTTTGTTTGTTTGTGGCACAGTGGGTAGAGATGTGCCAGACTAAAGATGAAGACAAGTATGATTTATCTTGTGGCGCATCAGTGTATTCAAGAGCATTATAGATGTCTGTGCAATAGTTAATAGATTCACTAATCATCTTTCTCTGACTTTAGTTTGTCTTGTGTTACTGCTGAAGCAAAAGGTTCATGCGCTTGGTGAGCTGGTTTTACTCTCTCTTGTTTTCCCCTCAAATCACAGTTGATTTTTCATTACCAAAATCCATATCCACGATGTTAATTCACCCCTGTTACATATTTAGAGCATGATTCAGTGTGGTGTTGTCGACACCAATTTCTCTTGGCATGACTTTTCTGGGTGGTGGGGCTGCTTTTCCATCAATCATTGGTATGTAACACTAAGCACTTGTGCAATACAACTCCTTCTTCTGGAGCTATCCCCTTGAAACAAGCTTCTCTTTGCTGTTGGAGCAGCTGAAGGATGGGCAAGGGGCTAGAAGGCAGCTGCTTCTAGGATTTCTGTGGATTGAAGATGATGTGGCAATGTGGTGCTATTATTTCCACTCCATGCCTGAAAGCGGATGAAGCAGGCAGGGCACAGTGGTCCTGGAGAGCCAGGGACCTGTGAGCAGATGTCTCTGCTCCTCAGATGTTCTCTAAGGAAGCCTATGCTCTGGGAACAGACCCCCTGCTTAGTGCGTGGGGAGCGACAAGGGATGAGTGTGAGGGCATTTCATGAGAGGAATTTCACAATTTCACATAGCTCACTTAAGCGTCCTTCCTGTGGGATTCTTCCTTGACACAGAGTGAAGGAATTCACCCCTTTTGTTCCCATTGTCATTCCTCTATGGAAAAACCTCTCATCAGGATCACCATAGACTAATGTTAACAGAAGCGTGAGAGTTGCCATCCTGGATCAGACAAGAGCTTTTTTTGCTTCATGTAACGTCTTTTTTAGCTTCATGTAATGTCTTTAGTGGTGTCCAGCATCTGATCTTCAGGAAAGGTTCAAGAAACCTTGCAGGAAACAGTTATCTGATAAAATTCTCAAGAGGGGACCTTTTTTTTTTTTTTTTTTTTTTTTTTTTTTTTTAAGTATAATCTAAAATCCAGTATTATTTCATAAGAAACCATGGGACTGAGGTTCAAGGAAACTAAAATCTAGTTGTTGTCTATGTTTATGCAAGTGGATATTACATAGTGGAAATAAAACACACTAAACTGTATAATACAGAGAACTTTCTTGTTCTGTTGTTCTGAAAGTGTTTGGGGCACCTTTCTTTGTCTCATGCAGTGCTGCTGCAATTGACAATCATCCTAATCTATTTTATAGGTATTAATGATTATCATTTCCCAATGTAATTGAGCCATAGGCAATCTTGGCAGAAGATTTCTGCACGTGCATCTGCCTCCTTAGGCTTGGTGCTTTAGATGTCATTTAACAGCAAAGTGGGTTTTGCTCCTAAGCCATTGCAAGAGACTCCTCTGTACAGACTGATCCGGTTCTTCCTACCTCTCTATTTTAAATTGTTGTGCTGCATTATTTGCTTGCTCTTGGTTTGAACCCAGGGGCTTTACTTGTAGCTCTGCTTCATAGGTTTAAGTGGTGTGGATAGAAAGTCGGTTTCCTGACTTTTCTTTTGTCTTGGAGCACTTCAGGACAGTTCAGCTGTAAAGATGAAACTTCGGAAATAATAACCAGCAGCCTTCAGCAAAGTTTAATTCCTTCAAATTTGCTTTACATTTTCTTTTACATAGTTCCTAATGTGTTTCCGTGCTTACAGCTTAGTTATTACTACTGTCCCAGATGAGTTTGACAGGCCTGTGTTGCTGGCTGAGCAGGAAGATTGTTGGCAGGTAGGCAGTTTGTCTGTCTTTATGAAAGTCTTCCAATTCAGTCCTATTATATTGCTTCATATGTCCTGCCAGCTGATCTGTTACAAATTTTAAGTAGAAAACTGGTTAAGAAGTTTAATTTGACAGGGAAAATATACACCTTTACTCTAAATTCCTAGGGATTCTAAATTGGTTTTGGGTCAATTTTGGTGTACCTGCTTTCTCTTTATACTATATTGATACTTTTCTACTCACTAATGGGATAAAATGTCTGAAGAATATTGAACTGATAATTATGTGCTAGGATCTGTCAGGGTGGAATTAGAGCGGAGGCACCGTGGTTGCTGACACGTCAGTAGGTAGATCTGATGACTCACAGGCATAGTCTGGATGGGGCTCTCTACACTGTGTGAGCAGCACAGGCTGAATCGTGTGTGGAGGCATGGAATGACACTCCTGGGTGAGTGCCAGTGGCTGATCACATGGAATCCTTTTGGCTGGCCAGATGATGGAGTCCCAACCACTTTCCATCTGAATGGCCTGAGCAGGATCTCCATGCAGGGGCCAGGACTGGTATATCAAGGTGGAGGGGTATGAGAGCCACATGGATTTGTGCTGAATGTGGCTGTCAAAGTGTTTCTATAGCCTAGCTCTGTTATTACCAGCCTCAGTTGACCTGTTTTGTTTATAAGCTGGGCATTTACTCGGAGTGAAGACCGGACTAAGGAGGACTCAACTGTGGTATTTCTCTTCTTTTCTCAACGCACATCACATATATGTGTGTATTTTGCCTTCTGGGTGTGGTTTACCAGAGTGGTCCCACAAGAGTTCATAATGGAGGTGTCAAACTGTGCATTTGGATATCCATTTTCAATTCCATGTGCTCAATGGGAAAGAAAAAGTCTGTGATTATGGCTGGCTTTATTTCTTCTCTGTAAAGATATCCTCCTTATGTAGCTGATGAAATGAGCATCTTCATCAGGCTAGATATTGGCCAAGATGCTCATTTCAGATCCTGTATTTCTAGAGATATTAAAACTTGATGGATACCGCAGGAAACCAAGATTATTTTTCTCTCAGATCTCTGGCTGTTAAATATTGAAATTTATTTTTATTTGGCATTGTATAAAGTGCTTGTGCTCATGCATGGAAGCTACCTGGTGAGTTTAGGGTAAACAGGGCTCAAACTTCTGATGAGCTGGTGAAGCAAGTGCCTTCAAGTGGGTCTTGTGGGGCACAGAACATGGAACTGCATGGCCTTGGTTGCCCAACTATGATAGGAAATGTCAATAATTTCAATTGGTAGTAACTGGAATTAGATTTATGTCAAATAATCGCCTGAGGTTTCACTTTGTTTAATTTCTACATCTAAACTTTTAAATGAACAACCCCTCCCTCGTCTTTATTAGAAAGGCTTTACCACAAGCTTCTATAAAACCAACCTGACCTAGCTAGGGCAAATACTAGCAAAATGTTTGGCAGTTATTGGGAAAATCTATATTTGTTTACATTTGCAGCTATTGGCCATATTGGCATGATAGTGTGTCTGCTCAGAAGGGCTAATGAAGTCTTATCAGAACTATTGTGTTTTTTTAGCAACCAAGTGTTTTGCTTTGGCTTGGTAGCATTTAATCTTACATCAGTGTGTATACTCATCTAGGAACAGCAAATGCATACAGACGGTAAATAAATTGTAACTTGCTCTGGGATCTAGAACTACAAAGGGAGGGACACACTTGTTCAAATACCTTTCTATGCCTATGAAGGCCTGTTTTGGGCAGTTGCGCATCTATTTTCTCTACTTACTGATTTTAGTTCCACAGCATGGAGTCATGGTCAAGGCTTTAGTCTGCCCAGAAGTCATTTAGTCTACTGTTACCAACCTTTTGCTCTTCAGACTTTACTATGGTGTGTATCATAGAGCAAGCTCAGCTTTGTCATCCACTAACTTGTGTCTTTTTTTTTGGCTGGCTGTTATCTTCTAATGGTACTTTAAATTCTTAAATTGTAATTGAGATTGATCAAACTAAAGCATTTGATCCAGAAATCACTTGGCATGTGTTGCAAAACATCAGACTAGATGAGTGGGATGCCTCTTTTGGATCTGAAAGGGGTGAATCGATGAATTTATAATTTTTGTGCCTCTATGTGTACTAAGTAAGTAAATAGCATTCAATAGTTTTCTTGGTCTTGAATGCAGAAGAGAAGAAAGTTTCAGTCACCAGAGAGATATGTGCAAGTGATGGCTCTTTTAAGGAGTGATACTGCTCAAGCTGTTGTTTCTACTCTGAGGGTGTTCCTGTCTGCCAGCACTGTACCGGCACAAATGGCACCTCTCTTTGCACAGGAACCAACAGGAAACAAGTACGAAACTATTTCTGAGCCCAGGGATCTGTGTCTGTTAACACTTGTAAATCCCCATGGCTCTTAATTGACCTGCAAAGTTCTGCTTCAATACAAATAATGGTTACATTTTGCTGCTTCAGGTAATGAGTTTGCTCATCTGGACCGTTGTCAATGTCAGCCTGGGACAAAGTCACACCTCCTTGCTCTCTCACAGTTAAGCTGCCCTAGTTTCTCTTCTGCAGGCTTCAGGTGTGCAGTCTGGATTTACTTCAGAGAAGTGCTGTGAAATTAGATGACTGTGAAGTTTCCTTTAGAATGGGGACTTAGATGGCATCTGAAAGACCTGGAGGTACCTCTTTAAGTCTCAGGTCTCATGGTTTGGCACTGTAGGTCTTTCCTGGAGACTGTTTCTAAGTACAGGCAATGGAGAGGGTGTTTTTACCCCTGGGAGCAGGAACCAGGCTGTGCTGCCTTCTTTGCGTGTACCTGAGCATCAGAAACCCGGGTGACAGTTGAGATGGGGGCTATTGACACCATGGGGATAGAAGGGTGTCTCCTTCCAGCAGCAGTTCTCCCTAGCCACCAGCACTCACATAAGTAGAAAGCTTCATTATCCAGGGTGCTCCCTTCTCCCTCTAGTCCTGCAGCAGAGTCAGGCCAGACAGTTACACATCAAACAGGAAAACAAAATGCTCTTTTCCATTCACCAGGCCGATTTTAAGACAACTCTCCCTAAAAATTCTCCCGTCTTTATAAATGCAAGTATTAATGCTGGAGAGAATCTCGGTGTTGATTAAACTGGAAGGACCTGTTGGTGAAGACTTCTTCATATGGTCAGATAGATGTAAATTGAACCTTAAGGTGACTCTTAAGAGTTGACCACGAGATTTTTCTCTTTATGTACCTGTTTCTTCTTTAATAGAGTGAATTGGTGTAATGATGTAATTGCAATTATTATGGATAGGTACAACTGTTTGACCAAAAAATAGTTATATTTCCTTACAGAACGGATTGAAGAACCTTTTAAAGAGACAGTAATACAATGGCTTGTCAAGAATAGCTCTGAAATAAAGAAAACTACTGATATCCCAGGTTTCCTTACAAAATGGAATAAAGCCGTATACTCCATTTGAAGCTAGCTAGTGGCCATGTTCTGTTTAAGGTGCTGCTGCAGATCAGTCAACTCATTTTCACTGGAGATGCACTGATATTCAACCCACTGGCTACTGTCATGCTCCTTTACATTTCATTGGGGTTTTGCAATTGCTTATTAGTTGTACACATGTGGATATTCCCATTCCCTTCCATGGAATGACTCACAGGGATGTGCTCATAAGCAAGAGTAAAGTCCTGGGCTGCATCTGAATGGAATGACCAATGTTTTAAGCAGCACAGAGAGGTGGAGACCCCGTTAAGAAATAACATGCCCTCTCCTTCCAATGCAGGAGTGTCTTCTACAAAATACATTTTTGCTGAGCTTTTGAATCAGGAGGAAATGATATTTGATGGTAAAACTCTCAAAGGCTTGGTTATGTTTCACAAGGGGTAAAACATGGGCAAATCCAACAGTGACTGAAACAATTACTTCATGATGGATAACTTTATTGCTCACAGATGGCACTTTAAACCCAGAAGGTCAGATTCTTTGTACACACTGAAGTTGCAAAGATAAACTGAACGTTCTCCTTAACCCCTCATTGTGCAGGTGAAAAGAGGATTAGTCAGCATGTTAAGGATAACAGGAGTGGCTGGAAGATAGTCACAGATTATGGAAAAGATATTAGAAAGTCATCACACTTGTTAACTTCAAGGAAATTTATAATAGCTTCTAATATTGTAATTTTTTAACTAAGTCTTAGAGCTAGCTTTTGGATTTCCTTTCTTTAGCCAAAGGTAGCAGAAATTCTCTATGTATAAAAAGAAATTTAAAAGTAGAAACTGGGAAAATTGGAATTGGAATTATAACCCAGATCATGGTCCCAATTTTGAGTTCAGCAAATCTATCATTTTTAAGAGAAACTAAGATTTAGCAGAAATCAGTGGAAGGTTCATCATGCATACATGGTTACTCATTTGTCTGTAGAACTGGACATATAACATATTGGAAAAAATATATGCATGATCATTTGTTTTATCTTTTTTCATTACTTGTGATCAGAGGGTTTTTTGGTTATCTGATAATTCAATTTTTTATTTATTTAATTCAGAAGAGGATCAGCTTTTTTTGCGGGGCAGAAGTCAATTAAAGAAAGCTTTCCTTTTTTTCACCTTGCAAATCATAGATTGCTCTCTGCTTTCATAAAAAATATTTATCCTCCACTTACTTTACTTAGAATGGCTAACTTTTGCAATCTAAATTAATGTTTGCTCATTAATTAAGCAACCCCATTGCCTGACTTTTACATGTATCTAATAAGCCTTCCATAACAAATAAAATGCGTCCAACAAAATCACCCCTTTCCCCATGGGAGGAGATTCCTCAGTTATCAGGATTAATTAGTTCTCTTGTTGTCACATGAAAAGAAGTTGCACCCCTCAATGTAGGTCAGTGTGAGGGTAGGCTGCTGATGGTCGCTTAGTGACAGGCACAATGATAAGTGAATGTGTCCTGTTGAGCCATGACCCTTCAGAAAAGACAGTGTCAAGTAAAATGCCCACAGAAGGTACATAGGAGGCATAATCTGCTTCTAAATATTGACAGTAGGAATTTCCCTGCTATTCTCCTTCCTTTTTCTCTCTTGGTAAACACGTCAAACTCTATTGCATTTGCACTCTGCATCAGTTTTGAAGCATTTAAAAACGTAAGGAAGCTAATGACCCATGAATAGATAGGATGTCAAATAAAGCTATTTTTCTTCAAGACATGGCATCTTGCTGGTAAAGGCATTGTCTCCCATACTTGTAAAAGCAACAGTATTGGCTTGAAATAAGACCTCAGCTTTTTGTCAGTGAAAAACTAAATAAATGAATATATAACCAGGCTTGTATCTCTTGCCAAGTACACTAAGTCTTGAATGTTAATATGATTAACTACTGGAGTTAAGTGTCTAAAATGTATTTGAAATCAATGATGAGATGCTGGCTTGTGTCAATGGGAGCAGAGTTAGACAAACACTAAGCAATCTTTAAGATCCCACACACAATATTTATAAATACTGTGCCGTCTTTTAGATATATGTAAAATGTGTAAAAGGGCAAAAGCTTGAGTGTGTATCCAGTATATTTGGGTTTCTTTTGCCTGCAAGATGGGGTGAAAAGGTAGGTGGTTTTGTTATGTTTTTTCTTTGATTTTAATTACTCTGAGGCAGATCTGACACACAGGCTTCCAGGCTGCCTTGTTTTGTATGCTTCATTTAAGATAGATCTTAAGGTTTCTGTGTCTTTGTTTATATCGCTGTAAAGTTATGCAGAGAAAAACCTTGTAACGTTGATGATGGTTTCTTGCTGGTCACCTTTGGCAGACTTTGACAACAGCAGCAGCCCACATTCCCAGGGCTGCTCTCCTGGTCTCAGCATGAGTCAGACATGGGCATGGTGCTGCAGGACTGCCTTTTCTCATGAGCATGATGCAGTGCCAGTGCTGAGCAAAGCCTAGCGCACAGCGCCGCAGGCATGACCAGGCACCACAGACTCTCTCTCCTGTCTTGCTGTCAACACCTGTCATTCACATGGATTTCTTCACTTTCCCACTAGTTTTACACAGAAGGCAACCTACATGTTGCTCTCTAGCAACTTGGTTGAGTGTTGGAGCTCTAGCAGCTGGGCTTGGATCACAATGGTTTCCTCTGGCAGACCATCACTGATTTTTTTTTCATACGCATTGAACTCCTTGTAAACACTGTTGCATGCTTTCAGCTTTTCCCGAGCCTCAAATTAGGAGCAGTTCAGGGAAGCTTGAGGTCAAGTTTCCCCTGAAGTAAAAACCAAGATTCATAAAGCTGGATATAAAGTCTGCCTTCTTGGGAGAACATCTGACCCTTCAAATCTGGGATGACAGGAGGAATGCAAATGAAATGAGGGAATGTGGGAGTTTCACAAAACCATCAGATTGTTTAGCTGGAGGATGTTGACAAACCCTCTCAACCAGAGTGCCCGGGTTGCTCTCCGAGAAGCTGCCTAGGCTGTTGTAACATCTTATCTCAGTTTCTCAGTGGTCAGCCTCGGAGGCATTGTTTCAGTATGGTGAATGAGAAGACTCATAGACTGTAAGCATCTATGGGGGACTATCCTGTAACACCACAAGAGTGCACTTTGGGGGAACCAGCTCTTCAGAGCTGAGATCCCTAAAGGGCAGGTGTGAAAAATGTATGTTTGCAATGCATATCACATAAAAATTACTTCTTGAAAGATTTGCTGCACCATTTTTCTCCCCTCTTATCAGCTGGCAGAATATATTAATTTCTGGTTAGAAATATGATTGTCTAGACGAATCTCAGGGGAAGTCTGTGTATATGTACAGTCTCACCATTCAAATCTATGGTGTTATTTGTGGTGCAGTCCAGAAGACCTCTTTATTCTGAAAAGTTTTCATGCCCTTGCTTGCAGCTTGTGCAAGTGAGCTATAATTTTGTTTACATCTATGTTCAAATGTACCCTTTAAATTTTGTTTTGAATTGGCACAGATGATAGAATATATTGGAAAACTACTGGAGCTACATCCTAAATAAGATATACAGGGCTAAAAAGAAAGCTCCTGAATTTGGAGCAGCCATTGACTGATGTGTTTACATATCCATATTTTAGTCACCAATCTCAGCAGGAACTGGTGTCCAAAAGTTCCTTCTCCAGTCAACAGAAGAGGGAGGCGTTTCTGATGGGTGATTTATAGCACCAAGTAAGATTCATGTATTTCTACTATGTTTGGTGCATACAGCTGTTCATTCTTGGCTGTGGCAAGGACCTCTTGGAAGGACTTAAAATAACAAAACTAAGACTGGACTTGACTGAGTTTTAGAAGAAAAATCTGCCTTACCCTTGACTATGAGATGCTGCTTCTCCCATATGTTGACAAAGTAATACTTTCTCTTGGTCCACAGTGGTTTGGGGTAGTTGCTGTTGCTCTCTCTCAACACTGAAATCTTTACAAATTACACTTGAGTCTTGATTAGACTACAGCTGGTTTTCAACTTTTAACTGTTTCGAAATATTTTTATGTTATGTTCCCAACCTGTGGAACATTTTGCTGTCAGTGCAAGGGCAATGGGATGGATCAAGCACTGTTTCTTCCCTAAGACATGCTCGTCTGTCAGCTTACCATGAAAGCTTTTGTGGCCATAGCCTATTATAGGGCAAAGATAAATCATGATGGCGTTCCAGCCAGCACCTCCTGATTTGATGAGAGGGAAGATCTCATGTTCTTCTGGTTTTTTGACCATGGGGCTTTTTCATATTCTTATTAAAAATGCCTCCATGTAGCATTTGCAAAGCCCACCTGGATGTTTTCAAGTGTCCTAAGCCACCTTGTGTTATGCTGACACAAAGGATTTCACCCGTATCAGAATGGTCCGGCTGCAATAACATGCTTTCTTTCTCAAATAAGCAACAAATCTGGTCTGGAAGGTGTCTTGATCTTGCTCTCAAATTTTACTGTAAAGCTCTGCCCTTTGACATTACTTCATTGACAGGAAGCCCGCAGCGGGCGAGGGCCCGTAGGTAACAGTTCTGTGACCTTCAGTCAGGAAGGGAAGATCCTTGATGCCCTTTCACTCCTTCCACAGCAGTTCCAGCTTTGTAGCAAGTTGTTTGAGTGGGATTTCAGTATCTTAGAAGTCAGTACGTGGCTCTTGCCATGGGAGTGGCTGACTTTTACCTTTCCCATTGAAGGGGCTGCCATGGCCGTGTTTCCTGAGGAAATGCAGCCAGTAGTGTTTGAGGGCACACTTCCTTAGTTAGATGTGGAGCCACGAGGTCCTCAAGTTTCTTCATGGTATGTTCAGTGAAGAATTTGAGAGCAAAGTCATTTACTAATAGGTTTCAATTCTATTTTCTTTCCTGAGTGATGCTGCTGGAAGGTTATTTGAGTCCTGAGTCAGGGCAACAGGACTTTGCTCAATGGAAGAGAGTATGTGTGGTGAGAGAGGCACAGTTTTCCTTTCCTTTCCAGTATAACAGCATAAATGTGAGTGGGCTGGAAGCAGAATTACTTGTCTTCACTAATGTTTTGGTTTTTTCTTTGTTTTTCTAGGATCTAGTACAGGATCAAAACTAAAAGTTCCTGAGCTGAGTATAAATGGCATACAGCACGTTGTTCAAGCTGGCCAGACTTTAAATCTCACCTGCAGGTAACCAACTGAGTTGGATTATGATAATTTGGCAGGGACTTCATACACCTGACACTTTCTTTTTTTTATTTTGTAACTGAAATTAGAAAAAAAAATTAGACCTTATATAGTGGGGAAAGGTGGGGAGTGAACTTCAATGGCAATTGTTTAATAGTTCTTTGTTGTTTCTGTTGTTGTTTTTGGAAAACAAGATAAAAGAGAACCCCATAAATAGCCTAATATAATAAAAAAGAAAGCTTGGGAACTGGAGCTATATAATTGCAGCCCAACATAATTGTTTCTGCTTCCTTATCTGTGTTTGCAGGGGGGAAATGGTTCATTCATGGTCTTTGCCTGAAACTCTTAGCAAGGATAGCAAAAGGCTGAAAGTAATTAAATATGCCTGTGGAAGGAATGGGAAGCAGTCCTGCAGCAGTCTGACCTTGAGCAGAACTCAAGCAAGTGACACTGGAAAATATAGCTGCAAATACCCAACAAGTCCAGCAAAAAAGAAGAAGGAATCTACAGTCTATGTATTTATTAACGGTAAGATTAAGTTTTTTTTAACACTTCTTGGTATTTGCTCTTCAATACAGCAAAGTGGAAAAGTAAGGCAGTTCAGCTGTGGCTGAGTTTTGAATGACATTTTCAGCCTTACAAAATGTTAATTTCCCCATTAATGTAAAAAATTCTCTTTCTCAGATTTTTTGGTTTTGTTTTTGGGCTTTTTGGGGTGTTTTTGGTTTTGTTTTTGTTTTTTGTTTGTTTCTTTGTTTCTTTTGCAAATACAAATTGTAGTCCTTTATCTGTCAGAAAAAAAAATGAAGCAAAAGAAAAAAAGACCCAATCCAACCATTCGCCTATACAAAACAGGAATCCAGATGGAAGGGGACTACAAGTGAATATGTGAAATGGGTATCAGAAACCATATCCTACATAACTGAATGTGATGTGATTTCTAGGCAGCTGAAGGATGCTAAAGTTGTCTGTCCAGATCACTGACTTGCCTCATGCTGCAGAAAATTACTATTTACATGTGAAGTCATGTTCAAAAATGTCCCCTATAGTCCATGCCACACAGATTGAAAAAATCTAGAAAAAATGGTATCAAATTAAACACAGAGTTGTGTTCAGCAAACAACTATTGTGTAACGTATGGGAAGTGCTGGAATTAGGTCAGTTAGACTATAAAAGAAATTACTTTCTGATCCTGTTTCTTTCCAGGGTATTAATCAGACACTTCTGAGAAGAGTTGAATTCAATAGACACAACAATAAAAGAACAAATTACAGACACTTTAGGGACTTAATTAATACTTTAGTTTTTCCTTATTTTTACAGAGTAAAATTAATAGATTACTGTAGTATTTCAGGACTCACAGATTTTGAAAGCCCATATTACAGAGAACATGCAACTGGAAGTGTTCCAAATTCTGGGTCTGCTGCATCTAATGAGTTCACATCAGAGTGAATTAGCCTTTGTTTTCATTTTGTGACATGAAGATGAGACTGGCACTGTGAAAGAGCAGAATGAAGTGGACCTCTCACTACACTGATAGAAAATAAGATAGTTCTCCCCATTATGGTGTGTTGCTTTATTGAGCACTTGGCTATTTCATGCTGTTCATCCTGCTTTCCTTCATCTGAAATATGGTGCAGAGTGTTTTTGTCGCCCAGCTCTTTTCATATAATTCTCTGTAAATCCAACAACAGATGCATCCATGGAAGAATAGCCAAAATAGGATATTCATTTAGTGACCAACAGCCCACAGCCTAGGAAAACGTACAGTTTCCTTGGATGCCTTTTGCAAGTTTCCCATCATGGGACCTTCTTGAGGCTCCCACCTTGGATGTCATCCTTGTGTGAGACCTACTCACAACCCTCTCCATTCACCACATGAGGAGGACCTCTGCTAAACTGACTTTACGATACAAGGCGTGCCTTTGCATCCTCTTGGTCTCTTACCTGTTTGAAGAGTTAATTTTTCTGGATCCTACATTTTTACAAATAGAGACACAACCAGCCTTCTAACTCTTTACTGCTTCCCAACTTGCCTGTATCTAAAAGGGACCTTCAACTGGATAATTGTAAACCGAGGTTACCTGAAGAATTCACATGGTGATGGGAGAGAAATATATCATTGTAGAAATTATTTTAGGACAGTCCCACACCAACCCTCGTCATTCCATCCCCTCTAATCATTTAAAGATGGCTGCCTATGTGTCTTGGTTTCGTTGGTTTTTCAAGGACAATCAGTCATAACTCTTGATGTCACTGTTGAAGAGATAGGTAGATTTTATAACTCCTTCTACCTTCATTGCCAAAAAAGTAGTAAAATGTTTGAGGAACAAACCTGTAGCAACCTTATACCTCTCTGGCATGCTAATTTTCTGAATTTGACAATCATTTTGATTGAAAACCAATTTCTTACCATTTAAGCATTAATTGTGTCTCTGCCCTAAGGTGAAGAAAAGTCTATTAGTCTTCCAAAACTTTACAGTTTCAGGAAGAATTCTTGAGTAAGTTAGAAGGAAACAAGATATTGAGTACCAAAACTCACCCTTTCTGATAAGTGCAGCATTAGAAAAAATATTTTCTTTCTCTATGCTATCTCATTATCTCTTTTCTACCTGTCTCTTAATATAAGTCACTGTTTCTGTGAACATGCATGAAATTCAGTTACCTAGCCCAAGTGGGGTTGAGATGGGGGTAACAAAATCCTCTACGAAGATTCTCTTTCCTCAGTTTAGTTTTACCTTGCATTAATTTGTGGGTGTTCAGGAAATGAACATTTGTGAAATATGGGTCCCTCCTAGTTTTGTATTGTTTCCTGTGACAGGACGTTGTGTCAGTCCATTTCCCATATTAGCTCCATGTGGATCACCAAGGTGCCTGTTTCCCATGTCTTAGCATGCTGCAGATGAGAACAAATAGTTGCTATTTACAAACACAGAATCCGAATCAGGAAAGTTGATATTGTTTGTACAGGAAGTCATCACTTATTGTTTTAAAAATGTTCTTCATTTCCGTAATTGGAGTGATACTGAATATGAACTGTATGTAAGAGAAAAAAAAAATAAAAGCCCAAAAACCAGACCACAATAAACCCAGTGAGTCCTTTGGTTCAGTGATGAATGTATGCTACAGCAGAAAATGATCTGGTACAGACAAAAACAAGACACAAGGCAATGAGAAGGAGTCTGCAAGTCCCACAGGCCCCGGGATGACTTGAAGCATTTCTGAAGTTCTGCTTTTGGGGGTCAAGGAGAGGCAGGCTGGTGACTTGCCTTGGAGGAGCTAGTTCTGACACCACCCTTCTTTCAGCTGGAGGGGTCACTACTGAGTTGCAGAGGGGAGTGAGTGTGCAGAGTGTCTCAGCAACTCTTGACCCCACACAGCTCAGGAATTGAGACATTAAGTGAGTGGAATTAATTCTCTTAAGAGTCTTCAACTTTGCCTCAAGAAAACTGATGGCTTGACTGCCCCCATGAGCCATGGGAAAAATCTGAAATGAAGCAAAGCCTCTTTGCCAATTTCTCCACTGTCTCAGACCCAAAACAGCTCAGAGCTTTGTTTTGTAAGGGAACTGAAGCCTAATAGTAAAAAAGAAAGATTTGCAATGAACACTCACTGCATACATTGCAGTGAGGCGTGGGGAATTTTCTGCTTGAAAAGAGATAATGATGGAATAAAGACATTTAAGAAACACCAAATTATCAGCAGGCTGTTCTGTATCCTATGTAAATTTCCCTGTGGACAGTACTAAGGGCTTTTCTTTCTGTCTGCTTTGTTCCAATATTTCCAAGGCACTTTTCAATTGCTGGAGCTCATTCACTGTCTTCAAAAATGTGTGGCACTCTTAATTCTCAACTCATAATTTCTTGTCTTTGAACAATTGCTCCCATGGTATTACAGAGGAGAAGCCTGTAAGTTCAACTACATTGATATATCAAAGTTAGATTTTTTGCATGAATTTAAGCAAACTGTGATTCAAGTTGAAGCATTGCTATTTTCTGTGTTGAAGACCGCTTTCAGCTAGTACTACACCAGAGTAAAGTCTTAATTCTGGTGCAACAGAGAACAGAATTCTTCTCAAAGTGAAACTGCATTTGGCTCTAGGATGGGTGGTAGCCCATTTCTTAGTCAGTGCTCTCCCTTTCCTTGCCTTTTCTCATAATCCCACAGCATATGTGTCTTCTGGTCACTTACTTTTCCTTGCAGAATAAGATGTTTTAAAATCAGACCTCTAGGCTGGGTTAGTTGCCTCTTCTCTTTCTATACATAACAGAGAACAAAAGGAGCTTTTGGTATGTACTTTTCATCACTGACTTTTCAAGAAATCTGGAGAACAAGCTTAGAAAAAATTTCTTGCTTTGAGGTGATTTAAGCCACGTGAGGCAAATCAGAGCTGTGTAATTAAAGGTACAGGTCCTGAGTGTACTTGTGCTCAACAATGCCTAGAATGTCAAACCTGCCCACTAGTTGTATGCATTTGGTTTGATGTGTGTCTTGGGCTCAGCAGTACAAAATGAAGGGCTTTATCATTAGGGAATTTTTCAAAATATAAGCCTTTGAGATCCCAAAACATCTGGTATTCCGAGCTTGTTTTCAGACATTAAAGTTGTATGCTGGAGGTTCTGAGTGCTTTAGAACTTCTTGGGCATCTCCCTGGGAGGTCCTCCTGCTGACAGATAGCTGGATCCAGACCCAGAACTGACATGCATTTAAGATTTAGCTTGAATGGATTGACTCCTGTAATCCTAAAGATACTATTGTTGCATAACATGGAGGGTATCCAAAGAGTTCTGCAAAAGGGTCTCTTTAGATCAGAAGTATCAAAGTAAAAATAGTTAAACAGGTAAAAAAGGCAGCAAGACAAAACACCCTGAGAGCTAACAGAAATGGAGATTTTTCTTATTTTTCCTTTTTCTTCTTATTTACAAATAATGCAGTGATAAAAGAACCTGCTAAAGCCTGGGAAACTCTTCCTCCCCTGTGCCTTCTTTTTTGTCTTTGCTTTTGGCACAGTTTTAACATGTGAGCGGTACGGCATTGGCTTACACCATCACAGTCAATAATATGATAGCGCTTCTGCTAAGAAGAGGAAACTCATTGGAATTAAACTATGTTGCAGCTGTATCAAGTATGCGGATGCATTTTTAGTTTCTAATGAGGTTCCTGTTACAAAACAGAGACCTCTAGGACTTGCTGACGTCAATGGCCTATAATTGCCGCGCTTTTGTCATTGTGTGTACACGGGCTCCCTATCACAGGACACTGTGTGGAGCGGGGCTTCGGTGGGGGCTTTGGCAGCATCAGTGTTCTGCACTCACCCCTCCATGGTCCTTCTCCCTCACCAAGCCTCATGGCTCATACTGAAGCAAGCACCTTTCCAGGGTGAGCCATCACAATGGAGGGATACATCTGAAAGGGCATTCCTAATATCCGTTAGCCTTTCTAGGGATTGCTTGCTGAACATAGTAATAGCTCTGTCGTGGATTTCCTGGCTAATGTGACTATTTTTCCTGAAGATTTTTAACTGTGTTTTATCTGTGTCATGGTCATATGTTAATGATAGCACAGTATAACTAGTCTCAAAGGAAAACAAACCAATCTTGCCTAAAAATTGTTTAACGATTGTATTAGAAATTCTTTGTGTTTGAATGTGCTCTAGGTACAAATTAATAATCCTATAAGTCCAGGTAAAAGAAAGAAAAACAAAAAAGAGGGGGAATACTTTACGTCTCAGGTTTTCTTTCAAGGTTTAGACATACTTTGTTTTTGAACAGTGTTATTTTACAAGTAAGAGGAGACAAGAGTGGAACAACATTTCTTCTAGAATGACATACAGAATGCAATTGTTTTTCTTTAAGGAAATTAGGCATATGAGCCGGTTCAACAGACACATTTCCTAGGACATGATTCATCTCATGGTAAAGCAGATGTCTAAAACAGGTCAGATGTGTCCCATTGCAAAATTCCCCTTTTCTCACCAGGCACAACACTAACTGTTTGGCTCCTAGCTCAGTGAAAAATGTCTGTATTGTAGATGAGCAAGTGAGGCTGGAATGACTCTTGGTGTGCAAGATTCTTTTGGAATTACTTCTGAACAGCCCCAATAATTTATAAGGGATAAATAAGGTTAAGGAGGTTTAATCCCTTTAATGGAAAAGGAATGTGGCAATTGGCCCATGAACTTCAATGAAGTCTGCATGTCTGTTCTTTACTAAAGACTGTGGTCCTTTTCACATGCATGAGGGAAAAGGCTGTTATGTGAATGTGATGAAAATATTTCACCTCTTTTAACCTGAAAAGAATCTTAAGGATGAGCCAAGTGCAAGTAGGTATTTTGGAAGAACTTCAGAGGATAAGCTTTTAGAGATTTCAAGGAGCTTAGATTTTCCTGCAGAGACTTTTCTTCTTGCAAATATATGTGTAAGTCCTCTGACTTACATAGCTCAGATTATTAAAAACAAAACAAATCCAAGAACAGTAGCTGAAGCTTGTGGAAAGAAAACCCCTCTCCTTCTTTTCTGAAACTGGCATTTCAGTGTTGGCTAATTTAGTTGTTTGTGCAAACCCCATAAATAGCCTAGACAGGTTACTGATACCAGACATAATATTGCTTGTGCTAAGTCTCTTATCAAGTTTTTATCTGGCTGCCAACCAGCTTAGCAAAAAAGCTGCTATTTATGCTCTTTAACAATATAGCAAATGACCTTCATGGATTTTGTGATTTCATGAATGCTCTTTGTGGTTTCATGTTGATTGTAACTGAGAGATACTGTAAGGAACACAGTCAACCCAACATACAGTCATTCATTCTAGGCATAATTTAAAAACACACTGAACTGATTTTTAAAGTAACCTTTAACATATGTAAATATTCTGGCTGTCCAGCTTTCATTTTGCTAACTTCACAGGCAGCTCTGAAGAAAAAAATAGTAACAAAATAAACCAACAACCCAAATCAATAATTCACAAAAACACAGTCAACCCCCTTAGATCTTCCATTCCAAATCCCAATGAAGCTGAATGTGTAACCTGGATGTGATCTTCAAGATAGTTCAGTCTGTGATGTTCCTTTTACACCTAGAGCTTTCTGAACGTAGAATTGATTGGAGCTGGCCCAAAAGACTGCTGATGGGAAATTAAGTGATGCCAGATGTTCTGCCAACCAGCTATGTGGGGAAGGTTCATTTACCTCCCCTTAGGAAGAAATTGAAAGGAAATGTAGTGGGAGCTAATGGCAGTAGCTGGGGTTGGGAAGAGGAAAAAAAAAAAAAGACAAGGAGATCTATTGCTGGGGGGACAGAAGAATTCCATGTTGTTAGCAAACCCCGCCAAGGTGGCATAACCTGCCCTGGCGCTGCTCTGTGTTCAGCTTTGCCTGATCCAGGCTAGTAAAGCCCATGCCAGATTCTGATCTTGGGGCACCAAGAGTATCCCATTATGGCCTTTAAGATGGAAGGAGACTAAAATCAAAGGGAATCAGGAAAAGCCTCCATGCTCGTTATGAAAACAAAACTGTGCTAGGAAACACGATGCGCATTTCTTTTAATCAAAAGCAGGAAGACATTTGGAGCACTTGGGGCCATCGATTGCCCTCTGGCCCACGGCGGAAGTCCCCGGTGATGTCAATGGGAGTTCTGCACGCGAATAGCAGGGGCACGGCGACGCCTCGGCGCACACGGCGGGGAGTGTACCAGGAGAGGCTGTGACCCAGCTCTGGAGCGCACCAAGGCAGAGAGCTTAGGCCACTTTCATACAGCACTTTGTTGACTTCTCCAGGCGTGGACGTGCGTTTCCACTGAAGAAGAAGAGGAAAGAAAAGCCGAACATGGTGTTTTATGCCGGTTTCCTGCCCCTGCCTTCGGACGGGCAGGAATCCTGTGAGGTCTGAGCTGCACAACCCCCACTGCCTCAATATTGGCATCAGTCAGGGGTGATACTCTTTCTGCAGATAGCACCGGCAGTCCTCAGAACAGCTCTTCCTCACACTTACAATGATCTGGAGATTATGGTACAGGAAACCACTTTGCAAAGCTTGCTGCTTTTGGGCAGAAGCTCTTAATTTTGTGACAAAGACAAACGAGTCTTTGGGGAGTAGTAAATCAGTTTGTCTGGTGATGTTAAGGGGCAGGTGACCTCTCCTGTGACTGCACTCCCTGAAACAAAAAAGGTTCTTTTCCCTGTGCTACAAACAGGTTCATTCTTGGTCTTTCCTTGAATCATACTGCAGAGGAAATGTCAGCCTAACAAGTCCTCAGGGCATGTTTTATTACATATGCATCCTCTATTACTCATAAGTTCCTTTCGCTATCTCAGTGGACATTTAATACCTATTATTAAATAATACTTTGTGGCTTTCATTTCAAAAAGTTTGTATAACAGTTTCGTTAAAGCACTTTAGGAAAACTTTTTCTGTAACCTGGAGTACATTTGAGATCCTCTGCTTTAGTATTCTCACCAGTATAAATTAGAGCAAAATCTGTTTCTCTTCCTGTTTGATGTCTCAAACAAAAATGTTATTGCATATAGTAAGAAAGGAGGATCCTAAGGGCAGAACAGTTTGATGACCCTGGGAAGTGCATATCATACTTTTGAAAGACAAGCAAAAGTAACTTACTTGAAAACTACTTGAGTGAACATAGGCCAACATGCAGAAGTTTGGGGCCAGAACACTTGAACCTAGTGCTGCTGTTTGAGGTTTTTTAAGGGATTGTTTCTTGCTAGCTTTACTAATTTCTTATCCAAGAAAGACTGCCATTGTTATTTCTAAGATTTTTGACTGAGTGAAAATAATGGGATTTGCCTGAAAAAACATTAGAGCTGTAGATAAGCACAGAATTAAGATCTTAATGTTCCGCTTTTTTGGGGAGTTAAAACCCAAACCTTATGTGAATTTGGAGGCAGTCTATCTGTGATGTGAGTCAAACTGAAACTTCAGATCTGAACACCTGCAAAGAAGATTTGGAGCCAGAGGCTGTGGCTTGAGCCCCTCTTTGTTAAGTGGTCCAAACAATAGTGGCAGAAATGTTCCCTGTTCCCAGCGCAAGCTATTTATGACAATGCCCTTTGTTAAAGGGATTGTTCAAGGGACGGTAAATTACTCTGCCAAGCTTCAGTTTTGAGTCAAGAGGAATTAATGTTTTCCTGGCATTTGCATTTACCTTGTCACATAAAAAAGAGACACATTGGTATTGTGATAGTGGGAAGGAGAAGAGGAATTAACCCTCTCTAGTCCGTATTCTTGGAGATGAAAATACGGCTGGATAATCACAGTAGATCCTTTCTCCTGGTGCAGTCAATGTGAATTTTTCCTATCAATTTCCTTGCAGTCAGCAGGAAGGTGTCCTTTCTAGGGGGTTCCTGATAAATGAATTTCAGCTCACTTCCCATATATTTACTTTTCCCGGTGATAAAAAGATACGAATGCCATGAAATAAGAAGCACATATCTCAGCAGTAGAGGTGTTGCTGTAGTGGAAAAATGGACTTTGACTGGCCTGAAATTGAAAGATTTCAAAATACTTTTACTGATATTGAATGATAAATATGTCTTCAAATACTTAATATTAGTTTGATGAACATGTTTAGACAAAAGTAAATGGAAATTTGATTTTAGGACTTTATTTAGCTTTCATTACAGACAGGACTAGTCTGTCTTTTAAGTCTGTATGCAGTCTTACAATTCCCATACACTGCCTTAAGATTTCACATATTAACCTTTATTTTTCTTCTTTTGCAGATACGAGCAATCCATTTGTAGAGATGCACAGTGATATACCTAAAATAATAAACATGGCTGTAGGAAGAGAAATGATCATTCCATGCAGAGTCACTGCACCAGACCTTGCTGTTACTTTAAAAAAGGTATCTCTATCCAAGCATGCTCTGAAAGTGTTACTGTGGGTGATGTTTTTGTTTGTTTACAGCTATTGTAATGCTTTTGAAATATTTTAACAATTTAATATTTCTTATGCAACATTTCTGGGTGTCAGTGTGTGTTCAGAAATATTTCAACCCTGGAGGCTTCATTTTGTGTCACACAGAAGGGCTTCATCAAATCTCCTACAAAGGGTGGGAATTTGCTGAAGAAACTTGAACTTTTCATACTATTTTATAAAGTCATCACTGGCAAAAGTTTCTTAAGCCCAGGAAGGAATTTCTTGTTAGGAGAAGAGATTTCCTCCCACCTCTTCCCCTGCCCTTCCTCCCTTTTCCTCTTCTGTCCTCTGGAACAGCCAGTGAGTCCCTGGAGACTTGCTGTGGCTGTACAAGGATCTTTGCAAGCCTTTGCCCTACCTCACTCCCACCAGAGACTCTGCTGCTTCCGTTTACATATATGCACACTTAGACAAGGGATGGCTTTACTTTGTGGAGAAACTTTGCAGGGAAGCTGCAAAGTTTGATGTGGTGAGACTAGTTTTAGGAAAAAAAAGAAAAGATATTTCCATGTTCTGGGGGAACATTTGTCTCTTAGGTGCCTTAAGAGTTACATGGAGAGCTAACTGAACCATATGTATGTAGTAAAGTACCTGGTATCATGACAGAGAATAGGGCATTTTTTAAAGCTACCTTTTTTTTTTTTTTTAAAAAAGAAGTGGAGGTGGCAAAGAAGTTTGGTTTCTAAACAGAATTATGTTCATAGTGGCAATGAAAGTTCACCACTGTCGAAAGGAAAAGAGTTTTGTCTTTTTATAGAATACCATGCAATTGCCAAACAATACCACCGTAAGATGCTTATCTAGTGCAACACGAGTCTTCCATTATTCTTTGACTGCAGAGCTTTACATCAACCACAAATTTTATCAATTCTTTCAAGAGCTGCCTTGCTAATATAGATACTTAATTTGCTTTTTGGTTTTCACCTGTTAAATTCCATGAAAGAGAACAAAAATGCAAAGAAAAGGAAGTGATCTGACCCAGGACATTGCCCTATATGTGTAGATACACACACAGACACGCACACGGAGTTCTCCTGCAAGAAGATGCACAAGGTTGTGTGGCAATAAAATCAAAACCAAGTGAGACTTAGCATTCCATAGAAGGGGTGTTGTAAATTTATTTGGGCACTATAATGTTGCATCTGAAATCTCAGCATATTAGATTTCTAGCTGAGAAAATTCCTGTCAGGTTTCTCTCATTAAACAATGTATATTAAAAAAAATTCTCCTTATTTGGAGAAGATTGAACCATAGCTACTCTCTTCTTTTCATATCAATTGCCTTTAGCTTGGGCTTGTAGTGTAAGGCACAGCTTTACACCATCAAAAACAGATGTAATACTCTCTGAAGGAGAAAGAGGAGGTGGAGCCAAGTCTTGAAAGAAAGGATTGCTTGCTTACATGTTTTGCATTCCAGGAAAAATAAATGTGCTCCCTAATTAATCCTAGAATTTCCTGAAGCATGTAATCTACAATGCATTACATCATATCTTACTTTATTTATCTTCTATGACACCCTTATATGAAGATTCCAGCAAGGTTCTACTCACAAAGCAATTAAGAGATGTGTTAAATTCATTCCACAGCTGCAGGTGTACTACTGCTGGAGAAACGGCAAGAGCTATTTTGTGTTTCCCATCAGTGATAGAGGCAGAAGTTGGTGTCCTCATAATGCAGTCCTCTGGAACTGGAAAGAAAATCCCAGCTTTAGTGTCATTAGGTTCTGCCTTCTATATTGATTGCCAGGAACTATAAAGACAAAGTATTTTTAATAGTCTCTCTCTTCTGGAAGGGCTCCCTACATTTGCATGAGCACAGCCTCCAGCATTTGTTTCTTTGCAGTGCTACTTCTTAGTTTTACTGTACCAGTACGGGTAAGGTTTATTATCTGTCTTCAACACTGCAAATTATTTTTTTACTCAAACTTCCTCTTTACCTTAGGCAAACCTTTCTAGATACTGTGTTGCTTTCGTTTTCAGGCTGCACATCTGTGCAGATTGTATTTTATAGCATGGCAATCACATACGACATAGGAGGGGGGTCTTCAAAAATCAAGAAGCTAATAGAACATGGACTGGGAAATGGGGATGAAGCTTTTAATTCCTATTTCAAATTCAGCCTTCAGGTCCTGATATAACCTTTGTTTACAGCAGCTGATGACCTTTTTCTTATCATATGAAGAATTGTGAAATCAGTTAATAATTTTGATGCTTAGTAGTTAGATATTCAGAACCTCTGAAACCATAATTCCTATCAACATGATTCTGGCAGCCTCATTCAGGATCCATAAAATAAGATAAAACTTACTGCAAGTAAACTGTGCACTTCTCTTTCCTCTTCATTTGCTCTTATCTTGATAAATGGAGAAAGTATCATCTTTGATACATACAATGATTTTATCCATTTTTTTACTGATAATCCTTTTGGATTTTCTATCATAAAAACAATGGCATTCATAGGAATAGAAGTAAGTAAACTTCAGTACAAAGAATGAAAATTGAAAAACCCCAAGGGATGTTGTGAATCACATACCTGGATAGTCTAAATTTTTTATAATACCACCTCATCCTTCCCAAATTGGTGGAAGGGAAAACATGAAAGAAAAGACAAGCATTCGAGACTCTAATGTACATTTTTATTAAGCTTTTAGTTGTCTCTTTCCAGTACAAACTGCCTTTGGAGATGTGGGGAACCACAGCTTGACTATAACTTTTGACCACACGTACGTACACAGTATGTGGCTGCACTGTGTTAATGCCACCAGGTACAAAAAACATTCAGCAAAGACTAAGCAAAGAAGGGGGCACAGCCTATACCAAAAATAGTTGCATTTGAAACAAAGTACAAAGAAGGTAAAAGGCCAAGAATGCACTGGGAGCCACAGTGATATGGTTCACAAAGATTAGTATGTAGACAATAAATTCCATGTTAATGCAGCCGTCGCAACAAGCTGATTCTTTGAATGCCTCTGACTCACTGTTGGTTCCCATCTGAAAGCTATTATTGTGGCTGAATTTATCTTCTGCTGCTTCAGTGGAAGTCCCACTGTTACAGCACAGTGTTCCTTCATAGGTTTTCTACTTCTGTGATGACCAAATGGCCAAGATTTTTGACAGGGCCTTGAGCTACCCTGGCTTAGGGGCAGGACCAGATGACCTCTGGAGGTCCCTTCCAACCTAAATTGTGATTCTTGGATCTTCTGTCTTGTACTGTCCATGCAGGGATCAGCATGATGATGACCATAACATCTTTCTAGTTGCTGGTCTGGAAGCTGGTTTAGGGCAGAGCAAAACAACTGCGGTTCTCTGAGGGTGGGAAACAGGTAATCTGAACCAGTGGGGTTGGCAGAGAACAGCATGGAGAAGAGCTGGGTAAGAAACTGCAGCAAGCAGGGTGAGAGGGCAGGGCTGTGAAGGGCTGTAGGCTGAGCACCCAGCCTCCATCCATCTTCTCATCTGAGACAAAGTCCTGGTATTCCACCCTCCAAAAGGGACTTGTTGCAGCATCTTGGGTTTTTCCCTTAGAGATTTGGTCAGAGACCAGCTATGTCACAGTGGTCTTCTGCTAGTCAGAGACCTCAGTTTTCTGAAGTTTTCCTTTGAGTAACTTAGTGTTGTGTTATGTTTTCACAGATGACTGGGTGTAACTTCTTAGTCTTTGGGCTGCAAAAATATTATACATAAAAGTCGTGGCTCTAGTGGTTTTGAGGGGTGTCAGATGAGTAAACTGTACAGGCAAAGATTTGTCTCCAGGATAAGTAAGCCTAGTGGATATCCAGACAACTCACAGAATTACAAGTCGCAAAATAGGACTCTTCTGGGTGTTTTGGTTACTTTTGTATTCCTGGAGTAAGCATAATACACAGTTAGTAATACATCAATTAAGTAATGAATGTGCAGTGAATGCATTCCTTGGGAAATACCAGTCTAGGAAGGCTCTGACTCTCTGGCTTCACTTTCTTAATGAAAACCTATACAGATATATACTCAGAAATAGTTTGGTTTCTACCAAAGCAGCAAGAGGAGAAATCCAATTGAAGGTCTCGGAAACATAACTATAAACTAGTTAAATCAAAGTTGAAAGGTTTTTTTTAGAACAGGAATGGCAACAGAGCTTGTAGGGACCAAGACATTGTTGAATGGTAACCAGCGGCCTTTACTTGTGTGTGTGCTACACACACTTCCCTGTGATTTGCATGCTTATTATAGCATCTTATCAGCTCTTGTAAAGATAAGGAATTCTACCACGTCATTTTGTGCTCTGTATTTATTGTTCATTTGATTCATCATGAACTTAGTTATTTTGGAGGAAACGGCATGAGATGAGTGATTATGGTCTCGAGGGTGTATTTCTGCACAGGCTGAGCAGGCAGCCACGAGGGTGCCACGTTGTAGAGAGAAGCTGTACCACACAGGAAGGAGACAGACATTCATGCTTCCCCCAGCCTCTGACAGCCACCCATGCCGGCTTTGCCTGTAGGAAGGAAAGGGCTGTCCAAAACATAAGTCCTCTGCTCAAATAAAGGGGAAAAAAATTCTGAAGGGACACAGTGTGACTATTGCACAGCGGGAAGTGATGGGCTGCAAGGTGCTTAGTTGATCCAGTGATCTTTCCTTATGACAGTAATTCATTTAAACTCTGCTCTGTGCCATCATTAAAAATATCTTATTTTCACCATGAAAATGGGTGTTATCAAAGTAGAGTCATATCCAGGCTTTGTCCTCATGGCTGGTCTCTCTGCTATCCAAATGGTGGCATTTGTTCCATCAATAAGATAAAACAAAATAGCACGATCTGAAAATTAGAGGTTTTGTCTGAGCTTCAATGGCTATGGCAGGCTTTACTTTTTCAGGGTTTTCTTTATACCATATTAAAATGGGGCTTAAAGTGCAAAGGATCATAATGTAAAAGATAACTTGTACTGCTGAAAAAGTGAATGTTTGATTCCATATGACATTTTTAAAATTTGTTTTTAAGTCTTTTAGGCAAAATAAATATGATATGCATCGATTTGAATCCTGGAAGGAATTTCTTAAAGCCAGAAAACGGCAGGAAATTAGGTCCATTTGTCATCTCCATTGAAAAGTGTGTATTTGTTTCTCTTTGTTGAAACTAGGATACTTAATTGCAAACGTTCCTGGAGATGAGCACTTTAGCTGCCAACCAGAAGCCAACAGAATAGCAGCCCGAGTGCTGAAGCTAATGGTAGTGTCAATCTATTGTGTCATAAATTACATCCTGTTATAAATAATGAAATCCTGGAAACAAATGCAACATTCGCCTTCTTCACCCAGGTTTTTCCTCTATTTTGTGATGAAAATGTGATTTGAAAAACCCACATCATTAAATGTCATCCTTTTCATGTTGATTGGCATTTTTGTGGGTGCTTTTTTCCCCCATCCCTTTTTTACAGGGCTACTTTGATTAGAGAGTAAACATGAGGATGAGTTGTTTTTGTGATGTGTGTTTGGCATTTCCAGATTCCACGAGAAACCCTAATTCCTGATGGCAAGACAATAATCTGGGACAGCATGCAAGGCTTCAGAATACCTAAGGCAACTTACAAATTCATCGGGCTCCTGAGCTGTGAGACCACCATCAGTGGGCACACGTACAGCACCAAGTACCTAACACACAGAGAAAGTAGGTGGCATTCTCCACCCCCTGCCCCTCAGAAAGCACCCTGCCCTGCTGCCATCACTAATTGTTCTCCCTCTTTGTCATGTGCAGCCAACACAATTTTTGATGTTCAGCTAAGCACCCCGCGTCTTGTCAAGCTGCTGAAGGGAGACAGCCTAGCAATTAACTGCACTGTCACTGCAGCCTGGAACACCAGAGTGCAGATGACATGGACTTACCCTGGAGAGGTAAGTGCTGTGGTTGGAAAGAAGAAACAAGAGGTTTCCCACAGATCATGCTGCATCTAGCATCCCGGGAGGAATTCTGCCTCGGAATGCTTGCCGTTGTTTGCATTCCATCATTTTGACCCTTGCTGACATGTCTCTTAAGGTTTCTTTTTTTTTCCTTCTGATGCTTAATTTCATAAGTAAACATGTTTACACAATGTGCTCTGGTTATGTTGCATAATCACGAGCAAATGCTAGAATTGTTTCATCTCTGGGAGCTTCTTTTCAACCTGATGAAGCAAGAGAAATTTATCACCCCATCCCAGGCAAGGGCTCTCTCTTGTGACAAAAAAGTTTTCAGTGAGGCTGTCTTCTCAACACATTCGTTTCAAAGACTGGCAGACAGTCAGGCACCCGATTCGAGCATGTTTAGAAAAGATATTTTGATTTAGCTAGCCAAAATCTCATTTGTTAAGTGTCACACGAACAATCCTCTTGTTTTGACAACTACAGGAATGATCTTGAATGTGCTTCTCCACCCCCCGCATTGGGAGCATCCTCATAAATATTTGTCACTTACAGAATAACTGCCAGGGAGTCCGTGTAAAACTGATAAGAAATTTGACATTAGCTTAAGGTTTACAACTCCCATTCCTTTCATGTCAGTTTGATTTATGCTGGTGATTCAAGTCAAGATCATTTATTATGTCACTCATTGTATCAAATCACAGACTAAAATTATGATTGCATTATATAGGGAAGATTAATGCAATTGTTTATTGCTTACTGTAGCCATTTTCCCTGGCATTTTTTCACCTCAGAAATAAACAACTTAGCAACTAGAAATGCTCCCAATATATTATATTGCTCTTTGCTGCCCTACCAAGCCCTATCTGGGCACCACACTTGTGAAATTGTTCTTTGTTTTTATTTAGATGGTAACTGAAGGGTGCTCAGTGTTTATAAGACATCAACAATGTCCTGGGTTAAATAAACTTTGAGGCCAAATGCTGAGGGGGAGTTGCAGGAAATAACTCCTCAGAGTCACATTATCTTCAGTTCTACCCTGCTATTCCCTTGCCAAATCTAGTCCCTTTTCCGTCTGTAGCGTTTCCAGAATTCTCCCCTCCTTGTGTTAATGTCCTTTTCTTCTCTGTGTCTGCTTCCTATGGCACTGAATCTGGGCACCAAACTATGTGCTGCTCTTCGTATCATGGCTTCAGGGATATTTAGGAGCAGTGCTAGACAGTGGTGATGGGGAGCTGGGCATGTTGATGTCACAGGCTGTACAAAAGGGAGGATCTTCCTCTGGAAAGTACTAGTTCGGATGCCATGACAACTTGGGTGAAGACAGGGATGATTTGCTCTATCACGTTGCTTATATTTTTTATTGTTCACCCTCTGAAAATGTTAAGCATCTTTTGCTTGTCTGTGCTGTACAAAGGTGTCCGGGATTTTATTTTTTTTTTATTAAGTTGTGGTGGCAGTACAGAAAAAGAAAAAATCTTACTAATCATGAAAACTGGTTTGATTGAGCTCTTTCTTGTTCATTTCTTTGGCTTTTTTAGATAAGGAAAAGAGGTTCTATAATGCAGCGTATTGACCAGAAGAATTCAGAGGCCAACATTTTTTACAGCATCCTCGTTGTGGACAGAGTGCGGGACATTGATAAAGGCCAGTATACCTGCCATGTGAAGAGCGGGCCCTCGATCAAGGCCGTCAACACCACGGTCATTGTTTATGGTAAGTAGTGGTGCACATTTGTAGAATATCCAATGGCTAGGTACCAAGGTCAGTCATGTGATAATTTTACATCATGACAGAAGGTAAAAGTGAATTTGTAGCACATTCATTACAGGCAGAAAAAGGGAGACAAGGGAGAGAGGCATTTCAGAAGGGAAAATGTGCCGTTTCTTCCATGACTGTTTTGTATTGCTGGCAATAGACATGTTAATGTTCAATTTCCTTGCTTTTGTCTGCTAAATATTGTGATGGCACTGTCCTCAGACAGCTCTAGCAGATAGAATCAGGGAAATTCTAGTCTGGGGGGGAAAAGAAGGTACAAGTGTAATTTAAAAAGAATCCCACGTCCTCTTCTACAGTACTTAAGCATTTCTTTCTATGAAAAAGTAATGAAGAAATAAATACCCTAACACTACATGGAGCTGGTAGTTGGTAGACCATCCAAAAAAATGCAAATCATTACTGTGGTTTTACAGCGGGACCCTTGATCAAGTTCCTTATGGTTTTTCTGGGCCTTCTGTGAAATCTGGAAATTTCTGAGCTTATTTCAAATGTGTATGAATAAGGACTTTTTGCATTATGACTCTTTGAGAAGTGACCTTCTTTGGGACACCCTGTTACAATTAGAACTATCCAGGATCTTTGGAGCACCATTGGGGTTAATGACCAAGTAGGTGGTGGGTGTCCTCTACAAGAGATGACTCATGATCAGAATATGGATTTGTTTCATATTTTCAGTGATGTATCTTTTCCATCCTGTCTGGAAATGTGGCTAAGCACTCTGTGTTAGTATTCTTAGAGAGAATTTCAGCCCATTTTCTCTATTTAAGCTCTGGATTAAGGCGCTGGGAACAAAGGATGAATCAGGATAGCCACTTACTGTATCTTAAAGAGATAAACTGCATCTGTCAGAAACTGAGATTTAGATTAAAATTAAAATCAGAGAAGTTTGAGATTAAAGTTAGAGTCAGAGAAGCTGGGACTGTTGAAGTCATTCATATAAGCAGCCCTATCAACAGTATTAGAAATACTGTATTAGTATTAGTATTAGTATTAGCCCTATCAACCCATATTAGAAAGAGCCTGTGTGAATAAAGGTTTGCAGAATCAGGGCTGTATCTTTAAAACTTGACTTGTGTAATTAAACTACTCATTAGTCTTGTGCATATTATTTTCAATGTACGTGGTAAGTTTGATTAAATGTTGAACTTGTTTAATGGATATCCATCATCTTTATGCAGTTCATAATATGAGTAAATATTGCACTGTAGGTACCATCAAAAGGACGCTCAAACATTTTTTATATTTTGAATGTTTTATTTTGCACAGGTTAGCAGGGGAGAAAGAGATATTTTCCAATATATTGCATGAATTTTCTGTTTTATTTCCTCTGGTAAAAGCCATCAGCTTGGCAGAGAGTTGGAGATATGGGGCAGAGAAACTGGAAAAGAACAAATTCCAGCAGGTTGATATTATTCCAGTGAAGTCACAAAGATTTGTTTCTTTGATGAAACAGCTGTTTACCAATGATACAGAAAATTTCTGCCTTTTCCTTTGCTATTTCTCTGAAGATCTCTTAAATCCTCTCTGGCAAAATGTTTTCTTTTGGAACATTCATTCATTCTTGGCCTGTAGGAGAGGAAAGGTCATCTGATCATCCTCAGTTCAGCCTCCCACATACTAGAGACCACTTTATCTCTTGTGCCTTTTTTTCTGGCTGGAGCACAACGTGAGTTTGGCTAGAGTGTATCTTCTCCCAGCAGATTCATGCCTTGGGAACTGCATCTCAGTTTTTCGTATATTTGTGGTATTCTTTTTTATTTTATAGATCTCTAGGAGGTTAGGCTCTATTCTTGCTGTTAACATGTGGGAGTATCAAAATTATTAAAGATAATTTTTTGAGTCACATTTTCTTTAGTAGAGCTACTCTTTTTGCAGGATGAAAATCAGTAATACAAAGCATATTTTTTATTTTGTTTAAGATAAAATGTTCATTAATTTGAAACGTCGAAGAAAAACTGCGCTGGAGGCTGTAGCAGGAAGAAAATCCTATCGTTTGTCTATGAAAGTGAAGGCATTTCCCTCTCCAGAGGTTATATGGTAGGACAACAGTTACTTCCACATATGCATCCTGGACATCTTTTTATAATAAGGTTGGGGAGGAATTTTTTGAAGTTTCAGAGCTGCCTGGGGTTCTAACTATTTATGGGAACGTTACCTCCATTTTGCAAGTGCAACAAAGGAGATATGCAAAGTTTAAAGCTGGATCCTCAAAAAGGTTGGATATGTCTCCTCTTGACATCAATGGACACTCTACAGCTAAATATCTCTGCCAGCCTTGACTGAAGGGTTGCATCCAGCTTCACTCATACCTAGAAATGAAACCTGAACTTGCTTTTCAGACAGTAAGAGAAGGAAAAGAGGGCTTTCATTAAAATAAATTGTTGACTTGAGTCATACAGACATGCAAAAAAATGGAAGTTGGTATTTTTCAGTGATCTGCAGGTTGTAGATGTATTTCAGCAGAGCATTCACTGGATCATTCATTTTGTCTCATCTATGCTGTGTTAAGAAATTTTTGGAACACTTTTTTTAATTGATGCAAACCACTTTCATACGTAACAATGTTATCTATTCATGATCTCAAGAGGGTTTTTTTTGTTTAAATAATTTTAAACAACAGTACCTCTGGCTCAATTCATTGAACTTTAACAAAGGGTCTATGACAAGACTGATTAAGAAAACAAACCATACATACATGAACAGTGGGAGTTCATGTTACAGCCAGGAATTAATTTTACTCCAAAAATGTTGTTTTACTAAACTTTTATACTTACGGCTCCTTGTGGTAAACTAAGGGGTGACTGTGACACTGATGCCAGCCATTTTTGCATTGTTTTCTCTTTCTCCAGTGTTTGAGTTCATTGACTACACATAGACAACCAAAACTTCTGAACTAAAAAAATCTCCAAACATTTTAACAAATTTTTAATTTTTTTTTTTAATTTAAAATTGAGGTTGGTCAAATGTTGGAATGAATAGTCCAGATTAGTGGCGGAGTCTCCGTTCTTGGAGATACACAAAACCATACTGAAAATGGTTGTGGGCAACTTTCTGACCTTGTTTTGTATAGGACATTAGACTAAATAACTTCCAAAGACTTTTTCAGCTGCAGCCATTCTGTGGTTCGGTAAAATACACATACAGTGAAAGGCTTAAATCCATAAGTTCTTTGACCAAATTTTAGTGCTCCTCTAATAACAGTAAGAGTTTTCTGTAAATACTTACTGAAAGCTGTGAATCATTTAGATCAAATCCATCATCATCATGAATGTGTTGCACCCTTCTACTACCATCATGTTAACCTTCTTGAAGCTTGTTAAAGTGCATTTTACACTGTATTTTAGATTTTGATGTTTTGCTTCAGAAATCTGTGTGTGAGCAACAGCTAGTACTTTCTATGTTGATTTTCTGTTATCTTTAAAAACATTCACTTGATAAGAGGATATCTGATTCTTTAGTGCTTATCTAATCTACTTACTCTTCCTCTTCCTAAAATCACAGCTGTGCTTAGAGTACTGTAATACTTTGTCCCAGGATGTATTCTGAGGTCATAAAGAAATGGCCAGTGCAAGGTGATGCAACCTTTATTTCTGTGACCAACTCTTAGCCAAAATGGTTGTCTTTTAGACTAAATGGCAGTCACATCCATGGACAACTGGGATCTTCAGAGACAGAGTTGCAATTTTCAGCAACTCTCAAATACCATAGAGCCCCGTCAGATTCTTATCAATTTTAATATATGGACTACTATTCTCTAAAACAGTTTACAAATGTCAGCAATCATATTTGAAAGGAATGAACAGGTCTCTGGTAAACAGAATCTCAGACTGGAAATCCAATCCCTTTCCAAAGATTGAGGAATATGATGTACCATGGGTGATTTAAGCAGAAATATTTTTCAGAATTTTGATTTCTGGAATTCCATGGAACAGGTTAAAAGATGGGCTACCTGCTGCTGAAAAATGTGCCCGGTACATTGTCAAAAACTATTCATTAGTCATCAAAGATGTTGCTGAGGAGGATGCTGGAAACTATACCATAATATTGAGCATTCGACAGTGGAACTTGTCAAAGAACCTTACAGTCACTCTAACAGTAAATGGTAAGTTTGCTTCTCCAAGCTAAACATTTGTAAACGCTCAATTTCCTTTGAGCTGGATTGTCACCAATCTTGCACACATCAGGGCATTGTGGGTTTTCTTACTGGCTTCGTGGACCCAAACCCAAGCCTCATATGCAGGCTGAAAGACCCAGCTTTGAACCAGAAGATGGATGCTGGTTTTCATTAGAAGTGTTTCTGTCTTCCACAGCCACATACTTGTTCCTGATGACTTAAATGCATTACCAACCACTCCTCTGACTTGACTTAGGACTGTGTTTTTATTTTGTTCTCCTGGGGGGTTTTCTTGTTACTTGCACTGCAGGAATGTAGTATTTTTATAATAGTGCAATACATTGGAAATAAGCTGGTTTTAATTGCTTTCCAATTTTGACCCTTTCCAGTGAAACCGCAGATATATGAAAAGGCCGTGTCATCATTCCCTGATCCCAATCTGCATTTACTAGGCAGCAAACAAGTGCTGACATGTACTGTGTATGGTGTTCCTCCACCTAAAATTACATGGATGTGGTATCCCTGTAAACAAAACCATTCTAAAACAAGGTAGGACAACATCTTTACTTTTATTTAGTATGCCTTCTTTTACTATTGCACTTAAATATTTTTTACAAGCATAAAGCTTGCTGTAAACATTGCTTAGTTAATAAAATTGTCTACTTTTTGTCAATATATTTTTCAGTGGACATGTAGTCACAATGTAACTTTTTATCCATAGTTATTTGAAAATGGAGGGCAGAGTAGTATTTGGTATTGCTGTTTGGGTTTATTTACAGTTCACTACTATTCATGCATGCACTATTGGTCCAGAAGCGATAATTGCTTTTGCATTTTCATGAGAGAAGACAATGTCTTGCAGTGTTCACATGCTTTCACATGGAGAAGTTTTCCTCTATGCTTTTCTCCACGCACAGTGACTCCTATGTGTGGCTTCATTTGAAATCAACAGAAAACATAATAGCAAATTCTTCCATTATGAAGGTCAGATCTGCCCTGTGATATGTTTAATCATAGGTTCAGTTCAGCAAGCTAAATGTGCCCACCATTCTCCAGATGATAGTTAAACAGGGCAAAGAATAAATGGCACCATGCAAGCTTACTTGATGCTGATGTGGTACTCAACTAAGCCTCTTTTCACATTTTAGTTTTCTTTTGAACACTGTTTCTTATGATTAGGAGTTTGTTTTGACTCACTTATCCACAGCTCTTCCTGCATCATGAAATCTGACACAAACTTAATGGTTAACACTCAACCTCCACAAGAGCATTATCATTAAGTTGCTATTGGAGGGTTCAAACAGGCAAGGTGTTTGGACCACAGCCCAATGAAGATATTTAAAAACATAACAAGTTCACAACACAACATTTTCTCAGTTTCAGTTGACGAATAAGCACATTCCCCAGGATCTCACTTTTTTACCGCTTTCATAGAACTGGAATTTAGCACCAGGCAAATATTTAAGTACATGCTTAATTGCAAGAGTACGAGACACATCCTTCACTTAAATAGGACATCTCAAAACTAAGGGTCTCAATACTAAATATCTCAAACTAAGAGTACTTTGAAGTGCTTTGGTGTCTGTGGGAGAGTGGTCAGCACTTCCTAGAAGCACCTGTTATTTTCCCCACTATGTCTTTGGCGTTATGCTGTATGGCTTTCTTTCTGTGCCCTTCTTACCAAGAGGTGGCACTAGCAATCTCTCCTCTTGGTGGAATAGGTATTACCTAAATTCTCCATTTCAAGGACAGGTGAGAGCTGCATTTCCTCTGATATGCTACCCTACAAGGACAAGTTGCAAAATTTGTATTTGCTAATAGATGTAAAAGAGATATCACAACATCTTTTAACTGGAGAAACCTTGAGAAAGGCATATATGAAAATTTTCAGTCTTTTCGTTTCTTTCAAAAATTTATGCAACTATGAATAGTCTGGATTGAAATCCAGCACTGTAGAAGCAGTTGGTTCTTCCTTGGGAGTTGAGGTGCTGCTCATCTGTTGTCAGATATTTCCTTTAGTAAGCAAGCACAGGTCTGCACTCCAGCACAGGAGAGGGTGTCGTCAGAAAGAGGAATTAACATCTGCATGCAGGTGTTCAGTAATGTGCTGAACTGTAGACTCCATTAAATGCTAATTAGGAGTGTGTTTGAGCAGGTGAACAAAGGAGAAGTGTAACAATTTAAATCAGCTATTGGCTCTGCTACAATGTTGTTTCCAGACTGGCTTCCAAATTGCCTTCATAATTGTTCCGTGATGATTCCCTTTAACCCTCTTCCCTTCTTTCTCCTTTAACTACTCATTGAAGAAGTAGTCTGGAGAACCATTTTTAATGCTTTGCCTACAAGGAGTGGGATGACTCCCTCGGAATAATATGAAAATTTACTATTGCAGAAAGGCAGAAATACTTGAGTAATTACATTTTGTCTCCTGCTCCAGGAAGGGAACCGAGTGGAGTACCTCAGCATTTGGCACACCTTGCTCAGGCTGATGTCTGTGCAGGTTCAGGTGTTCTCCCTGAAGAACTGGAAAACCCTTTAATCCCACCTATTTCATTACAGTTCCCTCTTTGTGTGATGGGAGGTTTGCCTAAACAACAGATTTAATTTATGTGTACCTTGTGCAAGAGACAAGAAGCATATCTTGTTCTGCCATTATGCCTTTTTTTTTTGTATTTATCTGCCCAGCATTAGGTTTCCAATACTAAAATGTTGCTCTATTTGTGCTCAAGTCGTGCTTGTTTCTGTACACAAATGTACCGTGTACTTTAAGTCAATAAACCCCTACAGGTTACCCTTCAGTGTGAGGTAGTAGAAATTCTCAGGGAATTTCTGAGTCCCATGTCATCGGACAGAGTGTGCATTCTGAATAAAAAGATGCTGTTGCTGCAAAGACCTTGCAGTGCACTATTGGCTCCAAGATCTGTTTGCTCCAATATTTATGTGTGCTTAACTTCACACCACTTGAGCAAGCTGGAGACTGACTGCCTAAGTCAGGTGCTTTTACTTTTGAAGAACTGTTGCCTATGGCCTCCATTAATAGCAACCATTAGGTTGTGTGGATACTTCTTTCACTTTATTTTCCAAGCAATATTTCAGTTACAAAATCTAAAAAAACCTCAATGAATTCCCTTGCTTTTAAATGCAGATATAGTTTAATGCTTTTTGATTGATACAATCAATTTGCTTAACTCTTCTCTCTGCTTCACTCAGGCCAGTAACAGGAGACTGGCCAAATAAAATAATTTCCATAGTTTCCTCATAGCAAATTTAAAAACAAAAGTGGTAGACTTGCTCAACAAATGTGCATTTTTTGAAATGTGGGAAGACCAACATCATTAAAAACTCCCTGTTCTGTTTTCTGTTACAATTACTTTGCTTAAAACAACTCTTCCCGTTAATCAACCTTTGGTTAGCTAGCTAGCTTACTAGATATGTAGGTGGAAAGATTCCCTTCTGATGTTCACCCAAACAAGGAAACATAGGAGAGTCAAAGAAATCTGTCTGGGGCAAAAAGCAATGTTCTGGGGTTTTTTAAAGCTTATGCAGACCTATTAAATTTAGAAATGGCAGCCAAAAAAGAGTAGAAGACACAATGCAAAATAAAATTAAAAGCTACTAAAAAAATAGTCTTTCTTAAATGATTGAGAAACTGCTTTTCCAAGGCTATCTTACTGCAGCATATGCTGCTGATCTGTAGCAGTAGTAAACACATTCCCAGGCTGGGCAGCCCCCAGGTGTTCAGTGGATATAGAAGAGCACAGCCCAGTGGGACACTTGTCCTGAAGTGCCCAGCAGCCTCCTTAGCCTCATTTCTACCACCCTGGAGCCATCCTATCCGTGCTGAATTTGTTTCAAGCTGGGTTGTCAGCAGAGGTGTGTGGGGGCAGACAGCAGCAGGGCTTGCTGAGGATCTCCAGAGCCAGGCAGGCTGGGATCCACCTAAAACAGATCAGTTCTGAGGCTGCAGAACAAGCATCTGCATGCCAGGAACGTGCTTGATGTTAATGGTTCTTGACCTGAATCTCTTCAGTAGATTTTGTTTATCTTAAACTGACCTGGCAGAAATTGCCAAGAAAGGCATGTGGGATACTGCTATTGCTCACTGGAAGTACTGGCTTGCTCAGCAGCTGTTCAGTGTTACTTGGGGCCAGTTTCTCTCTCTGGACATTTATATATGGGTAGTTCAAGAGAGATCTTCAGCCTCTGCCCAAGGTTTGACTGGTTGGCCCTTCTGAAACTGCACAGTTGCAACACTGAAATTTTGCCATGGGTGTTTCAATTCTCCCATCACCTTGCTGCCTCCCTCCTCTTGAGCTATCAGTTTTGTTTAGTCTCAAACTGAATGATATATTACTATTTTACAACCCTGCCATCACATCAATCTGTGGTTCTTTGGCTTTCGGTTGCTTTTTTTTTTTTTTTTTTCTGTGCATTTCTTTGCTTGAGGGAGAGAGAAATGTAAGAGTATTATGGAGTTGCTTACAAAAACAAAGTAACTGGGGAAACTGGTACATGATTCTCTGCTCTCCTGACTACAGTGTCAAGACATGAACTCTACTTGGTGGTAAAACCACCTAATGGTGAGATTGGAGATGGAGGACTGAATACATGAAGTATCTGGGAGGAAAAAAAATAGAGGTGTTCCTTGAAACTTCTGCAGAGATACAGAAAGACTGAAACTATCATAATGACAGTGCACGGCCAGACTCTCAGCAGCTTCAGTGAAAGAGGAGGCAGGCCATGTGTGCATAACAGTCTAATTGCATTTCTGCATTGTTTATGTCAGGGTAATAATAAGGGATTGAAAGGCAGAATCATTAGGATGTGCTTGGATAGATGATCAGGGGAAACCAGATTTGGAACATCAGTGAGGTATGTAAAATGAACAAGTAAAGAACAAATGTTAATTGTACTTAATTAGGAATGTACTGAACCACCCGAATTTAATTGTTGGATGTCTGCAAACATTGATGCCCATTAGTTTGTCCACAGTGACTCATTTTGTTCCCCATGCCACCTTCTATTTTCAGGAAGGAAAACTCTGGAGCTGGTATAAGTAGGTCAGATGGCATTAACAAACAGGTAGCTCTAAAATGCCTTTGTTTAATTTGACATCTGGCTGGATCCTCAGCTCTACCTTCACACTAGCTGAGAATCTGGCTGGTGGCTTTTGTGCCTTTGAACCTGTGCTACAAGAAAACCATCTTACAGCAATCTAGTAATGTAAAGGTAATTACTGGTACCCCCAAAATCATACTAGCTATTCCCTTATTTTGGTGTGGTTGGGAAATAGATCAGTGTAAATAAAAGTGAAACTCTGTGGTTTTTAACGTAACCTTAAAAAAATGCAGAGGAACTGTCATGAGTGTACGTTGCAGCAGCAAGGACTTCCAGGCAACTTGAAGCCAAAGGAAAGAGAGGAGTCAAGCAGCATCTGATCTGCTTCAGCCTGAATAATCAATATGCTCAAGGATCTCATTCTGCGCTTCCACTGGGAGTCAGAAGCCAAAGCTTGCTTGTGAATACATTCTTTCCTCTGAGTAGAGCTATATCCTTGTTTTCAGTCACTGTTATGGAATTGTAAAGTACTTTTTAATATTTTGTTTGCAAAATGCCATTTGAATCAGATCTGGCACATTCATATGGTTATATAAGCTTGACAAATACATGCTTTATACCGAGTACAGTTTGCCCCAGTCTGTCTACAGGGTTACACATTGATGAATTTATTCTGCTAGTATAAACTACTTCATTATAGGTCTTAGTCGAATCAGAACCTTAAGCTTTCAAGTTTTGATATTGCTAGTTTCTAAATAATTTTAAATCAAATTAAAAAAAAAATAAAACAAGAAGAATTGTATTATTTATTTTGTCATTGATTAATCTTCAAACATAAGAACTACAGCAAGATCCAGATGGTCAGGGATACTGTGCTTAATATCATGCTTTTATTCTCACTTGCCTATGTTGGGGTTCTTTTCACTTGCTCTTCCTTTTATTTTTTCCCAGTTTCTTTTTTTTCCTTCTTGTTGCCTTCAAAGGGTGGTCTCTTGGCTTTACCATGTGCAGTCGGACACCCAGCCTTAAGGAAAAACACTTAAGGGTCACGTAGATGGTGGGACGTTTCTGCTTGATCTTTTGCTCGGAGTGGCCCAGCCCATAGGAAATAAAGTGTGTGACAGGCTGTGCGTGGGGACTGCACGACGTGAGCGAGGCCCCGCATGCTGGCAGGGTCTGAGCCAGTGGGGTGTCCCAGCCCGTAGCCAGAAGCCTGGTCCTGCACTAGCAGGGGCTCCTGGCCAAAGGAAGGCACCAGGTCAAACTCTGTGTGTGCTTAGGAGTGATTATGAATGGAGTACTATTGCTGGATCAAGTACACCTTTTACAAAAATATACAAACTTTAGTTAGCATCCTCTTTCCTTTTATGTGTATGCCTTTCAAAAAGCCTTTGCAGAAGGCTTTGAACAGGCATGTGAGGTAGGATCGTGCTCAGAAAAAAAAAATCAGTTAAAAAATAGAAAACAGGTTAAGAGGGAACAACCAGTTCTTGCAGCGTAGGGACGTGATCAGTGAAGTTTTTCAGGAGCTGGTACTGGGGTCTATACTTGTCAACATGTTCAGAAATAACCTGGAAAAGGTGGTAAGCAGGTGACAGTGCTTGCTGATAATGACAAGTTATTCTGATTTGTGAGGCTGAGGGGCTGGTTGCAATGAAATGCAGAACTCTAGGAATCTGGGTATCTGAGTGGAAAAGTGGCAGGTGAAATTCACTGAAGATAAATATGCATGATATACACAGGAAAAAAGATCTTACTTTCGTATGTAAAATACATGTTAAAAAGCTGTTGGCTGGTCATCACCACTACAAAGAGGTATCTGAGTGCTGTGATAGATGGGTTTGTTAAAGTGAACATCACCATGAGCAGCTCAAAAAGAAAATCAAATGTTAGGAATTACCAGGAAAGAAATGAAGACCACAGTACAGAACACCATTATAACTCCACAAATTCATAAATTATCAACACCTTTTATGCTATGAGCATTTCTCATCCTTTCATTTCAAAGGATGCAGCCAAACTGAGAGGTAGACCAGGAATAGCATCAAAAAGGATCAAAGGAATTTCAGAGAATGAGAGGAATGTGTGGAGGATGAATGAGGAGGGAGATCAAGACTCTTGCGGACTGAAAGAGATGTGACTTGGGAGCTACAGGATGGAGACTTACAGCCTTGTGAAGGACACACATCTAAGGGTCAGTTGTGTATATCTTTTTCAGTTCCAGAGGTAGGGGCCATTGCATAAAGACAGGAGGAGCAGAATTTGGAACTGAAAAAGGATATAGCTCCTCATGTCGTGGATAGTATATGTGTGAATCTCCTTGCCAGAAGATTTCGGGGGTTTGAAAACTTTCTACAGCCTTGGAAGAGAAGTGTAGAAACAGCCTATATTGCAGGAAGTTCCTGAGTTGATAATAATTGGTGACTGGGGGAGTATTAGAAGGAAATATCTGAAGTTAGTCCCACTCTTACTCATCCCTAACCATCTGCATATGGTCATTGTTGGGACAGGATATGGGGTAGATGGATCCTTGGTCTTACATCCATGCCTGTCAGTATTTTCTCTTCCTGTTTTCCCTCTAATCAACTCCCCTCTCTCCTAAAAAATGTTTCCCTCCATTCTTTCTCATCCCTTCCTTGTTTTCTGCCTGCACTTCAGTCCCTCACTCCAGTGAGCCCAGAGTTGCTCCCAGACCCCTACTGGAAGAGAAGTTGAAAACAATTCATCTTGAAAAACACAACCTCAGTGCATCAACACCTCCTTTGTCTCCTTTGCTAATCACTGGAAAATGGAAAGGGTGAGAGTTGTGCTTCCAGCTTGTCAGCAGGAGGGGCAGTACAAAGGACTGTGTAAATAGGCTGCCGAAGAGTTAATCCTTTCTATAACTAAGAGGACCCAGTTAGGACAGCAAAGGAAAGAGAGGGGAATTTTGACATTCTGAGAAGGAAGGGGTTGTGGGTACATGGATCTTGGAATATTATAGATGTAAGCTTATGTCTAGAAGTTGAGTGAGCTATCAGAAGTGAGTTGTGCAAAGAAAGTAACTTACACGAGAAGGGTCTGAAGAATATCTTGGACTTTATTTATAGGAAACAAATTGGAAATAAAAAAAAAACGAACTGCAAGAGTGGACATTGTATGTAGAGTTTTTGTGGACTTTCTCTTTAGGATTCTGACTGTTCAACAAAATTGCAAGACCCTCTTCCTTGCAGTGCTGCAGACTCTCAAAATCAACCCCTTTTTTTTCCCCTGAAAGAGATTCTAGGTGCTCATGAAAATTTCATGTGATAATTCTATAGTTCCAGCCAACATCCTGCTTCTCTGTGCAGGACATGACTTTTGCTTTTGCCCAGAGAAAGTGGAGGCTGAATCACAGTGGCTTCATGAAGTGAACACAGTTTAGTAAAGCAGGGAAGAGAGCTGTATAACAAGGAAAGTAGGTTTGGCTGAAATATGATTGTTGTATCCTGTGTCCATGAAGAATGCTAAGCAGTGTGAAGCAGAAAATTGAGGATCAAGAAGCAAAATATAATTTTCTGATAAGACGAGTTGAGAAAATTTCAGATAACCTCAGTGTGTGTAGACACCTGAAAAATTACTTCCAAATGCTGTTATGTTCCCTATAACGTAAGTGGCCAGAGATTTCAAGTAATAACAAAGAAATTGGAAGCAAAATGGGTTTTTTTGGTGACCCTCAGCCTAAGCCATCTGCATTTTTTGTTGCAAGTAACTGGTGTTGCAGGGTGCTCAGGTGTGCAGTCATAGAAGTGATTTTTTTTTCCTGTGGAAATCTGAGCATGGGCTGATGAAATACTGAAAGCTAGGGTAGGTAACATTGCTGTTGATCTTTTGAGATAGGTCAGATCAATTAGCTTTCCAGGCAGCAAACTGGAATAGTTAAGGGCAAGTCGTATTGTTTGGAAAGGATGAGTACAAAAGGAAAACACCATCCAGTTATCTGGTTGTATATCAGTAATAGCAAGAAAGGCAATGTGCAGCTATCAAATGCTTCCTTTTTCAATAGAGCCATGGAAGTTCATAGCAAAGCTCTAAATGCCATCTATCCTACTCCTTCCAAAGCTATCCCCCAGGAGAATGAGGCTTTTGGGACATCAGGGACCTGATCCTAAATAAATAAATATAAATAAACAATAAACAATATAAAATATATCCAGTTCCTACCACCTGTAGTTTTCCTCCTAGCTCCACTAATGCACCCATTAGGGAAGGTGTTTGGGATGAGCTCCCAGCTGCAGTTTTGCCAGTATTTCAACTTCTCACTGATTGGTTTTGACCTAGATCAGGAACACCTGGACCCATAGCTTCTTAGGATCATAGAATCACATGCACAGACAAAGCTGGCAGGGGGCCAGCACATGTTCTCCTTCCCCCACTCCCATAAAATGCGTTTTACAAACTGTACATGCTCCCTGCTACTGTTTTTCCTCTCAGTTTCCTGCTTCAGATTGACCCAATATTCCCAAGGACATGTGGCTACACCAGCCTTGTGCTATCAACTGCACAGCGCTGGACACTGAGGCACAGAACAGGCATGGCCCATGCCATTAGGATTTTTTTTTGTAATCTGCACATAAAAAACAGTTCCTATGTATTCTTTACAATTCCAGGAATTTCCAGAGTTCCTGTCTTAATGTTAATGTCATCACCATTGCCTCTTGAAAGATGTAAGTCAGCCCAACTTGAATTTGTAGTAGCATTTCCCTGAAGCTGCTAGGAATTGCTGCCCTAAAAAAAAAAAAAAAAAAAAAAAAAAAAAAAAAAAAAAGATAGCTGCTGAGAAAAGTATGGTGGCTGCCAATAATCACTTTAAAAAATGGGTACTGTTGGTGACAGGATGGTTTCCTCTCCCTCCCAACAAATACTACCCCGGTGAATGAGAGTGTGAGTGAGGCTGCCAGGGGCTTTGCCAAGAGGAATGCTTATAGAGTTGAATGAGACACGAGGTAACGATTGCAATGGCCCCTGGAATCACGCAGGAGGGCTTGGGAGGGAGAAGCTGGGAAGACAAGGAGACAGAAGATGAGTATTTTTCCAGCTGATCTGTGGATTGAGGCTCTTTCACTGGTATTTGTTTTTGCACTGTTTGAACTGAAAACTGCAGTACTGTCTTTGGGATGGGGAAGATGTGTCTGGATGGGCTAGATCTGGAGCTTTCAATCAGAACTGACTGTTGTACTTGGGGTCAAACCATCCTATGAATAACTGGAAAAATTGCTTACCTCAGCTCCCATGCCCTGCTATAAATCACCCAGCAGCTTTTCTTCTGATACCAGTAGTTTCATCGGCAGAACTTTTGCTTGGAGCTGGTTTGTAGTGTGATTTCAGTGAAATACATCAAGATGACATGAAGTACACTCTTACCCTGGAAACTTTTCCCTGTTGATAGTTATAAATACACCATGCTATTGTGCTTGGCATGCTGCATGCTAATAGAAGTGAGGGCTCTGAAACTCATTAGGAAAGGGAGCAGGCCGCGGAGTGGAGCGAGGACAGTGTGAAGCGAAGGTTGATCACCGCAGCCTTGTCCAGAATAGGCCATGGGAGTTTTCTTATCTCGCTTTGGCAGGAGGTGCTGCTAGCTTCCTGTGCGAAATCACGAGCATATGCTGCTTTCCTCTTGTTGTTTGGCTTCCTCCGCTACACAAGACGGTTCCCAGCACTGTGATTATCTTTGCATCTTCAAACATGGCACACTCTGCTTCCTCAAGGGCTTGATGTATTCTCGAGTAGCAGGCTGGCTCCCCTCCCCCCCGCTACTTCTCCAGGGTCCCACGGGTGCCAGCTCTGCACATCACAGACTTTTTATAAAGCTGGACTTACTTCTGGTTGCATAAACCACCCCCAGCCTCTCCAAATTCGTGTAGATTCCCAAAGCTCGGGCAATGAACGGGCCTGACAGCAGAACTCACCCTGCCACAGGCACAGCCACTCTCACTCCTCTTTCCCCCTGTGCTGGGCTTCTCTGAGAACCTTACAGAGAATTAATGGCTCCTGACTTTACAAAAGAACAGCCTTTTTCTCAGGCTCTTGACAGAAAGGCCGATGCGTGCCTGTGTGGGTGCACACCTGCAAACGTGCATGCCAGCACGCATGCAGGCACATGGGAAAAACTACTTAGAGTGAGATTAACCTGAGTGCTCTGCTTCTACCAGCGCCCCACTAAGGCAGCAGAGTCTGATTACCTCGCTCTGGGGTTGCGTAACTTTTATAAACTTAGGTTTGTACACACCCCCGTTAGCATTTGCTGTGTGGGATCTCTACACAGAGATATAGAGTGCAACAGGCAGAGTTGCACCCACAAAGTAGAAGCATGAAAGGGTCTGCAGGGACACAGGTGAAAGAAATGCGTAGAAATGTGCTGGCGGATATCAGCTTGTTAATCAATCCCTGCGCACATTGTGTGCTCCTTCATTAACCCGGCAGTAACCCTGCTGTAAGATTTCCTGAAGATGCAAAGCACCGAGGCTCATCCCACAACAAAACATTTCAGGAATTCATGTACTTTGGAGATATCTGGAGTAAGATTCAAATATCTAAAACCAGTGGGATTTCCCTGCAAACACAGACAGCTCTTGCTAAAAATGCAATGCCCTTGTTATTTTACTGAGTGGGTAGTTTGAAGAAATTGGTAATTTCCTTGAAATCAGAAAAATATGTAGTTGATGTTATGTGAGGACATGCTATGAAACATCAATCGAGTTAACAGGAAGATGATTGCCTATTTTGATTCCAGCCAGCATAGATTTTTGTGTTTTCAATTTTCCCTCTTTCTCTCCAAGCATCTGTGCTTAACACAAACATTTGGTTTGATGATTACATCTAAGTTCAGCAGAACCTTTTCTGTTTCTGTTACAAAATACTCATTGTTAGAAGCTGAGGTCAGGTTAAGAGGCAGGATTTCTGACTAATTTTTCCCTTCCCCATCTCTAGCTGATGCTGTTGGCTTAGGCAGCATCTTTCACTTGGCACCCCTGGCAGCAGTAAGAGGTGGGATGACTTGGAGTAGCCAGCTCAGGATAGTGGACACAACTCGTGTGTTGTCCCTGAGCTATTTTAGTGTACTTGAGGTTAAAGTGAAGGAATTTGGCAGCTCATGAGAGGAAGCATCTGGTTCTGCATCCAAAGGGATGAGTCTGAATCTTGTCCTAGACTCAGCCTGGCAGCCGTGCTGCAACTGATCCGTAAACGTTTGCTGATCCAGCAGTCAGTGGAGCTGACATTGTGTGTACAACAGTACTCACACCTCCAGCTGTGTGCTGTTGGATGTAGTATTCTCAGCTTGATTGTGAGCCCTTTTTCACTAAAACCATGGCCAACAGCTATGAAGTGTATTCAGTTTTCTACTCTAATTGCATTAACATTGTAATCTCCAGTTTGGATATGGAATAGAATGTGACGTCGGTAGAGTTCACATGTGTGCCTCCAGGGCTAATCTAGCACTTTACATGTGTTTTTCTTGTTGTTGTGATGTTATTGTAGTTATGATGGTGGTTTGCATTCTGGTACTAATGAGTAATCAGCACCTTATTGTGCTAAGCATCAACAAAGACATAAGACTGTCCTCATCCCTAAGACATGGCCAACTAAATATATACAGTCTTTTTAAGGCATTGTGAGGAAGAGTGTAATAATAGCAACTGAGTCTGGAGGCTCCAGAGCTGTAAGAAAGGAAATTGGAGATGCTTTTCAGAGAAGCAGCAGCTTCTGAATATGCATTATGCCTTCTTGCTGTCCTTTACCAAAATATATCTAAGGACTTCCATGGTAAAGAGTACAAAATTTCGGCACTGTAAAAAGAAACATAAATGCATTCTGTGGGGATAATAAAAAAAAAATAAATTAGGTGGCACCTTTTAATACAGGTGAAGTGGGATTTTGGTATCTCTATTTTTCTGTACAGATTGCATCCAGTCACAAATGTGCTTTTGATGCCTGGCATCACAAATTAAGTTTTGATATCTTCTATGGCATGAAAATGTTACCACCTTAGCCAGATTATCATGCCTTCTGTGTTTTATTCTTGTTACAGAACCAGACTTCTTAAAGCCTAAAATGTGAAAAGTAACAGGCATCTACCTTTCTGAATACTTTCAACCATTTTTCCCCATCTGAATGCAACAGGTGCCCCTATTAATGTACCTGTCTTTCATTCACCCTAGCCTCAACAGTAATATATTAGAAGTTGGCTTTTAAACCACGGTCTGAAAGAAGTGGTTGTGTAGATAGGGTTTTCCTGCCATGATCTTCCTCCTTGTCCTCTCTCCATACATGAATCTCCATTGCCTTCTCCTGGGTTTTCGGGTTTTTTCTTTTTTTCTTGTCTTTTTGACACACTGATCCTTTCAGTGCACATTGTGAAATTTGGGCAGCACAAGTTAGTTTCCATATCATTATTTTTTAAGCTGTAATGTCTGCTAAGTCATTGGCCAGTTTGACGCAAAGCTGCACAATTAAAAACAATCATGCAAAGTTGGTGTACCACTGGTTTTCTAAACAACACAAAGTTTACAGTGCAAAACAAACTGCACAGTTGGCTGAAGGGAAATGGACCTCAATCCTTTGGTCAGGATTGCATCATATTCTGTTTTTCAGTCACTGGGCTTTAAAGTTCATTTCTCCAAACAGCTGTTATACAAGTCAGAACTATTTGATTACAGACACTACAGCTATTATCCTTCAAATCCAAGGAACACAGTGTATTTGAAAGGACCTCATCAAGCTGAAGGGTTAATCTCTACCAATGACACTGGAATTGAACAAGCAACAACTAAATTCTGGATGAAAAACTGAACTAGATATTCTCAAAGAAGAACAGGGTCAGGGAGCACTTAAGAAGCATTCCACCGTGTTTTTTTCCATGTGTACCAAATCAGACTTCAAGAAACAAATTAGTTCTACCGTGACCACACCTGAACGTTCTGACTATAAGCCAATTTGTTGCATAAGGCAAAAACATTTTTTCTCTGGGTCTTCTATTCATTAAGATGTATTTGATTTTCTTCCAGTTAAATTGTCACTTAAATCCCTTTGTCATTTGGGTATAGTTTTGTTTAACTTCATTTTGTTCATTTGCAGGATTATGCCTGTTTTTACTGCATGTCTTTTAATCGTCGAACGTCAGTGTTAATATCTTACTGTTTTGTAAACTGAACTAAAAAAATATTCAGAAATGAAAACCAGCATAATATTTTGTTAAAACAAAACAGACTAAAAGAGCATCCAATGAATTGTGGAATCTTGAAACGAATACAATTTGTCTTGAGTTAAAGGCTTAAAATAGTATGAACTCATGTTTTGGCAATGTCTGAAAACAGGAGCATTGGAAATGAGATGTCAGTCTTGTACAGCCCTGTATTTAGGCTCTGACTGTAAATTCTGTCCTCACAGTTTGCCGTGGGTTAAATGTCAACATTGGCTCTAGAGAGCTAATATTCAAGTAGTGGCTGTGGAAGTGAATCCAATTACCAGGCTCCAAACCTCAAGATTTAATGAAAAGCAATTATACTTTCCTGGTCATCACAACACCTGCAGTTTTCCTGACCAATCACTGTTTTCAAAACAACTGTTTTGTCTTACGTGTTGAATTTCTATCACCAAATCAATACCATTTCAATTTTTGTTGTCTTTAGGAACGGATTTTGTTTTTACACTGAAGGATCTTTCATCCTGAAAGCTGACAGCGACGTAGGAAACAGGATCCAGAGCATCACTGAGAGAATGGCTGTGATAGAGGGCAAAAATAAGGTATGATTCCTAGGAGCAAATAATCTTTCTGTGGGACAGCATGTTTTGAAAAAGCACTGTAAGATGCTATCAAGGTAACAGAGAAGCCAGCATTTTTATATTGTTTAGATTTGAGGACCTACATACATACAGATAGATTCATACTTGGAATTTTCTGCTGAGAAGATCTTTTTCTGGAGGCAGTCATATTAAGGTAAGTGACATGCCAAGAGAGTATATCAGTGGGATTCACTATACCTGCTCTCTTATTCATGGTCTGAAGTATCTTGGGGTACCTCAGAAGCAGGGGGCAGGGTTCCAGTCCATCTTTGCCTCATTTTGTGCAATTGCACAATTTCATGTTGTTTTTCCTATGAGAATTAAAGTATTTACTCTCATTAGTTAGTTTATTCACAGATGTGGTCCTGGATGATTAGATGGCCAAGTCTTTCTTGGAATAAGTTCTAAAGAGCCAAAAGAATCCATATTATGGAAACAAAGTTTAAGAGAGGTCTCAGTCAGACACAGCAAGATGGGACTTATTCCAGCAGTGTCAACCATCTAAATTTAGGTGTTAGTCCAAGTCAAGCATCCCTTTATGGGTCATGGGGAGATGCAGATAATTCTGAAGGGTGTGTGGGCCTGTAGTCTGTTGGCATCTAATGTGGAAGAGAAAGCCTATGAGATTAACCTGCTGAAGGCTAAGGAGGCCTGTCTGTCAGTTAAAGATTCAAATCAAGGATACCCTAGATCAACTGCACTTCCCTGGGACAGACATGAGACTGATTTGATGTGTTTGGGTGGCCTGTGCTACAGAACAGCTCAGGTGCCATGACACTGTCACAGACTGTGTTTCCACAGGCTAGTTTGGTTTGTGGCAGTAATAGCTAAAGACATTATAAATTTTAAAGCCTATTTTACTCTGGGCCTTTCATTTTTAATGACTCCAAAATGCTTTTTGTAATCCTAAGGGCACTGGGGTTATAGGTCTCTTTTCCTTGATGGCTGCCTTCAGTTTCCTGCATATAAAAATCGGTATAAACTGTAGTTATTCTCATGTCAAGGCCCTTTCACACACCACAGAATAAATAGAGTTTTACGTGCAGCCAAGAATCAGATCTGGGACTGCATTTTCTCCAGCTGTTATATTATTTAGAAAGTATGACAGGTGTTCATGGCACCATTCCAGCTTGTGGGAACAGGCTGGATCCCAGTGAGGCATTTGCTCTATTTAACTGACCAGCTCCACATGCTTAAAGATCAAGGCAAAGATGGGAGCAAACAGTTTCCTAGGGTACACTCTCATAGGAAAGCACATGAAAAACGAAACATAAGGAGGGATTTAAAAGAGGAAAGGGAAATCATTTCAGGCACAGGAGGACACAGTCTATTCCACAGGGGGAATGATGAACAAGATGATGAGAATCAATTCTTTTCCAGCAGTCATACCCGTGCTATGGGTGCAGTCCTACCTGTTCAAAGGGTGCAGAAGGAGCTGTCTAATGACCATATCTCATTCTCCTTGTGTACCATGCATTTGGAGACAGTGGAAGAGGAGTGGCTAAAATATCAAAGCAACTTCCAGTTAACAGCAAATAAATTCCTCCCTGGAGGAGGATGCTAATAATGGGTCATTTCGGCAGAACTGCAAGTCTTTGGCAAGCAGCCCTTTTTAAAAATGTGCCCAGAAATGAGCCAAGGAATGGTCTTTGCACGGAATGATTTGCAGTAAAACTTACTGGTCCTCCCTGGCATTCCTTGTCTTTTTGCTCTCTAGTTCAGCTAAGAAAGGTCTACCTTGCTTTGCTTTATTCCTCCTGGTCCTTCTGGGGAGGGGGAGGTTAGTGAAACAATGTCTGTACTCACCTTTTTCACAGCTTTTCTAAAGTTTCTCTATTTCTGCTGCTTTTCTGTAGCACAGCTGGACTGCTATTGTAAGTAAAAAAATGCTCTCTAAGCCCAGGCTCCTGGCCAAGCTGAGAGTTGCATGATTAGTGCACACACAGCTGCTCTAGAGCATCCAGGATTGTTCTTTTAAATCCATGGGAGTCCAGGGCTTTTCACTCTTGCAGCCCAAGACTCACTCTCAGTCTCCCTGAGCAAACTCAAAGAGACAGTTCAGACAGAACCCTTGCCCATCGGCAGCGATATTGTCGGAGTGTTAATAGCACTGAGCCCACTGAATGCAGCACGTCATCACAAGTGTCTGTCTCTGATGGACTGCTACTGTGGGCAGTTCTTTTCCTGCAAGCAGCTGTGAACAGCTCTCCAAGGCACTCCCGCATCGGTGGTGCCCTGCTAAATAAACAGTGTCTACCCCACTTCCACATCCCAACACAGCAAGAGTGGTAAAAAACAATCTCAGAGCTCAATGGAAACAACAAAGATGTAGGAGACAAAGAGGTAGGAAATGAATGAAGAAACTCACAAAGTTTCACATTTGGGTTACCATGAAAGGAGAAATGCGTGTGGTCACAGGATGAGATTATTGTTAGCAAGAGAAGAGATGAACAAGGAATGATCAACGGGTTTCTTTAGCAATGAAGGTAGCTGTTTTCACCTTCCTAAAGACATCTTGCCATTTCCATGTGTTTCCTGTATGTGCAACATCTAAGTGCCTCCAGTCTGGCTTTTTGCTGTTGTAGGTTGTTTGTCTGTGGTTATCAAGGTAGCCACAAGTATATTTTAAAGATAGAAAAACCTCAAGCCCTGTGCCTGTGCAGTTAAAGCAATGCAGGAAGCCTGCACTACATTATTCTTTGATGACAGAGAAACCGTGACAACTGTTTTAGTAACATTTCCGCTAAAGCTTCTCTAAGCGGACATTGAGAAACTCGAGTGGTACAATGGAAGAACTTCGTAACATAAGCCATAATACTTAATCATGAGACAACTCTTGAAGTGATTTGATTCCCCCACCCAATGTTTTCATTCTCGTTTTGTTGGACATTTCAGCGACTTCCTACAAAGTTGCGCTATTCTTAGGCCTGTCGTGTAAACAGGTCACAGACACTCTCCTGCCGTTCGTCTACTAACACCCATCACTTCTCAGTGTTCCCAGTCAAGGCTGACTGCCGTGTCTAACTGAGGGCCAACGTTGATTATTATTCTTAGGGTGGTCAGTGTTCATTACAATGTCAGTCTGTGAATGACCTGCAATAATGAGGTACAAAGAGCTGGTGCGTTCATTGTGCTGGGGTGTGCAATTGGTAGCAGTGCATGCATTCAGTGTGTTCTGCCCCGGTTCTGCAGGCACACACTGGCTTGTCAACAGCTTTGAAAGCACTTGGTACTCCTTGTGCAGGGCTACAAGGGACAGGGCGCTATAGGAGAAGTCAACAAGGATCCTGGGCATGCTGCATGTGCAAAAGACCACTAAGAAGGCAAGTTCAGGTGAGGGAAAGCAAAAAGTGTGGGCCAAGAAGAAAGGATTAAAAATCCAGGGGAAGGAGACAGTAGACAGGAGGCAGCTGAGTACAAGGAAAAGTTGGAGACCATGAGACAAATCCCTCTTGTTTTTGGGAACTAACCTATTGAGAACCTGAAATGGAACAAAATGTCCCTGACTAGCTCATGCCTCTGCTGCTAGCAAATGTTGGAGTACAGCCGAACAATAGCAGGTACCATGAAAGCTGTATCTGTGTCACAGGGTATGCCTCCAGGTATTGTGTATAAAGGGCAGAAATGCATGAAGTTGGAGCTTACCATGTGTATATGTGGGTGTGCCTGTGTGTGTGTGTGTAAAAGTATATAAATATATATATATGTATGTATGTATGGTTTTGTTTTCCACTGCATGAATACCTAACAGACACAGGTTTTTAGTGGTTCCAGCACTTGAAAATGACAAACTCACTTGACTTCGTGGAGAATGGAAAGTAATGGCCCTGTAACCTGATTCTGTAAGACAAAATTTAGACTCACACTTGTGTATTTCTGGTTTGTCTGGCAAAGATGGGTCAGCCTGACTGGTGGTAGTATGAAGAAGCGTAACCCTCCGAAGTGGGGTGCTAGATAGTCAGAAGAGTCAATCCTTCCTGGACATGCCATGATAAGGGCAATTATGCAGAATAGAAGGGTTCCATCTCTCCTTGGCATCTTCTATGCCAAGCCCTAAACATCTACCTCTCTTCCAAGTTCCCACCTTACTGATGAGATGAAGAAGCATGTGCATTGTCTGTTCTCAGTCCTGACACATGCCAGTTGTCTGGCCAGCACATCTGTGCAGATTGGCCATCTGGAACCCAAAGAGGAAGAGAAAGCTTTTTAGCTCACTACAGCAGCATTTTGATCTTTCTCCTCTACCCAACATCTGGTTTTCATGAAATGTATGAGATCTCATGAGCTTTGAGTTGTCAATAAGTTTTGGTTGAAACTGGACAATGGATTGAAAAATTACTAAGCACTTGGGAGAGAAGAGGATTCTGGCAGACAGATGGACAGGCTGGCAGACAGATGAACATATGGACAGTGTGATCTTCCTCAGAACCCAGGCTAAAGATAGCAGTGGGAGCGCCACTGGCCTTTCTTCAGTACATTGTAACTTCTCCTGGAGCCTTCCCGAGTGCTACTAGAATTGCTGTCAACACTTTTAAGTCAATCTTTGGGACGTACCAGCAGAGCCAAGCCCTTGGTGAGATTAAAACCAGCAGAACTTGGGGCTTGCTGCTGCTGAGCTGTGGGACAGCACGGGATGCAGAGGGAAAACACAGCTCTGCTTGATATACAGCAGCAACTCATAGACATTCTTCTGTCTGACCCCAGGGGAAAGTGGGTGCTCTCAGGCACATACTCATGTCTTCCTGTTGTGGATAGTTTGGTGTTTCTGCCATGGTGGTCCTGAAGGTGAAACGTGTTGACCAGATGTTTTGCACTGAAGCTCTTTGCCAACATGTGAGGCATGCTGATCATAAGTCTTTGGCACAAACAGACCAATCCAGCAGTGCGCTACCAATATTTAGATATGGATCTTCCTAAATGATATTCCTTTAGACAGAGATAAATCCAAGGGTATAAAGAGAGCATATTTTCATTAATTCCCCCCCCCCCTTTTTTTTTAAACCAATAGTTCTTCTTAAAAGCATAACTAGAAGGGAACTGGCAATAATTGACAGGCTTGCACTACATGCTCTACGTCAAAAGGGCAGTATTTTGCTTTTTAAATACATGGACTGTCTCAAGAAATCAGGGCAGCTATCTCTGAACAGAGCAAGTTCATGTCAGTGTCTGCAGAGGCCTTCTGGGAGTCACGTAAGAGCCAGGTTGCCAAACATTTTCTGAAAACTTCTTTTCCTTCTCTGCCATCAGCTGGAGCACTGGGAACACTCTATCTCAGCCACTCTGAGACAAGAGAAATTTGAGCACACCCTCCAGGGGAAAGACCAGCCCACCATGGCTCCAAGTGCAATGATCGTGTCAGCTGCTTTGCATTCTCTTTGCCTCCCCAGTCTTTTCCTCATCAGTTTCCACCACAAACAAATCTGTAAATTCCTCTTCCATCTCTTAGGATTTTTGCCTTATGCCTTTTTTATTTGCCCAGCAAATCAGCAGCAGTATGGGACTTACTTCCCTAGCCCCTGGCTTTGAGATGAGCCTGTAACATGGTGCTTCAGCCGAGATGATGGGAGTAGAAATAAGGCATAAAGGGCCAAACCTTTGGTGGTAAATGGGGTTTGTGGACAGATGATGCTCAAGATATTGAGCATGCCAGGAGAGATTTGCCTGTTCTGTCTGATCATGCCAGCTCAATTTAGATTTTCTGTATATAATGTAGTTGCAAATCCAGGGTCTGAAACTCCCTGTTGTGATGCCAGATGATACAAAATTGCAAGAACTTTTGCTTCTTTTGCAGCAATAGCTGTACAGAGCGACCATGCTGCACAAACTGGTCTCAAACAGCCGTAGTTTCTCCATAAACAACATGCCAGGCTTTGTTTTGTACACACTGCTGCTCTGGTGGGTTTTGGCTGGCATCCACAATGAAAAACACAGACTGCACCACTGGAGGGCTCACAAACTATTTAAAGAGATGTTATCTTATCCTTGTGACTAATTTATAAGCTAAAAGATTTATACAGAGACGTGTTGTCTCTAAAATATTCTGTTCTGTTGCAAAGTCAGTCTTGGCCTCCTCCTAGACATCGTGGCTTTCTCTGCCTTAGTCGAGTAAACATACCAGCGTGTGCTCTCTGGCACTAAAGCCTCCTGTGTTCACAGCATTTATTTCCCTTGCCTTCCAAAGAGCCATTGCTTGCATGGGAGTTGCCTGTTGGAAGTGATCCTTGGCCCATGCTAAAGAAGTATTTGGGACAGTGAAAGTTGTTCAAAACCAAAACGCTGCTGGGGGGAAAAGCTGGCAGTTTAAATCACTGACTTTCAATGCCAATGAATGTTCTCTCAGGCAATTTAATACACAAGAAGAGGCATCATCTGTAAGTCATTGCAGTCATACTGCTTTAACATAACTCTGTGCACCATCCTCAGTGTGATAAAAGTAATAATCTCATCTCAGTGGGCTGAAGCAGTGAAACTAAAGATAATATGCACAATTTTCCATTAAAAAGTAATACCTAATGAGACAAGGACAAAACGCAGTCTGATACTTCCCAAAACTTTTCAAACCTTTGGAGCAGTTGAGGTAGGAATAGCTGGCATGTGTTTTTCAGGCTCAGAAATGCTCTGCCTCTGTGTATAGTAAAGGCAGGTGTTCTGGAGTCCGAGGAGTGCCAGAGCTTCAGTCTCCTTCACTGTACGTGTTAGGTCACGGTTGCTTCCTGGGGAAAGTTGCTGTGAGGTAATACCAACTAAGAGAAAAAAGGCCATTTTTTGGTGGAAAGTCTGGGAAGGCAGAAGCAGTTTTTAACCACCCACATTAGCCTTCTGTGGTAGACATTGTGGGACTTCCTTCTGGTCTGAGTAAGTGTTGATAAAACAGATGCAGGAATCCTGGTGCTGAGCTCTGTGTCCACACTTTAAAAAATTATGTTTAGAACCTGGAAGAAATTCAAAGAGGATGATAAAGTATGGACAGGGCTGGGTCCACCCTTTATATTTAGAAATTTGTAGAGGTCAGCCTACTGAATTTAGCAAAACAGGATGATTTTTTTCTAAGGGCTGTAATTATCTATCTGGTATTACTGATCCTCTTTCATCTCACAGAAGATCCAGAAAGGTAGCTTATAAGAATTATAGCTAGAAATATTATGTATTGTGTTAGCAGACAGGTAGTTGGCCACTGAGACAATTTAACAGGGTAGAGGTGCTGTTAGCATTACTTGTAGTGAATTTACCATACTGAAGTCTTCCCCCCCCCAAAAAAGTCCAAACCAAATTATTTGCTTCAACAGTGTTTACTTGAGTAGTAGAAAAAGTAATAGACTCTTTCTACTAAAGAATGATTTTGGGAAACCAGATGATCTATGTCATTTAGGGACTCAACAGAAGTTTGGGAGTAGCTATGGATTCTCCCAGCAAGAGACAAAAGTGCAAATGTTCAGTAGTGTTTATGTGAAAAATGTAGATAACTGGTCCTTATTTATTACTGCCTCACCCTCTTGTGCTTGTCTCTGAACTCCAGCAATCAAGCAGGCTTGAAAGAATGTATTAATTGCACAGAACTTATTTTTAAGATTTTTAGAAAAGCCAAACAATTCCAAACAGTGGAATCTGAAGCCCCACAATTTCCTTTCATCACCGTCGCAGCTCTGCCTGTAACTCCAGCCAAACCATGTTTAACAGAACAAGTAAAATGGCAACAGAAGGACAGAAAATTAAGCTACCAAGTTGTAACTGGGAGCGCATTACACTGATGATGTCCATGTCCACACCTCATGTCTCAGCTTCATAACAGAATGACACATCACGTGTTTCTGCATAACTTTCCTCTTTAGCTTAGTGCTCAAGCCATTAGACCATGGCTTTCCATCACCCTAAAAGTATAACTCTTATTATTACAGTAGTTTTTATATTTCCAAGGGCACATTAGGTGGTTTTGGCCCCTGGCCTTTCAAGGTCTTATCTTTCAAGTCCTGTAACTCTGAGAAAATATTTAGTGTGCTGGACCTCTTAAGATGACGATAGAATATAACATAAATTAAATGGACATATTATTATTAAATAATAGAAATATTAATTAAGTCTAAGAATCTAAAATAGAACAAAAGAAGATGGGTAAACATCTTTTTTATTGCTGTTCTGTCTCACCTGACACAGATGTGGGAAAATAAAAGAAATCAAATTTGTTTAGTGCCAAATGGAGTTACTTCTTTCCCCCAGGATTATCCAAATGCCTGAGGCATGCTTCACCTATTCCCTTTGCAGTCTGGTTCTCCTACAGGCTGCTTATCTCCTTGTGTGAAACACATTGTGTCGTGCTTCACGTCTTGGAGCTTACCATTACATCACCAGCGAGAGATAAATCAATCTGAAGGATACATTCAAACATTTTTGGTCATGATGACTTTGATGATATAAGGGTCACCCAAGGAGCTTGTTTCCTGTTATTCTTCTATCCTTTGCAAAACTGTACATGGTGACATCTCCTTTAAATAGCCCCAGAGGTGCCCATCACTGAACGAATGGAAAGAGTGGATCATGGGACTGCCAGTTGTGACTTAGGAGAAAGAGAAGGCAAGCTTTAACTGAGTTCTTGAGCCAACAAGAACTAAACTTCATCTTTCTTTTGCAGACTGCTAGCACTCTCGTTGTAGCTGAAGCCAAATCCTCAGGAATCTACAGCTGTGTGGCATCCAATAAAGTGGGAAAATCAGAAAGAAATGTCAGTTTTATTGTAACAGGTAAGATCTACTCCTCCATAGAGTCAAACATGTTTCCTGATCCTGGAATTATAACAGTTGGGCTGCTGTGGCTTTTTAATATACCACGGTTTTGGAATTGCTGTAAGATATGCACTTGTAAGCTCATACCTTGCTTTTGGGTGATGCTGGTAGGTTGCACAGCAACAGGTTTGGATTTCTAGGGACAACAAATTGGTGAATGACTCATTCCTCCCTCAAGTATCCAGCATGACACAAATTACTCACAAATACAGCAGCGAGTAATTCCCCATTTTGGTTCATCTCTGCAGTCATTTCATACATGAAATTTTAGTGTATTTTCATCCACCAAGTAAGCCAGTTTCACATATGACATTGATGTGTCTACAGCCTCGCTCTGTTGCCCATCAGGATATCTCACAACACAGTGTCTACAACAGTGCCAGTGTCTGCAGACAGCACGGTGCTAGAGATATCTGGGGTACCCCTCACAGATCTCAGGGACAATGGCAATTTATAGGTGGAAAAGTGTCAGGATACAGACTACAGAGTTTTGTTTCCTCTTCTGAGAAAGCCTGGAATGTCATTTGCTCCATTGCACTGAGAACTCTTACATTATCTTCACATTTGAGTATGCTTTCTGTTATTTTTGCATTAGGAGATGTGTTTGGAGTTTTCACAAACAAATTACTTAATGTTTTACTTCAGGAATCACTGAAAAAAGCCCACAATGTGTTTTTGGGAATAACTGCTGCCTTATTCAGCAACATAAAGTCTACACATGCAATTCCAAAGGATTTTTTCTGTCAAAAGTTTTGTTTTGTTTATAAGGAGGAGTTTTGTAAACTTAGGCTGTTGGCAGTTTTCAGGGTAGATCATTAAAGAAATGTAATTCATTCGAAAATATGAGAAAATGCAAAAAGACTAAAATATTTAGATGCTTTAATCCCCAAAACATAATCTCTGGGGGTTTTATGTTGTTAATCTCTTGCTTGTAATTCTGATGAGTGATTTTAGTGAAACTCATTCTATTTCTATTCTGGGAGATATCAAAAGAGAATGGACACACACTCACTAGATCTGGTTAAAGAAAGAAAAAAAAAAAAAAAGAAAAAGCTACTTCAAAAAATATTCCCCCTCCCAAACTCTGTACTTTTAAAATATTCTGACTAGCTGAATCATAGAATACCAAGTTGGAAGGAGCCTCAAGGATCATCTGGTCCGACCTGTCTTGGGAAAAGCACAGCATCTTGTCCAGATGGATCTTAAAAGTGCCCAACATTGGGGAATCCACCATTTCCCTGGGGAGATTATTCCAGTGACTGATTGTCCACATCATGAAAAATTTCTTCTTGTGCCCTATCAGAATCTCCCCAGGAGTAACTTGTACCCGTTACCCTCATGTTTTCCATGTGTGTCCTGGTAAACTAGGAGTCTCCAGCTTCTTTGTAGCCACCCTTTAAATACTGGAACATGTTGATAAGGTCTCCCCTAAGCCTTTCCTCAAGGCTGAACAAACCCAGTAGTCTCAGTCTCTCCTCATATGGCAGACTTCCCAGTCCTTTGATCATCTTTGTGGCACCTCCCTGGACCCTTTCCAGACTTTCCACATCTGTTTGCATAGAGGGGACTCAAACTGAATGCAATTTTCTGGATGTGGCCTGACAAGTTCTGAGTAGAGTATAATGATTTCTTTATCTCTGCTGGGGATGCCCTTGCTGGTGCCACCCAGCAGCCTGTTGACTTTTTTTTACCACAGCAACACCCTGTTCATTCATGCTGAGCCTGTTGTCCACCACAGGTCCCTTTCCACAGAGCTCGTCCCCAGCTGAGTTAAGTTCTGTTGATCCAGATGAACTGGTTTTGTGTTTCCAGGGGAGTCTGCTTTCCTCTAACTAGTAAAAGAGAAGAAAAGATAGCTTGGGCACCAACACCTTTCTCTGGCATCTCCAGGATTTTGTAGCCTTCCTTGAATTGGCCCGAATTCCATCTGGCTTCCATCTGGCTTCCATCCAGCTTACGGTATCACTCCTGCCCACACATCAGAATAGCAATGAGTAGTAGTCAGTGCTCTTGACAAGTTGTGGCACTATCTCACCAAGATTTCAGGCCTTAGCTACCAGAAGGCAGCATAACTCCCTGTTGTGCCAGCACATGGTCACCACTGCAAGCACTTGTCATTTTTTTTTTAGGTATCCACTGTTGTGCTGCTCATACAGTTTCACCTGGCAGACTTTGTTTGTGGGTGTCTACAGCTGTTAAAGCTCCATGCCATAACACACTTTCACATTTAGACAGGGATAGTTATCTACAAATACAGAAAATTGGTAAGAAGCATGAGAAGTGTGCACAGATAAGTAACACATAGGCAGGTTGTTTGTTCAAGTACAGAAAAAGAAAAATATCTCTATGTTCTATTAATGGAAGTGACAAGAACATTTGCCACCTTGAAGATGACTCTTGTCTCCACTCTCAGTTTTGCTTTCATCCCTATCCTCACATCGTGTGTGTTTGGACAGAAAGCTGAGCACCACATAGTTCTCCATAAATTAACATGTCAATGATAGTTTCATCTTTGTGTGGGTACTTCATATGAAACTTTGAGAAGTCACTGAGAATCATTCACCGAGAATACTGCTCTTTCAATGTGCAAGATGCTGAATTTGGTCTTCTCTAACTCTTACTCCTCAGTTTTTGCAATATGACATGGATGATCCTGAAACCAAATGGAGCTGTACTTTGATGGACTTATTCACTGTATCCAAATCTCCCTTTCAAAGTTTTGATGGTGGTTTCAAGTATTTTAGTGCAGTGACATGAAGGAGTTCTTTTCCTACTTAGACCTAACATTCTCACATTTCAACCAAGAATGGAAGGAAATCTTTCTCCTGGACACTAAAGTTGCATGATAACATGCGGAATGTTATGGCTTTCCTTTGAAGAATCTTATATTGGCTGATGTTCAGAAAGAGGAGTGTCAGCTTTATGATGGCTTGGAAATTCTTAACATCTTGACTGGTGGCAAACATTCTTCATAGGGTAGTGAAGTTGAAATGCATTTGTCCTATGAGTTTCTAGAGTTGAGCACTTCAGTTGTGAGGCATGGAAAGTCCTGATCATCCTCTGACACTCAGTTGCATTGATTGAAAGCAGTATAAACAGTACTGTTTGTCGTTCCTACAAAAATCCAATTATGCTCACCATAATTCTCCTCCATCAGGCTGAGACCAAACTGGTGTGGCTGGGCACAGCCTGTGTTTCACGTCAAGAAACAAACTTGTCCAGAATGTGCTGAAAAATGCACTGAGGGAGTAAAAACCTGCGAGCCGTAAATGCTGATGGATGTGAACAGGACACTGCAAAGTATTTCCTTCTGATGAGTCCAAAACCAATACTTCAGGTTTTGTGTGACAGCTTAGGGCTAGCTTATCTTATGTTGTTGAGTCTGCTGGCGCCATTTGAAGTCAGCCTGAGCCACACAAAAGTGTCTAAAAGTAAGAAAAGTGTCTCAGCAGGAGGGGATGATTCCTCGTAGGAAAAGGAGCTGCTGCCCTCTGTAGAAGGGACATGCCAGAAATGACTCCAAAGAGCAGATGGAGACAAAGCCTGTTCTTAACAGGAAGATCCCTTTCCTTGAAGGCAACCTCCCTCAGCCCTTGTCCTGGGGATGAGAAAATGCACGTACTCCACTGAAGTGGCTGCAGTGCTGTGAAGGGTGCCTTTTTTGTAGGCAGAAACTATTAGGAAGCTGGTGGAAGGCAGAACGTGTCCCAGCAGCCCTAGTCTGGAGATGACAAGTTCCACTCCTTCAGGGAAAGGTAAACATGAGGAAATTAGTGCCAACAGAGAGAACCTAGGAAGAACAAGAGCTTTCTTTAGTTACTGTAAATATCATTTTTCCTGGGCTTAAAGTGAAACTTGCCTATCTTTTTGTAGGAAGTTTGAGAGTGATATACATGATTTTATACACTGTGCCTGAATGTATAAAACTGTATGACATGAAGACCGTGGACTTTGGAGTAGCTTTCCTATGGCTTCTGTCAGATGAAGGGCATTTTTGTGTGTTGTCACTGACTGAGCTCTAAAAGCAAATCATTTCTCTAGACTCAAAAGTAGCTGTGAAGCTTATATAAAAGCAATGTAGAAAGGTGATTTCTGAAAGCTCTCCTGCTCACTGATATGGAAGCAGACTCTGTAACAACACCTTAATGCCAAATTTAATTGTATTAGCACCCTTTCCTCCAGCCTGCCCCTTTCCCTACATTTTGGGCTGTTTTGCTGGCACATAGCAGGCCCATGGGTGTGTTTGCAATTACAGAGGGTGAAACAGGAACAGCTCTGCCTTATCTCCCTGGTTTCCCAATGTCACTAAGCGCATTTTATTTTGAGATTCCTGATGGTGCTTGGCAAAGATAAACAAAATCTTCCATCAGGAAACCTGGGAGCTATTTCCACAGGAAGCTTCAAATCACTAAAGTAAATAAAACCCTTTTTACATTATTCCCAGCCACGTTATTTAGCTAGCCTGAGCCTGTAACAATTGGTGAGAGGTGTCATATATTAGGAGGCTCGTAGCCTTTAAACAAATGATTCTTTTGGAATCCTGTGAATTTTGCTTCTGTCCCTAGATTTATTCAGAAAAGAGTCTTCACAGAAGGCACATTGAGGAAGAGTTCCAGACCTGATAACATAAAAGTAGTTGTAACTTTATTATTCTGTTGGCATGCTATCCTTTTAAGCTAAATATAGTTCATTTGCCTCAGACCCCAGGGATCTTTAGTTTCATCTTAAAAGTTTTGCTTGGCACTTCTTAGCTTGTACTGAGTACTGGCATCTTCAAAAGCAAAATTTACCACTATTTCTAACCAATACCCTGGCTTTCCCAACACACATCAGAACCATTTGAAATGTACTGTGAGTAAGATGCAGCACCTTCTTTCTTCCAAGTACCTATCCATATTCAAAATGTTGGCCATTTGATTGTTTTTAAGTGTGTTTGAATGCAATGCTTTTTAACAAAAACAAGTAGAGGATTCACTTCATCTAACTTAAATCTTAGAGTTAGGTATCTAAGCCTAAGCTGATCATGTAGGATCTCTTCATAATTAAGTATGAGGGACCAGGATCTCTGGAATTCGACTCATCTTTAAGGGATAGTTTGCACTGCCCTCTGGAGAAGCCTGTGTCACCCCAAGAACTGTAAACTTTTGCCCACATACAGAACACAGAACATCTATATTCAAGTAGATGTCTACTTTTTGGCAGCTGAGGCTAAACGTGATGTATTCCATGTATGGAGATGTTTCATCTTAAGAGCACTTCCAGTCACCATGTTCTTAATTGAGATTAGAATCTGACACCACACACTCTTACATATCAAACAGGATCCTGATGGTAGCTCCTCATAGATGAGTTCATGGAGTTTGAAGATTTTCTTATAGCTTTGTTTGCCAGAGAGAGAAAAGTGGTATCCCAACGGAATGTAAGTGGAACAATTTAAACCCCAGGCTTTAAAACCTAGTCTAATATTTTAGTGTCACTGCCTCCACTAGGTTGATCTTTGGACAGCACACCTGAACTACAGCCAATGGCAGGCACACACTCTGCTCCCACTGCAGGGGCACGATGAGTTCAACCAGCAGAAATCAGGCCTCTCCGTGGTAGGCATCTTCTGGCAGGAGAAATTTCTATCCAGGACCAGCAGGAGCTCATTGACCCTCTGTTTAACACTCAGGGCTAGATGTGGAAAAGAGGATGTTAAGGGGAACAACTGATGCCAAGCTTCCAATAGGCAGAGAACAGTGAGCAGGTTATGCTCATGGTTCCCCTGGGAGGCAAGGCAGCTCAGTTTGCCATGTGGGGATTTAGGGAGGAGTTTTCTGATGGATTGGTCAATCAATGAGAGAGGTTAATGAAAGAATATGTGCGATATTATTCACTTGAGAGGTACTTTTTACACAGTCCTGCTGAAATGACATTAAACCTGAAGCAACACTGGTAAGAATGAACTGAATGGAAGACAGCATTGAGCTGTTCATGATCTAAGAAACAAGAAGAGATGGTATAATTCTCCCTTATGAAGGAAGAAGCCATTCTTGGGATTACAAATCAAGTTTATGGCCAAGTGCCATAGCATTAGTAGTGAAAGAACAGTTGAAAATGGCAGAGAAGAAGGAAATGAGTTTATCAGAATATTGGGTACAAATAAACCAAGAGAGGTTGCATTCTCAGAGTAAAACTTGGAAGTGCTTTCTCTCAGGAACTTACTTCTGCTTTCACTGAGGTCGGTGGTGTGAGTGCCTCACCAGAGGGATGAGCCCCAGGTGGAGACAGCTGGTACCACCACAGCTCTGCACCACTCCCCAGGGGGAGGAAGCTGCAAGTGACATTAAAAAAAACTGCAAACACGACATTTTCAAGTTGGACTTTCTACCTTGTTGGCTCAATTACTCCTGCCTGAACCATCTACTATGAAGTGAAAACTTAACCTTAACCCGTGTCTACACTTAGTAAATTGTTAGTGCAATGATCCCTGGTTTCTCTCAGGTGAAAATATCTTTCACCTGTGTTGATGCAAAGCCACCTAAACAAAATATCTTCATCCTAGTGCTGCCCACACAAGAGGGTACTGGTTGTGCTTACCTCTTGGATGGCTGGTAGGCTTTAAATGCAGGGAGGGTAAACACCTTTGTTCAAAGGGAAATCTCAGGCATGTGACCACAGATGTTGTAATTTCTCAGGACTTGAAGCATTTTTAAGAAATAGACATACTTTATCTGAATACTTGTGAATAATAAGAAAACAGTATAACCAAGCATGATGAAATGCGGTATTTTTATACTGCCCTCTTGAGATTCCTTTTTTCTTATGCGGTTCACAAGCTGGGGCTGTGATCAGAATACTCCTCCTTTTTCATAGTCCCACTGTGCTGTCTTTAAATAATTCTGCTTTTGGTACCTTGCCCCAGTCTATCTTAACTTGGCACAACATTTATACAAACTCATTACTTCCAAGAGCAGCTTCAGTTTACACCAACTGATGTCTGAGACCAAGTGTATCATAGCTCCAAGACAAATTATAAGAATAGCTGGAGCTGAGTGTATGAAAGGAAAGATTACACGCCTGAGCAGGAAGACAACGACATTGATTAGTTCAAAGACTTCCTGATAAAGGGGAAAATATATGCTGTGTTAATTTTGGCTCATTAGTTTAAAATAAACTAAAAAGTGTTCTTGATTTTTGACAGATGTACCAAGTGGATTCCATATTAGTTTGGAAAAAATGCCCGTTGAAGGAGAGAACTTGGTATTGTCCTGTTCGGCCAACAAATTCCTGTACAAAGACATTGCTTGGATTTTACCCAGGACAGTCAACAATCAAACGAAAGCCAAGAAGTCTCACAACAGGGAGTACTCCATCACCCTCACTCTGACCATCAAAAACGTTTCCCTGGCAGACTCAGGCACCTATGCCTGCCGAGCAAGGAACATATACACGGGGAAAGAAGTGCTTCAAAAGAAAGACGTTACAATCAGAGGTGAGCACTGCAACAAAAAGGCTGTTTACTCTCGGATCCTCAAATATAAAAGCACAAGGAATGATTGTACAACACAAAGCAATGTAAAACATTAAAGGACTCATTAAACAGTAAGAGATGTCTCATATCATCTTGATTTTTTTATTACTGTTGCTACCTTTCAAGCCCTGAGGTGGTGCTCATTTCCCCATGGGTTGGAAATAGGAGGAATAGCAAACACAATCCTAACGCATGAGCTTCCAGTTGAGTTCAGACGGGTGTTTTCTGCTTTGGAAAGGCACATGGAAGCTGGGGTTTGGAAGATCCCCTGTGCTACATTTTACGTGTCGTTATTTTTTCTCTTGCTGTCTCCTACTGAGCAATAAGGAAAACTTTGGATCAATCTTTTCTTCTGCTTTGATATCGGCCTCATCAAAAGTGTCAAAGCTGAATAAACTGATTAACTTTAAAAACTGCTGTTTTCAGTCAACAATGGACATTTGATAAGCTAACTTGAATGTGCAGAATGAGCACAATTCAGTTTGAGATTGACTGGACTACATATTTTTTGTTTTAATCTGATCTTGGTGGACTTATAAATATTACCTGCTGAGCAAGTTCTAATACTTATTTATTTGAAATTATTTTCTACACTAAAGTACATTAATCTTAAAAAAGTATCTTCTAAAAGAAGTATGCAGGGAAGAAATAAAAATGTTGATATAATGCACAGACCTATCATATCATTTATAATAATGATGATTTTACAACTGACAGACATGAACCATGTTTCTCCAAATAAATCCAGGTAGACTTCCAGTTGCTGTGTTGGTCAATTTTTAAAGTCAGTTCTGCACTAATGTAAAAAACTACTGATAAAAGTGTGAGTGTTGCTTCTGGCCTGAAGATTCAGGAGTTTGTAATGTTGTAATTATTTTATTAAATGAGGAATGTTACACTAACATGACTGACAAGGTTTTAGCCAGCACGGTTAGTTAATACATTTTTAAAATACAAATCAAAACTGAAGCCATTAAAAATATTCATTGCTTTTGGTATGCAAATGACAATTGGATTTAATATGGGGATTAAGAACCATAAAAACTGCTGAAGGACAATTAAGGGCAACTTAAGAATTCCTTGTGAGCATTTCCCCCTTTCCTTTGTCATGATTTTGCTATGAGATGTTTCTGTGTGCTATAAATTCTGTATAAGGAAGAAGTTACTATTTTTAATAGATCTGATAACTTTATTTTTTTACAATACATAGCTTTTATTATTTTTGGTTACATTTATGATCGATCATTAATTTAGCATTTACATAAGCCATAACAAAACAGACCACAATGACCAAAATAGCTACTGCAAAGGAACAAAGTGGCTATGCTTTTAAAATAGAGGGTGACAACATGACAGTTTCTTGCGCTTGGGAACTCACCAAACTATTTCCTCCTTTAGGTATGGAGACCGTGTCCCACGGCTAAACTTGCCTTTCACGTGGGAATTGCTTTTGTCAAGTGTGAAAGGGTAAACAATAGCATTTCCCCATAATGCCAGTTTCATGGAGCCTAAAATGCTTAGAAAACAATTGATAACCTGGAAGTTGTCAGAGTAAAGAAAAGAATAATCATTTATATCTTGAAATGTCACCTATAGCCTGCTTGTATGCAGTAACTCTTTTGTTCATTATTAGCATGATGGCTCCCAGAAACAATGTGTTCTTGAAGAGGGATCAGGCTCTCTTTTTTCCCCTAAAACATGCCTAAAATGCAAGAGAAGTTGTTGATGACTGCTTAAAAATGGAGCAAGCGCACTCTTTAGCATTTGCAATTCTTCAGAAGAGCTACAATACAGAATCCCCTTTTTTCCTAGGGTATTTTGTGGGAAGACATTTGATGGCAAGGTGGGCGGTGATGACAGGACATTATGAATTTTCCATGGCCTTGGGAGCCGAAGCACGATGATTTGTAGCAGCCAGTTGCCAGGCAATATCAGTTTGGGTCAAAAAAAAAAAAAAGAGAGTAAAGAAAGAGAGATGTGGCAATTAGACTGTTCTTCTGTGAAATTGTTGTGCGTTGCAATGATGTATGTCACTGCTGAATGGAGGTCCCACCAGCCTGGTCTTGAGTAGCACTCAGAGGGCCACACTGTGCAAGGATGTCAGAACATCCCAATGTGGCTGTCTGTGTCAGAGGGCACAGAGAAAGCTCACTGGAAACCTTTGAGGAAAGCAGTTCTTGGTGGCAGGATAGACACTACTGATGTCACTTTTGATGTCCGCAGATGACTGGAGAATCTCATGGGTTTGGAGAGTCTCTCTGCCTTCTATTGTGTAATATATTATTTAGGGAGAAAGATGTGAATTATATTTCTTCTTCTTTTTTTTTTTAAGTGTTTAAAATAAAGCTTGTATTTATATTTTTGTATGGATTAATAAAAAATAAGTGAACAGACAACATAATCATAACAAAGGGCAAAAATGGATGGAATGCAAATGTAAACCCGAAAATTAATGAATTGTATTTTTTTTTCCTTTATTTGCTTTTAAAAATGCAGATTTCCCCTCCCTACCACCCCAGGTCAGACAAGTGTCTGACATCAGTGTCCTCTTCTCCCTTCTGTGACCCTCTTGTCACTCCCCTGGGCCAAATTCTGCCTACAATGAAGTTCCTCAGAATAACTGAGAGCAGAGTTTGGCCAGCCAGGCAGCATTTCTGGGCAAGGATGAAGGCTGGGCTCAGGTCTGGGGGACTGCCCTGGGTGCTGAGCCCCACACTGTGCTGGTGGCCAGGCTAGCCCCTCAGCTTTGGAGTGAGCAGAGTGGGTACATTGGAAACTGTCCCCCTGGGCTTCACTGCAAAAATGAATGGGAGAAAACAGGTGGTTTGCAAAAGAGAATAATCCTCAGGTCAACCAAGTCCTTGAAAAATCAGCTGATTGTAGCAGAGAAATTACTGAAAGTATGTGAATGATGACTTAAGTTTTAAGCAAAAAAAGTTTTTTCTTAATATTAAATCCCATCTTTAGTGTATGGCTATAAACAAATTAAAATTAATCACAACTCACAGAATGTGTGGTTTGCCTTTGTTGTGTCATCTTGTCCACCTTCATTTTGAATGTCTGGGCTGGGGTGTCTGTCAGGAACTATTGATAAATGTGGAGCTCTTCTCAGCACACATATGTGGACATGCCTCAGACCATACCTGATCACGGTGTTGTGAAAAATGAGAACTGAACAAAAATGGAGGTGAGGTATCAAGGAGAAGAGGGCAGTCTTCTTGGCTGCAAGACGACTATAGTTGACTGTGTCATTGTGTAGGCATGTGATGAAGAATTTATAGTGTCTCTCATAAGCAATGCTGTTTGGGAAGGGAGAAAAAATTGTCTACCGGGCTGTATACAACAAATGTCACTGCCTGTGGAAATTACTGGCTTGCAGCTCAGAAAAGCCCAAAAGCCGTAGTCATTGGACAGCCATGACTATGTTGGAATTAATTTCAAAGGGTAAGGGCATTGCAAAGATAGCTCACTTAAAAGTGCTTTAGTGAGCACTGTGCTTTAGTGCTGTGGGGCTCATGCACACTGTATAAGCTGATGGTACATAGGGGTTTAATATTTCTGGAGAGTTTTTAATTATGAATAAGTAACCGAATAATTATGAAGATGGAAATGTCTGATGGCTAGTTTTTCTGTAAGGATAAAGAATAACCTTCCAGACACAGAATATCAGAAATTCAGCTGATACTGAACTCAGTGTATTGGCATCTGTTGTAGCTTGAAAGAAAATATTTGCAAATAGTTGGTTTCTCCTTTTTTTTGTTGTTGTTGTTTGTTTCATTTTATATTTGGAATGTGTGTATTACCATGTTAGTTATTGCTGATCCTGGCAGTGTCCTTGAAGGGAATGATTGCAAATAATTGGGGAATTTGAGGGAATCTTCAGAGCATTTCCATCTGTGACACTGCTCAAGAGCTCCCTGAATTCTCTGTCACTGCTTTAAATGGACCAAAATACCAAAAATAATTATGTGAGGGTTGCAAATGTGAATGAAAGTTGTTATCATATAATGTGCATAAATGTTATAAGTACCTTGACCTTTGTTAGAACAGCCTTTGGCACTGTGTGACCTGGGGGAAGGAGTGGCAAAGGGTTGAAACGATCATGAGATTGTTTTGTTTCTTTCAGGGATGATTTTAACATGATGTTTGTAGTGGGTTTTGGGAACACTGTGGTGTGGTTTGGCCAGGCCTGGTTATGTTCAGCCAAATATGTGAAACACAAAAGTGGAATTATTTATGAAGACTTTGGTACAATTCTTCTGTGCTCATGGTTACTGGTTTTTGATTATGTGAGTTTACTGAATATGATTTGTAACTGTACTCTTTAAAGCAAGTAAATTATCAAAGTCACATTCATGGCTGTCATGGTGTACAGAGCTGCAAAGTGCTATCAGCAACACAAAGACACTCTGCTACAAGGGTGTCCTGATGTTTCTTCAAATCTTTGGTCTCACAGTTTGTTTCTTTTGATGATGAAAAACTGAGCTTTCATAGAAAGTCATTGCTTTCGATATAAACAAGCGTGGTTGGTTGTGGAACTGAGAAGAACTTTTGAACACTGTCATCATTGGGTCTTCTTTGGTCACTATGGCATCCTATTGACGAGTAATGGGAGTTCTCTGCACATGCCAAACCCTCCTGAGCAATGTAGAACAGTAAATAAAATTAGTGAAAAATGAACTTGGTAGAACAGCCGCAGCAGTTTCTAACACCAGTAAAATGGGTGTAGGGGAGGTAACTAAATCCCCACCATTACAAGAATGTAAAACAAAGGTGTTGTTTTGTCTTATAGCTCAAGAGGCACCAGCCCTGCTGCAGCAGCTTACGGATCAGACAGTGAACGCCAGTAACTCTGCCATGTTGGAGTGCCAGGTTCGTGGTATTCCTGAGCCCCAGATATCCTGGTTTAAAAACCATGAGGAAATACAGCAAGAACCAGGTGAGAGCTTTATGTACTCACCTACATCCTACAGCAGGATTTTTATTTACTCATCTGCCTTAGGTATCCATTTGCAGAGTCATTGGCATCAGTACCTAGATGTAAGGAAGGCAGTCGGGCAGCAACCCAGGTGCTCCAGGTTACTCTGTCTCACTCTAAATCATGAGCCAGGCTGGAGATCTAGACACAAGAGGTGTCTATGGAATTGCTGAAAAAAATTTCATCTTATAAGAGTCATCTCCAGAGAAATGTATTTACCTCCATTTGTTATAGAGGGAGCCGAAGGATCAGGTGTCTTGGCGAGTAGATAATTAGGCAAGAGAAAACCAAGCTTTTGTGATGTGTACAGAAGTACCAGCAGGAGTCTGTGGTCAGGCTCAGTCTGTTCATGAGTCAAAAGCTATCCAGGAGACTAAATCCACATCTGGGGTGTCCAAAATCCAAATGCATCTACGGGCAGCAGAGGAATCCTGGTCTCATGCAACAGAAAGGAACAGCTTCCCAGGTGGCATGTTGCAACAACAGGAAAACTTGGGGAGTTGTTTACTGCTGTTTCTGGAATGTGACTTCAAAGATCAACTTAGGCTAAATGTCCAGGTGCTGGCACCACAGTCATGGAAGTGTTCCTTGGATATTTCAGATGGAAATAAATGACAGAGGAAAAAGCAAAACTTTTCTCATGGGAATTCATGCATATTTGGTTCAGAAGCACGCAGTGAGATAGTGTTAATACACTCAGCAAAAATGTTCGAGGGGGCTTGGCCCATAGGAACTTGAATTTAAAGGGTAGTCTTCTACAGAACATTTTAGAAACTTTGTAGTTATGGTTGTGTCCTGAATTATTGGAAATTACTATAGCATGAATAGAAACAACTGGAAAAAAATTTGAGCATTTCTCTAACTGCACATAACTGTGCAGACTTGCAGTCCAGGCACTAAGCTTAATCTAGAGACAGATTCCACAAAGCTTTGCAATGATCGCATCACTGCAGTGTGCATTAATAACACTACCTTCCAAAATGAGTATTATGTGTCTAACTGAGGTGCAATGCAACAGATACAATTAGGAACCAGGGAGATGTCTCCAGCGGGTAGGTCAGAGCACTTCAGTTAGGTGCCTGTAATAGATGGTAGAAATACATTTTGATGGGACTGCAGTTCTGATGGAGCCAAACACAAGTGTGTACTTGACGGCACATTTCCTGGCTAGAAGGTGGTTTAGAAGCAGTCCTGAGACCAAATCTGCTCCCTGCCTCTTCCTTGTTTCTTGGAGTATTGTCCAGGCTGTCTTCTGGGTTGACCTAGCTGGAATAAACAAGATGTTTAAAACTTCAGGTAACTCCTATGCTTTAGGGTACGCCTCATGGGAATTCTCTTTGCACTATCCAAAGCCCCTTTGTGAAGGAGCCCATCGTTCCATGCCATTTGGGCAGGTGGGATTTGGAGCAAGTCTGCTGCCCATAGGGACAGTCTGAATGACTTTTGGAAGGGCTCTAAGCTTGAGCTGCTTCTGGGACAGACCTGGGCCTGCAAGTGTAATCAGATTATCCTTTTCCCAAAAGCTGCAGACATGCTAAAGCACTCACCTGGATGAAAGCATAGGCACAGTGCTATCAACATAAACAGTACCAAGTACTTCCAAGATCCTTAGGCTGAGCTTTTTGACTCACACAAGTGCTTTGTAAACACTGATTTCCAAGAGACTCACAAGGCGTCCAAGTGTATTTGGCTTTCCTGCAGATAACATTGTGCCGTGCAGCCTGTGGCTCGGATTCAGTTCGAGAAGAACTTGAAGCAGATATTATTACACAAGGGCCAGTTTTTGTTTATATCCTGGCTCCCTCTCACTGCAAAATATTTCATTTCACAGGAATAATTTTAGGGCCTGGAAGCCGAATGCTGTTTATTGAAAGAGTAAAAGAGGAGGATGAAGGACTTTACCAGTGTATAGCCACCAACTTGAAAGGGTCCGTGGAGAGCGCAGCGTATGTCACAGTACAAGGTAAAGCATCATGCTAAATGGGAAGAGCAAGCCTTCCAGATTGATGTTCTTAGGCTGGAAGGGCAGGGGTATGACCTGGGACTCATCTGGTGATCTCTGAAGCAATTTGAAGGAAGTCCTAGCAAGGGAAGCGTACCAGGTTGGAAAGGAAGCCCAGCAGGAAATGCTAACTCAGAGTGTGTTTACACTGACCTAAAAAGAAGAATTGCTTCAACCCAACAAAGATCAGGTCAGGGTAGAAGACAAATGTAAATTTAGTATCAGCAAAACAAACAAAAAACAGAGTAAGTAACACTCTCCTACCCACACATTTTCCCATTTCAGGTTAATTCCATAGAAATTAGAGGCCTAGGATATTCTCATATGTTTATTTTCAGTGTAAAGTAAACTGCCAAATCAGACTGGATGATTTTAGCCTAGCAATAGCTACATATGCAAAGGTACTACTACAAAGTAGTTATTGATTTAGTTATTTCTGTAACCATTACTTGAGTTATCTTGCTATTCATTTAAATGTCCAGCATTGTTCTGCCTTCTGAAAATCTCAACTCATGCCTGTGGCAGTGATTTCTATAAATTAATTTTACATTGAATAAAAATAAAGTTTATTAAGTGACCTTTCATTTTCATTGAGTACCCTTTTGGCTCATAAATTATGAGATTAGAGAAGTAGGTTGGCCTTCTCCATATAAGTCAGTGTCGTGTAGGTATTAAATTTCACATAATCTATTTGACTGACCTGGTGTTAAGTAAGTAGTCATAGATGCATTTAGTTGCTCTTTATAGAACACAATTTGAATATCACCAGGCCTCTTAGGCAGAGATTATATGTTTGTGGATGCTCTCATATAATTGTTAAATTGTCTTAGTACTTCTCAGTATTGATTTTTTGCCATGAGTGTGTTAGCAGTTGGAGTTAATGGTGATGACACAATGACGTTTTTGCTTTAAAAGGTCAGGGATAAGTATATGCACATGCAGGCTGGCCCATCCCCTTAAGAAAAATTATAGGATCTCAGAATGGTCTGGGTTGGAAGGATCCTTAAATATCTCAAGCACCAGCCTGGTCTAGTGGAAGGCAGGAACACCTCCACCAGACCAGGGTTCTCAAAGCCCCCTCCAACTCAGCCTTGAACACTTCCAGGGATGCAGCACCCAGAACTTCCCTGGGAAACCTGTGCCAGGGCCTCATCACCCTCTGAGTAAAAAAATTTCTTCCTAGTATCTAATATAAACCTGTCCTCTTTCACTGTGAAACCATTCTCCCTTGTCCTATCACTCCATGCCCCTGGAAGAAGTGACTATTTAGCTCTCTATTAGACCACCTTTTAGTAACAGAAGACTGCCAAAAGGTGTCCCTGGAGCATTCTCCTCTCCAGGCTGAACAATTCCAGCTGTCTCAACCTGTCTTCATAGGAGACAGCCCTCTGGTCATCTTTGTGGGCCTCCTCTGGACTCTTTCAAAAAGAGGGCCATCATTCTTATGTTGGAGTCCACAAAACTGGATGCAACACTCCATATGGGGTCTCACAACAGTAGAGTAGTGTAGAGTGGAGTGGAGTGGAGTGGAGTGGAGTGGAGTAGAGTTAGAGTTAGAGTAGAGTTAGAGTAGAGTTAGAGTAGAGTTAGAGTAGAGTAGAGTAGAGTAGAGTAGAGTCGAGTCGAGCCGAGTCGAGTAGAGTAGAGTAGAGTAGAGTAGAGTAGAGTAGAGTAGAGTAGAGTAGAGTAGAGTAGAGTAGAGTAGAGTAGAGTAGAGTAGAGTAGAGTAGAGGCAGAATCCCCTCCCTCTAAGTGCCTTGATAATACTAAGGTTTTTGCAGCTGCTGTAACAGCTAAATGAATAACTTGTGCCAGCTGCTTGCTGTCAAATCATCCTACTAATTCATAGTCCCAGACAACGTAATTCATTATTATATTGATTTTTAACATAATTGAAGCTTGGCTGTTTATTACAACCAGAAGCATTCTGTCAGATGGCTTCTAGGAAGTCATATATCCTCGTCCAGAGGAGAGGGAAGAGAGCAGCCAGGAAGGCTTCTCCCTGTGGTTACATGTCCTAAGGGACCACAAGCAATGTTCTTGGACAACTTCTACTGGAGCAGGAGATGAAGACTGCCACATTAAAATTTATGGCTTTGAGACTGGATGATAAAGAGAGAGACAGTTTGTCTTATCTACTACGATCAAGGAAGGTGTCCCTCTCCCAGGAAATGGCAACCTCCCACCTCATCCCTGAGCCTAGAGGGACAAGATCAGGGCTTGAATATGGAGCTTTGCCACTTTCTTGTCTTTCTGAGAAACACAGGCCCTGTGCCTGCTGCTGTAAGCACCAAAGCCTTGCCTCTGTCCCAGGACTCTCGGAACATGGGAGCAGGGCAGCGCCTCATGTCGATGGCCACATTTAGCAGGTTGGAAGAGCAGTTTGTGAATGAGTCAGGAAGGAAACTGTCTGCTCTCTTTATTTCCTCTGAAAAAACATTCTTATACTCACAGATAAAACAATGTGTTATTTTTGTTTCTGAGATGGATGAATGGATGGTGGAATCAAAGGGCCGTTTTAAATAAGTGCAGGCTGTGTTTGGTTTGGAGGCAGGGGTTGCTGGGCTGTCTGTGGAGAAGAGGGGCCACGTCTGTGGGCATGTCAGAGCAATCTCTCTGCTTGCGCTTGGCTGAGGAACCGGAGAGGCAGCAAATCTGCAAGGACAGAATAGAAACAGCAAATTGCTGCCAGAGCACCCAGTAGGTGGAGGGGACTGTATCCCTAAAAGTCTGGGGAGAAATGATGGGAACACACCTGGGTATGTGGGGAACACACACTCTTGAGCAGCTTTTTTGGGGGGGTCAACATGCTTGCAGAGTTGCCATGGAAGCCATTTCCTGCTTCCCCTACTGCAGGCCCTTGCAGCCCCAGGAATATAGTTAGTTGCAGAGGTGCTGCTTTGAAGGAGATGCGTTGATAAAGGAAGGAGTACCTTTTACAGCTGATGCTTACTGAAATATGGACATATAACAAGCAAAGGAATACAGCAATGTGCCCTGTCTTAAAGCTGTAGTTAGATAACTAAATGTGAATCCTGCTGATGAAAAGGAAAACATCTCATTTGTTAAGTATTCATTGGGCTATGCTGACCCTATGAAAATGGTGTTAGCTTTTAAAATAACTTTTATTTAAATTACTTCTTTTAAGTAACTTTTCTATCTATCTATCTATCTATCTATCTATCTATCTATCTATCTATCTATCTATCTATCTACCTGTCTATCTATCTATCTATCTATCTATCTATCTACCTACCTACCTACCTACCTACCTACCAGCCAACCAACCTACATACCCACCTACCTACTTACCTGCCTATCTAACCTTTCTGACTTTGTATCTCAAAAAGCTTTTGTGCCTTTTGAGTCACAGAGGTCATCGGGAACTTCTCCATTAAGTTTAACTGGAATTCCCACAGCTACTGAATGAAGTTCAGCCTGGGTTATGTCTTCACTTTGCAAGATTAAAGGTGGACATCAGGGGACACTAAGACTCCTGTTACCTCAGAAGTCCTGTAAAGAGGGTTGGAATGGAGTCCTGGTGGTTGATAGTTCAACCTCATTTCAAACAAGGGTCATCACCAGTGGTCTGGCTACGTTATGGCAAGCTCCGAGGATGGATATTCCTCAGCACCTCTGAGCACTCATCCCAGTGCTGCAGGGCTGTGATTGTGAGCTCACATAGACTAAGCAGGGTAGATCCCATTGGGGTAGGGGTGAGGGATGCTTTTTAGGTGCAGCAGATTAGCCTTGTTTCCCCAGGCATTGCTTTTTCCCTGGCTGGCACCTGAGCTGCACGGTGTTTAGAGCTGAAATCCTAATGAGAAAGCCCGTATCAGCCAAAGGCTTGAGTTTGTAGCTGGAGGGATCAGCAGATTAACCCAGGCTCTCATCCTGGCATATTTTCATGGTTCTGGTGGCTTCTGTTGCTACTGAAAGAGAGAAGCTGCTGCTGGTGGCACTTCTTTGCTTGCCCCCTCCTCACCCCTCTGCAGTCCTGCAGTCATGGGGTGGTGCTGGGGGGCTTTTGGAGGGGCCTGGAGGAGAAAGGGGCTGCTGCTTGGGACAGAGTCAGGCAGATGGGACAGAGCTGAACACGGAAAAGTCTGTGTAATGAGGTGTCTGGTGAGTATAGGTCTGGGATGGGGCTGTAAGGGGGTGCCTGAAATCTTTGGCTACCCAGCAGAGAGAGGGATTTAGTGCTGCTTACAGCCTCACCAAAGTCTACTAATCCTAAGGGTTCTTCTGAGTGTTTCTGCGTGTTCTGTCTCAAATGAAACCTTTTTCTATCCAGCTGAGAGACACTCAGAGAGCTCTGACTTCAAGGCTTCCAGCAAGACTAGGACTATGGCATTTGATAACCCAGCCCAGCTGGAGAAATGCTTTCTCGTTGCCTGCATTTGCTCAAACATTTCAAAGACAGCACCTTCACATCTCTTTGTTGACTCCTGGGCAGCTACTGTAGTGGTTCGAGGGTTGCTGTCCTCCACCCCAGGCCTGGCTGCACCTCCTGGGTGTTCTGTGTCCTGCCATATGAAGCTGTGGCAACCAACGTACCTTCAGCCCCTCCAGGTTTTGCTGAATAAATATCAGAAACTGTTATCTGCCATCTGCAGGAGTGCTGCTCAGAAGCAAGAGGAGACTATCCGTATGAAAAAGGAAATACTGATGCCAGAGAATAGGCAAGCTGCATCAGGCTGTATTATTTTTGCTATCATTATGTTCCATATGTAAATCAAGTACTTTAAAAACTCTTGTGAAAAAAGAGCTCTCTTGGTATTTCTGGAGACTATTGTATCTTCATTCATAGTTGCAGCCACGTTTTTCCTCAATGAGCTTTATTCTCAAAGGTCCAGAATGGACATGCCAGGGAAATCTTAGATATGGGGCATGAATACAAATCTGATTATCTTTTTTAGGGAGGGAAGACATTGTGCTAATTAAGCCCCACATCCTCTGAACAAAGCTTTGTAGCCTTTGCCTAAAACCAGGCAGCACATTCCTCACCCACCAGTGAGACACAACAATACCTTTTTCATTTGTCAGGAGTAACACCAAGCTGCCGGGCTCTGAAACTCTGCAAGTGCAGTTGGCAAAACTACTGTGAAATCATGTTCAGAATTACTCCTCCTTGTTCTCTCATTTACCCTCTCTAGAGGGTATATCAGAATAAGAAGCAGGAGATGATGGTTCTTTTTGCATTTTCTACCAATCAGATGGAAAACATATTGTGGGAAGTGTGGGATTTTGACGCGATCACAGGATTTGCAAAACAAACTGCTCTGAAACTATTTTACAAACCCCTAAATAGCAGTCTGAAGAGAATTTTATATTGGCTTTTTAAAAGTCTGTCAGTGAGGTCTAATACTTTCCAGATTTCTAATGTTCATGTTTTCTTGCTATTTCATTTTCAGTTGTTGTCGCTTTTGTTTTTCCCTTTCTGCACTTAATCTGTTCCCTGGTTTCTAGGGCTCTCCCAGCTCCCTGCCATCTGGGTTCTGTGGGGTGCTGCTGGGAAAGGAGGGGGTCCTGTCTGCAGCCTTATCCTCTCCTGAGGCTGCAGAAGACCTTTTTTTTTGGCTCTGTGAGCCAGTCCAAACAGAGATTAATACCCCATTGAAAAGAACTGGTCCTTCCTGGCATTTTATTTTAATGGCAAAAAAAGCATGAAGTGCTCTTGGCTTGCAGGTCACTTTCTAATATGTTTCCCACTTGATTTTCCCAGGCATAACAGAGAGGTCGAACCTGGAGCTGATAACTCTGACCTGTACCTGTGTGGCTGCGACGCTGTTCTGGCTCCTGCTGACCCTCTTCATTCGCAAGCTGAAGAGGGTAAGAACAGATAGGGATCTCCCTGTGGCACCTGCCTCAGCTTGGCCGCCCTTTGCAGAAAAATTTTCCCAGGCTGCTGGCATTGCCGAGTCTACCAAAGAAAAATTCTGTTTCACTTTCACAGCACCAGGTCTGCCAGAGTTCAAGGAATGTTCAGATAACACTCTCAGGCACATGGCTGTCCTGTGCAAGGCCAGGTATTGAACTTTGATGATCCTTGTGGGTCCCTTCCAACTCAGAACATCCTATGGTTCTATGAGTCTTTGATACTGCTCACGCTTGTTCCTGGTGCAATAACCAAGCTGCTGATGGATGCTGGAGAACTGTGACTAGCAAGGCTGAGTATGAGTAAGCCAGAAAGAGAAGCTCTGGTGGGGACAAGGCTCTGAGGCTCACAAGAATTTGGGTGCCTGACTCACACCAAAGGCATCTTCATTCCCTTATAAAAACTGTGGGGGTTTGGCATCCTAGTGTCTTTGAAGATCTGAGTGAGTGGGAATGACAGATCTTCACAAAATGTGCTGGGGTCTGGTTCACACAGTGTCTGGTATAATTACATCACTTCCAAAGTGATACTTTGCTGAAGGAGTTTTGATGGTGCAGCTTCTAGAGCAGATGATCCTGTACCAACATGATAAATTTAACTGCCCCTGCGGCTGACCCTCCTTCTTGTCCAAGGCTGACTGTGATGGATTTTGCTGACAGCACCCTGTCTGCATTGTGTGATGTGTGCAGGCTAAACCTCAGCATCTTTCCCACGCAGAAAATACAATTTACCAGTCGCGCAGGAAGATCTCAGTGTAACCTGTAGGAGCAGATGGATTTGAGGGAAGGTACTGGGGCACTGCAAGACATGAGCTGAGAAATGGCTGCATGCTCCCCTCTACTCACTCCCACACCACCAGCAGCCCAGGGGTGGCACAGCGCAGCAGCACGAGGATCTGCTCACTGCCACCACAGCTGGGCATGTCCCAGCTGGATCAGGGATGGCTGCTGACGGTCCGCTGCAGCCTGACAAGACCATTTTGTCTCAACCTCCATGAAGGCCTGCTGGTGTCTTAGGCTGGGTACTAATGACTTCTGTTGACTGATGAGAAAGCAGCACTAGACCTCCAAATCAGTCAGCAGCAGTCACTCTGCCTGCGTTCTGACTGCTGCGAGCTTTAGTGAGGAGAAATGCGTGGGAGTTTAGGGGAAAGGAAAGCAGAGGTCAGCTGAAGCTGTGGAGAGACTTCATAGCTGTAAGAGAAATTACAAGGCAAGAGGGACCAGTACTGAATGCTCAACAGTAATGATGAAGCATGTTATAATGGGACTGCAAATCTTGGGAAAAAATAAGGTTTAAATGTAGCAAGGGGTTGCAGATCTTTTTTATTTTATTTTTTTATGAGACCAAAACTTGTTAGGTTGTTAAAAGATAATAAAAATATCATCATCACTGTAGATCAAGGGACTTTAACTAAATGACATGTTAAGGCAACTTTCCAGATGAGCCTTTCCAGCTAGTGTTAGTCTATGTTTATGGTCTAATCTCTGTTTTTCTTATAAACCCTTACTCTCAAAGATTTATGTCTGTAATTAGCTCTGAATTAAATTTTACATAGAAATTATGTTGCCATAACAGAGAAAAAAAGATGCTCTCCAAGAGCATTTTCTTAAAGCCTCTCTGTGTTGCACACCCGGACATAATATATCCTTAACAATTTTTCATCATTGAAAATGTTGCTTCAAATCTCTATTTGTGCCAAAAATTTGATATTGACTGCATCTGAAGAAAGAACTGTGGGAAACTGTCTGAACTATCCTCTCTCCTACTGCTTTTTCTGGGATGGGTCCACTTAAAACCTCTTCTAATGCAATGGGTAGGAGCACTCTGGTACACACATCTCTATCTAGAAATGCCCCTTCTGGAGCACCACACAAGTTTCTGTTCCTCCTCATATCCTACTTATCCATGTCCTTTCCAGACTTAGTGGGTGTTTTGGAGCTAGGCTTTAAGCCTCCTGACTTTTTCCCCAAGCATCAGTGCATCCTTCTTGGGACAAAATTTATGGGTTTGGGGAGGATGAGGAACAACTAGAACAGCAGTTGTTAATTACTCTTATCTTAATCAAGTTGTGTTTGTAGTCAAGGCATGCACAGCTAGGAATATCCTTCTCAAAAAACATGCCTGGAAATGCAGGTATTAGGGACATATTTCCAAGCTGTAGAAGAGGGAAGTTGAAATTATTAGGAGGCAGTTAAAGCAAATAGAAGAGAGAATATGTGGTTATATCTGTAGGTTTGTGGTACCTGTATGTCTTTATCCATGTGCTAATTCCACAAGTTTGGGAAAAACAACTCATTCAGATTTCCCATGAATTCCAACTAATAGCCAGGAAATTATGACAAACACTGGACCTTTTCTGTCGAAAGATAAGTACTCCTGTGCCAAGAAAAGCCCAGTGGACTAGAATGGTAATCTTGATGCTCTTTGAGGGAATATATATTTCAAAATGCATGAACTGCAGGAACCTTTCAGATTATATTCATCTTTGCTTATATTTCTCAAGTGAAGTGAACAATCCATTTGCTCAGGAGAAAATAAACTGGCAAATTAATTTGAAATTTTATGTTTAAAATTTGTGTTTGAGTTCAGCTATTTATAAATTCCTCCAGACTCAAATGGTTTCAGAAATTTTTTCAGAAATGATACCAAAGAAATAAAAAATCCTAAAAATTTTCCAGCACTTTGTGAAGCATATAATGTCCAGTGTCCTGAGGACTCGTCTTGCATAATTTCTAACCACATATGACCTATCTTTGCGGGATATATGGAACAAATAAACACTGGCAGTAGAACTCCATCTGTTGCATGTGGCCACTTTTTGCTTTGCACAATCATGAAGGAAAGTTATTTTTATCAGCAATGTTTAGTCACTTGCTGAAAGTATTTCTCCTGACTGTGCAGACAGCCTGTGTCATAACACCATATGTTAATAGAGACCCACATGGATTCCATTGAAGAAACTGGTATGTCACACAGGAGGAAAGCTAGAGGAAGGAGTTTCTTTTATTAAAAACTCTTGCAGTATATAGAAAAGCCAAAGGGATATTAACCAAACCATCCACTGTGCAGTGAAACATGCAGTCTTGTGAACAAAATGAACTTGGAGCCCTTGATCCAAACAAGAAGATGCTCACAGATACCCTAATCCACTTTTTCATTTTGCAATGTCTTTGTTTTCTAGCCTCGTTCCTCTGAAATGAAGACCAACCATTACCTGTCAATCATAATGGATCCCGATGAAGTCCCCTTAGATGAGCAGTGTGAACGTCTACCTTATGATGCCAGCAAGTGGGAAATTGCAAGAGAAAGGCTAAAACTAGGTAATATTGGAATAGTTCATGTAGAGTTTGGATTGATTGAAAAAGATGTAACTATGGGTAAAGAGGAGTTGGATGTGTTCTAGGCACTCAGCACAATGTACTGCCAGGTTTGGAGTGATCTGTTCCACACTGAGAGCACAGATCCGTGGATGAGTTACAGCCTTTAGAACTGACTGACCATGTCTACTTGACTTTTCATTCACATGCATATTTGGACTCCACGTAGGAAAATGAAAATAGAACCACAAGACCATTTATGTTGGAAAAGAGCCTTAAGATGAAGTCCAACCATGAATAATCTACCTGTTCACTCCAGGAAAAAGCTGTAGGAGACAGTGACAAAGGCTTTACTAAGGTCCAGGTAGACAAAATCCACAGCCTTTCTCTCATCTATTAAGTTGACTGCCTGGCCACAGAAGGAGAATATAGACAAGAATAATGCATTCTATATTTTGGAAACTGATTTACTTAAAACATGCCACAAAAAGAGAAACCAAAGAATTCCAAATCAGACTGCCAACTTTGATGTTTCTCTCTCTAGTCTCAGGAGCCTGACCTTTGGTATTTACTGTAACTTTGGTGATTCACTATAATAATGATGAAGGGTCTGGAGGAGAAGCTGTATGAGGGGCAGCTGAGGTCACTTGGTCTGTTCAGCCTGGAGGAGAGGAGTAGGGAGGAGACCTCATTGCAGTCTGCAGCTTCCTCATGAGGGGAAGAGGAGGGGCAGGGGTTACTCTGTGATGAACAGTGACAGGACCTGAGAGAACGGCCTGAAGTTGTGTCAGGGGAGGTTTAGATTGGATATTAGCAAAAGGTCCTTCTCCCAGAGGGTGGTTGGGCACTGGAACAGGCTCCCCAGGAAAGTGGTCACAGCAACAAGCCTGACAGAGTTCAAGCATCATCTAGACAACACTCACAGGCACATGGTGTGCTGCTTGGAATTGTGCTGTTCAGGGCCAGGATCACCCTCAAGGATGTTCCCTGTGGGTACCTTCCAACTCAGGATATTCTATGATTCTATGGCTTTTTTCCCTTTCTTCAGTCTGGAATCTTGGGAAAAAAGCCTGTGCAGAACTGGGTCCTCATAATCCACCCTGCCCCCCGTTCTGTTTCTCCCTCTCCTCCTTTTTCCAGCACAATCTCCTTGTTTTCCCTCTGTGCTGCAGTTTTATAAATACTGTGTTGTTGCACCATAAAGTGCAAGAATGTGACATGTAAGTCCACACATAAATAAATAAAAATCCCTGAAAACTTTAAGCCTACAGCCAGCTCCCCAGAGGCATGGGTTTGGGACCATTCCTTATTAAGCCTAGTGTGGGGCTGATGAGGAGGGAAGGGGGGAAGGGACCTTATTTTGAAGTTGATGGATCCCTCCAGAAACCACACAGATTTTAGCAAGAAGGTCAACATTAAAATGTCAGTGATAAGCTCAGTCTCGTTGCTATAGTGCTGTTTGTTCTTTCAGGCATGCATTACATTTGTCCTACAGCAAGGTCTAGAAAATCCTTGCATTTTAGTTAGGAACTGTAACAGATTCCTCCTGCCTCCCGGGTAGCAGGGACAGAGCTTGGTTAACACGTGCAAAATTAGGATCACACTTAATTTGCCTGCCACAAGACACAAGGTGGCCAGATGTGGATGAGCACAGCTGAAATACATTGCTCTCGATTTATAATTGTCATACATAATTCTGGGAATGCTGGAATCTTGTGCTGGAGTGACTTCAGTCTTCAGAAAATTTTCTTACAACGATGGACCAAGACGCTGATGTGCAGACAATGTGACCACTGGGAAAGAAACAAACAGAAATGGAATGTAAACACCAAGGAAAAACCCATGCCTTGCAGGGTTAGTGTTTGGAGTCCAGAGGTGATGAAGGATGACCAGAGAATGAGTTAAAAGTGGAAGAACTGGTGTAAACAAATAAAGAATGCTGACAATGAATGAGAACCAGATTTGAAGAAGTTGTGTATGTCCAGTATGTGAGATTAGCTTAGTGCGAGTCCTGCTTACATGGCAGTTGGCTCAGTCTTTGAGTAACCTTGGCAGTCTCTGAGGATCAGTGTCTCACAAACACAAAATGTGCTTCTATGGTTTTTAAAAAATATTTTTACTCAGAAATGCAACTTCTTCCCACATCTGATGTGACTGTTTTTCTCTTTCCACCTACTAATCCTCCAGGACACATATTTATTATAACTTTTGCACAGAAGTCTCTCAGCCGACATCTCTTTTTTGTGTGTGTTCCTCCAACATGCATACACACAGCCCACGGCTGTGATGCAATGCTTATATAACAGGACTCTCTCTTCATCTGTAAAGGGTACAGACATTACAGGAAATTTCATATGGACATCACTGAAGTCAGGGTAATTAACACTCAGCATAGATTAGTCTCACTGAGAATAAAATGTCATCTTTTCATTAGGCAGAAAAATGCTGGTGCTATAAATCACTGTCAGTGTGGCTGGTGACAACACACGGTGTTAGCTGAGCTATTGTGTGTTTCTCCCTTACTCCTGGGCTTGACCTTCCCAAACTGGAGAGGTGACACAGTGGGATGCAGGACCCAGGGGAGTGTGGCTGCTGGCTCCAGTGCAGTGTCACGCACGCTGGTGTCAGCCACCTTGCTGAGCCCTGCTCCCTCCTGTGCACTGCCAGCCCCCAGCACTGAGCACAGCACTTCCCACTCTTCCTGCACGTGCACAGCTGTCCTATGTAACACAGGGGAAATGTTACATAGGAAACACCTATGCAGAGGAAAACCCAGATGACTCAAACAGTGGCAAAGAATCCAAAAACTAACACATCTTTGGGCCTGTGCCTTCCCACAGACATGGGGTGCGGTGTCTGCAAGTGCTTTTTGCTAATGCTCCAGGTCCAGCAATAGACATGCTTGAAGGACCCTGCTAAAATGGGACTGAAAGAAAAATCTCCTGATCCAAAACTCCTTCACTGAGGTGTCTGTTCACTTTAATGGGTTCTGAGCGGCCCAGTAAACCCAAGTCAAGTATGGAAAATTTAAGCAGAGCACTCTGCTTCATTGGTCTGGATCTAAATGCTGCAACATTACATACCTGAGCATCACCCCAAACACATCCAGTGTAGCTGCTCAAAGGGTTTGACAAACTGACTGCTCAGATGGTCAGGCAACTTAATATTCCTCTGTTTAATAATTTTTTAGTTACTTTGTATGTCAACAGAAGGGACTTTTACAAGAACAGCCATAGCCTCAATTGCATACTAAACTGTGGAGTTTTGAGCTACTTGCTGAAAAGTTAAAGCAGCCCTGTCCTGTGCTACTATTCAACATGGTACAAATAATAGCAGAGGAGCAAAGACAAGTGTTATTACAGTTTCCCATTGAATCACACTGCTGTTTAGAGAAGGAAGTGCTGTTTCCAGTGCTCATTCTCCTTTCTGAAAGGTTAGCAGCTTTGTGCAGCTTTATGAGCCGGTGTGTTTACCAAGTGGTGACTAAGTGGGTTATCGCAATGTGGGAAGTGAATTAACAGTGATGGAAATAGATTAAAGCTATGGATTAAACAAAGGTATGATGGGTTTTCTAGGACCTCAAACTGCAAGTTCTTCTTCATGTAGAAATCATGAACAGTCAAAACACCAAGGACTAAAAAACATCAATTCACCAGAAAAACTGAGACCTGAGCCTTAATGATTCTTCCCTTACACATCTGCTGAATGAAGAATCTATATGCAGTAACTGAAAAAGGTGACAGTAGGTTTTTAGACACACACTGATTCATCTGTATTTCTCTATTAAACATTAAGCCCTTCACAAACCAAGGTCAGTCTGTTGATGCTTTTCAATCATCTAGATCAAGTTCTTTGTGGTTTTTATTTTATGTAAAAAAATGACAACACTTTTGTACATCTAGGGTGGAAATAATTTTCTGGGAATTTTTTAGCTTAGCATATTCCACTTCATGTTTCCATTGTTTTAATAATGTATGATATTTGCTTCTACTGACAGACATACTGAGAATTGCAGTTTAGATACAATATACACATATAAAAGGCAGTATTGATTTAAATTAGTACAGACAGCAGCTCTTTTTCTCTGCTTGCAAGTATCTGAGTGGGATTCATCTCTCACTCAGATACCAACAAGACAGATGCCCAATTGAGAGCTAGTCAAGCAGGTGTTCATCATAGGAATAGGAAATTGTCCTGTGAAGATGGTCATGTCACATGTGCATATCTGAGAAATAAATATATGGCACATGTTATCCTTTGCTTTTATATGAAAAGCTGACTGTTATTTTCTGCTCTTCTCTACACCGCAGATCCTGCTGCCGTACTCTTGTATGGCACACTTTGGTATCTGAGTTCTGCTGAAGGTTAAGCACAAAAGCAGTCTGAAAACAGTTACTTGGAAATAAAACTTATTGCTAGCTGATATGTTGACAAGATCTCCCTGACTCAGCCTTGGCAGCCTCTGTAGCAGGGCAGAGGCAGCCAGACCTGTCCATATGAACACATTGTCAAAGAGGGTCTGTGTTATTAAGGATGTATCTGGCAGCACCACAGGCTGCTGCACAGTGCAGTGTGCTCAGGGAAAAGAGGAGCAAATTCTTTCTCTGGCAGAGCTAGACTGAAAAAGTCAATTTTGAAGCCAGTGTACCTCCAGCGAATGGTTGCATTCATTTAGTGACATTTTCACTCCTATCACTTGCTCCCTCTGATGACTGTGTCTTCTAGTTCGACTGCTTCCTTTTAAAAAAACACCAAGAAACCAAAAAACCTAAACCAGCTATATGCTGGAATTATACCTATGGGACTCATTGGCAAGTACATTTTTCAGTTCATGATCTATGAAGCCATGTGCTGACAGGATTCCTTTTTTTACCAAATGTATCTCTCCACTTTATTTTCCCTACAGGAAAGTCTCTTGGACACGGAGCTTTCGGAAAGGTGGTACAAGCATCTGCCTTTGGAATTAGGAAATCACCAACATGCAGAATAGTTGCTGTGAAAATGCTGAAAGGTATCTTGCTGCAAAGCTGCATTGGAAAAAATGATGCCTTATATAGTGGTGCATTTTTTAATACAATTCTGCCAGAGGCAAAAGCTTTCCACAATAACTTTTTGAAGACTCCAAAATGTGCACAAATCAAGTTTCAGGTCCACCACAAATGAAATAGCAGAACTATGAAATAAAAAATTGCATTCTCAGTAAAAAGTCGTACCATTATGCTAGACTGACCCTATACCGAATACTGTAAATGAAATTTAGCTGAAGTATAAGGTGTCCACCTTGATGTGAAGACACTTGGATAGAAGCTTTCATATTTTCCTTGGCCATTCGTTCCAAGGAATGATCATCTTACTGTTAAAATAAGATGCCTTATGTCTCATTTGCATATGCCTGACTTTTGCATCTCATTCTAATCTTCTCCATTAGATTTTATGATTTTTCTTCACAAAGGCCCTTTTATTAAGCAAAACACATTAAGCAGTTTAAATCTTGGTGGTGGTGTGCAGGTGTGTCCCCTCTGAACTGGCTGCAGGCTCATCACATCGTGGTTAAGATGCTGACACCTAGGTTGTACAACGGATTTGCCAGCACTGTTCATACACCAGTGCTCATGTGAAAGTAGAATCATCACCCAGCTATTCACTGCCGCCTTTCTCATTGGAGCAGAAAGGACAAAAGCCCCACATTAATTTGAAGAGGATGCTTGGGACATTAGCAAGCAGGATGATATTCAGTCATAGCCTGCAGCAGCTGTGATTGAATTCCCTAATCCAGAGGCCTGGTGACATCCCTCCTAGGTATTTAACTTTCCCCTCTTTATGTGTGTAAGGATCATAGCAGGTTTGGTTTTTTGTTGTTGTTGTTGTTTTGGGGTTTTTTTTGTTGTTTTGGTTTGTTTGGTTTTCTTTTTTTGCATTGCCCCAGAAGTTTATGCTGCATTGCTTATCTGTCTTAATCCCTGTCTTCATCCTTTTGGTGTTGTTTCTATGCCAGGACACATCCCCTATTCTGCCAGTATGGCTTGGAACCCCAATGCTCACGGTTGACAGTTCAGGAATCGTTTGAATGAACCCGTCTTAGCCAGTGGCTCCCAGCTTCACACATACTTACTTACCATTTATCAGGAGATGCCTACATGTAAATTCCAGCCCTTGAAGTGGACTGCTGGGTTCAGGGTTTCTTTATGTACATTAGCAGGCTTCTTGTGCCAGCCAGCACCACCAAGGAGCAGCGGGTGCTCCTGGAACAGATGGGAGCAGATGGCAGCTACAAGTCTTCCTGGTGGGATTCACACATGCTTGTGCAGAGTAGATGCTTTTATCTGAGTTGGTCACTCAAATGCCCTTCACTGGCAGTGGTGAGAGACAACAGTTCATCCCATCCTAAGGCAGATTCCTGCATATGGGGGGCTGAATCCTTGTTCAGCGCTGCTGACAATGAAGACAGCCAGTGGTGACCAAATCTTAAAGCAGGTATCTTTCGTACCTCACCTAAAACATGGGGAGATCTGCCTCATTCCTTGCGTCCTCACCGGATTATTCAGGAACTCTTGCAGTCATTTATAGGCCTTACTCTCACAGATTTCTCATGGTGGAGGGGAAGTGTCACCGCCCATATAAGCAAACAGTGGATCATCAAGAGGAAGACAAGTTTTGTCTGGGACACCAAGAAAAACTGTTTCCATTCAGATGTTGAAACTAAGGCCTTTAAGACCTAGCTCGAGAGTTTTTTCCACAGAACTGCTCTTCTTGCTCTTGGTGTCACTAAACTGAAAAACTCCTTTAGGGCCTACACAAAACAATATGGGTTTTTTCTTGTTTTCTTAACAAAATTAAATTCTGCAGGAAGCAAATTTGCTCAGGGGGAATGAAAATTTTCACTCAACACTAAATAGAACGTTTTGGATTTATTTGAGGCACTTCTTATGTCATTCCTATTATTATTGACCATGACTAGTGGTAAGGGTGAGATGCAGTCACTTCACTTTAATCAATTATTATTTATTTCTCTAGTCTACCTGCAGGCTTCCTACATAATGAACAGAACCAGACAGGCATCACTCAGGGGTTCATCTTTCCCTTATACAGATGGCTAAACATGATGGCTGTACCAGCTTCTGGAAATACTTTGCTCTTGCCAGTGACCCCTTAAGGTGTTGATTAGCTCAGGCTAGAACATAACCCTTAGGTAGCTGAAGTCAGGTCAGACAAAACCAATTCTAGATAGAGTTAATTATAATCTTGAAATCCCTTTTTATTTGTTCTTTTAATTTTTTGGCTGAAACATCAGAACTATTCATGTAAGAAAAAAAAATTCTCTCAGTTCTAAATATAGAAGGGTCTACTGGGAGGAAGTTGAGTGCCTGACTCTTTTTATGGGTTTAATTGCAACCAAGAGGATGCTGAGCAGGGAGGAATAGAGAGAGAGCATCAATACAAGAAGTAGATCCAGTAATGGAGATTATTTCAGTGGAAAGTAATGAGAAGTGGTAAAGCTCAGCAGGACCAATACTTTGCCTTTTCACACTGACTTTTTATTTTTTTATTTACAGAAGGGGCCACAGCAAGTGAGTACAAAGCACTGATGACTGAGCTGAAAATCCTAATCCACATTGGTCATCATCTCAACATTGTGAATTTGTTGGGAGCTTGCACAAAACATGGAGGTAAAAAAGTCTGCACTGCTCTGAAAATGGGTTTGGGTTATCTCCCAGTAACAGCCAGTGACCCATGTTTTTTTTCTCATCCAGAAGTCAAGTTAGTAACTTTTATATTCAAGCTCATCCTGTAGTTGGTGAAAAAAAAAAAAGGAAAAGAAAAAGAGATTTTTAGTCATTTAATGAAGTGATTAAACATTTCCTCTCTCTAAACTCTCTTTTAGTATTAATATATGAAGTGTGAACTTAGGAACATGCCACTTGCTCACCTTTATCTCACTCACTCCCCTGCTCAAGCTCAAGTTAAACATGATCTGGAAAGACTGGGAACAAGGGATATCAGTTGCTGGCCCTGAACTATGAATCACAATGCAGCTGTTGTAAAATCCTTCATGATATTACACTCAGAAAATCAAAAGACCAGTATGGGAGATTGTTTGTTTTAGATATGTCACCTATTTTAGTTCAACAAGTGTGTGGGCTGTGGGACTCCAGTCTGAACTGCCCGAAGAGGAAACAGAGTGTCCCTCAGGACCCAGACTCAAGACCCAGCTTTTAAAAATTAGGTCCTGCCCTAATTTCCAGAAGCAGTATTGTTTTGATAATGTCCAGTGTCCTTCAAGCAGCCTTCTAGTTCTTAGGATATGTTGCCAGCTATTCTGGACTCAAGTAGTAGTTACGAGCATGAAAGATTCTTTCTCAGAACTGATGCTACCTTTTATTGCTTTATGCTGCTCAAAATGCTAATTTTTTTTTTTTTTTTTATTGTCCAGGGCCTCTGATGGTGATTGTTGAATACTGCAAGTATGGGAATTTATCAAACTATCTGAAGAGCAAAAGGAATCTTTTCTGCCCTAATAAGGTAAGGAGGCAGATGGTCCTGGTAGGGTTGATCTTACCTGACTTAAGTGTTGGTAATGTAGATGTCAGCTCTGAGCTCGTCTCCTCAGACTCTCTTCTACCAAAGGAGAGAAATGACTTTTGGGTGAAGTTCACCTGACCTATATTAATATTTGGTGTGGGATATGTTGTGCCAAGAAAGGATTCACCTCTCTCTCCCTGACTGTGCAAGGAGACTGCTGTGACTAATTTGGCTGGAGCCATCTACAGCGAGGGGAGGTGAATCCTATCCAAAGTGTCCCCATGTGCTCTTGCCCTGCTTCTGATGAACCCATTCCTGGTGAGCTTGAGGTCAGCAAAGCCTAAGGAAGTGGTTTTGCCCACTTATTTCAGTACTGCTGGGAGCACAAACAAGATCATATCAATTAAATCACATGTCCCATGACACTCAAATATTCGGAGATTTACAAGTAATCTTACTATTGTGTGAGAAGAACTATTAGAAGGAAAAGAGATTAGAGTCTTGTCCTCATATCCCACAGCCCTCTGAATCAAATTCACGATATGTTTCTTATTACAAACCTATATCCAAATGTCCCAGAAAATTCAAATTGTTCCAGAAAAAAATCCTCCAAAGGATCCAGGGTTATGACATGAGACTTAGGAGCCTGGATACAGAACAGCAGCTCAGCTAAGCCAAACCCTCAGCAGCATCTCAGGGATTTTTTTTTGGGAGGGCTCTGTGGGAGACCTCACTCAAGAGGACATCTGCCTCTAAAAGGCCTTTGTCTGCTCCCAAGGCTGTCCATGTTTTACTCCACATGAGACACAGCAGCTGGCTCCTCCTCTACATGGTTGCTGGAGTCAGATGCTCAGCAGGGAGTATGGCTGGGCAGGGTCCATGCTGAGCAGAGTCATTCCCATACCCCCTTCCCACACCCATGCTCTGGCACCCTTGGAAAGGCTGCCTGGGCAGGAAGGAGGTGGAAGTTTGGCTCTGCACCAGCATGCACAGGGAATAGAGATGGCTGCAGGACAGGAGGAAAAGTAAGAGGGGGCAAGAGCATAGCCAGGCAGCCAGGCTGCTCTACAGGTAGCAGTGAGAGAGCTTTTTTCCAAACAGTGTTGCCTGTGTCCTGTTAAACCATCACATGATTGGCCATAGGAAAAAAGCATCGAATAAAGGCATTGAAGAGAGGCAGTCACTTCCAACCGCAGCTCTGCTTCAAACATCAAGTGTCCTTGCTCCTCATGGAAAGGGCTTACAAGCCCACACCAAACCCTGTGCAGCGACATACAGACAGATGTCTTAAACAGGTTGGGACCAAAAGCTGATGTTTGAGAGGTCTGGGATACCTCCATTGTGGGCATAACCTTCTCAACTTGCTCTTTCATGCTCCTTCTCTGTCTGCTGGACAGAAATGGGCCCTTTCAGATGTCCCATTTCAGGCTGAGATGAGCCACAGCCCAGCAAACAGGTCCATCCATACCCCTGCAAATCCTCACTGGGCAGAGGTAGCCCACTGCCCTGGTTACCCCAAAATCATATGCTGGTGTTCCCAAGCCACCAAATTTCTGCCTTCTTGGGATGATGACCTTGGTGAAGCACTGCCCTGCCACCAGCCCCTGCCTGGCACAGAGGCACTTGGCACCCCTGCCCCTGAGAGATATGACCACACCACAGACCACCAGCTCAGCAGAAACGCAACAGCAGTCTGATCTGGTTCCTCCCCACCCCCTCCACTGCTCTGATGTAGCACCTCTTCTCCTCTTTTTGTTTCAAGGACTCCTCTCTACAGGGAGAGGCAATGAAAAAGAATATTGAGCCAGTGGAAAGCAAGAAACAAAGGCTGGCCAGTGTCACCAGCAGCGACAGCTTTGCGAGCTCTGGGTTCCAGGAAGATAAAAGTCTGAGTGATGTGGAGGAGGACGAGGAGGGTAGGTATTAATTCCTTCCTGTCCCTACACGGACTGGGATATTTTTACAACATACTGTGAATCCCTGAAATTTTTTTCCTCATTTATCACCCTAATAAACATCCGTGGGAGATGCTCAGAGGGTCATGTCCAGAGGGTAGAAGATTTAAAAAAAGATTATTTCCAGGGTTACTAAATCTGACAGGAAAATGTGTGATTGTTTCTTCTGACTGCTCCTTATCTTTGGGGAAAACACAGCAGTGTCCAAAGCACAGGGTGTAAAGCAAGCACTATTTTTGTTTCCAATGACAGTATCTGACCTTCAAATATCCCTCCATGAAGACTGACTTTATGGGAATAATGGGGTCTGTAAGAAAGGGGGAAAACAGCTGCCTGTGAGCGGTCTTTGTAACAAACCCTGCTTTCCACCTCTGCAGATGCTGATGACCTGTACAAGCTGCCCCTCACTATGGAGGACCTGATCTCTTACAGCTTTCAGGTGGCCAGAGGCATGGAGTTCCTCTCCTCCAGAAAGGTGAGTTTTGCACCGAGGGTTTTCACTGGAGAAGGACAGGATTCAGAGGGGAAATCATGTCTACGTTGTAGTGACACCTTCCTTGGGAGAGGTCCCAAAGGAAGAGCCGTTTTCCTCTTGGCATTATAAATATAACTGTGTTTATCCAAGCATCCACAGTCCATAAACACAGGATCATGACTGAAGGCAGTGGGTCAAGCTCATTCATTTGGGGAAGATCTTTTGGGTGTGGCAGGTTTTTCCTTAATTTCAACTTATATTAGGGAGCTCCAAATGATTCAGCTCTTTCCCTGCAAATGTCAAAGGGCTTACAAATTTGTCACTTTCTGGACTTGGTAATTTTTTTAAAAAATAATTACCACTGTTTACAGTAACTTCATGTAAACTACAGGCAACTTCCCTAAAAAATTAAATTTATCAATAATAATAATTTTTTAAAGGATATGAGAGACAGGAAATTTGTGGGCATGAATAAGGAAATGCAGTTTGATTGTGAAACTGTTTTATTATAGTGCATTCATCGTGACCTGGCAGCCAGAAACATCCTTTTATCTGAGAACAATGTTGTGAAGATCTGTGATTTCGGCCTCGCAAGAGATATTTATAAAAATCCTGATTATGTGAGAAAAGGAGATGTAAGTCAAAATGCTGTTTATTTACCCAAATGCTTATAACATGTCAGTTCAAACTGTCCACCAAAACGTCCTGTAGACATTCACATTTTCCGAATTTAAGAGCTCAAAATCTGTCATGGTTTTTATGTGAAGACGAGCTGTCCAGATGTGTTGTGGGTCTGGGAAACATTTCTATCCTCGGGCATAAGGCTTAAACATGCTAACTGCTTCACAGCTCTGCCCTGTTAATACTTTTTTATTTTAGACATTTCTTGGCGGGCTCACCATAACCCCTTTGCTCCATAAACTTCCTTCAAGGAAAACAGTCCCTCCCAAAAAAGGTGTGTACCCCCCAGTGCTCCCATGCCAGGGCCAAGCCCTGCTCGTGGTGCCCCGAGCAGCTGATCAGGACTTGCTGCTCCAATACCTCCTCGGTGTGTTTTTTTCCCCCTGCTGCAGAGAGCAGGCAGTGAGTGCCCTGCCAGCCCTGCTGTGGAGGGCTGGGCCAGCAAACTGTGCTTGCACCCACCCATGACATGGGAATTTGGTATGGGCATTGAAGTCATGCAGAGAGTCTCTTTCTGGAGGTCTCACCTACCTGCCAGCTATTCCCATATCTGTAAATAGCTTATTAACTGGGGAATTTTAACATAGCTTTAGTACTGCTCAGGACACCCTAACAAGCTGTGCTGAGGGGGCTTTGAGGGTTACTGATGTGCTCCTGCAATTCTGGCTCTGAAAATTTCCCCGAGAATATCTCCAACAACATTACCGAATGGTTGGGGCTTGGATGCAGGGCTTTCTGTCCTGTCTCTATGATGCTGGCAAGAGACCTCTGCTCCTACACATTCCCACATCCCTGTAAAGAAAAGGCCTGGTCACAGGTTTTCCAATGTCTCATGTTTTGTGCCACATGTTTTTTAAAAACAGCCTTTTACTCCGACAATTTGTTAAGTGTATGAATGAGTGTGGGTTTATCTTGACTGCCTGTAAGGAAATCCCACAGGTTCCTGCTTGAATGGTAATTATTTACATAACAATATATAGTTGATTCATCTATGATTAAAATCTTTCAGGCTTTGAAAATAATAGTCAGCTTCGTCCCTTTTACTCCAGGCTCGACTTCCTCTCAAGTGGATGGCTCCTGAATCCATATTTGATAAAATCTACAATACAAAAAGCGACGTGTGGTCCTATGGGGTCTTGCTGTGGGAGATATTTTCCTTGGGTATGTTAACTCTGCACCCCAGGAGCTTGACAGGAGTGGGCATTGCAGCTTGGGGGAAACATCCATTACCTTCAATGATCTTATGGGAGGTATTTCAGAAAGACCTAAATCAGAGGCAGAGGGACTACTATCGTGCCCCTGTGAACTAGAAATTTTGGTGCTTTTAAGAGCACTGAAAGCTCATTTGCCAAGATGAAAGCCTTTAAGGACAACACAGCTATCTGAGAACTTTACCACCTGCTTCTGCCATGGGCAAAACCTAAGCATCTCACTTTTCCCTGCAGAAATCCTTGGCAGAGGATGCAGGGCAGCACAGCCAGAGCAGTCACAGTGCTTTGACTGATGGCACTCACCAGGAAGATCAGGCAATTTTTAAAGCATTTTAATTGAATGTGGAACCCTGTGGTATAACACAGAGCTGTGATTTTGGGCCATCAGCTGCCAAAGACCAAGGCACCACCTCCCGTGCCACAGACAGCATTCAAGACACCAAGTGCCATGAGCTGAGTGCTCGCTCAAAAGGTTCTTATTCCTCTTGTGGGAGCAAGGCAGCCAAACCCACAGTTTGCATGTCTCAGATTCCATCACCTCCATTTCCAGCCCAAGTCCAGGAGGTCCCCCCAGCCCAGGAGGGATCTAGCCGCATCCTCCTCACCCAGGCTACTGGACACAGCAGGCAAAAAGCATCTGCACTGATGCCGCAGGACGAACTAGAGCATGCAATCTGAAATAAAAACCCAGTGAAGCCTTTCTTTTCCTTTCTTTCATGTGGAAAAGGCAGGACACAAGATGTACACTGAGTGGGAACAACAATGACTGTCAGAATAGAAGAATCTTAATTGAGTTCAACACAGAGGCTGACAAAAGAGGCGAACAGCAGAGGAAACAATACTATTCCATTCTCAGGACAATCAATCATTTATTAGTTTAAATACATGTTGTTGGTCAGCCTGCCAACTCTTGTGATTTTATGGTCAGCCTCATAATACCTGCTATTTTTTTCTTAAAGCCCCAGCTCCTTGAACCTGGTGACTCTCTGACTCTATGAAAGGTCCTTTTTTTTCCCTTTCATTTTCCCTTTTCCTGATCTTGTCTACAGAAAAACAAATTAAAGACCAACAATACAATCAGGCTGCATCTGAAAAACACAGAAAATAGAAAAACAATACAGATGTTCTGTGATCTGATTTAAAACAATTATTTCAAATTTTTCACAGTGATTTTGGGCATTTGGGGTTTGTTAATATCGTGCTCACTAGAATTTGGAGTAGTCCAAACCAATAGGAAGATCAAACTTGGCTTTTCAAGGGACAGTGTTCAAGTAAAATTCATGTGCATTTGTTCTATTCAGGCCAGGAAAGCCCCACCAGTAGTTGTGGCCTTGATCTTGCCCCCCCTCCAAAGACTGGGGCTTGGAGCATGACCAGCAGTAATTCCCTGCCTGTGGCATCCAGCAGGGCCAGACCCTGCAGGGGGGCCACCCGCTGACCCCCAGCTCTGCAACCTGATGATGCACACCCCAAGTTTGAGGGAGATGCACAGGGGCAACAGCGAGGTCACAGGTACTCAAGGCATGTCTCTGTTCTCCCAATGTCACCTCCAGGCGCCTCTCCTTACCCCGGAGTCCAAATAGACGAGGATTTCTGCAGCAGGCTGAAGGAAGGCACAAGAATGAGAGCCCCAGAGCAAGCAACTGAGGAGATGTAAGATGCCTTTGCTTGCCTTGTGTACCACTGCCCTGCTGGGCTGCCCTGCAGATGATGTTCCAGTCTAAAAGGATCCTGTACCAGCCTAAGGAAAAACAACCCAATCATGCATTGGTATCTTCTTGTGCACCCCCACCCTAACCCCGGGCTCTCCCATAGGGTAGGAAAAGGTAGGGGGCAACGAGGACCTGAGCCCAGTGCACCACCAGGGCTGTGCTCTGAGGGGAGCTGAGCAAAGAGGATGAGGAGGAGGAGGAGGAAGAAGAAGGTCATTCCTTGCCAGGTTTAATATTTACCGACATTCACACAGATAAGTTCTGGAGGACTGTGACATTATTAACATCATCTTGACTTAGGAAGTGACAGTGGAGGCTTCCTCGCAATCACTCGGGTAATGAGGGCCCACCCTTTCCTGTACACTGTGTCTGATGGCAAAGGAAGGTGACAAGGGACCCACAGCCTCCCTGCCCGGGTTGTCTGAGTCCTTCCACCGCCATGTCAGCCGTCACTCCCCGCTCCCCTACCTTCAGGTGCAGTCTCAAGCTGCAACTGCATGGCCAACACCTTTTTGGAGATCAAGGTGGGTCAGGACGGAGTACCTTGCCTGGGGAGGCACATGCAGCACACTGAACATTCACCCTGTCACACAAATCATTGAGGACCGTGAACATGTCCAGGGTATTTTACCTCTGGAGGCAAAATCTTGGTGTCTTGGTGCCTTCCCGAGTGCTATGTCAAAACTCTAAATAGCAACACTTACCAAAAAATAGTTCTAGCAGAAGAAAAGGATGCAAGCCAGCCATGCCTATCTGGGAGTATTGCCCATTGACTAATTTTATTATCCTAGTGACAGTAAATAAGAGCTTTTTTTTTTTTTTTTTTTCCTCTTCCACATATTTTATTGCAGGAAGGAAAGCTCGGCTCAACCAATACAAGGAAGTGACACATCCATATAAGTCATCTTAGGATGCCTTTAGGATACCTTAACCTAAACATTGCCAGTTAATAGATGTTTAATACAAAGGTTTAATGCTTGATTATGAATGAAAAAAAGGAAGTATGACTGGTTGGCTGAATTATCCTTTTGATGTTGTCTTCTGGGGTGTTGCAGGAAGGTTTTCCTTTTTTATGGAAAGCTTACTGCTTTAAATTTAGGAAGAGAGTGTTAGAGAGAATCTTTGTAAAACCAAGCAGGTTGAGGAGTTATCTATCCATGTCTATTGATGACAAGCTGTCAAAGACTGCGCTGGATCTAACAGAGCTGTGACCCCACCATGTGCTCACTTTGCTGCTGTCCTCACAGTTACCAAATCATGCTGGACTGCTGGCAGAGCAATCCCAACGACAGGCCACGGTTCTGCGAGCTGGTGAAAAAGCTGGGCGACCTGCTGCAAGCAAATGTCCAGCAGGTAATAATGTCACAACCGCGTGCTGTCACCGAGGCAGGGCCAACTGGCCATGTGGACCCAGGAATAACACTTTCATTTCTCGTTCGCATTTAGGAAGGTAAAGACTACATACCCCTCGGCACAATATTTTCAACAGAAAGTGGGTCTCCCCCTGCATCTGATCCTTTGTGCAAAGAAAATTTTCCTGTTACAAGCTCAAGTTGTGGAAGCACTGAAGATGTCAGGTGAGATAAGTAAGATTAGGACTGTGTGTGTTTGCCGGGGGTGATAGCTCGCTGCATAGCCCAGTTTGGACCTGGGTGGGACAAAACAGAGACAGACCACAGATGGCCTGAGTGTCCCAGCAGTTGCTGAGTCACCCACTGCTGTGGCTCTTTGGAGTGCCCCTGCCCAGGGGGACCTGCAGGTCACAGGGTCCAGGCCCTGTGAGAGGCACGGCTGTGTGTACCCTGGGACTGGGGAATGAGATTTGGGTGAGGTCTGGTTAATAAGTCCCTTTTGTATGACCTACCTCGAAGATAGCTGGGAACTGCCTAAAGAAACAGAGATACCCAACACTTCCTGCTTGTGCACTTCACACTCTCACCAAAAACTGTCCTGCTTTTCTTGTTGAACAGATACATAAACACTTTCAAAATAAACCCTCCCCAGCGCATAAAGACATTTGAAGAGCTTCCCATTAAGGAAACGCTTGTATTTAACGTAAGTGACTCCTGGACCAAATGATATGCCATGTATTTCTTTTTATTTATGTGCAACGTTTATACAGGGATAATGAGGACAGGGGGTTACTGCTTTGATAAAAGTTCTGATATGAGGTTGCAGAATTAGCTGTACTTGCAACAAGAGGTTATCCCACTGCCCTACAAATGGGGGTCAGAGATCCTTGCTGGCCATGTCATGGGCTGCAAACACTCCTTCCTTGACAAGAAGCGGTCAGTTCCAGGAGGTCTGCAAGGTATAGTTGACAGAGCCCCACCTGAATCCCACTGGCATGCAAGAGACACTTAAAATCCCTTGGGATCTGCATTTTCATCTGAATAGTAATGCATAAAGGGGGACTGTCAGTCCCTTTTCCATCAGAGGTCCCTGGTAGGAACAAGTCCTGTTATCAGATGGACAACCTGGAGCCACGTCTAACAATGGGACACACACTCAATCCTGGTAGGGATGGGCATGGGCAAGAGGCCGGGGCAAGCTTTTAGTGACCTAGTAGAATGCATTAAGCAGCAGGAGTGGCGCTCATAGGGTTGAACTGGTGGCTGGCCAGAGCCTCAGACTGCAAGTAGACACCTTTCTTTGAGCACCCTGGATCTGCATTAACATTACCTGTTTGCTGCACCCCAAGGCACGGGTGGTTTGGAAAGGCACCATTAAATACCTGCGTACTGCAGCACCTCCAGCAGCACAGAGCTGCTGTCTCCTAGAGCTGTCTCAGCATCAATGACCAGAAGGATGCTGTAAATCAGACCAAAGAGGAACTGAGTCCTTTGTAAAAATACAGTTAGCACCTAACAGGACTGCATCTTTTTTTGTTTTCCTCAAGGATTATCAAGCAGACAGTGGGATGGTGCTGGCTCCAGAGGAACTGAAACGCTTCACATGGACAGGCAGCAAGCAGAAACGGACACTCTTTGGGTCTGTATTTTATGCTTCCTTCTTCTCAGGTTTTAGATGGCAAAGGAGAATTCAAGATCCTTGTGCTAAATAATGCCTTGTGAAAATAGATGAGGTGTTCCCAGTCCCTGCAAATATTCTTGCTGAGGTGTGTGTTGCTTGGTTGAATCTGCAGTCAAACATCTTCCACACCTATATCTTCGAGGAGGCAAGTAACTTTCAATCCCTTTGATGCACATCAGCAGTATGATTTATTAGCACTTATTGATCCACCTAATGCTCAATTTAATGCCAGAGAGCAGTGGACTAAGGTAGGAGGCAGGTAACTGTAGGAAACAAGCCCTAAATAATAGGGGAGGAGAAACGTGTGGCTGTGAAGGATTTGCAGTTATTTCTGCAAGTCCCAAGGGCACCCCAGCTGGGACAAGGCCCCCTGTGCTTGTTTTTACCCTTCTTTTCCATGACTCAGCTAAGCATGGCCCATTTAACACCCATGGGCTCAGGATGCTAAAGTGGCAACTTTACAATAGATGGATGTGAGGGCCTCAGTTCTCTTCCTGCCTTTAAGCACTTGAATATATTGGCCATCTTCCTCCACCTAATTCCTGACAGCTGCCCAAGCAGGGAACTAGGGCTGCTTTAAGAAATGAGTTGCACTGACATGAACTCCCTGTAAATGGGAAGTGTTTATTTTCTCAATGCCGGCGCTGTATCAGTTCCCAGCCGCTGCAAAGCTGGCAGTGTCCTGGTTTCAGCTCACTGCTCTCAGCCAGCCTGGAGACTGCCCAGACCCAACCCATCGTTCATCTCCTGCTGGCAGGAGGTCAAGGCCAGCCTGCCATCCTGCCACTGCCAAACTTGTCGATGCCTTGCAGTTGGGCAGGCTGGGAGGTGTAGCATTGTCTCCAAGAACAATCAGAGCTGGCTGAAATGTGCAGTTGAGGCAGAGACGACTCGCTTCATGAAAAATTCCAGTGACTTAGAGGGTGTTGGTTGAAGATACAGAAATACGTGTAGGAAAGCGCGCACACTCCCAGGGCTGGAGAGCTGGGCCTGAGTAAACGTGCTGCTGGCAGAGCCTGCAGTGGAGCTCTGCTCATGAGTGGCGGAGCCAGGGCAACACAAGCCACTCTGAACAAATGCTGGCAAACCCTTTCTCCTGCCTTGACCTTTCAGAAAACGGGCAGTTTTATGGTACTTCGGCTCTGTTGTGGCATGCTGTCTTTGGAGGAGCCAGGGACTACAGAGCTTGGAGTGTATGTGGATATTACAGGGTTCCAAATGATGTAATGTTCCCAAGAAGTGGTTTAACTCATTTTTTCTCTGTGTATTTCTGAAGGCTGCTGTCAGCCACACAGACAACATGGCAAGCTCCACAAATGAAATTTATGAAATGCCTTTTTCTTTGCATGGCACAGAATCCATGGAGTGTGTCCCGAGCATCTTGCCGGAAGCGCTTTAAGGGGCATTTTCAAATGCAGAAGAACTTGGATAAGGAAAAAAATCAAACTGCACAGTGGCTGCTAGAATGTAAATCCTTGGGAAAACAGTGGTTGGCTGAGATCATACAAGGTCATCTGGCCTGCAAGCTAAACAAGTGGTACTCTAGCGCTGTGCCAAAAGCACTCACGGATGTGAATGCAGGCAATGACCCTTCAGTCTGCACACATTCCTAAAAGTGGTAGCATCTTAGCTAAGCATCCTTTACTTATAATTAATTGGAGCAGTAAATACCCCTAAAATTTGTCCTGAGCAAGGTGGAGTCTGGAGGGATTTGACACATGGAAACGGATCTAAGCAGATGTACAGTCTGCCTCTTCCCTTGCATCGCAGGCATCCTGCTCTGTGTTCCTGTGCTGACATTTCAGCTTGGCTTTTCTTGCAGGGAGCTGATTCAGGTTGCCAGATTGTCAGAATAGTTTCTGAGTGAGCAGTAGTAGCTCACTGTCAGGGCAGCTGGTGCCAGCACCAGGGTGAGGAATCATTTCACCTCCGTTTGGCAGCAGCTTACCTATGGTTAGATCCCTTCACTGTAACAAAGTTTTGGAAGATTCAGACTGGGCAGAGGTGAAGAACTGCATGGTGTGGAAGGAGTCAAACCCAGAGTACCCTACTTGTCTCCAGAAGACCACCCAGGGTTTGTTTCGGAGGAAACTGATCGGTTGACTGCAGAAGAGAGCAGCATGTGCAGTAGTGCTTGCTGAGTGTGACAAAGCCGAGAGCCACGCACAGGACAAAGCAGAGCAGGAAGCCAGCCTGACAGTGCAGGGATACCCCCCTGACCTTGGCAAGGCACCTCCTCTTGGGCTTCCACTTCTCCTGCCTAGGGAAAGGCACTAATGCCAAGGCTCACCTTGGGTTTCACTATAGGAAAGAACATCAGCCCAAACCCTGGTGAGCCCCTTAGGCCCAGATGGTGGCCAGGAGCACAAAATAGAAATGATTACAACATGTCTTGGACTTGCTAATGCCACTAAGATGAAAAATGGAATTTTGAGCAACAGTAAGAGAGGTTTTTCTTAATATGAAGCCTCAGGTAAAAAGACTGGGGGCAATTTTCTGAGCTGTGCTCCTTTGCATGTGGAAAGGATCCCAGCTGCAAACCTGTTCTAGCTTTTCAGTATTGGTCAAAAAGCCCAAGTAAGCCAAAATCCTTGGGCCAGGGCAAATCCTTGAGTCAGTGTAAACTGCAAAGCCAGAAAACCAGCAAGAATTCCACCTCCTGTGAGCTGGAACAAGCATCTCAAGAGCTGCAGCTAGTCTGTAACCTCACTCTGGTCCTGAACATGGCAGGAAACCAGCAGCCATTTCCTCCAACAAACAATTCCAATTAAAGACCAACTAAACAGTTTCCAATTTACATTCCTAGATTGGAAAGAAGATAGTCCACAGCTAGAGAAGCCTTCACTGACTTGTAAACTCAGTCTCAAAATGAAGCCTGACTACAGATGCCAAAACCCCTTGAGCTCCCTCAAAGTTCTTTGTGGGAATGCATGCCCAGGTACAGCAGTGCACTCCAGATAAAATTAATAGATGCAGCTCTGCTGGTATAAAGGTTTACTAAAGCAGAAGCCAAGTCTAGCTCACAAGAAAAATCTCAGGAAGCAAAAGGCTGCTGATGATGAAAGGATCAAAGCATGACGGTTTTTAGGCTCATAACTTGTCGTGCACGCTCTTTTGCCAGCTCCCAAAGACTCACAATTACAATGTAAATCACAAAGGCTTTTCTCTTTAAACCCATCACAAAAAGTCCACTGAGTCTGTGACTAACCTTGTCATAGTTATGGAATATATCCCAAGGCGATTACTTCTCCATCTGCCAACAGATGCAATATAAAAATATGGGATGCATCTGCAATCCTCATCACAAGGGCTCCTCCTGATGAATTCCATTAATCTACTAATAAATGTAATGGGGTGGTCTTTTTAGGGAGACCTTCCAATTTCCTACAGTAAGAAGACAGAGACCACACTCCTTAAAAAACCACACAGGCTTATGAGTTAAGAAATTGAGAAACTGCGACATCTAGGAGTAACTTGTAATCACAAATGGTCCTGTGCTAATATTTCTGTAGTTTGACTTAAAGACCCAACAGTGCAAAATAAAATGAAAAGCACAACACTGGGCTCTGCAAACCTCAACAGATGCTCTGACTGTCTTCCCTGGAATTCTAGACTAGGGCTGCCAATGTTTCTGACCTTATAAATGGTGAGGAGTGGATTGTCCGTGAACTCATAAAAATACAGGGGAGGAAATCTAATTTTAGACACTGTGGTCCAACAGGTTTACTTTAGGATTTCACATGTAAACAATGATGGAAAAATGCTATGGCTTGTCCTTTGTCGACAGATAAATCTTTGGTATCTAAGTTCAATGGTGTGAAAATTCTCTTTGCCCTAATTTTCTTCATTATTGAAGAGCCCTTTTAAACAGAGTGATCTCTGAATATGGGTGAGAAAGTGCTGTAAGGCAAACAGTGCCTTTAAAAGTGGCTTTGCTGAGAAGACATTAAACCCCTCTTTGTAAAGGGCATCTTATAAAAGGCAGCCTACAGGGTAACTGGTCCTTTTACGGGACAGGAAAACACTTAATTCAAACCAGCAGTTCATGGCAGCTGTCAAAAGAAGCCAAAAAAGAGGAGACAGCCAGACCTCATGCCCTTCCTCACAAACATCAGCCATTTATGCTAGAAATTCATCCCAGCACTAGGCTTTGGGAATACCCAGAGTAGTAGTTTCCTACTTTTCAAGTAGAAAATTTTTTTTCAAGTAGAAAACTTTTCAAGTTTGAGATCTTTCATCACTTCACTTCTGCCCAAAAACTCCTGTTCCCTGAGGAAGAAACATCTAGATGTGAGGATAGACCACCTCAGCATCAGCAGAGCTGCCAGACACTCGTCACTGCTTCACCCTGCAGTAAGGTTTCACTCCCCAGCACCCACCACAAATGAGCAATTAGAGCTTAGGCTGAGCAGTCAAGTACTCCCCACAAGCAGCAGGACTGATACAATGAACACAAACACCTTTTACAGTGGTGTTCACTCACAGCGCCTCTGTTCTAAAGGGGACTCACAAGGAACACAGGAGGGCTCCTTCATTCCTCTGTTCTGCACTCCCATTGAGCAAGTCCATCTGCATCAATGCCCTTCCCACCATGTGACAATAAACAAAGCTGCTTCTTGTGACTTGGCTTTGCCCAAGTCACTAAAACAAAAACTTTTACATGTTAAAAAAGCTCACAACGACACTGCTCTATTACAGTGCTAAAGGTGCCAGCAGGAGCAAGGAGTCGGTGCTTTCTGGAATAACCAAGCCAAGAAGCTTCTGCAGTTTCAGCTGTGACCAGCTCAGTGACTCCAAGAGAAGATACACCTGTGGTTATGCGATGCTGGAGAAAATGAATGCCAGCCATTCTCCTCCTGACTACAATTCTGTTGTCCATTATTCTCAGCCACCAGTTTAAGTACTTCGAGGCCAAGACCTAAACATGCAGGTTCTTATGAAATACTGTCAGTTTAAAAACTCTGACCCAAATTATTTTAATTACTATAAAACTTTAAAAAGTTATCATTGGCTTAACCCCAATGATCTGCTTTTCCTAGACTGCAGCACAAGTATTCAAAATACAGCAAAATATTATTGCTTAAACTTTGACTTTCCCAAATGCTCAACACCAATAGCTTTCGCTAAAAATGCTCAGTGCTTCTGCATCCAGGAAAACCTGGAAGGCCATTATTACAGCCTCTGCTCAGACTTGGGTCGCTTCTGTCCTGACTGGGAGAGGCAGCTGAGAGCCCAGGAGGGCTGGGAATCTGCACCAGGCACTGAGGTATTTGCATCCTATTGCTGGGCTATGTGATGTGCCAGAAAATAAAGGAGCCTTCAAGAAGCTAGAAACAGGCCACAAACTATATTTTTAATGGAAACTGCTTTGAGAAACTTGTGGGAAGGCTGATGTCCTGGAGAAGCTGAATAAGCTAACTGGGGATGGGGCATTATATGGATCTTACTGCTCCAGATGGCAGATGCTATAGGGAGCCTTGCAAGGCAAGAATTTAAAATGTGTTGCCAAACACAATTGGCAAGGATAGAGGAGAACTAAGAGCAGAACCAGGGCTGTAACAACAGGGAATACATCTCAATTCAGTTTGAACAATCCTGCTGAAATCAAGTAAATATTGAAGTTGTGTACTTTGTCAGTAAGACAAAGCACACACACTGGAACCAAACCACAAGGCAGGTAAGTTAAAGCCAAGCTCTGTCCACAAAACCTCACAGACCTTCTAACACTGCACTGATTATATTTATGGGAATCTGTCTGCAAAGACAGGATGACTACTAGACTGCACATACTTTAATTGATCAGTTGAGAGTTTGAAGAGATTAGTTAGAAATTACAAGACAATCTGTAAAGTTAGGTCTTCTTTTCTATGAAGACACCTAAATTTCCATGTTAAGTTACCAGTATGTACAGGAATAAAAATGTATCATTCATTTGCAACAGAGTTTTGTATAGCATCTCAGAAAGGTAGTAAGTGTTCTTTCCTGGAGAAGCACTAGGATGCACCCATTCCCTTTCACCTCTGAAGGCAGTATTAAAATGAGAGTTGGATATTTAACACAGTAGCACTGATATCTGCCAAATCAATTACAGCCCAATCTCAACTCCTCGTGGTCCACTAAAATATGTATTAACTCAAATGCTACGTGTTATATGATCTCTTGATCTCTCAGAATTCAGCTTAAGAGCTGTGAATGTAACCCACTAACAGACTTTAAGGCAAATGACCTTTTGCATATTTCCAAATAAAAATTATCTTTGATATTCAAGCAAAATAAATATGTACCACTACTTCTGAGCTAAGTATCTCTGCACAAGAGATCATCAGTTTTAAGTATCTATTGCACTGTCTCTTGTCAGTAAAGCATATTTGATCTTGATCAAAACAGAAGTTTCAGAACTCTTTTGTTACTAGAACTGAGCAGGAATAGTTACAGGATGATGCATCTCAAAGGATGTGTTTGCACTGTGTAAATATATAAATATGCTTTTGTGCATAAATATTTAAGAAAACTGGACTACAAAGATTACTTTTATATGAACCCCTAAGTGTCTTCAGATGTGAATAACTCCCATTTTGTCTTGCATTTTCTGTCTTTTATAATGTATTTGACTACTAAATTCATATAATAAAGTTTGCTTTTGAAAAAAAATCAGAGTTCTGCCAGTGTCAAAGATTGCTGTGGCACACAAGTCAGCACTGGGCAGTGCAAACACCTGGCACACATCCATCCCACAGGCTCATTTTGTGAGTGAAGGAGAACATGGAATAATCACACAGAAGGCACACTTCTCACACAGCAAAGCAGCTACAGTGACAGACACTTGTCACTGCTCCATGTGTGAGTGACATCCCCTAGGTTCAGCATATTTACCAAGTGCTTACTGCTGTCTAGAGACAAAAATTCAACTTGGCTTCTGGGAGAGGCAAGGTTTCACAGTGGGGGGAAAAAAAGCAGCACACTGACAAACATCCACCCAACCACCCACCATTCCTGGTTCCTTCAGCAGCTAGAAGACGCACACCAGACCAAAGGACAGCAAACAGAGCTAAGGTGTCCCCAAGAAAGCCTGTTCTGAAGCTACTGTGACAGCAGGCAGCACCCTTAGGCATGGGTAGAGGCTCTTCTTCAGAGAACCCCCACGACCCCACCCCATCCATCTGAAGCTGGGGACGCTGCCTCCACAGAGATGTTCAATCAAGTGCTCTCTGCTAAACAGCATTTAACCATCTGAGGGGCTCTCCATGGGCTAGAAGCAAGTGGAGATGAAACTTTCTCTGGGAAAGCAGAACACAGTTGGATCATCAACTGCTGCAGGAGTTGTGTAGCTGTTGCCGCACATTACTAAGGAGGAAACTGGAGACTGGATACATGCATCAATCAAACTTACTGCAGCTTATATAATAACATTCCTAAAATACTGCAATTTTAGTGATAATGACTTCATGTTAAATATGTGCAGGGACTATTGACAATTAACAATATATTACACAAAATTACATATTCCATAAGCATGGTCAGCACTGGATGGTTATAGGAGACTTTATCCCACCAGCAAATCATCTAACATTTGCTGGTTAAAAATACAGAAAAAGAATTCTGTGAAATGAAGTTATCGTGACTCCACGCGCAAATTCTCAGAGAAATTAGCATATTTTGTTACTGAGCAAAAAAAGCTCAAAAACCATGGAAGTAAGGGTACTTGAGCAGAGTTTTCAAAAGTAAAGCAGAGTAAAGCAGACCTGATCAAACTGAAGCAGATGGGATTTGACTTAGGAGTTACGGAAATATGCATTAATACAATTCTAGTGAACAATATCTCTCAGTTTTAGGACACCTGATACACTCTAAGTGGCAAGCACTAAACACAATCTGTGACTCCCGTTTGTTTAAACTCTGCATTGCAGACAGAATGAATACAAAAGAAGCGTGAGACAGAAGGAAATGAAATTCCGGCACCAAAGCTGAAAAGCCCTGGATCCAACTTCAGAACTTCATATTGTCAAAATAAGGCCACGTTACTTCTGGTATTCTTTATTAAAAATACTGCTGTACACATGAACAATGAAAACAGGATTAAAGATGAGTAACACATACTGGGATCATGACATTAGAACTTAACATACTGGTGCTTTTTAGGGGAAGCAGTTGACACCTGAATTACTGAAACAAGGGCAAATCAAAAATACATAGGTACCCTCAACAAAATATTTACAATATAGTAAATACAGCAACAGAATTTAAAACAGGTACAAAAATTAAAATGACCAACATCAGATGATTTCAAAGGTTGTCCCTTCTGTGCTTTTAGCTGTAAAAAATAGGAAGGTCAGAAATAAATTTCCCATCTGGGAGGGCACATCCTGGTGACTCTTCTTTTAAATACAGATACACAGTTCTTCCTATGAATGGATCAAACTACAACTTTAGGACAACCTTCTAAATGGAATTAAAATGGGGTAGAAGGGCTCTCCCCAAAAAAACACCCAAGCTGAACTTCAGACTGTTCAAATCATTCCCAAATACAGACCAAATAAAATAAATAGAAAACAAAGCTCAACTTCTTTTTAATTTTATGTATTACCTGACACCAAATATTTTTCTGGCTGACATTATGTATGAAAACTTATTAGCTGTCTACCTTTTTATTTTTAAACCAAGTCCTGAGGTTACTAGGGGCTGAAGCAAACTGACATTATGCAAATACACACAGGTTTGCAATTTAGACATGTCTTGCAGAGGGTGTGCTGGTCTAAAAAGGATGAGAATTCAAGCCCTATTTTACCCCTGCCTTACACTTTCACAAAATATTGGTCCACAAATTAAATTTTCAAAGGTTCCCAAACCCCACAACTGAACAGATGATCCCCTTTCATTTTCAAAGAAAACAATACTGGAAAAAACCTCAGCCCGCTTATAAATTAAGCATTCCACATTTCTTCTAGAATACAAGTACTTCTTTTTTTGTACAAAAGAATTACAATATGATTTGTCAAAAAACATAGAAAAGACAGCTGCTCTTCCTCAAATACATGAGCTAATGATAAAAGACTGTTCTGCATGTTCACTTTTCAAAGTTCCTGTTCCTTTTATATTAAAAAGAACATTCTGGCAACTGTTATCGTTTGAATATTAAACATTATGTTCCTTTTAAAATTGCAACAATAATTGATTTTTAAACTCAACAACTGATGCTATCTAATGTGGATTCAACCACATTTTCTAAAATGTGTAAAGCATGTCCCTAGTCTTCAAAGCTTTCGATGTGAAGAGAGTTGTTTTTTTCTTGATGCAAGTCTCAAGGCGGAGAATCATTTTAAAGCTTATAAAAGTGGACAGAGAAATATTAAAAACTTCTCTGAAAACTACAAATATTGAGAATTATTAAAATTGATGTCAGTAACATCAGTTGCAAGTGCTTAGAGTCTGTCCTGACCTTTTGAGTTTCCACATTTTCTTCATGGTGAGCACCCAGTGCTATTAAAACATTCAGTGCTGGGAAAGGATAGATACAGTCTTCACTACTGCTTTAAGAAAGGAAATTCCTACATATTTGGCAGTCTTCAGTATCAAAGTGTAGGTGTTTAACTAGAAATCCCATGAATACCCAAGTTTGGAGACAACTGCATGTCCAAAAATTAGAAACGTAATTGAGGAGCAAAATTCCAGACTTTTGAGATTGAATTACTTCAGGAATATTCATGTGTTGAGTATTAGCAAAAGTAATATTACTTTGGGCTAAGCAGTGACTGCAAAGGCACAGCAGATCATTATCCCTCCAGATTCAGGCCGTAAAACTTGAAAAGCTCTTGATGCCAGACAACTGCTGTGTTTACTTAATCTTCTTTTAACAGTGTCTTTGTATCTGTATCCAGTGTAGCGTACCATAATAAAGCTGTGGTTCAAAGAACAGAACTTTATACAAAAATTATACTGTAAATAACCTAAAGTAATACACTCCTGAAACTTCAGGCATTTAAACAATTTCTTTTAAAAAAAAATCTATTAAAAAAATTGCATAAATGTAAATGCTTCTGACTACCAGGAAAATGTACAAACAGTTTTTAAAAGGCGCTGGCTGCGTTTAGAGCAAGTTTGATATGCTCTTTAAATTAAAGATGTTTCCCATTATGCTGTTTCCGTCACTTCGCTTAGACAAAATTTAAAATCAAATGACAGGGGACTTTCTTTCCTTTTTAGTCAATTCATCAATACTTCACTTGACTGGTTTTAAAAAGTTGTTTCTGCTCACATTTCTTTGAGCTAACAGTGGGTGGCATACAGAGCTTGCATACAACACACTTTTACAGAGGTTACGAACTAAACGGTCATTAATAGAACACAACTTCTATTAAATTATTTACCTGGTCCTTTATGCTATTCTGGGTGCAAATAATATCAAAAATGAATAAATTTTGCTATTTCCTCAGTGACAAAAATGTATCCCAGAAATGTCCTTGCAAAGAGTTTCCCTTAAGTATACAATGTGGCAAAACTTCAAAGATCAGAAAAGTCTTAAAAAAATTAAAATTAGTGCATATACAAGTGGAAAAAATAAAAGTAGGAACATCATGCACCTGATGTGTTCCTTAATCTAAAATAAATTCTTCACAGATAAAGCCTCCAATGGCAGCCTTAGCTCTAGGATAAGTGAAACATTCTTCCCTTCAAGTAACAGTGTACCTGACTGAAGTGCAAGCAGCTTTGCTCATCTCCTGTTTGTTTCCCAAATGTGAAATGAGATGACAACAACAATTCAGCTGTAGTGCAATTTGCTATAGGTTAAGTTCCTCAGCAATGTCCTGCATGCTTTCAGCAAATACTACAACTGACCATTTGCGGCTGCAATCAGTTCTTGAAAAGTATTTTCAAAGCAGCGTTTTAAATCGCTGTAAGTTACCACAAGTACACTCTTCTCATCTCTGGAAATGAGGCTTATTTTTTCTGGCACACCAGCATCTAACTGTAACAAGAATGCAAAAGATAAAATAAAAGAAGTGTGAAAGAAATGGCAAAACATTTCCCCAACAACAAAAGCAATCAATTTCTTGGCAAGTACATTGTTATGGTGCAGTTCAAATCCACTAACAGGACACAAAGGAAGGATCTGAATTGCACCACAACAACATCCTCGCCAAAAAATCGAGACATTTTAGTCTTAACCTGACGGACGTTTCAGACCTTGGGACTAGATTATCATTGTTTCCTTCCCTTTCCACAAAGCTAATAATCCTGCAATGCTATACTTCCCTGTGTAGAAAGCCTGGCAAAATTTTCACGTACCTCCTGAAGAACAAAACTAAATCTGACATTACATTTGCACATACCATCCACAAGCCTAAACAAAGGGTAGGTAATTTACTTTTTGTCCACTCAGAAATGAGATAATAGATGGAAAACTGGTAGAAACCCAAACCTCACATTTTGACAGTACTGGAAACAAACTATTTCTGATAGTTCCTAAGCTGTATGGTACATTTCATCCCTTAGAAAGAAAAAATTTCCTTTGGAACAATCCATAACCAAATGGATAATTTGGCGTTGAAGATCAACGTTTGTTCCACATTTTTTTTCATGGTTTGTTCTGACTTCTCAAATTCAAATGCATTTTATTTTTTGTATTCCATTAGATCCTAATTTCTAACATAGGAATATCCCCCTTTACATGGCGAAGCCCATTACATCACCATTTCTTATGTTCTTCTCACTTTGCAAGAAATGTTCATCAATAGAGAACTGTCAGACTCTCTTATTACGCAGAACTTTTGTAGTTTTGTTTTAGTCAATACGTTGATAGTTCCACCACAGTCTTTCTTATTCCAATACAAAAGGTGGGGCAGAGACAAGTGAGATACAACACTACCAATCTATTCTTTGGAAATACAACCTCAGCAGGTTTAAATATATGTATTATAATGTTGTACTGGATAGGAAAACAATTAAATTTGTCATAGAGATGTTCCACTGTCGGCTGTCTGGAGCAACACAGCAAGCCAGAAATTTCTTGCATTTCTCTTCTAAGGCAAGGTTTTGAGCATAACCTTAAAAGCTGGAACCTCCACATTTTAAAGCTGCTGCTTTGTGATCAGTTTCAAAAGGACAAAAGCAAGCCAATTAGCTTCTAATTTTTGTAGAGGAGGATAAAACCACCAGTGTCTTCCAACATCCACTACAAAATATTAACACTACTAAGGTGTTTGAAATATTGTCCACTATTCATCCCATTAGCATCATATAACAAATCAATGAATTACCTTGATTAATGTAGGACATGGAAGATCTGTATTAAGAAAGCCACAGTGCTAACTACTACAAACATCAGTATTTATGGTTTTCCTTCTCTCCTCCTGTGGAGGCATAAATCACTATTCTCAGCTGAAAAGATGCTCAAAACACCACACTGAAAATGAAGGTTTGTTGGTTTTTGTTTTTTAAAACAACAGAATAGCTTTCATTCAAAAGGAATGCTTTTGGCAAGTACCATAAAGTCCATATAACTTCTACTAGTACTTCTAAAGTTTCTGAAGTACTTTTTAGAGTGTATTTCCAAAGCAGAGTTCTGTAAGCCTTAGAATTTTTTGAGTGCTGAGCCCACAACCACAGAAGAGAAGAGTCTCTGTTTCAAAAAGGTAAGCCATGAACATTTATAGAACAAGGCATTCTTTGACATTGTCTCTTACCTGACCTATGAATTCAGGACTGTCCCCTCTTGCTACAGTATTGTATGAGTCACTGCTTTCAAATCATGATGGCATTTCAATGCCTACTTGAATGTCAACATGCTTTCTTTTTGATTTAGCCTCAATCCCTTTAATGTCCTTTTTAAAGTGATTACAGACACCAACCAGAAAGATAAAAAGGAGGTTAAAAAATGCACAGCAGTGTCCAATAGGAGGTTAGAAACCCTGGCAATTTTAGAAAAAGATTTAACTGTACAGTTATTACACGTCAAAGGATCTGAACATATTCCACTTTATTTTGAGGAGAAAGTTGGCTATCCTAGTCCTAGAAAAGAAAATATTGGGCACTAAAACTGTATTGTTAGTGTCTGCATCATCATTCTCTACAGAGCAAGTGAAATTACCAAGCATCTACAAAGACAACAACAAAAAAAGTTGCAGCATCTTAGCCTCCCATGAATTATTGAAGTTTGGCAAAACAAAGTAAAATAAGTTGAAAGCTGATCTACCAAAAAAAAAAAAAAAAATCAGCTCACATACTTTTTAAGTTATGGAGCAAGACAAGTTCATCTACTGAAGATCTTGCAGTCTCTCACACATCTCCTGCTATTAATCATGAGAGTGCTTAGATAAAATTCTGCTAGTGGTACAGCTCTTAGAAACTGCAAACAGCTTTGTTAAGTCAGCCTCGGAAAACAAAGGGCTGGAGAGGCTAGGGAAGTTATTACAGAAGTGGACTTAACATTTTAAGTCACAGAAATTTTCCAGCACTGTCCTAGATGGCAAGGATTTTGCACAAATTTCTACTGCAGTTTCCCTCCTCTCTCCTAGTTGCATCAGCACATTTTAGGAGCGGATCCTGCCTCATGACCATCCTTTGTGATAACTATCAACAGAAACCTCCCCCACTTAAAGGAGTAGTATGGATCCTTTATGCTGTGTTGAAAGACCAGAGTAGCATAAAGGGACCAGCATTGCTTATCCACAGTAATCAATGCATTCTAGAATGAAAAGTTAATACTGTATCTCACACTATATTAAGAATTTTTTAATATTCATGTACTAATTTTATTTAAAATATCCATAGATGTTGGAATATTAGCTTAGTGAATACATGGTTTCAATCCAAAATGGGGCAAATAACTGCCAGCTAAACCAACGGCATTAACCTTGTAATGCCAACTTGCTTTGCAGTGGAATACTCTTTTAAAGAAAGCTAACCCAAACAAAGGTTTAAAAGCTAACTGAAGTACAGTGTACCTTGTTAAGACATGAGATAATGTGACTGAGGTCAATCCAAGGAGTACCCGCTTCTGTCACCTGATGGAAAAGGTGATCTCGAAAGAGCTTTAGTAAATACCTGTCTCCAGTTTCTGACCACGTTGGGTCCTTCTGAAACCTAGTGTAAAACAAAGGCCCAGATTAAAGCTCAGTAAGTCAAGAAAAATCAAACTGCACAGATCTAAGTGACACTTCAATCTCATCTGAGTAATCTTACTGCACAGCTAATCTACCCGCTATAAATCGCAATTAAATTAGTCCCCCCCACCACAAACAGAAGATAACGTACACAAAAACTTTCTCAGCTGCTTGAGTATCTAAAGCTAATGCCTTCCAAGAGGCACAGAAAAATAATGGAAGAAAGCAAAAATTATCTTCAACAAGTTTACCATGTAAAACACATGTAGAAATCGGCATTATAAACATAACTCAAGTTTATGCAAAAGGATGGAAAACAGACAATGAACACTTCATTTTGATACAGTCAGTCAATAAAAAAAACAAGGTGAAAACTCACTAGCTTAAAACCAGTATCTACATCCTCTGCTTCAGTTAAAGCAAGCCGTCGATTTCCTCCAAAACTACTGCCCCTCACAAGAGACTGCTAAGAGAAACCATACTAAATACAATTAAGGAACTTTGGCATATCTACTTGGAGCCTTCTCCTGTCTACTTCAAGTTCTGGTCAAAGTTGCTTATCTATTTTTTCTCAAGGATTCTTAAATACTCACTTCTCCAGGGGCAAATAGGGGGGAAAAGATTTAGCTTAAATTTATGAAAGAAGAAAGTGCATTGCAAACTGGGTTTTACATACTCTAAACCACAAAAACAAGTATTTCTTACTCTGGCCTCTCATTGATTGTTCCCAATTTTGCTAGAAGCCTAAACAACCTTCCATTTTGCACCTCCTAGAAAACAAGAAAAAGGTTAAGAGTCTCTGAAACAAAATTAAGACATTTACTTGCAAAAGATACATGGCAACAATGCAAATGAAGCACTATTAATTACAAAGACTTATTTATTCAGAGAAGAGGATATAATTTTTTCAGACAGAGATCAAATGCATTGTATTATATATCAGTAGCCCAATGTTCATTTTGGCACTTCAAATTATAACGTGAAGATTCAGCAACTAATGATACCTCTCTGCCCCAGCAGGAACTGGACCAGGCAATCTATTTCTTTGTGGAAATTTAAGTCTATACTCACAGGTACGCTAAAATACAGTAAGTTAAACAAGAAGAATATGGGTTTTTTATATATACACACAAATACACAGTTACCAAGATATGCTGAAGTATGCAGTACACTACCTTATTTCAGGTAGAGATGAGAAGAAACAATCTACCAGATTTTTTTTTAGAAATGCTTTGTAGGCCATTATTAGTAAATATTTAGCAACAATATCATCGGACTAATACTCAAATGATAGTTGATTGCAAAAATAATTTTGAAACAAGTTTTTTCAAAGCAGTGATAATCTAAATCTTAAAATGAGTATAAACGCTGAGTCCATAAATGACAGAAATAAAGCAATGACAATGAGATCACACAGAGGCAGAACATTAGAATTATGGATGCTTAGCATACACACAACTGAAAGTTGATTTAGCACGCTTTTCCACATCACTTAGGATGCAGTAGAACCAATAACATCCTAGCTTACCTTAAACAAAAATTTTGCTCACAGTGTAAATCAAAGTTTCCAGGAAAAGATCCTCTCTGATATTACTCACATTCCCCAATGGCTCAGGTCTACAACATTATTCATGCTAAGATGCATCTAATTCCATGCATGATCATATTGATTTCAAATGAATGCAGTCTGGAGTAATTACTGTGCACAGCTGGGTAAATCAAGTAGGTCAAGGTAATAACAGCCTGACCTTGGACAACCTATGGGTTGCAGCTTTCTATTAATAGTCTAAAACACACTGGAGAACAGCTTGTACCACAGCAGTAGCTACACTTAAAGACACTGACATGGAAAACCAACCCAGTCCAGCTAGCAAAGGTCTACTATTTGGTCTAACTTCCAAATTTTTTTTTGGTATGTGGTCAAATACTCAACAGCCAAAATTACATCCATGCAAAGTTCACCACCTTGGAGATTCCCAGTCAATGGGCAACAACACAGGCACTAAGTCTCCAGGTGGCCTCTCCACAGGCTTAGTAGCCTGTGAGGAGGGAGATACTCTCCGTAGGAGCTTTGACTGCTATTACATCAATATGATGAATGCAAAAGTGAGGAAGGAAAGGAATAGCATAATAGGGTTACTGCTCTGTGAAAAGTGAGTGTTACGAAGATATTAACTACATACAAACCACTCCCAGCATCTGAAGTCCCTAAGCTATAGATTACTGCATGCTTGGACAATAAGAGGGGGAACAAAAAAAAAGAGTCACACCTCCCAGTCTTTTTCTAATACTCCCTTCAAAGCATTTGCTTTGGAACAAAAATGAACAGAGTGTACCAGGCTAGACTTGAGGGATACTGTAGCTCTAATGCTAATGGACGGGATGTCGTAGTACAAACAAGTTACAGCATGACAGCTAATTAAGAAGTGGTATTTATCACTGTCAGGTAAACAGCTATTGCCAAACTGGGGGCTAAGCAACAACTTGGATTTGTAGTAGCTCTGCCCACCTGCTGGTGATTAGCAACTGCTCAAACAACCTGATTAAAAATACAGAAATCTTAATGCTGATCTCCATCTTTTCTATGGGAAAGAATCCATCTGCCCAGCTTTGTGCAGGCACTTAGGCCACCTTAAAAAAAATGATCTTAAACACCTCTGGAGAAGGATTAGTAGTTGATTCTGATAAAGTGGGCATTCAGCATCTAGAGGTACACAGATACTGCCTGACTCTTCTACAGCTCCTTGCTTCTGATAGATTTCAGCATCTCTCATGAAGAAGGGGAAAACTGTTCTCCAACAGGACCATACTGGAGAAATCAAGAGAACCAAGTCATCAGAACCCCAAATGGATTGCCTATTATCTGTTAAAAAGTTCTCAGTGAGGGGTTATAATGGAGTAGGAATCACATGACTTGATTTAAATGATGGATTTCTCTGTGAGGCCAGAGTGTTATTAGCCCCACGAAGGTTCATCGCACTATGAGGGTTGCCAGCAACCTCCCGGAAATGGCCTAAGAGAAATTAGCAAGACAGCATGATCAGAGCTGTTTTGAAAAACCAAAATGGTTTTAATTAAAGCAAAAATAAGCTACAAAAACCCAAAAGAATAAAAGCCATGCACAATGCAGGGAGATCCCTTACACCTGCTAAGACATCCCAAAAATGCCCCAAGAATCTCCATGCTCTCTTTTAAGTACACAATGATCTAAGCAGAGTTTTTGGCATGTTGCCCAATAGAAAATAGCTACATTCCTTGAGGTACAGCTCAAGGGTCCAACAGGTGCTTTTGTCCTAGCACCGGGCCAGTTGTGGTGAGAAGAGCATAGAAGTTTCTGGTTCAAGTTCCTTGCAAGTTCAGGGATGAGGCTTAAAACTCTCTTCCTAATATGGGAACACCTGCTCGGGTGTAGGGGTGCACGGCAACAATTAAATCCTTGTGTAATACCCTATCCCACACATTTTCAGGGCCATGAATGCATTCTGTAATGTATCTCAGTCCTGGCAGAAATCCTGCTGTCAGTCGCTTCTAACAGACACTCCTTCCTGTTGAACAAATACACCCTGACTTGATACCTAGTACATATTTCCTTTACATCTAGCACTTGATATCTTGACTGAACACCAGAGACCCCCACAGCAAGACTGCACACTTCAGGAAAGCTGAACATGGTATCTCCATGAATTAGAATTCATTCAGAAAGGAAAACTTATGAGAGAAGGGACACCAAAATCCAAACCTAACAACTTAGGAGGCTGTATATACACTGCTGTATGACTTTTAGCACACATTACATGATCTACGTGATGTATGTAATGATCTACAAGACATCCATGGCCTCCTTTACTCAGAATGCTATTGTTAACCATGCTATAACGAACATCATTTCCCCAAGACTATTGGTTGGAAATAAAGATGCTACTTCAGTTAAAGCATAGCTGAGGACATCTTAAAACTAGGCATTCTTGAAGCTTTGGGGCTTTCAAAAGCCTGAGCTTAGAGCTGTCAAGCCTTCAGGCAGATTACTTAGGTTAATAAACAAACAGAAGGGGAAAAAAACCCAACAGAAACCAGTAAAAAACATCCCCTTTTAAGATACAGCTCTAGGAATACTGACTACAGGTCTTTCTGCAGGAATTAGTACACTATTTTACCTTTGCTAGGTCTTCTTCTATAACATCATTTCGCATCTGAGCAGCATCCAACTGAGTATAGAATCGTGCACCAATCATCGGCATGATATCGTTTACACTGCGGAGCCTGTTTTGGTCGGTCAGCAAATACCTGCCAGAGTAACCCAACCACCAAAAGATTACTTTCTGCAAATGCCAGACACTATGTTCCATTATGAATTTATAACTGTTTGACTTTTTGTATTAAATACACACAGTTGGCAATTGTTGTGTTTCTTAAAAGACGACACCATCAGAGCAAACATAGTTAATTTGCATGTATACATCAAGTCAGTTATTCAAACAAGATAGGAGCATACTTTCACAAAACTGTGCAGTTCACCCCATTCAAACAGCAAGAACATACACAAAAAGAGAGAAGGATGCAGATCCAGACTGTAACACAATTGTTTTTTAAATGAGGAAAGGAGAAAAGACTTCTGCTTTTCTCACTCAGGCTGCAAGGGGAAAAAGGCTGACTATACTGAAACAAAAAGAATATGCAGCCAGAAAAAAACAGCACTCAACCTTTTGGCCAAAAAGTCAATGTGCCTATTTCTCAGTACCTTCTGAAACTGTAAGATAAGACTAGCACACTGCTACTGTAGAGAACACGCAATGAAGCCCAGTATTGAAGACAACCTTAAATGTTTGTTATGTTTACACTCCTACTTCTTACTAAGAGCTTTACCAGCACTATACAAAAAAGTTTGTATCAATGTTTAACGCTGTACTGACCATGCAGACAACTCGACAGTAAAATTACCTGTAATCTTACTTGCATTTAAAAATACCATTTGATGTTTGCATTTGTATACATAAAAAGTGTGATTTCCTTTAAAATATTTAATAAACAAACTTACAAAATCAGATTCTTCAGATCAGAGGAATAGTTCATTGTCACCAGTTCCATTGCTTTCTGCAAATTCTCTCTCTGAATTCCTGATAAAGAATTGCAAGCCAAAGCCAACACAACTTTCCCCAGGGAGATCAGATCTGCTTGCTAATAGGGAAAACACACACAGGTTAGATTCTTAGTATAGATAAATACTACCTATGGCACTAGATGGTGTTAAAGAGAGAGTTCTTCAATAACCTTAGAAGAATTTGAGCAACTGAAGTAAGTACTAATCAAATCATAGTTCAGTATGATTGTTCAAGTTACAGTAGTTAAAATGTACAGAGGAAAATCTGTCCTGACACCTAGCAATTTTTAAGTACTATATTTATCTTTGAATGATTAAAATGTACCTATTTTTAGCTTAAGGACAGTACCAGAGAGAACTGTGTAGCAGGCAGAAGCTCTGTAATGAGGTTCTCTGAACCACCCACCTGCTCAATCCTGACAAGTCAAGGAGTTGGTGGCAAACAGAGCAAGTCTTCTCAATATGAGATGTAGAAATAAAAGGATTATTTGTTAAACTGAAACCAGCATTTTCTGCATTCATACCTTTTCAATCCATCCATCCAGTGTGAATTCCATACTGGGATCCACACCACATTCTAGCACACAGCATTACCATTTTAACAAATTGTTCAAATATTTTCATCTCTGATGGACAGTGTGAAAAGATCTGAACAATGCAAAATAGCTAGACAGGTCTGTATGGCTGACAAACAGAACAGCATTGTGTGTTATGGAGAAACCTATGCATTACTAAACACTTTTGTTAAAAGCAGAACTGCTCTTAAAAGATAAATGCTGGACACAGCCTGCTTTGCCGTAACTTAAAATTCTGCCAGCATTAATAACCAGCCATGAGAAATGATTCTGAAAAGCTGTAACAGATTTTAAAGCCTAGTGCTAAAAGCAAGAGCCTAATTTAGTAGCAAACAACGGCATTCATAGGAAAAGTTGAACTTTCCTGATTCTTTCCATGGAAAGGCTTCCAGCTGCACTCAACTTGGCCAAACTTAAAAACACCTGCAGCTTTCCATGCTGGACACATGCCTCAGAGTGAATTTAACAGTCAGCTAGAGATATGAAATTAGAATTTTCCTGAGGTTTTTTGAGAAAATAAGATATTTTTGCAAAACTAAAAACATAAAAGCTACTAGTAATTGAGAATGTCAGTTCCATAGCCTAGAGCAAGGCCAAGCCATTTAGCAGAGAATGCAGTCATACAAAGAATTCACCTTTTGTCATTTCTGTAAGAAAGGCTAAAAAATCTGGCAGCATTGAAAGTTCTGGTTAGAATTTAGCAGCTTTAGAAAACTGCTGTGATGGTGAACATGCCACAGCCCCCCACAGCTCTTCCAACCCAGAGGCATAACCACACTTGCTGCCTCTGGCTGCAATAGCTGAGCAAAGCCTTCCCTGAAGCCACGTCTCCCAGGTGCTGAGCGACCCAGAAAAATATCAAATCTTTCCAAGTCTCTCAATGTCCCTGCTGTTCCTATATATAGTGTGATAAAGCAGCACAATTTGAACATGGATACACAGTATGTTGGAAGTTAAAAAGCATATTATTCTTGTAGCTAATGAAGACAGAAACAGGATGTGGAAAATTAGACAAAAATAAAGACAAAGTGGTTGATGAGGTGGGACGGCATTTGCTAGACTATTTCCTAAGCAACACGGAATTTCTGAGTGTCAGCATTCCTTTTACCTTCATTAAAGAAAAGTTAATCAGAGCAATAAACCCCGTTTTGGTGCAAACTCACTTCCACTGCCAAGTAGTCAATTTCAGCAGCAAGGCACACTGTTAAACAGAGGATTTCTGCTGGTGTAGTATCTAGAAATGTGTGTCACCTGAGACAATGGCATTTTTGTTATGATTTTTTTTCTCCAAAAAGACTTGGAAGAAATATACATTTGTATTAACCACAGCTGTACTTCTTTCTGCAGTCCTCTATTTTACACTTAGTACCTTTCAACTTTTAGTTGAAATTCATAAAGATATATCCCATATAAATTCTGTATCATCACACAAAACCCTGAGACACTGAAAATATACGACTTCAGGCAAGACCCTATGAAAATGCTGTCTTCTCTTGCACAGGTGCTTTCATAATACAGATTGCATTTGATTTTAGAAATGGTTGAGAAAGTCTTACATTTAACATCAGACAGGAAATTTTAAATTTGAGCTTTGTGGGGTTTGGAGCATTTGACTTAACAACCTTAAATTTTTGTTTGTTTTGCAAATTACATCTACCAGAAGAACTGGTAGAGAGGATACAATACCCCAGTGCAGCCCCAAACACACACTGTTTTCAAATTACAGCCGATGATTAGCTTGTTTTAGACACAAAAGTGGCTTGGATTGATCCCACTTATCTTAGGAACTTCAAGCATTCAGTCAAGAGACTGATCAATTTAAGATACAGCTGTAACTGTGTAACACAATTCAGATTTTGAACCAGTTGAACTGCTCTCTGGAGGCACTTCACTACTCAGTGTTAGCTGAAACCCTGAAAGAAAATGTTATCACAATAGCCAATGTTTGAAATCCTACAAGAGCACAAAGGCAATATTTTCCTTGTGTGACTGGAGAATCAGAATATCACAAGCTGGAAAGACCCCTTAAAGTTCAGGATTTCTGAGTGTCAGGTTACTGTTTTAGAAGCGACTAAACTACCACCCACTGACCAACTCTATCCATTCAGATAGGGTATGTGACTTCCCAGAAGCTGGATTACACCACTCTTTCTGTAAGGAAGCAATCCACATATGCCTATTAAGTCCTAACCTATCCTCTGAAAATACCAGCAGATTCAGCTCTTACTGCTCCTAGGCAAAGAAAGGTTAAAGAAGGTACACAAGAACTACCAAACTTCCTTGCAGCAGGAACACCAGAAATACATGCTACCTACATGCCACAGTAGCCTTGCTAGTGCAAGGTACAGATCAATATTAGGTATAATCACTTCCTTGTTTATACTCCCTGTTGTGCTTGCATGCTCCTATAGATCCCATAAGTTCCTTTTGACACAGATCTGACAGAAAACTTCTGCTACGGGAACTATCAGAAGTGACTATGAAGTAGTACTAAGTTGATTCAGTGATTCAAGGAAAAGCTTTACACCTTCTAAGCACAGGCAGCCTTCTGTTCTAAAATGTACCTTGCATGCAATTAATAACCATTTAATTAGTAATTTAATTAATAACTAACTTGTACCAACTTAATATTTTATCTCTTGAAAGCTTTGCTAGTAAAGACTTTATCAGCATTTAGTTCATTGAGAGAACTATTAAATAGCATTCACTAAAAACCGGCCATAGGAGATGAGCTCAGAAACAGCCCCCTTTATTAATGTCTCCCTGTTACCAAATCAATTTCAAGCATGTCAAGCGAGTAATTTAAATATTAATTGCATAGGTACCCTTTCTCATTTTTTTATATTAAATAGGTATGTGCCACTATGGCAAATGCTCTAGAGATACCTCAATGCTTTATACATTTGATTTTACCAGCTAGACAAGCAAGCTATTTAAATAAAACTTATTTTTGACAGGATCCATTTTCCAGAAACACTTTGAAACCAACATTACTTTTTCTTCTGTTTTGTTTAGCCTGATCCACTGCTGTGCATGGATCAGTATCAGCTCATCCATACTCCAGTTCCGTGGATTCACTTAAAAGGATAAGTTCTGGAATCATCCTTAGAAGTGCCTCCAAGTTCCTACATTTTGGTGGGTTTTTTTAGAGTCAACATTAGCACTTGAGATGCCTCTTCAAACTAGTTTCTTTAAACTTGAGGAGGTGCATGTAGAAGTTATTTTGGTATGCTAAATTGAAAATATTTACTTTAAGCAAAAGTAACCTTATAGCCCTTGTTAAAACAGTAAAACTCATGTTCTCTTATTTTTGTAAAGGGGAGGACTCACATTTTATTCCAAATACAGAAATATTTAATAACCTTTTTACTGTTTCCAGAATCACTATTTAGTTTTCATTTTAGTTGTACCTTGCAACTGACTGACATGAAACATATGGACTGGGGAGAGGCAGGAAGTCATGTGCCGCAGTTTATATAGGTTAAACACCTGGTTTTTAATGCAAGTGGCCATTCATATTTCATTTACTTCTTTTTAGCTTCCCTTACTGTTGCCTTTATGAAACTCTTAAATGACCATAGAGATCAATATCTTTAACACAAATTGCAAAGAAACAATTGGATTCCTTTTACACAGCCCCTTGCTGGTTTGGCCAAAATTTCTTTTATGTTAATCATGGCAAATAGCCAGAAAATGGCAAATGCTAACAAACATACCCTTCTCCACTGAAGATGACAACAAGGAAATGCATATTAGCTGGGCAGTAAACCAAGAGATAACCTACATTTTAAACAGTGACGGAAGTCCCAGAGGAATTCAGTAACTGGGCCATGGATTGAATAGAAAAAGGATGAGCAGCAGCTGTTATTTTGTAATTTTATCTTACTAGGGCAAACAAAGGTAGAGCATGAGAAATTACTCCTAAATTCCAAGGAATTAGCTCAATCTGGCACCTCTGAAGGAAGAAAATGGGCAGTGAAAGCCTAGCCCTTTTAGAAAAAGCAGCAAAAGAAAATGCCATACTGTATTTACTAATTGCAGTTTACATCTTCCAAACTAAGTATTTAGGAGTACTTCTTTTCTGGTTTAGCAGTGCAACCTAAACAACATGAATATTAACAATGTATAAAACATGAAAAGCCATTCCTCCTAAACAAAACTAGGCATTATAAGCAAGTCATCTGCCACGTGTTGAGCTGCTATGGTGGTAAGTGCTTTTGACAGACTAGTGTACCTGCAAGTATTTTTAGATTTGTATCTCCAAGTATGTTAAATGTTTTTCTTTACTTGAATGCCATAATATCTCAGGAGAATCCCTTTCCAAGCTGAAATTAAAATAGAGAAGTACTTAGATTTTAACAAAAAAAACCCCTCTCATTACATTTTTAGGCATGGAATCCCTTACATGTATTTTCATCTTCTCTCAACTGTTTTCCACTAAATTATTACCAAAAGCCCACTGATATGTAGCTGAGTGTGTGAGTATGAAATCCTGTGATGTACTCCTCAAAGTACACTGAAAACTGCGTTACTGTATCATTACAAAAAAAAAAAAGTTATGTTCTAGGACATGGTCTCCCAACAAGCTAGTATCTGCTGGCCAAACTTCAAACATTTCAGTTATTACTCAAAGACTCTGAATAAGCAGTTCTCACAGTGAATAAGCTCAATTAATGAAAATAAATTAAATCCAACTCCCTACTGTAGTCTTTCTCTCCCAGTACAGACAGGGTATGTGATGACTGCTGAAGTAACGTACTTTACCCTGAGGGGAAGTTAGGGAAAGAGGCACTCCTGTACACAGTGATGCTCCAGATGACTGTGGAACAGTTTTTGTTAAGTCTAAAGGTGTTCTTCTTAATTCAGGAATTATGCAGTCCACGCTTCAGAGAACACCAGGAGAGCACGGAAAAACTAGGAGCCCAAAATAAAGATACACTAGAATCTTTCAGGCATGAGGAGAGGGCCTAAATGCAGTTAATTGAAAGATTGTACTCCTCTCAACAGGTATTCAACACTAAGGTATTTATGCTAAAATCACAAAAGACAGAGCAAAAGCTATTACTGAATCATTTTTTATCTCTAACACTAAATGTAAGATTTTTCTTCTCCTTCATTTAGAAATTTGTTTACAGTCATTTCTGACTTAAGTTTGTTAAATACTGTATTTCAACCTGTTCAGTGAGCTTACTGATATTTTAGAAGCAGAAGATTTCAAAGTGAGCGTTCACATTTATAAATTACAAGCAAATTTGAATAGTGTGTGGAAGAACCAAGATCAAATCAGAAATTAAAAAACACAGTCTTCTACAGATTAGATACACTCAACTACAGTTTAAAGTGCTTGTCTTCCAAAAGGAATCACACTGGTTTGCAGTAACCCCTCTGTCAAAGCCACCAACCTAACTGGCAGTGTTGTCTTACCTGAAACTGAGCCATTAATGCCAGTGGATTATTTTGACTGTTGTCAAATGTCAAAACATCAAAGATTCCAACACAATTAACTCGTAACCTTTAGGAACAAGAAGAGAAAAGGAAAAATTGCCATTAAATTTTATTGGTTATTCAATTTTTCCTCTAGCATTCATTGAATTATTTGATATGATAAAAGTAATCAGTAAACAATGCACAGTAATTAGCAAATTACTATGCATCAGAAAAGACTGATTTTACTATTTGATAAAATGCACAGACAGTATTCAGTTTACAAATAAATCAACACATTTCTAAACTGACAATAGTAGGTCTGATCTGTAGTTTGAGGATAATGTATAAGTCTTCCCAAAACATGTTTTAAAAGACCTTTAAAAAACCAAAGGTATAAGCTTTAGCACACTGCCTCATGCCAGTTGAGAGAACTTAGTAGCTATTTATGTACCAGGTGAACAGTCAGCAGCTGCCACAAACAGAGAGCACAGTGAGACTGAAGGTTTTCATTACCTTGTTTTGCCTGTTACCAGAATCTTCGTTGGATCCATAACTCTGCATGCCAGTCCTGCTGTGTGAATGGTCCGTAAGGCAGAGCTGAGCTGCACAATATATGCCCATATCAAAGACTCTGGAAGCAACCCCGCGTGCTGCCGTGGCAGAGGCCCATCGTGCTGACCTAGAAACAAAACATTGTAAGCATCAGTAGAAGGCTGCTGTGCAAAAAGCAAACTACATCTTGAATGATACAATTAACTCACATATTCATTTCATTTAACTCTTAATTGTCCTTGAAAGACACATCTATTTTGCTTTAAAGGTGAGCTCGGGAATAGATTTTTCTTCATTGGTTGGTTTCACTTGCAGTTTTTTGAAAATGTTGACAATTCATTAGACATTATTATTTTCACTCTCATATTCAGGGAAATGATGTGAAGTCTAGAATGAACACTGGCTGGAAATTGCTCAAAGTAGATGGTATAACAAAATACGCAGGTACTTCAGAAGTAAAAACACCAGTACCCTGAAACAAAGAGCATGTACTGCAATAGGTGCAACATTTTACCTCCTTTATTACAGGTAGGCTTCCCAATCAAAAATTTTCTATCATCTAATAAGAAAAAAATAACAAGCTAATTTCAAATTACATGGGCAAATCAGACAAAGATTTGGTGGCTGAACATCATTGAACACAACTTCATGTATGTTCTGCTGTGACACAGCTCCCTGACAAGTCATCACTGCATGACTCCTATTCCATGAGTCATATGAAAGACCAATGACCCGCATTGCTCCCCTTCCAAATGGATTTGTAGTTCTCCTTTCAAAAGTAAAGCTCAATCTTTGCAAACACACACAAATCCTACAATACAAACACATTTGAATAATACTGAGTCACAGATGAAAAAATGAAGATATAGATAACAAATCTTATTTTAAATATGATGTGTGTAATTCAAGTAAGCTGGCATTGTCTGCCTTGCACAAAGTCGAAGCAGAAGAAAATACATCCAAAGTAAGACAGTACATCTCAATTTTACAAATCACAAGAGACATTTTAAGAGGTTGCCTCGGGACTGATTTTGCTAATTTTGCGACCAGTAATATCATCAGTGTTACATAAAATCATCTAAGCATCTGAGTGATTTCATTGTAAACTGACTGCGCTCTTCTCTAAATTTCTTTGTTTCTTTTGTTTGTTTGGGGGTTTTTGGGTTGCTCTGTATTTTTATTTTTGTTGTTTTCGGAGGTTGGGGTTTTTTTCCCCCCTTTTCCCACACAACCATTTCAACACCTGTGCATTTGATCAAAATAAGCATGGGTATGCCTGCATGTGTAGGCACACACAAAATATATGCATAGTGAAAAGAAGTGGAACACATTACTGATAACTTTTTACTTGGAAATTCTACTGACTTTGGGTAATAAGCTGGGAATGTTACTAGCTTTCATTTGAGCTTTGTTTTGTCCATTTTTTAAATTTTAAATTTCTTTTCAGCTTTAAGGTACTTTGGTTTAGATTATGAAGATCAAGATGCTGACTCCTTCAAAAAGCAATAAGCCTGGCATGTCTACTGAAAGCTGAATATAATGAGATATTGTTTGTTTTTCTGGCTTCCTAATGAATCTTTATGCAAATCACTTCCCACAAAAGTCATCATACCAGAAGTCTCATGTAGCAAACTTTTCCCCCTCATAATTCTCTCCTCTTCAGCATGACAAAAATTATAATATAAAATGACTGAGGAGCTACAACCTCCTGTTAGTTGAGACTCCTTACTACTTGCTGCAGAATGCACTTTATATGTGGTGAACAGCAACATGAGTAGTAGGTTTAACAGGGATGTGCACAGATATTGTAAGACAGTTACATCTGTACTAAGTAAGCGCAGAATAGAAATATTGCTATAATATCCCTAAGAGAGAGAAAAGCCAACACTTGGCAGTTATTTTTCTGCATGCATAACAGCACCTGCCCTTTGATTCTCAAATTAAGGCAATGGAACCAAGAGAGTATCCACCACACACTGAAAGACCAGAGTTCAACACAGCTTCTCCTCATCTATCACAAAATCACAAGTAATATCATTTTAGTACTGGAAAGACTTACTTGAGGCTACAGCCAAATCTAGACTGCATCCCAGATTCACATACACTAAACGTACAAGCTAAAACATGGGAGCAATCAGCTTTGAAATGCCCACTCACATATCTATCTGTTCAAAATAAGCACGAGTAAAAGCAGTTCTGTTGGCTGCAATGCTGACTATGATGTATATCCTAAGAGGCCCATCAGAGCTGCCACAGACAGCGCTTGAGCAAGGACCCAAGGAGATGAGACCCAAAAGCTCGCTCATCAGGAGAAACTCACAATTGGAAAGCTTTCCAAACAGTGCTGAACACAAGTAAACATTACCCAAATGATCAGAGTGTTACTTGAAAAAGTGTTTTTTTTTAAGAGCTTCCACGGTTGATTTGCAAAGGCTTCCCCCCACCACAGGCAGAATCAATGGCTACAACAAGCAAAATTTCAGACTCTGTTCTTCCCACTCACAGCATGGCAGATTCACCTCTCCCAAAAATTTCATCTCTGTGATGTAGAACACAGCCACTAATGGAAATGATTAAAAATTTAAAACCTGCCATTTCAAAAACACAGATTATCCATTATTTTTCCCTGCCACATTGGGGTAAACATAAATAAATAAAAATGTTGACAATTATTTTTAAGTTCTGTGGTACGCTGTTGACAACAGAACAAAAAAATTACCCTCTGTACTGGTGTTCATGTGCATATTAAATTTTTGCCTGTTATAAAAAGCATTCAAATGAAATTTTATTCTCAAGAGCAAGTATGAATCCAGAAATAGTCCTGGGGTAAAAAGTAAGACCTGGGAACACCAGCAGTAGGACCTGTTTGACATCATCAGGAACTGTCAGAAAGTACACTAAGAAATAGCAATTCTCACACAGTTATGAAGAAAAAAAAAAAACAACAAACTATGAAAGATTTAGCTGTTTACTAAATTGAACCTCTCAGGCTTGTAAATCAGTCTTTTATATTTAGAACTGTGAATTGGTCAGTGTTTACTTGGTGTTCCTAAGTTAAAGCACTGAAAACAAGACAAATGCAGTAGCCTTCATTTCTCCTTCAGGGAAACTTGGCGTTTGGTTTTACGTTTCCCAGCTTTCAATATACAGAAAAGTTCTGAACTACTAGAGTGCAGCAGTATTTTTTGTAAAAATTGAAAAGATACTGAAAACTTGAACTTACTTTCAAAAAGTTGCCGCTTTTGGCAAAGGTATTTTAGGATAATTATTAATCACATATTTTGTCTTCAAAAACATCATGCTGACTTTCAATATTCATATATTCTTACTTCTCATCACACACTATTCATCTAGTCATCACACAACTTATTTCTTTTTCAATGGAAGGGGTATTTTATGAAAAAAACATTCAGCATGTGGGGATGCAAAAGCTGTAAAGTCAGCAGTGAAGTCCATTTTTGTGCATGACATACTACTATTAATGTGTCAAAAGCAAAGCAAGTTTCCCGGACTGTGCTTATCTTCATCAGAAAGTATTTGTTTGCTGAAAAAACAGAGACTGTGCTGCTGAAACTCCTACTAACACCATGTGCACCAACATTTAATTACTCAGTGTTTAAAAGCAGACCAAAGGACATATCAAAGGCATGCTTATCTCTGCCAACCACAAAAACTCATCGGGAGAAACTTTTCTGGCAGCTGTCAATAGTTAGTCTTAATTTGCCAGGACTCTCTGGCTGTTAAGTTTTGAAGTACATACATTCAGAATTTGGTTTACCATTCAATTATTGGACTGTTAAGAGCAACATTTTGGTACTTTTGGGTTAACTTGCTAATGCAAAGAGAACATAATTTCGGCAGAGATAAATGCACTAATATGTACTATAATCTGAAGCTAAGAAATATAAAAAAGGTGGAAGAAAACCAAGAAGTTCCAGAACAATAGATTTAATGTTTAGAGTATGAAGAAGTGTTTTGAGGAAATATAAGAAGTGAGAATAAAATAAGAAGAAATTTTTCAAATAAATGTACTTTGAGTAGCAATTAACTGAAAATTCAAATTCCTGATTTTAAAACATGTGCAGATTTAGTAAAATACAACAGAACAATGTTAGATTATCACACTGTACCATCTGAAGAGGAGGTATCATCGAATAAAGAACACAAGCAACAAATTCTACTGCATTCAGAAGTTAGAGACATTCGTTTACAGTATAAAAATAAATGTAAGCTGCTATTTTTCTCCCCCACACCAAATCTCTACCAAGGTAGCTCTGTAACAGGCTCTGTAAATAACACGGCAAGAAGAAAACACCCAAGACTGACCACATTGACACCAGTGACATGCAAGACAGCCACATAAACCATAATCCTCATCTTTTAACTATCAAGGTCTCATGTTGTCAACTGAAGTGTTCAACATAAATAAGGTTGCATACCTGAAATCAAATTCTCTGAGTTCACTGATCAGGTTCACAGTGTTGTGCCTCCTAAAACCTTTAAAAGCAATTGTACTAATCTGGGCCTCATGCTGCAGAGTACCCAACTTCCATCCATTCCCCTGCTTCTCTTGGGAGTCTCCTCTAGGCAGGCAGACGGCCAAGAAACTCTGTGAGGGGATGGAGAAAGGATCCGTGAAGGCAGGCAATTCTGAGAAATCAAGTTATAGGTATGCAATCTTATTTTTCTCTCTTAAATTGCTCCTTCTACTGAGGATCAGACTAGAAAGCAGCAGTTATCAAAAAAAGAAAAAAAGAAAAAAAAGAAAGGCCAAAGCAAAGATATGCAGAAAGATTTGGCAAAATTTGGGAATTCAGGTGACTATTCCCCTAATTTATCTACTTAAAAGAGTGAAAGAGCCAGTAGTAAGTGTCATAGTCAGGAGACAGATCTTCCCTTCATATCCCTGTAAGTTCTGTTGCAACAGCTCATTTTAATTAACTAATACTTTGGCTTGAACACATTGACGTGTTGTTTCCAACTTTTCAGATTATTCCTGCCTATTCCTGCCTAAAAGGAAGTTGAAGTAGGGTCCAGATAGCCCATGAGCCTGTTTCAAAGACAGATACACTAACATCAGCTTGCCATGAATCCTGAAGTGTATAAATATAAACAAGTAGAATATTCTATTAGTATCCAGTGATTTGCAGCCCAGAAGTGGATATCATGTCTTTGCAGTCCCCAAATATTTCTCCTCCATGAGTAACCCCGCTTCCCCCTTGAAACCTAGGCAAATGTCCACAATCATCTGTGAAAATTCCATGACTTAATTATCTCTACACAGGTTTTGAAATTACTACCTATCTAGTTTCATTGGTAAGTCCTTAGTTTTAGGCTGGAAGAAATAATAATAAAGAAATAAATTTTTTTATTCATTTCTTCATTATTCCAGATGATTTTCCAGACCATATTCCAGTCATTTTTAACCCTATTATATTCCTTTCCATCTTTAAAAGCGTGAAAAGCACTATTCCACTTTGCTGCTCCTCATCCAGCTGTTCTACACCTTTGATCATCCCTGTCTCCTCAACTTCTTTGCTGTTCTTCCAAACCCTTCAAAATACATGAGGAGGACCACAACTACAGATGGGAGTCTATCAGGCACACACATCTTGAATACAAGGTCTACCGTTGCGTTGCTCTTTTCTTAATAAGCTACAACAAGCTATTGCCTATTTACAGCTATTCAGCATGAGGACAGTATTTTCTTCAATCTACTTAACAATGGTCCAGACCTATTACTGAGTGGCAACAGTCACAACAGAGGCCACCATTTCATGTTTAAAGCTAGTTACATTTTTTCTTTGACCACATTGATTTACATCACCTGCTATATTATCAGTAGGAGTTCCAGTCTTGTAAGATCCTTCTGCAATCAATCACAATTGGCCTTTGTTTCTAACAATTCAAATAATTTGGTATTACCAGCAAACTTTGACAGACCATTTATTTTCAGAGCAAACAAGTGAACGTGTTAAGAAATACAACCCCCAGGACATCTTGTGAGACCTGTCAGTGATCTTCACTGTTCACTCTTTCTGTTTCCAATATTCTAACCAGGCATTACCCTAACTGAGAACTTTCTCTGTCACATGACTACTTAGGTTCTTTTAAAGATTCTGTTTGACTTCACTGAAAACTCCAAGGTCTTATCTACTGGATCTTCCTTTAAAGGACTTTGATAGATTAATGAGACATGACTGCCCTTTATAGGACCACAACTTAATTATTTTCCAGTGTGACAAAAGAATGTGTTCCCAAGAATTTTATTGTAACTTCTAATATTTTATCTAGAACAAACATCATTCTTCTGTGATTCTCTAGAGAGATACAAAAACATAACAAGGACTGATTTACATGGAAATTGAAAATCATGACTGGGAAACACTCAGAAGTCTAGTCCTGCACGTAACAGTCATTAACCTGGCAGTAGATCTTCCAGTTTTATCTCACCAAATTAGTTTCACATCAGGCTCACTGAATCTGTAACTGCATTCTCTGATTCGCCACAGGGTATGACACAACACTAGGGTTTCCTCCATCAGATACTACCACCAAAATCAGTGGTGAAAATCACGTTCCATCTCCACTTATACTGGTCATCTCAGTGTAAAGTCAGTGAGAATTATGCAGTATGTAAGGTATTCACAAGTCTTTGAATGTATATGAGGTTTCCTTCAAGCCCTTGAATGTATTCACACACTACCAAACTGCTATACTCTGATGTAAGAGATAGCCAAGTGAAGTTCTACATCTCAACCTTTGAAATAGTTTGAATTTACAGCCGAAAGCTCTAATTACAAAAGGCACAAGAAAGAAAAAAACCTCAGCTTCTGTTTCTCTTCATATGCTGGAAGCCTAAAGATATTTAGGGAAGATCTGCTGTAACTAAAAAAAAACAAACCCAAAAAAACCCCCCAAAAAACAGGCCATGTCACAGTCCTCTGGTCATCCCTAGTGCTGGATACAGTTTCAGGGCTGGTCCTGCATCAGGCAAGAAGTTGGTCCAGAAAACCTCTGTGGGGTATTTTTTCTACCTTAAGTCTTTCTGTGATTCCATTCAGCAGTGACCACCTCTCTCTCTCAGCATGGCACTACTGTGTTCCAAACATTTGACTGCAGTTTGCAAGGCTGCAGGGGTCACAAAATGGTCCTAACAGGAAGAATGATTGACAGCATACTGTTTTGGATGGGAAAAGGCTTTAGCCACAAGCATATGAGCTCTACTGTGCTACTTGCTGAGCCATAGACCATCCAGTGACAGATTTTATTTCAGAATGTTGATGTAGTTTTAGTGACTCCATTGAAGTTATGTGTAAAATGATAAAAAAAAAAATTCAGACCTAAGATGGGAAGTCGGTGTCTGAAAAGAATATGGTACAGGGATTTTTCAATCCATTTCTTGTCTTAACTAGTACTAGACATTTCAACCCATCAAACAAAATGCAGTCTAGTTATCTAGTTCCTCATAATACATAGGGAGGAAAAAAATAGCAGGGTAGAACACCTAAACAACAAGCATCAAATTGGTGTAACGTATCTTTTGAATTTTGGACTCATCAGCATTCAATGTTAGGTGCTACTTCGTGACAGACCTGCAATAAGGACATCAAAGCTCCTGGCTCCCAATTTTGTTCCAACTTATTTTTCTTTCAAAGAGCTGTAATTCCCTTACACGCTGACATCAATTTTATAATTAATAATTAAAAAAAATTTACAAAGAGGAGGTGAAGAAGAGTTCTCTCATATCAATCATTCAGTATGACAGAACTGATTAGCCAAAAAATTAAGCTGAACAAGTATTTGTGACCAGATGTTTACTGCTGAAGTATTGGTAACAGTGTACAGAAGTATTTATGATAGCGTGGTTTCCTTACCCCATTTCCGTTTTGTGAAATAGGAATCAGCACTAGGGTCATTGAAGTGTCTGCTCATCATAGTCTCTCCTCCAGCATGAAAATCATATGCAAACACTAAAGCTTAAAAATAGAACAGATGATATTTATTAACTCAAGCACATTTGAAAAAAGTATCAACACATCAGCTGGGGAGAGTGGAGGCATGGGGCAGTGGAAAAGAGAAAAGAAAAACTTACAATGTTCTCCAAAAGCTTTAGTGGTAAACACTTCACGCAAAGTTACGATATTTGAGTGCTGAATCTTTTTCCACATGTCAACCAACACCATGCACTTTGTATTAACAAGACGAAAACCTGGGAAAAAAATGAAACCCATGGTTTAAAGTATAATAGTTAGACTGAGAATTTTTTACTTTAACATTTCATCTGAAACTGCTGAGAAGCAACCAGACACAAAAATGTGACTGGTATGCTTAGGAATGCTAGTCCTTCTGAGACAACTCAATTTCTCTCACCATGTATCCTCCGAAGGCAATATGGCAGGTCATCTTTACTATTTACAGCTTTATAGCACGATGTAATGTAGCCAAAGTTGCTCGTTTTCTGTATCCGATTGGGCGGTGGCAGTGGTTCCAAAGGAAAGAGACTGTGGTAGCTGTCCACTTCCGCAGGAACTGCTAAAATCAGTTTATACACAGAAATACATTAGGCCTCAGCTGACTTGGAGAAAGTTACTGAGTAGCAGAGAAAATTAAAATGACTTTCACCAATATATAAATCAATCTCCACCATCTTTTAGGTGCGTGTGAAGCTGAAGTTCAGTATTTTTGCTTTAACACCAACACATTGGTAGGTTCCTAGAAGTGATCCCATAGAGCTAAAATTACTGTCTTCAGAAAAAGTGTTACATGAAGCAAAATCAACAGAATAGATGCGTAGTTCCATCTGCCATCCTCTCATTTATCTTAGAAATTCACCCTTATGAATGATACTTCTCTAGTGCTTTTCTGACACTGATTCAATAATAAGCACCAATTTCCATGCAGACTTCATACTATAGTAAGAACTCCATTTTCATCAGGAAAAAAGCACAAGTATCAGTCTTATGTGTTTTAAAATACTGGCTAAGAAAACAGGAAGAGAGAAGTGCTAAAGGTTTACAAATCAGATTAAGAGATTACACTCGCACTTCATCTGGATTAAAACACTAAACTGCATTTTTATAAACTGCATTATTGTATTATGCACACATTTACAAGACAGCAAGAAAAAACTGTTCAAATCAAGCTGAATAATGTAAACTCCCCAAAAGCTAAATCAAAGGGAACAGTATATAGTTCTTTTCCCTGACAACTAGTACAAAGCCTTCTCTGATATACCAGCCAAGTCACTTCAAAACAAACTGCTTTGCTAGTTTACATACAACTTTTGAAAAAATACGCATCATTTAAAGACATACCTAATATCTACAAAGTAATACAAAACTGTTCTTCACAAGGCTTTACTGCCTTAATGATTTTTCCTTTCTCAGCAATTGGAAGTATTCCTAACCATTAAGGAGTTTCAAAACGGAAACTTACAATAGAAGACAAAAGAATAATTCACATTTCTTGAATTTTGCATTTGGTTAACCATGGCTCAGGTTAATGATTAAAGCTCCATGAAAAATTAAAAACACTTGGCATTTTTTGCAAGATTTTATTAATATAGATGAATGTGCATGGTTGCAGAAAAACATGATCGCTGTTTCAAGTTTTGAGAAATACTTACTTACCAGGAATATCAGCCTGATCAATCTGGGCCATAGTTATTAAGTGTCTGTTGATGAGTTCCTTAGAGGAAAAATTAAGTTTTGAACATTATAATTCAGTTCATTATTTTTGATAATTTAAGAAAACACTGTCTTTGAAATACTAGCTACCCGTACTAAAATAGAGAATTGATGCAATTGTCTAGGGCAGAGAGGGTCAGAAGACCACTAGCTTGAAAATTTGAATGATAAAATACCTAATTTCTTGAAGGAGCTTCGGAAGACATTTGCTATAGCTGGCACTGACAAAGGCACCTACTACAGTAAAGCCGAAATGAATAACACTCACAGCCAGCCTTGAGATGATGAGCACTGAGAAGAGCTCTTCAACTAACATACACTGCATACACTTTCATTTCAGTGGGAGACTTTAAAACCGAAGAGTATTGCAACTTAAAATAATGCTACAAAAATAAATCCATGCACACCAAGAAACCACATCAGTAACAGTACTGAGCTAAACAGTAAATCATGGCATGCAGATTAGACTGCAGTCATGTAAGTTGCAACTCACCCCACCCTGTTGTACTTCACCTACTACAAGATTTGATTTTTCAAATTCTCCACAGGGAAAACTGACTGCATAGATTGCAAGTGTCTACTTCTCTTCTGCCATTAGCAATTTTCTATTTTTTACCAAAATAGGCATTTTTCCCTTTAAACTCTCTACCATCTTACCTGTCTGAGCTCATCTGCCATGAAGAAGGAAGGTGCATTTGCTTTTGGCTGCATGTAAGCAACATGAGGAGCAGCTGGATGATAGATGTGGTAGTTTGGAAAAACCTAAAAATAAAATATTTCAAGAAGTTTTTAAAGTCCTTAAGGATAAGGTAAATGAAGATTTTTCTCATTCTTTCAGCTCAAACTACAGAACTATACAATCCTCATGAACAGTACAAATTACAAATACATTGTCAGATATGCTATGATTTTTTAATGTGGTATTCGCTTCTAACAATTTCAAGGGAGAGGGAGGTACATATGTATGTACATAGTTATTTTAACAGTTTTGTAACCACCTCTTCCCCATCACTGTAAATATAAGAGCTATTTAACCTATCAAAAAAAAAAAATCTGACTTCTTGATGTTTTCTCATTATGTATGTATCCACTGAGACATATAGAATGCTTTCTTGCTGCTGTTGTTTTAAAACCCCAGAAAGCTCTACACAGCTATACATGAAAAAATATATATAGAAATTTCTCTGGTCCTTATATTTCAGTGATTTTTGGAGAACAACTGAAATAACTAAAAGGCCTGATCTTCATACAGAATAAGCGGTTTATAGCATTAAGAATAACATCTGTAGTATCAACCAATTCAGCACTTACAAACTCCAGACAGTTGTGTACAGAAGGCCAACATACCATTCCTGTGAGAGGTGCTGGAGTTGTATCAGTGTAGAAGTATGTTGTTCCACCCACTGTTTCCTTCTGGATCACCTGGCCAGTAGATGGAGGCTGAGAGACAGCGTTAGCGACAGACGCAGAGGCACTAGTAGGCACCATATAGTTTGCTGGGTTAGGAGTATGACTTCTTCTTCGAGGAGCAGGAGATGTATGAGGAGTTATTTTGGGAGAATGAAGAGGAGAAGATCCTGCTGACAGTGACATTCCTTAAAGAAACACAATAAGATATTCTTGATCAAATCTGTCATCAAAAAAACTTAGCAATTTCAGAAAAGCAGCCTTCACTACCAACAATATTCTGAGCAGGTGAGACACTTAAATCTCCATATAGATATAGAAATCCTTGAGGGATAAAATACTAAGAGCATGACTGAACAGATATTATTTTCCCAAATATCTTTTCTTAGTGTAGAGAGATACGGCTTGGGAACTTACAATATACACATGAAGAACTGAAATGAAAAACATAAGAGTTGCTGAAAGGGGAAGACAAGTCAAAATAATGCTGTGTCTAAAAGATAGTTCATTCAACTGCAAAAAGATAAAAAAAATTAATGACTATATAAGTGAATGTTTACTTAACAGTTACATGAGCAGTCAATGGAGTTTGCTTAGCTATAACTCACTTCACCTAATTATGCATGTACCTTTTATTAGAACTCCACAGCTATGAATGTCTCCTGTAATACAGCACACAAATAAGTGCGTAAATAATACACAACATGCCATTATTAATAACTCCAGGGGAATGATTACCTATTTTCCTGCAATTATTAAATTCAAAAGTCATCCTAAAAGATCTATTTAATATGTAAAGGTAGGTAACATCTCATGATATGAAGTCTATTAAGTAGTCCTGTTGGGATTTCTAATTTATTTGAAATTGTTTTATTGGCTGGTGTTCACCTTCAACAGTACAGGGGCAACTCCACTGACATCTGAGAAACTCTGCATCTAAACAAATTCATCAATGACAAAACCAAGGGTAACTTTTTTGCACACACACTTTTTAGTTACCAAACAGTCCAATTACTTCAATAGTTATTGCATGCAGAATTCTCATATATGCTTATTTATAAAAATTAGGTGTAAAATAGACGTTCCAGGGGGCTGCTGAGGAAGAGATAACCCTTCAAAAAAACTCCTTGCAGAGTTACTTACTAGCAGAAGATCTGACATATTCAGGTGTTCTGATTAAAACCAAGGAAAACATCTTTGAAAGTTATTACTGCTCAGTTCAGACTGGGATGTACTTTCTCTTCTAGACAGTCAGAATTGTATTAGTAATACTAAATCTTTTTCTTGAAAGAAGATACAAAGCTTTCATATTTAACATTCTATTGAGAGCTGAGAATTTTTCTCTAATTACAAATTGTTAGTTATAACTCAGATATCTGATTAAATTAATTCCATAAGCTCTAGTAACCAGAGTAATTTAAGCAAATATCCAACTAATAAAACCAAGACAAATTTTTTTTTGCATACGCACATTTTAGTTACATAAACTAGTTTATTTAACTTCAATCACAAGTTACTGTATGCAGAGTTCTCAAAATGCATTATCAGTAATGCATAGGAGTGATTTCACGCTCGTATTGTGTCCCTAAAGTAATCGTATCCCTCCTACATTTAATTTTTTTCTTTTTTAAAACAAAAGACAAAAGCAAGTAAGTTTCAGTATTAACAAGCAAGCAGTAGCTTGGGAAAAATTACTTTGAATCAATATTATCCTAATGATATTAACAGAATATTTGTAACCTTTCATTTAGCTCCTCTCATTTACTCCTTTAACATCTCAAAAACCGTGTTTATTAATTCAGCACAATTCTCTTTTGATCCTCAAAAGTGAATAGTTCTACCAAAATGAACAAGATTTTCAAAATGTAACTGTGGTAAAATAATATGCTTTTCTTTTTAACTGTGTCTTTTAATTCATTTATTCTTTTTATAAAAGTGTTGAATACAAGAATATGAAAGGAAAAAGTCTGCAGTATTCTAGGCTAGAACTTTTCTTTATATTAATACACATACCTGTGTGTACACACACCTTATAGATAAGCAATATTATAGAATATTGCTAATTAGTGTGCTAACTTAAAGAGTGAATTATAATAGGCACTGCTAAAAGGTAACATAAATAGTCTCCTAAAAATCTGCTTAGAAATTAACTGTATGACTGTAAAATGTTACATATTTTGAAAGCACCAAATTATTCTACAAAGGAAAGTAAGTTTTCATGAAGGTAAAATTACCTTGAGTGACTGAGTAATGTTTCAATATTTCAACAGCTACTGTAAAGATTCTTACATTTTTAACGAAAGACTAAAACACGAATGCATTCTTAATCCACTGGGGGAAAAGCTCAATTTCAAAGGAAACAATGTATCAATATTAAAAGCCAAAGGATGATTAAAAAGGCCATTAAACTGAAGCAACTCTACAGTTCATCATATCTAAGAGTCCTCTTCATATATGGAAAGTCCTTATATGTCCTTTTCACTCTATTCCAATAAAGCACTATTAACTGAAGTCCTTGCAAGCACATTATCTCAACCCAGACAGAAATAACTGGCTTCAAGAATAACTCAAAATAAACCAGCCAACTGTAGGGATCATGAAATAACTCAGCAGCCTTCATATACACTGATGATACGTATTAACTGAAGACCTCTCTACTTTAAAATAAACACTGTATGTACAAGACAGTAACTAGTATCTTACAGAAAAGTGAAGACTTGCAACTTGCTAAAATGATACTGGGACCTACTACAAGTTTCCCAGAAGAAATATCTCTAATGGTTTTTACAGGTACAATTTTAAAATTCCACTGAAGTTCTACTTTTTAAAAGAACTTATTCCTGCCAAAGAATGGTTACACACATAAATCCTTAATGTCTTTGCACAGGTATTAATGCAAGATTGAAAAGAAAGGATCACAACATCACACAAATCCTTTCACATGGCCTTCCAGTCTAGTCAGATCTCCTTTTGAAAGGACATTGAGAGTACAGCGAAAATCATCTGGCAGGCAGAACACATGGCCTCCTCATTTATCAATATGCATAGTGAGTTCAGGAGATGAAAGAAGCTTGACTAGAGTTTGGTTTTATTCCACTAGAACAATATACTACACATGCTACAAGAATTTTGCTCCTAGTGCCATGGTGGGTATGGACAGGTTGAGACAACAAATACTGAAGGTGATAGATTCTTCTGAGAGACTTGCATTACATTCCGCACCATCTGAATAACCACTGAAAGCCCAGTATAACAAAAACCCCTGAAAAACTCTTAACACAGTGAAACTTATGCACATTTAAGTACTTATGGCAGATAACAGAGTGCACAAACTCAAACAGGTATCACCAACTTCATTAGTTTTTCTGTTAAAAGCACACTAAAATTAATATTTCATCATAACGAATAGTATTAGGGGAAAATAAAGGAAAATAGTTATATTTACAAGTGATTATATAGTCCAACTGACTCATACTCAAGGAAAAAGATGTTACTAAACATACAATAGTAACAACTGAACCATACCTCACAGAATTAGGCTGATTTTAATAGCACAGCTTATATAAACACCTATTCACTTAAAGGCCTAAGAAAAAATGAGCTTTTAAAAATCTACTAGCAATTTACATATATATAAATACACGTGTGTACATATATATACACACATGTACACATATCCCTCTTTAATATCAGTGATCTTGACAAATAACATTAAGCTTTCCCTATGAGAGGGTTCAAGATTCCCCTATATTAAAATTCAAATGCCAACAGGAATACTATGACAGACATCAAAAAGCCTGTTTCAAATTGTCCCTCCTGAGACTTTTCTACCAGCAAAGGCAATTCTTCATTCCTTGTCTTGGGAAATCTTAATACACTTAATGAAGAAATCAAATACAACCTTAAAGGATGAACTGCAAGGGGAAAGGGCTTCTTTCACCTTTCTATCTAAAAAGAGGTGGCACAGTATGCAGCTGTCATGGTGTCACACCAACACTGGAAATGGTTGTGGGATTTGAAGACCTTTTCCCCAACATTCAGTGATTGTGTAGGCTACCTGCACACACCTGCAGCTCCTGATGCTATTCTTTTACCCTAAAGAGAGAGATCATACATATCCCTCTTTATTCTTACATTTTCATTTCTTGCCTTGTTTTTTATTTTTGAAGTTTCATTGCGACTGAGGAAAGGGAAATGGCTTCGTAGCACACAACATATTTGAATTAAAAGCTAGGTTGTATTCTGAATCTGAGAATTCACACAGATAAAATCAGGATCAAAGCGCATTAAGCATGATCTCTTAATGACTCAGTACCTGCAACTTTTTATTTAATGAGAATTCACAACTTAGGCAGGATTTCATTAAGCTCACATGTATGCAAATCAGCTGGTCTACAAATACAAAGGTTTAAAAAAAACCCTTTAAAGCTCTACCTACACATTTGCTGATTTACCATATCCCTATGCCTCTAATGCTTATAACACATTCAGAGGTCAAAAATTAAACATTTAACATTTAATCTTTAATGTTCTGTACTTCAGAGATACCCCAGACTACTAGGTAAATTCTGAAGAATGACAAAGCAAAATACATTATAATATCAGATGATTTCAAGAACTTAAAGTAGCATCCTTAAGTTCACTAACTATTTCTTTTTATTGTAAGCTTTCTATCAGGTTATTAGCACTGTAACTGTGTATTTTCAAGTTAATTAAATCTGCTTCATTGACTAAATAATTTGAGTCATCATTTCCTTCTCTTCAGTTTTAATTGGGAAAAAAAAGATAATTTTAGAGTCTCTTCACCTTCTTCTGGTCTTACATTATTCTGGAATTGCTGCAGAACTTCATCTGCACCATATTTGAACCAGGAGGCTGGAATAAGCTCTTGGGGCCGTCAGCCACACAAACCACCTCAGCTGGAAGTGCTCTATCTCCAGCTGGGGCTGCGGGCTCTGAGAACTACACTCCTGCAGCTCATCACAAATGGACCCCTGCCAACTGGGCACAAGCACACCACCTTCACACTCCTGCCTCCTAAGCCTGCAGGTTCAGACTAGCAGCAGAAATGGGATCTCCTACATTCTGCATAAGCTCAGAACCTGACTTGGACTAAACACAGAAGTAACAGCATTTTGCTGTCGCTTCCATCAGTGAAAAAGGCATCATTCTTTAGGTATAACCCAGATATTTTTCATTACTGGGAGCTATACATCTGTTCTCTCTCAAGTTCAACACTGCAATGATGTCTTATCACTTCGATGACATTCATGAATTTCTTTCATACACTGTGTTGCATATTTTAATGACATTAATACTCAAATACAGCTACACAGGACTGGGCAAGATAAGCTTGTTAGCAAAAGTGCTATTTGAAGATTGTCAACTTCTTACTAAATTTCCCACACAAATGACAAACAAGGTATGTTTCCTAGCAAGGAAAGGGATGAGGTAGTATCCAGGTGACTTTATGGAAAAAGGGTTTGAAAACGGTAAATGAGAACTGTTTACAACTCTTTGGTGAAACAATTTTCTCCTACCACTTGTGTAAGTTGCACTTTATACCATTTTATTTCCATATAAAAGGCCACCAAGATTAACATGACTGTGTTGAGATTACCCTAGAAAGCACTTACATAAGTAAACATGTCAGTGTAGGAGTAACCTTCTTCCATGCTACATCCTAATTGATACATCAGTCATGGATCCAACAAATTATCCACTGAAGTATTTTAGGTTATCCCTGTCATAATTTTCAGTATTTCTGCAGTCCTCTTGACAAGACAGGCAGAACAAATATTTTCCAAGGACAAGAAATACTAGAGATCAAAAGTGGTTTTGATTTACACCTACCTCGAGGGAAATCTCAGATACTAGATATGTGAAAAATCTTACATTTTTCTATCATCAAAATGGAAATCAAAGGACTGCTTCCATAATTTACCTACTTTGTTATGGGTGAATAAAAGTATGGAAGTCTTAAATACTCCTACTACATTTCCTTATTTCTCGTGAAATTTTGATTTCCTCTAGTACCCTGTAAATTATAATAAGCAATCTTAATCTCACGTAAATACTTAAATCTGCAAAGTTATTCTACTGGAGAATATGCATTCTTTAACTAGAAGGAGACTTATCTTTATTCAGAGGAAAATTCTTATGAACTCTTTATATAGGTTTCATTTGAATTTGTTTTCACTTATTGAAAGCTAACATATCTCAGTTTTTTCATGACAACTTCAGAATGTATTTCAATATTTATTCTGTTATCCACCATGATCTAAGTGGTGAAGTTTCCCCACACAAAGATACTGCTTTCTTATCCAAGAGCCTAATTTTTTAGAAAGAGCACCTCCTAGCTGACCTTAAAGTAACAGGAATTTCTGTGGAAGGATCCTGTTGACAGCTTTAATGTTGACATTTAAATAAAAATAAATGTCTGTGAGCAGTATTTACATAGGACACGTAGGTTCAGAGAATTCTGCACTCAGAAGAAAAAAAATCAGACAATCCAATGAAGATCCCTACTTTGAACTATATTTTCATTTTAGTTATACAGGAAGAGCAGAGAAGCCAACTCTGCCTGAGGTTAGCTCTTAAGAATACTCCCCCATCCCTCTTGTCCACAAACAAACAATAGTATTTGAGGCTAGAAAGTATGCAGCATTGGTATCTATATTTATTTCTAGGAGCTGAAATTGTTGTGAACTTCTTTTATCAGTGTTACTTATCCTTTCAAGTATTACTTACAGATAGTAAAGAAATTGGACTGTGAAGGATCCCTCTGAGACCCCACTGGACACTTTCCAAAAGCAGATCATTTTACTGTATTCTATTTAATCCTTTATACACTTTTCAATCCAGGTGACAAGGCTGAGAGGCATATAAACACAACAGTTTTCCAATAAGACGGTACAGCACAATATAGGATCAAGCAGACAGTACCACAACATGTTCATTTGGTCAGCAGAAGTATCAATCCCTTTCCCAGCCTGCTCTGGTATGTTTTTACATGCAAGCTAAATGTTGGTTTCTACTGATGCCTTGAGAGGCTACCTCAGAGTGTCACACTGACACTGGCATCAAGAAAGACTAGCATTCATTTTAATAAATGGTAATTGCCAATAGATATTTTAAAAAATCATTTATAACATTTGTCCATCCGCCTTTTGGCAATCACCTAACACTTCTCAAGTAGCCACAAGGGACTGCTGGAGATTTAAGTACACACAGATACTCATTAAAGAATCTGCAGTGGGAATATCCAGATTTGCTGATGGCTATATATTAAAAATATTTTAATTTTATTTAAATGAAATTATTAGAATTAAGCTAACATCTTAAGAACAGAAAACTCAAAGATCCATGAAGGGTTTGAACTTTTTAAATGTGTAAAAAAAAACCTGTCACTCAATTACACGACTGCATGGAGCACATTTCAGTAAGAGTTTTACACCTGGAAAATAACTATAAATTGGTCGTAAAAGTGAGATTACATGTGACAGATACAATAAAAAAATAACACTATTTTGCAAGGTACAGTATTATAGAATTAGCTTGTCTTCTACTTTGTGTTTTTAATCCAGATTAAGTCGTCATATGTACTCATTATTACAGCAAAAAAAATACTTCTACATCACACAGTCTAGAAACAAAAAAAGAGTACATTACTGTGCAGTAAACCAAGATCATATGTACTGTAGATTACAACACATTTCTAGACTATGGGTAGTTTAAATCACCTTCAGGTACTGCTCCGGCAAGAACCGCTTAGGACACAGTATGTGATAACTCAGCAACCTTTTTCCCCAAAAAGAGCAGAGTAAGTTGTTAATTTCAATGCTGCTGTGGCTGAGCAGATTTCACAGCCTGCAGTGTCATTTCCATACTACTGGAATATAAATCCAAAGTTCCTCTGCTTTTTAATGATTGCCTTAAAATTAAGAGTTAAAGTAGGAGGTAGCTACATTTACACCCAATAAATCTGATAACTATATATATAGGGTTACATTTGACAAAACAAACCACTGTACCAGAAGTCATTATTCTCAGCTTACCTGGTGCTAACCCAGCAGTAGCAGGACTTCCCATGGAGGGGTGAGAGAACAAGGCTTGAGAGAAGGCAGACATACTTGACTGGGATACATTACTCAGCCTGGAGGTTGAGCCTCCTTTAGGAATAAACTCACTTGCAGATGGATTCGGTGTCTGTTTAAAAAAAAAAATAATAGATTAAATGTTTACTTTAAATGAGAAGGGATGGAGAGTGCCTGTTTGGTTGAAAATACTTTCTAGAAAGGCCTACTACTACTGGGGGTATTTTTAAGGTACATACAGCTTGCCGATGAGAACAAAGAACATGGGAAGCTGGTCTGCATGAACAAATTTAGATGTGTTTTTAGCTTATGTCTGAAGTGGTATAAGCAAACTTTCCATATGAGCAGCTGGTCTACAAATTCATACAACATTCTGCACAAGGCTTTCCACAAGCACTACATTTCAAGCTGGAGAACAGACTTGACACTGAGAAAGCTTTGCCACAGCCGCACAGGCTGTTCCCCCATGACTTCAGCAATTTCATCTCTAACTAGCAATTTCAAATTACAGGAGTAAAAATTATTCCTACTAGAAAAGTCCGACTAGAAAAGTCACTCCGCCTCTACTTCAAATAGATCTGTATGTTCAGGGGTTTTGTGAAGTTAACTTCTGCTTTAATTACCTGTTTCATTTATCTAGCACCCTTAATAATAAAGTCTAATTTGATGCCACAGAAAAAAATAGAAGCAGAATGATGGTCAAATATCAGTATTTGTTAGTACATAAAACAAACACTCAAGCAATTTTTAATTTCTGTTAAAATCAGTGCAGACAGTTTTGTAGTTTGGGATCGTGGTGTTTGTTTTGAGGTGAGGTTTTTGTTTGATTTGACGGTTAGAAAAAGGAAATCCCAGTTAGAGCTCAAAAGGCAAAAAGCTTATCATTGGACAGCCAATTACAAATGACAGGAGTGGAACAAAAATTACATTAAGCCAAGAAATAAAATCAATTATTACATGAACACTCTGAAAAGCTTGAAGATTATTAAATTACAGGATTTATTTTATTAAGTAATCTGCCAAGTACCTATCAAAAGTGTCCAAACAAGTTAGGTAAAATAAGAAGACAGAAACAGCTCCCAATAGACAAGGGTTACCGTTAAGATAATCCATAGCAGTTTTTTACAGAAAATTTTATTGGACTACCTTGGTTGCAGGCAGTTTGAAAATAACCAAATATATCAACTGTTAGTTAAATTACCAATACAAAGTGGCAACAGAGAAAGTAAGTTAGTGCCAAATTAGAAGTGAAGTGTGAACATCAATTTAGACAGTGAAGAAAGTATTTGAAGAGTTTCTGTTAATTGGGTTTTAGCACCTTTATTTGAATATTTCTGCCAAATATCATACCATTAATGTATTTCAATGCACTGAAAAAGAAGATTCTCCAAGTTGTAAAATTAAAGAAGATGCCCTGGTTTAAAAGCAAATAGCAAAAATATTCTACCTTTGATCACACAGTAAATCTTAACCATCATCCACTTTATGATACCAACTTTACCACCTTATTTGTCACCTTACATGTGCATGTTCCTGAATATTCAAGGAGGAGCTATAAGTAAATATGTAGATTGTGAAGTAAAACATTTAAATGGGTAAAGAGTTCACACGAATTTTAAAACTCTTTAATCACAGTTAAGGAAAACATGTTAATATATACACTAATACAGCAAAACAAATGGTAAGTTGAATTATACAGACTGAAAACACGTAACTGACACATTTATACTCAAAAGATAATATTCTGGACTTATCTGAATTTAGGCAGAGGAACAACTAAGAGAATGGTGTTCCTCTAGACAAAAAAAAAGGCATGCAACCATTCAGCAAAATCTGCTCTGAAACTGGAGAAAATTACACAGGTGGTAAAGAGTAAAGCACAACTCTTCCAAACAGTGATAGAGCTGAACAGTCATCAAACAAAAAAAACTGGGAGAGCAAGGGACAGAATTTATATTATCTTGTTAAAAGAAGATAATTCCAAAGAACGACAAGATCCACATTTTTCCACTGCTAGAGGTAGCAATGACACATCCACAGCACTATCACATCTAAATACTGCATCAACCAGGCGACAAGGGCGGCATGTGGCATTAGGTTTGAAGCATGCAAGCAGAGACAAAGACACCTCCTTTTGGAGTGAGAGGGTAACTCACACTTCCCTAGAGCAACTGAGAGAGTTCTCAAAATTGCATCCATGGCATTTTGGCTAAACTCTTATCATTTTCACCTACTGATTCAAACAACTCCTATGTCTACAATGCAACTCCAATGCATTCTGCAAATTTTTATGAACCAGTTTTCATGTCCAAAAGTTACTTACTAAAAAGTACTTACTTACTAAATGTTATCTATAACCATCAAAATTTTTAAATGCAGCTTCACTTGAAGAAAGAGCTCCACGTGAACTGGTAGGTGCTTAAATTTCTCCAAATGAAAGAGTCAAACCCAGGAATCTGCTAGGGCCGACCTGGTTTGTGCTGTAGAATTACAAACAGCAATGGGTCTAATCAGATCGAAATTCAGCTTCATTCCATTTTTTTGGTATCACAATTCAGGATGAGCATCAAAGTCTGGCAAGATTAGGTTGTTCTTACGTAACTCTGAGGAAAATGTAGTATATGAGTAAACAGCTTTGATTTATGAACACAGACCCTACACTATGACAGCCTGTTGTACTTCTCTGTGATGCTACAAACATGAAGCTGCAATCCAAGACTTTCCCCACTGGTAAAAAAAAGTGATTTAACTTTTGGTTACAATTTTAAAAGACCCTTCCATCTTCAAGTTGTTTTCTAAAAACAGAAAAATACTCAAGTTCCACACTCCCTAGCCAGAATAAACTAATCAAAGTAATACAGCAAATTCTAGTGATTGATGGTCAAAACTAGCAAATACTGTCAGAAAATTTTAAGCTTAAGCCCCAATCCACATTTAAATTCATTATACACACATGAAGCTGCATTTCTTAAACACTTTTATGCCTTTAAAGATATTTTAAGTGAATGAAGTAAAATGTTTTTCTGAAAACAGTTTTCTTCCATAAAGATAATTAAAATAATGAGGCCAGATTAAGCGACTAATCTGAGGGAATGTACTATTACTATTAGCTCTTAAATATGTAATATTTTAATTACTTTTGAATCTTTGTAGATAACCATTTGGCAGCAATGACCACGCAAACATGCCAAAATCAGAAAGCCACATTCTTAATGGCTAATGATTCAAAATACTATATTCTTGGCCTGAAAAAAACCCCTATTTTCACTCTGTCAACTCATAATACGAAGTATAAATTCCACTTTTAGCTTTATATTTGGATCAATGGTAAGCTTGAAAATCTATTTAATGGTAACCATGCTTTAGAACCCGACAGAGTATTTTTACAGTTTTTGCATTAGAGTCCTACCAAACTTCCCAAGATGACATTTTAAAAAACTTTTATAAGAATGAAAACAACCTAGATCATCTTAGTGAAATACAGAATGAAGAAAATGTTTATGTTTAAATTTTGCACAAGTACAGCTTTTAAACAAATTTCATTTAATTAGTAATTATTCATCTCAGAATCAAGTACCTCATTCATGCTAGATGAGGCTTAAAATTTTATGTCAGAATAAATCAGGATTGGTAAAATATGTAGAGAAAATGGGTATTGAAAACTATTATTAATTTTCAAGAGTAACCAGAAGAATGGATATGTAAGAATCATATAATGATTATGCAATGCTGTGATGTTAAAAAGTAGCAAATGTACTTCCAAACCCAAAACAATAAAAAAGTCTACTAGCACTGTCTGCACTGTGTTGAATAGGTCTGTTTTCAGTTTCAAATGCAAATGCCCCATAAAAAGGCACATACAAAATCTCAAAATGCTAATCAACATGTTTTCAACTAACAGCATTAAGGAGAAGGAAGCACAGCTATGTCAGCTACATTATGTATTTCCTGCAAACCACCTAAGGTAACTTCTAACTGATACCTTTGCTAAAATCGCCATCATTCCCTTTTCCCCTCAACCCTGCCAACTGAAATCATCCCCCTTCTTCCAGTATATTAATAAAGATGCTGTCAAACTAAAGCAGTGAAGCAACTTCCCTAATTATCTGAATACCTCTATCGTGTATTCTCAGAATGATTCCATGAAGAAATTTCATCTAAATACCTTATTTTCACATTGTTTATGACCATGCCTCTTTTCAGTCAGCCTTGCAAAGAAACTTCCAAAGACAGGCCACAAAACTGAGTCCATCCAGCTCCACTTAGAAAAACAATTCCTATACTTCTGCATATCAGACTAAAAAAAAAAAAATTTATAAAATACATAAATACAGTCCAAATGAAGGCTGATTTTAGCCATGATGAAATTACTAAGGATGGAACCAAAAAAGTACAAAAGGAGGCCAGGACTATTAAACAACACATTTGTGTCACCAGCCAGCGCAGACTTCGTCTGGTGGCTTTTATGCTTTTACAGGTATTAAAAGGAAATAAAATTAAAATATACCATGGAGGGGAAGAAACAAAATATTCTGTGAGTACCACCAAAAAAACCCAACACCCCGAAACAATCTGAGGCTCCTTAAAAGAAGGTACAGATGAAAGCAAAGAGCAAGCCAAGGATCTAAGCTGAAGACCATCACTGGAAGGACAACACAGCAGCATGTGGCATTACTGTACATTAAGGAGTTACACGTAACAGATTTCTGTAATCCAGAAATAAAATCAGAATTCCTGTTTCATCAACTGTAAACTTTGATACATATGATTTGTCTTTATGCTCCTTGGTGATCAAATTGTAAGGCCCCACTGCTGCACTAATCAATAAATGAATCCTCAAAGTGCCTTTAAGTACAGAAGTGAGCTGGAACACAGGGACGTAGAAGTTACGAAGCCTCTGGAAAGCCATGCAGGGATGCCACAGGAATACTGGAAACCACCCTTCTCTCTCTCTCATTTCTCATTCAGCATCTCTCAGCACAGCTGTACAGCAGCAGAAACACCACATCAGCTTCAGAGGCTGTCAGCGTACTTCATTAGCTCGGTTCTGGTTCCACATTCAACCAAAGCCAACTATCGAACTCAAAAAGTAGGCCAATCTCATTTGATTTTAGAAGGATGTGCTAATGTACTTACCATGCTAGAAACTGGATACAAGCATCTTTGTTCTCTTTTTATTTTCTCCTTCACTTCCAAATTCATGCTGATCTGTTCTGACATCCCAAATTACATAATTGTGTAATGGTTACAGAAAACCACCACTAACCCACACCCATGCTATAAAGCAGGGCACTCCTTTACCAGTCTATTTTTGGCATAGTTTTCATAATAACTCTTAGGAATACAGAAACATGCAGAAGTCTTTCCTGAGCATAACATGTTGCTATTTTGTTGCTGATGGGTTTTGGGGTTTCTTTGTTGTTTTTTTAATGGGCAGAGGTTCTATATGAGGAGATTCACTTTACAGAGCATTGTTGCAATTCCTCCAAGGATTCCTTGGAGCCACAACATCAGGAAAGGATGCATTTTGTGTTGTCAGAGCAACCCAGAAGACATGGGAGGTCACCAGGGACTTCAAAGCAAATCTCCTTCTACACCACCATTTAATTTGTGCAACATGGATATTATCATAATTACTGTGACAAGTCATCACATCACTCCAACAATAGGTTCTAACAAATTTCAATTTGGCAACATTACTAGTTAATTTACTCCACTACTCCTGCAGAATTAAGAGTCAATTACATTAAAAATGGGTAAAATTTGTTGGCTAAAGATTTATTGGTTTATAAACCAGAACACAGGCTCAGACAAAACTACTAGCAAAGTCTTGTTACAACTGGCAAGTCGATCTCACTAAATAGTAAACTTTAAAATTAGATTTGGAATATTTTCATGTTCCTTTAACAAAAATCCTTCAAATACTGTAAAAATGTCAAAAATTTTAGACATCTATGCTCCTAATGCAACATACTTGAAAAAATTAATTTCTACGATTTGTTGTTTTTTGGACAAAAAATGATCAGTTATTGATGGTGAAAAAGAACTAATCTGTATAACTAATGTATATATTCCTACTATTTTAAGGAGGATTACCATTTGCTATTATAATATATATAACGTGGTAGTGTAGTAGCTCAGTATATAATTTCCTAATATAAGATAGGATACATGACTATAAAACAAACTTTGATTTGGGTATTTTGCTTTTTTAATGCACAACCCAGAGTACAATTCACTCTGCAGACTTCACCTTTAATCATGTAAGTGTAACACCATATTTAAACAAAAGATCTGGATTATAAATTCATAGTCATGCAGGAGTAACAGTTAAATTATTTTACAATGCAAGTTTTAACACCTTTCCTTCTTCAGTCTTGCCAGACTCCACAGCTTCTCTTTAATCCCTCCTGTTTCTCCTCCAGTTCTATTTATTATGGCTGGCACATCCTTCTGTTCATATTTCCATCGCATGTGCATACATATACATGCTTTGTTAAAGCCCACATCTCTACGGGAAGCTATGCAACCTCAGAAAGCACAGGGACCTTGAGCGTCCTTCCTTTTGCCACTCTTTGAACACTACTTCAGACTGCACAGGTACTGAGAAGACACCTGCTCCTGGTGAGAAGCTTCAAGTTTCAGGCTAATGCCTCTCCAGCCTCCAAAAGCAGTAAGATTCTCTACTCTAATGGAGTAGATTAACAACAAAGCTTGTTGCATCACTATACAGCAAGAAAACTACAGAGGAGAGGAGTACAAACAGGACTTTTTTTGCCCTTTAATGGCTATCTGAAAACTAAAGACCGATTTTCTGTCTCTCTCTTCTCAGAAGAACTGTCTTTAATTACGGTTTACATTCACTGTTAGATAAATTCAGTTTATCAATCTTCTCTCCCTTCAAAACAGTACTGCTTCACAGGCTCTCACTACTGTCCTTCAAGCTTACCTGGTCCTTCTACCAACGTTTCCTTTAAGCTTCCTCTTCTCTCCACAGTGGCTTGTGCTGCTTCCCCAGCAGCAAAAGGACCAGGACAGACTGAAGGTCCAAATGTCCCTGAACAATGTAGCACCATGCTGCCTACATCATGCTGCCCATGACTGCTCATTTCAGTAACACAGAGACGTCCAAACATCAAATAATCCAAAACTAGTATCAGTGTGGAAAGGAGCTTGTACAAGCATCATGTTGGCCCTCACATGGCAGAAATTAAGTGAACTGAAAGCAAATCCTAAAGTGCCACAAGTTCTAATTATAAGTCTGTAATCAATTTACCCAGTTCATTCACTTAGAAAACACCAAAAATAACATCAGCATCGTAGGAAGACTAAAATAACAATATCTGAGGAATCAAAAGCACTGCACAAGAGAAAGCAGTATTAGCAGCAGTGGTGCAACTCCCACCACTGTAGCAATCTCCATCTAAACTTCACTTTAAGGGACACAAAGCAGATTCATCCTAGGCTAGAATTATTCTTCATTTTCATTCCAAGGATTAGCTGCTACTTCAGTACAAAGATATTCAAATCCAGCTGGACCACCTCCCCCTTACAGAGCTGAAGAAGATCCAGGAATTAAGTAAAATAATGGTAAGAGTTGCATATATTCCTCAAACAAGTGGAGAAATATAAACTATCCCAACATTAAAATTAAGAATTTATACTTCCTGATCATGATGGCAATGTCTTCAAGTTTGGTACTGAGGGCATCTGTTTGCATTCTGTCAGTCATTTTAACAATAATCATTAATTTTACCAGCAGAAATCTTCCTCTGATAAGAATTAAAGGTTGTGGTTGCTTGCTTTTAGAATACATTAAATGATTACTTTTGCTCTTTCTCATCAGATTATACCAAAATCAAGTAAAGAATATAGCTCAGCAATGGGGGAAGATAATTAAATATCTCCAAATCACTCTCTTAGAGGACCACTATGCCTATTACGTGAAATAAATATTTGATTTGGTTTTAACTCATACTGGGAGTAAATCTTTCTAACATTTTCCAGAACTGAAAATAAAACATCCAAAATACTGAAAAAATGACTAGTAAAAAATAATTTTACCTGTAAATTGTTTTCTGTGACTCTGTTCCACCAAACCATATTGATGGGTACTCCTGTTTTACACCTGTCAGCCAGACAGCCAATAGGGTTCTTTGATTTTCTTGCTTTTGATCCCACCGGAACTATCCTCTCATCCAGCATCCCCAGTCGATACTTCCTGGGCTATGAAAAAGAAGGAGAGAAACCAGGCCACTCCTAACAACCCTTATCTAAAGCTACACTAAAATAGGTATTACACTGTGATATGATTCTGGATTGGTGGAATAGGAAACAATTTGCAAGTAAAATTTAACTGAGACTGTTTCCTTTCAATCCTGACTATCTGGTTATAATAAACAATGCTTTAAAAAACAAAAAAGAAAATAAACTTCAGGGACTACTAATTATTTGTAAGCAAAGCCATCCATCACGAGTCAGCCACTGAAATATGCACATAAATTTGGAAATTCTGTCCAAGTAAGAAATTGCTTTAAAAAATGTTTTAAAAATGTATTTTCAAAATAAATACCTTCAATCACATCATAATAATGAACACCTCCCTTGAAATTTCTACCAAAAAATTTTAAATTCAAATTTGCCATGATTCATCTCCTGAAAATTTGCTTTTAAAAATCAGATAGAACTGAGTAGCCAATTGCAGCAGAACTCTGAGAAAAATGTTTCTGCTCAGATGAATATTTGAAAAAATAACTTCAGCTACTGTCTTAAGTGAAAACAGACAAGAATCACTATGACAAATGCATTGGGAACTATCATAAAATTGAGAAAAAACATTTGAGGAAGTTAACATGCAGGAATTACTTGCACCTCATTAACAGTGACATTTCTATTTCATTGGCAATGATTGCTATAAATGGAACTATTTATTAAGAATAATATGAACATTAAATTCAAAAGGCACACTGTAAAAAAGAAAATCTGTTAAATACTTTCAAACAGGTAAAGTACAGAAGTTCTCCAGATTTCTCTGCGCTTTCAAACCTATGTGTATCTACCTAGATAGTAAATATCATCAAAAGAAATATTTTAGCATCTATGCATATTTAGACAAGGGCCTTTTATGTCAATTATATCAACAATGGGATCAAACTGCAGAGGTTGGCTGTTTTCCTTCGCTGTGGGGTTTTGTTTGGGTATTTTTATGTGACAGTGCAACTATCACCTGGATATAGATCACTTTAAGTAATCAAAGCTTAACTTACCTTTATTCTGATATCTACTTCACCTAGCACTAGAAATCTTAGCAACATGTACCTTCATACACACTTTAGAAATTATTCCTCAGGAAACAAGTCAAGAATCTAATTGGAGAAGATTTCCCACTGACACAGAAACAATTTGTAAAACACGGGACAAAACTACCATAAAATGGCTGCAAAAACAAAACCAAAATAAAACCTAAAGAAAGGTTCCCTGGAACCTTTCAGGCTGAAAGCTTTGGAAAGAATTAAAATTCAGTAGAGTCAATTTGCCCAAAAAACCCAAACAAACCAACTCCTCCAAAAAACCTGCAAAACCCACAAACAAAACAACAAAAACACCCCAAGGTTACCAACGTGAACCATCAAAGGCAATAAACTCCATGGAGGAGTTAACCAAACTTAGTAACAATAAACAAGACGGAATTTTAGCATACCAGTTAGAATTTGTGATGGGTAGCACAAAGTCCTCCTGCAGTTCAAACACACACCTGATCACAGTAAATCTAAATACTTGTTGTTTATTTGGAGAAACACTCAACTATTGGCTAACTTACATCAGTAAATCAGAAATACTACCAAACTCCTAACCTGCAAAGCCATTAGAGCTGAGAAGACGGACATTCAAGCAAGATTGGACTTTAGGGCATGGTTTGAATCCAGTATGTATTTTTCTTAGGCCACGTATTGGAAGTAACATAACAAAGAGTAGCAGTTTCCCTGGAAGCTTTCCCATCTCTCTCTCCATGCTCTAACAAGTGCAGGGGCACAGTCTGCCTCAGGCTACTGGACTACAAGCCAGTGCCCAAATATACTTCCATTCACAAACGGTTCTTCTAATCTTCCGTAATAACTGGTTGCCTACAAATATTTTGAAAAGGAGAACCAAAACAAAAGAGGAAATGAGCCAATCTGGAAGAAGGCTATTTAGGTAACAGCAGGATTCAGATTCCAGACAAGATGGTGGAGTTGTATTCTAGGCTTTATGGAAGACCATATAGAGACAAATATGAATCCATGCTCCAGTGGTTCTTTACTTACTTTTATTAAAAAATGAAATTAAACACTGGATGAGTCCAAAAAAAAAAAAACCAAACCAAACCAAACAAACCCCCCCCCCCCAACTTTTCCCTTTCATTACTTATCATAAAACATTAGGGGATTACTAGGTCAAGATTTCATTATTTAGACAGACATTAGAAGATGGAATGTACAATATTAACACTTAGAAATAAATTTTAGTCTGTGTGCACCAAAGTCATTCTAAATAACACTTGTTCTCAATGAGCAAACTTGGATCTGATTTAGAAATGCAATCTGAATTTAAAGGGTATCAGAAAACAGAGTATCTGCCAAGAAAAGAGATTCAAAAGAAGGGAAAGCAAATAGATTGAGAAGTTTGAATAAGTGTATCAACTTTGCTATATCCCTGACCTCTACACAGAGCAGGAAATAAAGCAACACAAACTGTTCACCTTAAAATGAGTAAGAACTCATTGACCACTGATCATTTCTGAAAATATATACATACATATATATAAAAATATGTACATATATCTACCTAAAACACAGAGGGCATGACAATCTGCACTAATAAACCAAACTTTTGTGCTTGGGGACAATTTCTCTTGGACGTTTACAAAAATGATTGTTTTTTTGCCTTCCCTACAGTCTATGAGGTAAAAAAAACAACTGTTCAGATGCAGTAATTACTGGCTGCAAATGTTGACATGAGGCAGGGAAAAGCTAACTACCTTTAATTGCTAGCAACAGCTTAGCTTCCCCCAGGGTGAGAACGGTAAGCATTTTCAACCATAACTAGTAATTATAACCCTCGCCCTGCAGAACCAAGCTGCTGCCAGCAATTAACAATAGGAGCCTATTGGCTGGCAAAATTCTTAGGAAAGATAAACCCCTAAAGTCTGAAAAACACTACACTTGAAACAAAAGAAAGCCACTACAAAAACAAGTCCTTCCTAAGTAGCCTCTTCACATGAGAACACTACTAATGACGATTTACTTCACTAGCCCATGCAGAAAGTATTCCTCAAGTGAGTTTAATTACTTGGTTCTCATTCATTCAACAAGAACTTTGGGAATGTGTTCAGCAACTCTATTTTCTTCCTACTATTTGCTGTAACAGTGTCTTTGCCCCTAGTTTCACCTGGTTCAAGGATAGTGGGCAGCATCACACTTTCTTTTTCTGATTCAGGATTAAACTGAGCTCTAGTGTAAGACGTTCCATGGCAGCCCTAGGGGAATAAATTTAAACAAGAAAACATCTACAAACATTCAAACTGTAAAGACTTTTGTGTAGTATTTAAGTGTAGATAAGCTGACAAATCAAACTACACAATTGCAAAGTTTTCTTCTACGGAAGATCTACAACTCGATTTTTTTCAGGATCACTCAGGTCCCAAATTACATTTCTGTTCCTTAAAATGCATTTACCACTAGCAGGTTTTGAATTAGATTTACAAGACCTTTTTAGTACCAAAACATACCTAATTAAGTCTAGCACACAAACAGGTGAGCAGGCTAATGTGTTTCAAAGTATTGTGAAGAGTCTGAACTGTGGTAATGCTGTCTATGTGCTTCTACTATCAAACCAAATAGAAATCATCTCAAGCCTTCTCTCCATCACAGGTTAAATGAAGCAGCATTACCTAAATTACTATAGCTAAAAGGTATCACAGCAGCATTAGCTAGGGCTCATCTGTTGTACAGTGAGCTGACTGTATCCGCACATTCAAACAATAAAATATTACATTATCAGACAAAAAAAAAAAAGCTATAAAAACTCACACTTTACTTGTACTACCTACTGTACTATCAAAATTACGTGAGACACACAATTTTAAATTTCAGTGCTGGCTTTTGAAAGACTTTTTTTTTTAGAAAAAATTAATGGCAAAGAGACCATTTAAAAAGAGGTTAAACACTCAGCTAGGTTGTTAGTCTACTGAAAAAGGAGCAATTTCTGTTTTATTGTACCTTCAAAACTAAAACCAAAATAAAAGTTCTTGCTGTCAATATTGCTGTTTTCACCCAACAACCATAACTAATTAGCTGGAATAAGACAGTACTTGAAACACCAAGAGATAGATATGAACTTCAATATGCTACTGAGCCCCTATACAGTCACAATCAACTAAGCAGTACTTTAACTATGAGTACAACTCTATTGCTGTGTATTACTGAACCCAGTTAAGTGTTACATCTGAACATGAGTTATGGTCAACAGGAATATCCTAATGAATTTGTAAAATGGAAATATGAAAAAGAAAAGCTGTCTTTTAAGTGCAGTTAAACTGTTTAAGTTTTGTAGCCAATAAAGCCGCAAAATGCCTTTACAAAGACTGGGTTAATTGCTAACCAAAATAGCCTCTTCTATTTTATTACAACCTCCCACTGGTAGACAGGCAGACCACACCTGTGGTCTTTTGTATCTCAGCTTCTGAAGGCTGGAACCTATTTTTGAATTTTTGATATCCACAAAAAAATGGAATAGGAGTTTGGTCAACAGCTTAAAAATAATTATGTGGTTGGCTGGTATTATTTTTTGGGGTGCAGAGTTTTTTTCCCTTGAGAAAAAAAATACTATGCTAATATTTATAATGCCTACACGCTTATAATTTTGAAGTTTCCAATACTACACATTGAGGCTACATTAATTTAACAGACTATGCACCCTTCCATCCAGATTGCTCATGAAAACCTGGGTTTGGCTGGGGACAGAATTTCACTATTTGGAAACTATCATACAGAGAGAAAGAAGATGTATTCTTCTATCCCAAGAAAACTTAAGTGTGACATTTGGCATGGAAATGTGTCTTATTCCAGAGCAACACATCTGATCACTGAAAAAAGAAAATTCATGGTTTAAAAAAAAAATTTTAGAGATGCAATAGATCAGGCACTGCATCAGGCATTTTAAATCATAGCTAAGGGAAACTTTTCAGGTGAACATACTAATAAGTTTATTTCATGAGTATATATGCTGAAGGCATGAAAATCTTGAAGAGTTCAGACGCAGGAAAACTGACAAAACTAAGCCAAATGTTTTCTCATCAATTTTTCAGCCTAGCTAAGTTGGGATAAGGTATGCATTAGCACAACTTTAAATCCTGGCATGGATTTAGTTGTACTGACAAATTTCTTTACTAAGAAATTCAAATCACCTGTTGAATTGATGTAAACTGGCAGAAAAGTAGATTTTTTTTCTACCACCATTAAAGCAGACAGCTCTAACTGTAGTGAAGATTTGTCAGAGTACTACCATCCCAAGATATACTTTCAAAAACTCCACTGCTAAGTGAACACTATGGACAAACCACAGGTTTTCTTAATGTTTGAAGGTTTCTTTTAATAGGACAGAAATTTTTCTTTATTTACAAATGGGAAAATCATGCACAGTCACCAAATATATAGGTAAGAGGGTTAAAGACTGATGCAGCTTTTACTCTGCTCTTTAACACATATATGATTTCTCAAAAGTGGTATTATTTTCTTGCTGCTTTAAATATTTGCATAGTGCCTTCAACTAATGTGTGCACAAGTTTTAAAAAAATGTTAATTATTTTTACTGCAAATTGCTCTTGAAGACTATATACACCTTGGCATAGCAAGAGTAAAACAAAGCTTGTAAATACAAACATAAGCATCTAGCATAACAGTTACATCTGAAGTTACTTGACTTCAAATACACAAAAGGATGAGGCAACAAAATGTACAAGTGTTACATATTTTTAAAGGGAAATGCTTTTATAATTTGACTTATGTATCATAATGATCACTAATCCACACAAAAATAAAAGCGAATAATACATTCTCTCATGACACACTTAGAAGTGAAAAATACATATTTATCTAAATAGTAATAACTAGGACAGAGCACACAACCAAGGAACAATTCCAGTAACTATTTCAAAGAAAAACGTAAAGCAGATTGCATTATATGATGTCCCTGTAATGCATTTTAGACCATGGTACTACCTACAAACATTTATTATGTTTTCTCATAAGGCATATTCTTTCTGCATTGCTGCAACAACTTTTTTTAGCATCAACTATAATGTTTTATTATTGCAGTAAGGGTATATAAATCCTAGAAGGAAAAATTTAGGTTTGCAATATAAATGTAGCCCAAGTACATTAGAAAGTCTGTGATGCCGTAATTGTCTTTTAGAACACAGTGATATGATGCTTGACCAAACCTCAACTCATCAGAACACAATTTGTGCTTCTGAGATTGTATGCAGGAGGCTCTGAAAGGTGAAAACTGACTCGACACATTTTCATGAGAAGTAAATTCAGCAAGACTAAACATAGCACATATGGCTTTTCAATGAACACCACTGAAGTAGATAATGATCAGGTATCAGAGGTGTCAAGATAGAGCTGGAAAGAAATATAGCTTCTCAACAGGTAACAAAATTAGATGGGAGGCAGGACACTCAAAAATAAAATAGCAACCATTTAAGCCTTGAGAATTTAATATCTTCAGGACCTGAAGTTATCTTTACTGTTTTCTTTTAACTTGAGAGGTCAAACGCTTGTCATACTCATTAAAAAGCTTACACTTACGCAGACTAGGTTTACAGGTAGGCAGCCTTTGCTTCAAATAATTTTCTATGCACATTTATTTCTGCTGATCAAAGTAAATTAATTAAGTCTGCTGTCCAGTCTCATTTGCTGTAAATCTCCATAGATGACACTGAACACCTGTACCCTCTACAGGTGCAACAATTCAGATAATCTCTTATACTTTCCTTTCTAATCTAGAGGTTTTGTCCTTGTCTTTACTCACCTAAAACCAATGGAAGGCGTTCTAGAAAAAAAAAATTCTTCAAAATACATAAAAAAGCAGCATTAAAATTGTGTTTAAAATTGTTCAGTACAACAATTAGTTCACCCCTTGCAGCCTATGAACTGAAGTTATTCTCACCTTAATGGACCTCCTCTAGGTGTGACTGAACAATTAAAAAAATGAAATGGAAATAAGTCAGTGTTAGAAACTTTTGGTAAGAGTTCAGTTTTCATGAGGATTGAAGGTATGAAAAAACAAAGTAAAAAGTAAAAGGAAATGTCCTTCATTATCCTGTAAGGCTGACCCGTGACAAGTACAGGAACCTTTTAGCCTGGATTGGTGGCAACAGTCTCAGAACAAATTTAAACAAAAGATTCATAATGAATTGTCATCTTAGTGCATTAAGCTGTCATATCCTTGACAGCAGATTCTGATCAGTCATGTCACACATGAACTGTTTACCAGAAGCACCAAAATGAAAGCAAGAACTTTTCCAGACAGATCATTTCAGGTTTAGAGAGGAGCACTCTTCTAGATAATGGCTAAAGTCAATTTAGGAAACACTCAGGAAGTTCAAGTTCAGAATGCCACCCTATTTTTAAAAAGCATAACATGTATTTGGAGAAAAAAATTAAATAAGCATGACATTATTCTCGGGAAAGAGTGTTAGTCTATTACCAAGTCTAGCATTTATTCCATGCTTCACAAATCCTATTTGTGCTTTGTAGATTAATACTTACCTAAAAATCTCTTATAGGAAATTCACTCAAGGTTATTTGTCTTACTGCATGTGGAGTTACAAAAACCAGACAGTAAATTCAGAAGGTTCTACAGCTGACAGAACCTCCACCAAGGCTCCATCTACAGAAATACTTAGCTCCTTTGATTTCATTTTAAGTATCCTATAAAAATGTCTTTAAACAGTAATCTTAGCTTTCCTGAAAATTAAAATGCAATTTAATAATTTCTAAACAGAGATTGCCTCGAGTGTGTTCATAAAAATTCAAGGACTATGCTGACTTTTTAAACAGAAAGAAAAATGGCTCTAAAAATCAAAATTAAAAGCAAATTAAATAGCTCAGTCATACTAACTAGTTTCAAAAATACTATCTAATTAAAAAGCAAGGATATTCAGAATTACAATCATCAACTTATGTTTAGTATTTTAGTGATCTCAAATATTTCTCTATATGGCTTGCCCATTGTTAAAGGGCTACTAGCATAACATGATTAGCAATACCCAGAGACAAACAACAAGCTTGCTACATAGTACATGCTTTTACAGAAACTACTCAGCTTTACACAACACAAACATGCAGCTTTTACATAGTTCCAGGTAACTTAATACTTCAAAATGTTACAAATTAGAATTGTGATATTTTTAAAGGAAAGCAATCGTTCTTTATTCACTTACCAAGACTGTATTATATCTGTCCTCCAAGTCAGTGATAAACGAAGGAAATGCTGGTTTTGCCAGCTAGTTCAGAACAAACAAAACCTTAGACTTGGTAAGATAATGGAGATTTTCTTCAAATAGTAGATGTTGTAAACACCTACATTTGAGCTAGTCACCAAGGCTCCCTTTATACAATAGGCACCAAGCACTGGCCTAATAAACCCCACTGCTTAAGCTCTAAACAAACCCCAGTTAATGGGTTAGAGGGGAATCATGCAAGTTTTTAAATACCTGGCTCTCAAGCATTTAGTGCTTTTAAGGAAATCATTTCAGATAATTTGGATATTGTAATAAAAATACTAAAAACATTTAAAACCTACATCATAATAACTACTTGCAGTGTATTGACTGGCAGCAAAATTCAGTCACAAAACTTATTAATTTCTCATAACTTTAGCCATCAATTTTTGTCCACTTAAAGCAATCACCAACATCTGATCATTTCCAAAGTATCTTTCTCAGAGAGAGCTAAATGTTTCTTTAAACTACTCATCTCCCTGTGCTGACTATAGAGGGAGCCTGGATGCCTAGATTTACAGAGCTCAAGCAGCATTTTATGAAGACGTCTCCATTAGTAGTATTTAACAACCTTTAATACAAGCATACATTACAAAATAGCAGTCATAATAAAAAATTAATTATTAATATGCAAAGAAAAACAAACCTCTTTTAATTAATGCCAGTTATAGCTGAAATGCTGACTAGAAAAAACATCCAAGTTAATCAATTTCACAGATAAAACTTAATACTATTTTAGCAGCCAGTGCCTTAATTTGCTTCTTCTTCTTGAGGAAAAAAAGGACCAAGTCAGTAGCACTCTGAATTACTATTTGAGCTTTGATGTATCTGTGCTATACAAGCAAACATTAATTGGTTTGTTTTCACTTTGTATTGCTTAACTTCAAAGTAATTTTTAGAGACAGTGGTCATTCTTGCAATACTTCTGGTTGGATAGCTTATTTTCTTTGGTGTATGTGGTTCACACACAAGCACAAGTTTACACCCAGGTACAAACAGACGTGTGTATATACTGGCTCTCAAAGCCTGTGTTAAGGAGGAATGTACAATTATTTTTCATTTTTACCAGCCTTGATAAGTGGATAAGCAACACATTTATAGTTCTTTACATCCAACTTTCAGTGCACTGTACTGGCATTAAGGAAAAGAGCAATGCAGATATTCCATGTAGTTTAGATACATCATAATATCAGAAAGTTAATGTTCTACAACAGCATTTAATTTAAAAAAACAGCATGATGGACCAACTATAGCAATTATCTTTAAGGCTCAATCTTCACCTGCAGGAATAACACAGAACATATGCTCACGTATCTTGCTTTCATTATTTACTACAGGACAGCTCAGGATAATGTGGCTAAAAAGTAGCAGAACATGAAAGTCACCCTTGAAAGTAAAACTTAGTAACTGGTAGGGACAAGGTAATGTCTGGTTTTGCTAAGCGAGGGTTGATAAAAATGAGAAGGAACTCTCATGTAATCAAACTTTTGTCTCTTATTCCAGCCACTGAGTGTGTAACTGGAAAACACGACAACCTGCACAACTGCAGGTCAAAGGTGTTTGAAGATGCTGTCTAGCCCTCAGCAAAAGAAAGATTTCTCGATATAAATTAGCGGGATGGAAAAAACCCAAACCCTCATTTCCCGATTGATAACAGTGTCTTTTAACCCAAATGCATTTTGAACTGTTATAATTACTATCACATAACTTACAAATAAATGGGAAAATGATTCTTAACATATTCTTCTGAACTTGCCGCCATAAAGGCTTGCAGGTCACATGTCCCTTAGCAGAATAAAATTAATTTGATTTCAAATTCAAAGGGCTACGTACTGAGTTTCATATTCCATAACCTTCAGTTTACAAGTGCCTGCAGTATTTCTTAATAGCAGCAGCAGCAGTCTGATCTGATGCAGCAAAAATGAAGCAATAAGATCTTATTTATATCAGCAGCAACACATTAAAATAAATCTAGTAACATCAGAAGAATTATCCTTATTTCATGTAGCATTTCAAGTTATTCCAGATCTTCTTCCCTGTCAACTCATATATAAATATGCTACTTATGATTTAGTTGTTGCCTACCTTCCTCCTTTGAGACACGCTGAGGGCAGCAAAGTCATTAAACAAGGATGAATTTGGTGAAGTTAGTGGATCTATAAAACCAATGTAAAACCAATGTGTTATATATATGTACACACTACTAAAAGAAAATTTATATTTTTAAACTTATTTCTGTATGGAAACAATCCTTTTGACAAAGCTAAGTTTAGCAATCACACTACTAAACCCCCCAGCATTTATTAGACTATGTGCAACTGCTTAATTGAAATGGTGCTCATCAACGGAATTCAGTAAGTTTAATTGCTACTGACACTATTTAAAGGCCACCTAACATTTCACAGCCGTCATCTCTTGTAAGTGCTCTTACATTTGCATGCCATTTTTAACCCTGTAGATGATACACTACAATGTTTCCAAGTCACCAGAAGATCCTCCCAAAGGCCTGACAAGTATTGGAACAGGTTGCCCAGGGCAAGCGCATGAGTCACCATACCCTAGGGGCACTGTGTAAATGCTGTACTGAGGGAAAGCTTTGGCAGCGCACTTGGCAGTGCTGGGATAACAGTTCGACTCCATCTTAAAAGGTCTTTTCCAGCATAAAAGATCCTATAATTCTATGATCTCTGATTACCTGAAATTAGCAATCTTCTCTGTAACAGGTCTTATAAATAACGATGTGGATTTTGCTTGTCTTGTCACTGTTATGCACATCAAATTTAAATCAGAACCAAGGATAGCAGAAGTCCCCATCCCATTAATAACTTTTTATTGCCTTTTCTTTGTTCCTATTCATCTATCCCAGAGCTGAAGTATCAAAAACTGTATAACATCCAGAGATGCAACTTAAAACTCCAAACTACACGGCTAAAACTGTGAAATTAGCAGATGACTGCCAGTTGTAAACATTGGTGTTTTGATGAAACACTTTCTTCAACATTAAATTCTTAACAGAGAATTTATCTTATATTTGTTCAACAACAAATATTCCCTAAAAGGGCAATTCTACAAGTGAAGCACTGCTTGGCAGAGCCGGGGAGAGAGAGGGAGAAGAATCTGAGACACGACAAAATTTAAAATGGTTTCTGAAAGTTGGTCTGGTTTCTCTCCTTGACATGCATCACCATTACTATTTGGCCTATCACAGTCAAACTCTGACTGCATTTAAAACTGGAGACCTCCACTGCCTCGAATAGCTAATTGTTCAGTGGTACAAAAGAAGCAGAGTTAATCTCAAAGCCTACTGGAAATAAACTAGGAGGAAAAAAACCACAAGAAAACACCCACAAATTTTGACTTTCAAGCAAGTTCATTTTATAGTAGTTACCACCATGCTTAAAAAATTATAATCCTAGTAAGTAGACTAGCTGCAGGGTCAGACATGCAAATGGAGTTCTAGAGCATAATTTACACAGCAATTTTCAAAGCAGAAATTTATTTTAAATGTATGCCCTTGCCATAAGGGAGCAGTACCCTCTTCTTTAAAGAACTTAATTTAACAGCTACAGCTGAAATAATCTGCAGTGATTCTGAAAAGCACATTACAAAGCTCAATACACCCTCCATAATAATTTAGTGACTACACAGGCCTCCACTATCAAGACATTTTCTTCAGCTGACAACCATATATATAAGACACATTCCTACAGAAAGGAAAAAATTGTAAGCGGCAAAATACTGCTTGCATGACAAAACTGAACAGCTATTAAAAATCAGTTATGTGACATTTATAGTTATTAAAAATAATCAGTTACATGACATCTCACAAAATCCACACACCCTAAATTTAACAGAAAACACCTGTACACTAATCCCACACAATAACTTAGCCAAGAAGCATATTAAAAAGGGATACTACAGTGAGGCAACGAATGCTTAAGCTATCAGTGCTTCACAGTGGATATCCAAACTAACACCTCACTTGAAGTGACAAGACTGATAATGACTTTTCTAGTTTTTTCCCTCACAGCAAAAAAAGGTAAAACTTTGAGTTCATTACACTACTGTTAAAAAATAAAGTTCTGCTGTATCTCAAAATCAGAGAATAAGTAACACTCCCTCAAGCCTCAGTTTCATGAAAATCAATCTCTCAAATTTTCAAACATACTTTTATATGTATTACTTTAAACATACTTACCATGGCCGGCATACTGCTTGGCACTGTCATTGACAAGGCTAGGGGAGCTGCTGCTATTTGTCATCCTCTGTAAAAATAAAAGATGAAAGTATACACATGTAAAATAAAGCCTTAACAGACTAAGTGAGGGCATTGGGATGACCCTTAGAAAGTTTTAAGGACAGACTACAAAACTTGTGCTCATCCCCCATTTAGTAAATATGCTAAGCAAACAGATTTGTAATTGACAAAAATGTTTAGTAAAATAAAACATTTTGCACAACAGAAATGCAAACCAAAAATTACTGTATATTAAAATTAAACACTATCTTCATTAATTTCTTCTAAATGAGGAGGATCTACCAAACCTATGGTTCTCTTCCTGCATGTCGTGAAAACATTAGATAAGACAATTACTTATCTCCTTAAAACAGTCTTTCACGCTGCACTCCTGAAACAACTCCTCCCTTTAATATACTATCACCACAACATGAAACTTCTCCGATGAAAAATACTTAAGTACCTGATCGATTCTTTTTAAAAACAAAAGAACCTTTTGAGACCTTTCAGCAAAACATCCCATTCTTCCAAGTCAGCAGGATATCTGAAGCCCTTTTAACATTCGTCCTAGGCTCTACTTGCTTCTACATTCCTCTAGAGATATCAGCTAGCAATAAACTGGACTAAAGTGAAGCAGTGCTGCTCTAAGGGCTACTGCTTCTTTGATAGAGAAGTTTTAATGTGTCTCTCCTTTCTCCTGCTTATTATTTTCTTTTACTGCTTCCCAAGAGGAAGAAAAACTGTGAGAAGAAAAGGAAAGCAAGGTCAGGAAGCGTTCTCCATCACTGAGAGAGACAACCACTAATTTGTTAAAATACTCCCTGACATGCTTTTGGCCCACATCAACCCAGAGTCTCCCAGCCAATTTCCAGGCTCTATTCAGCAGTGAAAAGGTTTGAGAACCCTTCCAATTGACAGTTTGCATGCAGACTCTGCTTTAGTGGGTGAGCACACATCAGCACAAACAGGCCATTTTATGCCAGCTGGCCCTAAGCATCAAGCAAAGTTTTCAGTCGTGTTTCCTTTAGTAGTCTAGACACAGAGTGACTCAGAACTGGCCACTGGGGTTGCTCTTTATGGTTATTTTTCTCCACAGCCAGTCTCAATGTTGGTGACAAAGGCAAGAAGCTTACCATGTTACACTTCAATGCCATTTCATCTAATTTTTGACCACAAAGATCAATACTCTGGAGTAATTTTGGTAAGAACAGAGGACAACCAGTAGAAGCAGGAGTGCTATCCAATATAGCAGAACTGTAAAACTACTGCAATTCAAGTCTCCCAACACTTGCAGTTTTCAGAACACCACAAACTGCACCAGGAGCTGCTGGTTTTAGAACTTGTATCTAAAAGAGTAGATGGTGTAAAGTAGCTTTTATATGGAATGCTTACAACATGTAAATAGCACGTAAACCTTCAGCTCTTTCAAGACTTCAAGCAAGCTGTTTGCTAGCTGCTCTTTCCTTATTTTGATGCCACATGTCTCTTGCTCCTAAATATACTGACCTGACACAATATAAATATCACTAACTGCTTAAGTGATAAACAATTCTATACACAAAAGGCATGGGTCTAGTGAAACAAAGCTGACTTATTTTTACAAAACAAGTTACCGCCTTGAGACCCACAGTAAATTGACAAACTTTGCCCAAATTCAAAGAAACTCATCCTATTGCTCACTATCATCAAACCAAGAATAAAAATACATCAAAATAACTTCTGGATTATAGTAGCTCAAGTAATCATACACCATATTCCCTTCCTAAGCAATGGAAAGAAATTCAATTGAAAGAAGTTGATGATCTTTGATTTTTCAAAATCATCCCTGTTATGCAGGTTTTTTTGACATTTGAGACATCCACGCCAATCCTCATAAAACAAAGGAGTTTAAGAAGAAATTTCCTAGAGGGAACCTTTCAGATTTGCACAAGATTTGTGCAGGTGTAGATAAAAATAGTATTGATGTCCATTTATTAATATACTTATAATACATTACACTTATTATAAGTTTTGCTTTAATGCAAAAAGGTAATGATTTGTTGAAACAGGAGTAAATATGATATTGAGAACTGTGTTGGTACCAAAGCTGGTTAAGCACATAGGTTAAACATGGAACAAAGTACTTTTATTCCATCAATATTCACCACCCTCAGGTACAGGAGTTAAACATTCAACCAACAGACTTTCAATGTGAACAGAAGTCAGAGATGATGAAAACCAGCGCTGACACGATCACTGAGAACATACAGTGCACACAAGGCAGACTGTGACAGAGCATATTGTTCTGAATTCTGAAAGCACAGTGCAACCCAAATCTGTGCACATCAACTGTGCTTTTACAAAGTCAAGTTTCCATCCAAGGTGCAAACACATCTTACACACACCAGGATTCAAAAAAACCAAAGCTTGGGCAGCTCTTGCCTTAACAACTGCTTGTAACCTGTAGTTAGAATCCTACATCATGATCATGAATTTTTCATTTTGCTCACTTCTATTACACATGCACAAGCTTCTTACCTTAACATTATTCATAGAAGACTTGCATGTAATCAGTAAAAGCTTTCTAAACTGTTTTAATATTAAGATTTCCACCACACCCAAATACATTAGTCTTAATGAAGGCTACTCCTGTATCTGATTTTTACCAAAAAGGTCCTGAAAGAAAAAAAAAAATTAAAAGAACACAAAAGTGCTGCTTGCTATTTGTATTTTCCAGAAGGTAGCTTTGATTTTAAACAACACTTCTCAACCCCTTCTAATGATGTTGAACTATTCTTTATATAAACTCAATTTCAAGAAGATTGTAAGCACCTCAAGCCCAAGGGATGAAAGCTCCAGAAAGGCAAAAGCAACCATTAACATGGAAGAAAACTGAATATTAAGCCTGACAGGGAAGGAAAGCACACATATAGGAGAGCTTCAGACGGTTTCAGTACATCAGGCCTTTTATCAAATGGAAGTTCATACAGAAAGACAACGTTGTGACAACCAAGTAAAACACTCAATTCTATAAACTTCTTTTCTCTGCCTGCCAATTGCTATGATCTGCTGAGGCTCTTTAAACAGTACTCAAAATTCAACTAGGATGGTTGGCTGGCATACATCCTGCCCTTCTCCCTTGAACGGAATTTAAAAGTTGTTCCTGTTTTAGCTTTTCCTCACAGGAGGGATGCTCCAGTAGCCATATCCTTTTCGTGACCCTTCACTGCACTCTCTTCAGTATATTCCCGTCTCTCATGTACTGAGAAGCCCAGCACTCCAGGTGTGACTTCACCACTGCTGGACAGAAGGGAAGGATCATCACCCTTGACCTTTCAGCAATGTTTTACCTCAGGCAGTTCACTTCCTCCGTGCAGTATACTAGGAAGAGAAGTATACTGTTACATCATTTTGTTACATCAAACATTCCCATCTTCTAAAAGGAACACACCACTTTGCCTCCACTCTTCAATATTCAGTAACAAACCCCAAAATTATATCTGGACTTAAGGCAAGTTTGCTTTACTTTCATCTCCCTCAAGTGTATATTACAAAGTTCTCATCAAGATAAAGCACTAATAAAACTTTGATGCAGACAATTAGATCTAGTTTTGCATAACTTATAAGATTTATCTTGAAGTGACTTTCCTTTTTTCTCCACCATTTCTTTTCTCCAAAACACATAAGAGTTGATATTTAGTCCTTTCATCTCCAAATTCCCTGCCCTAACCCTGAGAAAGTATGGATTTTCCTCATGGTCATCCCTCAGTGCTAAGCATATCATGTCAAAATATTTTGCAGTATGTCACAATCTAGTCTCTTCATCTTAGTTTCACTGGAACTATATTTCAGAATATTTCTTTATACATTTTGGAATTATGTTGACTGGAGTACAAACAGTCATTCTGCAAAAGATTAAGATTGATTTGTTTGGCTATGACATTGTTTAGTTGTCAGATTCTGTGACCTACACGGGGTGGTATCTCTTGCTTTTCTAACAATCCAAGACCTGCATTTGACAGTTAGCACATGTGGCACCATCTCAGAATGACCCACTCAACTGCTTAAAATAAAGCAACTGGATTTCTTCAGAAAGCATAATGAAAACAATTGCATAATTTTGCATTTAAAATAGCACATCTGTAGTTACACTCAGTTCTCAACAGTTAAAAAATGAAGACATTTACAAGCTTCTGTGTTATAAGGAGAGTTTTATTACTCAACTGTTGGCAGATGCAGCAATAGCAACGAAGATCTTTGTATTTATTCAGCTGCAAGGCTTTGAGGTGAGCATGGTTGCTACTTCTCAGGCTATTCAAGAATGCGTAGTACACGAACATTTGCATGGCGAAAGCAAACAAATCCAATTCTTCTCCATTGCTTGAGAACATAAGAGCCTTCCTTTCTACGTAACCTGCTGCCCAACGAACTCCATGTAGTTAAAAATCTCCCCCCATCAAAATAAAGAAAAACAGATTTCTGTGAAGCAACATGGATGAAGGAACCTTCTACTGTTTTATGCTCTTACAACCAAGTTGCTCAATTCTAATACAACATTAAAAGCTTTAACATCAATACTTCTCTGCCTCATCCTGCTGTAACACCCTTTGAACAGCCCAACGTAATACTATTAAAGCTTCTTTCCACACCACCTGCATCTTTGGTCAAGTCACAAATTACTCAAAGGGCAGCACTAATGCCAGAGGAATAGTGACACCAGTCAACCAAGTGGCACACACAGGGCAACTTAGCAAACAGCCAAGCATTAGAGGCATCACAGCCAGCCAGCTCCTGCTTCTTCACTGCTGGGAAAGCCAAAAGTAGTGAGCTGCTTTCTGAACCACACATCTGACTGTCTCTTGGCAACTGCTGCTATGCCAAAAAGAAAAAAGCCAGCTTCGAGGACAGCATGCAGCCTGTGGGCCATGTGTTGCACAGGCCTGCTCTGCAGTCAGTATTACTTAGAGAAGCGGAAAACAGAAAAGAAGCGCTTCGATAAGATGGAAAACAAAGCTGTTAATACAGTATATGAAAGCATATGCAGATTCAGGGAAGAAGAGACACGTCAAACAAAACAGTCTTAATGGAAAAACACAAACTAATGAGGACAGAAGACTATTAGTCAATAGGAAACTAAGTAACAAAAGATGATGGGGGGCAATGAAAGGTAGGCCAACAGCAAAGACCTTTGAAGTAGGAGGAGTGGAAGGATGAGGCAGAGAGATATTTTTCAGAAAGGAAGAAAAAGGAAGAATTACAGCCATGGCCACTTCAAAAATCCTGCCTCTTCTGAACTGTACTAAGTACTTTTACTCTGTTTTCTCCATTGCAAAGTGAGTATTGCCATTAACTGCATCTTCACCACTAATCTAAGCCCAAAGATACTTTGAAGATCTTGTAAAATGTTCTTCTGCAGATATAAATGAAATCTAAAAGTCAGAAATAGCCATTCTACAGAAATGTTGACAACTAGTCATCTACATTATTTATGGTCAAAGCAGCACATCCACTTCCAATTCATCATGATATAATCCACTTTCCTCCCTTTTGCTGCTTACTTAACACTGACTCTTAGAGATCAGGCATTGCACACAAAAATGTGGTAACAGCAAACTTCAATATAGCTCTGCTTGATGCAGTCTGGTTCCATGATATATATGCATTATGATAACCCAAACATATACAACCACATACTCTTTCCAACAAACCTCTGTTTAATGTGCTGCACATGACAAACACATTCTGGAGATTAGCCAGGAATTAGTCAAGACAACTCAACAATTGAATATCTGATGATTATGTTGAGACGTATGTAGTGAATAAAACAAGGACAGCAGAAAGATTATTTCATAACAAAAAATGAGCAATACCCTAAAGAGACTGACTTTTTCACTATCTTTGCTTAAGTGAGGCCAGTTAAGCAACTTGAACCAAGTATTTTACTGATGATCATTAATTCCATTCCTCACCTTAGGACTGTAAAGATTAGTTTCAAAAACTCAGGTCTTTTGTTTGCCAGCACTGTTGTGGCATTGTTTGTTTAACTGCCATCCTTTACCATCAGGTGCATCTATAAAATGCAGACTACTTTCTTGTTTCATATGGAAAGCACTGCACAAAGTTCGATGGAACAATTGTAACAGCACCGAAAAGTGCACTGCCAACTAAGATTCTTCACAAGGATACAAACAGCATACAGAAATAAAGCACAGAACCACACGATGAACATTTAACCAAATATCAAATGGATGTTCAATACACAGGGATGTGCCACACATCTTGTGTTATGAGTAAGTCCCACTAATAATTTTCCCACTGAAAAAAATTACACAACATTATGAGAAATACAACTCCAAATATAACTTCAAAGCTGCACTGGCAACAGAAACTTACCATTACCTAACACTTTGCTGCATCTTACTACTGTTTTTCTATGAGTGTGTTTATATGCATGTTTGTGCAATCTCTCAGTTTAAAAAAAACAAGCTGAGGAGCTTGTCTCATATTGCATCACTGATGCATCTATTTGTGAACTACACAGATTCACCAGAGATGACAAAGTAACTCAGATGGAACCGATGTGTCTGCGAAAGCAAAACTGAGAGTCAATGAAATACTTTACAGAAGACATCTGATGTTTCATTGATGGCAGAACACTAAATTTTTAGTATCTTTAGTTTGATTTGAGAATCTGGAGAGAAATAGGAACACGGATTTGTTTTCTCCACCCTACTTTGTCCCACCTTTACATTATGAAAACTTGATTTCAGTTTCTGTGTACTGTGTTTGTACCATTCCAGTTCCCATTCTGTGAATGTCCCACCAAGGACTCCTCTCTGCTTCAGTCCCTTTGCTCAATCTTTCCTGGTTTCTTCTTTACTTATCTTCAGTTCAGCTTCTCTAAGCCCACAGCGTAAGTTTCTTTTCCCTTACCAACCCCTCTGCTCCAATTAACACAGATACAGCTCTCTTTCATTAAATATAGATCCACTTCCATGCTGCTTCAGTCTGGAAAGAGGGAAATGAAGCTCATCAGCGTTCCTGCTCTGAGTTCAGGCAAGTCCTAGATTAGGCCAGAGCTGCCACTGCAAAAACGTACCCAAGACAGAACATGCCAGTGCAGATTACATCTTTGGGAAATTATTTAACATCTAGGAAGTCTCCAGTGGGTCCATATAAACCAGATCTGCAAAGGTTTCACCAAGTGACAATCTGTGCAAATTTTCAGAGAAAGCAAGCAAGATGCGTCATCCTTGACACGATTAACCAATCCATCAAAGTCTCCATTCCAAACCATAAAGGACTAGTATTATTCAAAGTCAAACCCACTAAAATTTCTCCCTTGCCTTGTTCTCCAAATGGCTGAATGACACAGAAAATCTCATTTCAAGAGGCTAAACTTTGTCAGTATGGACTTAACCTAGAAGCCAACACACAGTCGAAACAGACAGCATTACCAGCTTTACCTACATAAACAAGAACTTAAATTACAGGATTCAAAGGAAAAAAAATCAATACAGGAATGCTTTTCAAACAGTAGTTTGATGCTTGTAAGCACATTCTCAACGCTAATAAAACCGTTCTTCTGAAATAATTTTCCTTATCCTCCAATGGGCAAGAGGCACATTGATTTCTTCTCAAAGAGAAACAATAATGCCTTGACTGTAATCTCAGGCATTAGTAAAGTATTTAAAAATCCTATGAGCATTCATGTTAGATGCATGCCTTGTCTGTCTTTCTAGAAGAAACAGCTATAATTAAAAATTGGTGTTTAGAAAGACTAGTGTTTCTATAAAATACAGTTTAAGGATACAAAAACATAATGACTTTGTGTTAAAATTATAGGACCTCAGTTATACAAAAATTTGTAACTGCCCACTTTGACAGTACACTTTGGGATCAGAGATTAATTTTTTTTTTCTTTTTAAATCATGCATAACTATCAAGAAAGCATTTCCATACCTCTGAAATTCTGTCCAATAAAAAAATCCAGCCCTCTTGAAAACATGCAGTAAAAAAAACCCCAAACAACCAAACAAAAGAAAAAAAGGAACACACCTAATTAATTCCCACCTTTTGCTGAGTTATTTTTCAATCCATAATACAGCCACAACTGAGATCAAAGTAACCTCATAAGGAGAGTTTCCTCGATATAAAAGAAGAGAGTTGTTGTCAGGACTCAGTGTGAACTGTTTGACTTGTGCTCTCTCTCATTTACCAGAAGGTGCTTTGTTTAGTACAGGACAGACCATCTTCTTCCAGGGACAGACTGTGTGTTTTTTAAAATGTGTAACACTTTGACGGAGTTATTATAGTACTTCATGTCTTAATTCAGTAGATACTTATTTAGGTTTTAAATACAACAGACTTCTGTTGCGAATTTTGCATAATACTACCTACACAATAAATTCCACCTCATGGGAGTTCCTATGCCAACCTCTACAGAGCACTATAAATACAAGGAAACATTTCAGAAGATTTAAATATCAATTCAACATACCACCACCAGAGTCTGAATTGACAAATTCTGAAATTTTTGCCTAGTAATTCCAGGTTTGACAGTTCATATTTTCCTTCAGCGACATTTGATCTTTGAAAAGTTTCAAAATTTAATTTTTATATATTTAGCAAAAGGCTATCAAAAGCTATGAGCATAAAAAGAAATCTAGAAAGTCACATTCAGAAAAGAAACCTAACACAGTTAATGTATGCAGCAAAGTTTAGGTATGCACAACAGTTCAGGTAAGGGCAAATAAAAACAGGTTAATTTAAAAGCAATGATACTGTTTCATTTCCATTTGCAAGATTAAAGTGAGCATATACTCAGTATATCATACAAGAGGACACATTTTTGTCCTGCCTCTCGAGCAGTTTTCCCTTTTTGGTTTAACACCAGCCGGAACTAATGAAACATTATACAAATCACTGCTATTACCTGAATCATGGGATACTTCGTTTCAGCAGGACTTCCAAATCCATTAACACCAATAAAGCTGGTGCTAAAGTATGAATCCGTTAGATTAGCATCAGCTAACCCACCACCATCCATTCCGGGAACTAAAAGGAAAAGAGAAAGAGAAAAAGAAAAATGCTTCAGAAAAAGTTTCCTTAACCATGGGTTTATTCACTAGTATGTATTTTATGGTTTGTTGGGTTGTTTTTTTGGTTTGTTTTTTTTTTGGCAGGGGAATAGAATATGACACTACTGTTTCTCAGCAAAACAACCAAAAACATAATAGTGCATGCCATGAAAAGGAAGTTAATGAAAGAAGTTACTAAATGAGAGCATTTGTATCATGAAGTTACAGCATAAATGCAGAAAGAAGCAATGAGGAGTGTGAACTTTAGAAATAAGAATAACAAAGATGATAATGATATCAGAAAGAAAATAAATCAATTAAAAAAACCTAGGAGGCAAGCTTATTTTATGAAACCCGAGTTCTTGCATGCCCTTCTTGGAAATATGTGTTAAGTAGAGTTTTGAACTGGATGCACTGGCTCTTTTAAAGGGTAACATATAGAAAATAAACATTTAAAAATATCTCAAACCCTTTCACAGAAAGCACAAACACTTTAAATGCTTCCCTAGAAGCTAAAGACAATTTTCATCATCTCTTTCTTTGTAATGTGGCAACAATTTCCTGAAATGTCGCCAAAAAAGTCTTTTAGATTGAAAGCAAGTGTGAAGGATGCAAGAAGAAATTCATCCCGCCTAGAAACAAGGGCTTCGACATACAAGACTTTAACCAGAAATACATTAATTCAATACAAAAAAACTACAAAGAACAACAAGAAGCTGTCATAATTAACACAAAACTCTCAAGAAGGTATTACTTCAACAGGAAAAACAAAAGCATTTACAATGGTATGCAGGCTGTAGTTCAAATGAACCTTCTGTAAAAGCCCCCACAGTAAATTATAAAAACACTAATCAGTATGGCCAGGCCACTGCAAGCCAACAGGAATGAATAATGGGTAGCTCCAAGGTAGGAAGGCACACATCCAACTCAGAGGAACATCCTGTACCAAACCATCCAACTTGAACTTCTGGGAGGACTCGCAGCCAGGTGGTGACACCCGGAAACAACTTCCTGATCCTAATCCTCAAAGGAAATAAAATGCAACTTAGTGGCACAGCTAAAGGAATGCATATTATAAACCCTAAATTTTCATCAGAACGGGAGTTTTCCTTCCAAAACAGACTGCATAACCTGGTGAGCCATTTCCGTGTGTTAGGCACAGGAAACAGCAAAAGGAGTACAGTCATACGTAACCACAGGAAAGGCTGGAAGAGGAGGATGACAAGCAGCATGCACACCACAGGCAGAAGGAAACACTGCCCAGCTGCACTCCCCTGAGACTGGAGCTGCATGAATCAGCCCACTGAGGGTAACACCAACACGAGTTCAAATGGAGAACTGTATGTGAGAGACCAAATAAATGGAGTATCTCAGTGGCAATAAACATCAGTTTTGCAACAGAAAAAGATTCTTGAACTTTTGCTGCCAAATCTAGAACATTATTTGTATATTCTGTAGGTTTGAAGGAAACACCAGAGAAACTTTAAAGATGCTAAATATTAATGAATTGCTACTTTTTACAAAAATTTTCAAAGTTAGCTAAGAGAATAGGAAAATAAAGCTCCCTCCACGATCCATGCTCTGGCTACTCCTTCATAATTTTAAGTAAGTAGCCACATGGAAACTTCAGAAGTCCTCTTGCAGCAGCTCTAAAAAAGACAAAACTTTTTGGATTTGTCTTTTAAATGCCTTCATTTGGGAAAATCACATTCAGAAGTCTAGGAAAAGTATTTTATAGTTCACCTCCTGTACTATGGAAAAGAGTAATATCTGCAGTAATGCCAATTAGTGTCTCATCCTTCCTACCACAGTCAGTCCCTAACTTACACTGTGAAGGTTAGCATTTTACAAAGGGTTTTCTGGCATCATGAAAAATACTAGGACTCGTTCATACAAGAAAATAAAAAAGATAGCAAATCCATGTCTAATAGTAAGCAGTTTCAATCCAGTTTGCCAGTAAATTATTCAAGGTTTTAACTGTGGTTTTTATTTATTCTAAAAATACATTTCCAATATAGCTTTCTCTGCCTATAACTCAGCCATTATCAAACTCCTGCAGTTTTTATGCTACACCTTGACTGACCAGCAAAAACTGTTTTATTTCCAGGAACAGCTGTCATTTCAAGGTACACTATAAAATTTTCAGCAGTATATCTGCTACTTTATCTTATGCTTTTGGCAGAAAATAGTATCTATCCAATTTTTAACAAACTAGCAAGATACTCCCTCAGATGACACCATCAGCTTTCCAAATCCTTCAGGCTCTGTTGAAGAAGTAAGAAAAAGACTATTCTTCCTGCTTCTCCCACTGCTCCTCACTATGCTAGAGTCATCATGAGAATCCAGGTACCTCCACTTCTCCCTTGAACAAATACAGTTAATGCACAAAATTCTTCAAACTGGGAAGAAGCAAATGAAAACTTGCAAGTTTTTCCACACTGAAAAGCCCCAGAGCTGGCCTGCAGTAACTCCAGACAGGTGGTACAGCTCAGTCACCCAATATTGACACAAAGCACTTGAACCTGTGGCAGTAACCTTGCCAGGGCACAGACACAGCACCAGATGCTTTGCTCCTGCCCTGGCTGAAACACCCTCAGTGCCAGGCAAGTCAAGCTGCAGGCAGGAGCAGGCTTTGGGCAGCAACCCCAGAGCTGAGCAGGGTGAGGATGCTGCTGGGATCTTTGACACTGCAGCCTTTCTACTGCTGGCATTTGCTATGCAAGCTTATCCAAGACACTTAAAGCTGCTCAAAGCTATAATTAAAGCTATTGGCACAGGGATATCTAACTGGGCACTTCAAACAGCAGAAGCTACTCGACAAAATTTTCTTTTATCTAGCTGCAGGAAGACCATCTCTGCGCTGAAGTGCTATGGTTTGGCCATACCAATCAGCCTCCTTGTGCCACTCCAACAAATCATTGTACTCCACTGCTGACCCACCTCCACAGCACTCAGTTCCACTAGTGCCACAGTAATTTCAAAATGGCTTTCAAAGCCAAGGATTTTTATTGTCCTCTTCCAAATGGTCTAGAAACATACTGCTAGCAGAGGGACCCAGAGCACAAGAAAGCATATTCCACAAGAATAATCAAAAGAAAACCATCAAAAGTACACTCATCGGAGCAGAGGACAGTTTTCTTGGCAGTAGCTCAGGTTTAGAACAGAATGCTCTGGAAGTGGCAAGTATAACTACTGCCTTCAAAAGAAAATTCAATACTAGCTTCCTTAAACCACCTTTCCTGTAGCAATTAGCCAGATAATTAAGCCAGCAGAAAAGATGAAAAAGGTAATTCTTGCATTTCTTATAGAGTGAAAAAAAGAAGTGCTCAATACATACTCCACTTGTGTTCAAAGGGATATTCAGCTTTCACACTGCTGATAGCCCAGCAAATATCTGAACAGCCAAAGCATTTTTACTGTATTTGCCACCTGGCCTTCTCTGTGAGAAGTAGACAACTTTCTCCTCCTTCTGCCAAACATTTAGCGAAACAGAAATTCTCACTTCTTCTTGAAGACCACAGTAGTTTAGAAAAATTATTTATCATAAGCAACCCATAAAAGGCCTGCAGAAGTGGGCACACTTTACCACACAAGAAGCGTGGTATTAAAAAAGCAGAAGCGTAAGCTGGAAAAAAAATACCTTAGTCCTCAAAGTTTTTATTCTTATGTGTTTACTAATTCACATCACTCCCTAGATTTGATTTATCCATCCAAATCTTTCCTACAGAACAACTGCAAGCAAACACTTCAAAACATTCCATACACCATGCCATTAAAATACCAGTGAAGTTCTGATGTCTGTCTTTTCTCTTTAAAGGCATTGATTACAACTTTCGATAAGTTCAGGCAATTTTAGGAAAATCTTGAATTAGCTATTATTTGTTAAAGGAATAAGTCTTTCTGTTGTGCAGCAGCACTATCCATGCATTGAAGCTGTACATATTTTCAACAGATCCTACTTGGAGAGAAGAAACAACTTCCTTGTAAAAGCAGAAACGATGACCAGGCAGGTCTGAGTAAAGAGGGATGTGCGAGTGAACAACAAAGAATCCAGAGGGGAAAAAATGCTAACACGTTATGTAAGCACCTGCGTGAAAATAGATGGAATTTTTAAATTCCATCAATATTCAAGACAGAAGGTACATCTTGGAAATTCTAGAAAGAAATTAAATAGAACATCTTGAGAAATTAAGACGAAGTTTTCTACTTTTTATACACATTATCTAATACATTTCTTGCTTGGTGAGTAACACTGCAGCTTAATGTGACAACTGCAATTAAAAATAAATATCTTCTTATATAATTCCTCTCCCACAGAATTTCAGCAGAAAGTAGGCTTCCCGCCAGATGCAGACACCAAAGAGGAAAAAAAAAAAAGAATAGTTACTTTTGCCTTACTCATGACAATGACATTTTTCAGAAACAAAGTATCACATCACAGCTTAAGTACTGCCATGAGCTCACCACATGTGCTTCAACTGAAGGCGTCCGTGACAGTGAATTTTAGTTTAATGCTTGTCTTGTCTACCACCAATACTATCAGAACACTGATACTATCTGAAAAGATTTTCTGATATCTTCATTCTATGATTTATCTAACCAGTAAACAAATACTGTATTATCCTAGACTACTACTTTTATGAATCCAATATCAGCACTAATGATCTCAGATGCTGTTCTTAATAAAAAAAGAATCCTTTCCAATAATGTGATATATTACTCCCAAAGTGAATGGGCTAAAGCAAGGCCACAACAGATTTAGCTGACAAATTCAAAAACAATATCTAGGAAGGTAATAAAACATAGACTGAAATAATTCATTTTGCTATTAGTACTTTTTCCCTAAATGCATAATTATTTTCAGGCTGGGTAAAAGCTTTATATATAATCTTGATTTAAACTCTCAGCACTGCAACAGTTACTTTTCACGTGCTGGTAAACTGAATCATAGGTTCATTGCACACATGTGCATCCTAAGGACAAGGTGTTATCTCAGCTAGATATAAAGCAGTAAAAACTACAGTGCCATATCTCCAGAGGAATTTACAGAGATAGCTATCCTAATATTGTGACAAAAACAATAAAACATTTATACAAAGCTTATCTAAGTAAGTCATTTAAGATTTGTGTCCTTTTAGTCAACTAGAAGCACTAGTATGTCAGAGGAGCTTACATTTGCTTTCCCTTTTGTACTGACATGTACATTTCCATACACCAGGAAATCCTGTGCTGGTGGTGTTAACCTCACTTGTACACCTCAGTGTTATTTTCTCCACAGTGCTCCTACTTGGAACTTGTTAGGGAAATTGGATTCTCTGCTGTTTTTATGCCTCTCTCATTTAATGCAATGTTTTTGAAACACAGACTAGGAATCTCTGAAACAGAGGCACCAACAAAGAAAATGAACTACGCTTCCAGGCATGAGAGGCAAAAATACAAGCACACGCCTGGGTTAGGGCGCTAGGACAGAGTGCAGTTGGAGGGCAGACAGCACAAATGAACCAAGTTGGCTGAAAGGCAGACAGGAAGCAAAACAATTTGGGAAATGCTGCCTTATTTACAAACACTCCCACTACGTGATGAGATATTCACGGGCAAGCAAAGGGAAACAGCTATCTTTACCATAATATTAAATGGCTGGGCTATCTTTTTTTTCAATATACCTCACATATCATAAAAGCATCTGATGAAGACAAAAAAATGCATAGGTGCCCTCCTTCTGCTCTGTAAAAGTCTTGTTACAGAGTCTAGAGCAGCTGGACTCCTTGTCATGGACCAAGTCCAAAAGCACAGTGATAATACAAATTAAAGTTGATACTTTCTCAAAAGAGTTATCAGAACTATTCTGTTAGCAGAAACAGTAATTTAAAGTGATACAATTACTTAATACCATAGCTTTCAGAGCTAACCCTCTCCAAGATCTTTTACAATTTCTAAAATATTGCACTGAACTATTCAATAAACTGCATCAATTTTTTCAAACATTTAAGCTTTTGTTTCAATAGCCTCCAACTAGAGCTCAACTTTTTTATAAAAATAATTTCATGAAGAATGTGCAGATAACCTGAAGAGAACATAAGGGTATTTTTCACAGGAGCTGGGAAGAATGCATAAAAGAAAGGAAAAGTCCTCCTGCCATTTGTCTCAGCAGTAGACCAACTGAAGTTGAGAGGATCTATCCATAAGATACAGGAATCACACACTGTATGACCAACTTGACAACAACTTGTATTGTTGTGGTCTCTCCTCTCACTTCTATATATCTGTGCTTTGTTTCTAAATCCCTATTCTCGAATTTTAAAAAGGCAGGAGTAAAAGGCTGTCAAAAAGCAAATAAAAAAATACGTGTATGTTCTAAGTACAAAATATCTTTGAGGATCAAACAAGGCAACTATATACTTGGAGCTTTTTTAACTACTAAAAGACTCACAAAGCCTATACACACCCAAAAGAGCATGATCAATTTCAACTCACGTCCATACACAGTGATTCACCACACCATTTTTCTGGTGGCACAAAGCATCACATCTTCACTAGAAAGTAACAAATCAGGAAAACATCAGGCACATCAGCTTACTATCTAAATCCCTGTACTGACCCCTTTCCATCAGCTGCCTCACAATCAAGATTATTTTTTCTGCTTTGGAGGTTCTACAGAAATGCTTGTGTCTATCACCCTAGCCTCAGTTACCATTAGTCCACTTTTTCCACAGCAGTCTAAATTTGCTTCTAGCTGGCTCCTTACACATGGAAACCTTTCTGAGATAATCCTCAGAGACACTATTTTCTGGACGTTCAAATCATTCCTGAAGGCTCACTACTACTGCAATACCTAAAAAATCAGTTTCTAATACTTCCTAGATAGAAATTAAACTGGGATGCCCTCAGTCTTGAAAAATAAGCTTCCAATTATTAAGATATAGCAGATAATTTGCTCATGTAACATAACTAACCCCAGACTCACACTCCTTTACATGTTTGCCTTTGAAGCAGGAAAACAATGACAAAATACTCCTACAGTATTCTTCAGTACCCAACACAGGGTGGGTTCTACCAGAAACAAGTAATTACCAATACTCCTCAGATATCCACAATTCCTGTGAAATATCTGGACTCTGAATGATTTCCTATACCATAAGAAAAACCCACAAGGTATATAAACAGATAAAATCAAAGCAAATTAATAGTGTATTTTTTTTTTTAAGTTTAACTGCCCTGAAAATCCCAAATAACTTTGCAGATTGAGAAATTTTTTCCTTCTCTTTCTTTTTCCTTAGCTCCCTGAACCACTTTCCTTCTATGGGCCATTCACTTAACAGCTGGACTCAACGATCCTCATGGGTCCCTTCCAACTCAAAATATTCTGTGATTCTGTTATTTCCACATGAAACACACAAAAGCAAAAAGAAAACCCATGTCTAATTGCCTGATTTCTGGAGCTGACATACGAGACAAAAAAGTGATTAAGTGAAGACAGTAATTTTCATTTCCTCTCATGCATCTCTAACTGATTATTAGTTTTACTCTTCAATTTTCAATTGTATCAGTCTCCAAATGCTAAGAATTGTTTTCCCATTTCTTAAAAATATTCAGAGCAAAACAAAATTAAAATTGTATGATCCATCAACTCCAGGAAAAGGCATTATGAAAATTAAAGGGGAGGTACCTCTAAAAGAAAAAAAATCCAACTGAGGTACACAACTAATACAGCATCACCCACAGAAAGTACAAACAGGTTTGAAAAAAAATCTCAACCATACACCTTTACTATAATAAGTATTCTCTCCACAGAAGTGGAAAAGAAACAAATCCCAGGAAAAGTGAAGAGTATGTGACGGACTGCAACTATACTAGTACTTAAAAGTTTCATATAACTGTTCCTAAACACTTCAACCTGTAAATAGTGAAGCGCTATAAAAGGTAAAAAAAATCTACATTTAGAATAACCCTGACCAGTTTCATGGCATCAAGAAGTGTAATCCAACAGCTTACCTTTACCATCAGTTTTGATGAATAGCTATCTTTCCATTTTTACCATATCAGCTGTTTCACCTTGTTTAAAAAGGAGCATACTGGCAAAGAATCAAAGCAGAAAACTCATGAATTTTCCTTAAAAAGCAGAAAATTCACAAATGCCTAAGTCTTTCCACTCCAAGCCTCCCGTATTTAGCGATTTCACAAAAGCAAAGCTGTAATGCTCACTAAACTAAACAGAGAGTGATTGCATATGGAATTGCTACAGCAGGGGCCACTACTGCCCTGACTAGACACAATATGCAGGTGGTTAGCTGTGGAAACAAAAATAATGCTCTTATTAGGACTGTGAAAACGAACTTGATGATTTTATTAGGCCAACCTAACACATGCCAAGTCTTCATGTCCCTTCCCACCTTCTCGCAGGCTGGCAATAAAGTCCATTCACAGATGGGCTATTCTCAGCAGCCATAGAAAAATGCCACCTTGCAGAAACACAGGACTGTTTCCCAGCTACAGATTTCCGAGAAGGGCTTTGCAAAAGGCTCTCTAGCAGACAACCAGATGAAAACACGTCCCAGTGAGAGGGTGGGCCAGGCTCTGGCACTGGGAACTCATGCAGCAGCAGCACTGCCGCTGTGGCCAGCTCCCCACCCACCACCAGGCCCAGAGTACACCTGGCACTCCTCGGCTCAGCACCCCAGTGTTTTACAGGAATCAGAAGCCAGAAAAGAAAGGGGGAGTACTACCTATTATGAACTTCACAGCAAAAAGTGGAGCAGAATCAGCAAATGTTCAGAGCTACACTTCAGCTTGTATCTATCAATATACAGTATGAGGTCTACATGCAAAAGAATATTCCACCTGTGCAACTACCTGAAAGATAACAAATACGATGGCAGTCGTCCATGCAACTTTAACCTGTCTTAGGTACAGGCATGACACATTTTAACACCACACAACTTTCCTCTCCACCTTCCCTCAGGCAGCACAGAGAAGGGATGGCGGCCTAGGAACAAGCCCGCAGCAAAGCAGGCTGTTTGTCTGCTGCTTACAGAAGCTGCAAAGTGCCACAGAGAACAGAGGCCACATACAAGAAGAGAAAATCTTTATGCTACCAAGCCCTTTACCCATCCTTCCACAGGCTACTCCTTTAAATCCTGGTGATCAATCATATATTTTCCCCTAAACAGCAAGTACCAGTCATTTCCCCACCTCTGCTCCTTCTATAGCCTTCTGACACGTGGGACATACATGTATTAGAAAAGCACCATGCGCAAATTTAAACACTGGAAAAAATGCATTATTTTCCTTTGCCTCTTATTTTGTCACAGAAGTTCTTTGTAAAAATGATTAATTTTTAAAATAAAATTTTAGATAGGCAATATCAACTACATTCCCTATTCTGTATGCAGTCAGCAGGCCACCTTACTCTTGGAAGGTGAACCATGCAGAAGGCTGAGCACTCAGCTCTGGTGGAAGAAGCAGAATGGTGCTCTAAACACATGTTCCATGTCAAATAGTCTGGGGGCAGTGGGCAGCAGCACGACCTTCTGAGAGTGGGTGGTGCTCATGGGCATGGTCAGTCTTGCTCCCCAGGAACACAAAAATCCACATCATCAAGTCAAAGCCATATTAAGCCCACTACCTCATCTCTGACATTGGACAGCAGTAGGTATGTGGACAAAAGCATAAGTATGAGGCAAGGATACAGCAGGATTTCCCAGCAGCCTTTCAGCCATACATAAGTAGGAAAAGAGGAGCCCAATCCAGAGATGGGGAATTTTTTGTATTTAATCATCTCAAGCAGAGTTTTCTTCCAAGATTATCTGATCACTTCTGGAATTCTGTCAGATGTTAGCACTCAAAACATCTATGGGCACAGAATAACTTAAACACACATCACCTGAGAAACTCTGCCTGGTTAGCTCTGAGGATGTCAGTTGCTCATTCCTCTTCACACTCTAATAGTGAAATACTTCCACACTGGAACATTTCTTACATTTTCACTGTTCACCACCTCCTCATCACTCCACATTTCTACCACCCATGTGGTGAAAATAAGTTGGTATTTGGGGAGTCCTTGTGATTACCACAGAAAAACCTGTAAGTAAATTAATAATCCTGTACTCAAAGCAGGATTAGAGTAACACGCATGTTAGAATAAGGCACTGACCCACTTTTAACAATAAATAGGACTACCCAGTTAATTAGTCAATGAGCATTATCTGCTCTGTGCACTGAATGAGGCTGGTGTCCAGTGAGGAAGGAGCAAGAGAAGGTGGCACCCACAGTCACATTAAGACTACCAAATACTTCTGCATTAGACAGTCAGTGACTATACAGGCAGGTGATTTTTGACAATTCCCAATTTCATAGTCTTAACCTCAGAACTTTTTTTAATATGACTTCGTGTCTTACTTCCTACAGCTACAGAAATAAAACTTTCATTCCAACCACTTGGATATCATACTGTTAACACCACAGGCCATCAGCAAGGTAAGGAATTTAGATATTAGCTTGTCAGTACACATCAACTTCAGATTTTGAAGAACTATTTTCCTTATTTTTTTTCACAAATGCATCCCAAAGCAGAGAAGTTTACAAGTGAGACTAGGCCCATTTCCTGTCTTTTCAACTTGAATTTCCCTGTCCTTCGTTTCTGGGCTCTTTCTCCTGGCTAGTGTCCTTCAAGATCCTCTACCAGTCAAAGCTCTTGCCCCCTACAGCAAGTGATGCAGCCTTCCCAGCAGACAATCAGTGACAGCATCACAGTGAGTGGGCTTCTCCATTCGTGGTGTCCTCACTCCTCAACTGGGTACAACTGCAGCAAGCACCTTCAATAGAAGCAAGTGTTTCAAGTAATTTGACTGCTCAGCAGTATCAACCCCCAAGCACACACAGATTTTGGAAGTTTTTGCCTTAGATTCAGTGCATGGGCAATATTTTTTTAACTGTTTCTTAGACGAGCATCCTTCATACAGGAACTTTTAGCTGCAAACTAAAAGTTATGCATCCTCTCCCCAAGTCTGAATCCCCTAACCAGTTTCTTTCACACAGGAAAAAAGTGTGTTTCACACCAAATGCTGTCCAAAAGAAAAATTAACAAAGGTTGACTTATTGCTGCTGAATCCCTCCAACATATTTCTATTTAACTAAAAAAAAAAAAAAAAAAAGGTAAGAGAGTCTTCAGCTTGGATAACTTAAGTTTAACAAAAATCTGGAAGACTTTTAATAGAAAGCCTTATGCATTAAAGACCCCTGCTGAAAAGGGAGACATGACAGTGTTGTGTTAATGTAAGACACTGAGAAGCTACCAACTAGAGATAATACTCAGCGGCACAAGCTCATCACACCTGGCAAAACAATAATTGCAGGATCCTGAAAGATTTATCTAGCACTAAAATCCTACATACAAGATGTTCAGCATGGTTGCATCTTAATTTCAGAAAAAAATATGGTTGTGACCATTTAGTAGCTAAAGCGTTTAATATAAATAAATGCCAGGTTTGTGTAAAAAAATCAGTAATGCAGCCAAGCTTAATATACTCATGTAAAGAGGCACGGCTTTTCTGAAGGAGCATGTTTTCCTATCCTGCCAAACGCCGCATCACCTACAAAACAAATGGTTATTAAAATCAGTTTACTGCAAGCTCCATCTGACTATCGGCCTGCACATCAGAAGGATGGATGCACAACCAACCAGCAACAGCAGTGCAGCTCTGCATGACACACAAGGCGTCTGAACTCTCACCACTTGAAAAGGGGCCGCGCATGAAGGCTGGAAAACCTCAGAAAAAAAACATTGAAACCATTTCTGCTCACAGTAGTAAATAACGTAGACATCTACCACAGAATCATAGTAACATTTAAGGCTGGAAGGAATCTGGGGATCATCTAGTTCAACCCCCCAGCCAAGGCAGGATCACCTAGAGCAGATAACACAGAAACCCGTCCAGGTGGGGTTTGAATGTTTCCAGACAGGGGACTCCATTATCTCCCTGGGCAGCCAGTTCCAATGCTCTGACACCCTCAACGTAAAGATATTCTTTCTCACGATGAGGTGAATCACAATTTACAATTGTTTTTTTTTTTTTGTTTTTTTTTGTAATTTTAACGTCGTATTTTAGCTGGAGCATTTAAAACTTCCAAGAGCCAACACACAAAATACGCTGTTCCGAACAGCCCATGCAAGGGTACCGCACCGGAGAGCGCTGCCTCCCTGCTGCCGGCCTGACTTCGGCCAGGGAGTACCTGTGAACCCGCACCAAGCCTAGCGCTAGAGGGACGGACGGACAGCTGCCCGGGAGCCCCCGTAAAGGCACACAGGAGGAGCCCCTTCGCACAAACACCTGCCCGCTCCTTCCCATCGGTACGAGCCGGGTGTCCCCTTGGCAGCCGGCCCAGCCCCGTCCCCGTCCGGGACGGCCGCAGGCGCGCGGGCGGCCCGGGGTCCCCCGCCACCACCATGGCTGTTGTTGTTTGTTTCCGGCAGCACCGCGGCGTGCCGGCGATGAGGAACAACGCGGCGCCCGCCGCCCCCTCCCGGCAGCGCCCCCCCCACCCCCACCCCCGGCCGCCCCGCCGCACTCACTCGCCAGCCGTGGGCCATCCAGCCCCCCGCCGCCGCCGCCTCCGCCGCCTCCCGCCCCCAGCTCGGCTTTCTTAGGCCCCACCACCGCTGCCGCCGGCCCCGAGCTGGCCCCGTGCGCCGAGTATCCCGGCCCGGCGGCGGCGGCGGGCGGGGGGATGCCGAGCGGGAGCCCGCCGAGGGGGGGTGCGGCGGGCCCCGGGCCGGCGGGGGCGGCGCCCGGCTCCTCATGCAGGAACTGGCACTCCTCGCCGTAGAAGCAGGTCTTGTCCTTGGCGTAGTAGCGGCAGAACTTCAGCTTCACGGCCGCGCCGCCGCCGCCGCCGGCCCCCGCCCCGCCGGCCGCCGGACCCGCCACGCCGACCCCCGCCCCCGGCGGCGGCCCCACCACCGGCGACGGCGACGAGCAGGGCAGGCCGCTGCTGTTCATGGCAACCGCCCCGCCGCCGGGGTCGGCACCATGGGGAAGGGGGCGGGCAGGGGGAAGGGGCGCGGGGACCGCCGTCACCCCGGGTCCGGCTCCGGAAGGGGCAGGAGGAGGAGGAGGGGGCGACTCCGCGCCTCTTAAAGGGGCCGCGCGGCCCGGGGCGGCGGCGCCTCCTCCTCCTCAGCGGTCCCGGCGCTCGGGGTTGTTTATGCCATTTTCCTCTTCCTGAGCGGCCGCGCCTGCGCCGGCGCGGAGCATTCTGGGTAGCGCCGGCGGCCGGGCCGGGGAGGCGATGGGGGCGCCGGTGCTGCGGGCGGGGGAGGGAGCCAGGGCGGGAGGGAGCGCGGGGGCCGCGGAGCCGCGGGCGGCCGAGCGCCGTGTCCGGCGGGGCGCAGCGCCGGGGCCGCGGCGGCGAGGGGCGGTAACCGCCCGCGGCGGGGGGCGGCGGGCGGCAGGTGAGCCCTGGCACACGGCCCGGTCCCTGCCCCGGGGCCGCTCGACTCCCGGGCGCTCTGCCAGGCTGGATCTCCAGCCTCCTCCCGCATCCCGGGGCCGAGGTCAGAGCACCGGCGGTCCCAGCAGGATCTCAACCGGTTTCCCTCCGCAAAAGTCTCGGACCTCTTTCCTGCCGAAAAATCGCGCCGCAGCCTGCTGGCCGTGCCTGGCCTGCCGGCATAACGGGAACGCGGCCTGGGGGATTCTCCCTCTCCAGGTGACGAGACGCAGTTTTTAAGAAAATGCTTCACATCTTTTCCCCGGAGCTTGGAGAACTTTGTTACGTCAATTTTATCTGACTCTCTTGCAGTGCTACTCGAGCTTTTAATTTTTTCGATTTTTACTCAAGTCAGGTTGTTGGCATATCTTGTGGGGCAATCACTGGGATTGTGCGTGTATAGGTAGTTGAGAAAATATAAATATAAGAAAATATGTAGTTGAGAAAATAAAGTGCACTTGACATTATTTTGGTAAGAAAAACATTTACTGTAGAATTAAGATTACTTCTTGTCTATCATAGCCTTCTCTCTTATTAAAAATGAAAAGAAAATCAGGGCCTGCCTAGAAGATGCTTTGACAGTTTGTGTGAAAAGAAATTTAAAAATAATGAGTGAGCTTGTCTCATTGGAACAAATCAAAGTCTTTCTTCCTCAGATAATGTTCAAAGACCTTGAGAAATAAACATGTCTTAAGCTGAAATCTCAAGATCAAAAATTTTGGACAGAAAACTAGATAAAGAACAAGACTACAACAGTCCATGCTTCAGTTTTAGACTGTATCATCTCTCTGTCATTCCCCAACAATTTTTCTGCAAGTTTTTGCCTTAGTTCAGGGCTTGGGCATTTTTTTTAACCGTTTCTTAGACGAGCATCCTTCATACAGGAGCTTTTAGCTGCAAACTAAATTAAGCATCCTCTTCCCAAGTCTGAATCCCCTAACCATTTTCTTTCACACTGAAAAAAACTTTTACTTCCTTTAAACAGTGTGGCAAAGAGCTCACAGCTTCTGTCTTCCTCCAAGCACGAAAAGTAGGCCAAAGGGTGTAAAGACCCTGTTGGTTTCTCCATTAAAATCTCAATGTCAGAGCTCAGACAAACCACAGCAGATTCCACAAGGGAGAAAGACCTCATAAACGCCTCAACCGTGGGAAACATTTCACTCCAACTTGCGCCTGCTGAGATAACCAAAATCAGTTTGCTTTAGTGCATAGATCGGTCTATCGGTCCCAGCTGCTTTGGGTGAGGTGCCCGCGGTGCTGCTTGGCTGTGTGTCACTGAGTCCCCTGGCATTAGTGTTATGCCTCGGAGGACTGAAAACAAGGGCTTCCCTGCACTCCTGCAGCTACACACAGGTGCTTGCAGGTGACATTTCCCTCAGCTGCTGCAGTGAAGAGAGAGTCCGGGAGTGCACTGTTTTCTTTCGCTTTGTCCTGCTGATTGGTGCCCAGGGAAAATGCCAACAGAAGGTGGAGGTCTCAGGCAGATGGGGACTTTAGGGTGCATGGGTTCATAGAGGGGAATGGGAGATAAAAGGTGGTGTGTTGAGGTAATGCCAAGGTGTGAGGGGGAGACGGGAGTCCCGTATCATCCTCTGCTTAAGCCATATTGTCAATAGTCTATTTATCACCTCATATTCCAGGAATGATGTCCCTTGAAAAACATCCCTCCCCAGAGGTCAGACTGAGTAGAAAAATTGGACGTACATGTGAGGCGGTTTGAAAGGGAGGCACAAAAACGTTGGTAAGGGAGAAGAAGAATCTCAGCTTTCACCCAGAGTTTTCCCAAGATCTGTGGGTCTTTTGTCTGGAGCTTTAGTATTGTGGATTTAATGGTATCAAATTATCTTACAAGAGATTTGATGATACTCATAGGGTAATACCTTTTCTGGGTAAACTGGTTGAGCATGAAGTTTATTCTTCCAAGCAAAGACTTGAGATGCATAGCCACTCCCATCGCTGAAGTGTATTCTAACGTGTGTGTTCAGCCTTGTGAATCTGCTTTTCCCACAGCTCTTTTGCTGATCTCTGCATATGTCTAATATTACACGTACACGGTGAGGAACAGGGACACAAATGGGCTTGTGTATGCACAACCCACATTTATTCTATCTGCATGCTGTAGCTCACGTTCAAAACATTCCCACTGGATGTGGGAAGAGTTGAGGGAGTGGACTGGGCAGTAGTGCATGATCCTGCCAGCCTGAGTGCCCGGCTAGCAGTGAGGTATGCAGTATGGTGGCAAGAATGTTGGGGTTCTCCCCCACCAAAGTCAGCCGGAGCCACTGATTAGCAAACCTACTTGGAAATGTCCCTCATGTTTTCTACATTGTGTTGGCCAACAGAGCAGAACCAAAAATGGGAAGAGGCTCAAGGTGGCTTGAACCTCTTTTTGTGATTCTGGCAAGCTTTCAGCTCTCCTGTCTATTCATTTCTGTTTGCTATATCCAAGGATGTGGCCTGAAGACCGCCCAGCAGGAAGTGAGTGTCCATATGGGGAGCCTGGCATCTTCTCATTGATCATGTGTTCCTCTTCAGATCCTGATTTTTATTGCCAGTTCCTGCTGGTCAGCCAGAGTACTGAGGAGGCCCAGAGACCATTCTCTGTCTGCTTCAGCTTGCTCCCCTGCTTTGCGTAGTGCGTGGAGATGTACTGTGCAATCCTGCAAAGGAGTGATTGATGATGTTATTTTTTTCACAAAACTAGGTCCCCTGATCATTGCAGCTGGCACCTCTGTGGAGAATGTTGCTGTACTTTCATGAAATTCAGGAAGCAAGAGGAAGGAGAAACAGATAGATACCCCTGGGTCTTGTCCCACTTTGTAGTTAAGTGATAACTGTGGTGTGCTTTTCGACCCAGAAAGGGGAAAATACTGCTGTATGCATGCGTGCAGCCATGGCCAAGTGACAGAGTTTTTATGAGCTGTGCTAGAAAGGCAGAACCAAACATTATGAGATGAAAAATCGAGGCGGGGGGTGGGGGGGGGGAGGGAAGCCTTGGAAAGGAAACATCTGCCGAGAGCTCTTTTTCCCAGCCAAATCAGCTTACAAGGGCCAAGCAGCTCCCCCTTAACATTTGAACCACTCTTGAGAAAGCCATGTTTGCTATTGAGTGTGACAGTTTCTCTTTGTGCCAACCCAGAATTAACATGTTTATTAAATCATGTGGAAACAGATCCTTAAGTGCAGGCTGGCATCAGATAATGCAAATGAATAACAATACTTTTTAAGGGAAAGTTTCTGTAGCTGACTTTTTTTTAAGGTATAGGCAAGACAAGTTTTGTAGGTAGGAATCTTGTTTAACCAACCAAGTAGCTGAAAAAAGTGATGTGTGAACACTGGGTTTTTTTCCAACAGTACTGGTTGGGTCTATTAGAAGATACTATCTCTACTTACAAAACTGGCCTTAGTAGTATTGAAACAGATCAAAGTAAATACTTCTAAAAAAAGTTTTCACATAATCTGAATTTAACTTGTAAAGTCTATCATTATAGTATATAATTAAGGAAAAAACCAGGTGTGATCAGGGTCCACAGTAATATTAGACAAGAATTTAGCATTTATGAATTTTTCATAATTGCTAATAATTCATGGGGTTTTTTTTCAAATACACCCTGATACTTCAGATATATATACACCAGCTGCTGTCTGAAGTCAGAGAGAGATGGCCACTCTTGAGGAGATTATTCCACAAAATTAGGCAGTTTTTTATCTGCCTTTGAAATATTTGAGAATTACTAGTATGGCAGTCAGGATATTGGACCGCATGCACTGATCTGTTGTGGCAATACTCATGGTTCCCTAACTGGGCAGTTGTCTTTACTTACAGTATCTGGGAGAAACCAGGAGTTGCTCCCAACCAGATTCTCATTCATGTGCAAAAAGAAATTCATTTCAACTCAGTGAAATTTTGAATTCAAATCAAGCCGCAAATCAGGAGTTGACCCTGAAGTGCTCTTCCTAACACCTACATCAATAATGTATGCTAACACTTATATTAATAATGTATGGGGGGAAGGTCTAGCCCTAAGCTAGAATTAGTATTAGTAGGAGCACTATAATGTAAGTCTAGTTTCACTGTGCTGGTAATCCGATCGTATGGTTTAGCTAGAGAATTTCTTACCATGTGGCTGTTCCCACTGGCATATGTTTTATTTACTCGTTGTGGTGAAGGCCAACCAGGATGTGACATAAGCTGGATAAAATACTTGATAACAGAAACTGCTTTCTCATGGTGGAAAAAAGCCCTGCTCACTCAAAGAGTGCTTTACTGTCATATACATGTGTATGATACATTCATTCAACCCTTTCCGATCCCAGTCCAACATCTTTAGGAATAAGTTAGTATGGCAGAATTTATAAGTATATTTTGGCTTAGTCCAGTAGATATGAACTGTCCTAGCTGGTGGCATCTTACACTGAAGCTTTTACACTGGAAACCTGACATATTTATTAATATTTCTGATACCAGATCAGCTGGATCACCAGCAACAGATTTTCATTATTAAACGGTAGTTTCTCCTTGCCCGAACCACAAAAGAAAAGCAAAATATCTTCAATGGAATCCTAGCAGCTACCAGTGCTGAATGCATCAGGTGGAAGAGAAAGCAAAGCATTAGGGTCAAAGGACAAATATCCACTTGCCTGGTAGATATGTAAGTATTTAGACAGGTCTTTGTCAGGCCACCCTACTGACAGTGAGCACTCGTTGGCTGGGATAGATGTCTGTTATTTTCAGAACAGAAGTACAAACTGTCTACCCCTGTTTTCTGAGGGCAAAACCTCCTGTATATATGTGTAGAGTTGAAAGGGGTACAGGAAAGTACAAAACATGTAATTGACAAAGATATTAAACTGGTTTGGTCCCAAAACTGATCCCTCAGGAATGCCACTTGTCACTGCTCTCCACTTGGACATCAAGCCATTGGCTGCAATTCCTTGAGTGTAAACATCCAGGCAATTCCTTGTCCACCAATTGGTGCCTCTGTCAAGTTCATGTCTCTCTAGTTTAGACACAAAGTTTCATGCAGGACAGTAGCCAATTCTTTGCACAAGTCTGGGTAAATGATGTCAGTGTCTCTTCCCTCACACACCAAAGCTGTAACTCTATCACAGAAGGCCACCAGATTTGCCAGGTGCCATTTTCCCTTAGTGAAGTCATGTTGGCTGTCACCAGTCACCTCCTTATTTTCTATGTGCCTTCTCAGAGTTTCTAGGGGAATTTGCTCCATGATCTCGACAGATATCAAGACTACACTGACTACACTGACTACACTGGTCTGTAGTTCCTTAGGTCTTCCTTTTTACCTAAAGATGATAAGGGATTGGGGTATGTGGTAAGTGATTGGGCATGAAATGGCTGGGTCTGTTTAGCCTGTAGAAGAGAAGGCTTGGAGGGAACCTTATCAATGTGTATAAATATCTGATGGGGGAGCCAGACTCATTTCTGTGGTATGCAGTGACAGGACCAGATGCAGTGCGCACAAACTGAAATGGGAAGTTCACTCTGAGTATCAGGAAACATTTTTATACTGTGAGATGGTTTAAGTGCTGAATAGATGGCCAGAAAAAGTTGTGGACTCTCCATCCCTGTTGGTATTTAAAACTGTACTGGATGTGCTCTGGGGCAGCCTGTGCTAGCTGATCGTATTTTGAGCATAGCACTGGACCAGGTGATCTTCCAAGGTGTCTTAAAACCTCATTCATGCTGAGGGACTGTGTACCAGTGTGGGCTGTGGAAAAAAAAGGGGCAACCTGCCAGCCAAGAAAGCTTGTTGCCCAGCATGGTATTTTCCTGTTTGCATCGATTTCTCTGATGCCTGTGGAATCCTATACTTCCTTTTCTCATTTTGGCATCCTTGCAAATATGTACCTCCCTAGTTTTCATATCATTTCAGCTCCTTCCTTTGCACTGCAAAACACACTAACTTGTGTTCAGCACCACAGTACAATACTATTGACTCCTTCAGTGTGTCTAAGGCAGTCTTGTGAGAGATCGTGCATTCATATCCATGAATAATGCTGGCCTCTGTGCCCCATTGCCCCTGCAGTCACCTTCGGGATGTTTTCTGTGTCTTCTTTTAGCTGTGGTATGTCTGTCTAATTCTGATTCACCTGCATTTTTATTTTGGCTTCCTTAATGCAGAAGGTATTTTATAATTGATACCAGGTATCAATAAAAAATAAAAAAAATCTGGATTTCATCTCTGAGATGTTTCTGAGAACAGTTTACCAACACAGAGTTTATTTGCCTAGGGATTCTTTTTTTCCAGGTTCCGAACAATTGCAGAATGAATGCTTAGCCCTTGGCAAGTAAAAATAACAACAGAATGGAAAATAAAATATCATTTTATATATAAAATACAACAGCCGAGCAAATAATAAAAATTCCCCCAGTCTATCCTGGAGCATCATAGAGGAGATGCTCCAGCTTAATCCTTAGAAATGGATCTGCTTTCTGCCCAGTGACTGTGACGCATAGCTGTGCAAGCTGGGGAGATCTGTCTGGCCCTCTGATGTCCTATTCTGGTACAAATCAGTGGGGCTTGTTGGCACCAGCAAGTGCAGCTACACCTGGGCCAGTTCCACCTCTTACACACCAACGACCTGGAACCGATGAAGAGGCTGCTCCTGAAGCACCATGCTCCAAGGAAGGTGGCAAGCAGGGACAGGCTGAGGGCAGAGGGACTCTGCCTCTACAGGCTCGTGTCTGAGCCTTGAGGCCTTTATTTTTATTGCCTAGACAAGTCATCTGTGTAACAACAGCTGTAACTCACTTTGAACCTTCCTGCAAACAGTGCTGGTTCCCTGTTCCCTCTGGTGTAAGCACAGTCCCATGCTGCAAGCCTATTCCCTGCCTGGGTGGCAGCCCCCAGAATCTTGGAGGTGACCTCAGCAGGTCCTCTGTGACCAGCACAGCAAGTGCTCAACAAGCACGGGAAACCTCCCTTGGCCCGCCACAACAGATGTGGCAGGGTATTCCCATGGTGTTGCACAAACTTCATTTGGAATTTTTTTTTTTTTTGAGCTCTTTAGCTCGGCAAAACACTTTCTCTTCCCCTCATCAGGACTTGTAGAAATTATGCTTACTGCCAGTGCATGAAAACAGAAATTGTAACTGCTTCAAAAATAAGAGTTGAAGTGAGACAGCAAAAAGTCTTCACCAAATTTGCATGAGAAAATATGTCTTTGTAAATGTGAGCAAAGGACTGGAGCCTGAGCAGCTGAAGTGGAGGCAGCTGCTCAGCTTGGTGGAGGCATCCTCTGACAGAAGGAAGATGCTCCCCAAACCTCAGAGAGGCCCCTCTTCTCCGTGTCCCACAGCTGTTCCCTTGTGGCTCAGGTCTTGAGTCCTCTCTTTTGAAGAAGTGGTTTCACTGTGGGCAGTGACATGCACCCTTAAGGCAACCACCTGCAGGCTCGGTTTCACTTGTGGGGCCAGGGGACTGCAGGGCACCACCAGCCATGACAGCGAGCTGGCCCCACGGCTGCTCTGCTGGAATTCCATTTCAGCTCACAGGTGAGGTCTCCTCATCACAGTCTTCAGGCGCTTTCGTCTCCATTTCCCACTCTCTCACTCATCCCTTCATACCTTTCTTTCTCCTTTGATTTCTTTTTCTCTTGGGTCTTTTGTTTTCTGTCTCACCTTTCTTCTTTCTTCTGGAGATGCTCTTCTTCCTCCCATCACCCTAATCTCTCCCAGCCCAGCCTGGCTTTTGCTCTTACTGCATCTGACACATTTTTTGCTCAAGGCAAAAAGTAGTTAAATTACTGTTTTTTTTTTTTTTGTTCTCTTTCTTCTGATGTAAATGTATTTCCTGCTGTTAATGCTAGCTTGACCTGAACACTTTAAATAATATACCTCCAATTTCCCAGATAAATAATCTGTGAATCAGATACCTTAGTAAAGTGAAATGTAATGATGCATCATTGTCTTATCAGGTTTTGTTGTTGTTGTTTAATGATCTAAATAGAAGAAGGCATGATATGGATAGATAGAAAGTACCTTTGTTTACTGTTAGAGTGAGGAGTTTTGGAATTTAAAGCTTGATTTCCTCTACTGAAAATCAGCCCAGTAATTAACTGTTTAGAAAAAAGGAAATAGCATTTGCTTCCATCTCAAATGCCTGAAACCGTTTTTTTCTAAAATTAGTGGCTTGTTCCTATCAAAAATGAGCTTGCTGATTCAAAATCCAGGACTAAATGCGTGTTTTTCTCCTGATTGATATAGTTCTGATGCATACCTGAGAAAGTTTTTTAACAACCTGTGGTCCATTTTCAATTCCATATACAGAGATAATAATATTTACTTCAAAGAGCAATTGTCAGATATTATTCATTCATGGCTGAAAGTCTATGTGAGCTAATTGAAGAGAAGGTGGAGCAAAAATGAAAATTAATATTTTATGATCTCATGCTTTGCATGACTGCTGATACTACTAAGCAAACCCTGTCAAAGAGGGATTTCTGTGTTTTCTTCTTGACCGAGCTTTGCTGCTTTTGCAGGCTGCATAACAAATTAAATAAGAATTATTATCATCTGGGATGTGATGGTGCCCAAAGGCCCCTGTCATCATGGCTAAGAGACAGTTCTGCAGAGAGAGCAAAAGGTGTGAGAGCCCCAAGATGTGATTATCGTCTAAGAGGACTGGTGTTCTTTCTGTTGAGATATTATTTAGTCAAGGCAAGGTGTACAGGAAGGCAGTGTTGTTTCTCGTAAGGCTGGCTATTATAGGGGGAAAAAAAGGAAATGCTTTTGGACATACAAAACAGGTAGGATCTGTAGCATCAGAGACAGAGTTGACAGCAAAAATCCTGAGAACTGCTAGTTCCATATGTGTCTCTAACACATAACTCTTAAAAACAATTTTGATGTAAATAATGTTAAGCATTTAATGAACTATATATACTTTCTTAAAAATGACTGTGTTCCCTTTTAAAATCTGTTGTCTAGAGATAAGACTGAGTAATAAATTGTGCAGACAACAGATGGTATCTGTGTAATGAACCAGTATCATCAGAAATGGCAACAGTTAACCAGCAAAGGAAAGTTGAAGTATAATAACACCTGGTGGAAAATCTCCGCAATATCTTTAGACTTAAGGCAGCAGGTCAGTCTTAAAATTACAGGCTCAGAACTGGAAAAGTTTCAAGAAAGAATAAGCATCTTGCCTCTGTTATTTGCTGAAAACAAATGCTCCCCTGCAGGAAGAAATATCATCCCAAGAATTTCAGGAAACAATATATACAATACAATATATACGAAAATACAGCTATATACATTAAAAGCACCATTCCAGTTCCTCATCTTACATTCTTCTGGTCATCCTAAACAACAATTTGTGGCTAAAGGGAATATTATCTAGCATAAAATTAGCCTTTCATTAGTGGATGAGGTAGGAGCGTGGAGCTTGGGAACACAGGCAGTAGTAGTTTTGTGTTTTACAAAGTGGAGAATTTTGTAAAAACAAACTTTCAGTGAGTAACCTTTCTCATCAGAGAAAGTTTTCCACTGACAATCACTCCTGGTCCCTTTTTTTTAATTGCACCCCTTTCTGACTGAGAGGTGTTCATGAAACCCAGTTTCAGGGCACCTGAGAGAAAGGAAGATGTGAGAAGCTGCCTAAGGTCTCCCTGTGACTGGCAAATGACAGGAAATTGTATGCGAGCAAGGACTGCAAATTCAGATCCCAACAAGATCCAGATTAGATTATGGTGTGTCTCACTGCACAAAAATTACAGGGCAATACGCTGTATTCCCTCATGTTGAAAATTCCCTCACAGAACATACAAGTGTCCATTACGTTCCTATGGCAGAGATCCTGGAAAATATGAGATGGGCCAGCACACTTCTTTTGGAGGAGAACCCAGAAATGTGTGGGACCCAGCCACCTGCAGAATTTGTTCAGCTCCCAGCAATACACTGATTTCTCTCCAACAAAACAGCTGACAAACATTCCAGAGCAAGTTCAGGCACTGAGCCCTGCCACTGGCAGGAAGGTGAAATCAATGAGCACCCCAGGGGAAATCAAGTTTGATCTTGTCTCTTTCCCAAAACATGCAAAAACATGGGTGCAAGCTGGTTGTGAATGTTGGATAAGGCCAGTACATGGTCTGCTCAGCCAGGGAAGCTATTTGGCCCAGCAGACCACATATTCATGGTCATCCATCACCATGGATCAGAAGACAAGGTATCACTTCTGAAGATTCCTGAAAGTGAAACGACTGTGCAGGAAAATGGTTATTTTCCAGTGGAAGTATATGCAACTTAAAACTATGGGTGTTTTGTTTCTTTTGAGGTTTGGAGGCATTTGCTTTTCCTTTTCTTTTCTTCAGAAAATTCCTCTGGCTACCCATATTCCAAGCTACTGAGAAGCAGGAAGATGCCCAGAGTGCACCCTGATTTCCAGGGCTGCCCCCATATCTCTGTGCAGTGTTGGGTGGGTGCTGCTGCTGTGGCTGCTCAGCAGAGGCAGGTTTGTCAGCAGAGCAGAGCTGTGGGCATCCTGTCCTGCTGCAGCATCTGCTTCAGGAGCCCCTCCTATAATGATCCACAAAATAATATAGCTTGGAGCACCTCTTCTTCACTGGCTTCTGAAAATGTATCTCTCAAAATACCAGAAACTTCATGAACTCACATTTCAGCTGAGAAGCTGGTTTAGATCACTGGGTTTATTTAGGTTTTCTGAAAATCTTCTTTAAAACTGCTGAAAAAAATGAGCAGGGCAAACAGACAGAAAAGCTAGCTTTTTGCCTGGATATTTAGCTCTGTTACTGTTGTAAAAGTAAGACAGTATTTACTCCTTTGGTGATAGATAAGTTTTCTAATGAGTGAGATACAAGGGCTAGTTTGAAAAGTGATTTATTGTTACAACATGCTCTATAAGGAATATGCTGGATTTTATATTTGTACAACTGCTTTGGAATTGCAATTATTTTTAACTCTAATCTCCTAATGAGAGAAATAAGAACAACTAGTATTTATTTTGGTATTTTTTACCATATTTATTTCCAAATAGCAACTATGATTTTTTTTTCAAATACCTTAGGTTTATTTTTGTCTTTTTTGATTTTGCAGCGAAATTGTTCTCTCGCACTCTTCTTCTTTCTGTCCATTCTTCCTCCATACACATCTCAGGCCTTCTGTGTTCCCTCCTCATTCCCTCTTCCAGGAAAGTAAGGACAATATCATCGAGTCAGTTATAGAAACCTGTTTTCATTTAAAAGGGAAGTTTTACCATACTAGGATGAAAAGGAGTATCAGTTCTTTATGTGCCGTCTTCTGTTTTCATTTCTGTTTCAGGCAGATCTTTTTCTCCTTCTTGAATATATGTGAGGACTCATAACCTTACCTTTAGATACTTAAGTTAAAGCAGCCTTTGCTTGCAAGAAGTTAATAATTCCACTAATGTCAGTAGAAGTGCTAGAGCGCGTTGGGTAATGAGACTGGAGTACTTAAACACAGAGCGGTTAAAAAAAAAAAAAAAGAGTTAAAGCAAAAGCAAACTTACTTATGTCATTAGATGAGACGGATCTGTTTACCTTACTTCAGGGTTGTCTATCCAGCTTCTTAATAGCACAAACATGCCATTGCCATGAGCAAACATCCTCTGGAGAACAGTCAAGGATAAGGACAGCCCAATGCCACTTTCTGATTCACGGGAGGCCTCTGTGGTGGCCTCACACCAGTGCTTCTTTGCCCACAAAATGGTGCGGTTGTTCACACAATCACAGCAGGGTTGAGGAAGGAGGTCATTTGGTCCAACCCCACTGCTGAAGCAAAGCCGCCTAAAGCCAGCTGCTTAGGATCCTCTCCAGGTAGCATTTCAATACCTCTGAGGGCAGGGACCACCACCCCTCTGGGCAATGTGTGTCCATGTTTGGTCACCCACATGGTGGGAGAGTCTGTGCTCATTGCCTCTGTGCCACTGGGCACAACCAAGAAGAGCGTGGCTCCATCCTCTTTGCACGCTCCCCTCAGGTGTTTGTACCTCTGAGCCTTCTCTTCCCTGCACAGTCCCAATTCTCTCAGCCTTTCCTCATAGGAGAGATATTCCTGTCCCATAATCATCTTTGTGGCACTCCACTGCACTCTCTCCAGTATGCTCATGTCTCTCTACCACTGAGGAACCCACAGCTTGGCACAGGAGCCCAGGTGTGTCCTTGACAGTGCTGAGTAGAGGCGAAGGATCTCTGTTGGCAAAACACCTCCTAATGTGGCTGATTGTTCACCATATTTAGCAGGGTGGAAAGGTAATGTGGGGGCTGAGAAGAAGCTCCCTTGAGAGGACAGAAGATGTGGGCAAGAAGCAGAAGAAGAACCAGCCACAACGTAGGCTCTTCCTCAGAGAGGTTGCCATGGTAGCTGAGGTTCACTGTATTTTCAGCCACTTTTCAGCCACTTCCCAAAAAAGGGTGTCCTCAGCAGCCCCAGTTATTCTTTGCAAACTGGATCACAAGTGGCTGCAATGGCCCAAATCGTGGATAAAGCAGCAAGGATTTCAGTGAGCTCCATGTAAGCACCATCCTGAGCAGTCAAACTAGGTTGTTATTCTTCCTGACTTAATGAATGCTGAAATCACAATGCTTATCACAAGGCATGGTTTGGATATCGGTCTGCAATAAATTCAATGGCAAAATTAATCAATAACACTGGATATGTGATAGTATCATGTGAAAAATACACCCGCACTTCCTCTCATGGTTAGCTTACTTTTGCTACATAAGGCACTGAATCTAACCTACCTGTAAGTAATCAGTAAAGAGCAGGAGTATCTGCTGACTCACAGCTACCTGCTCTTTGGGGTAAGTTTTGGTCTGGTTTTCCAACAGAGGAGTGTAAAATACATGTGATACGTTATTTGAAAACTTCAGCCATCTCAATCATTCTTTGATAAAATCTCTATGTAATTTATAGGTTGTGTGCAATGAGCCATAGGCTGGGCTGCTGACTGTCCTCCTCTAAGAAGGCAGGTATTAGCACCGAAAAGCATGATTTTATCCAAAAGATGAAGCTTGCTGAAATCTGTACCAAAATTTCTTAGGACATAGTGAGACAGAGGAAAAATTGAAAGCAGTGACCAAGTTGTTAGATATTTATTTATTTTTTTTTGTAAAAAAAGGCAAATTTCTTGAAGCTGTTTTCCTCTGGGACCTGAAAATTGAGGGTTCATGAAAAGGTGAGGAAAATTTAAAATACAGAAAATGAATTTGTGGACAGAGTTTTACCCATTGCTTGTGTCAGACTGTTGGAGTAGGTGGGTCTTGGCAGTACCCTTCTGAGGCAGATTGAGGAAACTTCTCAATTTCTCATATGATGAAGAAGATCTTTAGATTAAGGCATAGATTAAATTTGGGAGGACTAGAGAAGCAAACTTGTTAAGAGAGGCGGTGTGGTTTCACTACAGAAACTGACATAAAATGGATGTTATCAAACAGCAGAACCCTTTGCTGAGGCTTGCACTGGATGCATAGAAATGGGTTACTCATTGTGACAACAAGTTCTAGTTTAATATCTCTTCTGAAGAAACACTTTTGAGACTGTTATATTAAACAGTTATTCTTCTGAGAAAGAAGTTTTTATTGTATGAGTTGTTCTTAGGAAAACAAAATCCAAACTTTTTTCTATTTTTTTCCAAAATCAGAGAATCATAGAATCTTTAGATTGAAAAAGAGCTCTAAGATCATCAAGTCCAAGCATTAATCCAGCACTGCCAAATCCACCACTAAATCATGTCCCGATGTGCCACATCTGCACATCTTTTAAATACCTCCAAGGATAGTGATGCGACCACTTCTCTGGGCACCCTGTTCTAACGCATGACCAAACTTTCTTGAAGAAATTTTTCCTGATTTCCAATCCAAGATTTCCAACTTCCCTTGACGTAATTTGAGTCCGTTTCCTCTCATCCTCTGATTTGTTACCTAGGAGAAGCGGCTGATGCCCAGCTTTCTTTAAGGTAGTTGTAGTTTCTTTACACTGTCTTTAAGGTAGGTGTAGAGAGCGATAAGGTCCCCCATGAGCCTTCTTTCCTCCAGGCTAAACTCCCTCAGCCGCTCCTCATCAGACCTTTGTTACAGACTATTCCCTAACTTTTTGATGTATTTTTATATTTTATATGAAGTATTCAATAAAAGAACAGAAAATGTTTGCTGGAGACTCCGGGGGGGGGGAGGAGAAAAGAAAATCAGTCTTCAGCGATTTAACTAACGCATGAAAGAATTTACAAGGAACTTCTGTGCCACGTTTCGTTCCCTAAGAATATAACAAAGCAGGGCATCTCCTCTGCAATCACGCAGGAGCCAGAACTGGGCGAGTTAGGGGTCGGCGCCGCGCCTGTATCCTGGCGGCAGTCCCGCAGGAGCACCAGGATGCGCGGGGCTGTGTGCGGCCGGGCGGGGCCGGGCGGGCCCGCAGCGCCCCCTGCTGCCCGCACGCCGCCGCCGCGTGTCCGTGGTGGCGGTTCCCGCACGGACGCTGTCCCGGGGCAAACAGCGCCGAGTGCCAGCGCCTGCATGGGTGGCAGAAATCGCACAGGAGTGGGGAGGGGGGGGGGGGAGAGGAGGCGGGGGAGGAGGTGGTGGCAGATGCGGGTGGAAAAATAATCCGCGCGAAGAGCTGCAGGCCATGGCAAACAAGACCGGCAGGTGTCGGTGACATTCCAGAGTGTTGTATAGTATCGTTGTTGGACCCCATTATTAGTTTTTGACTCGATACACAGACCCGAATTAAGCTCATTCTGATACCACACGATCTCTCCTGCTCCACTCTTCTCATCACTGTCTTTCTCAGTGATTCAAGTCTAGAGATTCTTGTCCCCTCCCTCTAAACCCTCCACAGAGAGCTATCACACTCTTCTTTCCATCTCAAATCTCAATCATGCTTGAACACGACTGTGAATAATTAAATCAATTCACGTGACATTTATTGTAATTAAGTGGTAAAACCAGATAAATGACTGCTCCTGACCCAGACATACCCCAGCCAGTGTTACAACAGCTGGTCACAATTAGCATGAGCTGCAGCAGAGGCATCTTGTTACCCACCTTGCTTGTTAAACCTTGTTTTAACATGGTTATTATTCCAAAACACGAAGCAACACCTCCAGCCCCATCATCATATGGGAACAAACTCACAAGGTGCATGTTTTTCTGAGATGGGAGTTATTTAAACTGAAAGGATGAAGATGCTGAGGAAGGAAGCTGATGAGGAAGGAAAAAGGTTAAGTTGGATGTGAGAAATGAGAGATGATTAAAAGGTAGGAATTAATTTAAGATCAGGTTTTGTTACCTGTCATGCCTCCCTCTCATTTTTAGCTTATTTGTATTGAGTACAATTCTCACTTCAAGATCCACCACTCTGGGGGTGATTTGAGGAAAAGGCTACCACATGCAAAAGTAAGGGTTTTAAAGAGTTAATGAGTGAATATTAAGCTCATACATGCCACTACTTTGAGGATTTTTTTTCAGGCAAGTCATGACAGACATAGCAAGTTTTCCTGGAAGAAAGGGTCCATCTACCTCCCCTGATCATGAAGAAAATTCTGGAAAGTTGATCTAGAAAGTCACATGCAGAGGACATAGAAGCCAAATGAGTCCCAAATCATAGTTTGCTTTGTGTAAATCTTCTGAGTTGTAGAGTGGAAGATTGTTCTATGTCTAGGAAAGACCTGACTGCTATGTAAAATATTAAGCACCCTGAGCTGAACACAAATACAAGATGCCTCCTTTGGTATGAAGAGAAAGCTTTTCATCTTTCACAGTTCTCCAGTTCCCAAGCTATTGTCTTTCTGGTTAACTCAGACTTTCAGCACATTTTGGAGTGATTTTCCCAGTCTTCCAAAGCCTACTTTTGTCACCACCACCCCCCCCCCCCCCCCATTTGAAAATAAAATTTCTGAAGCAAGTTCCATTCATCTGATAGCTGAACTAGCTTAAACAGAGCTTCTTGGTTTGGTATCTCTCCAGTAGGTTCAGGCCTTTCTTGTCAGCACCATAACATGTAATCTCCCTTTTTGCCTTTTACAGGCATTTCCCCAAGTATGTGCCAACGTATCTTGATGAAGCCTCTGTCTATGGCAGCTAGATGTTTGTCTGACTGCAGTATGAACAAGATTTCTCCTACTGCCTTTATTTTTGTATAACCTATAAAAAGATAATGAAGATGGAAAGCAGGCATAAACAAACGTTGTTCAGAGGCAGCAATTTATTTTCATTTCAGCTTCCCTCTAGTTCAGCAACAGACAATATGATTACACATGCTACATATTTGATATTCTTTACCCAGTGCTTTCAGTCCCTGCAGTTCTTAATTTGGGTTTTCAGGAGGATGGCTGATGTGCAGACCATAACAGAAGCTGTTGAACAGGCCAGGTAGAAGCTGAAAGATCAAGACAGTGAATCAGAGCATTACCATTTTCCCAATGTTTCTTTTCTTGATTTTACTTTTTCTGAGAGGTTCATTCATGCTCTGATTTTCTATTTTGTCCTACACAAGTCTTCAAGACCTACACAAATTTAGGCCACTCGATATCATGTAAATACTTCTTACTACCACAATACTCATTTGTTTCTCACTGTAAAGCATCTGGAATCGTGTCAGGTTCAAAACATCCTTCCATACCCTAAAAATCTTCATAGGAATAAAGGTACACCACAGCAGTGGTAAGCTGTTGCAGTTTACATGAAAAGAAGTCCCATTTCCACTTGCACATGAGGTTGTCAGGGCACTCACTATTTCCAGCATAGTCCCATATACCGTCCTTTACAGATGCAGTTCCAGCTCATCAGACACTTTGTTTGCATGTCTCACTCACAGTCTGGTTGCTACAGCTGTCTAACTTTTAGCTGCAAATCTGCTCCCTGTTGGTGTTTAAATACATCCTTCCCTTTTCTGCTGTGGCCTTAGGAACATGTTGCCTCTAATGAGGCAACATGAGCAAAGTGGAGTAATGGCACATTGGGATACACTGGCTTAGCTTGTACAGTCAGAAGATAAAATTATTCACACATCAGAAGGCTTAAGCAAGGCAATACTCAGCAAGCCAACTGAGTTGAGCTTTTGAGGTCATATTTTCAGGTGGTTTCTGATAGTGTGTTTTAGAAATCAGAGGACATAGGTGAGTTTCCATCAGTTAAATCCCTGGCCCTGAGCCAGGTGAATGGTCTCTGCCTTGGAAAGGGTGAAAGCAGAATCAGCCAACAAAACCAACAGAAGTGAAGAAAGCTGAGCAGAGAAGGACTTCGTGAAAGGCTAGGGAGGGAGCTAGAAACCTGAGTTGCAATGATGGAAGGAACTCAGCATGCTTGGTATAGATACCTAATGCATACCTCCTTTTAGCTGCCTTCTGGCACTCCCTGTCTCAAGAAGTGCTATTATTATTTTTATAGTCAATGGATGGAGAAACATGTCTCCACAAAGAAATCACATTCCTCTTTCTTGGGGATGACATGCAGGGTTTTACTCAGACATCTGCAAATGCAGACGATTGCCTGTGCATGCTGTGGAAAGGTGGCAACCAAAATAAAGTGTATGTTGGTGGCTGAATGAGAAAGACTCATCCTTAATACACTATGGCAAGGAGAAGAGGTTGTCAAAGTGTTGCCAGCTCAGAGCTCAGACAGTTTCAGAAGACACAAATGGCAAGGAGGAGATGGTAATGATTCTTACTAATTTCTTCCTACTTCCAGTTTTGTTCCTTCATTTCCTGCAGAAAGAGACTCATCACATTCATTCTTCAAGTACTTTGTGATATATTCACCTTTTTTCCTTCTTTCAATTCTGTGGCTAGCTTTATGTGCCATCGTCCCAGGAGCTGAGGGGGAAAAAAAGAAAACAAAGCAAAAAAGCCACGGCCTGAGGGCAAAAATATTTCAGGTTTCCAGGAGAAAAATGTTATTTTATGATTCACTGCTCATTTGTACTGTTGACGGCTGGCTTTAGGAATTAATGGAAATCAGACACGTTTCACCCAGCTAGTTGTGCAGTCTTACTTCTGTTTGGTGTAGTGGTGGATGCATGCTTACTGTAGCTCCTTTAAGGCTAAAAGGTAACCTTTCAAGCTGCAGTCCCTGCAGAAAGGTTTATAGGAAGCATTCTGGAGAGATGATGCCTTTGAGGAATCAGAAGTTTTCCCACTCTGCTCTTTATGCATAAGGATAAAGGACTTCTGCTACTTGGGACATCCTCTGGCCAACCTCATCCAGTCCCTCAACACCCTCCCAGTGAGGAATTTCTTCCTAACATTTAATCTAAACCTGTCCTCTTTCAGTTTAAACACTCCCCCATGTGCTATCACTACATGTCTTTGTAAAACATTCCCCCCCAGCTGTCTTCTAGCTCCCTTCAGGTGCCTGCAAGGTGCTAAAAGGCCTCACCAGAGCCTTCTCTTCTCCAGGCAAAACAGCCCCAGATCTCTCAGCCTGTCTCCATAGGACAGGTCATCTTGACCTCTGATAATCTTTGTGGCTCTCCTCTGGGCATGCTCCAATGACTCCATGTCCTTCTGTACCCCGGAGCTTAAGACAACTCTCCAGGTGGGGTCTCACGAGTGCAGAATAGAGGAGCAGAATCCCCTTCCTTGACCTGCTGCCCACACTGCTTTTGATGCACCCCAGGATCAAGCTGGATCTCTGTGCTGCAAGTGTGCACTGCCAGCTTATGTTGAGCTTCTCATCCACCAACACTCCTGAGTCCTTCTGCCCAGGGCTGCTGTCAATCCATGTTCCACTCAGCCTGTGTTTGTGCTTGGGATTGCCCTGACCCAGATGCAGCACCCTGCACTTGGTCTTATGAGATTCCCACAGGCTCATCACTCAAGCTAATCCAGGTCCCTCTGGATGGCATCCCTTCTCTCCAGTGTGTTGACTGCAGCACATAGCTTGCTGTCATAATCAAACTTGCTGAGGGTGCACTTGATCCCACTGTCCATGTCATTGATAAAGATGTTGAACCATATTGGTCCCAATTCTGATCCCTCAGGAATACCACTCATCACTGCTCTCTGCTTGGAGATCAAGCCATTGACCATCCAGGCAATTCCTTCTCCACTAATTGGTGCCTCTGTCAAATTCATGTCTCTCCAGTTTAGACACAAAGTTTTTTGCAGAACAGTGGCCAATTCTTTGCACAAGTCTGGGTAAATGATGTCAGTGTCTCTTCCCTCACACACCAAAGCTGTAACCCTATCACAGAAGACCACCAGATTTGCCAGGTGCCATTTTCCCTTAGTGAAGTCATGTTGGCTGTCACCAGTCACCTCCTTATTTTCCATGTGCCTTCTCAGAGTTTCCAGGAGGATCTACTCCATAATCTTGACAGGCACTGAGACTGCCTGTCCACTAGCTCCCCAGGTCTTGGTTTTTGTTTTTTTTTTCTCCCTTTGAAAAGAGGACTTATATTTTCCCTTTTCCTATCAGTGGGAATGTCACAGGACTGACAGACCTTCTCAAATATGATGGATAGGGGCTTACTTCCTCTGCCAGCTCCCTCAGGATTCTCAGATGCATCTCATCAGGTCCCATGGACTTGTTCACCTTCAGGTTCCTTAGATGTTTTCAAACTTGATCTCCTACAGCAGGAGGTTCTTCATTTTCCCAGTCCTTCCTTTTGCCTTCTATGGGAAGGAAGGTGCATGATCATCCTACATCTCACAGTGGGCAAACACTGACCTGTGCTGCTTTTGGTTTGGTGCTTTCCAACATCAGGATGCAAAAGAGAAGTGCAAAAGAACATCTGTGTTTGGTAATGTTGTTTCTAAAGGAGCCTCTATAACACACAGTGGCTTTTGTCTTTAGACTTTCTATTCAGTATTATGGGACATACTTGTAAAGTGTGATGTGCCTGTGCTTTTGAAAGATTCTCCAAATAGAGCTTCCACTCAGCTTCAATACACAAATGCAGAGTTAGCAAATTCATACAGTATGTTTGCATATTCAGTTTATTTGGTTTTTTTTTTAAAGATGTAATCTTTCTACAGTTTTGCTGTATTTTAATTAAAATTACTGTACCATAGCAGACATCTAGACTTTATTGCATATTATTTCTATTTCTGTCTTGCAGTTTTTGTTATGGCAGCAGTTACTTTCACTTCTACAATGGCTCAAAATACATCTGAGATCACGTGTGGGTTTATCAGCCAGAAGGATGAAGGTTCAGTAGCACCAGAGACATCAGTATCTCCTAAGGTGATATAATAGAGAACAAGTTGCTTGTGAAATGTTCCTGTCCATTCCAGAAATACCTTCCCAGGAAGTTGTAACACCTTAAGCCTTTACAATGTGAGGACATCACAGTCAAAATCACCAGGCTTATGCCAAATATGGCTTCAGAAGGTTAGAGGGATATGTATCTGAAAATTTGTACTTTGAAACTGTGAATAGTTAAGTACCAGTTTTCTCTAAAACTGGCTTTTTAATTAACATTTTGATGTTGTCTTATATCAGCAAGCTTGAATATTGCTGAATGTTGCTGGCAACATATCAGTGTAAAAATACATATGAGAACATGTGCCCTTAAGAGGAGACTGCCAAGGCTGTGGTGTGTGTGTGCCATAGCTGCTGGGACTGACAGGGAAGCTGTACCACCACCAAACCCCATAAAACCCTGCCAGGTCCAAACCTTGACTTAAACACCAGAGCTGGACAATGAATCAAATACATTTTTATTTTCTTCTCTTCTGATTCAAAATGGTAGAAAGCCAGGTGGAGGTGGTGTGTAACTAAATTATAAATCAGCTGAGACCTGCAGTTAAAAAATTTACTGAGGATTCTTGTTTCAAGGAAGTCTTATGGAATCTTTTTCATTCCTGAACAAATAAATCAATAATTCAAATAATAAATAAAGGTATAGCAGCCAAAGCTGTGCTGACCTTTTATCTGACAAGGCAGAATATGGCTGTTATTTCTAGGTACTTCTCAGGTTGAGAGAAAGGAAAAAGGAGAGAGGCATGAGAAGAACCAACCAAACAAGCAAAATGGGGATGCAATGAACTCTGTCCTTTCATAAACTTACATTGGATAAAATTCACCCAACAAAGCAATGGAGACATTTAGGGCTCCTTTTCAGATGGAGCTGCTTACTTGCCACCTTTTGCTGCAGCTAATCTTAGAGACTCATTAATCCATCGGTGGCTTTCAGAATAAATGTGGAAGATTCTGTTTCTGTTTGCAATTCTCCCTTGGCTGTACACAGGGGTGAGGAAATTACAAATATGACAGTGTCCAGCCCAAATGTTCCTTACCCTGTAAAGACCCCAAGGAGTTGAGGAGAAATCTAGCCAGATGATGCAGTGACAAGCAGTGAGATGCTATAATAAACCCAACATTCTGACCCTGCCTTTGCATCCAGGTTGCAAACAGAAAGGTTTTATTATAGTTCTATGTCTCCCTAAGGTTCTAAATAAAAGGAAACAAAATCAAGTGTAAAGAATAACCTGTATCACTAACTGAAATTATCATGGCCCTGGCTAAGATTGTTCTGTGGTGTCCATCTAGAGGACAGAATTGACTAATTCAACAGGAACCCTATAGAGTTTCCTCATGCAGTAGAATTCAACATATTTATTAGTAGGTTGGATGGTAGAAGTGCAAAAAAGAGCATCCTTTAAGAATATTTGAATGAAAAAAAAAAAGTAAATAAAGCTAACTGCTAATAAATACCTAAGACTCTGTCCTCCTGCTTTCCAGGTTTCTAATATTTTTGAAGATCTTGAATGTTACTTGAATTCTCAAGGAACAGAGAACATCTACCAAACACTTAAAAATGTGGAAGTCAATGTATTTGAAGATATTGAATTAAGAATAACAATGAATATTTCAAGTGTCATTTCATGCTTTTGGTTCTTTAAAAAGAGCAAAGCCTGTAAACTTTCTTTGGACTCAGAGAATAGGTAAGTCAAGGGATGTATTGGATCAAAGATCCTTTAAGAGATCTTTTCTTTTGGAATGCAAATTGAATGTTTTCTGTGACTGTGGCTGTGTTTGATTTCATGTTATGCATTATCTTTTTCAATCTCTTAATCCTTAACTGTTGCCACCCAGAAGCACATTACTGATTGTCATTTAGGTCAATGTACATATATGAATCTTAAAACCAAGATCATTTTAAAATAAGCTTGTTCTTTTAATTTCTATAGCATCATGCATGGGGGTCTCCAGGCACTCTCTGACATTGATGGATTTGAGCTTTGCAACGTTCATGAGGAAAAATTGTAATTTTATAGTCAAAGAAATAGAGTCATGAAGAATTATGTAACTTTTAGGATCCGAGTGCAGATCAAGAACAGCAACAGCATTCTAACTCTCACAGCCAAACTTGGACTGGAACCTGAGACTGCATGATTGCCTCCTCATGCAAAACTTCTAGAATGAGACTGTAGGTAAAGCATTTGGCTGTGGAGCTCCTGACCTGCCTCAAGCTCAGGAAGGCCATCCTACCCAATGCTCAGATTAAGCATGTGGTACTGTGGCTGTAAATTCCTGTGTGCTGCTTGTGTAGGAAGACACATGAAGGAAGCATTTCAGGTTGAAGGGCACTATGTAAATAATGAATACCAGTGTCTTTGAAAGGTTTTTGTAAGCATTAAGAGCTAACATTTAATTGTGTGTGCTGCATATTACCTTCTTCATATTAGCATAACAAATACAACTTTACTTTCTGTTTTATAGATACATTACATCGTTGGCTTTTTCCCAAATAAAAGAAGGAGAAGCTGGAAAATACACCCTCTTGGTCACAAGTAAAACTGGCAATTACACAGTAGTTGTGCCTGTTCTCATCCGAAGTAAGTATATCTACATGAAAGGGTCATTCCATCAATAAGTTCAAGGGCAGAGGCTCAAGTTTGGTCAAAGCAATGAAGCTTTAAGGTGCTGCACTTCAAGCACCTTCCTAGATTAGCATAGCACTTGGAGCTGTCTTCAGAGGCTGTAGTCTACAGCTACAAACTATGTGAGTCAGCTTTCTCTAGTCAATAAACTGTGCAAATGAACAAATAAAGATGTAAATGTGCAGAAGCTTTCTTCTCCCCTGTGAAAAATTCCCCTCTGTGGCAAAAGGGACAAATTGATGGTGGCTTTCAAGGTTCGTGGGCTAGATTTGTTTGCTTTCATTTTAACCTGTTTATTGTTGGTGTTGCTAGCTGAGCTGTAATCTGGACCAGATCGGGATGTCCCTTTTTTACTCTCGTCACACTTTGACCCGCTGCCACTTTTCCACTCGTGCCTGCTGCTGGGTATCTCACTTCTCTCACTGCTTTTCCTTTTACAGTTCTGGGGGCGGGAGGAGATACACTGAGGAAAGGGGAAAGAGAAGATCCCTCTTCTCAGTGCCAGCTTTGACTTGTTCATTGTCTTTTAAAGCAAAACCCATCAGTTCTGCAGCTGCTCAACACAAGCCTGCCCAAGAAGTTGAGGTTTTAGCTGTTGTTAAATGCTCATGACAGCACCTGTGAGGTAAACTTTTTGAAAGGCTCCCAGTGGGAGTGGATTTGATTTTCTCAAGGCTCACACAAGTGACATCTCTGATGCAAAGGCAACAGCTGCAACAAAGAGCAAGCTTCTGTTTCTGACTAGGGTTGTCCAAAACCATCTCAAAAAAAAAAAAAAAAACCCAAACCGTAAAGACACATGGTGACATGATTTTTTAACAGAATAGAAAGATTATATTATTTTGTTTTGAAAGGGACAAATTTAGAGATAAAATTTAAAACTGCAAAAAGAAATTTCAAAGGCAAAACCTCAATCCAAACAGCTAAAAGACTAGCAAACCCTTCCAGGTTTAACAAGCGCTATTACTTGCCTTGATTTTAATAAATCGTGACTAATCAACATTTGGTTTTCCCTCTTTATTTGTTTTTAAAGTATTTCTTCTGCTTAACTTTTTTTTTTTTTTTTCTCTCTCTGGTGATAGAAAAGTCACCTCCAATCTCTTCTTGTTTAATTTGAAAGCTTACTGCGTGCCTCAATTATAATTTTAACAGCTTCATTGTGGGAACAAGGTATTAAACCTTTCATTAAGAATTGCCATCTCTATATCAATTAGGCTTTAGAGGTAAAAAGTGTTATTACATGTGCAAGCAAGAATAGTTTGAAACAATGTCGGTAAAGGCCTTTCCATATCAATTGCTTGGATTGCTTTCTCTTTGCTCCTGTGAATTTAATGTCATAATTACATCCCTTACAAAATCCTTCAGGCTAGGTGTGAATCCTTCAAATTGAATGTGAATCTCTGTAGGTAAAAAATACCTCTTAGGCCTATCCTATAAGACATAAATGAGGAAAGAAATTATAAAGCCAGGAGTATTACTTTCACCTTAGTGCGTCACCTTGCCCACAATGGAAGTATAACTGAGGAAAATGTCGCTTTTACACGTGGCAGCTGCAATTTCATTGAAAGATGACTTAAAAGTGGACTCAGTGCTTTTTTGAGTCAAATTTTTAGCAGTTTTAATACATTAAATTTTTTGTTCCTAGTCCAGTCTGTGCCTGGAGGTTCAGGGTGCTGGGAATTGTCTAGGAATCCTTTCCCTCTGGGTTACAGACACAGGGTAGAGAAGTTTGCTGGTTTCCAGAAGTCATTATCACCCTTTCTGTCTCCATCATGTGTCTGATCTGATGGAGCAAACTCCATTTTGTGTACAGATTTTGTAGTCTCAGCAGATACTCCACCAATGGACAGGCTTAGGGTGTGATTTCAAAATCACAGGTGCTCCTGCCCAGTGGAAGGAATAGCAACCACAGCAAATTAACACCTTTCAGTTTCAGTCTCAGGATTATCCCCTGGCATATAGAGGCAGGCCTTTGGTACAGGGAAGCTGTGTATTTAGCAATCAAGGCCGAAAAGCTCATGAGACCAACCCACAATACCCCAAGGGCTTAATCATTTTCTGCTCCCTCAGTGCTGAAAATCCTGAAACAAATCATAGCTCTGTATCTTTGTGTACTACAAAATGAGCTAAACAGCGTTTCAAAATTATTTCAGCTTACTTAAACATTTGCATGATTTTTATCAGAAAAACCAGCCAAACCCTATTTCAGGAAAAGAGAAAAATCAGATTCTATCAAGTGCATATCTGAGAGCTACCCCCAGGCCTCTGTGGAATGGATATTCTGCAAAACACCTGAAAAGAGGTATGTGTATGTTTATATGCATGTTGAAACTAAAAGTTTGCCATCTTCTGAAGAGACAGGGTGAGAAGAAATGACCTGCAGATGTGCTGTGAGAGGTTTAGACTGTGTATTAGGAAAAGTTTCTTCACTGGTGGGGTTGCTAAGCAGTGTAACAGGCTGCCAAAGGAAGCAATTGAATCAGCATCCCTGGAAGTGTTCAAAAACATGTAACATGGCACTTGGAGACCTGGTTTAGTGGTGAACGTGGCAGAGTTCGGTTGATGGTTGGACTCAATAATCTTAGAGGTCTTCTCCAACTTCAATGACTCCACGATTCTACACTGCTTAGTGTGCCTACTGAGCTGGGGAGATAACTGAAGAAGAGCTTTTGATTCAGAATTTTTGGAGATGGGCTCTGCTGGTTGGCACACCCACATGCTTGTTGAAAACTCATATCCACGTGATCCATTTGGAAGTGCTGCAACACATTTTTCCTAGAAATTTTGACTATTGTGCTCTTCTGGAAATTGTCAGCTCTTGGCTTCAGAAATGTCATTCCAGATTCATATTTTGATGTCACAAGAGCAAATCAAAGGCATCTTGTTTCCATCTAGTTTTTCACATTGTTTTTAAATTTGAATCTTACAGTCGTAGAACAGTTTGAATTGGAAAGGACCTTTAAAGTTCATCTTTAAAGTCTAAGTGCACTGCAATATGCAGATACATCTTCAATGTAATCAGGTTCCTCAGAGCCTTGACCTTGAGTGTTTCCAATCATGGAGCATTTGCAACCCCCCCCCCCCCCATATTCCTTATATCTAGTCTAGATTTACATTCTTTAATTTGAAACCATTACCCCTTGTCCTTTTGTAACAGGCCCTGCTAAAAGGTTTATCTTGATCTCACTGATAAACCCTCTTTAACTACTGGAAGGCAGCTTTAAGGCCTTCCCAGAGCCTTCATTTTTCCAGGCTGACCAATCCCAGCTGTCTCCATAGGAGAGGTGCTCTAGCCCTCTGAACTTCTTTGTGGCCTCCTCTGGACTCTCTGCAATATGGCCACATCTTTCTTATGTTGAAGGCCCCATGGATGCAATCCTCTGGGTGGGGTCTCATCAGAGTGTAGCAGGGGTCAGAATCATCTCCCTTCACCTGCTGGCCACGCTTCTGTTGATGCAGCTCAGAATAACAATTGCTTTTTGGGCGCAAGTGCACATAGCTGAATCAAGTCCAACTTTTCACCCGTCAGTTCTCCCAAGTCCTTCTCAGCCAGGCTGCCCAAGCTCTATTCATCCAGCCTGGATTGGATACCAGGGATTGCCCTGACACAGGTGCAGCACCTTGTGCCTAGCTTTGTTGAACCCCATGAGTTTCCCATAGGCCCATGTCTTGAGCTTTTCCAGGTCCCCCTGGATGCCATCCCATCCATCATGTGTGCCAGTGTACCACGCAGCTTGGTGCCATCTGTAAGCTTCCCACTGTCTATGTCATTGATGAAGATATTAGTACTGGTCCCAGTACAGAGCCCTGAGGGACACTCCTTGTCTCTGAGGGCCAGCTGGACACCAAGACATTGACCACCACTCTCTGAATGCAACCATCCAACCAGTCTCGTTCACCAAACAGTCCACCCATCAAATCTGTATCTCTCCAATTTAGAGAGAAGGATGCTGGGGGGAGCATGTCCACAGCTTTACAGAAATCAAGACAGATGGCATCTGTTGCCATTCCCTTGTCCACTGATATTGTCACTCCGTCACAGAAGACCAGTAGGCTGATCAGGCAGGACTGCCCTTGGTGAAGCCATGCGGACTGTTTCAAATCATGTCCCTGTGCCTTAGCAGAACTTCTAGGAGGTTCTGTTCTGTGACCTTCCCAGCGGTAAGGCTGACAGGTTGGCAGTCCCCATGGTTTTCCTTTCCTTTTTTAAAATTATGCAGTGTTTCCTTTTTTCCAATCACTGAGAAATTCACCAGGAGCATTAGAGCTGAGAAGACAAGGGATCATGATTTTGTGAGCTAAATAATGTTTCCCATTCTATTAATATATGAAGTTTATTCTATTAACAGGGGCAATAATGCCTTTCTCTGCAGCATGGTAGTTCAGGGTCTGGATCTCATAATGGTTGCTGGATTTGCAGCACCTCCCACAACCAGGAAATCAGAGGTGTGGTGTGAAAGCTCAGCCTCTGATTTTGCTCTTGTCTGGGTTTTGATCACATCATTACCTGTCTAAGAACCAGTCTGAGCATATGCGGGTCATTTCAGCCCACATTTCTGCCTAGACTGTGACATTTTTATTTTCTTATCTTCATCTTTCCTAGTTCCTTTTTATTCAATATATGAGATCCAGTTTTCCCACAATTGTTTGCGTATTCTCATGGTTTGGAGATTTATCAGATTTATTTTCTTGAAGTCAACCAAATGAGTAAATGAATAATTATGCTTGTAATTGCAGTTGCCCTTATAAAAGGCATGAAGAAACTGGAGAAATAGATGGCATCCAGATGGTGCAACATGAATTATTTCAAACTTATATATGGTGCTGTGCTGTTAATGTCCTGGGCAGGGAATGCACCAGCCTCTTTACAATAGGTAACTCCCTCTAAGGTTTACTTGCATATGAGCTCAATCCTGCTGCTGAACTTAGTTGCACTACCCATCTGAGCATGATTTCTGGTCTAAGCTACTTGTTTGTAATCACTGGAATAAAGCTAACAGTGAATATGATTGCTCTGTCACATGTTAAAAACTTAATTCCAATACCTCTTTGTGGTCTCTGTAAAAAGCTTCTTGCCTTTCTACATTTGCTATGCTTGTATTGACTTTTTGTTCATGCTTTTAGGACTGTGTGCATGGAAAAACTCTCCAAAGTGTTCTCAAACATATATATTTGTATATAATTATTAACTAATATCTCCACTCAGGTTTTCTTTCCTGTTTTTTTTTTTTTTAAATAAACCCAACCTGAGCTAAGATCTATGCTACATTGTGCCCTAAAGGTGTCTTGTGAATCATGACAAAATTTGTTTTGAGACATCTAAATCCATGAAGGTTACTAATTTCATTATTATGGTAATTATCATTACAATGTAAAAATTAGTATCTATACAGCATTAGCAGAAAAAATGTTGATCTAACTGAGCATTTTCCAGGCAAAGTGATGGTTGTTTCAATGTCTATATTTTGATTTTGTAGATTTAAATGAAAGACAAGCAGCACCTTTACCTGAACTACTACTTAAGGTCGGGGAACCATTGCTGGTCAGATGCAGAGCTGTTCACCATAATTACAAATTTGGAATACAACTATCTTTTGAAAACAGAGAAGTTAAGCAGGTAAAAAGACAGGGCATATTTTAAAATTAGTTTTATTGGGCAGTGTCAACTGATTAAATATGAATCTCTGTTGAAAACCAGGGTATCTACTACAAAGGATTAGAATATCAAGCAGACTCCTCAGCAATTCGGATCCAGTATGTGTCTGTTTTAGCAGTAGAAAGAAATGACACTGGACATTACACCTGTTCCTCTACTGCTCATCCGAATCAAACTGCTTTGATCACAGTTCTAGGTAATTCCATTCCTGGGTGTTAATTTTGTCTCTCAGCTGTTTTGGTTTGTTTTCAATGTGTCTGTTCTTTACTTGCAGATATGCAGTGTATGTTTATAGCTCCCTTGCTAAGGAAAAAGTCTGTTTGCACTTACAACCAGTCCAGGAGAGCCAAGAGATTAATCTGAACTGAGTCATTCTGGTACCTGAATACAATTAACCTTTTCTTTATATTGCTTTTCAAATAATTTATTTTAAAAGACAGTGCTTTTAGAAGTGAAATGAAATGGCACTGTTTAGAAATGCAGTCTGTGTGATTGTTTCAATGGAATCTCCTAGAAACACAGGCTGGGATTCATCTCATGTGTTGGTGACTCTCAGCCAGTGTGCCACAGAGCCATAATTTTTTAAATCAAATTTCGTTCTACTTCAGCAACATGCTGATTTAAAAGCCAGCAGTGTTGAATTCAATTGAGAGCAGCCTCAACTGCAAACTTTGCTTCTCAGAAGGAAAACTATACAAATAGGCCTAGGTCTGGAAATAAGGCATAAAAAGGAAAGCTGTAGGTAGGACCACAGTGCTGGACTAGGTACAGGGTGTAATTTAATTATTGTGTGCCTGGAGTTGGAGCCCATAGTCCTGAAAACAAGGCTCTCTGAAGCAGTCACTATGTGTTTGACCTTAGAAGTAGTTGCTCTCAGGGTTTACAAGACCTAGGCTAGGAATGTTAGGAAGTGAAAATACTTACCCCAGTCTCTTCAGAAGCTACTTTCCCAGTGCGATATCCTCTTTTCAGCTTCTGCCTACCACTGAGCAGTAAGTTCCCTTGTCACTTACAATAACTGAGTATGATACCTGTGCATTTTTTCTACACACATCTCCTTGGTAAACAGGAACATAGGGGTGAGGGTGTACTGTAGAGGTAGGGCAAGATCCTCTTTTTTATCAGTAGCTGTGCTTAGGTCAGAAATAGTGGCTTCTTGGGTCTGTGAACTACCAGGTGTGAGCACTGATGACAGTCAGAGAGAATACTGGAGAGAGAATAAGGCTATATTTCTGAGCAGGGTATTTTTTTCACTGCAATGCTCCAACCTATATTGCTTGTCTGTGCCCTCCTAAGTATTCCTTTATGCCAACAAAACTTCTGAGGGTTCATTGGTTTTGCTGATGAAAAAATCTATTTGTTTACTTACATGGTGGATTAAATGTCATGGTGTGACATTAGCTTGTCATACCAAGCTAACAGCTGTGCTTCTCTCTCCAAGGTTCTACAGGAATATCCTGTGCTTCTGATCCATCCCAGCGTTTAGCCTAATGTGTTCATGACAATCATTGTGGGTGTGAATTTATGCTAACAATGCAGATTCCACTTTAGCAGCATTACAGATTTCACTCAGTTGCCTGTGTCTTAGCATAGTAGTTTCTGAAACAATCAGTGTCCCACCTTTAAACCATTTCTGTGCAAGATTCAACACCTGTAGCTTCACTGGGAATCATCATGGTGTAACTTATCCAAGAAAAAACTGATTTGGTTGGCACACACTTCATTGCCTGGGGAGCCTGGCTACCATCACAATATGAATGGGTGTTCTTCAAATCTCTAATAATGCCTTGCAGCCAGACAGCTTTGACTTGCTCTTTGGTAATTGATACCTCACCAATTTATCCCATTTTGTGTGACCATCAGGTCAGGCATGGTGGTTAGGTCACTTCAAAGCACAGCAGAGATCATGCCAACAACTACGGTTGCAAGGCTCTTTGTTATTGCAGGTCTTATGTTCAGTTTCCACCAGCGTTCAATAAAGAATTTTTAGCACTCCACAATCTCAAGGAATATGTAAGTTATTTTGCAGCACATTATATTAAAAGCAAAAAAATAAAGGAATATGAGGAACACAGAAAGTTGTTCAATCTTGAGAGATTCATCTCACCTCTTTGGCATTGCTAAGTGTAAATAGTCAAAAATACACTTAAGCCTGGCAAAAATTGTAAACCAAGCAATAATGTGCCAACTTCTTTCTCCTCCAATAAAGAAACTGTATTTTTTTTTTCTCAGTTGTTTTCCAGAGAAATGTCATACACTTCTCCAAGGTGCTTATATGCTCTCTGTAGAAAGCCTTTACTCTTGACTGGTTGTGTCATTAACAGTACACTCAGATGATATTCTGTCTGGAAGGATGAGGACCAAAAGATGAAGGCTCCATGCATAAAAGCAATAAACCTTTAATAGCAAAAAATAGGAGAACAGTCATGAAAACAATAGTTTCTTGTGTTGAAATACTGAAATGTCTGTGGTTTTTATGGGAATTTCCAGATAATAAGTAAGCTAAGACAGATAAAACATGCCAAGCAGAAAATAGGGTTAAAATCAGAAGAAAAACACTCAAAAGGAGAAAACACGTCCAGAAATATTTTCATGGTGAGGTTTTTCACCGTGTAGCTAATTAAACACCACAAGTTTTTCAGAAGTTATACAGTCCTTGGAGATACCCAAACAAAACAGGATATGGCTCTGAGCAACCTCATCTAGCTGGACCTGCTCTGGGCAGGAGTTTGACTGCATATCTCTTCCAGTATAAATGGTTCTGTGATCTTTCCAGAGTTGATCCTAACACCATTGGTGTCTTTAGGACAGCCTCCCCCTTCATATCTGCTGTTCAGTCTCTTTGGGTAGGAGTAATTCCAAGCCATGGAACATCTAGCCCTAACAATGACTTTGGTTCCTTCATCACTCAGTGCCAAGAAACAGTATTTCCAAAAGCAATTCAGTACGTCTTTGTTATCTTCCACTTTAGGATGGGATACATCTGAATATGCCTTTTCCATTCCACTGAATTTATGAGAGGTCCAAACAAGTAACTTAGGTGAATCACAGAACTTTTGACATCTCCACTAAGTGAAACAAATCCCACCCTAGCAGGGCAAATACAAGCAGCACATGGTTCATGAACGTCTTCAAAACACTCTTCCACGTCACTGTTGTCTTGCATTAAATACGTTAAATTTAAATGGAGAAATACAGGAGCAGCTACAGGGCTCATTTGCAAAACCTTCAGCTTATTTCAGGAAAGGAGAAAGAACTATTGTAACATTTGATTGTGATGGTAGTGCCACCTGGTTCTGTTCCTGTAGAAGGAAAGCCAGGAATTGCAGCTGTTAACAACTGGAATACAAATCTAAACCAAACCAAATAAACAATGACATTATTTGCCCTGTGACTCTGTAGGGCAGATTGAAGAGAAATGTCAGACCATTTTGGAAGTGCTCTGGTCTGACCAAGTATGCAAGTTCATTAGGCTCAAATCATCTATCTGTCTGCAACTGAGCACAGTGACAATATTTCAGTACTATTTTGAAGCATTATCTTATTTTGATTAACAGGAAAATTTTTGTGATATAACATGTTTTTTGCTTGTGATAACAAAAATTAAAAACATACAGGTGTTTTATACAATGTCTTCATTTAAATCCAGCCTTTCTAACCTATCTTTTCTTTCATTTTTTCCTCCAGAAAAGGGATTTATAAATATAACTGACTCTGAAGAAGATTTTGAAATTGGTGAGGAAGAGTTTTGCTTTGAAGTTAACTTTACAGCATATCCTCCAGTTAGATGCATGTGGTTATTTTCCAAAAAAACTTTTCCATGTATACAAAGTTACAGTGTGGATGGACGCAGGTATTTGAATATTTTGTAATAATTCAATATAATAATGTTTCCTCTTTATATCTAATTTGAATGGTTTACTGTCAATGTTCTGTACTCTCTTTGTGTTTTTAAAATATGAATGGGCCACATGATGAGACTGGGTTAACAAAGGGCGCTCAAACATAATTTTGGCTTTCAACAACAGTTCACAGATAACTTGTTGAATCACTTTATTCTCTGTTTATAACAAGGTCTTTGCTAAGTTATGCATCCAGCAACCCTCCAGTTTATATGCATTTTGCCATTCACCTTCTGTATAACATAATTTCTGAGTTACAGATCTGTTGCTGTTTTCATTCTGAATCACAAGTTCTGCATGTTCCCATTTTGTCATCCTGTTGTTGATGATGTTCCCAGTGTCTTTCAAACAGCTCAGACCAAGTCCAGGGCTCTGTAGTTCCCAGGCCTCTGCTGGGTCTGCTGGCTTGTGCCTGTGTCACAGAAACATGCCGTTCTGCTCGTTACCCAGGTCATGGATTCTTCCGCTGCTGCAGCAAAACATGTTTTCAATAAACCTGCTAGTTATCTACCTTTTCTGTTATTTCCTACAATGGACTTCTGGCATGAATCCTGTTTAAGGCTAATGTTTTCTCCATTCCCTAGGCTCTCTAATTTCTTGATAACATTATCTAATTTCCTTCAGGGTTTCTTTCAGAGTAGTCCCATGGCTTTGCAGGTAACAGCTTTTACTCACCTCAATGAAAGTAAAGCCAAGCTGATCTTTTCAACTTTTTTACATTAAAAGTGAGCAGGCTGCAGGCAGGAGCTAATGCAACTGCTCTGATTTCTTCTCATACCCTTAAAACCCCTGTCAACATCTACATAGAGCTGTGTCAAAGCCTTGATTACACTTTTTATGATTTCTTTCCATAGTATTTTTGCACCTTTGATTTTATCCACTAGCTTGTCAAGTTATCTTTGCAATAGGCTGGCCTTTTCATCTGCATCAGATGGTGCATTGGAGTCAGACCTCAGTGAAGTTCAGAGACAGCTCAGTTCAGGTTAGCAAATTGTCATCTCCTGGCAATGACCACAGGAACTCTGTCCCTGCTGATAAAGTGAGAGCTGTCAGCAAACTTTGATAGCACTGGGTGGGTGTTGGTGACTAATCTGCAATGCCTGACACGGGCTTGGCAGAACTGTGCTTTGTGACAAGACTGATTTTGGAAATGAGGTCTCAGGGGACAACCATGAGCATTTGCTCATCCTTGTCCAATAGGTACCTCCCTCCAGCTGATAACGTGGAGTTGATTTGCTTTGCAGCTGATACGGACCTCTCCTCACTGCTTGCACCAGCAGGACTCAGTTTTGCTTGGATGATTGGCAGTGGGTGTAAATTCAGTCCAGATAAGAATTAGGTGCTATGGACTGTGCCAACAATAATAACATTGAGGCCTTTTGAAATAGTTTAGGCAGCTGTCATTATTCAGAAAGGTGCAACTGCTGGCCTGGGATTTATGAGTCACTTCAGAGCCATGGCATAAAAGAAGCAGCAGTTGCTGAGTGCTGATCACCACCTGCCGGATGGGGGAAAGGCCAGCTTGTGTCCCTGGAGCCATGTGTCTGGGCTGGCTCAGTCACAGCCATGGCCACAGCCACCAAGCATTGCTGGGGCCTGGTGACTGCTTCAAACAGATAACTCGGCCATTTGTCTGACAGTGCTGTTGGACAAACAGATTTTTTTTTTAATGTTTATTTTGGGTAGTTATTCTTTGAATTTATTTGCATCCTATTTATTTTATGGAAAAATAAAATAGAGGGAAAACCACAATGAATTTGCTGATTATTTCATCTGACAAGTACATTCTTTTGTACAGACATCGCTCACAACGATCCAGTTTTGGCTGAATACAAGCATTGTATAGACATGCCTCACCTGAGGACAAGGAGTAGGGGTACATATTTCATTCAGTTTGAAGCACCCAGAAGCAGCAAGGGGTAGGGAGGTCAGGAGATTCTGCCTGCAAGCTGAAACCTTGCAGATTTCAACGTGATTTTAAAGCAGAAAGTTTCTCAAAGGAACACAAAAAAAGTCATCACATATCTAAACACATTGTGAGTCTCGCTTTTCATATTCTAGCTGATTTCTGTGTAATCCTTTCTCCCAGCACTTCTACTTTTTTTCCTTTCATATCCTTTTTCATTTCCTATTTTCATTTTTCTTAATTTCTGCTAGTTTCTTGTAAAATTATTCCTTCAGATTAAAGATCATATTAAATTTTAATAATTAGCTCTGTACCTTTCTTTAGTTTTTCATTTCAAAACCCAGCGATCCATCTGTCCTGTCACTACACTTGCAATATATCTTCAGACATTCCTTCCGAATTTCCATTTTCTCTTTGTTTTTGTGGGCTCTCTGCTTCAGCACACTGCTGATTTCGCTTCCCCCTTAAGAGCTAATGACTTCATACACAAAATGTCCTCTGTAAAATTTATAATACTCGGCTCACATCCCCTTATATTTTCAGGCATCAAAGATACTATTTTAATTATTTTTTCCTGATAATTTCATTAGTGTATAATCCAACCTGGGATTTCAAAAGCAACTAGTTATTTTTGGTTTGGTCCTTTTTTTCCCCCTGTCTTCATTGTCTTTTTTGAGGCAGCTTAACAGGGTTCTGACTTTAAAAAATCCATGAGTTCAGAGACATCATTAAGACCGTTTCAGATTAAGACATTCAAAAGTCAATAATTATATAAAAGTGTAGCCTTAGTCAAAATTGCCAGTGGTATCAAGGGGAGTTTTCCTGGTTTAGAATTTCAAGGTGATTCTTGGTGCCTTTGTATGTATCTCGCTTAGGGAGAAATACCCCAATTTTAGTCTCTAGATCAATCTCATTACTGCTTTCTCCTACTTTGCATATTGCTGATATGGGCTGTCTAGGTTTTTTTTTCTTTCTCCAAACTCTCTGATGTTCCTGCTTGCCTTTATCACTAAAACGGAGTTGGGGACCTACAACATGGTTATCACTGAATTGTCAGCAAAAACATCTATCCCCAAATTGTCAGCAACTACACCTAAGAGAGATTTTCTTAGGCTGCTCTCATGATGCTGATGAACTGCATTATCTGCTATTCAAAAATTGTCCTGGCAGCCATAACCTAGTTCAAAACACAGAAATAGGATACCAACACTGAAAAATGGCATATTCCCTTCTCCCTGCCTCATCCCATGTCCCATAAACCACTGACTCAACAGGACAGTCAGGCATGAATCTTTAGGTCTCTGCAGCTCTCTGTTGTTTCTGCCCAGAAACTTGTTAGAGCCCCTACTGGCCATCTCCATTGCAGGAGACAAATGTCTCCTGCATGGTTTGGGTCTTGGTTTTCTGCCATCCACTGGCTCAAAGGCCATAGGGATTAGTAGAAGGCTGGTCTTCCTCCTGCAGAACTACCTTGAGGGTTGGTGTTTCATCTCATTGGCAATGAACTTACGATAATGATCTCATTCCTGAATCTATGTGAGATCTTTCCATTTGGAGATGTTTGTCTCTTCTGTTCCTCCCTGTCATTGTTGTTTCCCAACACAATCTATCACATCAGCTAGAAACTCCCATCAAAATTCCTTGGAGAGAAGAAAGTTTGATCCTTGGCTGGTTTTAGCAGATGTGTCTGGGTGTGTCTTGTCTTCCAATGAATTACTAACAAAATCACAGCTTGACAGCCCCTGTGCACTCCAGGAGAAGTGGGAGAAAAAAAATGAAGAATTAAATTGATACTGCAGGGAAAAAAGTATCCTCTCCCCAGCACAGTTAGATTCTGGGATTTACAGTCTCTAAGTAAAAATAATTTGCTTTGTATTCTTCATGAGAAGATGCAGAATTGCTTCAAACCTATAAATGAGTCTCAACTGCATTTGAAATATTTTTCAAGTCAATATTTTGTTCTTTTCCCTTTTTTGACTTTGTTCCACAGCATTTCATCAAAGTTCTGCAACCATCAGCACCAGTCTGGGATATATGTATTTTATGCTGAAAATGATGATACAGTTGTAACAAAAAATTTCACTCTGTATGTGAGAAGTAAGTATCAAAACTATTGCTGAAAATTTGGCAAAGTCTGGGATTTTGTCACTGGTATAAATCGAGTTATTGTGGTTTTCTTTAATGCTTTAATTTCCTAGTTAATTTCCATAGATTTTTTGTTACAAATGGAGGATCAAAAGGCAAAAATATGATTCTTTTCCCACTGCTGAAATCCAGGCACTTGGTCAGAGAAAGACACTGGATGCTTGTGGGCTGTATTTCTTGTGTCAGTGAGGGATGGATAACAGAGAAAGGAGGAGAAGGTTATTAATTTTTTTCTTCCCTTTAGTCTGCTTTAAACAGAATATGAGGAATCAGTTGCATACTGAGAAAATGCTTCTTAAGAAAATTACAAGCCTAGGAACTCAGTAAAATACAGTAACTCCGTTCTATCTCTCAAAGCTGGAACATGTGACTGCTGCAGAGACCACATGAAACGTAGAGTTGGGAGGAAACCCTTATCCCTATTAGGAATTAGCTTTCTATGCCATGTTTATGAAGTTTTTTTGGTTTTTTTCCCTAATGGCATATATGATTTAATGTAGTTAGTGTGGAGACCCTCTGGTGTGTAACTTGTATATTTGGGCTGCAGTGCCTCATACACCCCTGCCCACAATTCACACACATGCACAGTCTTGTGCACAAATGCGCTCAGATACCTCAGTTCTGTCACAGGACTGCAGCATCTCTCCCTTGCTCCAGGTCTGGGGGCTTTATTTGTGATACATTATTTATACAAGGACCTTCTGTGCACATTTTGCACAAGCTGGACATGCAGAACCGCAGTGCCAGGGCAGTCCTAGGGCCAGCTGCTTAGCACAAGTCAGAAAAGTAGAAGTCAAGATTTCTAACTTTGGCTCTGCTATTGTTTTGGTCTGACTGTGCCCATACAGAGAAGTGGCTGCTCCCTTTGCCTTGCCACACTGCCATCCACAAAACCAAGGAAAGAGGAGGACTGTGAGCAACACCCAGCTCTCACTGTGGCATGCAGTTTTTTATTTTGAAAACAGAAGCAGACCTTGGTCTCAGCAGATATAGATAGCATTGTCTCATAAGTGCACAGGGTTTTGTCACTTAAAGTGCTGACAGAAATTGTCTTACAGAATCATGGAATTGATTGGATTGAAAGAGATCTTTGAGATCACAGAATCCAACCATTAACCCAGCACTCCCAAATATACCACTAAGCCAAGTCCTTAAACCATTTGTTGTCTTACTGCAGGAAAACCTGAAATAAGAATGCAGCCATTGTTCAAGCAGATCTCCTGTGTTGCTGAAGGTTACCCTGCCTCATCCTGGATATGGAGGAGCTGCCTTGAACTGAACTCATCCAAGTAAACAACTTTCTTTCTTTTTATTCATTGCAAAGACTATCTGAACTATCCTTGATTCAATTAAGACCAGCCTGTAACAAATTAAATGTAAAATCCACACTCAACTGGTTGCCCTACTCCAGGGGAACCAGATCACCAAAATTAGGGGAAGTTTTCATAGTTTTTTATTGCCATCAAATGAAGTCTATAAAGATGTATATCTCGGGCTCTTTACACCAAAATAGACCCCACTGGGTTTATATCAACAGTCAGATGGTAACCAAGTCCAATCTAAGTTTTTCTCTTAGCCTAACAAAGTTATAGGGATTCAGGGAGTGCTTTTGGTTAGTACAGGCTTGACTAATTGTTAAAGTTTTGGTTAAAAGACCTGCTATGGCAACCTGTTACCAAAGCCACTAAAGCCAGTGAGAGTGTTCCAGTAAAGTTAGTGAGAGTATTTCCAGTAAAGTTAGTAAGAGTGTCTCCATTTCCTCTATTTATTTAGGGCAATGAGTCAGGCTCTAAAATTTGAAAAAATGTTGAAACAGCTTTGACCTGATTTGTGAACTCTGCAGTTTTTATTTTAGATATGCCAAGAAACTAATAATCCCATGGTGCAGAAGAATACTGTCAAATTTTCCTTTGTAAGATTGTGGATAAACTCTAAAGTATTTATTTCAGCTACACATAAAAAAAATACCTAGACAATTTTCTTATCCACACCTCTTAAAAGGCTTCCTTATATCAACCTGTTTGTGCAGAAATGGAGGAGGAAAAAAAACCATGCAGCTAGCAGGTTTAAAATACTCCTTAAATCATCTTTCTGGAATGAAAATGCTGTGACATATCTTTTCTGAGGAACTTCCAAATGTAGAAGCTAATGCTATGAGTAGAGCTGAATAAATTTAATTTATTTCTTATCTCCTCATTTATTTATGTGGAGAGTAAATTAGACAGTAAGTTGATGAATGATAGAAAAGCTAGAAGTCAAAATTATCTATGTGGACCTCCTTTCCCTCAAGTGTAAAGTTCCCTCTCCCTACGTATCAGGCCTTAAATAAGTCATTAATACTCTCCCTCTGGAAGGATGGAGGCTCTCCATCATGAGTGAGAGAAACTTCATGGGTGAAATGACATACCTTCAGGGAAAGGAGTTAGAACTTTTATTCTGGGTTCATCTAGTATTTATAGTTTTAGCAGTGGCTCATTTGCAACTGCTCAGTGGTTTGAATGTTTGAGGAAAATATGAAACCAGTGGGAATAGATGAGATCCGGGGGGGTTGTGTCAGTTGTGAAATTGATGAAGACTCCAGAGTTCAGGGGGTGCAAGTACCCTGCCAAGGCAGTGGTGGAGAGTGGGAGTGAGCCCACTGTAGGAGGTAGCTCAGTCCCTGCTAAGCCTGCTATGTCCATCACCAAAAATGAGACTGGTAAGTGGCCAGAAGTCTCACTATCACTGGCAAAACCCAAGCCCCTTCCCTTCTCCTCTTCCAACGCAGACATTAGACATGTTTTGAAACTTCCCACCTCCTCCCCTGGCAAATGTCAATGTGAGATAAAAATCAAAACTGGTCTGCTTCCTTTTTCAGCTGCACAGAGGAAATCACAGAGGGGATTCAGAACTTCTTGCCAGAGAGGAGATCCCTGGGGTCATGGATTTCAAGCAGTATTTTATATGTAAAGGAGACAGCAACAACTTTCTCAGTGGAGTGCTGTGCAAACAATTCAGCTGGTTCAGCCTGTGAAAAGAGTTTCATTAACCTGTCAGGTACCACAAGCCAGTGTTTTAGCACAGGTTTTCTCAACTAAAGCTGACATGGTAGAACCTATAATACTTTTTCTCTGTCTAAATGGCTCACCATGCAATGGCATTGCAGGTAAAGCACAAAATCTGTATGTACACAGTATCAGAAATGGTGGGTGAATGGGAGACAAAATTTTCTTTTCTCTAGGCCCAAAGCAGAGGCCTCTCTCATTAAAATAAACAGAAACAAATATGAAGTGCAGGATGGAGCCATGGCAATATTTGGGGCTGATTTCTTATTTTACCTTGGTCATCCCTCCATGAAATCTGAAAGGATCATCTTCGGCAAGAGCTAAAGGCACTTTGGTAGCTGGTAGCATAGTGCTATCTCTCACTACTTTCCTGTAGGTCCTTGTGGTGCTGCCAGAAATGCCCATGGGAGCTCTCCTCACCCCATGGAGGTCACTGCACACCCAAGCAAGGTCATGGCTGAGCCAACAGTTCCACTGAAGGGTCAATCCCTGTCTGGAAAGCAGGAGAACTGGGAAAGAGACCTTCTTAAACTGCTGTAGGCAGGTTACAGGAGGTTAAGTCCTGGTTAAATAGTGTCTCTTTTTGTCAAGGGAATGGCAGATTATTTCCTCGTTGAACCAGAAAGTCAGTATGATTATTTGCACTTTGTACTTGTAGAACCATACGTATTCCATAGAGAAAAATATTTCAGTTAGAGGGAACATGCTGTCGCACCAGGAATTCTTTTGAAATATCCAGGTATTTGCAGTATGGGGATTTCCTTTGTCATGATGAACACGCAGTTTGGTGCTTTTGACTACAGTGGACAGAAGCTGTGACCTCTGTTAGAGTTTGAGCATTCATGTTAAAATTAGAATAGAAAGTAATCATAGTAGTTATGCATTTAGAAGAAACCAAAATATGAGGGTAGGTCTCATGTTTGCATGCTCATCTACCAATCAACAATTTATTCCTGTTTATGCTCACAGAGTTCAATCCAAGGATCACAGCAACACTCCCATGCACTTAGGTTTATTTATGGATTTAGCTTTTTCTTTTTCAAAATGAAAACAGATGTTAGAATTACCCAGAACTTAATGCCTACTGCCCATCTTGCTTTCCATGTGGCTGCATCTCACTGCCCATGCAGAGGAGGCTTGGGTGTGAGAGGGCTGCAGACTGCCAGAACTGACCATGGGTTCTCCTTGCATTTTTAGCTGTACACACAAACTCTGTTGCAGTGGGTAGTAATATGTGTCTTCTAAAGTTGCAGGAGCTGTTTCTTCCCCCCTGGACAATGCTGCATTCTATGTCTCCATTGGATTTTTTCTCCTCTTGATCGCTTTTGTATTTGTATTCATTTTTCTTAAATACAAAAAGGTAAGAGCAAACATAAATACCTGACCATCCTGCTTTTGTTCCTACCAGGCTGTTTCTTCTCTCAGACTTATTTCATTTGTGTGCTTTTTTCTTCCAAAGCAATTAAAATATGAAAGTCAGTGGCGAATGATTCAGATGATAGGGCCATCAGATAATGAATACATCTACATTGACTTCAGAGAATTTGAATATGATATAAAATGGGAATTTCCCAGGGAAAATCTGGAATTTGGTGAGCAATCCATAAGGTAAATCCCAATACTGGAGCAGTAGTCTGTGCTGTACCAGCAGCGAATAATACTGGCGTTTTGTGTCTTATAGGACAGGTCCTTGGTTCTGGGGCCTTTGGGAAAGTAGTGAATGCAACAGCTTATGGAATTAACAATGCAGGAGATTCAGTCCAGGTTGCAGTCAAAATGCTAAAAGGTATGATGAACTCTGGTGCCCCCCACAAGCAGTGATGTATTCTAGTATTTCCAAAGTAGAAGAGGCATTAGAAATCCCCCTTACATAGAAAACTTTCAGCAGTTACACCTCACTAATGCTTGGCTTCAAAGTGCTTTCAAAACCCTGTTTCGATTTGGAAAGGTATTGCTGAAGTGCTCTCATCCCACAGCACATTGCATACACACTAGAGGCGTTCTGTGTTGTGTGGGGAAGTATGGAGCCTCTAAAGAGGAGAAATGCAAATCCCCAGCACAGGTTAGCCTACTACTTATATTGGTGACTATGACTTTTGGTGTAAGGCCCCTTTTTCCTGTAGTGCTGTCTAGCTGTGGCAAGCCCTTTGCTTGCTGTGTCTCAGCTAGCTTGTCTCCAAAACTTCCAGCACAATTTCCTGTAGTCTTCTTTTTTTTTTTTTTTTTTAATGATGGCACAAAACAGTTTCTTTCCATCTCTCCTTATGAATAAGGCTATGAAACCTCAGATACTCCTTCTGTTATGGTCTGGCCTCTCTCCAAACTGTCTTGACTCCTCATAAAAGCAGTGTCCAGGAGCAAGCCTCCCTGAAAGCAAGCAGACGAGGGTTCCCTCACTGTGTCCCAACTAATCACAACCCTGTTCACAGAATGTTGGAGTAGTTTACACTGGAAAAGATGTCTAGGGTCACTGAGTCCAACTGTTAGCCAGTCCACCACTTCAGCACGTCCCTCAGTGACACATCTACATGTCGTTAAAATACATTCAGGGATGGTGACTCAAACACTTCACTGGGCAGCCTGTTCCAGTGCTTGACAACCCTTTGCTTGACATTTTCTGAATATCCAATCTAATCCTCCCCTGGCACAAACTGAAGTTCTTTCCTCTCATCCTTTGACTTTTTACTTGGGAAAAGAGACGGGTATCCACCTCACCCACCTTTTTATACATATTGGAATAAGCTTCACACTGATAGCAACATCCTGCCCACCTCTGTGCCCACACAGCCCCTTTCCTGCCAGCACTGCCATTCCGGTTTTCATCCCCCATTTCCACATATGCATCAGTTTTATGATTCCTTGGTCCACTCCTTCGTGGTTGTCTTTGTGGAAGCTCAAGTTGATCATTTTGGTTCACATTCCCAATTCACTGAAATGGTGAGCACCAAGTGCTCATTGGAAAACAAGACTAAAGCTGTTACTGGAACACAGCGTGGCCTTCTCAGGCATTGGATTGCAGCTGGTTGTGTGCCATATGGCTGCCATTTTTTTCTCCTAACATTTCTCTGCAACAGGCTTGACTGCCACTTTTTCTGGGCTTGGGAACACTTTAATATATTGCTGTCATTCCTTGCCAGCCCAAGAATGACAAATGTTGACATTTAATGACTGCTTTCCCAAGTTTCCAAATGATCCACACTCACACACAAATTTAGTTTCCACCTTTGACTGAATCTTTTTATACTTTGGAAAGGTTTTTTTAGGATGTTCCCAAATGTACTGTCAGTCCAATGAATTTGAAATGAAGATTCGCATGTGACAAAGTATCACAACCATTTAAATTTTCATTTCTTTGCCAGAGATTTCCAAATCTGTGTTATTACTTCTACAGAAAAACCTGATGCTTCGGAAAAGGATGCTCTAATGTCTGAGCTGAAAATGATGACTCACATTGGAAGTCATGAAAATATTGTGAATCTTCTAGGAGCTTGCACTGTATCAGGTAAACTGAAACTGTGGAAAAGTACGAATTAAAATCGCCAGAATTATGAAGACTAATTTTACTGTTCTGTCCTGGCCCAAAATAAGATGAAGATGAACTGAAAGCAAATTTAAGGCCATGCATGTGTACAGAAAAGGGTAGTTTCTGATTATACTGGCAGGAAGTGATACAGTAGTCCCTCTGTAGAATAGGATTTCCTGTTACGGTGGTGATGGCACTGGTATGAGCCAGTTTGTTAAGTGAAAAGAAAAAACTTATCTAGTGTCAGGGATTTTTGCATAACCATGATTATGTTCACATAGGAAATTATATTTTTTTTATTATTATTATTCATGTGGCTCACCAATGAATGGATAAAAATAGCAAAAAGACAGAGAGGAAACAAAAGAAACTGAAAAATAATAGGGGTAGGACAGATACAAAAAAAAAAGAGAAGTAAATAATGGAAAGAGGGACAGCCTTTTTAAAGGACCAAATGTAAAAACAAAACTGAAGAATGAAAAAAATAAGCAAAGGTGGGCCAAGATGAAAGAACAAGATATTATCACTGATTATTGTGTGACTCATGTTATCACTGAGGTAATTTACATAGCTATTCTTATCCCAAGACCTGCTTCTCTGGCCAGTCCAATGATGAACAAGAGTTGGTGAAGAGAGGCTAAAGAACAGATCAGCTTGGGGCAATGCCAGGGTTTCACCCACTGTAGGTCTGTATCATAAGCTGTAACACCTGACACTGAAAAACTTGACAGATTTTCTATCATGGTTATTTATTTAGTCAGAAAGACCAAGCAGAACAGTTGATTCTTGTTTCCTGAGTTTACATCAGCAGCAGTACTGTCAGGCACAGACCTGTGAGGGGTAAGAGGAAAGCAGAGAAATAGATTGTTCTTAGTGGATTTAGCTGATTTAAAACTATACAGACTGCCACTGCCTTCTGGGACAGTGGGCAGGATGTGATGGTGTAGACAGGAAAGCTGCAGGGAAGACCTGCTTAGTCTGGTAAGGTAGGGTAGGAACACTTCCAGCCATACCCAAATGCCATTTTCAGAAGAATTTACATGGTTCTCAAGACTTTCTCATCCATCCTCTGAGAGACTTTACAGCTTTTTCCAGTGTGCCCTGCCTTGCTTGACAGTGACTTTCTGACAGAAATGTCCACAGATTCATGGTCAGTCTTTCTGGGCCAGAAGTGGTGGTGGCAGTGTGAGGTTTTTCAGGGTGATATGTGACCACCCTGAGCTCCTGCTGGCAGGATGTGATTTTTTATCCAAGCTTGCCTGGGTCAGGAATTGAAAGTATTTTTCCTTTCTTGAGAAAGTGGCCTGACCAGTGCTCTACTCAGACACCTCCCCTTGCAATGGGTATCCCTTATTTAGGTCCCCTCAGCAAGTACTCTTGTGTTTCAGGAGGTCCTCTTGGGGAAAATAAAAGGATATTTCCGGAGCATGAAGTTTGCACAGGTAGATGGAAGGATGTAGGTCAAAGGATACAAATTCACACCATCCAGATAATTAGCAGGAGTCAGCCTTTGCTTGAATCCTGGATGGTTTAGAAAATACTTTGCATCTTCATAGCCTGTACTGTTCTCCCCATTGCCATTGGGATGGGCAGGAATTTTTATGTTTCTATAGGGATTTGCAATACAGTTTGAGAGATGTACCACAAGGATGAAGTTACACAGACTTTCCAAGGGACATTATAGTCAGTAAACAAATTCTCATTACGTGCCCATCAGTACAGCTTATCTACCTGGGAATGGAAGATGCTTGGGATGTTTTAATACAGATTAATCCTGAGAGAAAATTAAGCAGCATTGATGGGGAGGGTGCTATAAATAGCAGCAGGCATTTACATTTCCAACTATTTCAGGACCAATCTACTTGATATTTGAATACTGTTGCTATGGTGACCTTCTGAACTACTTAAGGAGCAAGAGAGAAAAGTTTCACTGGACACTGACAGATATTTTTAAACAGCAAAACTTCAGCTTTTACCACAATATCCATCAGGACCAAAACACTAGGTAAAGAATTTAGTAACAGTTTGATCTTTTTAAAAATTGCATTTTAAGCTGCATTCTCACCTGTGCTGTACACTGGTGAAATTATTGAATTCTTGAGAATGTGCCTTCACATGCTTTAATAAGCAATGCCTTGGGAGGAACTGAGATTTGATTCTCCTTATGGAGACTGCAGAAGACAAACAATCTCTTGTTTCTCTTTCCAGTTTTGAGAAGAGTCGTGTCTGTGTCCAGATTTTTAGTAGTAGTAACTGTTCATGTTTTTCACTGCAAAAGACTTTGTGTGTTGAATATTACGTGATATACTGTGTGAAACCTTTGAAAATGTGTCACCCACTCCAGGACAGGGACTCATCTGAAGTACAGAGTGAACACAACTCTGTGCAGAGAGGATGAGCTTGAAACCACACAAGGAAGTCAAAACATGAATGTAACACTGGGATCAAATGGGACTGTGCTGTTTTCTGAGGAAGGTAAGAGATTAATTGATTAGATCTTCAGTAATGCTGTTATTATTGTATTTATTGTGTTGTTGATATGACTAGACTAGATTCCATGACAAAAGAGACCTCTTTCTATCATATGTTTCTCTTCAGTCCTGGCAGGAATTTTGCTGGATTCAACAACACTTAAGATCAGAGGCTTATGTTTCTGATCAAGCTATACAAAGTATTTGAGTATGAAAATACATGTCTTTTTTTTGTATTTATTTTGAGTGAAGGATAAAAAAAGATGGACACTCTTTGTAATGTTTTTCTTGGTAGGAGCATGTGAAAATCCTTACAACAGTCAGAGGAATTAATCAGAGAGTGAGGAAGTCCATGGAAAACTCAAACTTTTGGTTATTTTGTACAGATAAAATTAAGGATGCAAGCACAGAGATGGATGAAGAAGAGGATTTTAATGTGCTTACTTTTGAAGACCTTCTTTGCTTCTCTTATCAAGTTGCCAAAGGAATGGAATTTCTTGAGTCCAAATCGGTATGGTGAAGGGTGGCAATTTTTTCAGATAGAAAAGAAGCTAAAAATATCTCACTTTGTAAAAGGCAGGTTGAAGAACAGAGCCACTCAGTGGCAAGCTTGAACTTTACGTCCTTCCCTGGCTTAACAGTGAAGACTGGGTTGCAGTTTTAGGCAGCACCCTGAGTAAGAAGCATATTTGTGCCTGCTCTGGCTCTGTCTCCTTGCCACCAGCAACCAGGGAGTGTCCAGCTTGGCAGTGGAAGGAGATGCCAACTCAGAGAGCAGGGAATAGCCCACCTCTGATACCAAATGCTGTGGAGCATTAATCCTTCCTTTTCTTCTAAGTGCATTCACAGAGACCTCGCTGCCCGGAACATACTGGTGACCCATGGGAAAGTGGTGAAAATATGTGACTTTGGCCTTGCCAGAGATGTAATGAACGACTCCAACTACATTGTCAGGGGCAATGTAAGTTCATGAGGGCTCTCTGGTTTTCATACCATTGTAAGAATTATAAGAAACTAAGAAAGAAAAGGTTTAATTTTTTTAATTCCTTGTTAGCTTTGTGCATATCTTTATGGGCAATGCAGAAATCTCAGTTTTTCCTGCCCTGGGCTAAAGAAATTTCTTAGATTATAATTAAACTAATCAAGCTGGTTGTGTAAATGAGATGGTATCCATGCTCTTTCTAAAGCACTCATTAATGGAAGCACTGGGACTTGTTTACTGTTGTGGACAATAACAGTGTAGGACAACAGCATGTGTGTGGGGGTGTGCCAGATCCTCTGGCTTTGTGAAGAAGTTCAGTATGGACATCTCCATCTGGGCCACTCTATGCTTGAAATCAGAGGAAGGAATGTGGCTCTTCCAGGACTGAGCTCATCTCTTCCTTAAATAGTCATCTAAAATGGATGAGATGAATTGGCTCTTTAGAAGAGTCCATTTCTCTCTGCAATGGGAATGTCCAGGGACTGCCAACAGAGACACAGCTTTGCACACGGCAGACATGAATCGATCATGCTGGCAGTGAGAAGCACAGTGCGTCACCTGGAAAGCCTGTGTCACAGCCTGTGTCACAGCCTGTGTCACAGCCTGTGTCACAGCATGACCTGGCCTCCATCCCCCTGTCTGCACAGGCTCGATTGCCAGTCAAATGGATGGCTCCTGAAAGCTTGTTCGAGAGGACATACACAATGAAGAGTGATGTCTGGTCGTATGGAATACTGTTGTGGGAAATATTCTCTTTGGGTATGTTTGACAATGGGGCAAAAGAGTGGTGTTTGGTTTTGGCAGCTTCTGAATTAACACATATTCTCCAATAATTTCCACAGGTGTAAATCCTTACCCTGGTATTCAGGTTGACACAAATTTCTACAAATTAATACAAAGTGGATTTAAAATGGACCAGCCTTATTATGCTACAAAAGATGTGTAAGTGTATTTCCAAGTGATGCACAGCATGAGAATTTATACTTACTAAGTCACTGTTTGAATGACCTTTTATTTATTGTACACTACAACTTACCCAAAAGTAGTTGCAAAATTTCAACATAGATTTTAACTTTGTAAGATCTAGATCTTCTTCTAAATCTTACAAAGGCTGCCTGATCCTGCAGGTCTTGTTATAAAGCAGAAGTGATCAACACTAAAGGTTATGTGTATTTTACAGGACTATTTTGTTATATAGGTTTAGTTGTGTCTTCTTTCCCCAGGGAACTTCTTATTGTCAGTCCACAAGTTTTTTGCCTGTTTTTTTTTTTCCTTTTGCTTTTTCTCTCTTTTTATTTTTTTTTCCCCCTAAAAAGCTATGTTTTCCCCTATTGACTAATTTTGGTGGATTCTTTCCTAAACTTTGTTTTTTAATCGAGCTTTACCAGGTTTGTTTCAGGTCCAGGTGGCTAAGGATCCTCTTAGACAAAAACTCTGCTAAGGAAGAGTTGGGGAGAAACTAATTCTGTGCTCTCAGCACATTATTTTCAACCTGTGCTTCTGTGCCTGGGTGGACTCTGCCTAGAGGTGGGCCCCAGGGCACAAGAGAAGAGAAGGTGACAGAGAATTATGAGGTCTGGAACATGGGGGAAAGGGAAGGACTTTGGGTTGGCTGAGCTTTTCTGGCAGGCGTTTCACAGATGTTCTAGGGACAGAGTGCCTTGCTATGACATTGCACTGTTCTTGTTCTCACCACATAAAGGCTGTAGTGGCATTAAAAGTACAGGGGAATCTAACAGACTAAGCCATGAAAGATTGCTATGGGGGGTTTAAATATCAGGAAGACTATTGTCCCAGTAACTTTGCAAGGGGCTTTAGCAGTCAGGCACTGCACTGATGCCTGATGAAGCTGCAGTGTTTCTAAGGTGGTGTCTGAATTTCTGAAAGATTTTTGTGATGTCAAATTCCATTAAAAAGTTTGCTATGAAAAGTTTACTTAAGGCTACATAATCCACAAGGATCAGATTTAGCCTCAATGACAGATAGGCATTGTCTTCCTAACATTTTCTCTATGGAAGCTGGAAAACAAACATCATGCCATTATCTGTCATACCACAACAAAGATTTTACTAAGGACTCCGATTAAGTCACTGTAAGATCACTTCACCCTTTATCCTTATCTTTCTGTTCCTCTTCTTCTGATGCAACACTGTAATTCTGGCCTCTTTCTACAAAATCATTCTGATCCCCCTGATTCCCCATTCAAGTCCTGCAACTCCATGTGGTCACTTACAGAGAGTCCAAGAGCTAACATGTTTTCTGTGCCACATCTTTTCTTCTGCAGCTATTGCATGATGCAGTCCTGTTGGGCTCTTGACTCCAGGAAAAGACCGTCTTTTTCTTACCTGGTTTCCTCTCTGGCCTGTCAGCTAGCTGAGGCAGAAGGAGCAGTAAGTAAACACAGTAGGATGAGCATGTGAACAATGCCTGGGTTTGGGTTTGGGTTTTTGTGGGGTTTATATGTAGCTCCACAGATCATGATGAGCTGAGGAATAGACTCCTGCTTTCTATTAAGTACACAACTCTATTAAGGATACATTGGCCATGGATCCACATAAGATCTTGGGGCATATTTTTCTGCCATCAGAAAGAGTCCTGACCTTCCTGATGAGGATTTTCTTCCTCCTACTGCTTGCACTGGGACTCTGGAAAGCTGAAGTCTCTCAGCCTATGCTGAGGGAATGGTCTTCCTTTGTGCAGCATCCAGTGCAGTCAGCTTTGGTGATGCAGATAGCTGCCACACAACGGGAGCTGAGCAGGGGCCAGGGGGGTCTCATGAGGGATCACCATGCCATGTCCCCACAGATAGAATGTTGTATGTCCTTCTCAAAGGTCAAAATAATAAAGGAGATCTGAAGAAGTCCTGTTCTATCCATACCAGATGTTTATCTCGTGTTCAGAAAGGATAAAGAATTCCTTTCCAAACTACCAGTTCTTACTTGGGTATCCATGCTGGACTAGACATATTATTTCTCACTGCCTGCTTCATGGGGAGAAGAGCAGTTTTCCAAACGCAATATATAATAATAGAAGATATCTTTTATTTCCTCTTGTCAATTCTAGGTTTACCACAATATGAAGAAAAAGAGTGCTACACACCATTCCAGCATCAAAACTAAACCTCGTGTAAGCAGGGATGAGGAATCTTTGCTGTCCCCAGTCGTGCTCCAGCATGAGGATCCTCAGGTTGAAAAATAATCTGGGTTGTGGATTTGGTCTCAGTATTGTCATAAACTCTGTGTGGGATAAGTGTTTTATATCAGCTCTAAGAAAAGAAATTGTTACCAACTGCTGCATTGTATTTCTTGTGGGGCAGTCCGTATTTATGTTACATTTTGAGAAGAAGGTGTAATTCATTTGTTTGTATTCAGCAAACACATCTATAGAAAGACAGGGTTTTTTGCTGCCTCTCTCCAACTGAATGTCTCTTTTCCTGCTGTAAAGGGTATATCATGTAAATAGTGCCCAATCAATGTATTGAAATCATACTGTTCTTGCCACATTGCAAGCAAACATGAGAGAATCCACATTTTTTAGTCAAGGTTTACAATGCATGCTAAGACCATGCAGCTAAAGAGAGCTGGTGTGATTTCCAGAAGTGCTGTTCACATCTTCATCTCCAGGTGTCAGGGAGTGTTGGAAAAAAACCCCTTTGGAGTCACCAGTTTTAGATGTCCAAATTTTACAGTTCCATCTGTCTTGTTTACAAGGAGTTCTTAATTTGATTGAGTGCAACTGTCTTACCCTGGACATCTCGATGGCTATGAAGTAGCTGATGGGTGTTCAGCTGAGCTCATTTATCAAGATTTGGTTACTCTACTCGTGTGGCCTCTACTCAGCCAGGCTACATTCTGCAACTGCTGATGAGAGATGGGCACTCACAGTGAGGGATTCCTTTCTACCTAAAATAAGCATCTAAAGTAACCAGGAGTGATATTTGGAGATAACCTTCTATCTCGCTGGTCTGGAGGCAGTCTCCCAGCTGGAAGTCTTATTTCAGCTGAGTTACAGCTAATTCCATTCATGAGGCTTTGTGTATTTTAATCACAAATAACAATGTTTAATTTTGAAGAAATTATGTTCTGTAATTTAGGAGTGTACTATCATCACATCACTCCAAATCCACAGAATTCATCCTGGGTGTATGAACACTGTTACACTAAAATGAATGTATGTCTCTTTAACTTTCTCACAGACTCCCAGGACAATACCCAGAGGCTTGATGTATTTTCAGTATAGTTAAAAACACAGCTATTTTCATTATAAGGTTCAGGAATTTCTAAAGGCAACTTTCTTCATGACTAATAGGATGCATTTGTCTATATCACAATGGATAAAGATGAGGATATTTTGGTTAATAGTTTTTTCCTCTTTTTACATTTTACGAGGTGCTAAGTTCAGTTAGGAGTTTTCAGAGGCATGTCTTATAAATCAATAACTGTTTGGATAGAATATGCTATTACAGAAACTGAGGTGCTCTTTACTAACACTGTCTGAAAATAATGTTGTAATATAGTGACTATTATTTGTATATTTTTGTTAATGTTGTTATTAATTACCAATGAATCATCATTTTTTAAAATCAGATACAAACTGCTGAAGAGCATTTTGGAGATATTTAGACAGAAATAAATTTTAACATTGCATTCTCTGGAACACATATATTATTTTTCACATCCCTGTAACAGTTTGAAAGTGTTCATCTGCAAGATGTCACTGTTCAGCCTTGTTAGCACACACCCTGCAGTGGCTGGACAGTGGGAGTTGAGTGTATTGTGCAGAATTTTCAACCTTCAAATTTACAGGAACCTAATGTTGAACCGGTCACTTCCAAGCCTGGCTGGCCCTAGAAACTAATCAGATGTGAACTTGGCGCCAAGAGGAGCAGATGGGAATCCCATGTACTTAAAAACATGCCAGGGAGTTGTGTCACATGTTTATCCACAAGACATGAAAAGAACTAGATGTACATCATCTGGCCCAGTCATCCCTTCTGACCTGAGGCTTGGGAATATAAAGGCAAATAGAGAACCATGGAGCAAGTACAACTTCTCATGATTCACACATGAAAAACAGCTCAGGCAACACAGCACTCCGTGAGGAAGAGCAATTGGGAGGAAAACCCTCCTGTAGGAGCTGAACGTGTGGGAAGTTGTGCATCTGCTTTTCCACAAAGAAGAGATGGATGGAGTAAAGCTACAGGAGGTATTGAGTGAAAAATAATTTCTTTTAGGACATTTTCTTTCTGGGATGCTTCCAACACAACTTAGCAAAGTGGTGGTCCATTCCTGAGGCTTGTGCAGAGGCACAGTGCTATTTAGAGAACAGTTTCGTGATTCCTGAAGGGAAATGCCCACTTTTCTCTCATTAGGACCCAGACCCCTAATCTGTGCATACAGAAGCACGTTGTGAGGAGAAAGTGATGAATTCCCCCTATAGTGAATGGAGAGAGTTAAGCTTGTTTGAAGACCTCCAGCAGAGATACCTTTAGTCTAAGGCGGATGCCTTAAGTTAGGCACAGACAGACAGAGATTCAGTAATCATTAATCCGGGAAGAAGAGCAATAGAAGGGCTGAGGTCAATTAAAAGCACTGAAGGGCAAAAGACATTTGAGCTCTCCCTCGTAACGGTAACAGAAATAAGAAGAAAGATAGTTTGACAACCCAAGCTGAAAGAGGGGACGGCGCTGGGGAATCTGCCCGAATTTTCTTTCCCCTCTACCCGCACGAGCGCGGGTGGGCGCCGGCAGCCGTGTCCCGAGGCGCTGTCCCCGCGGGATGCGCGGCGCACCGGTCCCGTCCCTCCGCCGCAGCCGGCACTAGATGGAGCTCCGTGACCGCGGCTGCGGGCGGGCGGCGCCGAGGGGCGCTCGCTGCACGGAGGACAAGGAGCTGCACTCAACACAGCCACTTGGGCCAGCCGCCGTGTCTGGACCAGAGCTACCCGAGACCCGGGGAGTAGGGCTGAGGGTGTCGGTCAAGAGGACTCCACAGCCAAAACCTCGTAGCACCGATGGGACAAACTCAGTACCAGTACAAACTACTCCACCCCACCACCCCCACTCAGAGCGTTTTCCCAAACAACCATGTCCCTGTGTCACAGGCAGCAGGGACCAAAAAGGTAAAAGACTCTTCTCTGTCCCGATCGAGAGAAACTGCAAGTTCCTCTCCAACACATCATGATGCTTTTGGGTTTGGGATACCTGAGATATGCTCTGTGGAGTCACTCTGAGAGAAGCTGGGACTAACCGTGTGTTGAGCTAGAAGAGAAGAGCAGAAGTGACCCTGTCGTGGATGCTTTCATGACAGTGGCTTTTAGTCCACGTGTTCATGCAGGACACTGTGAAAGACAACAAAGAAATCCAAAGACATAACTGCTCCAGAGCTATCTGCAGACAGGTTATATTTTAAGAGTCAAAACTTCTGCTGGAAATTATTTCAGGGGCAAAAAAATCAAAGTATGCTGAAGATGAGTGGGTCCCATGGAGCTGGATATACCAAATCTCAGCCCCCTTCTCTAGACACACAATTAGATCAAGTGCTCAGTGGCTCAGGCCCCAGGCTTCCCATTCTGCCGCCTTCCCTCCTGCATCAATGGCTAATTAATTAGACCATGCAAAGAAAAACAGCTTAAAAACAAACAAACAAAAACCAAAAACCAGACCAAACAAAAAAAACCAAACAAAAACCAACCAAACAAACAAAAACAAAAAACCAAAACAACACAAAACCACAGCACAAAAAGACCCACCCAGATCTGTGGTTGAGAAGGCTTCAAATGGCTTCAGAAAGAGATGGAACCTGAGCCCAGCTCCTTCTCACCTTTGGTGAGCATCCCAGCACTATGGAATCACCCAGCAGGAGTCCTTCCAGGGAGGTTGTCTGAGCCCTGGGCTCGATTCATGCTTCCTGAAATGCTTTGTAATGAGAAAAATAGTACAGCTACTTAGGGCAGTGATCCTGCCTTATAAGTCACTGACGGATTAAAATTTATGTGTTTAAGGCTGTGCCAGAAAACTGATAGAGTAACACTCCAAGAAGTGTGAGTGCCCTGGGGCACAATCTGGTTCAGATCTCATCTGAGAAGGAATTCTGAAGACCTGTTAATGGAGAGAGGTGAAAAAATGGTGGTGCTCCTATGGTTGCCTCCACAGAAGCACATCAAGACTTGTGTGGGATCCAGTTCATTTAAACACTGCTTAGCTGGGATGAAAACAGACAGGAGGTCCTGACAGTGACCCACTCCTGCTGCCATGTATTGCCTACACCTGCTCACGACCCTTTGCACCACAGCTAAGCTTTGACCCTTAGTTCTGGCTGCCCAGAGAAGCCTCTTTCCAAGTGCGCTAGAGTTCCTCTCCCTCCATGCTCTATGCATCTTCTGGATGAAGAAAATCCAGAAGTTACTTCTAATGACAGCCCTCCAGTTCCACCAGTGCCATGGCTGCCCCGTCTTCAGAGGAGGCTTGGTGGCTTCAGATCATAAAAAGAAAGAGATGCCTTGCTCTAGTTTCCAACATATTTCTCTTGGAGAAGTAACTACGTGATGTGTGCTGTGTTCTTCTTTGGAAAAGCCTCCGGTGTGTAGGGTTGCCCTGCGTGAGGAGGGGCTGTGAAGCTAAACTGAGGCAGGACTGGGCTGGTCCCTGGGAGCTGAGTCATGGAGGAGAGCCTGGGGGAGGGGAGTGTGGGCCACAGCTGGGAAGCTGGCTCTGGGTCTGCCTGGCCCTACCTTCAGCTAATTTTGGGGCTTCTTTTCAGACTAGAAACAAAATGCAGTGAGTTTTCTTTTCCCTCTCAGGAACTAGCATAAGATAGCCGGGAGCAAATGTGAGATGGTGGAAAAAAGTCAGGTACCAATTTCTCCTTGGAGCCAGAAGGACTAAGGTTTTGGGTTGGAGGGTAAAAGTTTGTCTGAGGAGAAAAATTACTCTTCTTCTGCCTTCTTACAGCCCCATGATAAGGAAAGCTCCCATGTGGGACCTGCTCCCTGCCAGGCCAAAGAAGAGTTTGGCAGTCCTCTGCTTTGGACTCCCACATTTGCTAGCACAAAATATTATCCACAAAACACCATTGCCCTTCAGGGATGTGTACAATTACGGTCTTGCAGACAACAAACCATCTACACAGGTCAGCAACACCCCGTGCCTCTGCTTACTGAAGGGATTTTTAGGACTGGGCTTGCCACGGAACACAAGGCTGAGGGAGATGTTCTAGGGCAGCCACCCCACAGCATCTTGCCATGGAAGGGCCTGGAGCAGAGCGAATGGTGGAGAAAAATCGGCAAGACTGGCATGTGTTGTGGAGATGGGGGCAACACACCCGACGGGTGTGCATCACCTCCCTGCTAAAGTTTCAGAGCTGGGAAATATAGAAAATTAATCAGTGAGGAAAGCAATGAGGGCATCAGCCTTCAGACTGCCCTTGGGAGGGGGAGATAGCACGGGGGCAGGCACACTAGTGGCAAATGTGTGCAAACCACTTTACAGCTCACATTCGGTGTTTTGCTTGGCACGGGAGACGACACTCGTGTTGGTGGTTCCATCCCACCAGCTGGGCCGGGGCTTGCAGTTTTCCGGGGAACGACGTGGCTCTGGGGGAGGACTGGGAGACCGGGAGGAAACCTCTGCCTCGGTTTCCCGAGCTGGCCGTGCCTCGCCGCAAAGCCAGGAGCGTGAGGCTGGGAGCACCGCGCTCCCGTCGCATCCCGTGCCGGGTGCTGCAGGGCCCGGGGAAGATAACAGCAGCCCTGCGTGCTACGGGAAGCGTCCGTGGGTGGGCGGGGGGTATCCTTGGGGGGCAGGGGGAACAACAGCCCAGCCCTGGGCTCCCGTCCCGTGAAAGGGACCGTCCCCGCCCCCGCCCGGCCCGCGCCGTCGGGGCTGTCCTGCCGGTCGTGCTGCCGGGTGACTCACGGGTCCCGTGACCGGATCAGCCCCGGCCCGGGCAGGACACGCCAGTAGGGGCCGGGCACAAGCGCTCTGCAGGCAGCCGGGTGCCCTGGTGAGGCCTTCTTCTTCTGTGACACTTAAGAAATATAATAAAGTAAGGTGAAGTCGAGTGATCAAAATAAAATGAAATCCGACCAAGGCTATTTCCTTGGCCAGCAGAAGTGTGCCAGCCACTGGATCTGGGAGGCTGGGGTCTCCCTCACCAGCCTCTGGCTGCAGAAGCCTCTGGTGTATCATACGACTTTTTTTTCCCTTCTTCTCTGTTTACGTTTCTGTTTCCTGAAGGGGAACAGGGCCATGTGAACTCAGGCCTGGCAGCACCTGTGCAAAGAGGCAGGGCTGGACGGGGCCGCAGGGCCGGCCAGCGGCGGTGTTGGTACGGGGCGGCTGTGTCCCGGCCAGGCACAAGGTGCCACCTTCCCTCCCCGTCTGCCTTCTTCCCAGCAACGCGAATCTGCTCGGGAGCGAGCGTTCAGCATCTAACCCCCTCCTAAAGGCATGTGCTTAAACAAGACGAGTATCAACTCCACGATAAAAGTATTGGGTTATTCTGCAAGGTAATCTACATCAAAGCCTCGGGGGCTGCCGGCTTGAAAAGATCCAAGATGTTTTCTAAGTCCTTATCATGTCTGTGCTTAGGGGGAGTCATAAATTCCACAGGTCGGACTAACTAACACACGATTCCTCCTTCCCTTCTCCCTCCATGGCCGCCAAAGGGCTTTCGATCTGGCTGTTTTTTTGTTTTTTTTTTTTTTTTTTTCCCTTTACCTTGCAAACAACCCTCTGGCTCCGTGTCGTTAAGGTTGGAGGGAGACGGGAAGATTCCCCCCCCTCCCCCCCCCCCCCCCCGCATCCCACTCCGAGATTCTTGTAAATCACAGAAAAAAGAAATTATAAGAAATTAATTAAACCACAAAAACAGTAGAAATAAAGACGGTGAATCCGCATCCCCACAGGGGTCCCGCCGTGCGGGAGCAGTCTGTGGAGGAGGGATGGCGGGTGGTGCACAGCACTTCGTCCTTCCCGGGGCTTATGGAGACATCTCTGACCTGGGACGGGAGTCCTCGGGCTGTGCTGCTCGACCCATTATCCCCCAGTCCGCGCCAGCCCCGTGGCCCGAGGCGGCGATGAGCGTCGGTCCCGAGGCGAGGTGTCCCCTCCGGATCCGAGCACCGCCGGCCCGGGGTCCCAGAGCCTGGCAGCGGGCACCAGCGCCCTGCCCCCGGCACCTCCCTGCAGCCATGCCGCTGGCCTGACTCCCCCGGGAATAGTGTCGGAAACTATTTTTTCAGATCAAGAAGTAAGGCTGAGGCTGAAGGAGGAATGCGGGGAGCCCGGCGTCTGCCCAGGGAGCAGCCCTGGGTGAAACAGCCCCACGGGGGAAATATCGAGGTCAGCGTGGAGGAGCGGGGGAAGATACTCCCCTGAGCGCGGTTTCCCCCATCAGGGACTTGTCAGCTTCAGAGGCGTTGGGTCGCAGTTCCCCGCTCAGGATCTAACGAAATAGGAAAAACACGGGAGGAAGCAAAGAGAGGAAGAGATCAGGCTTTCGCCCACGCTCCCGTGTGGGGGTCTGGTCCCAGGTCTCTGCTCCTCCCCTGGATGTGCAGATCTGGGCCGGAGCTGGCGGGAAAACCCGAGACGAAAGCGGAGAGGGAGCAGGCAGAACGGAGGGGAGAAAAGGGGTGAAACCTGGCCGAGAGATATGTCCACTCCCTCCAGTCTCCTTGAGAAGCCCCGATAGCTGGATAGGGCTGGAGGGGGGACAAATCCTGTGCCAGCCACAATGAAAAGAAGCCCGAGGGGCCGCAAAGGCATCTAGGAGACGATCGGGATCCCTCTTATTTTAAGACAAGGGTGTCCCGGGGCAGCGTGTCCCCATTCCCAGCAGCTGCCATGAGTCGAGTCCGGGGGGCTGCTGAGCGGCGGAGGAGGATGCTTCGAAGCATTTATCCGCGGGGAGGCAGGACTCGTCCCCATCTCGCCCCCCGATCCCGGTTAGGGTACGGCTGGTGGGGCCCGGTCTTCCAAGCCCTCCCCGTACTGGGTGGCAGCAACTGGGGTTACTGTCAGAATAGCAAAGCAGCGGAGCAGCGCTCTGGCTGCCATTCCAGCTAGTCGTGGAGCTGCCCCGGAGCTTTATCCTGTTCCTTCACCGGAGCCCCGAGATTCTCATCCGATCCCGCGGCCGACGGCCCCCAGCCCTGCCAGCTCGGGCCGGCGTCTGGTCTCACCCCAAAAAGCTGCCACCTGGCTGCCAGCGGTTCACTGATGGAGCCTTAGACACTGAATCGGGTTGTTTCGGAGTTGTTCAGGGTTGCAGTGCGTTTTATTACAATATGTCCAGAGTTTTGTCGTTTTAATGGCTCCTTTCTCCGTTTATGGCATCATCAAATTCACATCTGCATAGATCGGCTCTGTCGGTGCTTATCGGGAGAGGCGATTGCATCGAAGGGACACAGCGTTTCCTTTCCAGAGTGACATTTCAGTCCCCTGTTCAGACAGCGCTGGGAGCTCCAAGCCCGCTCCCCTCTCCTCGTTACTCCACCGTCGGGGCGGGGGGAAAGTGTCACGGTGAGAAGAGGCAAGAGAGAAATTCCCTCCAGAGAAAGCGTCTGGCAAGCATCTCTGCATCCCTGCTGTTGTGCTGCTGTTATCGTAGGGTCGCAACCGCAGCCGCCTGCGACAGCCTGCGAACAAGAGACAGTGCGGGCACAAGATTTCCCGGCTATGTGCAGGGTGGGGATACCCTGTTTCTCGCATCCGAGACATCCACAGCGACTCCGAGGGGGCCGTCTGTGGCCTCTTCCCGAGGAGAGATGCTCCATCCTTTTCTAATTGAGCGTCCTGGTGTCCCAGGGCCACTGACACAGAATCCCTTGGGACATTTTGAGAGAGATCACTGAATTACTCACACTGGTGTCAAAGCATGGTTCCGGGACAGCCCCACGCCCAACACCAAAGGAACGATAGAATGGAGGGAAGGAGAGGGAGATTTTCAGAGGGTGGGTTCGAGATATCTGCCTTTGCAGAGCTGCAAGACGCCCTATCTCAGTGACACTCCTCGGTGTGCAGAACAGCCACCCACGTGGAAGGAAAAACACTCTTGGGACACGACCACGAGGATCTCCGTATATAATACCCGGGACACGCGGGTCCGGGACAGCGCGGGGCCCGTCTGGGGAGCCCCGGTAGGACCGAGCCGCAGCCACCCCAAGGGACCGGGAAAGCCGGTGGGAATGGCTGAGACGGTGCTGCGCTGCTCGGCGAAAAGTGCTGGGAAAACGGGGGGATGTTCCCGTCCCCATCCATTTTTTCTCGGCGGGTGAAAGGTTTCCTCTCTGTGTCATGGGAAAAGATGCGAATATGCAAACGTCGTCTCGCATTGTCCCCGCTCAGGGTGAAAAGTTAAAGCATGAAAGCGGCGGGGGGAAGCTGAGAGGGGGTCGCCTCTTCAAAGGGGACTGGCTGGGCTGGGGGAGCCGGCTGCCTCTTCCCTAGGAGCCGCCTTTCCAGAGCCAGCATTTCCAGAGGGTTTCCAAGGAGTTGGGGAGGGAAGAAGTGAGTGTGCCTGGAGGGACAAGCCGTCGGGCTCCCCGCGGGCTTGGCCGCGTTACAGCGGGGGAATCTCCCGAAGAGGTGACAGGCTCCGGGAGGAGGTTGATGGTTCCCTCCTTGAGGAGAACCATCCCCTGCCTCGGTCCCAAGGCCTCCCGGTCGGCGGGATTATCCGGCCTCGCTCCAGCGGTGACTCTGAGGGCAGAGGGTGTTTTAGACGAAGGCACCCCCAGTCCTCGTCCTTTCCCGGACCTGCTGGGCGCGCCCGACCTCGAAGCTCTACAGGCACACACGGAGGAAGGAGACAGCGCCCTTGGTGGGGGGGATTTCTCCTCTTACCTCGCCTTCATTGCCCGTGACCGAGCGGGAGCGGGTGGAAGCGTTTTACAAAAAGCAGTAGGCCGTCGCGATGGGGTTTGTTGCTCAAAACAACCACGACAAAATGGCTTTGTGGATTTTTAATCAAAACTCCCTCCTCTTCCGCCCCTTCCCCCCCCCCCCACCCCAAACCCAAAGCACAGAGAAGAGCTGGCTAAAGTGCTGCCTACAGATCGGCCGTGATACACGGCTCCCATATTCCCACCCTCGCCCTTAGATCTCCCTCTCTGTCTTTTGCAAGTCTCTTGATTTCATCCTTTGAACCTGTGATTGGAGGTTAAAGTGCACCAGGTTGCAATGGAAGGAGGAAGCTCTTAAACAATAAAGGCTTGAATATTTAGCTGTGATCAGGTCGCTGCCCTCTCCTTATCTTTTTAAATGCAAATCGTCTTTTAGGGGTAGTAGCTATATACCCAGCGCCTCTCCACGTCACCTGCCTTTGGTGTGTCTGGGCCATTACTAATAGAGCCTTGTAAACAATCGTTAATCATGTAAGGACTGCCGGCCATTGGATTCGGACCGGGAGCGCGGAGAAGCGCGGAGCGCAGCGCGGGGCCGCGGCCCCTCCGCCTGCCCCCTCCCCGCCCCGGGCAGCCCGGCCCCAGGCAGCAGCAGGCGCGCCGCGGCGAGAGCCCCGAGCAGCATGTGGAGAGCCGCCGCCGGGGCCCCGCCAGCATGTACGTGAGCTACCTCCTGGAGAAGGACGGGCCCATGTACCCCGGCCCGGTGCGGCACTCGGGGGGGCTTAACCTGGCAGCGCAGAACTTCGTCGGTGCCCCGCAGTACGCGGACTACGGCGGGTACCATGTGAACCTCGACGGCGCCCAGTCCCCCGGGCCGGCCTGGCCCGCGCCCTACGCCGCCCCGCTCCGCGACGACTGGGGCACCTATGGCCAAGGGGCTCCGCCGGCCGCCGGCGTCGTCCACGGCCTCAACGGGGGCTCCCCCGCCGCCCCCATGGCCTACAGCCCCGCCGACTACCACCACCACCACCACCCGCACGCCCATCACCACGCCGGCCCCGCGCCCCACTGCTCCGCCGGGGTCATGCAGCCCCTCAACGCCGCCAGCGCCGCCGCCAGCGCCGCCCCCGAGCCGCTCTCCCCCGGTGGGCAGCGCCGCGGCCTCTGCGAGTGGATGAGGAAGCCGGCGCAGACCCCGCTCAGCAGCCAGGGTAAGTGCGGGTCGGGGCCAGGCGGGCGGGGGCTGCCCCACCGACCACTCGCTAGGGTGCCGCCGGGCAGCCCGGCAAAGCCTTTTTTCGGGGAGAGCTCCCCGAAGAAAACCCGTCCGAGGGTCGGTCCTCGGGACAAGAGGGCTGCCGGGCTCTGCCGACAGCCCGTCCGCGCTGCTGAGTGCCGGACCGGCAGCCGCGGGAGCGGCGCTCCGCCGGCGAGCAGCGCTGCCGGCCCCGGGGGCTCGGTGCTTCAGGCTGCGCTCCGGCGGAGCAGGGTGGAATGGCCAGGATCCCGAGGAAACGCTCGCTCTTGCTCCCACTGCTCCGCTCTCCTGCTTATAGCCACTTAGAAGATTTTTATAACCAATTATAGTCATATAAATCATCGGCCGGTGTCGCTCCGCATTTGTTTCTGAGTCACTGGGCGCCTGCCCTTTATTAAGGTCTCCGTACGGCCAGGCCTCCCGAGAGACAGCGGCGGCCACTTGCCAGTCCGATCCCCGCGGGCCGGGCCGTGCCCCCGGCCGGGCCGTGCCGGGCCGTGCGAGGGCGTGCCCTCCCGGGCCGGGCCGCAGCCGGCGCCGCGCTCCCTTGTGATGTTAATACTCCCGCAGACCCTCTCTTTCGTTCCCACCGTACATCTGCCAGAGGACATGCGTGTCCAGCACTTTGATATACGCCTTCCACGGCTACTATCTCCTCGTCTCCCTTTTGTTTTTTGGGTTTTGTTTGTTTGTTTGGGGTTTTTTTATTTATTTCTTTCTTTATTTGAAAAAAAAATGTATATAGTGGCCAAAAAAATAACCAAAAAGGGATGACGACTTTCGCAGTAAATAATGACTTATGGCATTCCCCTCTCATCCCCTGCCTTGCGTGGCCGGCGGCAGGGCCGGCGGGGGTACCCCGGTCGGAGCGGAGCGGGAGTCCCGGATACGCCTGTGGCCGCCGCGCCCCGGGGGAAAAGCCTCGGTGGTGCCCCGGTGCCGACCGCTGGCACCGCCACGTCCCGGGTGCCGGTGGCGATGGGACTCTGACAGGCCCACCGCGCTTCCCACAGCAGCCCATGGTGTTCCCACACTTTGGGCTTGTGCGGTGGTGGCCGGTCCCTTGTCTCCATTCAAATTCTGCCTTTGGAGCCAGTGTTTATGTTAATGTGCAGAGCTGGGGGGATGAAAGCGCCTGCCGCCATTTGTTCAGTAGTGGTAATTCAAACAGAATGTGGCTGTCATTAAGGCTTTGAGAAGGGTTTTTCTTTGATAAGATCTCCTTGTCCTGCATTGTTTGGGACTGTGTTCCCTATTCACTGGCTCTGGGGAGTTTTCTCTGATCAGGCTTGTATCTTTACAGGGTGCTTTTGTTGTGGTTTGCAGAGAGTTTACCTGAACAAAGTCAGCCTGCTAGCCATTAAGCACCTTGGGGGCAGAGACTCCCCGCCTCGGCTCCCTGGGGAACGGGAGGGCCGGGGACACAACCAGTTAAACAAGAAACCCTCGGGAAAAAGGAGGTCACCGGCTGCGGCGATGCACTCTCACCGGCTGCTCGCCGGCTTTCGCCTTCGGATTCCGTCGGGTTTTCGGTGTTTGGTTCCGTTTGGGGTTTTTTGTTTGTTGGCTTGGGTTGGGCTTTTTTGAACTCTGAAGTTGCACGCCACACTTCCAGGCTTCCCAAGAAATCCCTGCAGCCCCCCATGCCGTAACAGAAAAGGGGGAGCTGGGCCCCTTCACGAGTGGTTCCCTGCGGCCGCTCTCGATTCTAAGGTCGCCCTTAGAACGCTGTTCCTCGTTTAGAAACGAAATCGTCCTGTCCTGAACGGGCCTTTTACTTCTTTCCCTTTTCGTCTTTCTCTGTAAAAAGTTTGTGGTCGCTAGGGAAGGCAAAACAAAACCAAAAGCCAAAGAGTTCACAGTAAAGATGTCCCCGTGCTAGGCAGGGGCGTGCGGTGGGGCCGGGGCCGGCAGCCGGGGCTGGGTGCCTGCGCCCGCCGACATGCCTGGCATTGATGTCTCATGTCCCCAAGGAACTGCGGAACGTCTGCTTTCCTCTGCCACGCTCAGCAGAGCCCGGGACAGCGGAAGGCGAGCCCGGGAGCAGCCCGCTCAACACCTAGCCCGGGAGGGGGGGATAGGACTGCTCCTGATCGCTCTGCGCCGCAGAGAGGATGCTGCGCTCAGCTCTGCCCTTTGGCTTTGACTTTCTCAACCCTGGCTTTGTGCTCCGCAGTTAAAACCAGGACGAAAGACAAGTACCGCGTCGTGTACACCGACCACCAGCGGCTGGAGTTGGAGAAGGAGTTTCACTACAGCCGCTACATCACCATCAGGAGAAAAGCGGAGCTGGCCTCCAATCTGGGGCTGTCGGAGAGGCAGGTCTGTCCCAAAAGTGGCGCTCCTTACGCATGCCACGTGTGGCCGGGATGCGCGGGACGGGGCAGGGATGCGCGGGACGGGGCAGCGCGGGGGCAGAACGCGCGGGATTGGGATGCGCTCTTGGCGAGAGCCCCTGAGAGGGGGACACATCCCCGGCGAACTGTCCCCCCTCACTCCCTTGTACACCTCCCGGCAGGTGAAAATCTGGTTCCAGAACAGGCGGGCGAAGGAGAGGAAGATCAACAAGAAGAAGCTGCAGCAAGCGCAGCCCGGCGGCGCGGAGCCCCTCAGCCCCAGCGCCTCCTTGCAGGGTCCCGCGGCGGGGGCGGCCCCCGGGCTGGGCCCCGCCGCCCCGCAGTGACAGCGGCCGGGGACAGCGGCGCAGGGACCGCGGGAGGACGCAGCGGATGGGGCCGGGCCGGGCCGGGGGGCGCGGTGGGAGCGGCCCCCCGATGCACTACACCGCCCCGCGGGGCCGGCCGTGTGTACAGGTGTACAGTGTATGTGTCTCGTCGTCCGAGGGAAGCGTGTGCATCGCTTTATTATTATTATTATTATTATGTTTGGGTGCTTTTTTTACCCTGGAATTTGTTAGAAAAAAAAGTGGGGGCGCTGCCTGCCAGTCAACCCCCGGTATATCTCAGGGATCGGTCCAAAAGACCTTTGCAATGTTGTTGGGCTAATGACGAATTTTAGCAGGAAAAAAAATTAAAACACATGTGGTTTTTTATTTTATATTTTATTTTATTTTTTTCTTGCAACCGTGAATATGCAAAATGTTCATTCTGCCCTGAGGGTCAGAGTAGACGAGATAAGGCACTGTTTAAACGTTCAGAAGTGAATTGCTTAATGTTAGACACTTGTAAAAGAGCCCATAAATCCAGTGCAGATAGTCATCCATCCACATTTATTAGCTGCAGTGCAGAGAAATTGAAAGAATTTAGTCTCTTTCTGGAAAAGGTGTCCTGTCATGCTGAAATGAGGAGCCTTGTTTGCATGTGCAATGTCCCTTTGGTTAAACTATGTGCTGTTTCTCACATTCTTACAATTTCTGTCTTGGGGGGGGGGGGGGGAGGGGCTGTTTCAGCTGATTTTCCAAAGTTTCCTTGATTTTATCAGCTTTATGTAGGCTTCATCACAGCTCTACCAGAAGCAGAAACATTGGAAGAGCTCTGTGGTATATCAGAGCGTGCTTTGGACGGGCTGTGGCCAATTCCACATGCCGGCTAGATGGAGAAGACCAGGAGAGTCCAAATGACCCACTTAGGCAGAGATGAAAACAAGAAAAGTCCAGGTGATTTGGCCAAATCAGTCTGGCTGTTTGCCACATGTATTTCTTATTTAGGGATGGGAGACGTCCAGCTGCAAAGTGAGGCCAGGCTGGAGCAGCCACGCTGCAGCCAGCGCCCTTGGCTGGGTAGAGCCAGCTCATGTTGGCCTGGGCCCAGCAGGGCTGATGGGAGCACTGTCCAGCCCCAAACACGTTATGAGGATTATTAACTTCCCCAGGATTTAGCCCCATGCTGTTCAGTTTTGGCCATCAAAATTTTTTAAGTTATTCCATTTGCCTTCTTTGGGACACTTTGGTTTTTTCTTTGTTGAAGCTTTTTTTTAATCTTTTTGCTAAAAGCCAAAGCCAAATTCTAGCAGCATATACAGAACCTCATGGGGAGAATGATCTGGTCAGGGACTGACACTACTGACAAGGCAGCTCTTTCTGCCTAAGGGAACTCGGGGAAATGGAAAGCACCAGCCCCAAGGCCTCTGCACTGCATTTTGTCTGCATGTAGCTCCATGCATCCAGGGGCTGGCAGTCCAAGAGCAGACATGTGGCCACGCAAACCTGATCCAGGGCTCCTGTGCCTGGAAGAAGACTGTGGTGGGAGGCAGCAGCTCCAGTGCAAGGAACCTGCTTGATTTTCTGCTGCATACGTGGTCTCTGAAGTGGGCCCGGCCAGGAAATACGGGTGCAGCCCCAAGGCAGTAACACTGTGCATGGGCTTACACACAGAGCACGTCCTGCTGGGTGCAATGTCCAATGTTTGTTCTTGATCAGAGGGAGGCAGGAGCCAGATTCATCCTTCTGTGACTCTAGAGGGTCCTTGGATCATTCTGGAGGACAACCAAAGTTGGGCAGCGCCCAAACCGAGGGTCATGGCTCTGCAGCACCAGCCCCAAACCAGCACAGAGCAGTTGCACCAGGGCTCTCCGAGCTGGAAGGGCTTTGCAGGCACAGTGGCCCACTCGTCCCTCTGCGCTGTCCCCGGGCACGAGGGCTCTGGGTGGAGGCAGCCCCGGGCGGGGCCGCCCCTTCGAGGATGTCCTGCGGCGCCCGGGGCCGCCCCCGCAGCATTGATCCCGGGCCGGCTGCTGCCGGAGCCGCTGTGCGTTGCTGCGATACGCCTGTCAATAAACCCTGTTTGGATTGTGGAGCAGAGCGCAAGGTTTGTTTGTTTAGTGGTTAGAGGTTCAAAAGTCGGCATTGTCCCACTGCAAATGAGCACAAGTTTTTTCTCCCTAAGGAAAAGCTGGCTGTGCTGAGTGGGAGGGAGAGATATCGGTGGGGCCTTTTATTTGCTTCCAGGAATAATTAATGGCAGTGAGAAAAAAAGATGACCACGGAGTTATGAAAGACCATCAATAAGTAAATTAATCACAAAGGGTCTGAGGGTTTAAGAGGTGCTGCTTGCTGTGGTTTTGTTGGCATTGACCCATGCCCATGGGGCTGGAGTAACACGGGACTGGCAGAATTCAGGACTCCTTACTGCAGTGGTGGCACACAGTTGCCCCTGGCACCAGCCCAGGCATGACAACATCTGGGACAGTCCCTGTAATCTTTCAGTAGTGTGCTCCTTGGGTTGGGGTTTTTTAATGCTGCAAGTATGAAAATTTCTTTCTTACCTGTAGGATTTTGGAGAAAGACAGTTGCCCTCATTGAGGTGAACTGTTTGATGTCCACGGAGGTTTTTGTGCCCCAAAAAGTTCATTAGAGACATATAAACAAACCTGACACATTTTAAACATCCCCATTCCAGATCCCTTGCTCCCTGCTAGCAAGCATTCATTTTCTGAGCTCTCCTCAAATTCTTGACTCTGGCAACACAGAACTCAGATTTCAGAGTGTAAGAAGCAAGTAACCAAGCAAATCATACCCCCTTAATTTCAAATATGTCCCCTCTCCCATCCCCAAGCAAGCAAACCATCAAGCTTCCATCTTCCTTTATATTCCTCATGCACCATAAAGGAGTGTAAAAAGGAACAAACTGGGCATCCTATTTATTTGAGTGGCTATTTACAGGCACCTGGATCAGTCCACAGCTGAACTATGACATTGAACCAGAAACTCTGTTTCTCAGAGGTGAGCTGGTTGTGGTGACACCCCAAGCAATCCATGGGTTTTTTCAATTCTCACAGAGCTCCATGCAGTCCTGCAGCAGCATGCCAACCCAGATTAGTGGGGCTCAACAGGCCAGAGCTGCTGCACCTTGCTTGCCTGACAGGGGCTGGAGCAGGAATCCATGAAAAGAAAAACCCAGGAAATCATAAGGGTTGCCCCCAAGACCCCTGTTCTCCCTCTCTTGTCAGATTTTCCTGCTCCTATCACTCTACAATAACTAACCAATTGGTATTCCTTCTCTTGGATTAACTCTTAGGCAAATACCAGTTCCTCAAGAAAGCTCTTTGAATTTGGGTCAAGGGATGACAACATGTGTCATTGCCCATCATAGGAAGAACAGTAAGGTCCTTAGACGACTTGGATGGCATCTAGAGCAAATGTCTCTGATCCAAAGTATCTTTTAGGGGCACTTTATGTGTTCTGTCTGAAGGCTGAGCACTCTGGATCTGCAGAATGAAGACAGGAATCTTTTATTAAAAATAAATTAAAAAAAAAAATCTTACATTAGGAGTAAGCAACAGCTTCAGACATATTCTCCATCCAGCATTTTTCCCACACAAGTGACCTCTGTCCAGACTGTTTCCGTCTGTGGATGAAGCACATATCCCAGCCATCTAACAGAGGGCAGAGCCCATCCTTCAGAAACTGAGGGGGGATTTGCTATGGTGGACTGAAGCAATGACTCCAGAGGACGGTGTGATGCCATAGGTTTCTCCTTGCTACTCCATCACCAGCTGGTGTGGAAAAGGCAATCATGGAGCTTACAATTCTGTTGACACAGCAGGGCTGTGTCATAGCCAAAATTCATGACCAAATACTTTCCCTCTGTCCCACACAAGTAATGGAGCTGAGTGCTGAAGTTTAGAGCAGCTAGAGCTGAAAGCAAACCTTGAATTGATGCCAGAGAAGCAGCACTGGAAGCCTTCCAGGAAGCAAACAGCTTGTAAATGGTAACAAAAGTGAGCAGGACACAAGACTGTTGAGGGCAGTGTAGCTCAGCAAGAGAGCAATGGCACCTCGGAGTGAGAGGTCATGGGACACGTGGCCTGGTGCAGCAGGGTACAGGTGCTAAGGAGGTGCATGCTAGGAATCTCCCCAGCAAAACAGCTCTGGTACTGTCAGAAAGCCATGGTAGGGAAGTGTCAGAAACCACCAGGGACAGATGGGAACAAAGTCTCCCAGAAACCTTAGCAGCTTTCTGGGCTTTGCTCCAGAATAGCTCTTTGATGGAGCAGGATGTTCCCGTTCTCCTCACTGAGAAGGAAGGGTTGTTTCCTTCTCACCTGCATGTTCTGCCATGCTGTGACTCAGGTGAACAGTTTCTTCTAATTAATGTCTCAGCTTCTGCAGTGCCCCTGGTTCCATTCTCAGTTTTTGACACTTTCAGAAATCAAACTTACCCTCCTTCCAAGAGGGCAACAGAGAGTTACTTGCAAAGAAACAGGAAAAATTTGAGCTATTCACAAAATAAACAGTTTGCTGCCAGGAGATTGGAATTAGAGCCTTGGGAATCCCTTTCAAACCCTGTATTTCTAAATTGAGGTATCATCTGTTTTGGGATGACACCCACTGGATCCCCCTGATTCAAAGTAGGTACAGAAAAACAGAGAATGAAAACTCATGGATGATTCTCATTACATGTTCACACAATTGTCTAGATACAAATCTGTGGCGTTCATTAGACTCCAGACCAGTTAACCACTGGTAAATAACATGAATAATTTTCTCATTGCTTCTAATTTCTTCTAATTAAAACACTAACTAAGCTAAGCTAATATCTAATGCATTCTGTATAATAGATGATCTATTTAATGTAATATCTAACCTATTGGTCCAGGTGACTGCTTTGATTCAAATTTTCAAACTAAGGGAAGTTCATCATTACCTCTCTTAAGTGTGCTTCACAGAACCATGTAATAGTGTGGGTTGGAAGGGACCCTTAAAACTCACCTAGGTCCTTCTGCCCTGCAATGAGCAGGGACATCTTCAAATGGATTGTGTTATTCAGAGCCACGTCCAACCTGACCTTGAATATTTCCAGGGGTGGGGCATCCACCCCTCTCTGGACAATCCATGCCCTTCATGCCCTCTCTGCGAAACATGTTCCAGTGTTTCACCAGTCTCATCGTAAAAATTTCTTTCCTATATCTAGTCTAAATCCAGCCTCCTTCATTTTAAATTTCTGCCAGCTCATTTCCAATGTGCATATCCCTAGCACTTGAGCTGGACTGAAGAAAATTAGAAAGATGCCAAATGTAACATCTGCCCCTTGGCGCCCCTGCACCCAGCTGCAACAGGCAGGACGGGGGGGAAAACCACTGCTTTTAGTGTTATTCCAAAAGAAGAGAACACGCCAAACAGAACACATGGAACTTCCCTGCTTTCAGCATTCTTCTTCCCTTAGTCACCCAGGTATTTTTGGGCAGCTGTCGCAAGCTCGTGCAGTTTTGCTTTTGAGTCAGATCCTGTTCCCCTGACATGTCTTGCTGCCTTCCACAGAGTTACAGCCTGTCCTGCAGATAACTTGCCTAGACCCAAAGACCTTTGTGAGAGAAAAGCTGCCTTATCTACTGCATTCTTTGGAAAGGGATGTTCCTCACTGCTTTGTGCCTTCCTCTCCTGGCATTCAAGACAAACTTTCAGCCCTGGGAACTGCGATTGCTTGTGGTCTACTTTTTCCATGCCATGGTGTGACCATGCAGAGAGAAAGATCACGTAGGGCTTCAAGACTTGCTTGGTGTCTTCCCTCCCTGAGTGTGGACAGTTAGGGCTTTCAACAAAGGCTTGCTTGTAGTTAAGAGAACATCTTGATGCAGAACTCAAACAAACCAGGTGCGTGATTCAGGGCACTCCACAATCAGGTAGGTCTCAAGATTTTTAAGATCACAATTCTGCTTTTAGGCACCTTGAGTGCAGTATAGGCAAGACATGGACACCAAGAGGCCTTCTGAGCCTCCAAAGGCATTTAAACTCCTAAATCAAGCAAGAGACAAGAGGCATAATTATCCAAGGTTTTTCTTCCTTTTCTCCACGGTTTGAAAATGAGCCAATTCCTCTCATGGAGATTGTTGGAAGTCATATAAAGAGCTGTGCAACAGTTAACTACTGAGTCTCTTTAAAGGTAACGCGAATTTTTGATTATGTTTTAGGGAAATTCCAGTCCTCACGTGATCCAGAGATTTTTTTCGTTATTTGTAAAATTTCAGGTGAGACGGAATTTACATTGGTGAGAATACCTTCCTATCCATAATACCAAAGAATTATTTTTCCAGTTTAAAACACAAATGGGCTACTTTAAGAATAACCAAACCACTAATTTTTCATATATATTAAGTGCGTACGTGTATGTTGTTTGTCTGGCAGTTATGCTCATTTTTTAAGATCGTCTTTCCTCCCCATGAAGAAGCTTACATGCATCTATAGAGGTGGAGGTACAGCTAACCATGGAGATCTGAAAAGGGGTCTCTGAAAACATCTTGCGCAACTGTTCTAGGAATGTAGTGACTCAGAAGAAAAAGCGACTTTCTCTTATCAGGAGCTTGTTTCTTCCTCGAGGACTTCAATCCAGAAACATGATCCTTTTTCTGTTCCCAGTAACCGACATCCTGCTCTTCCAAGGCCAGAGCAACACTTTGGACCTACTCTTTCATTTTCAGTCACTCCCTCACCAATCTCCTATCGTGGCTCCAAAGGTGTTTTCCATCCTCAGAGGCTTGGTCTCTGCTGACTCTCTGCTGACGGCTCCTGCCGGTAAAAATGTGCCCTTTGTTATCTCTTTGCCTGTGGGCACATGCTCCTGAATTGGAGCAGGAAAACATCGACACTGGCCCAAGGAAAGAAGCTGCTCAAGCGGGGGCGGTTGGGGCTGGCATGGTGGGGGGCCGGCAGTCCACCAGAGTCTGGAGGGATTCAGCCTTCTCCTATGTACATCCCTACTCAGGCATACTACCATGGACACCTGGAAACCTGCCTCCTTCCCTCTTGGTGTAGGAAAGTGCTCCTATATGGTCAGTGGGCTGGGAGCTGCTGTCACACAAATACCCTGGTGCTGACACCTTATGCAAGAGACAGCAACATTGAAGTGCAGCACGAGAAAGAAAACAAGGAATTTTCCTGTCTCAGAGATAAGGAAAGGTAAGGGAAAGAGTTTGGGCTGCAGTGCCAAGTGCTCCTGGAGGCAGGGGATGCCTCAGTGGTGCCTGGTGCCTCTCTGCTGAAAGGGAGCCCAGGCTCAGCTACTGAAGGCAGCAGTGTCCCTCACCTGGACTGGGCAGCTGCCTGTGTCCTGCGAGGTTCTTGTAGTCTGGGATGTGCTCTGAGGTCCAGAGCAAAGGTAGAGCCTGCTGAGAGGGACACAGGTAAATGTACCACAGCAGCTCGCAGAGCCCACGAAAAACATGGAAGGAAGGAGTGAGAGCCCAGTAGCCACTGCTCCTTTCCAGGCAGGTTCCTCACCGTGTCTCACCATGCCACTCCCTTCCCTTCCCACCCAACTTGCTCAACTCACTGGTCCCTTCCCGACAGTCCAGGAGAAAGCAGGGGCCAGTATGAAGTGTTAGGAGCACAGTCAGCACAAAACGATGATTCATGCTGAAGGAATCAGCAGTGTGGTTTTATCTGACCTTAAATGTTTAACCTCACTCAATCTGCTTTTCCTTTGTGAACATCACGCTGAAGGAAGGAAGGAAGGAAGGAAGGAAGGAAGGAAGGAAGGAAGGAAGGAAGGAAGGAAGGAAGGAAGGAAGGAAGGAAGGAAGGAAGGAAGGAAGGAAGGAAGGAAGGAAGGAAGGAAGGAAGGAAGGAAGGAAGGAAGGAAGGAAGGAAGGAAGGAAGGGAGGGAAGCAGGGACTGCAGTGTCGCGGCGCGGCCGGCAGGCGGCGGTGTGGCGGCTCCGCAGGGATGCGAAATGTGCTTCCGCTTCCAAACTCTGCTACTGCCTTCATCTGACCTCACAAGAGGAGTCTGGCACATCCTTTCTCCCCTCCCTGGGCTTGTGCCACCAGGGATCGATATAAAGAGCTTAAAATGGCTCAGCATCCATTTTTTCACCAGGCAGCACAGCAGCATCGAGCACAGTCCCACTTGTCTTCCTCCCTCGGCAGTGTTTTTTCCTTTCTTCTGATAGTTGTTGCTACTGCAATACAAGACATCAGCCAGTGCTGGCGTGTAAAACACGACCTCACGGAGCAGAACCTTCCAATTGCTGTGGCACCGTCTGGAGAGTCCTGGTGGCACTAAAGAAAGCCTTTACATGTCCTACATAAGCCATGTTTGAATGGCTGAACAAATCCCTCCTCCTCACTTTTCTATCCTCTAGTTCCCCACATTCATCACACCCCTGATATCCTCTTTAACAGCTGCTGTTCAAGAATCTAGTCCAAAGCCCATTCAAATCAGTCCCATTGGCTGCAGTTAGCATTGGACCATGGCCTAGATCTCCTTTACTGGCTCTTGGCTTTATGCCTCTTCCAAGCCCTCAGTTGGAACAGTCTTTGCCTCTTTGAAGGCTCCCTTTCATCAAATTGCTCTTAGTCCCCCTTCTTACAGGATGTCTCTCTACACTGAGTAAGTGATGGCTTCAGAAAGCGTATTGGGATGTAGCAGAGGCCATCTAAGAAATGGCAGAAGATGGAGAGATTCCTGGCAAAGAGGGATATCTTCTGGAGTGGCAGCAGTGAAATGAGGGTGGCCAACAGCCAAGATGTGTCAGGCTGCAAAAGGAAACTCAAGCAAGGAGGAAACTCTTCTAGTAGCGATGCTGCACTCATGGCTCCATGGGCCACTCTCCTCTGCTTCCCTGCTTGCTTCTTTTGAGCCACCAGATCCTGCAGAAGCTCCTGCTTTGTGTCAGAGGTAGTGCAGGTGTACAGGTGAGCTGTTTCCAAAATGAAAGATATTTCATTTCAATTTTTGTAGGATGATGAGTATTTTGTTGGATTGATGAGTTGATCCAGCTGCTTCTGTTTGCTGCAGAAACAGGAGGCAGAGAAGGAGCGCTAGGATTTTGGACTAATTTGACGTGCCACTGCACCCTCAGACTGGGGTGTGACAACTTCCTGGCTGTTGCCGATCCATTGCTGCTCTCCAGTTCTGCCCTTGCCTGATGGTTACTCCATCTGTATCATTGCTTTCTGCCCCATGTTTTATTCCATGTAGGCCTGAAGGAGGGAGAAGGCTTAAAAGCAAATTGTTCCTCTTCTTCTCCTCTCTGCCACTATTCTGGCTCCCAGCTACAATTTCTTCTCTATGGCATGGAGGGAAGCACTGTCTTTTAGCTGCTCCCTCCCTGGATGTTTTTTTAGTTGCTGCTGCATCTTCCTCCATCATCCACTGCATGCCCCATAGCCAGGCACGGTGCCAGGCTGGTGTTGCAGAGCGTGCAGAGGTAACACCACACCTCCCTTGATCTGACTTCCCCACCTCCATGCAGACACGGCCTGCAGGTGTCAGCTTGTCTCTTCCTAGGTCCTGAGGCCAACCTGTAAAAGCGTTGTGTCTCCTGAGCCTCCCTCCCCACACTCTCCCGAGTGTTTACAGGGCTACAGCCAGTGAAGAATGAAGCCCTGACCTATATAGAGACCACACCTGGAGGAGACGCATGGACACAAAGACTTTCCAACAAGCTATCACTAGTGCTAGCCCTCTATAATCCAGTGGCTGAGACAGCACAGTGAGGGTAGGATATTCCAGATCTTCCATGAGCAGTGCTGCTGTGTGGCTTACCTCACTCCACAGAGCCAAGCTGAGAGGATGGGACAAAAGGAGGCATAGGGGCAAATGGGACTTTGCTGGAGCAGGACATAAATCTGCTACCCTAAGTGGATTTTTATCTCCCACATCTCTGCAGATTTCCTGACAATTTCCAGTGCTTGCTTCTAAATGAATTTGGATTATTTTTCACAGGAACTGAGAGGCAGCTCTTTAAGATTTTTTGCCAAGAAAGAGCTCCACTTACAGCCCTGAGCATGCAGGACTCTAAGTACCTGATTTGTCATAACCAGGGACAGCTGGAACAAACCCTGCATGTAACTGAATAAACACTACTGCAGAGCAACTGCATTAAATGGAAATACCTGCCAGAATCACACCACTTTTCTTTAGTGTGTGGACCAGGAGGAATGTGGAAATAAGTGAGAAAACTCCATCACATTACAAGGGGGAACTAAGCTTCTACAAGGAAGGTGCAAGCTGCAATTAACAGCTAAGTAAAACACACAAAGCACCTGGTTTCTGTATCATAACTTGTCCCTAGAAGCCAAATGGCATTCCCAGCTAATGACCTCATTGGTGTCATAATCCTGTAGCTGTTGAGGTCTTGGCATTACATCAGTTACCTTTTTCTGCACCCTTCTGCCTTAATGCCTCCCTCAATGCCTCCCTCTGGCTTCTCCCCATAACAAACCAACGGCTTCAGCCTTCATTTGCCTCCCTTCTGACCCCTCCTGCTTTCAGTGCCACCTCATCCTTCTGGCTGTCCACCCACTGGCAGTGTTGCCTTCCATGACTATCTGGAGTACCATTCCTCTGCTTGCCATCCTGTCCAGCTTCTGTGTTTGAGCTCTGGGAATCTGCTCTCAGTAATTTCTCTAAAAATCTCTAATAAGGGAGAAGTGGCCTGGAAAATTAATTTTCTTCACCAAAACTTTTCCTTTGGATTCTTAGGAGGCTGTTTGAAAGAGAAGTACACTGTCCTCTGCTTGCTATTAGGGCAAGAAACCATAGGCTACAACTGCAATATGTAAGATTGGTTGGATGCTAGGAAAATGCACTCATGGTAGGAGTAATGATGCACTGGAATAGAGAAGATTGTGACATCTGCAGTTACATAGGCCTTAGTGAAGAGAACAGAACAGCATGTCTGAAGTGATCTTACTTTGGGCAGAAGAACAGAGTAGAAAGCTCAGTGGCTCCAGTTTCAGTTCTATTTTTGCTCCTTCAGGGATACACCTAAGGAATCCCTTCTTTGTCATGAAAGGGTCATGCAGCTTTGCATTTTATGGCCCTTTCCTCTGCCTTTACCTCCACCTAATCTCATGCACTGCTGGAAATGCTCACTTGCACACCTGCCATCATATGTACCTCTTTCTGTTCAAAGTGACACTTTCTCACTGAAGTATGTGGCATGAATTTAACAAACCATCAGTGATGTGGCAGCAGAGGGTGAAGTTGTGAGCAGGTTTCCAATCACAGCTCCAGGAACCAGCCTGACTTTAGCAACAAGTTCTATCACATCCTTTCCAGGGTAAAGGATTTGATGCCTCCAAAGTAAAAGGGATTTCCCCCTCCTCTCCCTTTTATGACAGCTTTCAATTTTTGGATAAAAATCCATCTTACAGAATGGATTAAAAATAAAAATAATCCCAAACCAGAATTTGCTATTCTGCCACCTTATCTTGAGCAATGTCACCTCATGCAGTCTCACCCTTAGCCAAATACTGACTCACCACCAAGGGCTTAGCAGTGGGAAAGGAGAGAGGGCATACCAGATGAGAGATCAGCTCTCCTGGCTGCAGTCCTGGCAGGGAGTGAGCAGCACGTGTTTGAATCAGAGGCACTTGAGCCGCCGTGCTGAAATGTTGTTAAAAGCCTGAATGCAAGGGGGCTGCTTTGCTGCTGCTTGCTGCAGGGAGGTGCAGCCTCCTCTCCTAGAGGACTTGTGTTCAAAACATGACTTGGAGCCCTTCGATGCCGCACCCAGCTGAGGCTCCCAACAGGTAACTGTTTGCTTTTCTCTGGAGAAGGGTTTGGGCCCAGGCAAGTGGTGTTCAAACACAAGTCTCTGCACAGTCCAGGACCTGGTATACCTCCCCTGGCTCCACCTTGGTCCTGAGACAGCTTGGTCTGCCAGCAAGGGCTGTGGGAACCCTCTGCTCTCTCCAAGGGGAGCTCCATCCCCTGGTTCTGATTTCTTCTTACAGCAGTGAAGTCACTAATCCCTGCCTGCCTCTGCTTGGTGCTTTGAGGTCTGCAGGGAATGTCCAAAGCAGGCACAGCTGAATATATAATGGCACATATGGCCCATGCTCAAACAGAACACCAGAGTGCTCCCAATCACTCCTGAAGACAACTCTGCCAGTATCCACTACCAAGCCTAGCCCTGGTAGTGGAGACACAAACCATTGCACCCTCTGATTTCTGAGCCAGCTGGATGTGTTTTACTTTTGAATCTTAAATCACTCTGCCAAGGGTTCTTTGAACAGATGCTTTTCTCCTCCTGGGTCTGGGTCAAACCAGACCCTGGAGAAGAAAAGCATCTGCTCAAAGATGCTTTAATTTCATTCATTTTCTCCTGAGAAAATGAAGATGCCACTGTCAGCAGCTCATTGTTCCCATTGTTCTCTGCTATGAGACAAAGCAAAGCAGCCCCATCTTTGCCAATGTTTCTTAGCAAATGCACTGCATTTGCAGTGGTCATTGCAATCGTCTTGCCTTGTTGGTCCTGGTCACCTATATCTGTGGAGTTTCTTCCCATTCTATCTATTGTTGGGTTGTTTCTGAAGAATATGCCTGTTTGCAAAGGCACCTGCCTCTTGTGACCAGTAAATCCTGGTGGATGGAGCCAGACATCAGGGCTCCTGTGAACATGCCTAAAGACACCTCATGCAGAAGGAGCACAAGTGCAGCCTCTCCTCCTTGCAGGGGAGCTGCTGCTGGAAACAAATGATTTCTGGAACAAGCCCTGATATGAGGCAGCAAGTACGTCAGATGTTATAGTAGAGGAACCACGTGTTTGAGTTTCCTACTCCATGAATGAGGCTGGCCAGGCCTGATTCATCACCAAAGCATGCTGGGGAGAGAGGCACTCAGCTCATTTCCTCTGCATTTTATTTGTTCCTGCATACGTTGTGATCCCAAAAGTGCTGGGGAACAGAGGAGCTGCATACCAGGACAGGAAATGGTGGGAGGAGAGGAGATGTAGAAAGGCAAAGATTAGGAGACGCCTTGTCTCCAAGCACTTTAGCCTTTGCTCCACCACTCTTTGTACTTGCAGTTAAAGCACTGCTGGGGCACATTGGTGCTGGCACAGTGCACAGAAAGACACTGGAAAAGGTGCTGGAAGACAGTGGGACAGGAGCAGTGATGAAAAATGTTAAGTGTTAAATGAATGTAAGTAGTGGGTGGGTGAAAGTAGATAGCATTAACTACTAACACAGACACTGCAGTGTTTCCACGTTTCATTTTCATTTCATTTCATTTCATTTCATTTCATTTCATTTCATTTCATTTCATTTTCCTCCCTAGATTTCTTCCTGATTGCTGTAAAGAACATCCTTGAAGATCTGGCTACTGTTCTTATCCTCATCCAGGGAAGAAGAAAGCAGAAAGGGTATTGCCTTTCTGAGTTACAGCTTTTTGGAAGCCATGTGTGTGCACGTGTATTTGCGTGGTTTGCCTATGCTGATGTGTAAAGGTCTCTCTAAGCTATAAGGACTTAAGGGAGCACAATGGCCCTGCTTTGGTGGAGGTTGCAGGGCTGGCAACCCATTCCTGGTTGCACTTCAAAGCACCAAAGCATTTCTGAGCAATATTTCATCTCTCAGCCTGCAACATCTCTGTTCAGCTGAGTTTGTGGAAGCAGCAGCAATGTCAGAGTAGGAGGCAGCAACCTTCAGTGTCTGACCGGAAAGTCTTTCACACCTTAGGTTAAACCACTGCTTTCAGAATTGATTTATGGGCATAATTATCTATAAATGGAGAGATTTTCAGGCAAAAATATGGGTTAGTAATAAAGGAGGCAAGTAGAGTCTTGCAATCCTACTTTTCATGTTGCCATTGCTGCAGGACCGTGGAGCATGGTCCTGTTGTGGGGGAAGTAAGGCGGGGCTGGCAGCAGACTCTGGCCTGTGTGTGACAGCAGCCCCGAGCGGCTGCCGGCATTTGCCCAGCAGTTTGCCATTTTCCTCAGATGCCTGGAGGCGGGAGAGGTCCTGCCTTGTGGTCTTCCACGGGATGGCAGTCAGTGTCTCAGGGCAGAAGCAGGAGAACACTTTCCCTGCAGTTCTGGGGGGATGGATCTGAGCAAAGTTGGAGCAGCAAAGGTGTTGCCTGTGCAAAGCTCAGTCAAGACTTGCAACCTCACTATCTTCCCTGGAGCCATAGGTAGAATTTATGTCTCCATAGTTCCTGATGGGGTGGATGCCTTGTCAAGGTGCACCCAGGGACAGGAAAATTGACCTAAATCTTTCTCAGCTTTTCCTTAAAATAATTAACATTGAACACATACAATTTTTGGGGACATACCTCTCCCGCACCTGCCTTAAAGACTTCACTATTGCCCAAGAAGGAAATAAAAAATGTCTCACTCTCCACTTTCTCTCGTCTAATTTTAAAAGTATTTTGAGAATGTTTCATGGATATTCTATCCCAGGGTTAATTTATTTACAAATAAACCATAAACTATTTCATAAGGGGAGGTGTCTCCTAGGTAGATGGATATATCTGGACAACTGGTTTTGATGAGGTGACAAGGCTCAAGAATTCTAGTGGCTCTACAACTCCCCAAGTCAGCCTTGCCTTTCCCCAGCACTCTGTAGGGCTGGCTGTGCTGTCAGGTGAAGTTACTTGTTAAACAAATAAACTATGTCAGCTCTTAGAAGAAAAATACTTTATTCATTAAAACTAAACCATGCAGTTCCGATTCTGCTTCTACTGCTAAAAACACCTCAGCACCGTGGTCAAACGACTCATATCAATTGTGCACATTTTTCGTTATCAGAGCAGTGCACAAATAAAATCAAAACTGAATGCACTACACTGAAGAAAGGACAGGCAACGTTTCAGCTACTGTGTATGCTGCTCAGCCAGGGCAATGTGCTCAACAAATTATAGGAAAAAATCGAGGTATTTTGTGTGAAAGACGTCCTTTCTGCAGCTAGATCTGTTTTTATAGTGGCTCCCGAATTGTAATGCCAGTGCCAGACATTGTAAAAGGTACATGGAAATCGTTCCACTTCATGTTACCAGTGACAGGTTAATGCTAATGAACAGTGATTAAAAGTTCTGAGGTTTTTAAAATGGCTTCATGTCCCCCAAAATTTTAAGAAATATTACTTTAATTAATACGGTGCTTTGCTTCTTAAGCATAACAGCTTTATTTGAATTTTGCTCATATAATCATTAGTAAAAGTTCTCACTCATTGACTGCATTTTGATGAATAAGGATATACAGGCTTGGATGATAAATTTCTCAGGCAACTTGCAGGAAAAATTACCAGAAATATTCCTGTTGGCACACAGATATTAATGTCCCCAGAGGAAAGAAAAGCAATAGACAAATTACACCTTCAGTTCAAGTTTCCACCTTAGTGTTAGAAGTTTCATATAAGACGAGAAAACCCCAAGGAGCTGCGCCAAGCTATTTGCTCTCCCCCTCGCTTTCAGCCGAGGGACTGGGAACATCCTCTGGCCAGGGTGCGACAGGCTGTGCTCCTCTTTTTCCTCCTCCCATGGCACTCCCGGGCCCGCAGTGCGGGAAGGCCCGTGACGGTCCCCGAGGGATGCTCGAGGGGTTTTTGCTGTCGGGTACAGGACAGAAACCTTCCTGTCGAGGAAAGAAGGCAGATCCGCCCGACCGACGGCAAACCGGGCAGTTCCTACTTCCTTCCAACCGGTGTTTTCTGTTTCTAGTTCGGCTGTGGTTTGCTCCCCACTTAGTTGGGGTCCCCGCCGTTGTCGGGACGGGGAAGCTGTTCCCAGCAGCGGGGAAGGCAGGCTGGGCCCGGGGCGGCCGGCACGGACTCCGCTGCCCATCTTCCGCAGGGAAGCTCCGGCCGGGCTCTCTCCCCGCTCCAGCCCGGAGGGGCCGAGCTTTCCTGCACCCCAGGCCGGGCCGACAAACAGCACCCAGGAAAAGACCCCGGTTCCGTGCAGTGCCTCGGGAGGCAGCCGGCCCCCATCCTCTGCTGGGGTGTAAAAACAAGTCTGCAGAGAAAAAACACGCGGAGAGCCACGCTGGGACAGGAGCTCATGCTGCAGGGAGGTTTCTCCTCTCCAAGGCAGAGTCCGAGCTTGCGAAAGAGTTGGAAGGAAGAGAGGCAGGAGCTCTTTCCCAAAGGACAATGTCCCTGGGACCAACCCTACCCCAGATATACCACTCTGTCTGCTCGCGGCCCGGAGAGCACCCGCGACTTTTTCTGTTGCATCCCTGGGCTCACATTCACCCCTCGAGCAGGCGAGCGCAGCCCTGGAGCCGCGGAGTGCCCCGGAGCCCCGACGGGCACGGAGCCGCGGGCAGCAGCGCAGGGTCCCCGCAGCCGCTGGCGGAGCCCGGAGGAGAGTCTGGCTACCTGTGCCGCTCATCGGGAACAGGTCATCGGGGGAGACAAATCCTGCCCGCAGGACACGTGGGTTTTTTCTTTTTAAATTTTTTGGATTTTTTTCTCTCTCTTTTTCTTTTTTTTTTTCTTTCCCCCCCTCTTTCTTTCCCAAAAGCAAAAGAAAACGAAAGAAACCAGGTTCCAGTTTCCAAAGAAGTAAGTAACAGTCCTGAGAGAGTCCTCGGTAGAGCCGATGCCCTGGGGCGACTAGAAGGGACGGGGACAGCGGCGTGCCAGCCCGTGGGTGGTCCGGGACACTCGGCTCCGTGCCCGCGCTTGTGGACCGACAGACCCGGCGGGACGCGCGCTCCGACCGAGCCGGTGTCCGCGGCAAGGAAGGCAGCGTGTGCTCGCTTCTCCTGCGGTTTCCAGACCTCTCCGTGCACCCAGGATGGCACACACCGTCGGTGGCCACCTGAGACCCGCCTTCCCCGGGGGAAGCTGTCCCGTATGGCTCGCTGAGGCGCCGGCGGCCCGGGGGAGCGGGACCCAGCTCGCCGCCATCCCGGCGGCTCCCCACGGCCTCCTCCGGGGCTAGCGCCCACAGCGAGCCTCTCCTTGTCACAGCTGGGCATCCTACATTTACTTTCCGGAGGACGCGACTTTCGGAGTGGAGACACCGCGTTTCTCCGGGGGAAGGCGCGAGTGGGTCGACACGGCACGGCACGGCACGGCACGGCACGGCACGGCACGGCACGGCACGGCACGGCACGGCACGGCACGGCGGAGGGAAGCTGGCGCCAGCTTCTCAGCTCTTTTCCATGTCCCATCCTTTTCCTCGTCCCGGGCCGTGGGGCTCCCCGCGGCTCACCGAGAGTCCTGCTGCCTTCTGGGGACTAAGCTGGGGGCGAGAAGGTCCCTGGAGGCTCCCGAGGGAAGGTTCCCGGAGGGGCACGCCTGGAGATCCTCCTTGGCCTGCAGCTCCCCGGAGGACACCACGCAGTCTTGCTCGGGGTCATTGCTGTTGCCCGCCCCTCGCTTTTTGTCTTCTTCTTTCTTCCACTTCATCCGCCGGTTCTGGAACCAGATCTTAATGTGCCTCTCGGTCAAGTTCAACATGACAGCCAGCTCCACCCGCCGCGGCCTGGAGATGTACTTGTTGAAGAGAAACTCCTTCTCCAGCTCCAGCAGCTGCGCCCGCGTGTACGCCGTCCTCGTCCGCTTGTTCTCCTCCGGTTCCACCATGTAGGATCCCCCTGGAGAGAAGCAAGAGTCAGCCTGGGCCCGCCCAGGGGACCACGGCCCGGGACCCCTGCGCGGCGCGGAGGATACGCGGGGGGAAGCAAGCGGGGTGAGGGGGAGGCCTCGGGGAGCTCTCCTGCTGGGCTGAGTGAGGTGGTGCTGCTGGCGGCAGGCACCGCTGCTGTTACTTTCTTTTACAATAATTCAATATTTTTTAGCAATGATTTGGATGAAGTTTATCAGGGAAGCGCCGTCTCTGGAGCCGAGGGAGAAACCCACGTGCCACCATTTGGATGACACTGAGAGCTCAGAAAGGCTCCCGGATCCAGGGCCGCCATTGTTCAGATTCGTGTTAAAATTAAATTTAAAAAAAAATAATTAAAAAGTAAGAAAAGAAAAAGAAAAAAATCCACCACACACACACACGAACCAAAGCAAAACGGAAAAATTCAACCCCTCAAAAAAACCCTCAAAAAAACTCAAGCCAAAACAAAACCAAAAATGATGCACCAAAAAAAAAATACCCCAAAAACCAACCCCCCCCCCCCCCCCCAAAAAAAAAACCCCTCTAAAACCAAGTAATAATAATTATTATAATTAGTGGGCCTGCCGGGCCGGGCCGGGAGTTGGACCTCAGCCGCTCCATTTCACCACGCTGATGAAACCTTGGGTTTCTTGCTCCTGGAAGAAGCGGCAGCAGCGGGATTGCCGCTCCCTCCGCGGCCGCTGCAGTCCTGCGTGGGCGCTGGGGCACGGGTAGGACAGGCGGGCGCACCGAGATGGGCCGCAGGTGGGCACGGAAACTCCGGGCCGCTTTTGCCAGCGCCCCTCTGGGAACGTTTTTGGATTTGTTATCATCTGCGGGGAATGGTGCTTAAAACAGCCAGAACGAAATAACCATTGCAAGAGAGATACGTAGACTCTCCCACCACTCATCTTCCTATTCCCACGGTTCTGTATTTATATATACAGTGTTTGTAAAGGTAAACCTATGTATAAAACTTATATATGTATTTAAAATATATATTTAAATACACAGATAATATTTGCAAAGTGATGTGTATATATATGCGTATATAAATATTAAAATCAATGTATATGTGTATAAAAATGTTGGTAAGTATAAACTTATGCATGAATGAGTTTATATTTGAAAAAAAAAAAAAAAACCCAAGCCAAAACCTTGTTCTGTTTCTTTAAACTAAACTGGAGCTACCGGGAGGGTGGAACGCCCGGGGTCTGTCGGAGGGCCGAGGTCGGTCGGGCCCGGGACAAGGCCGGCGAGCCTGGGACGAGAGTGGAGCCCGGGGCCGGGCACGGCATGTGGCACCGGGCCGGGCTCGGCCGCGGCCTCCCTCCCTGGGCGCCTTTTCCTGGCAACAGAGCAAAGCCCCGCAGCATCCACAGACGCCTAAATCCCAAAGGTTTCCATGAAAAATAAATCGTCGGGCCGTACAGTTTGCCACATACATGGTACAAAACATGCTGGAGTTTGCTGTGAGCGCTCTGTCGCACTCGGCACAGCGCGGTGCCCCTTTCTCCTCCTGCGGCGTGCTCCGGCAGGAACCCTGCACACACATCACACCGACCGGGTCATGCACGGCCCCTGCCTGCTCCTCCCGGGAGGGCTGCGCACAACAGCCAACAATTTTAGGCTTCCACGGGGAAAGTTTCGCTTTCCTGCTGATTTTGTCATTCTTCGGGTGCAGCAGAAAGAGGAAAAAAAAATAAAAGGTGTAGTTCAAAAGTTTGGCTTAATATTATTATTACTATTATTAGTAGTATTATTACTATTATTCCCAAAATTCACTCAACTCATGGAAAACAATCTAATTTTCTCTCTCCGTCTTTCCACCTCCGTCCTGGCACCATCCCTGCCGCCGTGTCCCCGGCCTGGGACAAGACACTCTTCTACTTTTGGGGACGGATGCGCCTCTTGGGAGACTGGGGACAGCCACCTGTCCTGCCTTCCCCCTCGGGCTGCCCCATGCAATTCCCAAACTATTTCGTGGAGATTTTAATACTCCGGTCCTTTTTCCAACTGTCTATTTGAACAAAGCCATTAATATAATATTTGCCGTATAGGCGTGACGGAGGCGCAGGACACGATAACATTGTGCAGGCAGAGACAGAAATATTGTTGGGCAGCGGAACTTTCTGCCTAGATAGAGTTTCTTCCCCTCACTAGCAACTCTGTTTTGTTTGTGCATTGTTTTCCGTGCCCTGTTTTTTTTCACTTGGAGAGGTGCATTTGTGGCTAAAACCCGTCGGGGAGCAGGAGGAGCGGGATAGAGGGGCCAGGAGGGGAGGTGGGCTCTGCGCCGGGGAGAGCCGAGAGGCAGCCGAGAGGGTCTCGGCGGCTGCCCTGAGGGCTCGGAGTGGGCGCAGGGACGCGGAGCAGCGGGGCCGTCCCCTCCCGCCAGCCCTGCCTGCCGCTTCCCCGCCCGCTCCACCTCGCAAGTGCCTCCGCGACCCGGCCCCCGAGCGGAGCTCACCGCGCCCGCGGGGACACCGTGCTGCCCGAGGAAGCGGCTCCCGGGAGGCGTCACGACGTCCCGGTTTGGCCACAATTAGTTAATTGGTGAAAAATAATTTGTTAATAATTGCTGAGGCGCAGGGAGCGGTGAGCCCGCCGGCGGGGACTGGAGTGCCGGCTCCCGCCCCAGCGTTCAACCCAACACTAGCAGCCCCAGAGCAGAGGGTCTGCAGAGGCTGGCGGAGGGCAAACGACCCTCCAGGACCTCTCCACACTACATGCGGGCGGTGGGAGCCGGACCGGTGCAAGGGAGGGCTCCTGAGCGCCGAGCGGGAGAGAAGCGGTAGGGGGGGCAGAGGGATGCGGCGGGGCTTACCGGTCCACTGTCCCTTCCAGGCGTGCGATTTGGTGGACTTCATCCAAGCGAAAGGCACCTGCACTCGGGGCTCCTCTATAGCCCCCGTGTCCGCCCCGTCTGCGAAAGGCAGCGCATCCTGGTGGGGAGGAGGAAGATGAGGGTGGTGGTGGTGATGGTGATGAAGGTGGGAGACCCCGGCATCCTCAGTGATGGGGGGCACCTCGTAAGGTGAAATGTCTGGCGGGCTGCCTTGCTCGAGAGCCCCTAAAGCGCTGGAATAAGGAGTCTGTTGCTGCCTACCCATGTACAGGCAGGCGGGGGGGCTGGGGTTGTAGTCCTGCGCCTGGGCTCTCTGAAAGGCACACGACTCCTTGTAGAGCTGCGCCGAGGCGTAATACTGCTCCTCGGTGTTCATGGCGAGCGGGGCCAAGGGGGCTTCGCAGCTTAGGGACACATAGGATTGCTCCCGCTGGCGGAGCCCGGGATGCCTCTTTGACAGCTGGCGGCCCCGCCGGGCCCCACCGCCCTGCCCGGCTCCCGCCGCCTCCCCATAGGCGCCTCTCCCCCACGTGAGCCCTCCCGCAACCCTCCGGGGCGGGGCGCGGGCCGTAGGAGGCCACCCGGGGTGGCCCTGGTCCCGCAGCCCCCTTCCTTCTCCTCAGCCGGGCCGACCCCGAGTCCCTCTACCTTTCTGCTGAGTGCCGCTCCCCGCTTTGGGGTGAGGAGCCTCGCGGTGGGCTTGCGGGACCGGGCAGGGGCTCAGGGGATTGCGCCGATGCGCGGGGTGCTCCGGGACGGATGGTCCTTGAACACATCTTTTCCCTCTCGCTTGCCCAGAAGTTGCTCGTCCCCCAGTGACCCCCGGGCGCAGAGAGGAAAACCCTCGGAGGGCAGAGACAGACTCGGCTCCTGGAGGGGTTTAGCGACAGGGCACTTTTGGCTGCGAGGGCATCTCCGCTAGGGATGTGGGCGTCCAGGGACAGGCAGGGCGCTCCCTCGGGGGTACCCGTGTTCCGGAGCCCTGGGCGAAGGCCAGCACCGGCCGGTGGGGGACCACAATGCTATCACCAGAGCGAGCGATAGGCAGCGGATTGTTTGTCCAAGAGGTAAATTTGGGAGCCTTCCCCGCGGCTTGGGCTGCAATGTGTTGACCCTCGGAGATAATGTGCTCCGAGCTGGTGCCGGTTGACTTGGTGACGAGGCTATGAGGAGGCGGAGAGCTACCGAAAGGGACAAAGATCATTTCCCTGCCTCCCTGCGCTCGGCCCGGCCGCCGCTCTCTCCAGCTCGGGTGCAGGCACGCTTCCTATCTGCCCGGCCCGCCTCCTCTGGCCGCCGCTTCCCGGACACCGGCGCTTCGGCCGCCGCCGTCGGGGCGCGCTCCCGCGGCTCTGTGTAGGGCGGGCAGGGGTGGCCCGGCTCGGCTCGGCTCGGCTCGGCTCGGCCAGTAGTGATGCACGCCCTGAGCGGCGAGGCAGGAGGGTCCCGGTCCCTCGCTCCTGCGCCCTGTTCCTTGGGGTCATAAACCCGGCCAGTCCATTACACTTCGAGTTTCCGCTCCGGACTCACGCGGGTCCCCCCTCTCTTGGAAAGCATACTGAGCCTTTGATTCAATATTGAGCCATTAAGCGATTGCTTTCCCAAGCCATTTAACAGCAGCTCTTATGGATAAATAAACAAAAAAGGCTGTAAACCAATTATAGCGCGGATAGTGAAAAAGTATTTTATTAGCGGGAATTACAGATAGACATGGCTGCTGCTCGGGCTCCCTGCGCCCGACACCTGCCCCCTCCTTCCCCTGGCATTCCGGGCGGGGTACGCGGCCCGGCAGGGCTCGCAGACAGTGCGCGGCCAGCGGGGATGTGCAGCTCCCTTTGTGGTGGTTCCCCCATCCAGGCCCGCGATGCTCCCACTCAGCTCCCTTGCAGGCACGGCTGTCCTTTGATCCGGAGACGTCTTGTGCCCCGACCCCAGAGCAGCATCCACAGCCCCTTCCCCAGAGATCTGTTACCCGGAGCATTTACAGCTGTGGGTTTTCCACGGGGAACCGGCACGGACAAACAAACCGGAGGCCATAAAACCCAGAGCAAATTGATTCATCTCCTGGGAGGACCATTACCCGGTGTCTTAATGCGGTCCTCGCTCTATAACGAACGTTTCTAAACAGAGCAAACACTTCACCCTCCAAGGCAAATGAATTTCCTATAATTTAGAGCTAATTCTCTTCCATTCTGCCTGCCTGAGCAGGCGATAAGGGCACGCTTTGCTGTGCTGACAACAAGGTGGTGAGCTGCAGTGCAGGAAAATACCGCTGGGTATCCCGGCACTGGGAACCTCGGCCACGTCCTGAGGGTGATGATGTCCGGCAGCCCAGGGTTCCCGGGGGAGGTGAGCCCGGCTGGAGCCAGATCACAGGGATCACTTCTGCCTGCCTTCTCGACCTGGGATGAAATCACTGATACTTGGCTTGAGTCCTTCCACAGCTGTGGGTTCCCAGGAGAAGTCTCCGAACAGTGAATGGGTCCCACCGCAGTGGGAAATGATCCCCTTGCTGTGGAAAATGGGTGATGGAGGAGACCGATGGGAATGATGGAAATGGCCAAAGGCCTCAGTTGCCCCAGTATTGGGCTCTGCAGACACAAATTTGTCCCTGAAATGGTCAATACATGTCACCTGTGAGAGTTGCAGAAAGGTGAACATACAAGGCACCAAAACATCTTCTACTAAACTCCCAGAATTTTCTACTCCAAGGAGTTCCGGAGTGCTATGAATGTAATAGTCCTCGGCTGATTTTTCCATGTTTTAAGTCTCCCCTGCAGCTTTATGTAAACATTTTGCCTCTCACCAGCTTGCAGCAAAGTGTTCCTCAGATTAAGTGCTGCCGTGTGAGACACTGCTGACCCTGCAGATGACTGCATTTAACAGTCTAATTTTCCAGCTAGAAGAGTCTTGAGATGTGTAGGTACAATGTAAGAAATTAAAAGGTGCATCCTTGCCTCTAGCTCGTTTGTGGAATTTGAATGGCGAGCCCAGGTTCTCCTGTATATACATAGTCATCTCCCTGCTGAGAACTTCCCTGTCTTTACTCCCCAAGTCTGGTTTTGGTAGGCTTGGAATGACAAAAAACTTGGCCATCCCTACAGTCTGTAGGCAACCATGCAAAGAGAAAATGGCTGTTACAAACAGCCTTATTCCCACTGATAGATGTTCAGTCAAGTTTTAACCATTGAAAACAGAGAAAAGTAATGGACATGTTGCACATAGGAACATATAAACAATAGATCAGGTAGAATTTCCCCCACCTTAAATCCCATCTGGATGTCTGAGCAGTTACCTGCTCTAGGAAGTTTTAACGGAATGTAGGAGACCCTCATAACCTGGGGATATTTATGGCTGGCAGGTTTGCTTAAATCCCCCAACTTCATCCATGGAGCTGAAAAACTTGGTGTTGTGTCTGATGCATGGTCCCAAACCCCAATTAATACACTTGTTGTAGTTCAGGCTGAGAACAACCTGCAGATTTTAACATCTCCAGAGGAGGCTCCAGAACCTACTTGGGCAGCCTGTTTCAGTGTTCTGTCAACCTCAAAGAAGGAAGTTTTTCCTCATATTCAAATGGAATTTCCCATGTTTCTGTTTGTGCCTGTTGTGCCTTTTCTTGTCGCTGGACACCACTGAAAAGAGTCTGACCCCATCCTATTACACTCACCCTTAAGATATTTGTACACACCAACAGAAATTCTCATAGTAACCTTGCTAGTCCAAGAGATTAGATGAAAAGGAATCCATGATCCTGATCCTGTACCAGTAATTAAGGGATGATGGTGACAGCAGCAGTGTTAATTAGAACAGCAGGTTGCAATTATCCTCATGCACAGGAATTCAGATATTCGAGCAGCAGTAACAAACGCTTCAGGTACACAGCTGCTGTCATCCTGCAGTAGCATCACACAATAACTGCACTGCAATACTTGAGTTAGCATGTTAGATTCAAGTATGTTTTAAGGACTTGTCAAGATCTGATCACATTCCTCTAGCTTGGTGTTTGACAGAGAAGAGACAACCTGCATAGTTAACTCATTCCATATCAGATGAAGCCTAAAACTTTGCAATATAATACAAATCTCTGAATAGCCAGGGGTTCAGAAAGCAAGGTCACATGCCTAACGTCATATCTATGTGGTTTTCAAATGTATGCCAGCATATACAACATGCCTCTTGAAATTCAAGGGCATTTGCAATGTTCCCACCTCCAAATGGTTAATACAAGGGTTTTATGTCAGTCACTGTTCTTTGAAAGTCTTCCCGGCAGTGTCTGACAAACATCACTGCAGGCTGCTGAGATCAGTGAAATGTAAAGCCATCTGGATGCAGTATTACCTTTTTTTCCCTAGGAAAGGTGACAGGAGCATTTTGTTTGCCTTTCAACACAAATAATTTGTGAATCCCTACTCAATTAGCTCCCTTTCCTGTCAATGACAGTTCTATTATTTCTCCCAATTACCCTGACTGCCTAATTAGAGTGTAAGATAGTAAGGAGTATAGTACAGTCACACTTCCAAAAGTAATCTGGTTAGTTTTTCTCTTTCTGTATAATATTTAATGACTTCTCAGTGCCCAAACCCTTTTCTGGAATCCCCATTTAGACAGAAAAGAAATACTGAAGGTGACTGGAGCATATTCACAATAACCTCTTTTTCTCTCTCATCTGTGCTCAAACCAGCACAGGTAAACTCTATCTGTGGCAAGGGACCTCAGTGGGAGAAGTTGACTGGGAAACAGAGCTTTCCCAGGGATTGATTTTTAACCCCCCACCATGGCTGTATCTAGCAGAAAGGTAACCTTTCACAAAGCTGGTTAATAATCAATAACCATGTGAAAACAAATCTGTCTTTCCCTCTTAGAGGTAACGATAAAAACGAGAGCACGAACTATTCCACCTGCCCTAAAGTAAGACTGGTTCATCAGCTTTTTTTTTTTTTTGGCAAGAAGATTCTTTAGGCCTCTGAGCAATTCAGCATTGGCACACTGCAGGTTCAGTTTGCTCTTCCCACCACACATCAGCTTCTTCACACTGCAGGTGTGAGAGAAGAGAGCTTGAACTGCAGGAAGACATGTTTACGCACCCATTTTAAACAAGACCTTGTCCAGGAAATATATACAGAATTTGACTTGGGAAAGTTGAGAATAGTTGAGTCTTTTATATATGTAGTCTCTTTTTACACTTTCTAATTTACACCTTTGAATTTTTTTCCATCTTCCCCAAAATTAATTATTTCATTATCACCAGGGAAATACAATTTCACTGTCTTGTAAGAAGAGCTGAGGAATTACTTTTGAATACTGTGAACCTTCCTGCTGAAAACACAGCTGTCTCATATTGTTTGCCCAACACAGTTTTCTGTTTTCTACTCAGTGTTTATTTTACCAGATAGGAGTAGGAAAAAATCGATTTACTTATTTATTTATTTATTTATTTATCCAGAAAGTTACAGCTTGAGGAATCCAGGGTAGAATCATCAGCCTGAAAGAACTCCTCCTCACGTCTCCTGACTGCTTAATTTTTTTTTTCCCCTAGACCCCAGGCTCTTTGAGGCATGTGAGGTTTGGGGCTCAGACAGAACCTAGCCAGGCAAGTGGCACCTGGCAGTTTTCACCATAGTCCTCCCCTCTTGTTTTTCCATTGTAACTTTGCTGGACTTGAAGTATTTCAGCTGAAATTTTCCATTGACCAAACATGTGTGGAAACTTTCCTTATAATTGTTTGGACTGGCATGAAAGTGAAGGTGGGAGACCATGACACACAGTAGCTGCCCATGTAGGGAGGGTATGGAGTCACTGCCTCCACGGCAAGGCTCTGAAAGCAAAAGCAACAGCGTATGGCTGATCCCAAACAAGAGTAGGGGACAGGAATAGCTGGTATCTGGAGACAGCAACCCTGCACAGAATTTTCCTGCTCTTTTTTTTTAGCTGCTGTGTTTCTTTGCTGGATTGAAGTATGTTAGAATTTCTGCTGAGATGTTGTCCCACAGCAGTGTCTCTCCAGACCAATCTCTCTGCAAAGCTGCCTACATTTAATCAAACTTTTATCTGCTGCATATCACACAGGTTCCACAGATACATCTTAAAACTTAGCAGCCAAGTCCTTTACATGTTCACAACAGTCAGCAAATCCCTGCCCTGGACCTGAGGACTGAATGAGAGCTCATCATGCAGCAGTTGTGATATTGAGTCCTGCAGGGAAAAGTTGGGAGGCATTCCTCATGCTCCACCCTCCAGCCCTGGGTATGGAGGAAGAAGGTGAATTATGCAAAAGACACAGAAGGTGAACACCCGGCAGAGAAAAGCATTTGAAGGTCTGCTCCCTGCCCACAGTGAAACACATGGGTCTAGAGGACAGGAGAGACGGAGGCTGCTCTCTCACCATCCCTCTCTCTGCCCAAGCGGGAAGCAGGACCTGAGCTGCGCTCCAGCAGATCTGACCAAAGGGACATGATGTTATCTTGGTCAATCTCTTGGGTTGAATTTTCCAGAATGGGTTTCCAACTGCAAACACCTTTCTTTTCTGGACAGCTGGTCTGCAGCAGCTTGAGGTACTCCCAAGAGAAGGCGAAGCTTTTGAGGAGTCTGGCTGTGAACATCTAATTACACAAGAACTGGGCTCTGGAAGTGTCTTGACCCCTCTAGTGCTGCCCACACAGGCTTTTTCTTAGCTCCAGTAAGCACTTCTGAGCATTTCAAGAAGACACTAAGAACTAGGGGAGACTTTTTAGCCTTATGACACAATCTAAAACGGATTTCAGAAGGTATTTATATGGTTATGCAATGACTGAAATTCATTTGAAAATCAAGGCATCAGATTTTATTCTTCCCTCCATAACTGATACCACATAATCTCTGGAGGTGCTGTGAACCTTTCAAATTCCACAGAGGGAAGTGCTAGGAAGAAATCCACAAGAAAACCCATCCCTCTGTCCCCTGAGCAGTGAATAAGTCTTGGACTCAAGGGCCTACAGAGGCAAAGTAGAACAAACGCATCATTCTTTTAACTGAGTTTGTCTATAACGTGTTGTAGATAAGAGAAGAGCCAAGGGGAGGAGGAGGAGGGCAGCAGACAAAATGCCATGTCACAGAGTACACAGATGTGGTATCAACTGAAGCTGTTCAGTCAGCTTCCTTGCTTGTATTTCCTTGCCTGTGTAGTACACCTCAATGGGTCTAGTTCTTCTGTTTATCCAACAAGAGAAAAGAAATGTATCCATCTACACCTTACAGGCTCATTCAGTCATTAGCACAGGTTGAATTCTGAATATTGAAATAATGATATATTTTATAAATTGAGACATCTGCCTTCTGAAAACTTTTTGGACCTCTCATGTTTTAAAAAATGAAGGGAAAGTAACTAGAATTTCCTCACAGATAACTCACTAGGACAAAAGTAAGTGGAGCCGATTAAATAATAAGGATTTCTCACTTGCTCTGTGGAAATGACCACTGTTTTCCATTGTATATAAAATAATCTAAACATTTCCTGTACAGTGTAACATCTCTTGGCTTTGCTTATTTATTTATAATACACTATTTTAAGTTCAATTTAGACATATTAAGGATCCATGCAACTTCAAAAATTTCCAGTGATCTGCAAAACTCCTCTGCTTGCCTTTCTTTCCACCACTTTCTTTCATTTGCTTTCTCTTTCTCTGTCCTAATCTTCTTAATTATATTTCCATCTAGTATTTCCAAACCCCTTAATTATATATCAATTTCACTGTTTTGTACACTACTTCTGTTCAGTATTTATATATTTATTTCTGTATAAGATTCACAATTCAAGTCCAGCTCATGTTCATAAAGCTGTGATTTAAATCCACAGTTACACAGAAGACTAGACAAAAATTCAATATCTTTATGAAAGGATGATGCACACACCTAATGGATATAGGCTGGCACATTTAATTGAAAACTTGACCTGATTTTTATTCTCTGAATGATGCATGTAGGTTTTATTGCTCCTTACCTGCACACTGGAAAGCACATTGTCAATGCTTGAAATGATTTTATGTACTAGAACACCACCTGATTTAATGCATCAGCTGACAAGGACAAAGACATTGATTAAATGTCCTGCCTCAGGTGTCCAGAAGGCTGGAAAAGGTTGTCCCCTCAAAATAACCACTGAAACTTCACCCAGTAATCATTAACTCAGTATTTGGTCCAAGCTTTGGAATAACAGGAGGCTTTAAAAAGCAGCAGTCAGAAAACACTCGGTGTGACTTAGGAGACTGTTTGGTCTTGTAGTACATTAAGGGAGAGTCAAACGGCCAGAGTCTCTCCTGATTGGTAAGAAATGCATCAGACATTCGATCCTTGGGATGGCACCTCTGGACTTGGCTCTTAGCAAGCATTGAGTGCTTGTTGAGGGATTGTGAGACACTGGGTACTCTCAGTTCATTTCAATTTGCAAAAGCTCTGGGGTGCCTGCACTGACCCTTGACAAAGTTGGTGTCCGCACTGCCAAAGAGCAAATGAACACTTGAGCCTTAAAACGCTGCTCGGTGAGCTGCAACACAGCAACACCCAGCCACTGGGTTTCTAGCCAAGCATGACCATTAGACATTTTGATTTGAGGCAGTTCTCCTATATTGCATCTACAACAGTTTTTCACAGCCAATAAAATCCACGTGGCATTACAGAAACCTTTGGGAGAGTAATTTCATCATAGCAACTGAAGGAAGTGAGACATCACCTTGCAGCAAAGAAGCTTTCAGGAACCCCACAGCCATATGGTCCCACCACTAGCTCAAACTAGAAGATGACCTTCTCTTCGAGTAATATTCAGTCCAAAGATCCAGAGCTGACCAACACTGGCAAGGGCTCAAGGGAAGGAAGGAACCTGTCCCGAGAAATAAACCCAGTGAAAGGCTTCAGGTCTCCCATTCGTGGCTGCTGTCCTATGAAGCGATCACTTCCTGTTCCCCATTGTGATTAGGAAACCTACAATTTAATAAAAGAGTGTTACTGTTGCCAAAACCAGCCTCTTAACCTAAATGATCCTCTTGTGAACCTCAAAAGAAATCAACTATGTAGTGCTCAGCTGATTTGTGCAGCAGCACTGTTAATATGGTTGCCTAATTCACGGAGCAGCCAGGTTCTGGTTAACAGTGTTAGAGCGAGTAAGAAGGCAATTAGTGGTCTATTATCTATGCACACCGGAGCAGAAACTTGTAGATTAAGAAAGTTCTTCTGGCAGGTGCAGCATGCTAAAAAGCTTTCACCTAAAATTATATAGGCTGACAAACAATATAAAAAAGCAGATTGCCCAATAAACAAATAACATATCAGCCATTTATACAAACCCGTAGTACTTAGACTCCTCAAGCTTGAAATGACTGTGTATTTTTTCCCCATTAAAATGTTATTATGATCTATGCATAAATTGTTTTAAATTCAGATTTGATATCACTGTGTTTTCAAAGCCTAGATAGATTTAACACTTTTTCTAAGATGAAATATTAGCTCTTGGGGCATGTGGAATTAGCTCCAGGGATTTGGTCTGGTGAAAGGTGTACCTGTCCATGGCAGGAGGGCTGGAAATAGAGGATTTTTAAGGGCCTTTTCAACCCAAAGCATTCTATAATTTCCTTCCCTTCTGGAGCCGTGATACATGGGGACAGCATCCTCTGGGGCTCTGGTGCCCTTGCAAGAGCCAAGCAGGAGCTGTGGAAGGGATGCTGAAGGAAACAGACTCTTGTGGAGGTCAGGCCATACCATAAACATCCTCTGTGCCCTTCCCTGGGGTTTCGCCCAGCCTCCTCCTTTTTTTTTTTTTTTTTTTTTTTTTTTTTTTTTAAATAGTGTTAGACTTAGGCACTCCATGAGCCAAAGGGGAAAAGGCTTCCAAATTAGAATTCTGCAAAGCAAAAGTCCCATTCTCCCTCCTGCCATCCAGTGGCTTGTACTTGGGCCATGTGCTGTTTCCCATGTCAGCCACCCCCCTCAAACCAGACCCTGGCACAGGTCCCCTCTGCCTCCTCGACCCTGCCTTGTCAGGACCTCTTTTTTCTTGCTGAGGGCTGCACTTGTTCCCTGTGTACAGCTGCAAATGTTTTAATCCCCCTCAGTGGGAGGATCGGGGCTGGGCTCTGGGAGCTGCTGTCTGCAGACCACAAAGCTACATGTTTTTTCCACAAGGTTTTTCCTTTTGAGGGCCAGGCAGCCAGCCAAGCCTTCAGAGACAACCTCTGAGCTGTGTTCAGGAAAGGCAAATGGCCCCTGCTAATCACTGACCCAACATGAGCACCAGGCAGATGGATGCAATGTGTTTAGCTCCTGAGTCTTCACCTGCTGCAAAAGGCAACAGCTAACTTGGGCTTGTACTTCTGTAGTTATGTGAGAGAAATCCCACCTACGTATGTCTCGTTGTTTTAATCTGGCATTACCTGCTAGTGAAGACACTTGTACTTCAGGGCTTGGAGAGAAGGAAGAGGTGGGAAGTTGCCCAAAGCCCTTAATTCGTTTCTAAACACTGCCATTGTCATATCAATAGCCTGATACAAACATGATACCAAGTGCAAAATGCATATTCTCCAGTTTCCTGCCCTGCATGCCTGGGTGAGGTGTGAATGTGAGGCTGCTCTCATGTCCCTCCCTTGCCTGTTTTCGATCCACTGAAACTTAGGACAGTGCCTGGAGCCTGAGCCATGCCATCCGCTTAGCACAGCCTCAGGGGAACTGAGCAAAATGCCTGCCTGATCCTTACAGAAGTCATGCCATGCCCAACCAGCCATCAGTAGCCTCTTTGCCACTGGGAGACAGCATGCTCCTGATATCCACTGGCCACATGTCCTACCATCTTGCCACTGGCATGCATGCATTTATAAGCTGCTTTGTGGTCAGAGTACCTCTCCCATGTAGTCAGCAGTGTGGGCGACTTGCTGGATGTGAGAAACATGCAGCCTTTAGGAGCGTCTCAGCGTAAGAGGGAAGAACAGCTGTCTACAGGGTTGGGAAAGACAGAGCAGCTCCATACCTCAGGAAACAACACAGAAGTTCAGTGGTTTTCTAAAGTCAGTCAGACTGACTGGCCTCATTCCAAAGGCCATTCCCCCATTCCAAACACCTTCATCCCAGCCCTGACACCTGCAGCATCTTTCTGGCTAGGCACAAAAAAGGTCTCCTTCCACAGAAGTCCCTATAACTTCTCGGCATGGACATGAAAAACACTGGCTGGCATGCACAAGGACCAGGAACAAGTCCATTCTGCAGTGGAAAGATGTTCTTGGAGGAAGCTGATACATCAACCTCTGGACTACCCTGAAGAGTGTTTTTTTCCTGATTGATTGGCTGGTTGGTTATTTTTTTCACAAGCAGTAAAAATCCTGAGCCAGGAGTGTCCTGTGATCAGGCAGTTCAGGTCCTGTTCTTGTTGCTTCTGGGATGCACCATCGGCTCACTTGGACTTGGACTGAAGAGTGGTCTGAACCTTTATTCCTTGCTGACAGAGATTTCCTTGTGACCACACAGGAGGTGGTGAGCAGAAGGCTCTCGTGCTCTCAGGTGCAGGATGGTCTGATTTGCCAGTGCATGGCAGAAGCCACTGCTGCCAGCATTCTGCCTCTCATACTGGTGTGCAGTCCCCAGCCACAGCTCTGCTAAGGGCAGGCGCTGTCTCAGCTTGGCTGTCAGGGCTGGATGACATCTCCAAGCTGCTCCCAGAACCACCAAAAGCTTTCTCTCTTTCCCACCTCCTTTCCCACTGGAGGTTTGGCACTGTGTCCTGGGAAGACGACCTGTTATTGCAGCCCCCTCGGAGGGGCAAGTGTCCTGTGTAAGCCACCTACTAGGTGGCCATCTCAGACACTGATTGCTTTTGTCACAAGGCTTGGCAGGTTTAACTTTGCAGATCCCCAAGGGTTTTTTTCATTCCCCACACAGAAATACAAGTTTTGCAAGTTTCCTACAACTCTAATTGGTGATAACAGGTGTGCTTCACAAAGTGTTTGTAAGTACAGAAGACCAAAGACTGCACCTGGATGCACAAATTCTAGGACACTTTTGGAAGAACTTTATGATGTTAGAAAGTTAGGGGGTTAGGGCTGAAGCTGGTGACTAGATTGGAAATCTCAGTTCAGGGAATTAGGACAAGCACTCCAGGACTGCCTGACCAGCTGTCACTGGTGGGGGCAGAAGCTGTGACCAAGTGGGAACCTGTTTGAAGAAGACAGGAAGGTCACTCTAGAGGTGTTAAAGGAACTTAGTCTGTAAAGCATTTAGTGAAAGTAGGGACAGAAAATAGCTGTGTCCCACCCACCCACAGCCAGTCTCAGCAGAAAGCATCATTTAAGCGTCGGGGACTGGTCCACACTGAGAGGTGGAGACAGTTCCATGTCCTTGTATAGAATGCAGGCTCTCTCCAGGAAGGCATGAAGGCAGTAGGTTGTGCAAGCACTTTCCCACTCAAAACCCTGAGAAGTACTAACCCTTCCTCAGAAATGGGCAGCACCTCTTCTCCACATAGAGAAATTCAGCCTTATGGTTAGGTGGCATGGGATGGGAGGGGGCTTAGAGGATAAACCTGGACTAGACATGAATTAGGACACCTCCTTGAAAATAGGTGAATGACAATTATAAATATTCCAAGGAGAAACAAAATGTTTCCCTGTTACTTCCTCGCACTTCTTTATCCCTTTCTTTCTCATCTGTCAGTCTGGAAAATTCTGACCATTGTTTCAGATTAGGGATCCGGAGCCTTGAGGCTTTCTCTATGTAATCGTGATCCAGACTGGCTTATTATTAACCAAAAGAGTTGTGAAGAACAAAAATGCTTGTTGGCCTATTAACACTGTTTATACTGCCAGATGCTGACAGACAAGCAAATGATGTACTGTCTGCAATTTTTCAGTTAAAGATGTTCAAGGAGAGCCACTTCAACAGGTGAAGGTACGTAAGTTGTTACAATGAAATATCTCCAAAAAAAGTTAAAGTCCTGGATCACTTCATTTCAGGTGTGAGAGTCTTTCCAGGTACATTTCTGCAGACACTTTGTTGAAAAACAAAGTATAAATCAGGATTTTGAATTTACAACATCCTGGTAAGGTGATAAAATCAGTCAGTAGCCCTAAACACAAAATTTGAAGATGGTAATTCTTTTAAAAATCCTTGTTTATTCAATTTAATCAAAAATAAACTTTAAATTCCCAGAGCTTTAGTCAAGAAGCATTTGGATCAAGAGTCTGATTTTTACAGAAAAAAAAATGAAACCACTTATTGGAAGTGGAATTGCATTCTCTGAAATAGAGGCAAACACAATCACAAAAAGTTATTTAATCAGAACCCCATTTTCAATTGAAAAACAATTGCAAGACTTTGTAGGCTGGTTATAGTAACTGATACCATCTTTAGGTATTGTGTGTCACCTTACATCATATTTAGACCCCATTGGAACCATTTTGAAGAATAGTATCAGTAACATATATATCAGTGCAGAGCAGTAAATTTGTTTTGAAAATTTTGGAAGAAGAAAACTAACCTGAAAATTTAGATGCCAGATTTTTTTCTTCAGTGATGACAAAATTATGTATTCTGTAACTTTCTACTTTCCAGTCTTACATCCAACAGTTACCTGCAGAGACTATTTTAAGAAGAAGGATATACACATTCGAATTTTTCCCTCCATCTACATTTCACTGACATTCTGGTCTTCAACTTGTGAAGGACTGCAGCCCATGGGAAGGACCCATGGAAGACTGTCTCCTGTAGAAGGGACCACATGCTGGAGCAGAGGAGGATTGTGACGAGTCCTCACCCTGAGCAGGAAGAACCAGTGTAAACAACATCTGATGAACTGAGCACAGTCCCATTCCCCATCCCCCTGTGACTCTGGGGGAGGAGGGAGATAAAATTGGGAGTAAAGTGAAGTCCAGGAAGAAGCTCCCAGACCTACCTGCTGTTCTTTCTTGGTAACAGCTTCTGATTGGGCACCCCAGGAGTTTTACATATGTGAGCTCAGTGACACCGTTCTGCCTGGCCACCCATGGCTCTCCTGTGCTATGCACATCGGCATATTGACCTAAAAAGTCATCTCATGGACAGAGGAATTTTGCGGGGGAGAAAGCTCAGGGCAGTGAAAGCATCAGACTGTTGGGTATTCTCACTATGCCAGACACACAAAACAACAGTAGGAGTCCCCCAGAATTTGCAGATGCTTTTCCTCCAAAGCACTACATGTTTTAAATACGACAATATGTTAATTCTGACAGGGAAACTACAGCAAATATTAAGCAAGAACTACTTGGTCCTGAAATGTGGCAATGGTGAAAGGATGAGACATCTGGTGCAAGGTTTCAATAAAATTTCTTCAGTAAGTTCCAGCAGGGTCTAACAGAGGTTTTACTCTTTCTGCATATGTGGACCACATTATGCTCCACAGAACATCATGAGAAGAAAATCACATAAGAATATTTTATTAAGTGGAACTGCAGGAACCACCCCAGAGGGCAAAGGAGTGCTCTTGAGCCAGGCCAGTATGCTCTGGATGAGTTTTTGGCAGGGATTGGCATAGTCTGTCTCCTGGCTGAACAGCTTTTCACATATCCAGCACCCACTGAATCTCCCCAGGTTCCCAGGACTTTGACTTCAACTGCGCCCTTGCAAGGGGAAAGAGACAGCTCCTCAGAGGGGCAATCTCCCTGAACAAGATCAAGGCAACACTTGAGAAAACAAAAAGGGGTTGTGTGAGATTCAGTTGCCTGAATGTAGGCGCTGTGTGGGCTACTTTGGGATATCCTGTGTGGTCTCCAACTGCAGCTTTGCAACAGAGATGTCTCCCATAGAACCCATGTTATTTTTGGTAGGTACCTTGGCTATCTTACACAACTAAAGGATCCTTGGAATTAAGATTTAGGCAACTAAGTGTTTTCCCTACTGTCTCTGAAATACTTTGGTTGCTACCGTGTCCTGTTCTTATAAACAAGAAGCTTTTATGTTATTTCGACCCACAGTCCTTTGTCCTTCTTGCAGCCCAGTTAAAAGCATTCAAATGAAACACGAGTCCCTTGAAAACATCCAGGTTGCTCACAGCAACCCGGCTGCCATGGGATGGTAATTCCAAGGTTTGTTTTAAATCAATGTGACAGAAATAGTGATTCATAAAATAGCTGCTACTCAGCGCAAGGTAGGACGGTAAATCATGCTATGAATCCTTTCCAGTGCTGGAAATGCCAACATCAGGTTTTCCTATATTATTATTTTATGACTTATTTTACAGTGAAGGCTTCCAGTGCCTTGCTGCTCCTAGCGCTGTACAAGCTCAAAGGCTCAGTATTGTAAATGGGGCAAATTGTGTGGGAGAGGGAGGCAATGTTTAACAAGACTCAATGAATGGAACGCTTAGGAAGAAATGAGCAGGCTTTCCTGAACACAGGTGCTTCCCTACACTTCTCTACCAGGTTTGAAATGGCTTTTGGTGCCCCCAAGTTCTGCTGATTTTCCCAGTCACATTACCTAAGTGCTCCTTTCGCACTTTAGTATGGACCCAAGTCCACTCACGAGCTGCATCTTGCCTCAGACCCAATCTCCGTGGCAGGCACAAATTTAAAGTAAGATGTTAGGTAAAACAAGGAAAAGATTCAGACTCCTGCCATGCCTCAGCGTGGACTTTAAAAGTGTTTGTGCCTGCAACACAGACTAGCCTTAAGAGCACCATTGCTGATGGAGTCTCTCAGTGCCTGGATTTGGTGAGCACATCCCTGAGCAGGGCTGGGAATGTCCTCTCTGTTAGCCATGGTTCATACCAGGCTCCAGGCTTTGCTTTGGCCAATGCTCCACCTGCCACAGTAGACATATCTGGAGGAACTTAACTGTACAGAGCAGTACTGACCTCCCCTCCCAATAAGATGCTTTCTTCTTTCCATAGCCATCTGGATGACACTTCAGCAATGGTATCCTGAAAATCCGGAAGCATCATGATTACAGTTATTTCACATCTACTTACAATCATTATCACTGCCCTAGCAGGCTTCACTAAAGCAGGTATTAGCTGTTCAGCTACTTGGCAGGAAATTTTTAAGTGGTAGACATTATGGCTGGTAGCATTATGTATCTGTTGCATTTAACCTCCTTGCCTATTTCCTTTGGACCTTAAAATGCTTTATTATATCAAATAGCAATCAACATTCCTCAGGGGTGAAGGTAGCTACGTGACATGTTTACTGAGGCAGCCAGCTGTCGCCACTTGGCAAGCAACTTTTATCATAAGCTGGTTGAATTTAACATATATCAGCATTTATCAGCCCCGACTTTGTCAGTTTTATAAACGAAAACCGAGAGACAATAAATCATTTGGTGCCCAGGTGATACTGCATAAATAAGAGAGCATATTTACCAGGCCGGGTGGATTCAACCAACAAAAGGCACCTAAGGTTCTGTTATTTGACCTGTATTGAATATAGCCTCAGATGCCTTTTTTTGGCACACAAATCCACATCTGAAAGCTTTGGTGAGACACGTGCTGGATGGTCCCACTTGTTTTCTTCTAGGCTGGCTGCTTCAGCCTTCACTCCTGCTCAGTGGTATGCCAACATTTCCACTGACTTCTGCTGAAGTGCTTTTGACTGAGCATCCATAACATAATTGTCTTCTCACCTGTGAGGGATGGAGCACAGAGATGGGAGGAGAAACACACTGAGCTGGGATAAGCCTCCACTCTTAAACATGAATGATTGCACTAATACTTTGCAATCATGCCTTGTCCCAGTCTCAACAGATGCCCTGTGAATCTTCTAGGGTTAGCCAGGACTTGTAAGGGACATCTATACCAGTAAATCAAAAGGGTCGATATCTGATATCTGGCCCTAGGGGATAAGTGGCAAACTGCTGCTCACATCCATATAACTAAACCCTTTCCCCCCTGAGTGTTGGTGGTTCATCCATAGCACCTACAGGGAACAGTTCTGTGTTGCTCCTGAACCATGTCCAGGCTAGTTGGCATGGGATGAAAACCTGCCAGGGATTGTGCTGCAACCTTAAACACTGCAGGTGACTGACTGCAGGACAGGGGTCACACCTGGCATTTGGGAATAGCTTAAGTCATGCATTACTGCCCTTGCCTTGGACAGGATGGAAGAGTGGGTATGTTCTGCTGTCAGTGATTTAACACAGCCTGGAAAATGAGCCTGATCAAGTGCATGGCAGCATGGGAAGTCCTCTACAGCATCATTTTCATTGCATCCACACACTGTAAGGTTAATGAAAACTCAACTTCAGAGATGCTCACACTTTTATGTCAAGGTGGAAATTGAAATTTTTGAGGTTTGGAAGCAAATTGTCCTCTACCAGAGTATGTCCTCCACCAGTAAGAGTCATTAAGACCATATTTGTACTGCTTAATAGAAAATGGCCAGGGAGTGATGTCTGGTAAAAGTTAAACGGCACCAAATGTCTCATTACCCACCCTGCAGTATGCTAACCTTTCCCTTTGTGGGGAGTTGGGGGAAAGGTCCATTTGTAACAGCAAGAGACAGCAAAGCAACACCTAAGGAGCATGACCAAGCACGGGTTCAGTGCTCAGGCTTTTCCTCACCTATATTTGGCAATTTATACCATGTTGTTAAGATTTACAAGCCCGTCCCCGTTTTCCCACCCTGAGCTCTTTGCTAAGACAGTGTCTGTCTTTTTACTTGACAACAGTGATGAAGACTCTTGCACTAGTGTGCCTGGAGCCACCTGCTTTGCAGCATGAGCACAGGCTGGTACACTCAAGAGCTGGCAGACCTTCCATGCTCTTCCCACAGTCCATCCCAGAAGGAGAGAAATTTTTCACATTTTTAATTGTGCCAGTCTCAGAGTGGCCCAGTGCAAAGAGCAGTGACCTCTGCTCTCACACAGGCACCTGAGCCTGTGAAAAAAGAGGGCATAGAAATGTTGTGAGCTGTGTCATGAATACTCTTGCATCAGGTAGGATGAACATGAGCATCTAAACTTCTGTAACTGTGCCCAGACCTGTGGGTCAATTGCAATATAAAAATAGCCATGGCCAGGGTACAGAGTAAAGTATCCAACTTGTTTCTGGTTAACATACAAATTACTTAAAATTTCCATGTGTTTTCCTTCCCCCAACATATTTGTAGCAGATCTTTAACGTCAAGCTTTTTCAAAGCCACTTTAGGTAAGATGAGCTATTAAACATTTATTTAATTAAAAGTCTTTAAAAATCTTTAGCTTGCACCACTTTTATGCCTTTTTTACAACTGTCTTCTCCTCATTCTCTTGTTCAAACCAGAACTTTAAACTTCCAAGGTTCTCTGCTTTCAAATGTTCCATCTTTGGATAGATCTAGGACATTTTTAATGACAAGTAGCAGCTTATTGCTCGTTCTCACTACAGCGACATGAAAATCCACTGGGAGATGGCAACCCAGGGAGACCACTGCTCCTAGAAGCTTCCCAGCACATTTTCTGGCAAAGCATGCTCTCCAAATTCAGTACCAGTCCCACCAGTCTCCCAGACTGCAGCATTAAAAAACTGGAGTTGAAGAATGAACAAAGAACAGGAGTTACTTGTTAATATCACAAATGTATCACGAATGCAGTGAAAAACATGAGATAAGGATGAAGCTTGTGAACATGATGCAGAACTCAAATAGCCTGAGGCAGTGTATGCCTGTAAGCCATGGGATGAGCTAATTGCTGTGTGCAGAGCTTACAGTTCTGCAAAGGTGGGAGTGAACTCAGGAGCTGTACCCTGTGCCTCTGTAAACCTGGCTTCAGCACCACAGTGGTTTTGGCAAAAGCTTTTGCTTCTCAGCAAAGTCTGCAAATCAGCTTGCAGCTTCTGCAGCAATGAAGGACAGCGCAGATGACACAGTTCCTTCTTCCCTGCTTTTTAGCTGAAAACAGCCAAGCTCACTCTTTCTCTCTCCCAGCTTCCCTGCTCTGGAGGAACAGGAGCAGCATAGGCAGGCTCAGGACTGCAAAGGAACATATTTCTGCTCCTTTCCTACTGTCCCTACTGGAAGCAGTCAGTCCTAGGATATGCTCCTGAGCTGCTAACTTCTAGGAGCCTTCTAAGCTATGAGACAGGAAACCTTTAAAGGACTGATTCCCTACAACTCTCTTTGCATGTGAGCTATAACAATGATAATTGCAAAAACATGGCATTCTGCATGATATAATTCCAAATTCTGTAATGACGGTAAGTGATGCTCTGAAGTCTCTGGATATTGCATCCTGTTACCTGAGCTTGCAGGTTTTCCTCTATATCTCCACTATAGCTGTTTGTCAAAGCTGGTAAGTATACTTGTACTTGTTCCATCCTGGATGCTCATACATCTTAACACTCTGTGAAAATTGCTTAAAACTTTCTTTCAACCTGAGAAATCTGTCCCATCACTGACATACATGTAAATTCCCACTGGGATCTCAGGGATCACGCTTCGCACTATGACTCATTGAATCAGGGCTGATGCGACTGACGACAAGATGTCTCAGAAAAATATATTTAAAGAGACATGAGAGTGTTTGGTGGCTCTTCATTTCATGTGATCACTGGACCCAAATTCAGCTATAACTACATATTCAGCATTGCTGATGTTGGTGTGACACAACAGGCTAAAATGGCTGTCCCCAAAGTGGGGTGTGTGCAATGTGATACATTGGGGTGAGAGGAGAAAATATAGTTTTGATACCATTAATAACTTAAAAAAAAAAAAAAAGCTTTTAGGGTGCGCCCCAAACACTGTTCTGAGCTGTCAAATTCCAGTAACATTCAGACAGTAATCTAATAAAGAAACAATAACCCCTTTTAACACAACCTAAATTTAAATATTTCATAGATCATGTATCAACATTTCATTTCCAAATATGTTTGTCTGGATATTGGCCTAATTTCTTTAAATAAATGCTAACTGGCTAAACAGCTTTGAAATGGCAACAAATTATAAAGTTGCAGCATATTAGTTTGATTTTAACATTTATTTTAAAGAAGTGTTGTCCTACCTTTTCCAGGCTTATTTTGAGCAAGCTGTTGTAGAAAAAAGTACAATGTTTTGTTCATTTTACTGAAAGACAATTGTAACCAGTGTTAAACTTGTCTAAAAATCTTACACATCATCTTGAAGTTGTTTTATCTTTGAAGACTTAATGTCAGATTAATATTGATAGTCTATCTCACTTGAATCACCAACTCTTTATGGGCATCCAGGTGTGTGGTTTCCTTATCCAGGGTCATTATGTGTGCTTGGATATGCCCCTGCTCACACCTTTCTTACTCCAGGATTAATCATCCCAGTTTCCATTGTCCCCTAACATCCTTCCACATTTTGCCAATAGTTTATAAGTCTATAACAAAGCTCTAAATAGCTCTTTAATGTTTTTTCAATAGAGCTTATATTAGATCAGGTACCCAGCCCTGAGTGCTACTGGGTTTAAGGATAACTCAGGTGGTGGTTCAGCAGCTGTTAGCAATGCTCAGCTGCAACATCGTGCCTTACTCTGGAAGTATTCTTATTTAGGGCTGCCTTTATGGTCACACTGAACCCAGATTTCAGTGAGACTTGAAATAGGAGTGCTTAACATGCTTCAGTGTTCCAGAAACTTTTCTTGTGTGCGCTGAAAAAATTAGGAGTTAATGATCCTAACAGGGTGCCAGTTCACTGCCCCACAGCTCCTGGTCTTTCTGGATCCTCTGTTAGGTTCACGCAGGGCCAAACTGCAAAATTTAAGAGAAAACAGAACAGAGCAGCCCTGGCCACTGCCACAGAGACCTTCAGGAGCCCGAGAGAGGCATTTCCGTCCCTTCCATTCCTACTGAGCTGTCTCTCTGACAGCTGACCCTTAACTCTCCCCTGGATGTTTCTGCCCAGCCACAAGAAGTTTGCCTCCTGTATTAGTCCAGGCTCTCAGGTGTAACACATCCTTTTGGTGAAAAAGCACATGGATCTGAGGGAATGTGGCAGTTTTGAACCATCGTGTGCAAAATGCATAACTGGCAGGGACCTCTTCATACCTAAAACCCAAGTACAAATCTTACCACCCCGCCACGGAGCAACATGCTGGACAAACTCTTCTGCTCCTCTTCAGTGAGAAGAACAGCGTGACTTTTAAAATTCCGTACTTTATCTTGGAGGATCCTGTGGAAGGAGAAAGATCCGATCTTTACAACTTCTTAGAACGTGACCCCAGCAGTAAATAGAGCCGCTCAGAAAAAAATCTGGCAGAAAAAAATCTGGCAGAAAGCAGATTCCGGGCGGCCCCGGCACCACGCAGGGGTGGTACTAGATCCCGGGCGATTCCGGCCACCCCAAAAGGCAGCGGCTCCCGCGCTCGTTGTGCGGAGCACGTCTCACGCCGCTCGGGGCTCTGCCAAGGGCAGGTCAGCGCTGTCCTTCAGGGGCGAGCCGTGCCGGGTCTGACGACAATGTCAGTGCAAAGACATTTGCCCCGAAGCAGCTCTCCCGGCGCTCCGATCGCGTACCCGGGAGCAGCCCGGGCCGTGAGGGCGGCGCCGGCGGCCCCGTCCGGCGGGCCCGGGCTGGCGGCCCCGCTCCGCCTCCCCGCCGCCGCCGCCAGAGGGAGCTGCGGGCCCGCGTTTGGAGCGCGGCGGCGGGGCCCGACGGGGCGGGCCGAGGCAGGGCCGGGAGGGGGCCGCGGCCCGCCCGGCCGTCAGCGGGGCGGCAGGCCTGCTCGGCAGCCGGTGCCGCCCGCTGGGGGAAGGCCTGATCTGATCCTCACAGCCCCTCCACGGCTGCTCCGGGTCGCCCTCATCTCCCCGGCTGTCTCCACATCTCTGGTGCCCGGGAACCGTCTGCTTGCGCGTGCCCCGTTCCCCTCCCCTCCGCGCCATTCCTTTCCGAGCTGTGCACCATATCTCTGTTCTCCGCGGGTGCGGGAGTGCACCCACGGCCCTGCCGAAGAAGTCCCGAAGGACGGGGACGAGTCCCAAGCTTTCCCCGAAGAGGCAGCCAGGAGTTCGGCGGGGCGGGCGCTGCCCAAGCCTGGGCGCTCCGGGGAACGGAGTCCGGGCAGCCCTTGGACCAGGCCGCCCTCGGGGCACGAGGGGACACAGGGGCCCGGCAGAGCCCCGTGGGGAGGGCTCCGGGGGTCAGCGGGGATCCCGCTCTGCGGCCCCGGCCCTGCCCTGCGCGGCCCCGGGCCCTCACCTCTCCGCCTAAGGCGGGAGGCTGAATGGGTTTCTCTGCCGTCCCGTCCTCCCCCCTTGCTCCTATAGAGTCCAGCAATTTAGCAAGTTCACCAAGCTGTGTCATGCTTCATGACTAATTCACATATTTAAATGGGAACGGTCAAAGCTGGACTATTTGATGCCAGCCAAGCGCATTTATCAGGTCAAAAAAGCTCACAATGGCTGGAGGCTCCGTGTGTGTGCGCGGGTGTCTAATATAAGCGCTTGCTCAGTGCTGGACCTGGAGCACCCCATCCTCAAAAAAAAAAAAAAAAAAAAATTCCAAGCCAACAAATAAATAAATAAAGCACTCAGATCGGTTGCAGCTTCCCAGAGCACAGTCTCCCTGCCCCCGCCTCCCGGCCTGCCTCGGTCCCCCCCCGCCCCCGGCCCCCACCCAGTTGTGCCTATAATTTGTGCTTCATGGAATTAATCTGATCAATTACAGCGGTTTTCACGTGGCTGAGCAGTTTCAAAGGTGCCACATTTTATTATCTGCTGACCCCCTGACATCGCAGGTGCAGATTTAATGACGGAAAGAAGGGGGGAAAAGGAAAGGGGTTGGGGGGGGGTGTGTGTGTGGGGGGGGGAGGTTGGTTAAATTAGCCAAACGAACTTTTCTCTCCGGCGTCCCCACTGATAGACGAACGTGTGGATGGGTATTTGTGTGAGATGCGAAGGCCTTTGAGCTGTGCCCGGCGAGGCGGTGACGGGCCCCGATGGGACGCGCAGCGCTGACGGTCGGGGCAGCCCCATGGGGCTCGGCAGCGCCCGGGCGGCCCCTCCGTGCTGCGGGAAGGGGTGCCACGTTCAAGGAAAACGAGCAAACTGAAGTTCACGGCTCCGGGGCTGATAAATGTTGCGGGTACAAGGTCACGATCGATCACCGCACACTGTCGAGATGCATTTCGTGAGTGGATGCCTCTTCACAATCGCCTCCCGAGCCGCTGACCCATGCCTGTCCGAGCCGGGGCTCGCCAGCGCTCCTCTCGCAGCCCTTTCAAGCCAGCCCTGCTTCATGCCTTCGCCCCTTTCTATTCTGCATTTTTTAGTGAGAGGACGAGGGAAAGAAAGGACATTTTTTTCCTAAACGTTCAGATGTGAAGTAAACAGTTTTGCATCCCCAGGCCTGGGCACCTTTGATGCTGGGATTACATTTATGAGCTAAGACATGGCATACTTCAAAGCGAACCATTCATTCGAGCGGCGAGCTCATGCAAGGGGGAGGCGGAGGAAAAAATATAGAACCTTCCTCAGTCTTGGAATTCGTCGTCGAGGTCCCAGCTCAAGCCCAGAGCGGCAGTGAGGTGCAGGAAGGTGCAGGG